>NC_064619.1:497646593-498896593 GCF_023898315.1 Schistocerca nitens | reverse complement strand
GTCTCGTAAATTTGAACACAGCTCTTAAAAATTCTTGTACAAAAGTAATACTTTCTTCTCCACGAAAGGGTGATCAGTAAGGTAACGTGAAGAGTTCAGTTACTGAGGCTAAGCTATCTGGGTACATATTTTACTAGCTCCTCTGATTCTTCTTTGAAGTCCCAGGCTCTTGATCTTTTTCTTCTTCTCCTCTTTCTTCTTCTTCTTATTCGGATACTTCTCCACCAAATAGTAAGTGCACATTTGTAGCTAAGCTACTGTCATGATGTGAGAAGTCTGAATCTGTCCTCGAAGAATAGTCAACTGACTGTGTGATCTGCTTTCTGCCTTTGTCAGGCACTGAAGAAATGAAATCTAACTTACATCGTTTTTTAGAAAGATTTCTTGATGCCTGCAGCTGCTATTCTCTTCATTTCATTTACGATTGTACAGTGTCGGCCTTAGGCCATTTTCAAGTACTTTATGGATGATTTTTTAGTAGTAAATTATGTCATGTACGTCGTTGCTGCTATGACACCATGTTATTCTCATAAAATAAAACCCAGATGTCCGCGCTATTTTAGGAACACGTGCTGAAGGCATCAAGAAATCTTTCAAAACATTCATCGCAGCTTCGGACCCTATCGCATTGAAAACTACGTCGTTTTTTTCTACAGCACGCTCTTTTCTTTCTTTGGCACGTCTTTCCTTGTCAGTAGCAAGCTTTTCTTTTACCATGCACTCTACTTCCCTTCGTTCTTCATAGGGTGACGAAGTTGGAAACACGGATTTCAGTGCTTTGCTAGAAAGTTTGTCTTAAATCTTTATTTTAAGTAGTGGAATTATATCTTCAGGTGAGATAATCTCACAGTGTTAGGCCTTCTAGCGCTTATCTTCATATCGCATCAAATACATACAGTCCACTTGTACTAGAAAAACTCAGTGCATGGAATAGTCTTGAGGAGAAAGTTACTGCGGCTTTTCCTTCTCCACTAGCAGTTTACTACCAGGTAAATGAATTTCTTTTTGATCACATTTCGAGGTGATAAAACAGGTCCACTGTTTACATATAGCGACTATGTCTGGATTGCGCGACTTCCACTGGTCGACTTCCAGTAATAAAATTCCAATAGCCGTTAATTTGGTTTTATTTGTTAGGCAACCAGTTTCGACATTACATTATGTCATATTCAGGCCTGCTGAGTAACCCTCGTGTTAGAAACCAATGCAACGCTGTCAACTGGTGTCGTGAAGTTTTTTTCCTCATTGGCATGTTCGCTCCTTGGACAGCAACTTAATTGATGAATTCTTCTTGGATTGTCAGCCGAGAAGAATTCATCATTGGAAAACGCCGAGAAAGACTGCAGTCGCGTATATCACACCTCTACAGGGAGGATGTCCAGCGCAGCTACAAGATGCTGCAGAATCTACGAATCAAGAAGGGAAAGGTGCTCAGCAGATTAGCCTTCTTGCTAAGGTGTCGGGATAAGGAAGTGACGCCGCAGTTTGCGAACTTGCGGCATCATGTCAACACGGTGAAGACAAAACGCATATTACGATGCCACAAGACTACGGCACCACTCGGCTGATAACCCGAGAAGAATTTATCATTGAAATACGCCGAGAAAGACTGCAATCACAAGCAACTTAGTTGCTCACAGCTGTCCAAGGAGGGCACATGCCAATGGGAAAAAAATCTTCACGACACCAGTTGACAGCGCTGCGTTGGTTTCTTACACGAGGGTTACTCGGCAGGCCTGAATATGACATAATGTAATGTCGAAACTGGCTGCCTAACAAATAAAACCAAATTAACGACTGTTGGTATTTTATTATTGGAAAAATGTAGTTGTTTACTAGAGCCATTTGCTACATCGGGCTCACTAGTGGTTCAAAATGGCTCTGAGCACTATGGGACTTAACATCTGAGGTCATCAGTCCCCTAGAACTTAGAACTACTTATACCTAACTAACCTAAGGACATCACACACATCCATTCCCGAGGCAGGATTCGAACCTGCAACCGTAGCGGTCGCGCGGTTGCAGACTGTAGCGCCAAGAACCGCTCGGCCACCCCGGCCGGCTCACTAGTGGTATCCCATCCTACTGATCTGCTTAACATGCTCGCGCCAGTACAAACTAACATCCAGAAATTCCTCCTGCCCATAGCTACTGACACCCCAAGACCATTTCCTGGTTCACCACATTACACTGTGTCAGGACTTTTAGCTGTGTATTAACCAGTCCTATATAACGACAGAATTGCCACTTAGAGAAATCTCATTTTGCCTAACAAAATTTAAGCCATTGACCCTCAAGATCTCAGATTAAACCAGACTTATCCATCTGTACATGAGAAACTCACGTCCAGTAATTACATCCTATTCAGAATTCTGTTGCTGAATAATTTATATTTCAGGTATAAACTACCGATTATCTTCCGATATTCACATATTAATGTTCTGTAATTAATTGTGTCGATCGTTACCATAGTAATATATTAAAGTTTTTCCACAGCTTGTAACATAACTTCACAAGCGGCAAATTTCCTTAACCTCTCGGTGCCGTAGGTAACCTGCGATCCAACGGTAAGATGGAGGAGGAGATGATTAGTGTTTAACGTCCCGTCGACATCAATGTCATTAGGGATGGAGGACAAGCTCGGATTAGAAAAGGATGGAGAAGGAAAGCGGCAGAGCCCTTTCAAAGGCTCCCTTTCAAAGGAACCGTCCCGTCATTTACTTAAGCGATTTAGGGAAATAACGTAAAACCTAAGACATGATGGCCGGACGCGAGTTTGAACCGTCGTTCTCCCGAATGCACGTCCACTGAGCTTAACACTGCGCTACCCCGCTCGCTCATTGCAAGATACACCTATCGATCCATAGTTACTTCTTCACTATATACGGGCACGAGGCTTTCTATCTTTTTACCTTAAACTTTCTTTTTCTGTTTCTGTACGATTTTTTTTCTCATTTTGTATATACCGTGCAGCCTAAATTTTCATGGTCACCTGAAATTTACCCTTCTCTTAGTTTTTCTTATCCAGTAGCATAGCCATTAGTACTGATTTTCTCTATTTCTCTGATTGTATCGCTCTCTATCTCATCATTATTATTTCTACTAATCCAAAACGACTGTGTAATCCGCTGCTTATTCTCCGGTTTTTTACCAACCTGCAAATCCGGTCATCACTATCAGTACCAATGTATGATCACATTTTTTTATGTAGGACATTGTGTATTTCTTCGTTTAGTTTAAAACCGGGAACACGGCTTCCTTCGTTTTTCATTCCAGGCGCTGTATCCTTCTACTGGGCAATTTTGTTTTCTCTCCGACTGCAGTACTTTTTCTGTTATGGTAAGCGTCTTGGGAACTGTGGATTTCGTTAGGAGCGCCCCTTCTATGATTATGATTACTCATGCTTGTCTGCTGCCTGCAGTTGAAGCTACAGAGCACCCGCTACTCAAATTCAGGTCATTGTTGTGGGTTTCGCCCTTCTCATAAAAAACTAACATTCTAATGTTTAATTTTCTCAAATGCCCACTTTTGCAACTTTGCACAGACGACGATTCCTAAGCCTTTGATTTCTTCTTGACTTGCTTTCTCTACCCGTTTCTATCTTGCGAAATTTTTTCTTCGCTCACCGTCTTGTAGGTCTTAAAAATTACTGCCTATATTTTCCTAGTTACTTTCCACAATTTCTTTAATTTCTTGTATTAACTGTTTCTCTTTTAACCGTCCCTGTCCTGTAGTTTGCTTGGCAAACATCTCCTTTAGACTTTCCTTAATTTTCTAATTTTTATTTTAAATATGTACTTCAAAACACGAATTACACTCCTTATTTAAACACATGAACCATGGACCTTGCCGTTGGTGGGGAGGCTTGCGTGCCTCAGCGATACAGATGGCCGTACCGTAGGTGCAACCACAACGAAGGGGTTTCTGTTGAGAGGCCAGACAAACACGTGGTTCCTGAAGAGGGGCAGCAGCCTTTTCAGTAGTTGCAGGGGCAACAGTCTGGATGATTGACTGATCTGGCCTTGTAACATTAACCAAAACGGCCTTGCTGTGCTGGAACTGCGAACGGCTGAAAGCAAGGGGAAACTACAGCCGTAATTTTTCCCGAGGACATGCAGCTTTACTGTATGATTAAATGATGATGGCGTCCTCTTGGGTAAAATATTCCGGAGGTAAAATAGTCCCCCATTCGGATCTCCGGGCGGGGACTACTCAAGAGGACGTCGTTATCAGGAGAAAGAAAACTGGCATTCTACGGATCGGAGCGTGGAATGTCAGATCCCTTAATCGGGCAGGTAGGTTAGAAAATTTAAAAAGGGAAATGGATAGGTTAAAGTTAGATATAGTGGGAATTAGTGAAGTTCGGTGGCAGGAGGAACAATACTTTTGGTCAGGTGATTACAGGGTTATAAATACAAAATCAAATAGGGGTAATGCAGGAGTAGGTTTAATAATGAATAAAAAAATAGGAGTGCGGGTTAGCTACTACAAACAGCATAGTGAACGCATTATTGTGGCCAAGATAGACACAAAGCCCATGCCTACTACAGTAGTACAAGTTTATATGCCAACTAGCTCTGCAGATGATGAAGAAATTGATGAAATGTATGACGAGATAAAAGAAATTATTCAGGTAGTGAAGGGAGACGAAAATTTAATAGTCATGGGTGACTGGAATTCGTCAGTAGGAAAAGGGAGAGAAGGAAACATAGTAGGTGAATATGGATTGGGGGGAAGAAATGAAAGAGGAAGCCGCCTTGTAGAATTTTGCACAGAGCATAACTTAATCATAGCTAACACTTGGTTCAAGAATCATAAAAGAAGGTTGTATACCTGGAAGAATCCTGGAGATACTAATAGGTATCAGATAGATTATATAATGGTAAGACAGAGATTTAGGAACCAGGTTTTAAATTGTAAGACATTTCCAGGGGCAGATGTGGATTCTGACCACAATCTATTGGTTATGAACTGCAGATTGAAACTGAAGAAACTGCAAAAAGGTGGGAATTTAAGGAGATGGGACCTGGATAAACTGAAAGAACCAGAGGTTGTAGAGAGTTTCAGGGAGAGCATAAGGGAACAATTGACAGGAATGTGGGAAAGAAATACAGTAGAAGAAGAATGGGTAGCTCTGAGGGATGAAGTAGTGAAGGCAGCAGAGGATCAAGTAGGTAAAAAGACGAGGGCTAATAGAAATCCTTGGGTAACAGAAGAAATATTGAATTTAATTGATGAAAGGAGAAAATATAAAAATGCATTAAATGAAGCAGGCAAAAGGGAATACAAACGTCTCAAAAATGAGATCGACAGAAAGTGCAAAATGGCTAAGCAGGGATGGCTAGAGGACAAATGTAAGGTTGTAGAGGCTTGTCTCACTAGGGGTAAGATAGATACTGCCTACAGGAAAATTAAAGAGACCTTTGGAGAGAAGAGAACCACTTGTATGAATATCAAGAGCTCAGATGGCAACTCAGTTCTAAGCAAAGAAGGGAAGGCAGAAAGGTGGAAGGAGTATATAGAGGGTTTATACAAGGGAGATGTACTTGAGGACAATATTATGGAAATGGAAGAGGATGTAGATGAAGACGAAATGGGAGATAAGATACTGCGTGAAGAGTTTGACAGAGCACTGAAAGACCTGAGTCGAAACAAGGCCCCGGGAGTAGACAACATTCCATTAGAACTACTGATGGCCTTGGGAGAGCCAGTCATGACAAAACTCTACCATCTGGTGAGCAAGATGTATGAGACAGGCGAAATACCCACAGACTTCAAGAAGAATATAATAATTCCAATACCAAAGAAAGCAGGTGTTGACAGATGTGAAAATTACCGAACTATCAGTTTAATAAGTCACAGCTGCAAAATACTAACGCGAATTCTTTACAGACGAATGGAAAAACTGGTAGAAGCGGACCTCGGGGAAGATCAGTTTGGATTCCGTAGAAATGTTGGAACACGTGAGGCAATACTAACCTTACGACTTATCTTAGAAGAAAGATTAAGAAAAGGCAAACCTACGTTTCTAGCATTTGTAGACTTAGAGAAAGCTTTTGACAATGTTAACTGGAATACTCTCTTTCAAATTCTGAAGGTGGCAGGGGTAAAATACAGGGAGCGAAAGGCTATTTACAATTTGTACAGAAACCAGATGGCAGTTATAAGGGTCGAGGGGCATGAAAGGGAAGCAGTGGTTGGGAAAGGAGTGAGACAGGGTTGTAGCCTCTCCCCGATGTTATTCAATCTGTATATTGAGCAAGCAGTAAAGGAAACAAAAGAAAAATTCGGAGTAGGTATTAAAAATCATGGAGAAGGAGTAAAAACTTTGAGGTTCGCCGATGACATTGTAATTCTGTCAGAGACAGCAAAGGACTTGGAAGAGCAGTTGAACGGAATGGACAGTGTCTTGAAAGGAGGATATAAGATGAACATCAACAAAAGCAAAACGAGGATAATGGAATGTAGTCAAATTAAATCGGGTGATGCTGAGGGGATTAGATTAGGAAATGAGACACTTAAAGTAGTAAAGGAGTTTTGCTATTTAGGGAGTAAAATAACTGATGATGGTCGAAGTAGAGAGGATATAAAATGTAGACTGGCAATGGCAAGGAAATCGTTTCTGAAGAAGAGAAATTTGTTAACATCGAGTATAGATTTAAGTGTCAGGAAGTCGTTTCTGAAAGTATTTGTATGGAGTGTAGCCATGTATGGAAGTGAAACATGGACGATAACCAGTTTGGACAAGAAGAGAATAGAAGCTTTCGAAATGTGGTGCTACAGAAGAATGCTGAAGATAAGGTGGGTAGATCACGTAACTAATGAGGAGGTATTGAATAGGATTGGGGAGAAGAGAAGTTTGTGGCACAACTTGACTAGAAGAAGGGATCGGTTGGTAGGACATGTTTTGAGGCATCAAGGGATCACAAATTTAGCATTGGAGGGCAGCGTGGAGGGTAAAAATCGTAGAGGGAGACCAAGAGATCAATACACTAAGCAGATTCAGAATGATGTAGGTTGCAGTAGGTACTGGGAGATGAAGAAGCTTGCACAGGATAGAGTAGCATGGAGAGCTGCATCAAACCAGTCTCAGGACTGAAGACCACAACAACAACAACATTTAAACACACCCACTATCTACTCCAGAAATCTTTTACCAAGGTGATGTTTAATACAGGAAAACCTTTGCTAAAAAAATTTATATAACATATCACTTGTCTAGTATACAAATTAGAAGAATCGTCGATCAACTACTTCCACCAATCTAAAAATTCACTACAGACAACTGGTACTAAAAATTCCGTTTTAACTTAGTAGTGGCTCGATCGTGGGATGACTGCAATGACGATTCGTTGTCTTGTCGCCTCATTGACTTGTACTGGCAGTCGACGATGTAATACTGACGTCTCCCACTTATGGAGACATAACTTCTTCTTTTCTGTACAGTCCTTGTGTTTGAGCCTGTCGATTGTACGGAATCAGCGCAGTAAGACATGTGGATATGAAAGGTTGGCAGAAAGGGACTAACGACGTGCTCGTAATCGTGGAGTCCGCGATTTGTTGGTGTACAGTAGCGCTCAGAAATATTTTGTAGAAAACATTAGCTACAAATACACAAAGATAAGTGTGTAACAGAAAACAACTGAAAAGTGTGTTATTATAATTCATTTAGTACAAAACTACATTTCGTTTAAATGAAGTTATCTTACATCAAAACAGAAATAACGATTCTTCTCGCTCAATAGTGATTTGTATGTAAGAATAAACGAACACTATTTCGGAATCTGAAGAACGAACAGTATTTCGTTGCATACCCATGGGCTATGAACACAGCTGCACATGCACAATGCATTGAATCCACAAGCTTTTGTAATAGTTCGAGTGAGTGTTTTCACTATTCTTCCAGTAAGGCAGCAGCAAACTGATCCTTGTTGGAGTAGCTTCTACGACAAACACCTGGATCTAATACATCACAGAGGTGTTCAGCTGGATTTAGATCCAGCCTCTGGATTGGCTTCTCCAAAAGTTTGATTTTTTTATCTGGAAAAACTTTTCTTAAGTGTCCGTAGGTGTGTGTTTTGAATCATTATCCTGCTGAAATATCCACTTAAGTGGCATATTCTTTCTCCAATGTGGAACCAAATTCTTTTCTAAAACGTCACTGAACAGTAAACGATCAATTTCGTCTTCTACTTGGATTGAACCCTACGTCTAGAAAAATATCCCCACACCACGACGCTGCCACCTCCGTGATTAATGGTTGATACTTGGTAGTTTTTGTGGTCCCTGTGGTTTTTTGGCCAACTTGTATGTTGCACACTATCAAAAGAAAATACATTAAATTTACTTCCGTTACTCCGTAACACTTTACAAGTTAGACCAATCTGTAGCATTCCAAGTCTGATGTTTCTTTGCAAACTCAATGCTGGCATTCCTTCCTTTCTTTAACATATGAGAGTTACTTGATGGTCGTCTACCATTTTAATCACCTCTCACTTGGCGGCGTTTTACAGTAGAGACACGTAGTTTCAGCCCATTTGTTAGGCCGATTTTCTTCGATCAGTAGCCAGCTGCATACAAATCATTCTGTCCAGCCTCCTTGTTGTTTTACGAGGACGACCTAACCCTGGCCATTTTCCATTGACGCCACACACTTATTAGTTGTTGTGACATGCCATAGATTAGATTAGATTAGATTAGAACTTGTTCCATAGATCATGAATACGACACTTCGTAATGATGTGGAACGTGTCAGGTTAGTAAAAGGTGCCTTTACAAGATATTACATACACAAAATATTACATGACACTTAATATTTTAATTTTTTTGTGGGGCTTGGGGAAATTACCCACTTATTATATCCAAAAATTCACCTAATGAGTAGAAGGAGTTGCCATTAAGAAACTCTTTTAATTTCCTTTTAAATGGCTATCTGTCAGACTTTTGATGCTATTAGGTAAGTGACCAAAGACTTTCGTGGCAGCATAATTTACCCCCTTCTGAGCCAAAGTTAGATTTAACCTTGAGTAGTGAAGATCATCCTTTCTCCTAGTGTTGTAGCCATGTACACTGCTATTACTTTTGAATTTATTCGGATTGTTAATAACAAATTTCAATATATTCATTTAAGAAATTTGTTATTACCAATCCGAACGAATTCAAAAGTAATAGCAGTGTACATGGCTACAACACTAGGAGAAAGGATGATCTTCACTACTCGAGGTTAAATCTAACTTTGGCTCAGAAGGGGGTAAATTATGCTGCCACGAAAGTCTTTGGTCACTTACCTAATAGCATCAAAAGTCTGAAAGACAGCCATAAAGCATTTAAAAGGAAATTAAAAGAATAGTCTCTAGCAACGCTATACTGCGGCTTTTCCTTCTTCAGAGCATACAAAACAGCTTGCCTCGCATCTGCCAAGTATTCTTTGTGTTTTGGCATGCTTCTAGTTGTCTCTGCAAATAAACAAACACTGTCTAAATGCCTAAGTAAAAATAGGTAATGAATACCGTATCACCAAAACAAACTGCAAAATATTTTTGAGATGAAGTTGAGCAGTCCTGGTAGTACTATTGGATAAAAACTTAAGCACGCTCAGTTCTGTCGTGGAAAGACGGTGGACACAAACCCAGATACACGCACATAAATTACATAGATTTATTCAGCAGTAAATAGCCAACAAATAATTTGAATGGTTAAAAAAATGAAAATGACAGTGACGCTGGCACGCAAGGAACGGCATAGCCTCCGAACAAACAGCCCCTACCGGCATCGCTGACCGCTGCTTCCACAGAATGTATTAACACATTTCACTTATAGGCAAATCTGAAACACACACATATTAAAAAATTACCAAAGGTAAACTGACAAATAATCATTCAACATAATTAAAGGCAACCTATTTGACTTTACATATCCAGTCTTGGGATGAAAAGCAGGTCAAATTAGATGTGTTTAAGAACCCATAATAAAACTTAATACTTAAGGAGTATGAAAGCAAATTTTTAATAGAAAATACACTTTAGGTACGATTTTAACGCTTGCAACATGTGTAAACTCAATTCCACAGGCAGAGAGCCACTAGTCTTTACCTGCTATCCGTAATCTTTCGTAACTCGCTTCAGGTATCATAACTAAATTCAAAAGAAATAGAGAAATTTTACGGCACTAAAATAAGTGGGCCCACACTGTAGTGTTGGCAGAAGAGCCAACACCGTGTTGCTAGAGGAGGCCGGAATACACGCGTTTAAGCTCACGCAGATTGGCGTGAGGTCTGGAACAAAGTAAAGTAATTATCCTATAAAGAAAAGAACGTAGTTCTTGGAATACTTAACTTTAATCCACATTTGGAGTACATCGCTCTTGACTGTACATGCTTCAAAATACGCCTTGCTAGGTCGTAGCAAATGAGGTAGCTGAAGGCTATGCTAACTATCGTCTCGGCAAATGAGAGCGTAATTTGTCAGTGAACCACTGCTATGAACGTCGGCTGTACAACTGGGGCGAGTGCAAGGACGTCTCTCTAGACCTGCCGTGTGGTGGCGCTCGGTCTGCAATCACTGACAGTGGCGACACGCGGGTCCGACGTATACTACCGGACCGCGGCCGATTTAAAGGCTACCACCTAGCAAGTGTGGCGTCTGGCGGTGACACCACATTCCTCCCCCGCAAATCGGCGTACGGTTATGTTATAAGGCTTCCGCCCGCGTGGGGAGGACCCCATGTTGACGTATGCGACGAGGTGGGGAGCCTAAGAACAGGCGAGGATGTGCCACCCGCACCCGGCCATTCGGTCCGAGGGGAGCTAGGAAACGCCTGAAAACCTAGTCCAGGGTGCACGTCAACATGCGGTGTATGCGCCCCTAGAGAGACAGGAGGGGCCGAAGGGTCGACCTCCATCGCGTCGGGGTACCCGACGGGCGAAGACGACATCTGGGCCGGAGCGGGCAAGAGTTCCAAGTCGGAGGACAGCTGGTCACGGGAAGCGATCGGCGGCGCGTGACCCAGGGAGGCGCTGGGCGGCTGCAGCGAAGCGTCCACTGCGGGCGTCGCCGGCGGGAGAACAGGCGGCGGCGGCGGCGCGTCGCCATGGGGCAAATGGAAGGCAGCGTCGGTAACACCTGGGGATGAGGCGAGCCAGTAGATGGGTCCCCAGAGCGCTGACCGGACGGCACCGTCGCTGAAAGCAGACGGGGAGCGGCAGATCCCGTGCGACGACAGAGGCGCAGCTGATTGAGATGCCGACGCACCTCACCAGAGGCCCCCAAAACCAGATACATAGCGTGGCCGAGGCAGCGAAGAATGCGCCCTGCGAGCCAACGCCGTGAACCTCGATAGTTGCGATAGTATACAACGTCGCCTGGAGCAAAAACAGGTGGCTGCCGCTGCACAGGAACCTGATGCGGCGGATGCAGCAAAGACATCAAGGTTCGACGAGGACGACCGTGGAGCAACTCAGCCGGCGAGCGACCATCTCGGGGCTGAGAGCGATACAAGGACAAGAAGAGCAATAACGCGTCCTCCCGAGAATGCGACTCTTTCAGCTTCAACATCTGTGACTTGAAAGTCCGGACCAATCGTTCAGCGGCACCGTTTGACTGAGGCGAAAACGGCGCGGATGTCAGATGTTGAATACCATTGGCCTTACAGAATGACTGAAATTCTGCGGACATGAATTGTGGGCCATTGTCGGAAACAATAGTCTGCGGAAGACCTTCAATGCAAAAGATAGCAGACAACGCTTGGATGGTGGCAGACGACGTCGTGGAAGACATCCGTACAACAAAATGGTTCAAATGGCTCTGAGCACTATGGGACTCAACTGCTGAGGTCATTAGTCCCCTAGAACTTAGAACTAGTTAAACCTAACTAACCTAAGGACATCACAAACATCCATGCCCGAGGCAGGATTCGAACCTGCGACCATAGCGGTCTTGCGGTTCCAGACTGCAGCGCCTTTAAGTGCACGGCCACTTCGGCCGGCTCCGTACAACAAAAGGAAAATTACTGAAGGAATCGACCACAACCAACCATCGAGCATTCCAGTATGGACCAGCAAAATCGATGTGCAAGCGTTGCCAAGGAGAAGTGGCTTTCGGCCATGCAAAGAATTTCCGCGGTGGTGTGGATTGTTGTTCGGCACACGCCATACAAGAAGAGCACAAATTCGTAATCGCAGCATCGATTCCGAACCAAGTACAGTGCTGACGAGCAAGTTGTTTCGTTCGCACTATACCCCAATGTCCTTGGTGGAGAAGCCGTAAGACAGAGGACTGTAACGAACGTGGGACCACGACCCTGGACTGATCATTATCAGAACGCAACAGCAAAACACCACGTCGTACAAAAAGTCTCTCCTTGTGAGCAAAAAATCGACGAACCAACGGATCCTCGATCCGTGACTTTGACAACGGCCATTGAGTAGCAACAAAACGCGAAACGGTAGCAAGGACAGGGTCAGCAGCTGTGGCTGTAGCTACACGACGAAAATCAATCGGAAACGATTCGACCACGTCATCGGTTTCCGAATCAATGAACATGCAAGCAAGTTCGGAGGAATCGAATGCTCGATCCTCAGCAACAGGCAAACGGGACAACGCATCGGCGTTTCCGTGCTTAGCAGTGGACCGATACAAGATATCGTAGCGGTACTCCGAGAGGAAAATAGACCAGCGAATGAATTTCTGCGGAGGTACAGGCTTGTTCGGATGAGAAAGCGACGTCAAAGGTTTGTGGTCTGTGATGATGCTTTCCATCAACAAAAGGGGTTTCTGGGGATCGAATGGCGTAAGGCAAGCATTTGAAAGCAACGCCGATTTCAACTGGCGAAAGGCGCGTTCGCATTCCGTCGTCCAGACGAACGGAACACCTTTACGGCGTAAGCGATGAAGCGGAGCTGAAATGGAAGAGGCATGTGGAACATATTTATGATAATAGTTGATTTTTCCCAATACACTCTGTAGCTGCTTCAAATTCTGCGGCGAAGGCAAGTCTTGTATGGCACGGAGGTGCTCTGGACTGGGATGTATGCCTTGGGCATCGATTACATGTCCCAGATAGGGTAAGTCACGAGCAAAAAACACACATTTGTCCTTCCGCAAGCGAAGACCATTTTGTCGCAAGACCTGAAATAATGTTCTGAGATTGGCTAAATGTTCTTCTTCTGTCCTTCCGGAGATCACAATATCGTCCAGATAGTTTGCTGCAGTTGGGATCGACGCACAAACAGTTTGCAGATATTGCTGAAACAATGCAGGGGCGGATGCACACCCGAATGGCAGTCTTTTGAATCGGTACAAACCAAGATGCGTGGTAACCACCAAGACTCGCTGGGATTCGTCGTCCACTGGTATTTGCAAGTACGCATCTGCTAGGTCCAACTTCGAAAAATATTTACCCAGGCACAGTTTGTCAAAAAGATCTTCCAGGCGGGGTAAAGGATAAGTTGCAATCACTAGTTGTGGATTCACCGTTGCCTTGAAGCCCACACAAAGTCTCAATTTTCCGGAAGGTTTTGGCAAAATTACTAAGGGTGATGCCCAGAGAGAAGCCTGTACACGTTCAATTACACCTTGTGATTCCAATTCGTGTAATGTTCTTGCGACCTCATCACGTAATGCATGGGGAACATAGCGCGCTCTGAAAAATTTCGGTTGCACGTTTACTTTCAGTTCCAAATGTGCTTTATAGTTCTTAGGGCAACCAAGGCCCGGTGCAAAAATGTCTGCAAATTCTTCACATAGACGAGAAACACTGGCTGAAGGCACAGTCTGGTTCACTGATAGGACCTGATTTACTATAGACAAGTTAAACAACTGAAATAAATCTAAACCAAACAAGTTCACAGCAGAAGAAGAACGAAGGACGTAAAAAGACACAAGTTTTGTTTGTCCCTTGTATGTTGCAAGAAGGCTGCACTGTCCTAACACAGGGATAGTCTGACCGGAATAGCTAGTTAACTTAACAATTGCAGCACGCAAGGGAGGTGTGCCCAGTTGTTTGTACGTGTCGTTATTGATCAATGAAACTGCAGCTCCGGTATCGAGCTGGAATGGTATCACGTGGCCATTAATGTCCAAATCTACAAAAAGTTTATTGTCCTGCTGACGACAAGAGCGACTGTCGCATGCAACGTGAACTGACACTGGTACAGAATCACCTGCTACTTGACGTGATTTCCGGCGACGTCGACGCATACGTTTTGTGGAACAAACACAGTCACTGTGAGAGAAAGTGGCACTGGGCGGAGTGGATTGAACTACATGAATGTCCATGGGCGAAGGTTCACGAGCCTGAGTATTCTTGGTTCGATTCCGATGCCGGCGCGAAGCAAGGGGCCTGGAATGGTTGTTCGTGTCCGATCTAAGCTTTTTCTGGCAAACACTCTGAACATATCATTTTTTATTACAGAAAAAGCAAATAGCTTGGCGTGACGGGCAATTGTCACACGAATGTCTAGTAGCACACCCCGGACATGATTTTAGCACTGCATGTGCGTGTTTGCGCGGCAAACGTAGCGGAGGGCTTGGCGACAGCTGCGCGGATGGGCGCGAGGGCTGTTTACTGTTCCGTGCAGCGCGCCCGGCGGGCTGGTTAACGTGACACACGGCTGGCGAAGTTGCAAATGATTCCTGAGCAAAGTCAAGTGTGTCCTGCCGATCCAATATGTCCATCACTTGTTGAAGGGAGGGATTGACTAATTTCAAAATCTGTTCCCTTATACGAACATCAGAAACGTTCTGTGCAATTGCATCACGCACCATAGTATCTGAATAAGGGAGTCCACATTCACACTCAAAAGCACAATCCCCAGTAAGGCCTTGCAAAGTTGCAACCCACTCCTGATTAGTCTGACCGGCCGTACGTTTGGTACGAAAGAACGTATACCGTTTGGTAACTACATTGACTGATTCTTTGAAATAGGCATCTAATGCCGACCAAATTTCTTCGTAGGACAAAGTTGCGACGTCGCGTCGGGGAAACAATTTCACTATCACACGGTACGTGTGCACCCCGACGGATGCTAACAAAAAAGGCTGCCGCTCGTTACCTTGAATTCTGTAGGCGGCGAGATGGAATCCAAATTGGCGTGACCACTCCGTCCAGCTATCCAGTGCCGCATCAAAAGGACGAAAAGGTGGTGCAACTGCGTTTTGTAGTTGCGGTAGCGGTGAAGCGGCGGCTGCCGCATCATTTTGCATCGCACGTTGACCCTGGACGAGCTGTCCAAGAGCATCCAGTAAGGCCTGCGTCTGCTGATTCTGCAAGCGATAAAATTCGGACAGTACACCTGGAGATTGTGGCGAAGCCATGACACAATGAAATCAGTCTATCAACAAACACAAAATCCTCGGCGCCAATGTAGTGTTGGCAGAAGAGCCAACACCGTGTTGCTAGAGGAGGCCGGAATACACGCGTTTAAGCTCACGCAGATTGGCGTGAGGTCTGGCACAAGGTAAAGTTCTTGGAATACTTAACTTTAATCCACATTTGGAGTACATCGCTCTTGACTGTACATGCTTCAAAATAAATATCAATTGAATACAGCGCCTTGCTAGGTCGTAGCAAATGAGGTAGCTGAAGGCTATGCTAACTATCGTCTCGGCAAATGAGAGCGTAATTTGTCAGTGAACCACTGCTATGAACGTCGGCTGTACAACTGGGGCGAGTGCAAGGACGTCTCTCTAGACCTGCCGTGTGGTGGCGCTCGGTCTGCAATCACTGACAGTGGCGACACGCGGGTCCGACGTATACTACCGGACCGCGGCCGATTTAAAGGCTACCACCTAGCATGTGTGGTGTCTGGCGGTGACACCACACACACAATAAGAACTTTTAATAGGTATTGTGTCAACAAACACATAATAAAATTTAAAAAGTTTTACTTCCTTCGCCGAAACGACCAATTCTTAAACCAACAATAGCCTTACGTCCAGTTAAATTCAGCAACTCCAAAGCCTAGACACCCACCCGAACGGTCAGGGCACAAATGAGATACATGTCTAAATGCCAGTGAAACAACTGTTTGCATCCAAACGTGAAGCTCTCCTTGCACTGAAATGTTTCTTTGATCTTCGTTAGCTAAAGTATGTCGCGAGCGTCCATAATACGAGACTAACATGTTTCTGGTTGCCGATGTGGAGCATTTCTGTCACGTATTCGGCAACCAATTACTATGGTTATTCACGGTTGGGCACTGCTACGTGCAGTACGTGTATCATGCAGGGACACCACACATCCAACTGCGAGAGCGCTACCGCACGACCACCGCAGGATCTTCCCTCAAACCACAACAGACTCGTCGGTGCAGACACTACTCGTCCGGCATCACACAGAGCACTGCTCGCACACGCAACCTAGAGCGCACTTTGCCGGACCGTGTTCGCTCCTTTGTTCGGCAGAGTCGCTACACTATCGCCCCCTAGCGAGGCGGCAGGATATCGCGGCCTCGAGCGCTGCCCGATATCTTTGACAATGGATCACGAACCGGCGTGAAAGGAATATAACTTATATCGTTGCTGTATGACATCGCTTGTTTACTCGATATGTAACGTAGCCGTGTAACACAGAGTAAGAAGTAACCGACGAGGGCCTGAGTCCTAGTCAATTACAATCGGTTTCGATCCCAACAAATTGCTGATAACAATAATTTTATCTTGAAACTCTTATATTGGTCGATGTTTGCATAAAGACAACAGTATGTGATTATGACTCCACCTTGATACAAAACATTTCTGTTACTTATTTATTCGTTTATTCCCAAACTAGTTTCAGCGACTAATGGTTCAAATGGCTCTGAGCACTATGGGACTTAACTTCTGAGGTCATTAGTCCCCTAGAACTTAGAACTACTTAAACCTAACTAACCTAAGGACATCACACACATCCATGCCCGAGGCAGGATTCGAACCTGCGACCGTAGCGGTCGCGCCGTTCCAGACTGTAGCGCCTAGAACCGCTCGGAAACTCCGGCCGGCTTCAGCGACAATATCGCCATCATCAGTGGGTTCTTTAATTATAAATCATGTAAAAGTAACATACTTATGACCACTGTAAAACACTATTACACATGTACTGTTTGGTTCTAAATACTGCTTTCTGTGAATAGTTTCATAACCGCTTGCTACATCACAGCA
Source organism: Schistocerca nitens (assembly GCF_023898315.1). Lineage (NCBI taxonomy): Eukaryota > Metazoa > Arthropoda > Insecta > Orthoptera > Acrididae > Schistocerca > Schistocerca nitens. The sequence goes on along the minus strand of NC_064619.1, from coordinate 498,879,458 downwards.
TGGTTTTTACGACAGTTATCTCTATTTCCAGCATTTTTTTGCAGCGTACATGTCAACTGCAACTGTATGAGTGGCTGTTAGTAAACAGGGCTTACGCGAACGTATGTATGTCAGGATTATACAATTGGGATTACGGTAGTTTTGTGGATACTGTTTTGGTGTGTACTAGGTTGTTACTTAATTTCTCATTTACTCACGCTCGTTGCACGGTTTGCAGCTGCTTTTAGACACAGAGAAACATAGCTTTCGCACTTTGTTCGTAATACGAAACTTCACGGCACCTTTCTGTTCGCGTGTGTCGCGAGAAATGTATCGCATATTGCGAGAGGTTATGAAAATTCTAGCGAGAGTTCTAACGATATCCGCTCCTTACTTATGTCTCTGTGTGCGATGGGGGAGTGAGTTGTGTGTGTGTGTGTGTGTGTGTGTGTGTGTGTGTGTGTGTGTGTGTGTGTGTGTGTGTGCGGTTGGATGTATTTGTTTTAGTTTTCGGTATAAACTGCAGCTGTGTTTCAGGAAGTGTAGATCAGTTTCAAGGTGTGGTTTTCATTCAGCAGCAACAATCGTAAAAACCGTGTTGTGACGTAAAGTAAATAAGGTATTATGAAACTATTCACTGAAAACAGTATTTGGAACGAACAGTACAAATGTAACAATATTTTACAATGTTTATAAATATGTTATTTTTACATGTTTTAGTTATGACGTCGATATTGTTGCTGAAACTAGTTTGGGAATGAATAAATAAGAAAAGTGTTTTGAATCAAGATGGATCCACAATTCCACATTGTTGGGGTTGCTGATGTCAGCGGACGCATTTGAAGATGGATACTACACGAAAGGTCAGATCTCTCAGCGGCAGTTAAAGCTGTAGATATTCAACGGCTCAAGCAACACAGAATCTGGACGTAGCTGACAGGAGGGGTGCACTGTGTGGACCGACAAGTCGCAAAAATGGCTCTGAGCACTATGGGACTTAACATCTGAGGTCATCAGTCCCCTAGAACTTAGAACTACTTAAACTTAACTAATCTAAGGACATCATACACATCCATGCCCGAAGCAGGGTTCGAACCTGCGACCGCAGCGGTCGCGCGGTTCCGGACTGAAGCGCCTAGAACCGCTCGCCCACAACGGCCGGCTCGACAAGTCGCGTTTTGGCATCTTTTCAAATGACTCAAGATGTAGAACGTACCGACGGCCCTATTTGGCATTTAGTTCTCAGTGTGAAGAGGCTATAGTCCAGGTCAGAGATGGTTCTGTGATGTTTCTGGGATGTTTTCTGTACTGTTATTTGGGCTCACTCAATTGGGTTGCTGTGAACACGAACCGGTATGTTAATTTCAACATTCTCAGTGACCACTGTCGCACTTAGGTCTACATCTTCAGGATGAGTATGCTTTGGACATTGCCATCCTCCAAGGTCACCACAGCCGTGTTCACGGAGCTACACGCACACACTCACGGTATGACGAACACTCGGGTATCTCATGACACCTCGACAGGCCTCTATACCTCCTGATCTTGGCCCCATAGAAAAGGTCTGGGACTATTTGGAACAGAAAATGAAATGTACAAATCAATATCTTAGTAATTTGGTACCTCTACATAATCTAATCATCAATGTGTAGCTTCGGCTGGATATTGCATACCCGAGGAAACTTATGGACTCTCTTCCTCGCAGAACTAGAACCACTGTCAAGGCCAGAGGCCGTGTTGTACTTACTGGGCTGATCTCTGCTGAGGGAGCCGGCCGGTGTGGCCTAGAGGTTCTAGGCGCTTCAGTCTGGAACTGCGCGACCGCTACGGTCGCAGGTTCGAATCCTGCCTCGGGCATGGATGTGTGTGCTGTCCTTAGGTTGGTTAGGTTTAAGTAGTTCTAAGTTCTACGGGACTGATGACCACAGGTGTTAAGTCCCATAGCGCTCAGAGCCATTTGAACCATTTTGAATCTGCTGAAGGTCACTAACTTTGGTCCCATGTGCTTTTATGGTGCACCCCAATTTTTCCCATAATTCATCTGGTTTTTGGTAGTTAGTCCCCAGTAGCGCTTCCTCCTCTGAACTTTGCTTCTTATCTTAGTAACTATCTGTCTACTTGTAGTTTTAGTCGGTTCTGGACAATGTTTAAGAGAGTCTATTCTGTAACTTTCATTGAGTCCTGTTCTCCGGGATTGTTATGTAACGGACTTTTCCCCTCTCAGCAGGCCAGACGTCCAGTGACGCGTGGCAGCGTAATGACGAACTGTGTGTTGCAGGCCGCTGGTATACTTGGGCATGAATCTGATGACGCACTTCGAGGTGCCGCAGACGCTGGGCTGCGACGAAGCGACCCTGCACAACTGGCTCACCATCATCGAGATCAACTACCACACGACCAACACGTACCACAACTCGACGCACGCGGCCGACGTTCTGCAGGCGTGCGCCAACTTCCTGGATCGCGAGCGGCTGCGCCAGCTTCTGGAGCCGCTCGACGAAGCCACCTGCCTCATCGCCGCCGCCGCACACGACGTCGACCACCCGGGCAAGTCCAGGTAAACAGCTTCACTCCACCCGCTAACTGGCTCTGGAGTTATATCCCCTGTTACTTTAGTTTCTATTGCATCAGCCAGCGCATGGCCTTCCGAGCGTTGCGTTCCGGAGTCGCAGGTACGTGGGACCTCCGGACGACCAGTTTTGCACCACAGGTTTTCCCACCAGAGCCTCCCACTCTGCTGATTTACGCCAGTCGTTCACCAGAAGAGGATGTGTTGTTGCCGTGTTAGGCAGTGCCCTCGCTTGCAGCCTTCGTTTCCGAATAGTTTCGTAGACCTAAGCTACTTGAGTTCTATACGCTTTGAGTAATGGAACTAACTATAACAATGAAATGGAAGACGTGTTTTCTCAAGGTGTCGGAAGTTCCATGCGGATTTTCGCGAATGATGCTGTAGTATACAGAGAAGTTGCAGCATTAGAAAATTGCAGCCGAATGCAGGAAGATCTGCAGCGCATAGGCACCTGGTGCAGGGAGGGGCAACTGACCCTTAACATAGACAAATGTAATTTATTGCGAATACATAGAAAGAACGATCCTTTATTGTATGATTATATGATAGCGGAACAAACACTGGTAGCACTTACTTCTGTAAAATATCTGGGAGTATACGTACGGCACGATTTGAAGTGGAATGATCATATAAAATTAATTGTTGGTAAGGCGGGTACCAGGTTGAGATTCATTGGTAGATTCCTTAGAAAATGTAGTCCATCAACAAAGGAGGTGGCTTACAAAACACTCGTTCGACCTATACTTGAGTATTGCTCATCAGTGTGGGATCCGTACCAGATCGAGTTGACGGAGGAGATAGAGAAGATCCAAAGAAGAGCGGCGCGTTTCGTCACAGGGTTATTTGGTAACCGCGATAGCGTTACGGACATGTTTAGCAAACTCAAGTGGCAGACTCTGCAAGAGAGGCGCTCTGCATCGCGGTGTAGCTTGCTCGCCAGGTTTCGAGAGGGTGCGTTTCTGGATGAGGTATCGAATATATTGCTTCCCCCTACTTATACCTCCCGAGGAGATCACGAATGTAAAATTAGAGAGATTCGAGCGCGCACGGAGGCTTTCCGGCAGTCGTTCTTCCCGCGAACCATACGCGACTGGAACAGGAAACGGAGGCAATGACAGTGGCACGTAAAGTGCCCTCCGCCACACACCGTTGGGTGGCTTGCGGAGTATAAATGTAGATGCAGATGTAGAAGGTTGCACAGAAAATGATATGAGCATACGACAGGTTGTGCGCGAATTCCAAACTGAGTAAGTGCCGAGGCCGCTTAAAAATTGCAAACGAGGAAATTTATTAAAAGCCATCTTCTGTACACCATGAGCTGCACTATAAATGTTTTATTTGCCGAAACCGGTCTTCGGGTTTATAATCCATCATCAGTTGTATCTGATACGGAGGAACAAAAAAATTGTATGTGCACCGATTTCTACAAAAGGATAACTGTACATACATAGCGGTAATATCAGCCTACTTACATTAGGCTCTTGTATAGCAATGACATGATCTGAAATATGTCTTACAACGCAAGACACAGTTCGTCATACATATCACTTCTGTCAAGTTTTAGATAGTGACAATTCTTGATAATGTGTGATATGACTGTCATATAGAGTAAACATGAAACTTGATACTCAACCAGTCTACATTGCCGGCCCTTTGTTATTTCTAAGATTATATTTATGTACATCTGTGACATGGGTTCACATGATTATGTAAATTACAATTTTGAAAACTGGCATGTGAAGCTAGAATATACGAATAAGATTGCAAAATAATCCAACATAACACATCAAATTAGACAAATTTACATGTCGGACATAGACGCCAAACCAAAATTATTCGGTTAAAACACAGTTGAAAATTTGTATACGCATCTTATTCCATAACTCTGTTCATTAAACATTCTGTCTGGCTGTTTTGTCATATGGGTGTATATATCAATTTTTTCTAGAATATTTAATATATAATGACAAACTGTGTACTATGTTATGGGACATATGTCGGATTCTGTAGTACTACCTGAAAAGTACGTCATTGCTATAGAACTGCATAATGTACCGCTATACAGAGTGTTTCCGTAAGAGCGTGCAAAAATTTAACGGGACATAGAGGATGCTCCACTGAACAAGAGATAGTGAACCTCGGATCGGAGAAGCCAGTTTAAGGAGATAATAGGAATGAAATCACATTAATGTGTACTTTTTTATTTGCATTAGTTACACTTAGCTGCAAATACCATAACTGACACAATGAACATACCATTTGTACTGCATCCTTCAAAATGTGCTGAAACTGACGGCCATCAACCTCAATGCAAGATTCTGACGCACCCTGAGAAATATCGCTGCTGTGTTTCGAATCACATCACAGGCAGCTACAATTCTGGTAACTAATTCCATCTGTGTATCCACTGGACCACAAATGCTGCCGAAGGCTGGCATAGGAAACTAAATTCCTCAATAAATCAAAAACATTCGAATCTATGTATTCTGATGCATAAACTGGAGAAGAAATCAGTAAATGCTGCATCTGAAATTAAAAAGGATTCCATTGGCAGGCCTCTTTAAAAAAGAAGAAAAAGTTACATTTATACTGACAAAATGTTAAAAGGCGTTACAGGAATGTATAATGAGTCTGAGGCTTTAATTCGTTTAAAATAAGTGGCTTTCTTATTTTTTAAAAAAATTGAATGAGAGGTTAAAATTTATAAAATAAGACAAAAAATTCAGTCATTTGCTGTAGAAAGAAAAATGGTAAAAATAAAGTAAAAATAAAATATATTAAAACATGCCTATTTGCTATGTGCGGAGGCTGTTCTTAGCCTGGACAAAATGTCAAGGAATTTTCTTACTACAAAACAGTTAGCAGAGCTTCCCCGACTGTTGTGACTTCCTTTGACGGTCGGAAAACCAACGGCTAATATATTTGTGCTTGGAAACATCACCAACGTCACGAGCCGCAATGTCCACGATCAGTAAGCCCACGACACCACCTAGTAGATCCACCGTCTGGTCTTCTTCCTTGGCTGATGCACCATATAGACTGCCCAAGTGAACAGCCCAGAATGGGAGGAATAACGAAATGGAACTTCAGGGATTGAGAAGGTGTGTGGTATTATTTCAGTGATTACAAAATCTAGTCAAATTCACAAAAAACTTGGCAGTATGAGTTCACTTATCAGTATAACGTTGCGCCTCATCTGGCCTGGCCCATGCACTGGATCGGTTTCGAAGGCTTCATAAGCCCTTTGTATCCTCTCCTGATGCAAGTTAGCTACAACTGTTGTAACTGGTCCTCGATATCCTGAATACTGGTGCTGAAATGGAGGTGACGTTCGAGATAGTCCCTCACATGTTCAACGGGAACAGATCTGGAGATCTTGCTGCCCACGATAGTACAGCAACATGTAGACAGTTCATAGAGATATGTGCCTTGTGTGGGCTAGCATTGTCCTGTTGAAAAATGGCACCAGATACTGTCGCACGAGGATTAACACATGAAGACGCAGGATCTCCCTGACGCACAGTTGTGCCATCAAGGTTCCCTCAGTCACTGCCAACCGTGACCTGAATGCATACCCGATGGCCTTCCACACCATAACGTTGTTCCTCTCCAAAACACTGAAAGAATGGGACCTCTTCCCTTGTCGATATGACGCTAGCCGACAGTGGTCATTCAGGGTAGGGCATCGCTGAATATAGTGCGATGTCATTCATCAGCAGTCCGTGCTTCCTGGATACAGCACCACTCCAAAAGCAGCCGTTTGTGCTGTGGTGTTGGCAGCCTTTGCCGCAATTCCCTAGCCTGGCTGCTGCTACTCTCCGTCCAGTCATATGTTGTAGGGAGTCCATCCTTTGTTCTCAGATGGTAGATGCAAATGTGAAGCAGTTCGGTGTGTTTGGGGCACAATAGAACTGCCCTCCCTTGTGTTGGTCAGACGTGGTCGACTGGAACCTTGGCTACTAGTATATCTGCCCCCACGTACCCACGCAGTTCAGCATGAGACCACTGTTGCATCCGAGAGCCCCACAAATCTCGATATTGCATGACTGGACCAGCAGATCAAATGGAGACCTGCAGTAAGGCCCCTTTCAAACTCTATCAGCTGGTGATAACTGTCTCACACTAGTAGCGGCATCTCGGTATCCTTCGCAGTGACCACTTAACGTCCGCCGCTGTTCACGCCCCTTATTAAACCTACCCACTGAGCGAGATGGCGGAGTGGTCAGCGCACTGGACTCCCATTCCGGAGGACGACGGTTCAAACCCGCTGTCGGGCATCCTGATTTAGGTTTTCCGTAATTTCTCTAAATCACTTCAGGTAAATTCCAGGACGGTTCCTGTGAAAGGGCACGGTCGACTCCCTTCCCCATCCTTCAATAATCTGATGGGACCGACGACCTCACTATTTTTATTCTTTAACATCGTGTTCCTCTCAACAAACTATTCTCTGCCGTGTAGCCTATAAGTTTATGTTCTTCTGTGTTGTTTGAAGTCATGTCTCACTTCTGCATATTGTAGTAGGAATAGATATGGTTTTGTAAAACTTCAATACAGTCCCTCAATTAACACGTCTTCTCGGAACGATGAGTTTTAGGAAAGTGAATCAAGTTACTCTCTTTATTGGTTTATAGCCAAGTGCCATTTTAGATGTAGGATAACACATTTTGGCTTTACTCTAGTCTGTCGGAATACTATGATTACGCACTTCAGCAATCAAATGCAGTTTATGAGCAGTTTTTTGTGAGGATTTCATGAACTTTGTAGTTTTTATCAGATTATAAGCAAAGAAATATTTCCGTCGGCTAACATAAATCCTGGTAAGTCGGGGTCACCAATTGTAACTGTCGTAACGTGACATATTTAGTGGAGCTCAAAGAATGTTGTTTAGCAGTATTTATTGACAACCTCCAATTACATCGCTAATCAAGCAATGTTAATGTTACTTACTTTTTTTCGAACATTTTCTTTTGTCAGCTTCGTAAAACTTAAATGTTCTGCACAGATTTCTATCACTGTGATCTCTAGAAAGGTAATTGATGAATTTGATAATTTACGAGCGTAGTGATCGGTGAAGCTCTTGTGTGTACATCAATAATGATCTCCAGTAGCAGGCCGAGTCTGTCAAGCCCAAACATTTTATCTAGTCATTTGTATGCTTCGCATTAAGCAGTGGTATGCTTTGGTGTTCACTGCGTGTTGGTGTTTGGAGCTACTTCGTAAGTGATGTCCTTCGTACATTCAGTGTCTTTAATTTCTTCATGAAACAGTCATGAAATACTTTTCAAAAACGTCGATTAATGCAGTTACTTTTGTTTTTCGGTAATTTGTTTACCTGGAGTACTTCTGTATTTGTTCGCAAACGCAGTATTTTAACTTGAATCTTAGATTTTTTTCATATGGCAATCGACTGATGCAATTACTTTTGTTTCTCGATAAGTTGATTACCTGCAGTTCTTTTTTATTTCTTGGTAACGCAATATTTTAACCTCAGTCTTAGATTTTTAATAATATTACAATAAACCATAATGTTGTAAGGCGATTTTAGTCCCAAACAAGAAATATTAACGTCAGAAAAAAATCCAAGAACAAATTCGCCATCATAGCAGACTTTATTCTAGTCCTTCTCACTATCAGTTAATCAGCTTGAAAACTGTTAAAATTATTTCACATTCCCCACCGTAAGTGTCGCTTTTATTTGTTACGACTATTTTTCTGTTGTAAATCGGTTTCATTTGGGTATCCATTGTCAGTAACGTTGCACTGGGAGCACATGTTAACATACAGCGTATCGTAATAAGGGTCTGTGACCTATTCTAAATAAACAAGTATTACAAAAGATTTGAAGCTGTACTGTGGTAATCGGCCAGAACAGGGACACTTTATCCATATTTCATTGGAAAGTTGGATCATCTTAATTAGTGCAATACCGTTATCTTCGGGTGCTATGATGAAAATTTATGTGCAATCTGAACAGAGACGGCTGGCGCCCATCAAGGAAAAACAAGAACCAAATTCTATCACGTGATTTATGGTTGCGTCGACTCCGCTTGTTTAATTGAGAATTTGATACCGAGGTTGTTACACTGATCATGATATTCGATATAACCTCGTTACTGCAAAGGCACAGTTACCTGCGGAAATTCCACAAGTTCAGAGAACCCGCCCGCAGTTCCCGTCGTCTGTAGTATTAATTACAAAACTTTGTCAGTCACACAGCCTGAAAAATACCACAAAATATGCAGATTGCGGAAGTGAGTCAAATGTGATAAAATGTGTGGGAACTCAAATATAGGCATGTTTAATACTTCTGAATGTGCCCGTAATACAGTATAACAAAAGCTTTCGCATCCACCGGTAAACTTTTTCTAACAGTTCCAAACACTTCTCTGCTTTAAGGAAGAGTGGTATTTTTCCGCATGTGTTAAGACAAATATGTCTTACTGTTATTTTAAGGAAGATCAAATTGGGGCGCTGAGATTAAAAATGGGAATTGTCATAATTTTTGGGGCATATGAGTTATCGCTGTAGTAGTTGTTTTCGCACGATTCCACATGTGTTGGTTCTAAAATGGACTTGTTAAGTGATTTTTTCCGATCTAAACCAGTGTTGAACTTTCATTTCGTGCAGAAAGAGGACTTGTCACAGAGACAAGTACCCTATATTGCACGAAAGAATTTGAGACCTATTGGCAGCGCTGTACCGGGATGCAGTAAACAGCTGTGAGATTTACAAACGCGATTTACTTGAGTTTAGAAGGGAAATACGACGGCCTTAATTACGGAGAAGAAATGCGAGAGAACAAAAAGAGGGCTAGGGTTTGGAGCATACTAACTGGAAATAAAACATTGTTCCTAAAACGAAAACAGGTGCATATTGTGGGTAACTGGTCATATAATGTTCATTGTTTGTATTCTCTGTACATAATATACTGACGGAAAAAAATCGCAACACAACAAAATAATTAATGTAACTTAATCAAACTTCAGGAATACATTTACGTACGTAACACATGTAAGTGATTAACATTGCAAAATCACAGATTAATGTAAGCGCGAGATAAACCATTGAAAACATGAAAAGCTGGTACGTTAATAACCGATATAACCGCCAGAATATTGAATTCTGAGATTGCAAGTGATGTTCGAAGGGATTGCTGTGTTAAAAAGAAGTCTATGGGGTACCACAGACTGTATGCCGGCCCCTATTTCGATTGTAGAAGAGGTGGAATTCTTCCACGTCGGTCAGGGGACGTGTAAGGCTGAAACTGGAAGCACAAATAAAATAAAACTGGAAGTTTAGACGGCTGAAGATGTTGTGATTTGATATTTCACCTTTCCCACGATACAAGCCATGCACTAAAAAGGATACTGACTTCCACCATAATGCCTATTTTGTACGTACTGTTTAGTTATGGATGTATAAGCAGATACATTTGTATGAACATGTTGAAGTGATTAAAAAGAATATTTTGCCTGAAAATATACTATTTCTTCTCAGTTACACGATATTCATGAATAAAATGACTTGTTTAAATCGAAAAGGGGAAATGTCAGTCATTTACTATTATCATTTTCGATTATTTGCCTTTGTTCTGTTATTGCAGATTTTAATCTCAACACCTCAATTTCCCCTTTTTACGCAGAAACCCATACTCACTAATGCGTTCAAAAAGCCCAATCTTTCAAATCTGGGACACGAAAACAAAATGTGATTTATATTAGCTTCCGATTCAGAATCACACTCGCACGCAGGAGAACTGTAAATGTTGATCGATGTAGATGGACAGGAAAAGATGAGTGGCTGAAGCGGAGTCGAATGATTTTAGATATCGTTGATCGGTCAAAATATGTCCTCGGTAAACCACGGCGTCGCAGGAATTCGAGGTGATAACAATGCCTAATAACCACCTTTCGTTTGTTGGGTTACATTCCACATCTCTTGCCATTGATGTTTTCCATGGCACCTGACCTCACGTAAATAACCTGTATGCGGCAATTTCAGATGAAAAACAGTGCCTATAGAGGCGGCTTGCTTCGCTAAGGTGTCAGCTTCCTCATTATAGCGGATGCCAGTATCGGAATGCACACGCAGTAAATGGCTGATTGGCCCCCTCGGTATACTGTGAACATAATCCAACATCATAGCCAATATACTGGATGTTTCAGAAATACTTTTTCAAGCTTTAATGACGCGTTCCTTACACAAAACATTTTAAAAAATGTAGAGTACACATGGTCTCTAAATTGCATACCTAAAAAGATATGAGAACTTCTTGATCTTCGTTACCGTGAAACACATTTCTACTACAAACTCCTTGCTTTTCGTATTTTGGGAGGAGGTAGTATGTACCAAAACAAGAAAAAAATGCAAATAAATTGCAGCGTAAGAGCTACGAACACTTGTTCAATGTCGATACTTTGAAACACATCTGTTATATTGAGCAGCTCTTAAGGTATGCATTGTAGAGTCCATGTTTACTGGACTTTTCTTTTTGGTCTACACTACCGCCTCCCAAAATGTGGAAACTTGTAGTGGAAGAGATGTATTTCACAGTATCGAAGAAGAACAAGTGCTCATGGCTCTTAATGTATGTATTTTAGATCCGTGTTTACTGGATATTTTTTCTCATTTAAGTGCAAGGAATCTGTCCCCAAAATTTGTGAAAGTATGTTTGAAACGCCCTGTATAACGGGTGGCTGTTTTATTCCGTCTCCGGTATTGAATATTTTTAAGGGTGCTCTGGGAGTGGACACGATTATTATCTTTGAGAAGGGAACTGAAGGTACAAACTTGAGTTCTTCCAAAAGTCCCACTGTCTCCGCTGTAAAAATAGTAGCACTTTTAAGCATTTTGGAGGCTCTCTGGACCTGGAGTGGAGGGCACAGAAAAGCACATCCAACATACTTCCCTGAGTCTGAAATTTTGAATCCATCAGTCTAAATATATGGATAATCAAACCACTGAGCTGCAATGAAACGATGAAAGCTGCAGTTGACATCAACACTGTCTGAGGTAGTTGCATGAAAGTAACAGATTGAAATCTGGCAGCTGAGTGTGTCAAGATCATATTCAAATAAAGACGAATGCGAAGAACATCGAATAGAGCTTATGAAAGGCCTCCTAGTGTCAAAGCTGGTATAGTCGGCCGAAAATTTACTTCCTCTGTAGGAGGCAGTCCATAATCAATAAATACAGTCTCGACTTTTATAGTCACAACTGCGCATGAAGGCCATACCTTGAGTGTAAACTTTATCCGACAACATTTGGTGTCTAATGCTCAGGGGCATCTGCCCTGCATCCACTGAAAGGGCATTTGTGGGCGTCGAACGCATGGCTCAACGACAAGTACGGATGGCTCTGTATTGAATAGTATCTAATTTGAAGTGAGAAAACTTACGTGTATTATGATACAGCAGACAGCGATGATCTATTCGAAATCAAATAAACCGAGCGTGGTGGCGCAGTGGTTAGACACTGGACTCGCATTCGGGAGGACGACGGTTCAATCCCTCATCCGGCCATCCCGATTAAGGTTTTCCGTGATTTCCCTAAATCGCTCCAGGCAAATGCCGGGACGGTTCCTTTCAAAGGGCACGGCCGAATTCCTTCCCCGTCCTTCCCAAATCCGATGAGACCGATGACCTCGCTGTCTGGTCTCCTTCCCCAAACAAACCAACCAAACCGAAATCAAATAATCCCTCGCTATATGGCGAGTAAGGTGCTCTGACTTGCAGCCTACCACACACGACTGAGAGAGCGAATTACATTTAAACCTTCTTCACACTTATTCCTACAGTGGACCGAACATGAGGCGCCCAGCTTAAGAGAGAGTCAGATATCATTCCCAGTAATCGAGCATCTGGTCATCAATGCGAACAGCGTTCGATTTGTAAAAAAAGACGGTCGCCGATTTCTCAGCCGAAACCTTCAGCCCGTTTGTAGACAGCCACGCATCGATGCATGCTGTGGAAATGAGTAATGCCATTTTGGCCTGAAGGTGCGACTCGACATTGGAATAAACACATACGTCACCCGCATACTGCAATATTAGTGGGAAAAGTGCGTCCTAAATCATGAGTGTACAAGAGAGAGATTAAAATTGCACTCTGTGTCAAGTCCTGGGAGACGAGAAAAGGTCCGGGCAAGCTGCCTTTTAATCTGACACTGTTCTTTGAGCGACCAGACTAGTTCCATACACCATCATTGAAGGAAACCCGAAAATCGGTACGTGCATGTTATCATAAGCTCCCTTAACGTCAAAAAAGGCGGTGATAACTTTTTTTTCGTTTGAAAGGGAGACGTGATACCCACAGTAAGTGAAAACAGATTATAAGTGGTTCCTTTGCCTTTTCTGAATCAGTACTGACTCCGAGGCGTCAAATTACGGTTTTCAAGGCACCAGTCCAACTCCGTTTTACCACTCACTCCAAAGTTTTTGCAACACATGACAACAACGCAATGGGTCGGAAGTTAGAGGTCATAATTGAATCTTCCCCTCTTTTCAGAACTAGAATAATGACTTGCGTCATTCATGTTGCCATTAGGTCCTGTTGCCTCCTGTACCGATTAAAAATGTACAGGAACAAAACTTTGGCTTCAATGGGTAGGTAATGAGTAAAATCAATACCCGGATAGCTGTTACTCGATGATTTTAAAGCTCCATAGAGTTTTTCTTTAGAAAAAGGATGAAGTTGGACATAATGTCGGTCATCGTCATTTGATGACGGATGATTTAGGAAAGGCACCATGAGAGCAGCTAGCATGCCGATAAAATTCTCTAACAAAATGATGAAACGGGAAGAAGTGAAAGAGTTGGCTGTTTCTAAAAGCTTTTGTTTTATACCAAATGCTGGTCATACTGGTTGCTTTAATGAATGAAGAACAAAATTTAATCAAATTCTCCTGGTTTTTTTTAATAATTTTTGAACGCGCACATTTACTTTTCGCACTTCCAAGAAAATATCCAAAGCAGAATTTTGGCGAAAGATTTCAAACCAAGTCTGCATTTTGCAACTTATTGAAAGTATTTGGGAATCCACCAAGAAGGGGAACGTTGCTGCAAAACAGTGAAATTCTTTTTCTTAGAAATGCTAACCTCCGCTGCGAATTCCACAGCAGTGGTTAAAGCTTGGTACAAGTCTTTTTCCCATAAACCACGTCGCATGTTTTCGAGTGTCCGGCGAACTGCGCCCGTATATCTGTCCCTGTTGGGGTCCACGATTTTCCACTTACTATTAACGTAAGATATTCGTATAGTATCAACGTTTATATAAATGTGGAACTCTGCTGTGAAGTGGTCGGATCCTACGAACTCCGTTTTAAAGTGCCAATTAGAAAGTTCAGTAAAAGAGGGAAAACGAAGTGTTACATCTGTTGCACAACGTCTACTGAAAGGTGAATATACTTTAATGTGTCCTAGCAGGTCTAGACAACAGTTCAGTGGAAATAGCGCCTGGAGGAGGTAGACTAGATGCCTCGTATAATGAAGATTAGATCAGTTTCAGTAAAACACTTTAATACAGGATACTTAACTCGGCGGTCATCCAAGTCCACACGAGGCACGATGTATACGAGGTGTGTGAGTAAAGTAGTGGGACTGATTTTTTATCGACAAAAGTTTTTATTTTTTGTCAAAGAACAATATTGTCACCTTCAAAGTAATTCCCTTCGACTTCTATACATCGGTTGATTCCTTGTTCCCGGTCTTGGTAGCATCGCTGATTAGATTAGATTATATTAGTACTTGTTCCATAGATCATGAATACGACACTTCGTAATGATGTGGAACGTGTCAGGTTAATAAAAGGTGTGTATACAAGATATTACACTACACAAAATATTACATGACACTTAATATTTTTAATTTTTTGTGGGGGTTGGGGAAATTACCCACTTATTATATCCAAAAATTCATCTAATGAGTAGAAGGAGTTGCCATTAAGAAATTCTTTTAATTTCCTTTTAAATGCTATATGGCTATCTGTCAGACTTTTGATGCTATTAGGTAAGTGACCAAAGACTTTCTTGGCAGCATAATTTACCCCCTTCTGAGCCAAAGTTAGATTTAACCTTGAGCAGTGAAGATCATCCTTTCTCCTAGTGTTGTAGCCATGTACACTGCTATTACTTTTGAATTCGTTCGGATTGTTAATAACAAATTTCATAAGTGAATATATATATTGTGAGGCTACAGTGAAGATCTCTAGCTCTTTAAATAAGTGTCTGCAGGTTGATCTTGGATGAGCTCCAGCAATTATTCTGATTATCAGCAGATCCTCAGTGTGTTTTTTTTCCAGTTCAACCCCTCATCAATGCATACACCTAGAAATTTTGAATATTCTACCTTAGCTACCGATTTCTGATCGAATCTATATTTATCAATGGTGTCATTCCATTTACTGTGTGGAACTGTATATACTGTGTTTTGTCAAAGTTTAATGAGAGCCCATTTGCAGAGATCCACTTAATGATTTTCTGAAAAACAGCGTTTACAATTTCATCAGTTAATTCTTGTCTATTGGGTGTGATAGCTATACTTGTATCATCGGCAAAAAGTACCAGCTTTGCATCTTCGTGAATATAGAATGGTAAGTCATTAATATATATTAAGAAAAGCAGATGACCCAAGACCGAACCTTGCGGCACCCCATTCTTGATTGTTCCCCAGTTTGAGAAATCACCAGTTTTTTGCATATTATGTGAACTGCTTATTTCAACTTTCTGAACTCTTCCAGTTAGGTATGATTTAAACCATTGGAGCACTGTCCCATTTATACCACAGTACTTAAGCTTATCTAAAAGTATTCCATGATTTACACAATCAAAAGCCTTTGATAGATCACAAAAAATCCCAACGGGTGACTTCCGGTTACTCAGAGCATTTAATATTTCATTAGTGAAAGTATATATAGCATTTTCCGTTGAAAAACCCTTTTGGAAACCAAACTGACATTTTGTTAAAACTTTATTTTTACAAAGGTGTGAAGCTACTCTACAATACATTACTTTTTCAAAAATTTTGGATAAGGCAGTCAGAAGAGAGATTGGGCGGTAGTTGTTGACATCAGACATATCCCCTTTTTTATGCAGTGGTTTAACAATGGCATACTTCAGTTTATCTGGGAACATACCCTGCTTCAGAGACCTATTACATATGTGGCTAAGAATCCCACTTATTTCTTGGGAACAAGTTTTTATAATCCTGCTGGAAATGCCATAAATTCCATGTGAGCTTTTATTCTTGAGAGAGTTTATTATCTTCCTAATTTCAGCAGGAGAGGTGGGTGGAATTTCAATTGTATCAAATGGTGTGGGTAAGGCCTCTTCCATTAACTGCCTTGCTTCTTCTAATGAACATTTAGATCCTATTTTCTCTACAACATTTAAAAAATGATTATTCAAAATGTTTTCGACTTCCGGCTTGTTGTTCATCAAGTTTCCATTTTCTTTGATGGTGATGCCGTCATCCTGTACTCTTGGTTGCCGTATCTCCCTTGTAATAATATTCCAAATTGTTTTGATTTTGTTATCAGAGGTATTAATCTCAGACATGATGCACATGCTTCTGCACTTTTTAATAACCTTTCTTAATGTAGTTAGTATCCTTAATATGTCGGTCACTTTCTTTTGAATGTTCCCCATGCCTTTTAAGACATCTTTCAATTTTAGAAAAAGAAAAAAGTCACGAGGACTCACATTAGGTGAACAGGGGGGCTGTGAAACAACGGGAATGCATTTTGAGGTCAAAAATTCTGTAATACAAGAGGCCGTGTGACGTGGGGCGTTGTCCTGTGCAGCATCACCTATTCTGCAATGACGGTCTCCCTCGATTCACCCTTTTCCTGAGCCTTTCAAAGACATCTTTGTATAACGTCGGTCTGATCTCACAAGAGCACGCTTACTTTCACTGTCTTCGTCGGTTTTTTAAGCTGAAGGTTTCCCTGAGCGAGGTTCATCTTCAACTGGTTCTCTGCCTTCCAAAAATGATTTGTGCCAGCGAAAAACTTGTGCTCTTGTTAATGAACGTTCCCCATAGGCCTGTTTCAGCTTTTCAAAGGTCACGCTCACAGATTCCCCAAGTTTAACATAAAACTTGATGGCATAACGTTGCTCTAAATTCCGCTGTTCCATTTTCATAAGACACAATAAAAACATAAGTTCACTAATGGCACTCTCAAAAATCACGTGATGGCTGTAAAGAGCTGAAACTAGGACTGAGTATCTGGAAGGGATGAACACACCTGTCTGCACGAGTAGAACAACACGTGGCCATATCGCTCTCAGCTTTGTCAGTCTCAGTACTTTTCTCACACACCTCATAACATATAATCGCACAACACAATGATAAACCGCTCTTTACTTGAATAATACTGTAACGTCGCAACCGTTTTAGACCTTGCATTGATTGACAGTCAAATACCACTTTGCGTTTAAGTATGAACTTCAGTACACTGATTTGATTAACGGTACAACCTGGATCTGAACGGACGATATTGCAGCTATCAGAGTAGGCTGTCAAAGAGTGGGACGAGCGGTGCTGCGTTCTGACGTCGACTTCCAACAGCGGCGGCGTACAGAACCTCTTGAGGGTGTGTCCCTCATTTGTGGCTGCGTCTGGCAGCGAACGTCCTTAGCTTGTTGTTCCATTGTGAGGTACCAACCTTAATGTGGGACCTCACTCTTCGAACATCACAACGTGACGACGGCGGTTTGGGAGGGGGGGGGGGGCAGGGGAGGCCTGAATGCGGATGTAGATGAGGAGACATGGACTGTAGCACTGGACGACGGCAGCTTCCTGTCCACACCCTGGCATCCTCCTTGTGAGTGACCGGGAACACCGGCTGAAAAACCGGTCTCAGGTGCACATCTGCATCCAGGGACGCACAAGCTGTGGTGGGCAGTACAGCAGACGGAACTCCGAGGTCTCGTGGTGGCCGTCCGGAGTTGATAGTTCCACGGACATGGTCTCTGGCTGTGGGATCGGCGGCGGCGTCTGCAACTGTAACGAGAAGTCAGTCTCTGTTGGCACTGTGCTGTAGGATGCCGACCGCGCCGGGCGAAGAGATGGAGCTGACTACTGTTGCGGACCCCAGCGGCGTCCTCAGTCCAGAGACAAAAATTCTGCAGAAGAATTATTGATACCAGTGCGCTCCAGCACAGAGGAACCTTGAGCGACCTACGACTTACGATCCGAAACTTTTATGATGGCACTGTGCTACCAGTGCTGTTTCTTGCCACAAACTCTGAAGAAAAATCGTCCTGCGGTTGCAACTGTGGCCCGGCGCAGCCAAATGTTTCCGTAGCGAGTGCAGAAGATGCAACAGGGTACAGTGACGACGGCCGTGTAGTAAGTCTGCCGGTGACTTCCCCCCATGTGGCAAGGAGCGTTAGGAGGAAAGAAAAGTCCTTAAGGCTGATTTCCGTGTGTGGAAGGAACGCAGTTTCTCCATGTGACTTTTGAACCTTCAAACGAACCGTTCAGTTTCACCGTTCGGCTGAAGGTGAAAAGGAGCAGAAGTTACATGGTGCATGCCATTGTCTGCAAGAGAACGTTGAAAATCGGCTGACATCAACAGTTGTCTGTTGTCTGAGACAAGGAGCTCAAGAAGGCCTTCGAGATAAAAAATAGAAGACAATACCGATAACGTACTAGCAGTAGTTGTGGATGTCATGGGGACCACAACATGAAATTCACTGTATGCGTCTACAACAACAACCATCGCGAGTTTCAGAATGGACTCCCGAAATCAATGCGTATGCGTTGCCACCGTCCGGACAGATGTGGCCACTGAAAAAAGCGTTGTGGTGGAGCGGATAAATGCTCCACACACTCATTACAACGGGAGGACATTTGCTGAAACTAGGCGTCCATATCCTGCCAAGTACTTTGTATGTAAAAGCAAAACACCTGACCGTGCGGATAGAGATGTGGAAAGTAGCGACACGCTACTGGGTGGGAGAGTGTCTTTCAGACTACATGACCATCCATGGTGCACATATTGCAAAACTACCCAAGAGCTAGATCAGAAGCAGTTGCTCAAGCAATACACCGGAAGTCAAGAGGAAAATTTTGATGAATTTCAATATTTTGAGAGTCATGTTGATAGCATGACTCCTCAGACGAATCAAATGCTTTGTCGGTACTGGCCAATAACCGAGACAAGTCAGCATCTGAATGTTCTGCAGTAGCTCTGTACAACAACTCGTATTGATAATTAGACAATAACAGAGTCCAACGTTCCAATTTTTGCGCTGTCCATGCTGGGACAGGCTTGGAAGGACTTAACAAAGCCGTTAAAGGCCAATGACCCGTAATCAAATAGAACTTCGGACCGTACCAATATTGATGGAACTTGGTGACACCATATACAACGGCGAGCGCCTCTTTCTCAAGGTGACCATAACTGCACTGCTCTTTGAGAGTTTTCAAGACAGAGGAACCAATTCTGTGGCAGAACACAGCTCCAATCCTATAAGATGCTGCATCCACAGCTAACGCAACAGGCTTCGCTGGATCATGATGAATCATCTAACGAAGACGTAAGAAAACGCCCTTTAAGTGCTGAAATGTGCCCTGACATTCTTGGGACCACGCAAAGGGAATACCTTTCCAGCTCAACCGCTTCAGCGGAACAGCCATTTGCGCTGCGTTAGCAAGAAACGTTATGTAATGGGTTAATTTCCCTATGATGGCCTGTAATGCTTTGACATTACAGGGTGCCAGCAAAACTTAAATCGCACACAAGTGCTAATGAGCTTCGAAAATACCCCGTGCATTTAAGGCATGTCCTAAACAGTCAAGTTCTTCATGGAAGAAGAAGAAGAACTTTCCTCTGTTTCACTTTGTAAGGCAGCTTGTGTGAGAACTTGATATCTCTATACACTGGGTGAAGCACCTAAAACTTGCACCGCAAATATTGTGGAAGTGGAAAGTGCTGTTGATGTGCGGGTTTCACAGAATGGATTGGTAGTCAGGGGCAACTACTGTTAGCCAATAAACAGACTGTAATAACACTTAGAAAATGCACTGTTTGTGCAAACATACACTTCTTAAATCGAACAATCCCTACTAACATTAACAAACTGAAGTAGGATAAATTAGAATGTTAGTGGTGCTTGTTGGAGGAGTCGTTTACGTGATATCGTATTTTGTACAATACCTGTGATAACACACATTAAATGCAATACAAGTGCATACATTGGCTATGCGGATTCTGACCAGTAACGAGACAATTGATCATCACAGTTTGTGTTCAAAAAGACCACCGGCAGCGACAGTACACTCATCCAGTCTATTATGGAACGACTGCTGCTCACGTGCGAGCATTCCAGCGGAGATGTCCGAGCAGGCTGCAGTGGAAAAATTGAAATGAGCGTTTGGCGTCATTGGCCGGGAGGCCCCTTGGGGGGCAGGTCCGGCAGCATTGGTGCAGGTCGTATTACATTCGACGCCAAATTGGGCGACCTGCGCGCCGGATGGGGATGAAATGATGATGAAAACAACACAAGCCAGTCCCTGAGCGGAGAAAATCTCCGACCCGGCCTGGAATCGAGCCCGGGCCCGTAGAACGGCAATCCGTCATGCTGACCACTCAGCTACCGGGGCGGAGAGGCTGCAATAATACGTCGTTGTATTTCATCGGGTGTAGTTGGTGTGTCCTTATAGACAGCATCTTTCAGCCTTCTCGGCATAAAAAAGTCTACAGACGTCAAATCAGGTGAATGGGCCGGCCAGGTGCAGGTCCTCTTCGTCCAACCCAACGATTTGGAAACAATTCGTGAAGACATACTGTAGTACTTCGTGCACTATGGGCTGGACAGCCATCATGTTGGTACCACAGGTTCCTCCTAGTCTGCAGAGGAATGTCTTCTAGCATCAGTGGAAGATGGACCTTTGGAAGACTGCGATACTTGTGCGCGTTCAGTGTTCCATCTAGGAAAAATGGATCTATGATCTGATGGTTCACTCTCCCACACCAGACATTGACACTTCATGGACGCCGACGTTCCACCTGACAAAACCAACAGTGATTCTCAACAGCCCAATAGCGCATGTTTAGGCGGTTTACCTGGCTACGATTGGTAACTGTGGCTTCATCACTAACCAATATACGTGATACATCTGGAGTATCCTATCTTAATGCCGATGTACAGAAAAGTTAACGTGATTCTCATTGCGCGGGAGCTAACGTGCAGATCAACTGCAACAGCAGCAAGAACATTAAATTCCTCCTTTTCTGCCTCACTTGTTTCCTTCTGTTACATTGTCTGGGTGTTGCACAACCAATTTCACGTGACTGGTTGAAGAGGTTGATAAATAATTGCCGAGACAGTTGACGTTTATTGGCATATCTTGCCGCATACGCTGTACAAGAACGAACAGCATTTTCCCTGCATTCCCCATGCACCACGAGCATGTTGGCTTTTTCTGCTTTGATAAAACCCATCGTCCACGCACGACCTACTGCATCGACTGTCACACACTAACAAGTCACAATGCACTGAAGGATCGCACAAGCGCACTGTAAGCGAACATAACAGCATATTACCTAGGAACTACGCAGGTTGAGTGGCACGATCAGGTGTCCGTGTGGAAACTTTTCAAAATGCGACATTTCGTAAACGACTCCCACTAATATTCTGCAACGATCACTACTGACATTCTAATTTACCCTATTTTGTTTGTTACTGTCAATAGGCAATGTTCCATTTAAAAAGGTGTACGTTTGCATAAAAATGCACTTTCTACGTATTATTACAGTCTGTTGATTGGCTAACAGTACGAGCCCCTGACTACCAACACATTCTGTGAAAACCGGTCATCAGTAGTACTTCTGCATTTCCGCAACATTTGCGGTGTAGGCTTTAGGTAAGACACCCTGTATAAAAGGCAAATGTCCCGACTGACTAACCCATTCACTGACTCAACGTCGCCCAGACCAAACCAGTAAGGATGAAACATGAAATCTGCAGAGGGCGTTGATCTCAAACTGTAGGCGTCGTTTCATAAAGGATTTTTCGAAATTCCACTCCAAGGACGTAAAGTAGGGGACGAAGGGTTTCTTCAAAATGTGTCGCTAATAAGACGATTTTGAAGCTAGAGCTACAAAAATTGGTATTTGAATTCTCTGGCTGAAATTAAAGTACGTGCTTCAGCATTTTTTGGAAATTCAACCACTAAGTGGAACAATAGTGAGTAACAACTTTTTCAGAAAATAAATCATTACTAAAATCCTAATAAAGCTTTTTTAAAGCTACGTCTATGATGATGATGATGATGATGATGATGACGTCGTTTGGTTTGTGGGGTGCTAAACTGGGCGGTCATTAGCGCCCATACGAAGTACCAATTTTTACACACCAACTTTTTTACACAGTCCAATCTAGCCACTGTCACGAATGATGATGATGATGATGATGATGATGATGATGATGAAATATTGAGGACCTCACGAACACCCAGTCCCCGGGCAGAGAAAGGCTACGTCTATGAAAACTAGTATTTGACTTCTCAGTTAGAAATTAAAAAAATAGGCTGCCAGTGTTTTTGGAAATTCAACCTCTAAGGAGTTTAAGTAGGGGAGGGAAATTTTTAGGAAAATATTTCATTATGAAAGAATTTTTTAAGCTAAATCGAAGAAAATTTGTATTTGACTTCTTAATAAATCTGTTACTGGATGAAAGTTTCTATGGAAATATCACCATAAGAACTCAAAAGGCAGAATTAACAAAGATATCTTAGTCTAGCTGCCAGAATCGCTGTTTGGTGAGAAGTAAAATCGGAAAAGAACATTCTCCTATGGCCTTAACTAAAGTTTAAAGTTTAGAAGACGCAGTTTGTGAACAACATAAGAATTCAATTAAAGAAAACAGAAAATCTGAGCAGACCATGCAGTTAAAACGAGAGAAGCTAAGCTGTTAATTGTTCCAGGAAATTTTGAAAAATAGCAGGAGCTGCAACACTTCTGAACGGAAGTCTTTGAAACTGGAACAATCCCAGGTGAATATTGATCACAAAACATTCCTTAAACTGCTTGTCCAGCTGCAACTGTAAATGTGCCTAACGTAAATCAGTCTTCAAAAATAGTCTGCCTAGTCGCTATCTGTCCAATAGTTCCTCCGGTCTTGGGAGAGGAGAAAAATTCATGACAGTTTGTGATTTTACCGTGGCTCTGAAATCAGTCTACATATATAAACCTCCTGGTGGCTTTTTAAGTATTACCAGGGGCTATGCCAAATGGCTTGCAGAAATGGGTTTTTTCACGCTATTGTCATTCCATCATAGCAGTTCCTTTGCAAACTTTTCACGTATAACATGAGCGACTGGCCTAGCATGAAAAAATCGAGATTGTTTTTTGTCTTTAACAATAACGTGCGCCTCAAAATGTTTAGCCCTCCCTAACATAGGTTCAGAAAGTTTACTGAACTTCTGGTACAATCAGAAACATGCGTATGGGACATTGAAACACTGATTTTAACACATTGTCTTTTATGCACAGGTTGAACAAATCAAACAAGTCTAAGCCAAAATTTTCGCACTGTTTCTAGAGGATAATCCCCGGCAAACTGCACACGCCAAGCACTTGTAGTGGTATTTTGTTTCTGTCGTAAACATACAAGTGGTTCAAATGGCTCTGAGCACTATGGGACTTAACATCTGAGGTCATCAGTCCCCTAGAACTTAGAACTGCTTAAACCTAACCAACCTAAGCACAGCACACAACACCCAGTCATAACGCGTAAATAGACAAAATAGAAGCAGGCTTTTGAAGCTATGGGCTACCGATCGTATCATAGATGCCTTTATTGATGAGGGAAACATACCTACCTGGTCCTAATTGAAATTTATTTGCCTTGTGGGCCATCCTTAATTGTATAAAAAGTTTGTTGTTCTCCTCTGGACCACAGCAAAAGGTTTCCGTGAAGCGGAAAAGCAAGAGTTTGTGCCAGCCGTACTGACTTGGCTGTGCCAACACAAACTTGCTGACAGTCACTCTGTGGCTTCCCGTTAGACTGGCATCATGTCTGGCGGCATTGTAAACAGATGTGACCTTGCTTACCACACTTGAAGCACTTTGCTTCACAAGAAGGAAATGCTTTCCTATCATGAGTAGAAAAACTCTCTGGACGAGACTTCCTCACATTATTCTGTACTACACCTCGAGTACAACAAGACTGGAAGGTTATACCTTTACCTTTAAAATGATCCCTGTTTCTATTCACTTTAACATCAACTGTAGACTGAGCGCCTGGTGAACTATGAACAAAAGAGACTCAAAATCAGCTTCAGTTGCATACACAGTACTTTTAGCCACTGTAATTGACACAAACGTTTTCAAGTCCGGGCCTGGCAACTTTAGGATAGCAGCTAGTAAGCGTGCATCTGACATTTTGTGTGGTTGCGTCAGATAGCATAACATCACTATAATTTTCTTCGAAATAGCACTTGAACCTGCAATGTTTTGTTCGCCTTTTAAGTTCAGAAATCCACTGATTTAATTGCTCTTCAGGGTGCTTCTTAAGACAAAAAAATTAAATCTCACCACTGCGACATGAATCTATGCGTCTTACGGCTCTTCGAATGGCCATACGAATTCTTCATATTTAGTATCTTCCGGGCGAGAGTGGAAAACAGTTTGAGACGTAGACAATAGACGTCGGTTCCGACAGTGGAAAGAAAGAATGCAATGCGCGCCATGCCTTTAATGCTGGAGGCAGAGAAGTGGATTTCCAGTTGAGTGCGATATTCTGACCAGTCATCTTCCTCGCAGTGCAGCAACTGGCTGTGGTGCAGTAAGTTCATCATCCGTTGAACACTGAACAGCAGCAGTTCAATCTGCAGCGCCTGGAACTGAACAACTTCGTGTAGTGATAGTTTACGTGGGGTCTGAGACTTGGTTAAACACATAAGCTAGGTACAAAAATGCTAAAAAAATATTTCCGGTGTGGCCAGCGCTACACCAAGCGTGTCCACACTGGCAGACGAGGGCAGAAGTCCAATAAAACTTACTCATCGCCATGTTTATACAGGGTGCCTCAGGAGGAATGGTCAGTGTTCAAGGATATGACAGAAACGATCATTCGAAACAAAAAAGTCCAGCAAACGTGGACTCTGAAATGCGCACCTGAAGAGTGAGGAGCCCTTCTTCATCTTCGATACTGTGAACCAAATGTCTTCTACCGCAGGCTCTTTGCTTTCCATATTTTCAGAGGTGGTTTTTTGGACCAAAACAAGAAAAAATTGTCCAGTAAACACGGGATCTAAAGCACATGTGACAGATGAGAAAACACACTTGAACACACGTGACAACATACTCGTTGTCATTTTTATACGTCATAGCAAGCCTGCACGACAGTTCAATGGGTTCAACTTCTGGAGGACGTCGAGCAGATGCTACAGCATGTAATGAATATTAGATTAGTTTCAGTAAAATATTTTACTGCAGGATACTTAACTTGGAATGTATCCATATCCTCATGAGGGACGATATACAGTAATTGATGTAATCGCGGAACTCTATGATGAACTGTTCTTCAATAATACTGTAACGTCACAGCTGTTTTAAACCTTGCAGAATGACAGTCAGAACTCACTTTATATTTAATTGTAAATTTCAATATACTGTCCTGACTAATGACGCAAGTCCGCTCCTGGATCCGAATTGCGACGATGCTGTTGTCAGAACGACCCTTCAAAGAACGGGGTCAAAGAATAGAGAGTGTAAACAGTGGAAACTCGGTTGCAGTCTATGCACCAACATTTATTGCGCATGCGAGAAATCTGTCATATTGAAATAGAGTGCCGGCCGGTGTCGCCGAACGGTTCTAGGCGCTTCAGTCTGGCACCGCCCGACTGCTACGGTCGCAGGTTCGAATCCTGCCTCGGGCATGGATGTGTGTGATGTCCTTAGGTTAGTTAGTTTTAAGTAGTTCTAAGTTCTAGGGGACTGATGACCTCAGATGTTAAGTCCCATAGTGCTCAGAGCCATTTGAACCATTTTTTAATAGAGTAAACAGCTGTGTAAGAAGCCCAACGCGCAGGGATATGTTTTGTTTATTTTATTAGTTGTGCATTTTAGCTGCTGGACGTACCTACAAGTAATCAGTTGTTTGATGTACTGTTAAAGTTAGAAACATATAGAGAACAGTTGTGAGACGAAAGACCACACTGGAAAGTTAACGAGCGACTGATAACAGTTCACTAGAAAAATTAGTTTTCCGATTTTCTTGGAGTAAACAATTCAAGCTCACTAAAATGTAAAAAATGCTGTATGTAAATGAAGCAAAGCTAAATCAACTCCTAGAGTTAGTTTTTCGGTAGGGGTTCTCCTTTTCCTTCAAAAAATTAAAAACGATTTATTTCGCATTTGTGCTTTTCCTGAATTACTTTATATAATACCTCTCTTTCGATTCTGAAGAAACTAATTGACGCAGAAAATTGATTTCTTTCGTAACTTATAGTTTCATATCACAACCCGATGATGAGGCTCTGGCTCTGAGCACTATGGGACTTAACATCTATGGTCATCAGTCCCCTAGAACTTAGAACTACTTAAACCTAACTAACCTAAGGACAGCACACAACACCCAGCCATCACGAGGCAGAGAAAATCCCTGACCCCGCCGGGAATCGAACCCGGGAACCCGGGCGTGGGAAGCGAGAACGCTACCGCACGACCACGAGATGCGGGCCCGATGATGAGGTATCTAATTTTTCGATATTGGTCAGAGTTACTGTGATAATTTCCTAGTGTTCTGCAACATAAAATGTGTAGGGTTTGAGGTGAAAAATGTGGTCGCTGGCTACTTTGGTTCATGTTAGGTGATACACTGCTGTGTACTAAATGTAGTTAAGCTATCGAAACGGTTTGTAACATTGGAAGGACAGGCACATCCCACTTCAGTATGGAGAAAATAGAAGTTGAAGTCTTTCTATTTGAGCGCGCTGCCATGCGCAAGTAGCCTGCAGCTCAGTCGTGAACATCTTGTGCAAGTAAACGTATGTTTCTCAAATTAGAGATCCTGATTTATTGTTGTACTTACTGCTGGAAGAGAATGATGAAGAAGAAGACATGCCACAAATCTGAAACACATCTCATATTTAGCAAAAGCTTGTCAAAAATTTCTTCCCGATACTTATCAATTGTCACTTATTAAACGAATATGATTCACATTACGTAATTTGATAGAATGAGCCTATAGGTCCAGGTCTAATGCCAAAACACTTTTAGAAATTAAATTTTAATGCAGCCTACTTTCTTCACTTAAAGCAATTCCTATGTTAATTCGAAATACACTCCTGGAAATGGAAAACAGAACACATTGACACCGGTGTGTCAGACCCACCATACTTGCTCCGGACACTGCGAGAGGGCTGTACAAGCAATGATCACACGCACGGCACAGCGGACACACCAGGAACCGCGGTGTTGACCGTCGAATGGCGCTAGCTGCGCAGCATTTGTGCACCGCCGCCGTCAGTGTCAGCCAGTTTGCCGTGGCATACGGAGCTCCATCGCAGTCTTTAACACTGGTAGCATGCCGCGACAGCGTGGACGTGAACCGTATGTGCAGTTGACGGACTTTGAGCGAGGGCGTATAGTGGGCATGCGGGAGGCCGGGTGGACGTACCGCCGAATTGCTCAACACGTGGGGCGTGAGGTCTCCACAGTACATCGATGTTGTCGCCAGTGGTCGGCGGAAGGTGCACGTGCCCGTCGACCTGGGACCGGACCGCAGCGACGCACGGATGCACGCCAAGACCGTAGGATCCTACGCAGTGCCGTAGGGGACCGCACCGCCACTTCCCAGCAAATTAGGGACACTGTTGCTCCTGGGGTATCGGCGAGGACCATTCGCAACCGTCTCCATGAAGCTGGGCTACGGTTCCGCACACCGTTAGGCCGTCTTCCGCTCACGCCCCAACATCGTGCAGCCCGCCTCCAGTGGTGTCGCGACAGGCGTGAATGGAGGGACGAATGGAGACGTGTCGTCTTCAGCGATGAGAGTCGCTTCTGCCTTGGTGCCAATGATGGTCGTATGCGTGTTTGGCGCCGTGCACGTGAGCGCCACAATCAGGACTGCATACGACTGAGGCACACAGGGCCAACACCCGGCATCATGGTGTGGGGAGCGATCTCCTACACTGGCCGTACACCACTGGTGATCGTCGAGGGGACACTGAATAGTGCACGGTACATCCAAACCGTCATCGAACCCATCGTTCTACCATTCCTAGACCGGCAAGGGAACTTGCTGTTCCAACAGGACAATGCACGTCCGCATGTATCCCGTGCCACCCAACGTGCTCTAGAAGGTGTAAGTCAACTACCCTGGCCAGCAAGATCTCCGGATCTGTCCCCCATTGAGCATGTTTGGGACTGGATGAAGCGTCGTCTCACGCGGTCTGCACGTCTAGCACGAACGCTGGTCCAACTGAGGCGCCAGGTGGAAATGGCATGGCAAGCCGTTCCACAGGACTACATCCAGCATCTCTACGATCGTCTCCATGGGAGAATAGCAGCCTGCATTGCTGCGGAAGGTGGATATACACTGTACTAGTGCCGACATTGTGCATGCTCTGTTGCCTGTGTCTTTGTGCCTGTGGTTCTGTCAGTGTGATCATGTGATGTATCTGACCCCAGGAATGTGTCAATAAAGTTTCCCCTTCCTGGGACAATGAATTCACGGTGTTCTTATTTCAATTTCCAGGAGTGTATATTAGCCGACTGTGAATATTTTGGGATCAGCTGTGTTAGTTATAGATAGACTGTCTGCCAGTGCGGGATTCGAACGCGGAATTGTCTTAACAGCTTTGACTATCCGCGGAAGCCAATTTATTTCGAATTAATTTCAGACGGTTGTCAATAGTCATTAATGACTGTTCATCCAGACATACAAGTAAATAATACCTATGTGTTATTTTCAGGTTGAAAACATGAATGAAAATTCCAGCACGTATACAAACACTCCAACGCCTGCAGAATATCCTTTAACAGATGTTTCTGTCGGAAAAGAAGTGGCAGCTCGAAGTCCCAGAAAAGAAAACTTAAGAAGTAAAATAAAATTGCTGCAAGGGAAACAACGATATTTACAAGAAAAGTAGCTTCATTGTCGTCTGAAGCTAAAAACAGTGGCAGTTCACAGCTTGAAGATGTGAACAGTAATGAATTTAGGAGCTCATTTGACAAGTTTTTAACTAAAGATTTATCACAACTTCTTTCAATAACGTTTCCTTTCGTAAAAGTTATAATATCGCCGGTTAGATTACTTCCGTTTCTTAAGAATGTCCTTTTGGAGCCGTAGTAGTAAGCAGCTATCGTTTTGCTTTTACTCGGTTTCAATAGGGCGTCGAGCGCAACGCTTGACTTCATTCAAACCAAAGGAGCCGCCCTCTGCTTTCCCTTCTATATACTGTGTATTCTGTGGTGGGGCGATCGGCGCTGCGTTCTGGCGCAAGTAGACTTCCAACAGCGGCGTTGTACCGAGCCTCTTGAGGGTGCGCCTTCCCCGACGTCTCTCATTCGTGCTTGCATCTGAATGCGGCTGTTCTCAGCTTGTGGTTCCGTCGTGAGGTACCAACCTCAACACGGGTCCTCACTCTTCGAACAACACCACAGACAGCATTGTCGGAGCTCCATCGTTCACACTCAGTGGGTTATTATCTTCAGTTAACATTCATCAAAGCTCTGCCATTTCTGTCTGCCATGTTTCCTCCCCACAGTACTTAATGGGAATTCAGCTCTCCACCTATTATAAACAGAGACCGAAACAAGCTTATTAAGCGCCTACAGTCGTCTTCCGCGTTGCTGTGGTAAGAGCCTTATACACCGAGACAACTAGTCACCGTCAAGAAATAAAAAAGATACTTCTTAGTGCAACTCATGACGGAGCTACAACCATTTATTTCAATTATAAAATAAGTTGCGGACCTATTTTTTAATTTTTTATCTGCAGCATGCTGCGAGTTCGTACCACTGTAAAGGTTTTGTGAGCGGATTGTATCCGCACAGCACCTAATTCTATATCGTTGCTTCTTACATTGGGTGCGTATGGCTGATGCGGCAGCGAATGTTTTACCAATATCGCAATGCCACCCTTCCCGTGGAAATAGCCCTCCGTTGTTATGAAATAATTTTCAAAGCGAACAGTCTGCTGACACTTGAACCGTGTTTCGCGTAAGAGGACTATGTCAGGCTACTAATGAATAATTCTCGTTGCAAGCTTTCTCTGATGGAGTTAGGTGATCTAGCATCCCACTGGAATACTTGTATAGGCTTCATAATTTACACAGAAAGAGAACTAAATATGCCTGTTAAGAGATATCGAATATTAGTATCGTTCGTAACAGTATTCTGTCGCATATTCTGAATGGCAATGTCAGTAACATGTATCATGATATCGATTAGCTTAGTACGAACTATTTTGTGTGTGTGTGTGGGGGGGGGGGGGGGGGGAGGGTGCTCAAGTGCGATCAACTTCGTTGATTTTTACTTCTATAGGGAATGGAAAGGGTAAAAATTTTCGCTTTATTTATTTGTTCTTCTATCAGCTTTAGTTTGGGCACACAGAGGGGTCCTTTAACTCGACGCTTTTGGTGTGTGTTTGAAAACAGTGTGTAGGAGTGCTAAGGGACTTTATCTCCGTAAATTATGTAGAATTATATAGGGATAACATTTACGGGTGCTCAAATACTATCGCCTTCGATACTCTATATTTGTGGTTGCGTGAGGGTTCTGCAGTACCTACTGTGGTGAGTTGTGGTGTACTATCATGTCCAACTTCCGAAATAAGGTTCGTGCCTTCTCCTTGACCTTGTCTGAGAGGTAAGATTCGCTTTAAGGCTCGATGAGTATCATGATTCCGGATCTACCATTGGGCTCCAGTGATCCATCGTAGGCAGCTGCTTTTTATAACCTGTAACTTCTTGTAGTTAGTGGCACACGTAGTACCGCATGAGGTCTATCCATACAAAACAGATGGTTCGACTGTGGCGTGGCACAGCTGGAGTTTCGTGCGTTGGCTGAGGTACGAACTCTTCAGAAATGGGAGGAGAGCTCCCAGCATTTTAAGGCCAGACGTCTTCTTCTCCCTAAAGTGATTACTATACGGCAGTTTGGCGTCCAGATGCACTTCAAGGTATTTTGCTGTTGTTGCCCAGGGGGAGTGGCTGGTCTGATATCCGTAGGCGTTCATTGACAATGGGTCTCCGACGTGTGAAGACAATAACTTTGGTTTTCTCTGCATTGACCGTTATTTTGTTCCTGTGGGTCCAGTGGTCCGCTAACTGTAGTTGGCGTTGCACCCGTGTGACGAGGTGGTCCATTCTGGTGCCTGCAGTCAGGAGCGCTGTGTCGTCGGCATAGAAACTGGCAGTAACATGTGGCACCGTCGGGAGGTCGTTAATGTACAAATTAAACAGCAGTGGAGATATGACCGGTCCTTGTGGAACTCCTTCAAGAACAGGCCATGTTGTTGAATTCTTGTCATCAATGCGGATATATAATCTGCGATCCTGGAGAAAATTGTCGAGAAGTTTTAAATGGCAGTCCGGCAGGGGAGTGGTACGGAGGAGCTTGACGGTCAAGTTGCGTCGCCATACTTTATCGTAAGCCTTCTCTATATCGAGAAAGATTCCAATGGTACGTTTTTTATTGTTGAAATTGTCTTGGATAGGTTCCGTGATGTGGAGTAGTTGTAACTCAGCCGATAGCTTCGCCTGGAAGCCAAACTGCTCCGGTCGCATGATGTGTGCCACAAGGATGTCCAGCATGCGTTTCAGTAGGACACGTTCCAGTACCTTTCCCAGCGTCGGCAGTAAGCTTATGGGTCTGTAGCTGTCAGGGTGTGAGAGATCCTTGCCCGGTTTTGGTATTGGCACTATTCTGGCAATCTTCCATGCCTCGGTGAAGTATCCATAGCACGAACTAGTGGCTGTCGTTGATTTTGAACTTGTGGTGCTGCTAATCTGTGAGCACCAGACTGAAAGGGATTATGGCTTACAGGTGTTGTTGAATGTTGCGTGAGGTATAGCAGCGTGCGCTAGTGATACCACACAAGTAAAGGGGCGTTCAAAAAGAAACGAGCCGGAGTCTGGAATGCGCAAACCGGTGACAGGAGGATTATATCGCGTGTAACGAGGTGTGGTTCCGACCAGAGCGTGGAAGTTCACAGCACGTCGCTAGAGGGCACACGTGCGCGTCACGTGACTATGCAAAGCTAGCAGCAGCATGCATCAATCGTCCAACGCTGCCAGTCGCATTGCAAACAGTGACATGGCAGCGTCAAAAGAGCAAAGAGGTGTTGGTAGTTTTCTGACACAGGAAGGAGTAGGAGGAACGGACATTCGTCAACGAATGACGCAAGAGCGCGGCGAACACTGCATGTCCCTTGCGAGGATCAAGGCGTGGCACAAGCACTTCAGGGAAGGACAGGTGTCGCTAGCCGATGATACACGGTTTGGAGCACCACCCTGCATTATCGATGACATCGTCCAGCTGTTGAGAATGCACTCAATTCCCAGAACCGCCGAGTGACAGTAACGCCATAGCCGCCATGGTTGGATTAAGCTTGAGCGTCGGAAGTGTTCACACCATCATGAAGGAACGACTGCACATGTGCAAAGTGTGTGCCCAATGGGTGCCCCACCGTCTTCAACTACACCAGGAAGCATGTCGAATGGCCCAGTGGGAGCATCCAGGGTCACCACCACAAAAAAAGCTAAGGCCATCCACATTAGTGCAGGAAAGGTTATGCTGACGTTCTTCTTTGACCAAGATGGCCCCCTTCTGATTACTTTCTGCAACACAGGACAACAGTGAATGCCCAGCGTTGCTCGCAAACCTTGACCACCCTTCGCCAAGCGATCAAATCAAAACGACCAGGCAATCTCACATTCTGCTCCACATCCATGCAAAGCCTCATGCGGCCAACTCAATCGCGGCACTCCTGCAGGAATTCAAATGAGGGGTTCTCGGCCACCCTCCATACACTCCGGACCTTTCTCCCCGTGATTACGCCATTTTTGGTCCCCTTAAAGAGGCTCTGAGGGGCAAACGATTCACCTCGGACGACGACGTCCAGCTGTACGTGCGAAACTGGTTAACATTGCAGCCCCGGGAATTTTATGAGACATCCATTCACCGCTCTGTGTAACAGTGGGACAAGTGTCTCAACAGCCAGAATCAATACTTCTAACATACAGTTACTGGTTTCTGTAATTATGCCTCCTGCTCGTTTCTTTTTGAACGCCCCTGATACAATACTGTATTTTCTTGCTGCTACCCCTGCCGGTAAGACTGGTGAGAGGCGTTTGTCTGCTGATGTCATATACACACATCCAGTTCCGTCCCTACTTCTGCACTGTTGACCTTCTTATGGCGGGCAGCGGCGGGAAAATTTGTGGGTTTTTAAAATATGGAGTGCTGAAATTTGTCCAAGCAGCAGTGATTGGCGCAGGTAAGAACGCTGTTGTCCATCCATTGACAGACAAGTTGGCATACAGGCAATGTTCAGCGCATGCCTAAAGGACTAATCCGTGGATGGGTGTTCCCACAGTGTGCACAAATAGCAATAGGAGAGGTGCAAAATTCAACAGATGAGGCCCATTACATTGAACAGATCTCTTCTGGGACTGACATTGTTTACTGATGCCTCCGTAGCAAAAGCAGTTAAAGCAATGCCTGAAAGTTGGCACATAGTAATGTACAGGACATCTAGTTCCATGCAGTTTGAAAATTTGTTCTGTGCCATATTTATTTGTAAACCTGTGAACACCCATAACGGGGAAGACAGATTGCACGACTTGCAAAATCTCCGCTTCTTCAAGTTCGGTATCTGCTTTCCTGATTAGTCCCAGTTTGTGAACAAGAAAGAAGGACATCTTCAACTTTTGTAGTCCTGTCTTCCTCAGTTGCGTGTAATATTACGGTATATTGATAATTTTTACTTATGGACCGTCCGACACAGTGGCACAGTGACAAAAATGTAAATTTAAATAGCTAACATATGTACATATTTCAGGCCACTGATGATGCCTTGCAGAAAATAAAGGCGAAACGCGTATGGCACTAAAATTGTGTTTTATTCAGTTGCTGTCAGACGGTCCATAAGTAAAAATTATCAATATACCGTAAGAAAGAAGGAATTTACGCTTCAATAATTTTCGTCTTTAATTCTTCACTGTTCACTATGAAATTAGCCTTGTCTGACGTTTTCAATTCGACGTTCACTTTAGTTTTTCCCACAGAAGAGATACTAATTAGAACATTCTACAGTTCTGGTAAGGAAAAATGAGAGTTTACCTAGAGCCGTATGGTACAGACGGCCGATGTTTTTATCCAGACTTTTCATATAAACAATTTACGGCCCACTACCTGTAAGTTTGTAGAAGTTAGAAGACAGTTAAGCAGTTGCAGTTCCCACACGAGGTATGTTAGTAACATATTGTAGGTTAGGAGGGACCCAGAAGCTACTATCGCAATTGGATTAGCATTAGCAGCAGATGAGACTGGTTCAGTTTCTGCAGTAAGGGTTCCTGAATTCCTAAAATCCAAACTAACCTCACATTGTTGCTTATTTCAAGCACTGGAGAAGTTGGGGGTGTCCCTTTCTGAAAACACAGTCTTCTCTTTGTCAGGGTGTACGTCGGACCTATCCCAAACGACTGCTAACGAATGGCTGATAGCAACCGTCTTTATGTCCAAAGTAGTTCTTGGAGGAGGTGAAAAGGAAACTGCGTCTTGATGTAGCCGCTGGGGAGCCGGTTGTTGTTGATGTTATCAAGTGGGGAAATAGAGACCACGACCCCCTTCACCGTATCCTCCCCATAAATGGCAGCGCCTGATGCCATCGCGAAAAGACATTAAATGTCAAATGTTGAAGTTGATACAGATAAGCGAACCAAACGGAGTATTTACACACGGTAAGAAAAGCACTTCAATTGCGTACTAGACGTAAACAAATTCGAGCTGTAACTTCGCGGAAGTAACAACGAGGAAGAAGGGTTCGCTTGGTGTTTTTCTCGTGGCAGATTCTTCTGTGTTTATTCTCAACGATAAGTTCTTAAAAACAGTGAACTTTAAATATTGTTGAAGTTCCGAAAACTAAGGGGGGGGGGGGGCATTGAGTAAGTAATGAAACACATTTTTTTTCCTGAAAGCAGCTTGGTTATATTCAGGATTCCAATTCACCATATTATTCCCCACTCCTTTAGCTAAAAAACCCTATTTTTCAACATCATCTCCTTTCAGTGCGATGGCCTTACACCAGCCTACTGGTCGATGTCGAACCCGTCCTCTTGCTGCATCAATAAACTCACCATCATCCATGTACTGCTTCTTGGTCCAATCATATGGGAGTCACAAGGTTCGAGGTATAGGATGAGAAATAACAGTCCAACGATGTTTTGTGAGCTCTTCTCGGGTGCACGTACTTATGTGAGGCCTTGAGTTGCCATCTAGGAGGAGAAGTTCGTTTGCATTTTTGTGGCAATGAACACGCCGAAGTAGTTTGTTCAATTTCCTAAGGTAGCAGAATACACTTAAGAGTTCATTGTTGTGCCATGACGGAGGACATCATACAGAAGACCGTGGGCATGACTTTACCTGAGGGTGCTGCTTTGCACTTTCCCTTCAGAGGAGAGATGGTGTAGCGCCACTCCATGAATTGCCATTTTTTTCTGGTTCGAAGTGATGAACCCATATTTCATCGCGCAAGCAATTCCACACAGCTGGCCCACCGTTGCTCTTTATGCTCTTGTGTTAGGCGACGACGAAGCCAGCGGGCATACTGCTTTTTGAGTGCCCCACCCAACTGGTGGACGAGTGTGTCAACACTACCAACAGAGACGTCCAGTTGTGCAGCGAGCCACGCAGACCGTGACAAGGCGCCTTGGACCGTGACAAGGCTCCCCAGACCGCACGGCCGTGTTGATTTGCTGACGATTCAACGGTGCTTGAAAAGTGCCTTATCGACGAATTCCTGCTGCTTTCCTTTCTTGCTGGTACGTCTCTAAAATCTGACGAATGAGACTGAGATGAAATTCGGTGACTGAAATATTCTTTCTGGTGTTAACCCATGCAGGTATGTAAGGTGTGGGAAAAAAGGTTTTTTGCACCATTTCAGTATTTTGCGTATACATTCCGCTGACCAGCATGTCGTATTTGCCCACTGCACCCACAGACTCGTTGTAATCTAACACACATTTTGGTCTGCATTCTTCGGTACTAGTTGGGCGATCCATTTCCGAAGCTGATTTTATTGCAGCTGTATTACGTGTCGTCACATACACGCGTATCTTTTGTCGTGCCACTCCAAATCAATCACAGTGTCTGTTGGTCGTGTGGTGGACTTGTGGAACATAGCTTTAGAAGGGAGGTGTAGTTGTCGATATTTAATGAAAGTACGTGATGTACTAAAGTGAGTTGTTGAGATGAATGAAGCTTTGTGAGAGAGAAGTTATGGGCTATTGAGGGAAGTTATTAAGATACCAGCATGTGTTAGGATTATTCACCGGAGAAGAAAGAAGTATGAGATGGCATTCAACTAATTGAGCGCTGAAAGATGCGCCAAGGAAAAATTGAAAGAAGAGAACCGTATGAGTCTGTGTTTGCGGTGGAAGAAGTCATAATCTGAAATAATATACCATTCCTGAAAAGCACGTCGAAGTCTCGAAAGATAGAAATTTAATGATGGAACAGACAAATAAATCATTTCACTTGCCGTAACAAAAGGAATGCAAAAATATGAGCTAATGTTGGAAGATGTCGTAATTTAAAACAATATACCATTCCTGAAAAGCACATCGAAGTCTCGGAAGATAGAAATTTGATGATGGAACAGACAAGTAAATATTTCATTTGCCGTAACAGAATAAATACAAAAATATAGGCTGATGTGAGTGCTGAGAGAAAGTAATGATCATAAAATCCACAAACTAGCCGATCCATAGAGACCCTTCAAATTTATTCCATTTGTGAATTGGAACGTATGTAGTTCAAAAGTCCAAGAGTTTTGTATCTGTTGTTAGAGGGAACCATAGAAGTTTGAATCTGTAATGCAAGGAACATAAAGGGGGTATTAGGTAGCGTAACTCTGTATTTAGGAAAGGTATGTTGGTCTCAGGTAAATAAAGGGAATGATGGTCTCAGGTAGGAACGAGGAAATGCTGTAGCTGGTGGTATCATGTAAGTTACTGGTATAAACGTTGTGCGTTTGCTGTATGAAAGCGATGGACGAATGAGGTTCGTAAGTCGAAGATTGCTGCATAGAAAGAGAGCACAGGGCATAAACCAACAGTGTACAGTGCTAGCCGCCGTGACAGACAGTATGAACAATAATCGTTTAAAGTGAGAATCCACGCAAAGTACATTGAAGGCTAAAAGGGACATTTTTATACGCTGAAAACAACGAAAGGACATTTACTTGTCCTTGCCAACAAGAGTTAACAATTACTTCTACTTTGATTTTATGTGTATTATTGTATTTACGTTTTTTTTGCTAATTTTCTGTTCCTTATTGTACATCTTTCATTTTCAGTGCATATCAGTATGTTTTTGGTTTCTGGAATATAAGTAAATGTATGAGGCACCAGAACACAGGAAAAATATTTTGATTCATATTTAAACTGTAGGTAGACTTTTGGCCACGGGAATTGGAAATATTCCTGTCTTCATATTTCTATACAGGGTTAAGGGTTATTCACGAAGATATGCAAATATTTTAATACGTTATTCTACAAGTAAAACAAAGTTCATATTGACATAGGTCCGCAAATGTTTAGTTACAGAGTTGAAGGCTAACAAAAGATTTTGCCTGAAATTTAGCAACTTCGCTAATATGAAGCCATCGCAAAACTGTATGAGGTTAAAGTAAAGCACGATTTCAATTTATTTTGTTGTTATTGGTCTGGTGAATCTAATAAAACATATCCCAGACGTGTATTTTCAGTAGTTTTGCAGAACATCCAGAGAAGAAAAAAATTATACAAGTAAATTTGTTTTCTTTCCATTAAGAGTGTACAAACGTTTATGTAATTGTCGGCAACCGTTAGTGAGTTGTTTCAGTCATTTCCGAACCTTAAAACGAGTTAGTTTTCTATATTTCTCAGTGAAAGAACATAATAACAACAGTGTATTTAAGTATTAATAAAAGCAGATTATCTGACACATTCATACAGTTTCAGTTATCGTTATTACCATCATTTTTCCAAAATTAAATTCTTTACAACTTCTGTTAAACTTTGTGCAATTGTCTGGAATTTAAAAAACAAATTGCGCCAAGTAGTTAATAAATTAAAAATTTTACGAAATTACTTCTTCGCTTCTGTGGAAGTTCTGCAAAACTACTGCAGGTACACGTCTGGGACATGTTTTATTAGATTCACCAGATCAATAACAACAAAATAAATGGAAATCGTGCTTTACTTTAACCTCATACAGTTTTGCGATGGCTTCATATTAGCGAAGTTGCTAAATTTCAGGCAAAATCTTTTATTAGCCGTAACTCCGTAACCAATCATTTGCGGACCTATGTTTATCTGAACTTTTTTGTTTAGTTTTACTTAACGTATTAAAATATTTTCATGTCTTCGTGAATCACCCTGTATACATAACGTGAATAAGGGCTTTTAGATTTTTCTCAAGGTAAAGGCTGACCTACAGCATGCTTTAAAGGGTGATAGTATTTGAATATATATATATATATATATATATATATATATATATATATATATATATATATATATATATATATATATATATAAGGCTTTGTTCTTTTGTCACAGAATGTCAGTCTTTGTGTCATTCTGTGGATAAAGGCACAACTCTTTTGTAACAGACAGATGACAAGACGCGGCCAAATTTAGGGACTTATGTGTACAATGGCTAAAGAAAGTGCAGATGATCTCTGTGAAACATTCATGAAGTGAAACTATTTGAATATGAGTGAAAAGACAATGCAGAACTTCATTTATGAACAGAACAAATGTAGATGCTCTTAATTTGCAGCATTTAAGACGGGAGCTTTGGATAGAGTCCTGGCCGTCTCCGCCCCCATCCTCAGACTCTAACGGCCCCTGAAGGAACAGGCAGGCGCCGACGGACTGGAAAGGAACTCCCCTCCCCGCCAACCAGGCTATCGTATGCCAGATGGTTTCTCTGTACTCTTGAAAACAGTGGAAGGATCGCGGAGTCAAACATCAAACGGATATAAGACTTATGTAGTATGCCAGGCGAGGGGCCAGTTGTATTCCTCAACAGAACGTGAGATGCCAATGTGACATGGAAATGCAGTGTGGCTAGGGCTTCCCGTCGGGTAGACCGTTCGCCTGGTGGAGGTCTTTCGAGTTGACGCCACTTCGGCGACTTGCGTGTCAATGGGGATGAAATGATGGTGACGATAAGGACAACACAACACCCAGTCCCTGAGCGCAGAAAATCTCCGACCCAGCAGGGAATCGAAACCGGGCCGTTAGGTATGACATTCCGTCACGCTGACCACTCAGCTACCAGGGGCGGACAATGTGAAATGACGATATGCAGTTTGCTAACGGAAAGAATGCTTGCTATAGAAAGCCTTTTATCGCCTGCGTGTGCTCTCTTGCCGAGAGAAAGTGTGGAAAAGACCTCACTGAAGTGGCAGATTATAGCACAGGAGGAGGCGGAGGTGACAAATGGATGGGACACGGAATATCTATTCTTAACTGACGGCTTAGAGCTTGTCCAGTGAAGGAATTGTAGCCACAATAAGGTTTGCGCAAAGTCCTCCCTTCTTGCAGTGGCAATTTGAAAATTGTGGTCGAAAGTAGGATAATGAACAATAACTTGAATGAGATTTTCACTCCGCAGCGGATTGTGCGCTGATATGAAACTTCCTGGCAGATTAAAACTGTGTGCTCGACCGAGACTCGAACTCGGGACCTTTGCCTTTCGCGGGCAAGTGCTCTACCATCTGAGCTACCGAAGCACGACTCACGCCCGGTCCTCACAGCTTTAGTTCTGCCACTATCTCGTCTCCTACCTTCCAAACTTTACAGAAGCTCTCCTGCGAACCTTGCAGAACTAGCACTCCTGAAAGAAAGGATACTGCGGAGACATGGCTTAGCCACAGCCTGGGGGATGTTTCCAGAATGAGAATTTCACTAAGCAGATTCAGAAGGATGTAGGTTGCAGTAAGTACTGGGAGATGAAGAAGCTTGCACAGGATAGAGTAGCATGGAGAGCTGCATCAAACCAGTCTCAGGACTGAAGACCACAACAACAAACAAGCCGAGTGTGCGCTGATATGAAACTTCCTGGCAGATTAAAACTGTGTGCCGGACCGAGACTCGAACTCGGGACCTCTGCCTTTCGCGAGCACTTTCCCGCGAAAGGCAAAGGTCCCGAGTTCGAGTCTCGGTCGGGCACACAGTTTCAATATGCCAGGAAGTTTCATAACAATAACTTGTTTGGTCAGAAGAAGAATATGAGCCACCCAGTCGAATGTATGGCCACGCCCAGGGACATAGCTGTGGAGGACGCAAAGAGATCATATTGGAGGCACACTTGTAATCAGGCAAGGAAGGAAGAGACTTGTCATCCAGACGGAAAAGGTGAGACCTCCTGCCGACGGGCGAGAGACGACACTCGAATACAGAGCGCCTTCAGCGGCGCCGCTAATGCGGGACACCCAGCTCCGGCCACGACAAGACACGCCTACCCGCACACTACATGCCGCTACAGAGGCGCTGCCAGCCGGTGGCAATACTCCATTCTCTGAGCCAATAACAGCCTCGTCACCACCCGCTAAAATGCCCTACAGTCCTCTCTGTCATCTGAGTCCGCTGCCAGTTCAGTCTCTCTCATAGCAATCACGGTCTAAACACCTGGTGACGACCCTGAGAATTTTGTGATGGATAATGGACAAGTTACGAGTGGCGTTCAGTAAGTAATGCAACACTTTTCTTTCTGAAAGCGGATTGGCAAAGTCCATCATTCACTGGGCGAAACAGATAGAAGTCGGGAGGTGCGAGATCCGGGCTGTAGGATGAATTAGGAAGAACAGGCCAATGACGTTTCGTGAGCCCCTTTCAGGTGCGCGGACTTGTGTGAGGCCTTTCACTGTCATGGAGAAGGAGAAGTTCGTTTGATTTTTATGGTTACGAAGACGCTGCCGTCGTTTCTACAATTTCCTGGGAGTAGCAAAATACACTTAACAATTGATAACTGCGCCTTTAGGGGAGGATGTCTAACAGAATAGCCCCTTCGTAGTATCAGAAGACCGTCGCCATGACTTTACCAGCAGAGGGTCCGGCTTTTAACTTTTCCCTCGGAGGAGAGATTGTGTGGGGCCACTCCACGGATTACCGTTTTGTTTCCGATTCAAAGTGATGAAATCACGTTTCAGCGCTGTGACGATGTTCGACAAAAAATTGTCATGCACAGCCTCGTAACGCGCAAGCAGTTCCGCACAGATGGTCCTTCGTTGCTCTTTCTTCTGTTATGTGGCGAGGAACCCACCGTGCACACACCTTTGACTACCTCAACTGGTGGGTAAGTGTCGTGGCATTACCAACAGAGACATCCAGTTGTGCAGCGAGGTGTTTGATAGCGATCCAGCGATCACCTCAAATATCAGTGGACGCGCTTTCCAGCATTGCGGAAGCCACAGCTGTGAGTGGCGGGCCGGCACGAGGAAGATAGGACAGGTTTGCGCGACCTTATTACCATAATGACAGACACCTCACCAAATTCTTTGACAAAAAGCTGCACAACCCGGTATAAATGGTGCAGCAGGGTAATGGGTTGACTCATATCTGTCAAACAGGAAACAAAAAGTTATAGTAGATAGTCAAGATGGTGTTCCATTATCCTCAGAATGGTGTACCATCACATGTAGAGTGCTGCAGGGCTCAGTCATGGGCCTCCTACTTTTTATTATATTTATAAATGATCTCCCTCTCTGTACGGAATATTGTAGATTCACCATTTTCGCTGATGACACTACACTACTTATTGATAATTCAGTATTTTTAGTAGTGGGACCTAAGTTACTGTTTACTGTTTTTGTTTTGTTTTATGTATTACCATAAATTCTGGCCAAAAGCTTGTAAAATTGACACGTTCCATATCCTGTGATACTGTCACAACATGGATCACCGGAACAAGAGATAAATAAATAAGAAATAACAATGACTCACCGTGCTCTTATTCACTGCCAGGTCTCCGTAGACATTCTGCAAACGTCTATGAATATCTGCAATGTTCTGGTTTGCCGCCAAAAGAAACAATGACAGCTCTCTGCCTCGAACGCACTTCCGTTACAGAAACCATTTTGAAGGCTACGTACAGAGCCGCCAGCTATCGGAGATTCATGAAACTATAGGGGCTGAAGCGAGAACATTCCATGGCGTCCCATAACAAATTCTACATTTTTTCAACCGAAACTGGTCGATAAAAAATATG
Organism: Schistocerca nitens; assembly: GCF_023898315.1. Lineage (NCBI taxonomy): Eukaryota > Metazoa > Arthropoda > Insecta > Orthoptera > Acrididae > Schistocerca > Schistocerca nitens. Next base: position 498,837,470 of record NC_064619.1, on the reverse strand, counting down.
TTGTATTGCTTATTGAACGTCCCCACGTATTATTTTCTTTTCTTGTAGATAAGTATAATTTGTAACCTTACTTGAATAACTGTGGTCCGAAGACATTTTGCTTCTACAAATAAATATTTATGAATTATTTCCTTAAATTCTTAGTGCTAGCGCTCCTAACAGTTTTTACTGAATATACTAGTACCGCACTGAAGTGCAGTATATGCCTTAAAATTTTGACCACTCCAACATAAATTCCATCTTACCTCTTTTCAGTTTGGTTTCAGGTTTTGTTGTACCTTTCTGTTCATGTGGACTCTACCTACTCTATTTCTTCATTCTTTTGGTGCAAGTAGTGGAAAATAGATGGACTTTTGTACCAACTGTCTGCGCATATCATGTTTTTATAGTGTGCATTTACTAACGAAACATAGAAACGTATATATCCAATCTTAGCACTCATGGAACACTCAGCTCCTGTCACATCTATGTGGTCTCAAAAGAAAATGACGAACCATGAAGGAATTATTATAGGAATGGGACGGAAATCGGTAGATGAATGTGCAAGTACAGCTAATCGTATTATTACAATTTCAGAAAACTGGATAATCAATTCAAGAGAAAGAACTTGGCAAAGTAAGCAAGTTAATATGGCCTTTATGCAAGTAGTTATTCGGCTTGGCATTGATTGATAGAGTTGTTGGATGTCCTCCTGAGGGATTTCGTGCCAAGTTCTGTCCAATTGGCACATTCAGTCTCAGACTCGCGAGATGGTTGGAGGGCTCTACCCACAATGCTCCAAATGTTCTCAATCAGTTAGATAACTTGCTTTCCAAAGTAGGGTATGGCAAGGACAAAGATAAACAGTAGAAACTCTCGCTGTGCGCCAGTGGGTATTATCTTGCTGAAATGTAATCCAAAGATGGATTGCCATGAAGGGCAACAAAATCATAAAATGTCATCTACGTACTGCTGCGCTGTATGGGTGCTGCAACTGACGACCAAAGGTGCCCTGCTATGAAAAGAAATGGCACTCAAGCCACCACTCCTGATTTTCGGGACGTATTTGACCTGGAATCTCATTAACTGGAATAGAATTGTCTTCAGTGATGAGTCCTGCTTCGATCTGAGCCCCGCTGACCACTGAAGATGTGCCTGGAGACACCTTGGAAAGCAATGGGGTACCAACTGACTGTCGTTTGCCATGTGGCCCGACAACCAGAAGTGATGGTCTATAGTACTGTTTCTTTTCATAGCAGGACCTCTTTGATGGTCATCTGCTTTCACCCTTACCGCACAGAGGTACATCGAGATATTCTGCACCCCGTTTTGTTGCACCTCATATCAAGTCATCCTAGGATTACATTTCAGAAAGATAATCCCCCCCCCCCCCCACACACACACACATGGCGAGAGTTTCTACTGCTTGTCTTTGTGGATGCCAAACCCTGACTTGACCAGCAAGGTCGCCAAAATGTTCAAATGTGTGTGAATTTCTAAGGCACCAAACTGCTGAGGTTATCAGTCCCTAGTCTTACACACTACTTAAACTAACTTACGCTAAGAACAACACACACACCCATACCTGAGGAAGGACTCGAATCTCTGGCGGGAGGGGCCGGGCAGTCTGTGACGTAGCACCTCAAACCGCTCGGCCATTCCGCCTGGCAGGTCGCCAGATCTCTCCCTAATTGAGAACATTTGTGCATTCTGGATAGGGCCTTCCAACCATCTCAGGATTTTGACAGAAATAGGCACGATATCCCCCAGGAAGACATACAACAACTCTATCAGTCAATGCCAATCCGAATAACTGCTTTCATAAGTGCCAGAGGTGGATCAATGTGTTGTTGACTTGGCCAGTTTGTGACGCTCTTTCTACTGAATAAATCATCCAAATTTTCTGACTCATTTGTTTGCCTGTACATGAACATCATATCTACAGCTTTCTGTCCCATTCAGATAATTCCTTTGTTGTTCGTCTTTTTAGAGCGTACATTGTTGCCACTGGAGGCATGACAACAGTGCATGGATATATATGTCGCTTTCACGTGAAGTGTTAACTGTTACCCTGCTGGTCGATATAGTTACTGATACAATGTAGAGCACTTTGGGGTCCCATGCTCAAATCGGTTTGCTCAACAGTTTTAGTAAACGAGACTATGAGTGGATTCCTAGATACTACCTTAAGCATGCGTGCATTTGACCACGTAACATTTTGGTATAAGATTCCCATTAGGTGGTCTTTCCACATACGGTGCTTACATTATGTGGCACACATGGTTTCAATAATTAAGATGCCCATATCTCTCCCATAGACAATGGTCATATTTCTATAAGTGGTTACTAGCCCACAAACAGTGAAATGGAGCCTCAGGTGACAAGATGAAATTTAGCTGGTTTGTCTCGACCTTTTAGGGTAATTCCCTTTACATATATTTATAGTTGCAATCCAGAGATGACTCCTTCCTTGTCCATTTATGGTATGCGCATGGGCATATTAGTAGCTATTTGTTACTTCTTTTTAATTCTTCCTTGTGAAGAACATGCCAGTCTCCCATGTCAAATGTCCATAAAAAATTTCCAAGGTGTGTTGTTCGGTCAAGCACATTTTATCATATCATATTTATTTAATAATAGCCTTTAATATAAGAGGTGATAATTCTCTTTTGTAGTGCATAGTGAAATTGACCTCTGTCGGTCAATAGAGTATAAGGACGAAGAAAGGGCGTTGCACATCCGTTCACACAATTACCATATATTTTACATGTAAAACATAATTTGACCTATTCTGGTCGATTGCTATTACATGGTGATGAAATGGCATTGTTCATTCACTCATGTGTTATTTTTAGTAATAAGATAAAAGTTAATCTTGATAATATTCTTCATTCAGTGTGTGTCAGCAATAAAGAAGTATATCTACATCAACTGATAAAAACACCTACTCAACCATCTGTGTACAGGTTATCTGAAATTATTGCATTTTGGCATTTACATACTACAGTTTCGCTGTTTTATTTCATATTTCATTAATAACGATGGTTGCATTATGCAGCATTCATTGTGAAACGGCTGATATATTCTAATCGTGTAAGTCAGGGTAGTGTGTTCACACTCATATAAATCCGTTCATAGTTTGTTACATTTTAGTCAAAACCTGGTGCAGAGGCTTTATGTTTCAGAGTTTCAACCATTCTATAAGTTATTTGTTTTAAGATATAACTGCCTTGGTCTTTTATCTTTGACAGTCATGGTCTCAGACAGACATGCGCAATGTTCCCCACCATGTTGATATGCAGTGCGTCATCTAGGTCTACTTAGTTTCATGTGAGCTCCCGAGGCCCACGACATGGCGTCCATCAAGACGAGGGGCTCGCCGGAACTTATGTCTTGGTGGTGACTTAGTACCTATGTACCACATTTTTAAAATGTGACTACACCTTTTCAGGCTGTTTTAGTTTTATTTATAGATCATGCCCTTGTAGACATATTATAGAATCAGGTTTATCTTCTAAAGAAGGCTCAATTACTTGGGCTGAAACCTAGGTAAAGGTTGGTTTCATTACTGTAACCGAGGCTGATAGTTTCTTATATATTGGAATAGTGGACTATTGAGATTTCAGTTTATTGTGCTATGATATTGCTGGTATTGGTGATCTACATTCCATGCTGGTATCTGAATGTGGAACTGACAAGTTCAGAAATGCTGTGCGACTAGTGCCTGAGAGAGTAGACATATTGTTTACTCGCCCATGCTGGATCACACATCTATGTCACATGCCTCTCGTTAGGAAGCAGGTTTGTCTGTAGCAAGGTAAGTATCCACACACAGACACACAATGTGAAGACACCTGGGGCTTGATGGGCTGTCAGGATAGGGACCACTGTTATGGCTAACTGTGACGCTGCAGCAGAGAAACATGTCAGCTGTGCTGCACCCAACAATAACCAAGTCATCTTTTCAGATTAGTCCCAGTCTTTCATACCCATCTGTGCAGGCTCCAAGAAAAGCTAATGCAGCCAGACTGTATTCATCATTGCCATAAGCAACAAGTACTTAGTGTGATGGTATGGTTTGCTACTGGGTGCATCACACAGTAACCTCTGCTTCGTATAGTCACTGATTTTGACAGCAGACTTTCCAATTCTGAAATGTTTAGGCTAGTGGTAATGCCCTATCTTTGGGTCTCTGTGGCATTATCTGTCAACAGGATAAAGGCTGCATGTTGCTCATACTGACCTGTCATATCTCAATACAGACAATGCTCTACTGTTGCTCTGGCCAGCACATTCTCCAAATCTCTCACCACTGGAAACACCTGGTTATGAGTAGCCAAGAGCCTGGCACACCACTGTTTGCTAGCCTCTGTAATTGATGAACCCTGGCAAAGAGTTGCAGCAACAGTGTAATTCTGTACCCGTAATCAGCTAAAGTCAAAGCTTAGCGGGGTTACTACCATTGTTGCCACCAGAGGTGCCTCCTTCATTGCTAAATTTTGCAGCCTGTACACCCCAAATCACATTCAATTTTAACTGTGTATTCTTTTATTGTGGGCAACGGCCTTGCAGCAGTGGACACACCGGTTCCTGTGAGATCACCGAAGTTAAGTGCTATTGGGCATGGCAGGCACTTGGATGGGTCACCATCCAGCCGCCATGCACTGCTGCCATTTTTCGAGGTGCACTCAGTCTCGTGAAGCCAATTGAGGAGCTACTCGACTGAATAGTATTATGGGGCAGGCGAACTAAAGGTTGCGTTTCATTGGCAGGACACTTAGAAGATGCAACAAGTCCACTAAAGAGACAGCTTACACTACACTCGTTCGTCCTCTGTAAGAATATTGCTGCGCGGTATGGCATCCTTACCAGGTGGGATTGACGGAGGACATTGAAAGGGTGCAAAAAATGGCAGCTCGTTTTGTATTATCACGTAATAGGGGAGAGAGTGTGGCAGATATGATGCGCGAGTTCGGATGGAAGCCATTAAAGCAAAGACGTTTTTTGTCGCAGCGAGATCTATTTACGAAATTTCAGTCACCAACTTTCTCTTCCGAATGCGAAAATATTTTGTTGAGCCCAACCTACATAGGTAGGAATGATCATCAAAATAAAATAACAGAAATCAGAGCTCGAACAGAAAGGTTTAGGTATTCGTTTTTCCCGTGCGCTGTTCGGGAGTGGAATGGTAGAGAGATAGTATGATTGTGTTTCGATGAACCCTCTGCCAAGCACTTAAATGTGAATTGCAGAGTAATCATGTAGATGTAGATGTAGATAGTAGCGGCTTCGGTCAAGAATACCATCATAGCGACCGGGAGAGCGGTGTGCTGACCCCACGCCCCTCCTATCCGCATCCTCCTCAGAGGATGACACAGTGGTCGGATGGTCCCAGTAGGCCACTCGAGGCCTGAAGACGGAGTGCTTTTTATTCTTTTATTATACTGTATAAAAACTATAAGTGAAATTAGTAGACACCAACTATCATGTGCTTTTGGAATACAAATATGCACAAGTTATCCCCACAGAAGTATTCTGCTGTTGCATATACTTTGTTCTGTGAGTTCACTTAATTTCATTCTTGATGTGATGTAGATGAAAGCCCACAAACATCATCCACTGTTGGATTATACACTGAGCAATTTGTTCTTTTGTGTTCCAGTGCATTCCTGTGCAATGCAGGCAACCCATTGGCCATCCTGTACAATGACATGTGTGTTCTGGAGTCACACCATGCGGCCCTCACCTTCAAACTCACCCTGTCTGATGACAGGGTGAATATCTTCAAAGGTTTGTACACGCAATTTCTTCCTTTTTTTTAATTTTTATTTTTACAAAGTTGTCATTCTGTCTTCTTTGGATGATTCAGATATCAGTTTTCTGTCTTGTGAATCTGGATGACTTTGACTTTGAAAAACCTGTCTCCATAGGCAAAGATGATAATGCATGGCTGTGTCATGGGAGTTTGAATCATAGTGGTGGGGTAACTTTTCATTGCCAGTATTTGGCCAGTAGGGAGGGTAGAAGTGGCAATGCGAATTTCCTAAGCACTTGAGACCTATGTCCTGTATTTAATTCCAAATATATCTCCCTTCTCTCATCAGCAAGCAAAATAAACATTATACCATCATACATACATCTATCACAGTCCCCTACATGCAACAGATAAAAGTCTCCACAATATAAGGACAGAGGATGTTGTAGACAGGGGTACAAAATCCTTTGTGATTAACTTGTTGCACATCCTCTCATTATCTTCCCACCAAAAATGCCAAAATACTCTTTATTTTCAGTTTGAAGTCCATTATTCCATTATGGTGGATTATGAGTTGAATAACATGAAATATGTAGGTAATTAATACACACCCATCTCAGCAAGTCCCTACTAAGCCCACAGAATTTCAGAACCAGTTAGTACAGTGCAAAATAACAGGAATATGTGCTCTACATGCAAGATGTCTTGAAATGTGATAGTAGAAGAATTTAAATGTCCCTGTTCTGAGTGTTTCCATGTTCAAGATTGTTGTATGTCACATGTATTTGGCAATAATGTGGATCTAGTCTGGCACTTACTTAAAAGGGTGTGGAAAACAACCTGGGCAGTAGCCCATATCAAACTAAAAACGTGAAATGTCACTCAAAAAAAGTAATTAGACGTCCAGGAGGGACACAGTGTAAAGTGTGCCTAAGCACTGTGTACCACAAAAAAGTTTCCATCTCCAAAATAATGTCCGTGTTCTTCACAGAAGTTGAGATGTGTTGTAGAATAGTCTCACCTAAGAATTTTTCAAGAATATCAGTGTCCTTCAGAATTTGCACTCATCCAGTATGATGCAGGCACCTGATGAACCTATTCTAGATATCAAGCGAGAAATAGAGAAAAATAAGCAGCTGACTGACCAGTGTAATTTATATGGTTAATGGGCCATTCAAGAATAGTATTCAGTGGACATATGAACAGATTTACAAAACAGGCAGTGAATATTTCTCAAACTAATGGTTTCAAACTGTCATTAATTGGAACTAACAGTATGATTAACAAATGAGAGTGAGAAAGCAAGTGGAAGCAGTATGAATTGTTTTACCTTAACACCAGAGTATGCAGTATTTTGAGCTTCCTGGCAGGAACTGTGTCCAGGACTCGACCCAGAACCTATCTTTCTGTGAGAAATGCTCTTTCCAACACAGTTAACCAGGCATGACTCGTAATCTGCCCTCACAGTTTTATGGAGGAAATCAGTCTAGCATTAAAAGAGGCAAAAGTTACAAAAAAGTACTTGCAGATATTCCCCAATAATCTTGGTTCACTTTATTTAAAGGAACAGGATATTGATAATAAGGATGTGATTCAGCCACATTTTATTTTATTTTTGTGTACAGGTAATACATTTTCATGAGTTCCCATGTGGTTAAACATGAACTGCAGAATTTAAATGTCTATTTTTCCCCCTGCAGGTGGCATGGCACTAACCAAAAAGACCTACAATTTTATTAATAAAATCTGAGCAACTGCTGTTGACTATTTGTTATGCACAAATAATACGAGTATGCATAAAATGCTAGCTAAATTTTTGTGTGAACATAATATATTATTTATTTTAGCAAAATTGGTTTATAGCCATGAAAAGAAAACACTGTCATATATTTGTGTAAATGTAACTTGTAATACATAGATGGCTGTATAGTAAGTATGATCAAATGACAAAATAAAAAAATTAAAAATCTTGAAAACTATAGTCAGGATATCCGAAGTAACAATCTTTTGCTTGTTAACCCAGAGTCTAGATTTGATCCTTCTTTTGTTACAGATATTGCTTGAATTTCTGCATAATTTTATTTTAAAATATTTTAAAAGCGTGTTTTTAATAGGTGCTTACGTATCGTATGTTAGCGTACTCATTGTCTCTATCCTTCACAACATGCAGACAGCATTGTAATTGCCTTTGGAAAGTCCCTCAGTGGTACCAGGATCACTGGGACTTCTTGCACAATATGCAGCACAGTTATAAATGGCAAAATAATATCACCCAAATAGCTTCTATCCCCTGGATGCCTGTTCTGCAGGAACTCCACAAAAGCTTCTGTGTTATTTTGAACAAAAGACAAGAGGTAATGTCAGGCTGCAGCTGTGAATTTGACAGTGACATATAACCAAATCTCTGAAATATATTAGAAAGTTAACTCGTATCTCATCTGAAAATTAACACTGTAAATTATAAAACAAATGGGAATCACAATACCTAATCACAGGTGTGGGCAAACAGTGGCCCATGGGCTGCATGTGATCAGCTAATGGTTTTTGTGCAGCCTGTCCAGACAGCCAGAATTTTTATGTAATAATAGGCCCTCTATTGTTCCTGATCTATATTAATGACATAGGAGACAATCTGAGTAGCCTTCGTAGATTGTTTGCAGATGCTGCTGTCATTTACCATCTTGTAAAGTCATCAGATGACCAAAACAACTTGTAAAATGATTTAGATAAGATATCTGTATGGTGCAAAAAGTGGCAGTTGACCCTGAGCCGTCTTGTAAAGTCATCAGATGACCAAAACAACTTGCAAAATGATTGAGATAAGATATCTATATGGTGCAAAAAGTGGCAGTTGACCCTGAATAATGAAAAGTATGAAGTTATTCACATGAGTACTAAAAGAAATAGCTAAATTTCGATTACGTGATAAGTCACACAAATCTGAAGTCTGTAAATTCAACTAAATACTTAGGGATTACAATTACAAATAACCTAAATTGGAATGATCACATAGATAATATTGTGGGTAGAGCAAACCAAAGACTGTGGTTCATTGGCAGAACACTTAGAAGGTGCAACACGTCTACCAAAGAGACTACTTACACCACGCTTGTCCGCCCTATTCTGGAGTGGTGTGTGGTCTGGGATCTGGATCAGGTGGGACTGATGGATGACATCAAAAAAGTACAAAGAAGGGCAGCTCATTTTGTATTGTCACAAAATAGAAGAGATAGTGTCACAGACATGATATGTGAATCGGAGTGGCAATCATTAAAACAAAGGCATTTTTCGTTGCAACGGGATCTTCTCATGAAATTTCAATCAACAGTTTTCTCCTCCAATTGTGAAAACATTCTGTTGGCACCCACCTACATAGGGAGAAATGATCATTACGACAAAATAAGAGAAATCCAGACTCACACAGAAAAATTTAAGTGCTCTTTCCCGCGTGCCGTTCGAGAGTGGAATGGTAGAGAGACAGCTTCAAGGAGGCTCATTGAACCCTCTGCCAGGCACTTTATTGTGAATAGCAGAGTAATCACGTAGATGTAGATGTAGATACCTCTTCTGATAAGCAAACTTAACTAATGCACACAATAATTTTAAAAGTTGTGGTCCTCCACTAACCTCTGCTTCCACAAAGTGGTCCCCGAACAAAAGCTATTGCCCACCCCTGCCTTATAGCATATTAGACCAACTTGCAAACATTGCTAGTAGTAAAAGAATTAAGATTAAGATGCATGAGAACTATAACAATATCATGAGCCCCATATTACCATGGATAACACACTGGCCTTGCATTCAGAAGAAATAAGATTCAAAACCCCATCTTGTACAAATTGTAAATTTGTACAAGATGGGGTTTTGAATCTTATTTCTTCTGAATGCAAGGCCAGTGTGTTATCCATGGTAATATGGGGCTCATGATATTGTTATAGTTCTCATGCATCTTAATCTTAATTCTTTTACTACTAGCAATGTTTGCAAGTTGTACAGAAACCTGATGGCAGTTATAAGAGTCGAGGGACATGAAAGGGAAGCAGTGGTTGGGAAGGGAGTAAGACAGGGTTGTAGCCTCTCCCCGATGTTATTCAATCTGTATATTGAGCAAGCAGTAAAGGAAACAAAAGAAAAATTCGGATTAGGTATTAAAATCCATGGAGAAGAAATAAAAACTTTGAGGTTCGCCGATGACATTGTAATTCTGTCAGAGACAGCAAAGGACTTGGAAGAGCAGTTGAACGGAATGGATGGTGTCTTGAAGGGAGGATATAAGATGAACATCAACAAAAGCAAAACGAGGATAATGGAATGTAGTCGAATTAAGTCGGGTGATGCTGAGGGTATTAGACTAGGAAATGAGACACTTAAAGTAGTAAAGGAGTTTTGCTATTTGGGGAGCAAAATAACTGATGATGGTCGAAGTAGAGAGGATATAAAATGTCGACTGGCAATGGCAAGGAAAGCGTTTCTGAAGAAGAGAAATTTGTTAACATTGAGTATAGATTTCAGTGTCAGGAAGTCATTTCTGAAAGTATTTGTATGGAGTGTAGCCATGTATGGAAGTGAAACATGGACGGTAAATAGTTTGGACAAGAAGAGAATAGAAGCTTTCGAAATGTGGTACTACAGAAGAATGCTGAAGATTAGATGGGTAGATCACGTAACTAGTGAGGAGGTACTGAATAGGATTGGGGAGAAGAGGAGTTTGTGGCACAACTTGACCAGAAGAAGGGATCGGTTGGTAGGAAATGTTCTGAGGCATCAAGGGATCACCAATTTAGTATTGGAGGGCAGTGTGGAGGGTAAAATTTGTAGAGGGAGACCAAGAGATGAATACACTAAGCAGATTCAGAAGGATGTAGGTTGCAGTAGGTACTGGGAGATGAAGAAGCTTGCACAGGATAGAGTAGCATGGAGAGCTGCATCAAACCAGTCTCAGGACTGAAGACCACAACAACAACAACCCCATCTTGCCACAGAGATCTAGTTTTCCTGTGAATACTGTAAGTTTTTAAAGCAAATTCTGGGACCCTCCTCCAATCCATACTTTTTTTATGTGTTTAATCACCTCATTGTCAATAGGATGTTAAACCCTATGGTGCTCCCAGTGTACCCAACAGAAATATTGAATGAAGGAGTAGCATCACATCATCTTTTCAGACAAGTCCCCTGTTCCATGTAAAGCAGCACAATGGATGTATCCATGTGTGGAGGCTCAGAGGAGAATGAATGATGCCAGATTGTGTTCATTGTCATCATCATACAGGCTGAGCACATAGAGCGACAGTGTGGGTCATTATCAGGTACACAACAGCATCACCTCTGGTGTGCATAGCAGGTAGTTTGGAAAGCAGCCATTACATTTCTGATGTGTCAAGACTGGTGACTATACCCTACCTTCAAAGTCTCTGTGAAATTATCTTCCAACCAGATAACAGAAGAGCAAATGTTGACTCTATGCAGGTCAGATCATCTGCCTTGACACTGGTGGTGTATGGAATGTTGGTCTGGCCAGTACATTTCCAGATCTGCCACACATTGAAAAATTCTGTTCATGGGTTGCTGCAAGACTGGTGCACCGCCCCTCACCATCCCCTAGAATTGATGAACTAGGACACGGAGCTGAAGCAGGTTTGAAAAATAAATCCATTCATATCTTTCATCCAAGCTCAGTTGGCTGTCATGCCCAGCTAGGTTAGAATTGTTCTTATTGCCAGAGGTGACAGCTGTATGTACTAAATTTTGCACCCTAATATTGTATCTTTCCTGCTCTACAGCTTACAACTATAAGTATAACTTCATTATTTGCTATCCTTCCTCACATCACAGCTGTAATATCAAGCAGTGTAGTACATGGTGTAAACCAACAGGTGACTGTATTGCTGCTGCAGCCAGGACACAAGGTAAGATTATACATGTAGTGGAGAATCTCATGGGCATGTACATTGCAATGTAATGGATATAGGGGGTGATTTTGAACTTTCTCTGTACATGTTGAGTACTTGCAGTGAGAACTAAACATGTATAATTTGTGACAGCAATGTGCCATTTCCATGCAATAGAAGCAAAAATGTGAAATACTGTTATCCACAACATCCCATTTCCTGTGTGGAATAGTGTTAGTAATTTGCTGTGAATCTGTTAGTTATTCCTTTTCTAACCAACTAATGAATGTGCTAACAATTCCACATAACATGAAACGTGTAGTATTTTGTGCTACTTCATACACTCACTTCCCCTTCCTCTATTGGTAGTTGTTAACAGTTTGTGTTGTTAAACATATTAGTATGCCTTGAGTTCAGCAATTATTCCTTTTCTAACCAACTAATGGGTGTGTTAACAATTCCAATTAACATGAAACATACATGTACACTCACTGCCCGTTCCCCTAGTGACAGTTGTTAACTCTTGGTGTTGTTAACCATATTAGTTTATTACAAATTTAGTAATTACTAAAGCCAACATAGCTTACCAGTGCTTTCTGCACCCGGTATATGTGGGCCTTCCTGTTGCACAGTTAATTGCCTGGTGTGAGTTCCTGTTCAAAGCATTGCTTACTCAGTCACCTCCATATCCCCTAGCATGTATATAGAGAAGTTAGAAGCACTCTAGAATCACGTTTGGGAGGATGACAGTTCCAGTTCTCTTCTGGCCATCCATATTTAAGTTTTCTGTGATTTCCCTGAATCGCTCCATGCTTGCTGGGATGGTTCCTTTAAAAGAGCATGGCCTGTTTCTTTCCTCATCCTTAACAAAATAACCCAAACTTGTGCTCCGTCTCTATCGCTTCATTGATGGTGTGTTGAAGCCTGATGTTCTTTTCCTTTAGGAGCACTCTGTAGATATAAGCAGAATATGGTAGTACATTGACATAGGTGTTTAATAGAGCTGCTTCATTCAAAATATACCTTAGAATTTTGCGAGCAAGTAGTTAATAGGCCATTTACAATTTATTATAAGGAGAAAGTGTAATATCTCAGATCATAATCATCTACATCAAGGACTTCTGGCCAATTCCGTCTCCTTCAAAATTGATCAAGCCATCTCTTCATTTGTCTTCCTAAAGATCCCCCTACACAAAAATACATTGAAATGTAGTAACTTGATCTATGTTCTGATTATCAATTTCAATCTTAACTCATATGGGCTTGTGTCCTAAAAATGCTCTTGATTTTTTCTTCATAATGGAGATGCACAGATTCTATTCTTAGTTGTGTCATGGTGAAGGTAGAGTCTGAACATGATCTTCCTGTGTGAAAACCATGTTGGGCACCTGATAATGTGGTTTCAGCAGTTGGAAATGGTCATTTTGTTAAAATTGCAGCACTTCCATAAAATCATGTATTCTTAATTTTGTAGTATTTGATCCATATTTTATCAGTCCAGTAATTATTTTATCACACCCTAGAGTCTTCCTGTACTTGCTAGAAGTTACTGTACCCTGTAATTCCATGAACATTATTAGGTCTACATTGCTATCTGCTTCAACCTGAACCACATGAGTATCTTGTGCAACTGTCCAGAGTGTTTTGTAGTATTGTAACCAATTAGTTTCAGATATTGTGTTTATTTCTAGATTGTCTTTATCTTCTTTGTTTAGATGTTTGATTATTTTGCATGCTTTGTCTTGTCTTCCTCTTACATCATATTCAGTATTGTAATATATATTTTTCCCAACTATGGTTTTCAACTTGCCTGACTTTCCTTTTCATTACAGCTGATTTTCTTTTATAATCTGCTCTCAAATCCTGATCAGCTAGAAATCTAACATTTTTAAGCAGGCATGTTTCTTACCATTAAGTAAACTACATAGTCCATCTTCCCAGTATGGCAGCCCCCTTTTGAAAAAACTTTTCTTTCTTGTGTCAAGTCCATGTGTTGCTGCTTAATTAATGCTTCCATCTTTCAGATGATACACAGAGAATCATAATGCTGTCTCATATAACAAAAAAGTGAATAAATCTGCTATAAGTGAAGAACAGGAATAGTGTCTAATGCAAAATTGTAGTATATGCACTCAGTGTGTTGTGGTCTTCCACCTGTTACTGTTGATTTTTGTAGGACTGGAACGTGACATGTACAAACGAGCTCGTCAGAGTGTCATAGACATGATCCTAGCTACGGACATGACAAAGCATTTTGAACATCTAGCCAAGTTTGTCAACGTATTTGCCAAACCTACCACTCGTGATGAAGACCCAGCGACAGAGGTAAGTTGTGAAACTATAAGCCGTTTTTCTTCCAAATTTCTGCTTCAATGATGATCTTACTGTAGTTTGGATATATATCAATTAACATTCAGTCATTTGTTTGGGCTAGCTGGTGTGGCCGAGAAGTTCTAGGCACTTCAGTCTGAAACTGCGCGATCGCTATGGTCGCAGGTTCGAATCCTGCCTCAGGCATGGATGTGTGTGATGTCCTTAGGTTAGTTAGGTTTAAGTAGTTCTAAGTCTAGGGGACTGATGACCACAGATGTTAAGTCCCATAGTGCTCAGAGCCATTTGACTTGTTTGAATTAAATCAGGATTAAAATGAATTAATTGTAATTGCCTGTGTCAAAAAATTGCTAAAATTCAGTTATATGAAGTCTTCTTTAAAGTCATACAATGGTATGTCACTTTTTTGGTTATTCTAATTTTACTAACCTGCACTCACAGGTGAGAGTGGACTGTGAAATATAACAGGGCATAACAGTTAGTGAGCAAATATTCATCTTCATTTCTCAGTTATCTCTGATGCTGCAGCATCTGTAAATGAATTTTATGAGTACCTGCTTCACCAAAATTGCAACTTGCTGCATTATAGGCAGTGCAGTTAATGATTTGGTAGCACCAAGAGAAATTTCAAAAAATTCAGGTTTACATTATGTTCTCTTTCAGAATTACATATTTGTGTAAAACTGTAACAAAACTGGGTCACAAAAATCTGTCAGAAAACTGAGGCTCTGATGATTGATTCACCACTGCTTGTATACATTTTTAACAATCACTGCTTATGTCATTCATTATGAGAAACACACAATGGAAAATCCAGGCCGAAATAATTACAACATTCTAAAAAGTATGTTTGCTACTCACCAGATAGTGGAGATGCTGAGTCACACGTAGGCACAACAAAAATACTGTCTTGGCAGCCAGAGACTGCGTTCATGCACGTGAGAGTTGGGTTTGTGTGTGTCTGTTTTGTCTAATTTTGATGAAAGCCTTTTTGGCTGAAAGCTTACTTGTTTGACAGTCTTTGTTTTGCCTATCTGTGACTCAGCATCGCTGCTATATTGCTATATGACTGTTAGAAACAGAAAATTTATGGATTATAATCAAAAACTTGCTAGTGTATACTGTTGGCCATATCCAGATGCACATTAATTTGTTTCTCTCAAATTGCAACATAAAGTTTTACATGGCTTTTTGCTTTTAGTATTGAAATTCATGAAATATGTCCAATAACAATGCTCTTTATTAAGTTTCTTATATCATGAAGATTATTAGTTGGATAATGTCCATAACATTTGCATCAGTTTATTCCATAAATTCTAATGAAAAGCTGGTTTCACTTCTCCTAAAATGTATTCTGGATTTACAAAACAAGAACTGTTTGTCATTCTGATTAGTAACAGTCCCACCAGTGTACAGATATTTGTAAGCTTTCTAAGGTTGAAATGAAAGTAATATCAGAATGTGAGTTAGTATAATAAATTAAGTCTAAAAGACTAGATAAATGAAATAACATTGCTAAAAAATTTATATAAGCCTATAAATGTGGCAGCCTGACACCTGAGGTCAACATTTCATGTCATACTTATCCTTATATGTATTGGTAGTTTTCAACTGGCAACAGGAAAATATTCTCATCTGACAAATGTTTTTAATTGTAGGCATTGTTTTAAAATTTGAGAAAAGATAACAAATTTATGTCTTTCTAAATTATGAAAAATGCAGTAGAGTAGAAATAAAAAATTAAAACTTATCGCTAATGAAACTGAAGTTGAAACAAAGCACCACAATGAAACAAGTGGAACTGTGCTGGGAGGGAATAAATTAGGAGAGGAGAGGTATAGTGATTTTTTGATGGTGTATGGCTTGAGATGACAGTAGGATTGATGAGTTAATATACTGGGCTGAGTGTAATGTGAGAGGATTGGGGGTAGGGAAACATGGGATTTAGGCTAAGTGTAACCAGGAGAGGGAAGAGGAAACAAAAGTACAGAATAGAAAGAGAGGAAAAAGTTCTTGTATAAGTAAGAACAGGGAGGAATTAATAACATTAGTGTTGTGTATCTGTCTGTCTGTTACTGGTAATTCATTAAAGTTGTTTTGAGGTAGGATGTGGAGAGCCTTTAGGCATAGAGTTAGGTATGAGTTGGCTTGGAATCTACAAATGACTTGGATTGGAAGCTGGGTGGAATGATGAAGTTGATGGAGACAAGTTTGGAGGATGTGTAGAATCCACAATCATGAGGGCTGGGAATTTAAAGAATTTGCAAATAATTCATGTAGGGAAGAGGATGATGAAGTGAAAATAAATGCAAAATGTGTCATATTAAAATAAATTTGAGGGAAATGTATTCTTTTGTTATTTTCTGCCAGGACTGACACAACACACAACATTAATAAAATCACAAAAATTACAAATTGCTGAAAAGCTGGAATAACCATCCCATAGGCCATTTCATAAACAGTAGCTATGCTGAACTGATGGACTGCAGTGTTAAGTGGTTAAGCTATGCTGATGTAAGTTAGCCATCAGTCTGTGTGGATGTCCACTCCACATTCCATTAATTCATTTGTTGTCAACCAGTATATGGACTGTATCCATTGACTGCTCAGTGTCTACGCCTTAAAACAGAAACAGATTGGTAACAAGTAACCCTAGCTCTAATATGGAAGCTACTCACGGGTAACTGCCTCTGTGAGTATCAACAAATCTCATTATAAGTAATTTTGATATAATTATGAGACACCAGATTCCTTCCCACTATGAATGGCACATGGAGCTATAAGCAGTGTAAACAGTGGTGACCCCAGTGGATTGGTAGAATGTGTGAATGAAGTTTGGGTAGTTTGACCACAGTCATGTGAGGACTACCCAAATACTTCTCTTCTTAGCGTCATGAACACATTATTGTGCATCAACCATGGGGGGGGGGGGGGGGGGGTGTTCTCAGTTGAAGTGAGGCCATCTCTCCTCCTACCCCTCTCCTCCCAACCTCCCCTTTCGTGTGCTGTGGTCAAGCCTCCTACTGCCCTCACAAGGAGATGGAAGAGGAGTGGCTGGTTTCTATGGGCAGAGCTTATTTTTGGCACCATCCTAGATAGCTAAGGTTTACATCAATTTGCTGTCTGTGACTTCCGTCTTTGGTAATACACAGCCAGATAATTTCTTTTTAATTTGTATGCTCACACAGAAAGCAAGATCAGGATTAAGAAACTCTGTGAGCTTGAGTGGCATTGACTAGCAATGTGGAAGGTACCTTAATGTTTGTGACACTCTCCTGTGGAGTACCCTGATGGGCTTTCAACTGGCATGATGCAGTACATATTGATGAATAGATTCAGAACTGCCTCTGTTGGTACTTCCTCAACCAATTTGATCATTTGCTGTTTAAGTGTGCACACCATTTCCTCTGCCTTCTCTTATCTGTGGAGGTAGAGTGGAGCAGATATAAAATGCACAGTGCCATGAAATAATGACCATTATCCATCATTGCACACGGTGACCTCTTGATCATATAATTTTGCTTAATGCTCGGAGCATGACTTCGGCAATGTTTGGAACATTGGAGAGTGTTTCTTCTACTATTAACTTTATGGGATTCATAAATGGTGTTGCAAAATCTACATGGAATCACTCTGAGGGTTAATGGTAGTGGGGCTTGATGAGAAGCATGCTGATGGAGATTGTTGATGACCTGCAGATGTACCTTTCTATGGCAGCCATAATTTTCATCCTGTAAACATGTTGACATTCTAGCTATTTCATTTGTGTTAATCCTCAGAGGATTCTTAGTAGCAAACTGAAGGAGTGTTGTGAGGGTAAAAGATTTCTGAATTAGCATTGAAGAAAGCTGATGACATTGTTCTAAAATAGTGACAGCAAGGGTTGAGTTGGTGTGAGCAGGCCACCTAAAACAGATCCCCTGAGCCATCTTTGTCAGAGTGTGATACATACTGGTAGCTTGTGCAATAATAATAATAATAAGAGATAGTTGTGTGATTTTGGATTCCCATAAATGTTTAAAGTCCCTTAAAGTAAAGCAGCATGTGTTATCTTTTATAATCTCCTGGGGAGGAGCAAAAATACTAAATATACTCTGTAGGTTAGACACTGCAGCGTGTATGGTAGCAATCTTTGTATGGTGAAGCCAGGTAAATCATTTAGAGGTGTCCTCACACAAATCAGAATATAGGTGTTCCCCACCTTATTCCTTGGAAGGAGCCCACAAAATCAATGAATTTTTCCTGAAAAGGGGCATCTACCAACTTGGACACTAACCACTCCACCTTACTGTTTTATCTGGCTTGCATATCACACACACACACACACACACACACACACACACACACACACACACACACACACACACACACACACATTACAGTTGCCCAATCATAACTTTATATCTTTATCTGTACACTTCCGGATGAAATATTTCATTATTTTGGCCTTCATTTTAAAAGTCCTGGATGTATTTGAATAGCAGGAGCACCCAGTCCTGTGAAACAAGTTCAATTTATTAACATATCATGCTTGACAACAAAGAATGTTATCCTTCATAGAATGTAGCTTAACACTCTCTCCCCTTAGTATTTTCTCTTTTATTTCAAACAGCTGTTCATCTGACTACGAAGTCTTTCGCGACGGAGTCCTTGCATAAAAAGTTCTCGGTTTACTTGCCGCGTCAAATTTGGATAAAATCCCAAGCTTTCGATGACTACTTCCGTCATCTTCGTCAGGCGTAAAACTGACTGTCGTGGACCAGTGAGGCTTCCGCTTTTATAAACAGTGGATGGCTTCTCATTGGCTGGATGACGTCACGGTGAAACCGATGCGTACTGAGGTGGCGGCCTCTATATCCATAGATTTTGTTTGCGCGCTTTATCCAGCATTGCTTGCAGCGCCATCCATCGCAACAGGTGGAGAACTGCGAGGAATGTAAGAAGTCTCCCTCTGCGCTCTTTCTATATCAATTGTGTGCTTCAATGCATTGCTGAGTGCATAACAGGAATCTCTGTTGAAATTATTTTCACAGAGTCTAATTTCAACTGCTTCCCTGATGACAGAGTCCCAATAGTTTGAAGTGTGAGCAAGTAGTCTTGTTTCATCGAATAAAATCTTATGTTTATTTGACAAACTGTGCTCAGCCACTACTGATTTTTCTAGATACCTGTATTTCAGGTGACGCTGATGTTCCACACTGCAATCGGCGACAGTTCTTATAGACTGGCCCACATAGCTTTTGCCACACTCGCAAGGAATGCTGTAAATTCCCGGTACTCTCAGGCCAAGATTATCTTTCACGGGTCACAGCATTTCCTTAATCTTCCTGGGTGGCCGGAAGACTGGTCTGATTCCTTGCCGGCTCAGGACTCTGCCGATCTTGCTGGTCGTTGCACCGCAGAATGGTAGCCGCGCGATGTGTTGGTCCTCTTGATCTGTTCGAACAGCGTCCTTTCTTGGTTTCTTCGCCAGAGTAGATCTGATATCACAATCAAAATAACCATTTTTTATGAATACCATCGTCAGATGCTTAATCTCGGAGCCGAGATGATCCTTGTCCGAAATAGTCCTTGCTCTGTGTACCAAGGTGTTCAGCATAGCTCTCTTCTGAGCTGGGTGGTGAAAACTACGCCTGTTTGGATATAAATCTGTATGCGTCGGTTTTCTATGCACAGAATGTCCGAGACGTCCATCTGATTTTCGTTCCACCAGTACATCTAAGAAGGGTAACTTTCCATCCTTCTCCACCTCCACTGTAAATCTTATGTTCTGATGTATACCATTCAAATGTTCAACAAACTGCTGCAGTGCCTCATTGCCATGTGGCCAGATTAAAAATGTATCGTCAACATACCTGAAGAAGCAGGATGGACGTAAGGGAGCACTGTTCAACGCTCGTTCTTCGAAATCCTCCATGAAGAAGTTAGCTATGGCTGGTGACAGTGGCGAACCCATGGCTGTTCCGTCAATCATTTCATAATATTTTCCACCATACAAAAAATAGGTGGTCGTCAAAGTGTGTCGAAATAACTTCAGTATTTCAGGAGAGAAATGAGCAGCCAACATTTTTAACGTATCTTCCACTGGAACCTTTGTAAACAAAGAGACCACATCTAGGCTGATAATGATGTCATTCGGACCTATCCTCACCGAGCGAGGTGGCGCAGTGGTTAGACACTGGACTCGCATTCGGGAGGATGAAGGTTCAATCCCGCGTCCGGCCATCCTGATTTAGGTTTTCCGTGATTTCCCTAAATCACTCCAGGCAAATGCCGGGATGGTTCCTCTGAAAGGGCACGGCCGACTTCCTTCCCCATCTTTCCCTAATCCGATGAGACCGATGACCATGCTGTCTGGTCTCCTTCCCCGAAACCAACCAACCAACCAACCAACCTATCCTCATCTGCTTTATAATATCAACAAACATTTTTGAGTTAGTAATATGATGGCTACAGTGGGCGACTATAGGTGCTAATAATTTGGTTAAGTATTTTGCCAACCGATATGTAGGAGACCCAATAGCACTAACAATAGGTCTCAACGGAACCCCATCCTTATGGACTTTGGGTAGACCATATAACCTGGGTGGCCTTGGTGCTCTTGGTCGTAGATTCTTGACTAGTTCTTCTGGGAGGCCAGAGTTCTTCAGTAGCTCCCCTGTCTTCCTACTAAGTGCTGCTGTGGGATCCCATTTAAGAATACGGTATGTGTCATCTTCCAATAATTTGGCCACTTTCTTATGATAATCGGTAGCATTGAGGATAACTGTGGCATTCCCTTTGTCGGCTGGTAGTGGTGTGGGCCAGTCTATAAGAACTGTCACCGATCACAGTGTGGAACATCAGCGTCACCTGAAATACAGGTATCTAGAAAAATCAGTGGTGGCTGAGCACAGTTTGTTAAATAAACATAAGATTTTATTCGATGAAACAAGACTACTTGCTCACGCTTCAAACTATTGGGACTCTGTCATCAGGGAAGCAGTTGAAATTAGACTCTGTGAAAATAATATCAACAGAGATTCCGGTTATGCACTTAGCAATGCATGGAAGCGCGCAATTGATATAGAAAGAGCGCAGAGGGAGACTTCTTACATTCCTCGCAGTTCTCCGCCTGTTGCGATGGATGGCGCTGCAAGCAACGCTGGATAAAGCGTGCAAACAAAATCTATGGATATAGAGGCCTCAGTATGCATCAGTTTCACTGTGACGTCACCCAGCCAGTGAGAAGCCGTCCACTGCTTATAAAAGCGGAAGCCTCACCGGTCCATGACAGTCAGTTTTACCCCTGATGAAGATGACGGAGGTAGTCATCGAAAGCTTGGGATTTTATCCAAATTTGACGCGGCAAGTAAACCGAGAACTTTTTATGCCAGCTGTTCATCTCTTTGTTGATATCCTCTAATGTCATTGAAAAACTGCAGGACAAAACAGATCAAGAGAATTTCTTTGTTTTCTGCAGGCTTATTGTGCACTAACTTCCCACCCTCTTCAGATTCAGATATTTTGCTCAGTCATCAGCAATATTGTTATTTGACCCTTTAATACTTCACACCTTAAACTGAAATGCCAATCTTCTAGTAGGCCAATGCGCAATTCTTCCAGTCTTATGTGGATGGTCAAGGACTCAAGTCAACACTTGGTTATCTGTTTCCATTTTAAATTGCATGTGATCCATATAGCATTTAAATCTCTCCACTCTGAATAACATGGCTAACACTTCCAACTCCTACATTGAATACCCCTTTTCAAGCTCTAGAAGCATAGGCAATCAATCTCCTTCCTTCCTCTTTTTCCTGTAGTAAAACATCCCCTATTCCAAATGCTGAGACATTAGTTTGCTAGATGAACGGCTGATTGAAATCAGGATGAACCAGAACTAGAGATATCATTAAAGCCTGCTTCAGCACCATGAATGATGCTTCTTGTGAGAAACCAGTTGATATCTTCACCCCTTTCTGTTTAATTCATTCAATCAGCAAACTCTGATATTAATGTACAGAAGTAGTTCATCATTCTGATGAACTGAGCTACCACCTTTAAGTTCCTGAGGGTCAGAAACTGACCAATAGCTTGAACACTAAGGTTATATGCTCCATCAGGGCAATGTGCTCCAAGAATCTCATTGACACACATGCAGATTTAAACTTGGGTGGGTTGACCATTAGAACACTAAATCATTGAGACGGTGATACACAAATTGAAACTTAATGTCTGAAAATATACTATCCATCAACTGAGAAAGTATTGCCACACCAGTGGGTAACCCAAAAGGACTTGATTGAGTGCAAAAATATCCAATTCATCATGAATGTAATAACTGGTTTACAACTTTTAGGAAGGAGACTCTGATTGTAAGCCTTATTCAAATCTAATATGGTGAATACCTTTGTTCCATGAAACCACCCAAAACATTAATGAATGTCCAGTAGAGATACAGAATGTAAAACAATCTTCTTATTCAGTTCCCTATAATCAGTGACAACTATATGTTCTCCATTCAGTTGGGTACCAGAAACAGTGGTGATGCATAAGGAGATTTTGATGGACAAATGATTCCTTTTTCCAACTTGTTGCCTGTCAATTCCCTTAACACCTTCATTCTAGGAGGGTCTAGCCTATAGGGGCAAGAAGTGGGGGGAGGGGGGGGGGGGTTGAGGAGGGGTGGAGCATTTTCACTGGAATTATATCAGTCAATACAATATTATACTCCAGTAATGTAGCAACCCATAACTTGGGGGTCAACATGTCAGAATACTCTGAACGTAACATTTTATTCCATTTTGAGTTCCTATATCTAGGCATCTCAATTGTTCTTCTGTCAGCTTTGCTTCTTCTTCTTCATCTTCTTCTTCTTCTTCTTCTTTCCTCTTCCCAAATTACTTGTTTACTACTGGCAACTATGGCCTTCCCCATTTCTTATGGCTAGAAAATGTAAAACTCTCTGGTGGTCTGAGTTTAAATGAAAAGTTCACTCCAATCAGTAATGAGGCTGACCCTGGTTATAAGGTCAGATCCAAAAATATAAGGGCTATTGAGAAAGTAAGGTCCATTCAGCCTAAAAATGGAAATCACAATGAAAATCAAAAATGTTCTATTTGCAATAGCTTGCTAAATCTTGCAGCTACTTCTCTGCATAGTTGGTGCTCCATCTTACACATTTGTTGTAGCATTGTACCAACTTTCCAATACCCTCATCATAGAAGACAGTTGCTTGTGTGTTCCGCCACTTCTCTACACTGGCCTGCAGTTTGTTGTTTCTGCCAAAATGTTATCATCATAGCCTGGGGTTCATGTAAACAGAGATGAACGTGAGCCAGTGCTAATTCCAGGCTGTATGGTGCATGATCAAACAATTCCCATCGAAAATTCTGCAAGGGCTTCCTCATTGCCCCTGTGTTGTGTGGCCAAGAATTGTCATGAAGAAGGAAATGCATGACAGGTACATGGGATTGCATAAATTTAGGCTAAACCTCGCAGCGGGCAGACATACTTGGCAGGAGACACTACTGTTATAGGCATCTTTACATGCTCAGTGTGTGCTCAGAACTGAAAAGAGTGATGTGACAAGATTCACAGGCATACTAGAGACACTGCCCAAGATGTCAGTGCAAAGTTTCATTGGATTTTCACTGTCGTTTCCACTTTGCAACCTATTGGACCTTACTTTCTGAATAGCCATCATACAATTTTTTGCCAAATTCTTACTAACAGAAACACTAATCTTCCATGTAAATCCTTCTCTACCAATCTTCACTGCTACCACCCCTTTCACCCAACATCAGATTGATTAGCCACTTCTTTCTTCAACTTATTCCATTTACAGTTAGCCTTACTGACACAGTGCCAGTCATAATCCACAGCTGAAATAGTATTTCCTGGGTTTAGCAATCATGGACTGGCTCATTATGAACAATGGAACAAACAAAGGTAAATGCATTAGCTTTCCTGCTCTTATTGCATAAATTGTTCTTCCTTCACCTTCCCCTTGTGGCAGTAATTGTCCAGGACCCCAGTTCACACCCTTCATTGGTTAGGTCCTACTTACATGCACCAGCTCACCACATATGCAATGATTTATTGCTTTCTACCCTTTTTTTCTGGGAATTGGGCTGTATGCCTGACCTCCTATTGTGATACTCTCTAGGTCAGTGGTCTACATTACCATAAACTGGAAAACTTTTTGTTCAACAGTATAGAAAGACTATATTGTCACTCGCCACACAGAGGAGGCATTGATTTGTATACAGGTACAATGAAATGACTGCTTAACATTTAAGCTTTCAAACAAAAAAGTCCTCCTTCAAAATGCAACACACATTCACATAAGGACACCTCACATACACATGAATACTGCCTCCAGTTACTGTGGCCTGACTGAGTGTTCTGCCTTCCCCCACGGTCTTCATTTTCTTCACTGTTCTCCCATCCCAGAACAGGCATCCACTTCTCCCTTCTAAACTCTACATATTCTGTTGTTTAAACATTTCACACCAACTCTTCTAACTGTGTCCAACTAACAGTGCCCAAATCTGAGGGATTTTACAAAATACTATTCTTTGTCTATGTATGAGTCTTAAACCACGTAATATTTGTTTGATGATTTGCTTTCCAGGATGTAGTAAACACACCACCAACACAGTTTTCTAACTTTCTCCATATACTTAATAATAAATTCATGAGAAGCTTCTTCCCTCCAATATTCCTTGTAAATGAGCTCCTGAAACGCCCAAGATGGAGTAATTTGACATATTTCCACCATAAACTGATTTAACATCCTCCCTTCTCAAATTGCCGCTAAAACACATTCCAACAAGTCATCTTTTACTTTAGCAATTACTGGCTTTAATATCTCTATATCTTTAATGTCTACCACCTGGTCTTTTCATTGAAAATCTACCATAAAATACAAAAAGTTATTTTTTTCAGTGGGATCTGATGATAACTCAACATAACCTGCCAGGAATCCTTGCATAGGATAAAGAAAGTTCAAGAAAAAGTTTACCTAGGATTGTATGCTTCACCATTTTATGCATAAAATAGAAAAAAAAAATACTTTGTTGCATATGTGGAAGCACAAATATAATCAGTCACTGTGGGAAAATTTGAGAGATCACGTTACAGCAATATACTTCTAGTAATCAGTATTTACTAACTTCAGCATATTTCTTGCATGCAGGATTTATTGTGCTTGAGGTACTGCATTTTGTCAGTTCAGCATAAAAAACAATTTTTCATATGTTTCTGAGACTAGTGGTGTTTAATGTTTATAGTGGTATTATCATTGTTATTATTATTAAAACAGTCATTGCTTTCAGTATCAGTTCATTTAGCAATTGGAATTCATCCATTAACTTCCATGTCATATGAGTGTAATTCATTTCATGAGCTCAATTTATGGTATCAATCTCTTCTTCCAATACATGCAGTGTCATAACCCTTTTTCTCTTGTTTCATTTTCAGCAAATACATATTTGCTTAATACTTGATGACTTTATCTCTCATTGGCTGAAAGTTGAAAACATGCCTCTGCTCAGGAAACTATTCCATATGTTAAAGCACTTATCATTTGGAAATCTCACATAAAACTCATCTCCAATGAAGTATACAGTGAAAAGAATTATTCTGCAGTTATTTTACACTCAGGACTGTGTAGCTCAAGCTGCATCCTTGCCTGTTCAGCTCTGTAAACATAAATGAAACTCTGTGCAAATTACACCAACAGAACTTTTAAGGTCCGAATTTATGGTACATGTTCCTTTTTTTCTCTCTCTTCCCACATCTCCCTCCTCTACAATATCAACAAAAGATATAATTTTTGTTGTATTTCAGGGAGCAATTTTGGTCAGCCAGGCCTATCTAAAAGTAATTTATTTATAAAATGCAATCACTTTCATTCTGTCTAGCAAAGCAACTATTTTAAGTTCTTGATACATAATATAATGCTAAAATTTTATGTACCAGGTGGGTTCCGATTCAGCTGATATGAACAATTTCTTGACGGCACCAGAAAATATTGCAGTTGTAAAACGCATGCTGATAAAGTGTGCAGATGTGAGCAATCCAGCAAGACCACTGAGGCTCTGTGTTGAGTGGGCTCGCAGGATTGCAGAAGAATATTTCAGCCAGGTGAGGAGACTTCATTAAGCTGCAGTACATTGTTTTTCAGTTTATTCCTTTTCAGATGCTTTTTAAATATGTAATTTAATGTTTATAAAATTTCTAAGAAATCAGCACCACACTGACTCATCTTTGTTTCATATTATTTTCTGTAACATAGGGCATTCTCAAAATCAGGAGATTGTAACTTGTCATTGTTGAGTTCTCTGTATCTGCTTATAGGGTGACAAGTTTGGTTACATTTCATCCTAATCTTCCTTTTCTCACTAAACCATAACAGGCTGCCTTGAAAATTAGTATACCATACACATGGGATAAGTAAATTTGTTACTGTACTATAAGAGGTCTGTTCAAAAAATTCTGGAGCTATGTCCACAGAATTTTTCTATTCTTATCTTTTACTTATTGTGCATGGTTGATTTTGAAATGCTCTCCTCCACAATTAATACACTGCTTCCAATGCCATTTCCACTTCCAGAAGCAGAAGCTCATCTATCATTGCAAATCTTCATCCTTTCAACAGGATTTTCAGCTTTGGAAATAAGAGAAAAATGTCCAGAGGAACCAGGTATGGAGAGTATGGAGGATGAGGAAGCACAGTGATTTCATTTTTTGTGCAACAGTCACACATGACTCATGAGTCGTGGGAGAAACTTGTCAGCAACATGGTGCATTCCAAGATGCAGTGTCAGGATTTCATTACATGATCTTATTAAAATGTTACATTCTTCTGCAACCTCTTGGACAGTCAGTCTTCAATTGGCATCCACAATTTTGTTGACGTTCCTGACACGAGCATCATTGGCAGACGTCAAAGGGCATTCTGAATGAGAGTCATCTTCAACTTCCATCTGTCCATTTTTAAACCATGTGACCCATTTGTAACATCAAGTTTCTTATATCATTTTGTGTGTCTCTGTAAAGGTTTTCTTGACTTTCACGCAAAATGTAGGCATGTTGCTCCTATAACTCTGCCATTTCAGAATTTGAAAAATGTCATCACAACATTATACTTAATACAGCACTGAACAATAATTAACAGACATACAACAATGAAACTACTGGCAGTTACATATTAAACACAGGCATGTGCAGGGATGCCAACTGCATTTCACATCAACATTGGCATGAAATTACAAATGTTCTGGGATTTTTTGAACAGACCTCATAAATGTCACCTCTAATACTTTTGTTTCTCATCAGCACTTAAAATATGTCTATTTAATGTAATGAAAATGAAGCACACTCCTAATATATAAATAATGTAAGTGTGTAATGTAGTTTAAACTTTTAAGAAAATGTTATATGAAAACACCACATGGAAGCTGTTGCTATGAATCATACAAGCTGTACACTTGCAATGTAAAGGGTGTAAGTTGTAGTAAGTGGAATTTTAATTTAAATGTAAACTAGATCTGGCCACAATGTCTAATAATCAGAAGTTAGTGTGAGGGAAGAGGATTACAGTAGTGTCTATCACAACTTGCTAATCTGAGTGAAGTTGATTGTGTTTTTGGACATACTAGCATAGAAGTGTACTTGGTAGATGATAAATGCACATTAATCAGTAATTTATTCCAGTTGGGAGTCTCTCAAGTTCTCAGTCAAGGAAATTGAATGTTTTGTAAAGTCAGTGAATATTTAAGCATGAGAATAGTGGTAATATATTTGAGTACATATCATGCCATGGAGATGGTGTAGCAGATGTAGAATGTGGGGAAACATTACATTACAGTTAATGTAGAAATCAAAGATGGGAAAACTTTATGTGGTGAATATTAATAGTATGCCTTTAACAACATCACATACAACCTCCTAAATATTTCATATTCCTTTGCCATAGATAATGGTATTCTCAAAATAATTAAATGTGACACTGAAAAACAGCCTTTGCAGTTAGTCTTGTATCATGCCATATGAACAGAGTTTCCTTACAGTCATGAAAACTGCTAGATGAATGAAGTATTATGCATGGATACATCAAAAATGAAGTATTGCAAAATGAGTTCTGTGGGAAAGATTCACTGGCTAGTATACTTCCATTGTGACATAAATCTGGTCTAACTGTAACAACATAGCATTAAAGTTTCAAAGAGTGCCAAAAATTAACACACACCATCAATGAGCTGACCTTGCAGGAGAAGAGCAAGCCTACTAAAATATGTATAATTGTTGGCAGTATTTCACAAAAAGTCATCATAGATGTTTGACACTTGATAGGGTTTCTTGAACCATATAGTCTGATTTTACATTTGAAATAGTCTCACTAAACTCAAAAAACTGTTATAAAAATGTTGCTGTGTAGTGAAGTTGAGCAAATCTCGTAGCATCACAATTGGATAATCAGGGTGCAGTCTTTGTTTGAACATGGATAATTACCTTAATGTTATTCATTTCACATCCCTGAAGCTTCTCCTGTTTGATGGGTCTATGGAATATGATGAATGAATGAATTAGTGAATACACTATGAAAGAGAATATTTTGCATCATATGATATTTGCCCACAATAAATGAAAGAAAGAAGTACCCTATGCTTTATGAGAATTTTCTTGATAATTTTCTATGCAGTCATTATAAACATCAAAATTTCAGTCTTCTTACTAGAGCCCACTATGAAGAAAAACCTCAAAGGATGTAGAATGAATCAAAGTATAATTTTTATGAAGAGTAGAGCTTGATGGTCTAGCAGTAAAGCACATGCCAGGAAACCAAAAGGTCACAGGATTGAATCCTGGTTAGTTTCAGTATGTCTTTAACCACACCTTCACCTCTCAGTGATGTGAAAATACCCCAGGAATGACACAATGTTCCAACTTCACATTAAACTGTAGGTGCCTTTCCTGGTAGGATTTCTGGAGTAGGTTAGGGGCATGCAAGTTGCTGAATAGGTGTCCAATTGAAAGATTCTCTCCAGGTAGCTGATAATCCCTCTTCAGGAATTCCCAGCCAGTCAAGCTCTCTCTCTCTCTCTCTCTCTCTCTCTCTATCTATCTATCTATCTATCTATCTATCTATCTATCTATCTAAACACCTAACTATTTTGTACTCTATCTATCTATCCATCTATACACCTAACTATTTTGTAAAGAATAAAACAAGCTGTCTGAAACTAATTATGTTGCCGATAGCCTGTTACTAAACTGATATGTCCTTTTGTGTGCTTACATGTGGTAAATTGAACATATTTTAATTTGCCACTAGTTCTGCTTTCACAGCTATACTAAACACCTGTTGTTTGTCCCTTACTATTAGGCTAATATTTACATCTATATATTGATAAATATTAGAGAATAACAATTACCCATTTGCTGTAACACTGATGCTGATTTAAAATTAATGTTTTTATGACCATACTGTTAACAGAAGCCCAACCTTTGACTACAGATGATTTAATAATTTCTTGGAAGAGCAGTAGTAGGATACATTTTTATTCTACATTAATTCTAGAGATGCTACCAATTTTACGTGATGATCACAGTGTTTCCCTAAGACTGTTGACTCTATTCCTAATCTGTGTAAGTTCCCAAATTTTTACTGTATCTTTGTTAGCAGATTTGTACAGAAAACAACTTACTTTTTTACTGTCTGTGTGTAGTAGCTCTGAGGTTAGCACAAGGATATTTTTGTGTTTTCAGATATCATTTTTGGCATATACATGGTGTATTCATTACATCATGATTAGTGTACATCATTCTATCATATCACTAATTCTGATACCACCTCACTTAGGGATTGTAAAGTTCCTTTCCCAAATTAATCATGATTATTGAAATGTTGTAACTATAATGTCCAACTCATTTTCAAATATTATAAAATGCTTTAATGTGTGTATCAGTTATTCATTTCATAAAATAAATTGTCCACAGATGATCTCTCTTGAAATAATAATAATAATAATAATAATAATAATAATATTTGGAACTTTTTTATTTAACTTTTGGTAAGGAACTACTGTATTACAAATACTTTTATTGTGAATTCAGATGATAAAATTCATCATCCTTGCAAGACACAGGTTTTTAAGAAAACAAATCGAAATGCTAATTTTGTAGATATTCTTACTTATTTTTCTTCATTGTTCTGTTTTGCAGTTTTCACAATGTTTGCAAAGCATTAAAATGTTGAAATCCAAGTCCAGTGGGTGTACCTAAACAACTGAGCAACAGAATCCACAGGAACTGAATTGAACATAACAAAAAATGCCAAAGAAACTGGCACTGCTGCACTTTCTATTGAAATATATGGGTTAGGTTTTGACACATGAAGTTACTGGAACAAGAATTTCTAGAATTACCATAAATTTTCAAAAAAAAAAAAGTGAATTACATTAAATGTGAAGACATTTTGAAATATAAACTAAATTCAAATTTATAACGAAATGTTCAAGATGTACTGGATTTGCTTACATCATTATTTTCAATTATATTTCTGTAAACAGAATGTGTTCACTAAAACAGATTTCATAGTTGGACTCAGGAGATACTGCGTGTAATTAATTTTTGTTCAAAATCTTCTAAATAAAAGTTTACCAGTTCAGAGATTTAAATGTTCCTTATTAAATGTCTTTATCAGAGTGTAAAAACAAATAATCAAGCATTATTGTATCAATAACTCCTTTTATCTTTTTCAGTTTCAAAATGAAATAATAATAATAATAATAATAATAATAACAATAACAATAATAATATGATAAACTTCTGTGGAATAAAACTTTCTTTCATAAATTGTGAAAGAGTAACTAACAGGAATGCTTGTATTAAATACCATCAATTTTAACTGTAGTATTTACCATTTGGAGCCAAATATATCACAAAATGCTACTCTAAAACTGTACAATTGTTGCTCAGCAATGAACACTTCACATACAAAATTTGGCCTGTCCCCTGATGCTTCACTGGATCCATCGTATCAAACAGACAGAGTGAGGTGGAGCAGCATTAGCACACTGGCCTCAGATTTGGGAAGACGACGATTCAAACCCATATTCAACCATCCTGATATAGATTTCCCAGGCAAATGCTGGGATGGTTCCTTGGAAAGGGCGTGGTCAATTACCTCCCCCATCCTTGAGACAATCAGAGCTTGTGCTCCATCTCTAATGACCTCACTTGATGGGACATTAAACCTTAATCTTCCTTCCTTCCTTCCTTTTTGTCAGAGGGATTATTGAAATTAGCACTTGAAATTGAAAGATAGGTATTATTGGAACTTACAATACACGAATATTTAAAAATTATTATTACATAATTTATTGGTGGATTCATCATATAGAGAATGAATCTGGCTGCTAAGAGTCAAAGACAGTGTTAAACATTCATAACTAGTTGCAGTGGTGTTATTAACAACTTGAGTTGCTTTTACACCTATGATGCCCATATAAACTTCTGTGTGTGCTAAACTGTTTTTTTCTTAATGGAAAGGTGAATAAAGTAAAATGCTATGCTTGTAGACAATCACAGAACTATGAAATAATTCTTAAATGTTTATCTATAGCCTCCATTTTCATTTTTGAAATTGGCATGAATGATTAATTTCTGATAACTAAAGTAAATAAACTCAATAAAATTTGACAAATTTGTTTGATCTAATCTACTTTTCTTTCCATAGACTGATGAAGAAAAGGCAGCCAACCTTCCAGTAATGATGCCTATGTTTGACAGAACTACTTGTTCTATACCCAAGTCACAGATAGGTTTCATGGATTTCATAATCAATGACATGTTTGAAGCATGGGAAGGTAAGTTCATTATAATTTAGTTTAAGAAGTTGCTAATATAGCTTAAAAAGAATGTTCCCAAGATGACTGTTGTTGTTGTTGTGGTCTTCAGTCCTGAGACTGGTTTGATGCAGCTCTCCATGCTCGTCTATCCTGTGCAAGCTTCTTCATCTCCCAGTACTTACTGCAACCTACATCCTTCTGAATCTGCTTAGTGTATTCATCTCTTGGTCTCCCTCTACAATTTTTACCCTCCACGCTGCCCTCTAATGCTAAATTGGTGATTCCTTGATGCCTCAAAATATGTCCTACCAACCGATCCCTTCTTCTAGTCAAGTTGTGCCACAAACTTCTCTTCTCCCCAATCCTATTCAATACCTCCTCATTAGTTACGTGATCTACCCACCTTATCTTCAGCATTCTTCTGTAGCACCACATTTCGAAAGCTTCTATTCTCTTCTTGTCCAAACTAGTTATCGTCCATGTTTCACTTCCATACATGGCTACACTCAATACAAATACTTTCAGAAACGACTTCCTGACACTTTAATCTATACTCGATGTTAACAAATTTCTCTTCTTCAGAAACGCTTTCCTTGCCATTGCCAGTCTACATTTTATATCCTCTCTACTTCGACCATCATCAGTTATTTTACTCCCTAAATAGCAAAACTCCTTTACTACTTTAAGTGTCTCATTTCCTAATCTAATTCCCTCAGCATCACCCGATTTAATTTGACTACATTCCATTATCCTCGTTTTGCTTTTGTTGATGCTCATCTTTTATCCTCCTTTCAAGACACTATCCATTCCGTTCAACAGCTCTTCCAAGTCCTTTGCTGTCTCTGACAGAATTACAATGTCATCGGCGAACCTCAAAGTTTTTACTTCTTCTCCATGAATTTTAATACCTACTCCGAATTTTTCTTTTGTTTCCTTTACTGCTTGCTCAATATACAGATTGAATAACATCAGGGAGAGGCTACAACCCTGTCTCACTCCTTTCCCAACCACTGCTTCCCTTTCATGCCCCTCGACTCTTATAACTGCCATCTGGTTTCTGTACAAATTGTAAATAGCCTTTCGCTCCCTGTATTTTACCCCTGCCACCTTCAGAATTTGAAAGAGAGTATTCCAGTTAACATTGTCAAAAACTTTCTATAAGTCTACAAATGCTAGAAACGTAGGTTTGCCTTTTCTTAATCTTTCTTCTCCCCCCATGAACTATGGACCTTGCCGTTGGTGGGGAGGCTTGCGTGCCTCAGCGATACAGATGGCCGTACCGTAGGTGCAACCACAACGGAGGGGTATCTGTTGAGAGGCCAGACAAACATGTGGTTCCTGAAGAGGGGCAGCAGCCTTTTCAGTAGTTGCAGGGGCAACAGTCTGGATGATTTACTGATGTGACCTTGTAACATTAACCAAAATGGCCTTTCTGTGCTGGTACTGCGAACGGCTGAAAGCAAGGGGAAACTACAACCGTAATTTTTCCCGAGAACATGCAGCTCTACTGTATGATTAAATGATGATAGCATCCTTTTGGGTAAAATATTCCGGAGGTAAAATAGTCCCCCATTCGGATCTCCGGGCGGGGACTACTCAGGACGACGTCGTTATCAGGGAAAGAAAACTGGCGTTCTATGGATCGGAGCGTGGAATGTCAGATCCCTTAATCGGGCCGGTAGGTTAGAAAATTTAAAAAGGGAAATGGATAGGTTAAAGTTAGATATAGTGGGAATTAGTGAAGTTCAGTGGCAGGAGGAACAAGACTTTTGGTCAGGTGATTACAGGGTTATAAATACAAAATCAAATAGGGGTAATGCAGGAGTAGGTTTAATAATGAATAAAAAAATAGGAGTGCGGGTTAGCTACTACAAACAGCATAGTGAACGCATTATTGTGGCCAAGATAGACACAAAGCCCATGCCTACTACAGTAGTACAAGTTTATATGCCAACTAGCTCTGCAGATGATGAAGAAATAGATGAAATGTATGACGAGATAAAAGAAATTATTCAGGTAGTGAAGGGAGATGAAAATTTAATAGTCATGGGTGACTGGAATTCGTCAGTAGGAAAAGGGAGAGAAGGAAACATAGTAGGTGAATATGGATTGGGGGGAAGGAATGAAAGAGGAAGCCGCCTTGTAGAATTTTGCACAGAGCATAACTTAATTATAGCTAACACTTGGTTCAAGAATCATAAAAGAAGGTTGTATACCTGGAAGAATCCTGGAGATACTAAAAGGTATCAGATAGATTATATAATGGTAAGACAGAGATTTAGGAACCAGGTTTTAAATTGTAAGACATTTCCTGGGGCAGATGTGGATTCTGACCACAATCTATTGGTTATGAACTGCAGATTGAAACTGAAGAAACTGCAAAAAGGTGGGAATTTAAGGAGATGGGACCTGGATAAACTGAAAGAACCAGAGGTTGTAGAGAGTTTCAGGGAGAGCATAAGGGAACAATTGACAGGAATGGGAGAAAGAAATACAGTGGAAGAAGAATGGGTAGCTCTGAGGGATGAAGTAGTGAAGGCAGCAGACGATCAAGTAGGTAAAAAGACGAGGGCTAATAGAAATCCTTGGGTAACAGAAGAAATATTGAATTTAATTGATGAAAGGAGAAAATATAAAAATGCAGTAAATGAAGCAGGCAAAAAGGAATACAAACGTCTCAAAAATGAGATCGACAGGAAGTGCAAAATGGCTAAGCAGGGATGGCTAGAGGACAAATGTAAGGATGTAGAGGCTTGTATCACTAGAGGTAAGATAGATACTGCCTACAGGAAAATTAAAGAGACCTTTGGAGAGAAGAGAACCACTTCCATGAATATCAAGAGCTCAGATGGCAACCCAGTTCTAAGCAAAGAAGGGAAGGCAGAAAGTTGGAAGGAGTATATAGAGGGTTTATACAAGGGCGATGTACTTGAGGACAATATTATGGAAATGGAAGAGGATGTAGATGAAGATGAAATGGGAGATAAGATACTGCGTGAAGAGTTTGACAGAGCACTGAAAGACCTGAGTCGAAACAAGGCCCCGGGAGTAGACAACATTCCATTAGAACTACTGATGGCCTCGGGAGAGCCAGTCCTGACAAAACTCAACCATCTGGTGAGCACGATGTATGAGACAGGCGAAATACCCTCAGACTTCAAGAAGAATATAATAATTCCAATCCCAAAGAAAGCAGGTGTTGACAGATGTGAAAATTACCGAACTATCAGTTTAATAAGTCACAGCTGCAAAATACTAATGCGAATTCTTTACAGACGAATGGAAAAACTGGTAGAAGCCGACCTCGGGGAAAATCAGTTTGGATTCCGTAGAAATGTTGGAACACGTGAGGCAATACTAACCTTATGACTTATCTTGTTGTTGTTGTTGTGGTCTTCAGTCCTGAGACTGGTTTGATGCAGCTCTCCATGCTACTCTATCCTGTGCAAGCTTCTTCATCTCCCAGTACCTACTGCAATCTACATCCTTCTGAATCTGCTTAGTGTATTCGTCTCTTGGTCTCCCTCTACGATTTTTACCCTCCACGCTGCCCTCCAATGCTAAATTTGTGATCCCTTGATGCCTCAAAACATGTCCTACCAACCGATCCCTTCTTCTAGTCAAGTTGTGGTTTTCATTTTGTCCTGATTTCTTTTGATCTCCAACAGACATTTCAGAATGTATAATGATGGAATTGTTATAATTTTCAATGCTTTAAAAAGGGGCCTACAGTGTGTTTGAGGTGGGCTCTGGGTCGTTATCCAAATAGCGCATTTTTGTAACCTGCATCCTCTTTTCCAGATACGACCCAAACCACTTTTTTACCGATCCTCTGATACCTATGGCTTCAACCTTTCCCAAAAGTGTGCTGTGGTCACCAGTGTCAAAGGCTTTTGACAGATCTAGATTTATCCCGACTACACTTTTTCCCTCTTTCAATTCTTTTGCATATTCCAGTACAGCTGTTTCGGTACTTAGCCCAGCTTGAAGTCCATGTTGATTACTGTTTATCAGATTGTGGATATTAAGATAATGTGTGACTCTATATTTCATTAGTATCTCTAAAACCTTAGAGAAAGTTAGGAGATGTAAGGCAGGTCTGTAGTTTTCTATTTTAAGCTTATCACCCTTTTTCAACAGGGGAACGACTTTAGAAATTTTCAGTTTATGTGGAGACATGCCCTCAGCCATTGACAAGTTTGCTATGTGTGCCAATGGTTTCGCTATTTGATTAGCTGTTTTCTTTACTAGTATTATTTTCTTTACTAGTATTATTGGCACCTCATGTACTCCAGCTGACATCTTGGGCTTCAGGCTTTTAATCACTTTTAAAACTTCCTTTTTGTTTGTTGGGACTGCCATCATATTGCTGGCTGCCTTGAGTGCTGCTCTCTTAATCTGCTCTCCAAAATTCCTGCTTAATGTCTGGGGTACATTTAAAAAGTAATTCTTTATATAATTAGGCATGGCATATTTATCTGCCATTTTATTCTCCTCATCGTTTAGAATAATTTCCTTATCTTTGATAGGTAACCCAGTTTCTTTTCCCACAATTTCCCATGCTATTTTAGTTTTATT
Source organism: Schistocerca nitens (assembly GCF_023898315.1). Taxonomy (NCBI): domain Eukaryota; kingdom Metazoa; phylum Arthropoda; class Insecta; order Orthoptera; family Acrididae; genus Schistocerca; species Schistocerca nitens. The sequence continues at coordinate 498,801,099 of NC_064619.1, read as the reverse complement.
TCTGGACTTTTTTATTTCCATGTCATTAATTAGTAACCTTGCATTTGCAATTACTCTGCGGTGTATGTTCCTATACCTTTTTACATATTCTATAAAATCAGTATCTGCACACTCCCTCAACTCTGAAATGAGTTTTTTCATGTTTTCACATGATTTCTTAATGCCAAGAGTCATCCAAGAACTTGACTTGATGTGTCCAGTAGACTTGATTCTGGTCAGTTTCTTTGGAAAACACATCTCAAAGTTCATCATATAATTCGATGCAAATACACTATATGCCTCATCTGTACTTGTTTGTTTCATAACATCTAACCAATTTTCATTTTCTAAGATACTTAATGAACTAATGACAGCTGTCCACAGAGAAGTTTCTTTTCAATGGTGAGAGCATTGTGGTCAGAAAATCCTAAATCTGCTTGTTACCTCTATGTCAGTTGCTGACATATTTGAGAAAATGTTATCTATGAGTTTATTGGAGGTGTTTGTTATTCTAGTTGAATTGTTTATGTGTGCTGACATGTTGAAACTCTTTAATATGTCCAAAAACTGCCTTTTTTGTTGACTTTCAACTAGAAGATTAATATTGAAATCACTGCAAAGAATAATCACAGATTTTTTTTTTTTTTTAAATTGAGCAATAATTCTAATTTATCAAAAAAGACTTCTATGTTTCCACATGGTGACCTATACACTGTTATGACTATGACTTTTTTCATCACGCCATATACCTGACAGCACCTGCTTCAAAGAACTTTTCAATAATTAAATTCTCTGCTTAACATCTTTTTTAAAATTCTAACTCTTGTCTAAGGTAAATACCGACTCCACCACCTTTTGCAATTTTCCTACTATAATGATTTGCCAGCTTAAATGGATTAATATGAATACTACTATTTCATGGTCCTTACACCAGTGTTCAGTAATACACAAGACATCAGCTTGGGTGTTCGAGTTCACAATATTTATTCTTGAGGCCCTGCACATTTAGAGTCATAATCCTTAGAACAGGGAAGTGAGCACATGGTATTTCTCCTTTCCTTTAACACTGTTAACTTGGAGTTTTCATTAAGGCCGTATACCAAAAATCCTGTTGTACCACAGGTTTCTTATTTCTGTTGCTTTTCCTACTTGAAATGGATGATGCTGATTGATTGTTTATACTAGCTGTGGCAGCTGATGACATTTTAATTTTAACTATAGCAAATGTTGATGTTTTTAGTGCCTCAGCAAATGTTGCTCTTATTAAAGTTTTCATTTCTTCTGCTTCTGCCCTCATTTGGAGTGGGATTTTAGGGAACTTTTCTATTGATGTATGGCTTATTTCTTCTAGTATCTTTTCACCCATCATCTTTTTTCCATAATAGTTCTTGTGCTGTCCATGCCTCATGAAATGATTTCTCTCTGAGCTGTTTGCATCCACAAAAGTTGCACACTTAAAAGCACAGCAGGTCTTCCTAAATTTATTATTTGTTGACGTTATTTCTTTGTTTACACATGATTCCTCGATCAGATCATGTCTATGTGGCACACTTACAATGAGAACCTTTAAATTTAGATCCGACAGCTTTTTTAGTTGTTTGAAGTGCCCTTGTCGCTAGTTGGCTTTCATTTTTGTATATGTCATTTGCTCCACCAATTAGCACACAGTATGCTCCAGTCTTAACTAAGTTTTCACAATTATTTACTATTTCATTATGGGGAGCACCAGGTTAGACAATGCCTGTTACTCTAAATTGGGACTTCCAATCATTTATTATTTGTGCCACACCCTTCACATGATTATCACCTAATACACAGACTTGATATTTGTTGTTCTCCAAGTGCCCTCGTTCCATTGGCTTTATAGTACACTTTCAAGAAACATTTCTCTCGTTAGAACACACAGATGATCTAGATTCACTTTCACTTTCACTTGTCTTATTTTTTGAGTTCACATTTCGTCCTGTCATGTCTTTATCACCTGTTTTTCATTGCACTCTATTTACTGACGATTTCATACCATCAGAAAGATTTTGTTCACTATGAGTAGAAGTTTTGTTTGAAATGAAAATTGCTGGTATGTTTTCATTACACTTGTTTTTTAAATTGCCTCCTTTCCGTTGGTTTATCAGTTCCTCTATCTTATTTACGTAACGATTTGCAAGCACAAGGTCTTGCTGAAGTGATGCAGTAACACTTTCTTGACAGAGCTACCATTAGTAGAATCCAGCATTCCATGCCACAGTCACATTTTGTGTCCCATTCTACCGTTCCTGTGAAACACTTTGCATGAATCCATTTTTGCGACACTGCACATAACCTGATACCTTTTGCGATGAAGTTATTGCACTTAATACGATTTATACTTGATATGTAGCCATTTTCCGTGGAACTATTTATGCACACTTCCATAAGCGATGCCATCTTACTTGCAACCTACATCCTTCACTTTCATTTTGTTGGTGGAGCATCCAGCAGCATCTCCAGTTTTTTGTCAAATCCTAACATCCATCCCAGAACCTTTCCCCTGATGACTCCTACCACTCCCTGCACTCCAGCCTTCTAAATGTTTCCTAAACTTCATAAACCCAACCAGCCAGGACACATGATTGTGGCTGGTTACTGTGGACCAACACCTCCAACCTGTTACCTTTAACCTATTTTCCTATATAAAAGACACCAACTGTTTCCTCCACTGACTCTCCACAGGTACTGCTCATTTACCACCTGGTACCTTCCTTGTCACTGTCACTGCCACATCCCTCTACACTAACATCCCCATTATCCAAGGCCTTGCCATTATTGAACACTGCCTTTCCCAGTGCCTGACTGATTCCAAACCTAGAACCTTTTTCCTGGTCACCATGACCAATTCTGTCCTCACCCACAATTAATTCTCCTTTGAAGGTGTGACCTACAAACAATGGAGCAATAAGCACCCACATGGCATCATCCTAAGCCAACCAATTCATAAGCCATGTAGAGGAATCTGTCCTAACCACCCAGAGTCCCACGTCCATCACCTGGTTCACTTTCATTGATGACATCTTCATGATGGGGACTGAGCTTGAGAACACTCTGTCCACTTCCCTCCAGAACCTCAACACTTTCTCCCCCACTCACTACACCTAGTCCCGCTCAGACCAACAGGTCACCTTTGTCGATGCCGAGATCTACCTCAGAGGTGACTACATCAGTACTTCTGTAAACAACAAACCTACAAACCACAAACAACACCTCCATTTTGACACCCATTCCAAATCGAGAAAACCTTTCCACACAGTCTAACCATCCAGAAACAGATCCCCTGTGCCTTGTCTCACCAGTCACCCACCATCCACCAAATAACCCAGTGCCTGATCAAAAATGAACACTTCTCTTGTGATTCAGTACCACACAAGACTGGAGCAACTGAATCACATTCTCTTACAGGGTCTCAAGTACCTCTCATCATGTGCTGAAATAAGAAATACCCTCCCCACCCCTCCCAAAGTGGTATTCCATCATGCTCACAACCTAAGCAATATTCCTGACCATCACTACTCTACCCTTGCACCAAACTCCTTGCCTCATGGCTCATATCCCGGCAATGGACCTGGATTCAAGACCTATCCCATACATCTTCCCACTACCACTTACTCCTATCCTGTCATAGACATCTCCTACCCCTTCAAAGTCAGGGACACCTGTGCTAGCAGGCATATGATCTGCCAACTTAGCTGTAACCACTGAACTGCATTCTACGTGAACACAACAGCTAACAAGCTGTGTGTCAACATAATAGGCCACTGCTAAACTGTGGCCAAGAGACAGCTGGACCACTCAAGTGATGGGCATGCCCCACAATATGATATGCTTCACTTTAATGGCCGCTTCACAGCCTGTGCCATCTGGATTCTTCTCACTATCAGCAGCTTTTCTGAAATGTGCAGACAAAAATGCTCCCTACAACATTTTCTTTTTTCCTGTAAACCCCCCCCCCCCTTAGCCACCATCTTCACTACTCTCTGTCCTCCATCTGCCTATCCCCTTTCCTGCCCCTCTAGTATCATCCCCCAAAGGGGACAATGAGGAATCAAGACCAATGTTGGTAATTTTGTATGCCTGCCTATGCTTGTAATACTTACATATAAGTCTGAAAGAACAGACATTGTTGACAATCCACAGCTGCATGAAATAATTTGAAATTAATTCACTAATTTCGTGTACTAAGTGTGAAATCTGGGTTCAAGTACTGATCCAGCACAATGCACTATTGGCTAATAGATCTATACCTAAAATAGCTCATGTTAAGGAATCCACATTCAGAAAATTAACTTCAAATTATTTTGTATGGCTGTGGATCATCAACTGTGTCTCTTCTTTAAGACATGCATGTAAGTATCACAAGCCTAGGCAGACAACAGATGACACCAACATTGGTCTCGATTCTTCATAGTGTAATTCCCTGTGTTGTATAAATCCAAGTAAAGTTGCAAGTTTTAGATACTGAATTCAGTGGACTATGGTATAAGGATGAAGACAGTGTGTCTTTGGATGCTTTGGACAGTCCAGGGAGCTTGCACCAATAGCTGAAGTGGTTAAAGTGACCTTTTGCAATAAGTGGGAAATCTGAGTTCAAGTCAAGCACAAATTTTGTATGCCACTATTGGGTAGTAAACATGTACCTAATATAGCTGATGAGAAACTCACATTCAGTGAATTAATTTTGAAAATTATTTTATATTTTCAGTCCTGGGTCACACAAATAGTGTCAGGACTGGTTTTGACCTCTCAGCAACTTACAATCAGTTGATTTGTTTGTGAAGAGAGAAAAAAGGAGGTAATACAATACTAGGAAGCTTAATCACAAATTCAGACTAACTTATATAGGAAATAATATTTGTTTTATAAACCAATCATCTCATGATGACTTGCTGATAAGTCAAAACTGATTATGATATTATTCATGTTGCCTGAGGCTGAAAAATAAATGAAAGAATTTTGCTTACAAGATTATCATTCTGTTTTCCTAAAGTCTGTCTTAATGAATAATAATAATAATAATAATATGACTTCAAAAGACACATTCTGTTGGGCAAGCTACTGTAAAGTCTAAATTTATTTGGATGGGATTTCTTAACTACACACATGTCAGGGTGTCACAGCAAAGACACAGCTGCAGCTGAATTTTGTACTTTACAATAGTCATCAAATTGTTCTTATAACAGTCTGATTTCTAGCTATTTTTTATACTCACCACCCCAGTTATCTGAGCCTTCCTTGCTTTTTGGAACCTTTAAATGCCTTAGGTTTTGAACTGCTAGAGTCCGCAGCATGTTGTTCTGTTTATAAGCTTGCTGTCAGGGGATATTTTTAAAATGATATCTCGAAGAACATACAAACCACACTGATTCACTATAGTGAAATGTTAAGAAAATTCTCTGTCATACAAAAATACAGGCCTATCTGTGTGAAAGTGCAAAATTTATAAACGTTTCATAAAATTGTGATTAATTTACCTTGTTAGAACACATATTTCATATCAATGTCTCAGTAGACATGGAAGAATTTGTTACAGGTATGTTAATCTTATTTCAAAAGGTGGCATGGATACAAGACAACATTTTTTTTAAGTTCTTGATTGAGAGAGTAGAAACATGACCTCAACAAGTATGATCACAGCTACTGGTTATGCTGTGTCTGTATAGCATTTGTACTAACACATCTGTAATTGCTGCTAACAGACACATATTTATAATCATACATTATGTCAAGTGATTGTGTCATTTACATTGTTTTTCAAAGTAGTGTTTATATGTAATAAGAGTTGTCCATTAATTTCTAGTTTGGTAATTCTTACAGTGTTCATTTTGAGATTGTCTGTGTGCTTTAATAGACAAATTGAATGTCTCTGATTTTTTTAATTGATAGAAATTTCCTAAAACATACACAAGTATATGACTGTAGATGGACATTAATTTAGACAAATTCAGCAGAGGTTAAATCCCTGTTATGAAATCATAACATAATTTCCTGGAGTCTTTATCAATAATGTATACATGCATCTAAATATGTGAAAAGCAAAAATTCCCATCTGACTACTATGCAGAAGGTATCAGAGAACTGTAACAGCCCTGTTAGTAAAGTAATTCTACCCTCTTTCTATTAACACTTAGAAAAGGTGTATTTTGATACTGAGCACTATAAAATGATTGTCCGTTATGATTTCAGTTAAGAATCATGTTCACCATGCAACTTGCTGACGAAAAATTAGAGCAATGGTTTGTTCACAGAATATGCTACCATTAAATTAGATTAACTGTTTAAGCATGTAATCATGTTTGCTTTTCACTGATGTTCTCCTCTTACTTGATTCTACAGCTTTCATTGAGATGCCTGAGCTGATGAACTACATTGAAACAAACTACCGATTCTGGCAAGAAAAAGAAGCACAGGGTGTAACAACAATTGCTGATCTGAAAATGGAGCCTTGTTCTATTGATCTTGTAGAAGAGGATGGAGAAGGCTCAGTTTCAGCATCATAGACCTCTGTTCTTCACGTTGCTCTTCACTGTCATATTCATTGAGCATGTTGTCCTAAGTAACAACACAAGTTTCATATACCAAATCCGTCATCAGTGTTTATAATGTGTTTATTGTCTATTGTAGATAAGTGTTTTATATGAACTTCAAGACATTTCTGTGAGAAAATGCAACAAGTGTGTGAAAATAATGAATGAATTCAACAGATATGTATCTTTGATGTGCTATGAACTGAATATAGCCATATTGTTTTAATGTATGTGTTATTTATTCAAAAATATGTTTAACTAACATAACTGATAAATGTCAAATCCAAATCTGTTTGCCAGTTCCCTAAACTTTCTTATACCCCTGTGGGGAAAGCTCAGGTCAGAGAGTCCTTTTTGACAGGTGTCCTCCTGATTCTCTGGTAGTAAGTTGAAGATCCATTACTTGAGTCTACAGGCTTGCCAAAGCATGCCAAAGTTTCTTTGGATATTATATTATTGCTGTGTATTAGTCTAAATTATATAAAAAATTGGATGTAGTGAAAAACTTTGTTTCTGGATTATTGAAGTGTTTGTAGTCTACTGATTAATCCAAGTACTTCCATTGTATTTTCTTGGTGTAATAGGAAATAATCTAAATTATGAGCATTTATAAACATGTAACTCAATATTCATACAGTACTACCTCTTTATTACTATAAGATCTGAAATCTCATGAAGGGGCTCAGGATTAATCTGTTTAAGTTGAGGGTAGTCTCATTAAAAGTGAAAATAACTGATCTGCAGAATGGCATTGTTTTGGCTGCAAATAATTTAAAATAATACTTTGCTCTTCAAATTCCTGAGTGTGGATTAAGTGTGTTCCTTACATCTAAATGTTTCATATGTAGCGTTAAACTGAATTTTAAAAGTCACACCCAACACAAATTTCGTGTGTACCCTCAGATACCAAAGAAATATCATGTGGTTGTATGTTTTCAAGAATGATATTAAGAAAAAATTTCAAGAAAAATCAGACTCTGGTGTTTTTGTGTAATCTGTATTGCCTCAACAAATACATTATAAAATTTTACAATGTCCTTTTAACTCATTTTCCCTGTGTCCTTAAATTTTAGAAACAACATTCTGATATTATTTATGAAGGTGACAACTAGACAGTTCATGCTCATGAATTTTATATATAAATTATATACACAGTCAGGAAAGTTCATAGTTATTTACAGATGTATTATTAAGTGCAGTGCTAGTAATTCATTATTAGTTAATTGTTACTCTTCATCTTTAGACAAATGAGGCACATTGAGTAATGATATTGACACTGTTTTCTGGTTTCCTTCCATTTAGAGAACAGTGTTCCCATAGCTTGTCTTCTTACAGTTCTCTTAGCATGTTCTTGTTGCCCAGACTCCAACTACTCAGTGAACTATTCTTTGTGTCATGCTATGTTTAACACTTGGTGCCAGGTACACTCTTTGAAGTGTGATGATTTCATGTCTACATGCTATTATTCCATGAAATTTATTTGCTGTCCATATAACAACCAGTTTTTTGGCATTATCATGAACAGCTCCTTGGTATTTTCTTTCTCAGTGGATGTGATGATTAGTGGGATCTTAGACCTGGCTTAAATTGCAATCATTATCCCTGTTAATAAGATTTTCTATAATCTTAAGTTTGATAGACTTCTTAATTACACTTTCTAGTGAAATGTAGAAATGTGCATCCTGTCAGAGGAAAAAACCATGAAAAGAAATATGTTTCACAGATTGATAGCATGGGTACAGGCAAACAAATGAACAACAAGGATACAGCAGAAGCCAGGAGAAAAAAGTTTGTTGTAAATGTGGTACAACACCAGCAATGCCTCAGCCTGGCTAAATTGTAGACAGTGAGTACATGTAAGACCTCTGCAATCACGTTAGACAAACTAATTTATTATTACAATAAATATGATGTGAAGCATGATTTGCTTTCAGAAACAATAACAGTAACAATAATAATGATGATGATATCCTTTGCTATAGTGGCATTCACAAAAGTACTCAGAACACTTGGAAAGGGGAGCTGTGTAACAAATACACTCATGTTCAGAAGAAACAGAACACTTTGAACAACTAGACATAGGATGTTCATATTCACAGGACATGTACAATATTATGTTCTGCACAAACAATTAGCATTTAAACCATGTCGGCCTGCGGGTTCAAGATCAACATCGATATTACGGCACAACTCCACCTACTGGTAAAATGTGCATGCAGCTCTTGTTGTCACTATAAACCAAAGGTAATTGATCAGTGTGACTTGAGCAGCTGTGCAGGATGCCTTGCAGACATTTGCACAAATGGTACCATCAAATCAGTGAGTTTGAGAAAGGGTGCATTATTGGTATGAGAGAATGCGATGCATCCATCCAGGACATTGCTGCTCATGGGAAACAAAGTGTTTCTGCAGTGCAATGGGAGTGTGCAGAAGAGGTCACAGAAGGCTGTAGAACAGAATGAGATGGGCCATGTCACACCACCCAGACCACCCCCTGAGAAGGTCAACACCTCATCTGAATGGCATTGCAGGACAGATCTACATCATCCTTGGCTCTGGTGCAACAGTGGAACAATGTAACACATTGTACACTGTCAAGGGTGACAGTCCTTCACCGTTTATTATGGCACATGTTAAGCCCGCATCATCAAATTCTCTGTCTACCTCTGGCGAATGTGCAGAAACATGCTAGATGTCAGTGGTGTATGGAGTGGTGTCACAGGACAGGAATGGCATCCGATAATGTTTTCAGATGAATCCAAGTTCTGTTTGCTTGAAAATAATGGCCTCATTTTGGTCGCCGCAGACAGGGGGAGCGGCATCACAGCGACTACATTCCCATAAGATGTGCAGTGCCAACTCAAGGCTTTATGGTGTGGGGTGCTGTTGGGCACAACCACAAATCACAGTTGATGCATGTCCAGGGCACTGTGACCAGTGTGACCTATGTGAATGACATCCTGCAACCCCTAGCCATAACCTTTCTGCACAACACCCCAGATGCCACTTTTCAGCAAATTTTCTGAATACATCATCACCTTGCTAAAGAAAACTTTGGGTCAAGAATTTTGGGAATCAGTTTATAGAGAAAGGAAAGTTGGCAGCAAATGGGAAGTATTTGTAAAAATTTTAACTAGACATATAGACATTACTATCCCAGCAAAGAAAATCAATGTAAATAAAAATAAACCTCCAGCAGTCAAACATGTAAAACTGGATGAACAAACCAAAAGACTCAAAGAAGGAACGGAGTATTATATGAGGAAAACTGATTCAAAAACTAAAATTAATAATATAGAGTTAAGTATACATAATGATAATTTTTCTGATCCTTATATAGTTAGCAATATATTTAATGATTACTTTGTAGATGCTATTGAAAATGATACTTGCATGAAACAGGAGAGGCAGTTTAAACATGATATGTAAATAGAACAGGACTCTTGTAAGCTACCTACAGTAACCATCAAGGACATAACACAGCTAATTGATAGCCTAAAAAATAAAAGATCAGCTGGATGGGATGAATTTTCTCCTTTTCTACTGAAAAAATGCAAGGGTGAGTTAGCCAGACCATTAGTCCATCTAATAAATTGTGTACTGGAAGAAGGTGTGTTTCTGAAGAAACTGAAACTTGCTATAGTTAAACCTATATATAAAAAAGGGGAAAGAAAGCAACCACAGAACTACAGACCAGTCGCCTTAACCTCAGTGTTTGGTAAATTAATTGAAAAAATAATGCTAGAAATCTTAATCGAGCACTATAATACGAATAACTCAATAGGAGATTTCCAACATGGCTTTAGAAGTGGTCGGAGCACCATATCTGCAGCAGTACAGTTTGTACACTGTCCGATGGAGAAAATAAATGAGGGTTACAAAACAGCAGGAGTGTTATTAGATCTTTCCAAAGGGTTTGACAGAGTCCATCATGGCGCTCTTTTAAGTAAACTTGCTTGTAATGGTGTCAGTGGGAAACTGTTGCTTTTAATAGAATCTTACCTTAAAGATAGACAACAATGCACAGAAGTTGTGTATGATAATGGAGAGGTAATCGAAAAAAGAAGATCAAAGATAAGAAGTATAAATTTTGGTGTGCCACAAGGCTGTATCTTGGGCCCCTACTTGTTTACTTGCTACATAAATGGTTTTCCCACAAGTATTAGACACCAGCCATCGTATTACTACGTATGTTGATGACACTTCTGGGGTTTGCTGGGCATGTAGTAATGATTGCCTGAATTCAGTGGTACAGAATTTTGTTGAAAAAGCCCAAACACATTTTGAAAAAGGAAACCTGAGGGTCAATATTAACAAAACTAATTTAATTTATTTTAAGACAAGTGGATCAAATAAAAATACTGTTGTAAAAGAGGAGATTCAGGAAAATACCTGTTCAGAATGTAAATTTCTGGGGATATATATAGATGACAGTCTTTCGTGGAATCAGCAAATAGATCATGTCTGTGGTAAAATAACATCTAGTCTGTATTTACTAAGGAGATTAGTTCAATATCTAGATACTGAAACAATAAAAATAGTGTATTTTGGTTTGGTGTATCCCCATCTTTCTTATGGAATTGTATTGTGGGGTGGGTGTAGCCAATACAATATAAGAAGGGTATTTGTATTGCAGAAAAGAGTAATAAGAACTATGGCAAAAGTAAGACCCAGAACTTACTGCAAAAACCTGTTTATTAATTTTAATATTATGACTACCTATGCAGTATATATGTTTCAATCAATATTATTAGTGAAAAAAGACAAAAAAGTGACAAACAGGAATATGGAAATCCATGATTACGATAAGACACAAATCAGACTTTCATATGGTGAGTAGAAGATTGAATCTAACAACAAATACCCCATTCATTAAGGAAGCAAAATTTTATAATTCTCTGCCAAACAACCTGAAACAGCTTTCTGGTAGAATTTTTAAAATGAGTTAAAAAATGGCTTATATTGAAGTGCCCATACAGTATGGTGCTGACATGATTTGACCTCAGGAATGGTATGTTAAATATACTTAAATGATCATTTACGTAATAGCATGTAATCTATATATATTGTGTATCAATAATCTAAATGTAATTATTGTAACATTGCCCATGCATGTTAAATACATGTTTCAAGCTGTAAGATAAGTAAATAAATAAAAAGATAATTCACAGCCACTTGTTGCTGCATGAACACAAGCCTTCTTGGTACCACAGGATGGTAGCCTTTTGTCCTGGCCCACCAGACTTGTCGCCAGTCAAAAAGGTGTTGGATATGGTGAAACAAAGGGTGCAGCACTGTGACCCAATGCCAACCACCATAGGTCAACTTTGGAACTAGGTGAATGCAGTGTGGATAGCTATACCACAGGACACCATTCATGCCTTATACACATTGATGCCATTATGTATGGTACAAGTTCTCAAACTCATGGCGGAACCTGTGCCTACTAGGCAACAAGACACATGCTGAACTGAGGTGACTGAAATGCTAATCATTTCTGCAGAACATACTAATGTACATGTCCTGTGAATATGAACGTCCTATCTCTGGTTATTTAAGGTGTTTTGCCTTTTCTGAACATGAGTGTATTTTCTTGAACTTATACAGACATAACTGCTGACAGTATAGCTTATTTTACACACTAGTTTCAAATTAAGTAACTAATGAATGTTAAGTGATACTGGAAAAAGAGAGTACAAAATGTAGAAGTAATACAGATTTCAAATTGTCCTTTAGAGGACTTATTTCAATGATAAATAGGCCATAAGAAATGAACTCATTACTTGTTGTTTAAAAATATTTATATTGATGTGTTTCAGGCACAGCCCATTTTCGGAATGTGAAATAGAAATTATGTTCAAAACAAATAAGTATATGAGTTTCCCATCAGACTAGAACATTAGCCCATGTGACTGAAAAAGCGAGGATCAAGGAATAACTGTAAAAATACAAGGAGATAGACTGGCTGGTTATTACTAACCTTCAGGAGACTCCCTTTGTCCTCAGAACAAGTGTATCTCTCTCAACATGCGGTCTGAGCAACCTGCCCCTCCTTCCAAACTTCCCTAAACCTGTCTCTCTCTATCCTCCATGATGAAGGAAATAACTGTTCTGAGAGCTACAAATAGTTTTTTCTACTTTCAGTGTGCTGTTGACAGTAAAGGAATTTGACCTCTTGTAATTAAATATTAGTCAGTCATTCTGTCTGCTTGAACTTTTACTCACTAAAAGCATGCTGATATACATTTACCTCTTAGAGTTGGTGTATTATTTAGGTCTGAAATTCATGAAACTTTAGAGGTGTTTTCAGAGTATGGAAGAAGACAATTGTAGCAAAAATGGTAAATCATCTCGCTGCATTAAATTGTTTAAAAATTGGGGGCTGAACTGTACTAAGTGGAAAAAATTATCAAACTACTGCATATTTATTTTATTTATTTATTTATTTATTCATCCGTGGAACAATAAATATTGTATGGATGTTGTCAGATTACAACACATGAGCACACATACATTTACAATTAAACAGGTTTCTAATTACATAATACACTCCTGGAAATTGAAATAAGAACACCGTGAATTCATTGTCCCAGGAAGGGGAAACTTTATTGACACATTCCTGGGGTCAGATACATCACATGATCACACTGACAGAACCACAGGCACATAGACACAGGCAACAGAGCATGCACAATGTCGGCACTAGTACAGTGTATATCCACCTTTCGCAGCAATGCAGGCTGCTATTCTCCCATGGAGACGATCGTAGAGATGCTGGATGTAGTCCTGTGGAACGGCTTGCCATGCCATTTCCACCTGGTGCCTCAGTTGGACTAGCGTTCGTGCTGGACGTGCAGACCGCGTGAGACGACGCTTCATCCAGTCCGAAACATGCTCAATGGGGGACAGATCCGGAGATCTTGCTGGCCAGGGTAGTTGACTTACACCTTCTAGAGCACGTTGGGTGGCACGGGATACATGCGGACGTGCATTGTCCTGTTGGAACAGCAAGTTCCCTTGCCGATCTAGGAATGGTAGAACGATGGGTTCGATGACGGTTTGGATGTACCGTGTGCTATTCAGTGTCCCCTCGACGATCACCAGTGGTGTACGGCCAGTGTAGGAGATCGCTCCCCACACCATGATGCCGGGTGTTGGCCCTGTGTGCCTCGGTCGTATGCAGTCCTGATTGTGGCGCTCACCTGCACGGCGCCAAACACGCATACGACCATCATTGGCACCAAGGCAGAAGCGACTCTCATCGCTGAAGACGACACGTCTCCATTCGTCCCTCCATTCACGCCTGTCGCGACACCACTGGAGGCGGGCTGCACGATGTTGGGGCGTGAGCGGAAGACGGCCTAACGGTGTGCGGGACCGTAGCCCAGCTTCATGGAGACGGTTGCGAATGGTCCTCGCCGATACCCCAGGAGCAACAGTGTCCCTAATTTGCTGGGAAGTGGCGGTGCGGTCCCCTACGGCACTGCGTAGGATCCTACGGTCTTGGCGTGCATCCGTGCATCGCTGCGGTCCGGTCCCAGGTCGACGGGCACGTGCACCTTCCGCCGACCACTGGCGACAACATCGATGTACTGTGGAGACCTCACGCCCCACGTGTTGAGCAATTCGGCGGTACGTCCACCCGGCCTCCCGCATGCCCACTATACGCCCTCGCGCAAAGTCCGTCAACTGCACATACGGTTCACGTCCACGCTGTCGCGGCATGCTACCAGTGTTAAAGACTGCGATGGAGCTCCGTATGCCACGGCAAACTGGCTGACACTGACGGCGGCGGTGCACAAATGCTGCGCAGCTAGTGCCATTCGACGGCCAACACCGCGGTTCCTGGTGTGTCCGCTGTGCCGTGCGTGTGATCATTGCTTGTACAGCCCTCTCGCAGTGTCCGGAGCAAGTATGGTGGGTCTGACACACCGGTGTCAATGTGTTCTTTTTTCCATTTCCAGGAGTGTATTTTGGTGATAATGTCATATGTTGCTAATAATCTACATCTATGTTAAATATTCTTTTACAGTATAACAACTTTAACTTACTAAAAAGGTTTTAAGCTTTTGCCTGAAAGTGAGGGGCTCATTTATTTCTTTAATTTCTTGTGGTAATTTGTTATACAGTTTTATCCCATTATAAAATATACTTTTTTGCGACTCTTTGCCTTGTTCTTTCTATCTAGATGGAGGTGGTGACAAGCTCTTGTTTCATGGTCATGTATTAGGCTGTTTGTGTTGTACATGTTGAGATTTTTCTTAATGAACATTATGTTCTGAAAGATATACTCACAAGAAACAGTTAGAATTCCTAGCTTTCTAAATAATTCAAGACGGTGGGCCCTGTTGTTGCTATTTGTTATTATCCTTATGGCTCTTTTTTGTACTTTGAACACAGTTTGTATGTTACTGGCACTTGTTCCCCAATACATGATCCCATAGCTGAGGACTGAGTGTAGATATCCGTAATATGTTATTTTAAGACAGGTATTATTGCATACCAGTGCAAGGATTCTAAGAGCATAGCATGCTGTGGATAATTTCTTTGCCAAAATGTTGACATGGTTTGTCCATTTCAGTTGGCTGTCTACATTCATCCCTAAGAATTTGGTTCTTGTTACACATTCTAATTCATTATTATTAACTTTTATTCTAGTGGCATTGTGTTTTTTGTTCAATTGGAAGTTAATATAGTTAGTTTTCTTTACATTTAGGGTTACTTTATTTTTTAATGACCAGTTGTGGACATCACTGAGAGCCTCGTTTGCTCTTTCTGACAGTTGTGTTGGATTTTCACCTGTTATTACTATGTTGCTGTCATCGGCAAAAAGTATTTTTTCGCCATGTCTGATACTTTGTGGGAAGTCGTTAATGTATATAAGAAACAATATTGGGCCTAATACACTTCCCTGTGGGACGCCTATATTCACATTTTCTGGGTCAGACAGGTGTTTTATAAGGGAATTGTTTGAAACTTGTGATATCTCAACTCGTTGAACTCTGTTTTCCAAGTATGATTTGAACCACTTCTTTGTCGCACCTCTTATTCCTATTTGCCCTAATTTATGAAGTAAGATTTTGTGGTCAAATGTATCAAAGGCCTTGGACAAGTCTAAAAAGATACCACTTACATTTTCACCTTTGTCCAGTGCTTCTAAAATTACTTTAGTGAACTGTGCTATAGCATATTGTGTGCCTTTTCCGGGCCTAAAACCAAATTGGTCATTGGAAAGAAGATTATATTTATTCAGGTAATTTAGCAGTCTCTTTTTGACTAGTATTTCTATTATTTTAGAAATGATAGACAGTATAGAGATCGGCCTGTAGTTCTCTACATTTTCCACATCTCCGTTTTTAAGGATAGGTATAACTTTTGCTTGTTTTAGGTACTCCAGAAAGTATCCAGATTCGAAAGATTCATTAATTATGTCTGTTAATGGGCCCTTTATGGAGTCTATACAATCTTTAGTTATGCAGACTGGGATTTCATCAAGTCCTACTGAAGTTTTATTTTTTAGTTGGTGTACTACTAGTGCCACTTCCCTTTCTGTAGTTGGCAAGAGCACCATTGAGTTTGTTGGCTGGTCCTGAGTAGGTAAATCATATGTATCTGGAAATTTCTGCTGTAATTCTTTTGCAATACTACTGAAATATGAGTTTACAAAATCAGCTAATTTTTTAGGGTTACCTACTGGTACATCTTTGTTTTTAATATGTGAATTGAGGTCCTTTTTAGCAGAGTTAGATGTTTCCTGCTTGACGATGTTCCAGGCTGCTTTGCTCTTGTTTTCAGCTTCAAGTAATATTTTGTTGTTTGAAAGTTTTTTTGCGGCTAGCAACACCTTTCTGTAAATTTTCCTGTACTTTTTGTAGGATTGCAGAACTTCTGGGTTAGATTGATTATTTTTTATGGAGTTGAGATATCTAAGAGTTTCTGAGGATTTTTTGATACCTGTAGTCACCCACTGATTTCTCTTTGTAGTTTTAATTTGATAAAGAGTTTTGGGAAACATCTCTTCAAATCTGAGTTTAAAAATTGACACGAACTTGATAAATTTCTGATTTGCATTGGTTTCTGCATAGACTTCCCTCCAATCTTCATATTCTAGCTGGGATTTAAACTGATGCAGGGCTGATTTGGAAAACATTCTTTTGTATGTACAAAGTTTAGGAGGAGTTTCTACATGAATGTTAGTTTTTAAGATCTGGCAGAGGTGGTCTGCTAGGCCCGGGTTTTGGACAACAATATGACATTTTTTACTATCAATATCTGTAGCTACATGATCTATAGATGAGGAGGATTCTTTCATTATTCTAGTTGGACAATTAACAAGGGAGGATATTCCATAACAGCTTAGAATATTCACATATAGTTGCTAGCCTTATCAGGCTTCATCATATTAATGTTTAAGTCACCACAGATAATTACATTTGCTTTTGGTCCAGAAACCTTGTCTAAGCTTTGATTCAGTTTTGAGAAGAATATATCAATGTCTCCACTGGGAGAGCGGTACACAGAAAATATGACTAATTTTTTTGCTATGCCAGGTCCTATTATTTCAACAGCGGAAAGATCGAAATGTTTGTCCTCACCTAGATCTAAAAGATCATATCTTACTTTAAATGACATACCTTTTTTACATAGATACATGAACCTCCACCATTCATTGAGATTCTGCTATAGTAACATGCAAGGTCAAATGAGGCTAATGCAATGTGTTCAATTTGCTTCCCTTTGCACCAGTGTTTAGTGATACACAAAATTTGGCTATCAAATTTTTCCAATTCTACTTCTAGCTGTTGTGTTTTGTTCTTTATGGCTTGAATGTTTTGGTGAAACACTGTTAGGCATTTGTTTTCACTTATCTTGGTGGCGCCTTTCCCTTTAGACCTGATGCTAAAAAATCCTTTAGATGAGCTGGTGGCATGGTTATTCTTCTGTTGATGACAGTGGAGGTGAGTCTGTTGCCAGTTTGACTTGGAAGTTGGTGTATCTGAAAGTATCTGCCTTATGTTAGTCTTGTAACTGAGGCCGGGTACCAAAAATCCTGCAGAGTTGTAAGTTTCCTGGATCTTGTGCTTCTTCTGTTTGCTTCTGTTACTGCTGATGATGGTGAAAAGTCTTTCACTGTTGAAGACTGAGGAGCGGCCAATACTGATGAAAGGTCATTGGCTGTTGGCACATCAGGCGTTTTTTTTTTCTTGTTAATGATGCAGTTGCGTAGTATGTAGCTGCATCTGCTGAAGCTGCTTTGGAAACTTCTGTCCTAGTTGAATCATTTATCTCAGCTGCTTTTGAAGAAAGTGGAGATTCTAGTGCTGGACCTGTTGTCAGTGATTCAGTTTCATTTTCTTGTTGGAAATTTTCAGTTGCTGTGTTTGGTGGTGGAAGTGGTATGGTCGTGAGAAATATTGATCTTCAGGTCACAGGATAAAATATGAACAGGAACCAAGCAGTCAGAATAAATACATTAAACATGCAGAATATCATATAAGTTGTTCAATAAACTACCAAAACAGTACAGTTGGATATCAGAAACAAGTAACTTAATATGAAACTTCCTGGCAGATTAAAACTGTGTGCCCAACCGAGACTCGAACTCGGGACCTTTGCCTTTTGCGGGCAAGTGCTGTGAGTACCGAGCGTGAGTCGTGCTTCGGTAGCTCATTTGGTAGAGCACTTGCCCGCGAAAGGCAAAGGTCCCGAGTTCGAGTCTCGGTCGGGCACACAGTTTTAATCTGCCAGGAAGTTTCATATCAGCACACACTCCGCTGCAGAGTGAAAATCTCATTCTGGAAACATTCCCCAGGCTGTGGCTAAGCCATGTCTTCGCGATATCCTTTCTTTCAGGAGTGTCAGTTCTGCAAGGTTCGCAGGAGAGCTTCTGTAAAGTTTGGAAAGTAGGAGACGAGGTACTGGCAGAAGTAAGGCTGTGAGTACCGAGCGTGAGTCGTGCTTCGGTAGCTCAGTTGGTAGAGCACTTGCCCGCGAAAGGCAAAGGTCCCGAGTTCGAGTCTCGGTCGGGCACACAGTTTTAATCTGCCAGGAAGTTTCATATCAGCGCACACTCCGCTGCAGAGTGAAAATCTCATTCTGGAAGTAACTTAATATGTTTGATAATGATAACAATAAAATATTCAGTTCTTTTTCTTAAATCATTTTTTCTGTCTACTTTATTTGGTTTCTGTCTCTTTCCTCATCCCTATTCTTTTACTTTTTCAATATTTTTACTGTTATTTCATTTATTTCTTAATATTTTCTTTTTGTTTATTTCTGTCTTCACTTTTAACTTCTGCTCACTCTTTCTTTGCAGCACACTGTCCTTTTTTCTAGTGCTCATACATTATTTTCATGCCTGTCTGGTGTCCATATCTTTTTCTATTGAAGGTTACGAGCTTATTTGCCTGACACCAACTTTGTTTAGCTTTAGCAGTCCGTTTCCTCTTCAGTTTCATATTATAATGCCATAAGCTAATAAGTTTAATTGTCCTGTAAGCTTTATTTTATCCTGAGCAGACTGTACTTCCTTATGTTTTCAGTTTTTAATTTGTGTTTGAAACGCTCACTAAGCATTAACTACTAAAATGAACAACACTTTTTGTAATGTACAAATTCATTGTGGTACGGAAATATGAGTAAGTGAATCTTCTCGTGCTTCTAGTCATGTCAAGTGGTTAAAATACTATGAGCTTTCTAGCAAGTTCTCCTTGACCATTTCCAGGTGGTAACTGATCGCCCTGTCATCAATGGCCTCATCTTTACATCATGCTGCTGGATGTGACATCACAGATGCTCAGTCCATTGCTAAATATGGCAATGTTTACATCCCCCATCTGCTGAGCTAATGTCAACATCAACACGGCTAGATCTCATGTTGTACTAATTTGTAAGCCACTGTGTCTGTTAAGGATGTTTTCTGAGATGTTAATTTCACCAAATATAAATATCAGTATATGGACTAGCAATAGTTACATAACAGACAGTTACATAAGGACAAAGTCACTGATGTCACGACAGTAGTTACCATTTGACAATGACCAAGAAGAACACATCCAAAAGCTTGTGGGACTTTAAGCAGTAGGTTCAACTGGAAGCCTGAGAAAACTTTAGTAACTCCAGTTGCAGTACCAATCTGTACAAGTGACTTTTGTGATTTCAGTTCACTTAATCATTTGCTCCAGTCCAATTAGTTTTTCTTCAATACCCATCATCATCTAGTTCTCAATATACTTCTTTTGTCCACACAAATTCTAACAATGTGTTTAGCACAAATGTCTCACACAATAGTCAAAATGCTGTTAAATTTAAAATTAAAACACTAACCACTGAACATACAGACTGTCTACATTGTAATGTTTTTCCATCAACACATACCTCTTCTTGCTTATCCAGTCATCCTTGACTGATCTGTCTCAAAACTCCCACCAATATCTATCTCTTCCTCACCTACCCCTGACCTCCCAGATTCCCTCCAACAATCTCAATGAATTGTCTGATAAGGCCACATGCAATCTAAATATTTTTGTATCTCTGCATATACACAAAAACTGTCAGTAGTGAGTGATACATTAAAGTGCAATGGTGCTGTCACTAAGCTCAAATCTTTTATTTTGAAGAAATTTGAAGAAACACCATGGTTGAATCTCAAGGGTGAAAAAAGCTGAAGTCATTGTCAGCTAGTGGGAACAGCCCAAGCAAATCCAATATGAAGTCTAAAACAATAGCAAGGTCATCTATTGATAACAGTGTATGGAGTAAACCAAAAAGCAACATAAATTGCAACTAACTGACTTGGCTGAAGTTGGATTATGCTCATATAACAAATGGTTCTGGGCACTACACATGTTCATGCTTACGGTGGGTGGAGAAGGCCAAGCATAAACCCAACTCAAGTTGATGAAGCAGGTATAATTTGTGCTAGCCAGTGAGTTCATTTCCTAGTCACTGCTGCTAGCCAGCAGGGATACAGCCTCCATCAATAATTTAGTCAGTAATGCCCAAGAATGGCCTGGATTGATCACACACAGGGAAGAGAGGTGCTGAAATACCCAACATCAGGTCAGGGGTAGCTGGTGACATGAGAGGGCTTGGCATATCTGCAGTGGGAGACAGTTACCATGTGCTAATGTACTACAACACACTGTAAATGTCACAATACAATTACACTATTTCTCTTAAAAATTGTGCTGCTATGCAAATAAAATAGACAAAAACATGTTTTCTAGCACTCTGTCCATGTTAACTAGAAACCAGCCCTGTAGGTCACAAGGCTATAGGTTGAATGGTGGTAAGACAAGTGAGTATATGAGGAAATTTAGTATGAAAGTGTTTTCGGTACATTATCCGCTAAAGAGGCCTTAGATATTTTGAGGAGAAAGTGAGATTTAAAGAGTTAGATAGATTTACTTCAAATGCAAATCTAACAACAGAGAGATGTGGGATTCAAAATACTTGCAAAATATTTTTATCGCCTTCTTAATTCTCCAGAACCAATCCATAAGCTTGAATACTCAAATAATGATGAAAATGTAGAAAAAAATTCGCCCACATATATCAAAGAAATTGAAGGAGTTATTAAAACTTTAGGAAGTTAGTGGAGAAAACTACTACGGTGAAAATTTTGAAATGGTCCCTATGAAAAATAAAAATGAAAAAAGAACTAAAATTAATCTTTTGAGAATACTTGGAAAACAGAAAAACTCACACAAGAGTGGAAAGTGGGCTCAATATGTACACTATATACTAAAGGCAATGAACAGGATATTAACAACAGAAGAATTTCTTTGTAAGTACTTGTATACAACGTATTTTCCAAGATTGTACTAAACAGAGTAGAAACAAAATGTAGAGTAATTTAGGTGAATATTAAGATGGTTATAGGAAAGGCTGATCAAGTTCCAAAGAAATATTTAATCTGAAGACTATCATTTGTCACAGATTGCTGAATTGAAATTGCATGTCGCGTACTGTGCAAGTGTACAGTACAAGGGATTTTTAAAATGTCATTGTCCTAATTCTACTTTGGGCATGTGGTCTACAGCATAGGCTGGTAATTCACAGACCCAGTTTCCATTCCCACAGATACCAAGACTCGTTTCTTTTTTCATTTCATTTCATTTCTCAGAATGTTAAACTATTAATTACAAAATTTAATTACATTTAAACAGTTCAATTTTTATATAAAAAATTAATATACTCAGTTTAGTTATGATAATTACTATTGTAAGTAAGATGGCTATAGGGTATCACACTGTAGCACATTCATATAATTTTGCACAAAACACCACTGGGTATCTGTCCAGGTTCCCTGATCTTTCACCCTTGATGGTAGCATCTCTGTACATGCTTCCTTAGGTATAGGCTGGGGTCCATGGAAATTGGAGGGTAAGGCTCAGCCTCCATGGGTGCCCATACTTTAGTCATAGGGGGAACCATATGGGACTACACAAGCACAGATTGTATCAGATCCTGTGCCAGAGATGTTGGGCGCAAATTTCTATTTCTGTGCAGTGACATGCCAAAATTTGATTCTGGTGGTGGACCAGATGATTGACCAGCCATGGTCTCAATCAACTGATGCTTCTGGTTTCTTGTGTCTACCTGGATGTGCAGTGTACGTGTGGCCATAGACATGGGGCCCAGATGATAACATGAGCTTGTACGTGGGCTCTGGGCTCTTTGCAACAGGCACAGCAGCTGTAGCAGTGTCCAGTGCTTATAACTATGTAGCAATTTTGCTGGGGTGCAATACATGCACTTGTGTAGCAGTTTTGTTAGGGTGACGACATTGCAACAGATGGCCCAGCACATAGCAAGCGTAAAATCTCCTACTGTGTGACTTGTGTTTACTGAGATGGATAGAAAAATTGATGACTGCTTAGTGAAAGAAAAATAATTTAATAATTTTTAAAATCAGATATGCCTGCAAATTCAAGTGTGATTCTCAATTAAATCATTAGTTGCAACACACAAAAGGGATTTACTTTAGCAAGAGAGATACAAACAGATTATTTCCTAGTGTCATATTTTACAATTATGGATAGTTTCATGATATAGAAAAAAAATACCTGTTTCACTTCAAATCGGTATGCAGGAGGCAGAGGGCTTTCCTGATGAGCTGACCCAGAGAAAACTATTATTCCTTTTATGTTTTGACCATGAAATCAGGAAGTTAAAGACTGCAAGCTCTTGAAAAGAATGAGAATTATACTTGCTTAATTTTTATGCACCCTGCAAGTGGCCATTTTGACACAGTCCAAGCCAAGAATTAATCGTTTTCACTTACCTACTTTTATAGCCTTGAAGAGCCACTAAACTTGTTGTGTCTAGACATACAGCCTAGACACAATGCTGTAGCCGATAGGGCACGCAATGCTAACGCAGACGGGCGTGAAGTCTGGAACATGAGACTTATAAATGAATAAGAAGAAAAGTACTTAGATGCTTGTTACTTAACTTTTAATTAGTCCTTGGAATACATCTCTCTTGAATATTAGTAAGCTATAGGCACTGATACAAATGGCGCCTTGCTAGGTGGTCGCCATTTAACTTAGCAGAGGGCTATTCTACTGTCTATCTCTCGGCAATTGAGAGCAAGGCTTAGCACGTCCAATCGCTAGCTATGTTGTCAGTACAACTGGGGTGAGGTCTCCTCAGTCTCTCGAGACCTGCCTTGTGGTGGCGCTAGGTTTGCGATCCCACAGTGGCGACACGCGGGTCCGACATGTACTACAGGACCGCGGCCGATTTAAGTTACCACCTAGCAAGTGTGGTGTCTAGCGGTGACACCACAAAACTCCTTCGCCTTCTCCACAGTAAAAGGTGCCATAGGACAAAAATAATTCTGTACTCTGTTTCTTCACCTAAATGGTTACTATTAAAGAATGAACAGATATGCTCCCATCTGCCCAAACTCTACTCAGTGCTAAAAAAGTAAAGATACCAGAATGTGGTTACCTTGGAGATCAATCCTAACACATCTATTATTTTTCTACAGAGATTATAATGTTCCATCTGGCACTGAAATTATTTATTGTAACTCTTCACTGCCTCCCTTTGTGAAGTCTGTCCAGTTCACACTCACATGTCCAAGCCCAATGATTCACTTCACAAAATATTTGTTACATATTGTCTTTCACTTGTGCCAGTGTGTTCTCAGGTGTTTTAAAATCTTAGTATTCCTAGTTGTCTATATTGCTTTGATGTTTGGTGACCTCACATGTGGTTCTTACACATATCACATTTTACAATATTATGAAATGGTCTTTTGTTCTGTTCTTTCAGCTATAGTAGCACTCACAATATTGCCTTTAAACACACAAAATCAATTTAAGTTATCTAATTACATTGCACATCTTATCTTGTACCACATTAGCTTCATATGAGGTGTTTTCTCTCTTTGTACATATTTCATAAATTCATATTTAAATAATACTGAAAAACAAGTGTTTTTCAGTAAAACAGTTACAGTTCCTTGTCCCTGAACAGAAACAAGAAAAAAAGTACAATAATCCTGCACAGGTGTAAGTTCTCTTTGAGTGTCTCATTGGATGTTAAAGTCATAGGATAAATCATGAATGAATTGGGTAATTGGGTTACCCTTTGATCCATCTGTGAAAGGGCCTTCAAAGCATAGTGATTTGGTACCCGAGACTCTCCAAGGTAACCAATGTTTTTGAGGAATGTTGACCTCTTTCTCAAATTATAGTTCACAAGAAACAAATATTTTAACAGAAGTTAGATAATATCTTACATTACATAAAAATACTATGTTCTTCTTTATTACATCTCATTTCTTACTTGGTGTCTTTGTGAATTTTGTTTCCTATTTCTAAATTCACATTGTCCATACATTCACATTCACATTCACATTCACATTCACATTGTCCTTCATTCCATTGGATGACAAGAATGCTGGTACATATACGAGTGCATACACAGCAATAGTTCAGTACCATGATGTCACAACTGGTCTTCTTATCACCACAGTTGAACAGTGCAGCATGCTTTATAACTGTACATGTATTACGAGCATGCGTTGCTGAGTGCTTTCTTTCATCATGGTTTAATGTGCACTGGGCTCTATCACAACAAAAGAAGAGTAGCAAGGTTCTTGAAAAAAAAAGTCATGAGTTCCTTCCTTACTTCTAGAACCCAGTAAGTAACACAGCTTAATGTTTATTTTCATGCAGCATGTTGCCTTTAGATACTTCTACTGTTCACAATTGAAAGTCCAAAACAGCATTTCCTCCACAACAGGAACAAAACTTCTGTAAACCACTGTTTTGATTTCACTATATTTGTACCACTCAAATGTAGTCATTCAGTTTATAGTCTTCTTTAATTTAACTTCATAACACTCTTCCTTCATACCATCCTCACTCACAGTTATAATCCTTACTTCTTTGAAAACACCACCAGCTGCAAATTCAATTATTTAAAATACAGTTATTTGAGGTATTGTTCCCTCTCACTATCATTCAGGACATAAGCAAAAACAGATTACATGAGACTGGCTTGTGCTTCCAACCTACCAAAAAGCGAATCATGTGTACACATGGATCGTCTGGAAAGCATGCTTTGTAAAGTTACAGTACTCATCTTCCTCATCATATATGTGCTTTGCTCAATTCTTGGTTACTTTCACATCAAAATTTTGATGTGCCCTCAAGTGCTCAGACTGTCTTTACCACAAGGCTACTGTGGGTGGATGGGGGTTGGAGAATTTGATTTCCATGAGACCTAGAGTGCACCTTCATGGTAATTACCAACTGATAGTTTCAAATCTTAATACAGACACTAATAATACTAAATGTATGTCCAATAGACAAATCTAGAATAGAGAAGATTATTTAACTTTTCTTTTCTTATTCCTTCTTAGTTAAGGACATCTTCATATATGCAGCTTTAGATCTAAGTTTGTATCATTTCTTATTCTCCTAATAGGTTCACTGCACCTGCTGATCTGGTTGTCTCTTTCATGTCTATGGTCCATGTTCTTTTAATTGTGTCTTATATTTACCTTTATGGTAACACACCTTCCTCATCTTGCTACATAGATCATACCTATTAAACAATAAAAGTGTTTGTCAAAGCTGAGCTCTTGTCATGCTGCTACACATATTTATGTCTCTTCATTCATTTCTATGCTTCTGTCAGAGCACCAATGTACGCTAAAAATGTATAAACATTTGGGTGCTGCCCCTCACTACAAAACAAAGTTCCTTGCAGGTTCTTCTCAAGTGATTTGTACTTCTACTGTTCTGTAGGTTAGAAGTGGTTTTTCCTCTCAGTTCCAAAATTTAGGCCCTAGCACTCATATATTTCTCTTAAAAACAAAGGTAAAATGAAAGTACTGTGCTTAACAGTATTTGGACTTTTCTATATGTTCCAAACAGTTAGCCCTTACTGGCACCAAGAGTAATATTAGCACTGAAAGTTGCATGGATTACATATATTTAGGCAAAGACAAAGAAAACTCAACTTGTATCCACTACTCTATTCCATTCCATTAAGGATGTCAATTTTTTGTCCCATCTCTTGCCCACTCATCTTGATCAATCTGTAGTAAAACACTTTGCAAAGTCGATGGCCAGGGACTCCCAATACTTACCCTAATATAAAGTGATCAATATACTGTCATGCCTGACAATTCCAAGTACATTTTCTTGCTTCATATCTGCTACTCACAAATCCATCTTACCCTAATTTGTTTCTTACAATCCAACATAATTTGCTGCATAACTGTACTAATTATTGTTTTGCTTAAGTAAAAGGTAGAATAGCACCAGTATGTTTGTGCTGTTGTGATTTTAATCTTGAGCTCTGACCTATAGCTTCTTATTATTTTTTGGTGTTATTATTACCAACACAATCATCATCTCTCCTGTTAGTTTTGTTTACATTTTCCTATTGGAAGTACTTCTTCAGGCTGTGATGTGCATACAAACCTTTGATCTTCCCACTCTGTGTTTATGCGAGTAAATAGCTTCTGTCGTACAGTATTCGCACAATTAAAAAAGGACTGGTATACATCAACTGCCATTTCTTATTTTTCTTTTGTAACAAGGTGATTTACAGTGTTTTTTTTTACAGTACACTTTCCCCAACAGGGAATTGATTAACCCTATGCAGCTGCGTGTCAAAATGGATCTTTTAAATCTTGGCACTTTCTGTTAAAGATTTTAATACTTGGCTTACCTTTTCTTCAGGGATACTTCCTCCCTATGCATATGTGGAATCAGTGTAACCCGCTCATTCTTTTCCTTGGTTTGTATATTATATGTGATGGTGTATATGGCGTATTATACAACAGAATGTTGTTAATGATCTGCTCAAACACATTGAGAAACTCCACCCACTTAGTCTCTTTGGTGGCTGTGTACATTCTCATGAACCTATTGAATTCATGAGAAATTCTCTTAACTGGATTTTACTGAGGACTAAATTATGAGATTAAAATTTGCTCAATTTGCTGGTCCCTCAGAAACTCCTTCCATGTATCACAGGTAAAGTTTGATGCGTTATCTGACAACATAGCCACAGGCTCACCAATCTTAGGAAAACAATGACTTGCAATGTGCTTCTCTATTGGCACGGCACCAGTAGTTTTTGTAGCATATACACTCCTGGAAATTGAAATAAGAACACCGTGAATTCATTGTCCCAGGAAGGGGAAACTTTATTGACACATTCCTGGGGTCAAATACATCACATGATCACACTGACAGAACCACAGGCACATCGACACAGGCAACAGAGCATGCACAATGTCGGCACTAGTACAGTGTATATCCACCTTTCGCAGCAATGCAGGCTGCTATTCTCCCATGGAGACGATCGTAGAGATGCTGGATGTAGTCCTGTGGAACGGCTTGCCATGCCATTTCCACCTGGCGCCTCAGTTGGACCAGCGTTCGTGCTGGACGTGCAGACCGCGTGAGACGACGCTTCATCCAGTCCCAAACATGCTCAATGGGGGACAGATCCGGAGATCTTGCTGGCCAGGGTAGTTGACTTACACCTTCTAGAGCACGTTGGGTGGCACGGGATACATGCGGACGTGCATTGTCCTGTTGGAACAGCAAGTTCCTCGCCGGTCTAGGAATGGTAGAACGATGGGTTTGATGACGGTTTGGATGTACCGTGTGCTATTCAGTGTCCCCTCGACGATCACCAGTGGTGTACGGCCAGTGTAGCAGATCGCTCCCCACACCATGGTGCCGGGTGTTGGCCCTGTGTGCCTCGGTCGTATGCAGTCCTGATTGTGGCGCTCACCTGCACGGCGCCAAACACGCATACGACATCATTGGCACCAAGGCAGAAGCGACTCTCATCGCTGAAGACGACACGTCTCCATTCGTCCCTCCATTCACGCCTGTCGCGACACCACTGGAGGCGGGCTGCACGATGTTGGGGCGTGAGCGGAAGACGGCCTAACGGTGTGCAGGACCGTAGCCCAGCTTCATGGAGACGGTTGCGAATGGTCCTCGCCGATACCCCAGGAGCAACAGTGTCCCTAATTTGCTGGGAAGTGGCGGTGCGGTCCCCTACGGCACTGCGTAAGATCCTACGGTCTTGGCGTGCATCCGTGCGTCGCTGCGGTCCGGTCCCAGGTCGACGGGCACGTGCACCTTCCGCCGACCACTGGCGACAACATCGATGTACTGTGGAGACCTCACGCCCCACGTGTTGAGCAATTCGGCGGTACGTCCACCCGGCCTCCCGCATGCCCACTATACGCCCTCGCTCAAAGTCCGTCAACTGCACATACGGTTCACGTCCACGCTGTCGCGGCATGCTACCAGTGTTAAAGACTGCGATGGAGCTCCGTATGCCACGGCAAACTGGCTGACACTGACGGCGGCGATGCACAAATGCTGCGCAGCTAGCGCCATTCGACGGCCAACACCGCGGTTCCTGGTGTGTCCGCTGTGCCGTGCGTGTGATCATTGCTTGTACAGCCCTCTCGCAGTGTCCGGAGCAAGTATGGTGGGTCTGACACACCGGTGTCAATGTGTTCTTTTTTCCATTTCCAGGAGTGTAGTTTAACATATTTAGAGAATATATTGTATAAAACGACTATGTATTTCACTCCTCACGCACAGATAGCAGGAGTCCTGTTATGTCAATACATACAAGAGTGAAGAGGTTTGGTTGGTATGGTTGAGTGTAGTTGTGTTTTGCAATTCTGGTTTGACATCTCAGCCTTGTGACAGTTGATATAGGTTTTGAATGTTTGCATGTGCAGTGAAACATATTTCTGAAGTAACAGTAAACACTAATCTCCTAACAGCATTTACAAGCACCACTGTGTCCCCTGGTGCAGTGTGTGAGTATCGTGAAATTTTTGGGTGATTCTTCTCTTTCAATATCAATCTTACCTTGTTCCATCATGGATCCCCTTCTTTCAGATGAGCCATGTTCCTACATGTCTCAAAATTCGTCGATTCTTCGAGTCTTTCATTAACATAATTCTGAGTTCTTATGGTTTTTTCTCCAATTCCTTGAATTCTGGTAGCACTAGCAGTAAGCACAAGAATGTGTTGGCTACAACAGTATCTTTATATCTCACATGAATTACTTTAAAGTCACGTGACTGTAGGACATAGTTCATCATGAAAACCAGTTGTGTAACATAAAATTTCGGGCATGCAGCCACATAAATTTCACTTGTTCTTCTAATATTTTGGATGAATAGCATCCAGCCATCTTCAGAGTGAGCAAGGTCACACACACACATACACACACACCAGCACTTGCTCCGCCCTTTTAAACCCACAGACTGCACCAAGGCATATGCAGCCACAGATACAGACGATGCCACATAAATTGATCAGAGGCAAAGAGCTACAAAATATGCATGAAATTAGATCTATGGCCACACGATCCACATGGTGATATCGATTTATCACTGTGAGCTGCACTGTTGCAACATCTTTGTGAGTTTATTACAGAAATTTGTCCAAGCTGAAGCCACTATCTCTATTAATTAACCCTACCAAATTTCAATTGCTTCTTTCACTACTGGGTCCCAAGAATATGAATTCAAGGCTAATATTTTAATGTTATTGTATACCACAGAGTGCCCAGTGTCAATACAGTGCTCTTTCATGGCCAGTTTATTATGCTGTAAGAGCTGGTTGTACCTGTGGTGCTCTGGGCATCTCTCATGGATGGTACATGTCATCTGTCTGATGTATGAATGGCCGCACTCACTGAGGATCTTGTAAACCTCAAGCACCTGTGGCACCAAATCATCTTTAACAGGACCTGG
This sequence comes from Schistocerca nitens, assembly GCF_023898315.1. NCBI lineage: Eukaryota > Metazoa > Arthropoda > Insecta > Orthoptera > Acrididae > Schistocerca > Schistocerca nitens. The sequence continues at coordinate 498,771,288 of NC_064619.1, read as the reverse complement.
GAGTGCTGCTGTCTTTGGTGGAAGGAGAAAAATAGCTTTTGCTTTTTTATGATAGGTTTCCCACATAAGGCAGAAAAGCCATGGGTTTAAAACTTTCTCTGTCTTCTGCATTCCTTACTCCCACTGTTGGTTTCATTTGCAGTGCCTTGCATTTCTGCTGTGGACAATACCCATTACCTTCAAACACTCTTCTCAAGTGTAAAGGCTCATCCCCCAGGCTGCTCTAGTCAGCAGTGACATGTGCTCTGTGTACCAGAGTTCTGAAAACACTCATCACCTGTGAAGGATGGTGGCAGCTATTTGCACATAAATATAAATCCATATGAGTCAGTTTCCGATATACGGTAGTTCATGTCCCAAAGTGCATCTTTGCGTCATACCAAAACATCCAAAAACTGAAAGGCATCCATTTTCTTTTATTTCCACTGTGCACTGAATTTGTCTGTGGATGGAATCAGATGCTTCAAAAATTCTTTTAATTTATCATCACCATGATGCCAAACTACAAATGCATCATCAACATACTTGCAGAACACTGGGCTTCAAGCTAGCAGATTCCAGCACCTTTTCCTCAAAGTCCCCCATAAATAAGTTGGCCACCAAGAGCAACAAAGGACTACCCATGGTGACAACATCAGCCTGTTCATAAAGTTCATTATTGAATAACAAATATGTCGGGGTCAAGAAATGCTTAAACAAAGCTGGAATCTCTTTATCAAAGGCTTTGCCAATTAGAAATAATGATTCTGAAAGAGGAACCTTTGATAACAATGACACTACATCGAAACTAAGTAATATATCAGAACTGTTTAGTTTGAGCGATTTTAGTTTGCCAATGAAGTCCAAAAGTTACGTACGTGGTGTGTACATTTTCCCACAAGAGGCCTTAATAATGATGCTAAGTGTTTGGGACAGTTGTAGGTTGGAGAGCCAGTATCACTCACTATTGGACCCGCAGGAACTTTGGAAGTCCATAAAGCCTTGGAGGAACTGCACAGCTTGGTTTCAATCTTTGCATAACTTCTGGTGGAAAAGGGGAGACATTCAGAAAAAAAGCAGCCTTCCTTAACATCTGGTTGGTGGGGTCCTCACAAATCTTCTGGTATGTGCTATCACTTAGCAAACTGTTCATTTTATTGTGACAGTCATCATAAGACATTAAAACAGTGGCATTACCCTTGTCAGCTGCGAGAACCACTGTCTCAGTATCCTGGGAAAGCTTAGGCAGTACTGCTCTGTCTGCCACAGTAATGTTACTTCTTTATGGGCGAGCATTCATAACTGCTTGACAAGTTTCAAATCTTATTTCTTCTTCTGAATCCTTGGAAAGAGATAGGATAGCTTCTTCAACAGAACTGATGAACACAAGTATTGTTAAAACCTTTGGTGTGAGAGCAAAGTACAGTCCTTTAATTACAACCATCATCGTAGTGTCATTCAAATCTTTATCCAGCATATTAATGAAAGAGTGTTGAATAACAGTTCCTTGCTGTGAAGACATCTCAGGCTACCTAAAGTTTGCTGTCTGTCTTGATGTGGCCACTTCATGAACCCAGTCTGACTTGCACCCACAGCGAAGGTTTTACCAATCCCTGTGTTCATCAATTCTGTTGAAGAAGCTGTCCTCTCTCTTTCCAAGGATTCAGCAGAAGAAATAAGATGTGAAACTTGTTAAGCAGTTATGAATGCACACCCGTAAAGAAGTAATATTACTGTGACAGAGAGGGCAACACTATGTAAGCTTTGCCAGGGTACTGGGATGGTAGTTCTTCCAGCTGACAAAGGTAATGCCACTGTTTTAATGTCTTACGATGATTGTCATAATAAAATGAATAGTTTACTGAGTGACAGCACTTACTGGAAGATCAATAAAGACCCCACCAACCAGATGGTAAGGAAGACTGCTTTGCTTCTGAATGCTTCCCCCTTTCCACCAGAAGTTATGCAAAGATTGAAACGAAGCAGTACGGTTCCTCTGAGGCTTTATGGACTTCCAAAGACCCATAAGAAAGATGTTCCTCTGTGCCTAATAGTAACTGGCTCTGCAAACTATGGCTGTCCCAAACACTTAGTAACATTATTAAGGCCCCTTGTAGGGAAATCTGCTCATCACATATGTAACTCTTTGGACTTCACTGAAAACCTAAAGTCACTCAAACTGAACAATTCTGATATACTATCAGTTTTGATATAGTGTCATTATTCACAAAGGTTTCTCTTTCAGAATCATGATTTATCATTGGCAAAACCATTTATAAAGAGATTTCAGCTTTGTTTAAACATGAAACTTCCTGGCAGATTAAAACCGTGTGCCGGACCGAGACTCAAACTCAGGACTTTTGCCTTTCGTGGGCAAGTGCTCTACCATCTGAGCTACCCAAGCACAAGTCACACCCCATCCTCACAGCTTTACTTCTGCCAGTACCTCATCTCCTACCTTCCCAGCTTCACAGAAGTTCTCCTGTATTTCAGGAGTGCTAGTTCTGCAAGGTTCGCAGGAGAGCTTCTGTGAAGTTGGGAAGGTAGGAAATGAGGTACTGGCAGAAGTAAAGCTGTGAGGATGGGGCGTGAGATGTGCTTGGGTAGCTCAGATGGTAGAGCACTTGCCCGTGAAAGCCAAAAGTCCCGAGTTTGAGATGTTCATATTTTCCCACCTCCGCATTGCAAATGTTTTGAGTGAAATGCCCAGTTGATGCGCTGTTGTTTTCACGTCAATTAAACCAACATTGAGAGTTGTTTAGTTCTCGGGGTTTTGTAAAATTCCTGGAGACATGTCTCATCGCTGTGCAACCTATGAAAAGGATTGCGGAAGACTCCCAAATAAATTCCAAAGTACAGTGCAGTTTTAATACCAATATATTTCCAGGACTCTGGTGTCCGAGCCTGGTGAACTGTACCGGTTACATCACATGTACCCAAAGTTGACATCAAACAACACAGAGTTCACAACAATCAATAAACGAGTGAGCCTACAATACATTTGCTCGCAACCCTAGACAAAAAACGAGTGCCCCAAGGTACCTCCGTGACCTCTATTTATACTTTTGTTAACAATTACCTACAATGAAAATTACAATTTTATGTAAAATCACAATTAAAAGTTAAACCGAATATGAGCTACACATTGCTAAAAATTTACAATCTCAGTGCTGCAAAAGGTGAACCTATTTTCAACTTAGTTATGAGTTAATATAACATTTTCTGACTAATTATGTTACAGGTAACAATTATATTTCTAAATTTGTTTATAACAAATCAACTACTGCCTGAATTTTAGTGCTAACATATATCGGAGATTCAATTAACATGCTTTATTTATATGTTCTATTTAATTTTCTGTAGTAATTTTATACTGATAGGTTTACTGGCACATCCTGACCATATGCTACATTTCTTTTGATTAGTTACAGTATTAATTTCACATTTAGATTATGTTTCTCACATAAGAACAATGTTCAACAGCAAAGCATCGTTGTCGAATTATATGTATAATGAAATAGTGGTTATTTTTGTATGTAATTTGGAAACAGGTCACTTTACAATTGGACAATTAGGACTGGTGTTTATCTTTAATGCTCTCCGAGGGGTTCTGATAGGTAACAATGAGATACAGTAATATTCCAATACCCCCCAAAGAGTTTTGCCTAGCCTGATAGACGAATCTCTTCTCACAGAAATATTAGTGTGATTGATGTGATACAGTACTAGTTGGACCAAATAACACAAACTGCATATATCTTAAAAGGTACAAAATTGAATCATGAAACTTTACATACAGATAAATTTTCCAAATAGCTACAAACATATACATCAAGAAAACAAGAATTGGAAATATGAGATTACAAAGAAATTTCCAAACTTTTAAAAAATCAATATTTACATCAAATTTTCTGAATGAATGTTTTTCCGAAACTATCACTTCTAGAGCATCCTTGTTTTTGTCACTTCTAGAGCGTCCATTAATTTTCCGTCCTTCAAATACTCAAACACAACTAAGCTAACAAATCACAAATTTGATTGGATTGATTACGTTGCACTTTTAAAGTGTCCATATGACATGTTCTAGAATAATATTATCATATAAAAGACAGAAGTATAAAATTTACCCTAACAGTTTGCAATACTATAAAGTATTTTAGAAATCTTATCAAACATGAATATTCAAAATAATATTTGTATATTTATATTGTGACGGTATAGAAACTGTTCATTTATATCCAATTCAGGTTGTTGTCACAAGTATCTGAATATACTATGTATAGTCAATATTTCTTGGCTTTGTACATAAAATGCAATAACATTTCAAAATGTTTACCAGACATCCAGAAAGTCAGATCAAATTAACACTGAGAAACAGCTTCAAGATTTTATAAATTGTGACAAAATAAGTATTATGTCAATAAAATTCCTGAAAGTGGCAAGATACAGTTAAGCAAGTGAAAATGTAATAGTGCTATAGTTAGCAACCTTGCAGTAAGGAGATTCTGTAAAAAAAATGCAGAACCTTGTCACATGGCATCTTATATTTCATTTCGTCAAAGTCCTCAGTCTGTCTATTAAAATTGTCATTTCCTACCCCTTCAATACCGAACTAGTCTCCAGATTGTGTCTTGTGAGATGTGACTAATGTAAAATAATAGTTTTTCAATGTGATTTGTGTGCTATGCGTTGTCATAGTTGTTCACAATAACTCTCAAGTTTAATTTCACATCAGCATTTCCTTCAATCAAAATGTATAAGAAATCTACTTCATGCAATTCAAATTATTCATTAGTTCCGTTACGTGTGACTGTACAGTACCGTCATCATCATAATCCCCTCAATTAAACTAATCATCAAAACCATTAATAAATGAGGGTTGAATACCACCAACAATCTCAGCAGCATTGCACATCATATAACCTAAACCTATCATCATCATCCTCATCCAAATACCCCTACAAAAATGCAATATCAAATCAAACCATCTTCCATCAATACACCGTAAACATCAATTCATGTGAATCAGAAATAGGAATGAGTCTGCAACCTCAAATCTTTAATACAAATGCAAATCACAACATCACTTACTTATTTCAAGTCAATCCTCAACAATTCAGCAATTTCAACATCTCTCTCGTGTGTACATAACTGAGTGAAACATGTATATAGTATATCATGGTGATAATCCCTTCTTAACAGCATAAATCACTTCAACCCTTTCATAAATCATAACGTCTTTCAACATCTCATGTGGTCTTATATATAGTAACACATTAATTCAGTTGTCAATCGTATAACGGTATGATAAGCAAAACATCGTAATTCCTTCCTTGTGGATAACATACACTCCTGGAAATTGAAATAAGAACACCGTGAATTCATTGTCCCAGGAAGGGGAAACTTTATTGACACATTCCTGGGGTCAGATACATCACATGATCACACTGACAGAACCACAGGCACATAGACACAGGCAACAGAGCATGCACAATGTCGGCACTAGTACAGTGTATATCCACCTTTCGCAGCAATGCAGGCTGCTATTCTCCCATGGAGACGATCGTAGAGATGCTAGATGTAGTCCTGTGGAACGGCTTGCCATGCCATTTCCACCTGGCGCCTCAGTTGGACCAGCGTTCGTGCTGGACGTGCAGACCGCGTGAGACGACGCTTCATCCAGTCCCAAACATGCTCAATGGGGGACAGATCCGGAGATCTTGCTGGCCAGGGTAGTTGACTTACACCTTCTAGAGCACGTTGGGTGGCACGGGATACATGCGGACGTGCATTGTCCTGTTGGAACAGCAAGTTCCCTTGCCGGTCTAGGAATGGTAGAACGATGGGTTCGATGACGGTTTGGATGTACCGTGCACTATTCAGTGTCCCCTCGACGATCACCAGTGGTGTACGGCCAGTGTAGGAGATCGCTCCCCACACCATGATGCCGGGTGTTGGCCCTGTGTGCCTCGGTCGTATGCAGTCCTGATTGTGGCGCTCACCTGCACGGCGCCAAACACGCATACGACCATCATTGGCACCAAGGCAGAAGCGACTCTCATCGCTGAAGACGACACGTCTCCATTCGTCCCTCCATTCACGCCCGTCGCGACACCACTGGAGGCAGGCTGCACGATGTTGGGGCGTGAGCGGAAGACGGCCTAACGGTGTGCGGGACCGTAGCCCAGCTTCAGGGAGACGGTTGCGAATGGTCCTCGCCGATACCCCAGGAGCAACAGTGTCCCTAATTTGCTGGGAAGTGGCGGTGCGGTCCCCTACGGCACTGCGTAGGATCCTACGGTCTTGGCGTGCATCCGTGCGTCGCTGCGGTCCGGTCCCAGGTCGATGGGCACGTGCACCTTCCGCCGACCACTGGCGACAACATCGATGTACTGTGGAGACCTCACGCCCCACGTGTTGAGCAATTCGGCGGTACGTCCACCCGGCCTCCCGCATGCCCACTATACGCCCTCGCTCAAAGTCCGTCAACTGCACATACGGTTCACGTCCACGCTGTCGCGGCATGCTACCAGTGTTAAAGACTGCGATGGAGCTCCGTATGCCACGGCAAACTGGCTGACACTGACGGCGGCGGTGCACAAATGCTGCGCAGCTAGCGCCATTCGACGGCCAACACCGCGGTTCCTGGTGTGTCTGCTGTGCCGTGCGTGTGATCATTGCTTGTACAGCCCTCTCGCAGTGTCCGGAGCAAGTATGGTGGGTCTGACACACCGGTGTCAATGTGTTCTTTTTTCCATTTCCAGGAGTGTATATAAGATAAAAACAGTGAAAAGATGTATATAGTTCTTCTTAACTGCACAAATGTACCATAAAATCTTTAAGTATGTATTAATAAGCTTAGTGGTTGGCTGTTGTGGGGAAGGAGACCAGACAGCGAGGTCATCGGTCTCATCGGATTAGGGAAGGACGGGGAAGGAAGTTGGCCGTGCCCTTTGAAAGGAACCATCCCGGCATTTGCCTGGAGCGATTTAGGGAAATCACGGAAAACCTAAATCAGGATGGCCGGACACAGGATTGAACCGTCGTCCTCCCGGATGCGAGTCCAGTGTCTAACCACTGCGCCACCTCGCTCGGTAAAGCTTAGTGTATCTTCACACAATTCACCATTCATTTCTGCATAAGCTGATATAAATACAGTATGGTCTGTTGTCTGTAAAGATGTATAACTGTTCCTCACTAGAAAATACATATCGGTTTTTCCCGGAAACATAAGTTCAAATCATAGTCCTCACATATCAGTAATAGTCACAATCTGTAGGATGTAAATGTCAAATTATCAGTACATCTGATGATGCAGATTACTCAATCAAAATAAAATGTATCTTACACTACAGATTAAATCACATGAAAATATCTTACATAACAAATATAAGCAAACATTGGTACAAAAAAAAAATGTATGTATTGTTGGAAGTTTGTGTGTCAGAAAGGTATCTTGGAATGTGGCATCAGTGTTTTTTGCAAGTCACACACTTAGTACATGAAGATTGTGTACCCTCCCTGAGGAATTGCAATTATTGCACATAAGGTTTCAACTGAGTGACATTTATTAAACCAAATAGCTTTTTTGATTTGGGATAGATAAGTCGGTAGGCGTTTGGATGTAGTTTTTCATAAACTTCAAATGGGCCAATGTAAATATCGAAAAATTTCTTGATCTCTCTATTGATTGCCTTGGATTTCTCATAACTTTTGGTTAAGACTAGATCACCTACATTGTACTGTGTAAACTTTCCTTTTGAATCATGTTTAAGCTTTCTCTTGGCACAGTGTGTTTCAATATTTTTCTTTACTATTTCCATTCTCTCGTTCGGTGTTAACTCATTACAGACAGGGAAATTGATCAATTCATACAAGATGTTTGGTGGGTGTTTGTTAAAATGGACTTCATAATGCATAAAGCCAGTTATATGTTGTAAGGTGTTCAAAACACCTTCAAAATCACATATGTAACTTGACCAATTTGTATGATCTTTAGAGCAGTAAGTTCTACAAAGCCTGCCTATTTAACGCATATAGTGCTCAGTTGGGTTACAAAATGGAGAATAAACAGAAATAAGGACATGCTTAATGTCTTCATCTTTCATGAAATCTTTCCAAACGTTAGATGTAAGTTGGCTCCCATTGTCTGAAAGAATGGCTTTTAGTTTTCCAATTTGTGTGAAGTAATCATTACAGAAACAGTTTAAAATTTTCCTGTTTGTTGCCTTCTTTAGTGGATACAATTTTACTAGTTTAGTGAATAAGTCAACAACTACAAACAAATCTGTATAACCCTCTTTAGTTCTCGGCAATTGACCAAACAAATCAATTCCTATCAGTTCCAATTTGCCTTTTGGCACAATACTTTGTAAATAACCTTGGTATTTCTGATTTGTGACTTTTACTCTTTGACACCGATCACATTTTTGTATAACCTCTCTTACTCTTCTAAACATATTATTACAATAGACATTTTCCTTAAGTTTGTCAGTGCATTTCATGATTCCACAGTGTCCATAGCTCTCATGTGTGTACTTAATTAAAACGTCACCACATTGTATAAGCCAAAAAACCTTCCAGATGTCAGAGTCAGTGTTATGTCTCCTGAATAAAATACCTTTAAAGTTTTGATAATACATGGTAAAGTTTTCATAACCCTTTTTACCAATAAGGCTTTTCACAAGTTTCAGATCATCATCCTGGTTCTGGTATCTCCTAAGCTGACTGAAAATGTTAGTAATTTCCTTTTCACCCTTAATCCCTCTCATGTACATTATTTTAAACACTTTGTTATCCAATAGTTCTTCTTCATGACCACCCCCCACAGGTAATCTAGACAAAGCATCAGCAATTACATTCTGATCCCCTTTTGTACACTGAATGCTATAATCAAATTGTTGTAAAAATATGGCCCACCTGGTTAATCTACTATTGAAAAGTTTACAGTCTTGAATATAACATAGAGCTTTGTGATCCGTGAAAACTATGACTTTATGGCCTGCTGGATAGTTCCTGTATTTAGTGAAACCCCATACAATGGCAAGTAGTTCCTTCTCAGTCACTGTGTAATTACGTTCATGTTTCCACAGACCTCGGCTGGCAAAACTGATTGAAAGATGTTCTATTTTTCCATTAATTTCCTTCTGTTGAAACAAATGTACACCCAATCCATAATCTGAACTATCTGTCATTAGGCAAAATGGTAGTGAAAGGTCAGGGCTGTGGAGCAATTGTCTGTTATTTAGTTGTTGTTTTATCTCATCGAATGCTGCTCGACACTGATGTGTCCATTCCCATATGGTTTTCTTTTTTAATAGCCCTCTCAAACATGGTGCATTTAAAGCTTGGGTGCTGACATACTTACGATAAAAATTACATAGACCATAAAATGACCTCAGCTGTTTCTTGTTCTTTGGACATGGAAACTGGACAATTGCAGAAACTTTATCACTGTCAGGTAGAATGCCTTCTCTGTTAATTATATGGTCTAAAAACTTCAGGTCTGATACTCCAAATTTGCATTTACTTAATTTAAGGGTCATATCGCCTTGCCTGAAGTTATTGGCTAATTTGTACAAAGTATCAAGGTGTTCCTCCCAAGTTTTGCCAGTTATTAATATATCATCCACGTAAATAATTAGTTTAGATAGTAGTTCACTTCCAATCACATGATCCAAAACTCGAATAAACTCAGCTAAAGATGCATTTAGCCCAAACGGAACAACACAATACTGAAAACATTTACCATTATATAAAAAGGCTGTGTACTGCCTTGAATCCTGTGCTAATGTGATTTGATGAAAACCTGAGGTCAGATACAGGCTAGAAAAATATTTTGTATCATTGAATCCATGGATTCAGGATGATCTGTTTCTTTTTCTGTAAACTTATTCAGGTGACATGAATCCAATACCAGCCTAACACCACCATCCTTTTTTGAAATACAGACAATCGGGCTGTTATATGGACTGTGACTTCTCTCTACTATTCTCCATTTTTGCATTTTCTGGAGTTCCCTCTTCACTTCTTTCCTTTTACAGATGGATACCCCATAAGGCTTAATGAAAAAGGGTTCGTGTGGCTTTAACTTCAAATGACATTCATAATCTTTGACCCTACCAGGTTGATCACTAAAAATGTTACAGTTTTTCCAGAGAAAATTTTCTAATTCCTGCTTTTCAGACTCAGTCAAGTCATTTGCTTCTTTTACCTTTTCTGATATGGTTAGGGAGTAACTATCATCAACCAAATTCTGGTTATTGTGATCCCTAGTTTCCTCTTCCTCCATGTAATGGCTACACTCTGGATAAATTATTTCCCTAATATGGTTACTACTGTTTGTACTTGAATTTAAATGGATCACTACTTTTCCTTGAATACTGGCCTTGGGTTCAGTGAACAGTAATTCTGAATTTTGCCAATCAAAACTCACCTTTGCTTTAACTATCCCGTCCATCCCTAATATCATTTGCTCATTGAGGTCTGGAATAACTAAACAACCATGTTCAAAATTAATGTCGCCAACAGAAAATGTAATTAAAGCTTGTTTATTTATTAACTTACTAAACTTGCCAGTAGCACCTTTAATCCATACACCTGTGATTGGAAATGAGATGTAACTTTCAGTATCTTTTATCCTGTTCCTCAACTTGGCTGGATTACTACTAATGGGACTGCCAGTGTCAATCAAACAAAGTCCTGACCAACTGTTAATGCTTATTTCTACGTAAGGGCTACCTAAGGTAATATTTGGGTCACTATTCTTCATTCTCTGCCAGCAAGTCACTTTCAGATTCAGTTGTATTGATGTTGTTACATACTTCTTTACTACAAGTTTCAATGTCAGAATCAACATAAGATTGAGTATCATTATGACTGGAATTAAATACACATGAGACAGATACCTTACTTTCACTAAACTTAAAATTATCTTTCATGGATGGATCTGATTTGATGACTTCACTTCCCTTATTATTTTCTAAACAAACTTCATTTTCACTGATAATAGATTCCAGAATCTTCTCACCTATTAACTTAGCTTGTTCCTTCTTATTAGTAGATTTACTTAAGATTTCTTTTATACAAATTGGTATCAATACATTGTTTGCACTCTTAATATCTTCACATGAACCAACTTCACATTCAGAGTTACTTTCAGCTGCAACACCATTATCAATAACTTCAACATAAATAATGCCATCTAATTCCTCTTGTGTACATATCATCCTTCACAACACTATCTTAACCAAAATCATCATCAAAATAATCTGTGGGTGATATACCTCTGCATGCAAAAGGGTTCAAAGGGCTCTGAGCACTATGGGACTTAACATCTGAGGTCATCAGTCCCCTAGACCTTAGAACTACTTAAACCTAACGAACTTAAGGACATCACACACATCCATGCCCGAGGCAGGATTCGAACCTGTGACCATAGCAGTCGCGCGGGTCCAGACTGACGAGCCTAGAACCGCTCGGCCACACCGGCCGGCCTCTGCATGCACATCTGCCTTAACTACTAAGTGTTCAACATCTGAAGTTACACTACTGAAATCGCTACCCTTTTCATTATCAGAGTCAGGTGTTATTTCCTTATTTTGGCTACCAATTTCTACTAATATAGTTACCTCATTTTCCTTACCTTCATCAGAAAACATACCATACATATCATAAGTTCTGTCTACATCAGGTGTTAATGTGTCATCAATTAATGCTAAGTCATGTTCATTAAGTTCAAACTGTGGTCCTGCTTGAGTATGTGCATTATTCAATTCACTCAACATGTGATCCCAAAAGTTTTGCTTATAACTAGTATCATCTAAGTAGTAGTCCCTATTTACATTACATTTATGATTGCTTTTATGTTTCTGTCTCTTTAACCTCCTATTTGCCTGGTTTGTGCCATAATTATTCACCTCAAATTGACAGGCTCCCATCGAGGTGGTTACCTGTTTCCCTGGTTGGAATTGCTGTTGGGAGGCTGGTTACTGTTTCTCTGTTCTTGATGGTTTTCGTGTCTGTTGTAACTACTGTTTTGGTTAGCATGTCAGTTATTATTTCTGTGTCCATTATATTGTTGTGAACTCCCGTTCCTATTGTGAGTGTTTCTGAGGTTTTGATTGTACTGTCTGTCGTCATTCTGCCATGCACGGTCAATTTTGTCTACATAACGTAAAAATTCGTCAACACTGTCATCTGGTCCATATACAAGTCCCCACTGAAAACGGTGTGGTAGGCGCCGCTTCAGTGCGTCAATCTGTATCAGTTCATCCAAAGGTTTGCTCAAATGTGACAATGTCCCTAATTGTTTTTCACAAAATTCTCGCATGCTAATTGCAAGACCTGTGTGATATTTGCTACCATTTTATTCTTGCCTGTTTGTTGTCCGACCAAAACTTTGCCAAGAATTGGCGTTCAAAATCGGCAAAAGACGTAGTATTTGTATCAATGTTTTGGTTCGCCCATGTAAGGGCTTCACCATTCAAAAAACGTTTTGCAAATTTAACTTCAGCAGATTCTGGCATGTTAGGTTGGAAACTGTCTTTGCACTGATGCACAAAGTCAACCGGATGCAATTTCGCATCAGTTGGGTAACATTTTAAACTAACATCGTTACAATTATGCACAAACATCTGGTTTGAATCAAAATTGGACATTATATTATTTTGCAGTTTTGAAACTTCGGAGCTGACTGTTTGCAGTTCTATTGTTACACTTTCTACTTTCTCGTCAATACGAGATATCTCATCAGAAACAACTTCAGAATTTAATTTCAATCTTTCCCCTACCAATTCTTTTTCTGAAACAATGAGTTCCTGCAACATTTTTAACTAATCTTTTCGGTTCAATAATTCATTTAAAATGACTACTTCCGTGTTTTCGACATATTCGTTAACTAATTCAATGCTTTTGTTTGTTTCTCTAAATTCGGAAATTGTGCAAGCCTCCAAACAGTCAACTTTGGTTTCTACCCTTTCTATGTCACATGCAACAATTTGTACTTTGTTATTTGTTGCATTGATTTCTTCTCTCAATGATTTCAAATTTTGGTCCAGCTTTTCTGTGACCTCTTTAATGTTGCTCCCTAATTGGTTATTTTGAGTTACCAATTGTTCTAGTTTATTATTCAACAATTGAGATATCTGTCACCATCTATTTGCTTGTCAGTTCCATTCCATTGGTGTTATGCAGTGATAACGGTTAGTTATCACCTTATCTGAGTTATTCGTGACAGCTTCTTTGACTGACAATTGCAGGATTATCAGACTTAGCAGCGTACATGGAATTATAATTATACAACATCCTTATGACACATCTGTTGCAATGCTGCGAGTGAACTTGCCTGATGAGGTGTGAAAACAGCTGACACAGCAGTACCTAAGTGGAAGAAGGTGGCAGAAGCCTCTCTACATCAGCAGACACTGAAGTGTTTAGGCACAGCAAAACTCAAGCAACCACAGCCCAAAAGTGTATAAATACCTAGCCATTTATACCAATATCACTTTGTATAACAGCTTTACTACCAGAGGGCTTTGAAGCTTTGAATGCCAGCCAGAATGCTGTTCATGGAGCACAGTTTGGCTCTGCAGCAGAGCAGTTTGTCCTGAAATCACAGAAGCTGTAATCACTGCCACTTCAGGCCAGCATTAGCCTTGGGAAGCACTTTCTTTTTGTCTAATGACTTATATACGAGGGTCGGTCAAAAAGTAATGCCTCCCATTTTTTTTCTACTTAAAGAAATTAAGTTAAGTGAAAAATTTGAATTTGGCGCCATTCCTCAAACCTTCTTCTGCAATCCACTGCAGTAGTAACTTTCTGTGTCAACAGGTGGCAGCACAGCAGAAGTTTGTAAGATGGCCGACATCGATGTTCGTTTGAGACAGCGTTGTGTGATTGAATTCTTGAATGCAGAAGGTGAAACGCCCATACGCATTCATGAAAGACTGAAGAAGGTGTATGGTGTTGTGACAGTGGATGTCAGCACTGTTAGACGATGGGTTCGTCGTTGTAAGGAAGCTGAAGGGCAAACACCGTTGACTGACGAAAAGCGGAGCGGCAGGCCGGTGAGTGCAGTGACTCCACACAACATTCAGCAAGTTGATGACATCATTCGTGGTGACCGTCGGGTGACTGCAGATGAAGTGTGTCGCATTATTTCTCTTAGTAAAGGCAGTGTGATCACGATTATTAAACAATTGGGGTACTCAAAAGTTTGTGCACGGTGGGTTCCAAGAATGTTAACCGATCAGAATAAAGAGGCAAAGAAAACAATAGCCTCCCAACACTTGCAGCGCTTCCGTTTGGAGGGAGATGAGTTTCTGAAAAAAATTGTGACCGGGGACGAAACATGGGTGCATTTTTTTGAACCCGAATCAAAGAGGCAGTCAATGGAGTGGCGTCACACAAGCTCGCCGAGGAAGAAAAAATTCAAAACTGTGCGATCGGCAGGGAAAGTTATGGCAACAGTTTTCTGGGATACAGAGGGTGTGATTCTGGTTGATTTTTTGGAGCAGGGATGCACAATAAATTCTGTTCAATACGTCACAACCCTCAAAAAACTTAAAGCACGTCTTCAGCGAGTTCGCCCAACAAAATCAATGGCAGATGTTCTTCTTTTGCATGACAATGCAAGACCACACACCAGTCGTCACACCTCTGACGAGATTGTCAAAATTGGATGGGAAGTTTTGCCTCATCCCCCATACAGCCCTGACCTGGCACCATCACACTTCCATCTGTTCGGGCCACTAAAAGAAGCTCATCGTGGGATTCATTTTGAAGATGAGGAGGCCGTCAAAACATCCGTGCGTCAATGGCTTAGGAAGCAGAGCTGTGATTTTTACCGTGCTGGGATACATGCCCTTGTTCAAAGATGGACCAAAACTGTAGAGATGGGCGGAGATTACATTGAAAAATGACAAAATGATCCTCAATGTTGTGGTTTTCAACCTATGTAATTGCATTTAAATTTCCTGACAATTAAACGTAGAAAAAAAAATAGGAGGCATTACTTTTTGACTGACCCTCGTAGTATATCAGAGTGGCAGTTGCTGATTCTGTATATTTATCCATTCTGAAACCACACTGTTTTGGTATAAAAATTTTGTTTTTGTCCAGATAAACAACTTGTCTGTTACACATAAGCAGTTCAAAGAACCTCATATCAGTGAAACTGGCCTATAGTTGTTGGGGTCATCCTCACCCTTCCTTCATTGTACACTGGCACAAGCCAGGTTACCTTCAGTTTTTCTGGAAAAATTCCATCTTTGAAAGATTTATTTGCTATGTCCAGCAGTGGTATGATTATTGATTTACTATAATGTAATTTGATATTTCATTACCAACAGCTGATTTCTTGACCTTTGGTTTCAATATAGTTTTCCTCAGTTCATCTTTTGTGACTGGTTTCAACGAACATGGTGCTGTAATTTTTTTTAATACCCTTCTTTTTTGGGCTGTTTCTTTCCAGTTTTACGGCACCTATCAAATCAATATAATCAGTGGGTATGTTTGCTATTTCTCTACAATAAGTAACATATTAGTTTCATTTACCTCATCTCTATTTTTTTGTTTGATCCATCCTTTTGAAGTGTTTCAGTTTGGCTTGGGCTGTGTGGTGGTTTGTTATACTTCACATCATGCACCAAACATTTAAAAAGTTGACACCTTAACACTCCTTTTATGTACAATGAATGTTACTTGCTGAATATTTGGTCACCGTTAAGTATTATTAATCTGGGTCAAGCTAGTCTGTGCCCTGAATCCATGTGCCTTCTTCCTGTAACTTGGCTCAGACTTTGCCTCCCTACGGGCTGCAGATAAAGCTGCTTAAAATTAACTTCTCATTCTCATTCACCCCTACATATAAATAAGAAGTGAGATTCAATTCACCTTCTTATATTATCTTAAAAATTACAACTCAGTTCATGATAAATGAGGACATCTACCAACTTGTATACTGCCTCTTTGTACTACACATGATAGGTCTAATATTCAACTTGATAATTAACAATTACAATATATTTATTATCTTGATCATTTTGCATACTTAGATTTCATGAAGCTCTTTCTTCCACACCACTTGCGCCATGGAACTCCTATCTCAGCCTCAGCAGATAGCGTTGTCTGACTGCTACCCACTTTCATACAGTCACTGGATCGTTAACTCTGGTATCAGCACCTACACCATGTGTGGTGTGCTCACCACTTATCGACTACTCTGTCACAAGTTCAAAATGGTTCAAATGGCTCTGAGCACTATGGGACTTAATTTCTGAGGTCATCAGTCCCCTAGAACTTAGAACTACTTAAACCTAACTAACCTAAGGACATGACACACATCCATGCCCAAGGCAAGATTCGAACCTGTGACCGTAGCGGTCAGGCGGTTCCAGACGGTAGCACCTAGAACCGCTCGGCCACTCCGGCCGGCTCTGTCAGAAGTATCTTTTCTTTCATATATGTATTTAAGGATTTGATACCTCTCATTCAAGGAATGGAATGTATCACTACATATCCCTCCACTATGAGGGGTGGCGACTCGAGGACCATGTTCGTACTCGAAGAAGGTAGGGGGGCAGGAGGCAGCGCCGGGGCCGGCGCTGGCACGATTCCCGCGTGGACACACAAGTGGGGATGATTATGATGGTGGCACTTCAACCCTTTCGACATCTGCACCGATGTCACATCCCGCCTATGGGCCACAACGACCGTGGCGGGCATCTAAACTGACTTGCGCCCATACTCGCAGACCCACACGGCCGCACCTGAGACGTAACACTGAGAGGGCTGTGAGTGGGGGCGGGAGGGGTATGGCATCAGCAAATGGAGCAGGGTCCACGACTGTTGCCCATGAAGGAGCTCTGCTGGACTACATCCATCAAGTGGCGTAGTGCGAGAGGTACTCAAAAACAGGGCGAGTGCCGAAGTTGCTGGAGATGTGTCGACCGCCTTTGTCAACTGTTGTTTAAAAGTGTGGACAAGCCTCTCCACCGCGCCGTTGGTTGAAGGGTGGAAAGGCAGGCTATGGATATGTTTGATACTGCTGGCCTGACAGAAGTCGTGAAAGGAGGACGCTGTGAATTGGGGGCCATTATCGGAGACCATTGTGAGTGGCAGGCCCTCAATGGCGAGAACCTGGGCCAGAGCTGTGAGTGATGCCTCTGTGGTGGTGGATGCCATGCGGACAACATACGGGTGTTTGGCATAGGCATCAACAATAAGTAACCACATGGACCCCAAAAACGAGGTGGATGCAATGCCAGGCCAGTGAGGGACAGGCCAGGGTGCAAATGACTGAGGGGGCTTACCTGGTGACATACACACACAGTGCACCCACGGACCAGGTGGTCAATATCACCATCGACACCAGGCCAATACACATGCCGGCCAGCCAAAACTTTCATACGGGACATACCCCAGTGCCCACGGTGTAACAAACTGAGCATCTGAAGCTGCAAATCCAGAGGGATGATTACCCGATTGGCATCCGATTCCATGGCCAACACAAGGGCATCATCGACCATGGAGAGCCTGTGGGACAGGTGGCGCCAGGGGCTGAAATCGGACTGCATCTGATGATTAACAGAGGAGGGCCACCCTTGGACCACGTAGTGGAGAAGCTACCCCAAGATAGGGTCGCGGCGGGTAGCCGCAGCAATGTGAGCAGCCATAAGAGGCAGACTGTCCAGCGCATCCCGGCAGGTGGAATCAATGTGAAAGTAGAGGACCTCCTGTTGGTCAAAGGCAGGATTGGGGCCTGCTGGGAGATGTGACAAAGTGTCCACATTAGCATGATGGGCGGTGGGCTTATACTGGATGGTGTAAGCGTAATTTCGTAAAAATAACGCCCAGCACTGGAGATGTTGAGCCGTCCACTCTGGAAGGTGAGAGTGTGGTCTGAAAAGTGTAACCAAGGGTGTATGGTCCGTCAGGAGTGTGAACTTCGCCCCAAAGAGATAGGTGTGAAATTTTTGGACGGCGAACACTATCGCCAGGGCCTCCTTTTCAATCTGGGAGGAGTTCCGTTGTGCTGGGGTCAACGTCTTAGAGGCATAAGCGATGGGCTGTTCGGAGCCATCAGCATCTCGATGCGCGAGGACGGCCCCAATGCCATATGCTGATGCATCAGCCGCCACAACCAAGGGGCGGTCCAGAGAAAAGGGAGTAAGGCAAGGGACGGACTTCAGCATTGCCTTTAAATGCGGAAAAGCCTGGTCACAGGCAGGAGTCCAATAAAAAGGCACCCCTTTGCGACGCAAGTTATTGAGGGGTTGAACAACGGAGGCAGCCTGGGGCAAGAACTTTAAGTAATAAGTAACCTTGCCCAGAAACACCTGGTGTTCAGACAAGTCCTTGGGATGAGGAAGGGCCTCAATGGCCGCGATATTGTGACCCAAAGGACGAATGCCATCTTTGCTAAGCCAGTGGCCTAAGTATTCCACTTCCGTTTGAAAAAACAACACTTGTCCAGCCGACAGCATAAACCGGCAGATTGCAGAGTGTAAAATAAGGCACTGAGGTTTTGCAAATGTTCCTGGTGGGAACGTCCAGTGACCGAGATATCATCCAGATAATTCACACAGGGGGGATAGGGTGCGTAAGCTGCTCCAGGAACTGTTGGAAAATGGCCAGCGTCGAAGAGACACCAAAGGGGAGGGGCTTGTACTTGTATAACCCGAAAGGCGTGTTGATAACCATGGTGTTCTGGGACTCGACCAGGGATAACTGGTGGTATGCCTCAGCTAGGTCAATCTTGGAAAAGTACTCACCCACGACAAGCTTGGCGAGAAGGTCTTCCTGTCGGGGAATGAGGTAAGTGCCGATGAGGGACTGAGCATTGACAGTAGCACCGAAATCCCCACACAGCCGAAGGGACCCAGTGGGTTTCCATATGACCAACAATGGTGTTTCCCAGGCACTGTATGTCACAGGCTCCAGAACGCCAGCGGCCTGGAGCTGATCAAGCTTGACCGCTGGGCCCAAAAGAAGCGAGGATGCACACCCAGCCAAAGTGTGATGTGCACCTGAAAATTGGAAGCACTTCAGAGATCCGTAGCAAACAACGACGCAAAAGCAGAGCACAGATCGTCCAAGTCCTGAAAAGGAACAGCCACGGAAACAACCTTAACTTCATCGGAAATTGGAAAGCCAAACAGTTGAAATATATCCAGGCCAAAAATATTCGAAGCTGACGGATGGTCGACGACAAATAGGGTAAGGAGTTGGGGAAGATGTTTGTACATTGCCTGGATGATCAACTGCCCTCGAAGGGGAATGGAACCACCTCCATAGGTGACCAAATACCAAGAGGGAGGTGACAACTCAGGAGAGCCCAGGAAGGCATATGTCGCCATATCAATCACGGAGATGGTGACCCCAGTGTCGACCTGAAAACTGATATCCTCAATGAAAAGACGGAGCATGAGGAAAAGTTCCTCGCGAATGGGTCATCCTTTGAGACGACTGAGCGCAGAGCCTCTTGAGGCCCAGGAGGGGCAGGACCGGAGCAAGTCGAGCGACTACAGCAAACCAATCGGATGTGGCCCTCCTTGCGACACAGCATGCACATTTTCCAGGATGGGGACAATCTGCTCGAGAATGTGCGGTAAAGCACAGTGGTAAGAGGGAAGGGGGGCGGGCGACCAGCGACAAGGGGCGACCGGAGGCGCCGACACCATAGAGACGTCGGACAAAGAGTCTCCCCGATGGTGCTGGCCGCTGTCGGCCGGGCCACGGCGACGGCGCGAAGGCAGAAACCGCCGGGACGCATCGATCGCCGCCACTTGTGACCATGCCATATGATGCTCGTTGGCTGCTTGAGCAAATTCAAAGGAGTGGGCAATGCGGAGAATCTCTTCCAAGGAGGGGTTATCAAGCTTCAATGCTGCAGTGAGGACATCAGGATCAGGAGCGAGCTGAACCACAACATCCTGGATCTGGGTGTCCACATACGAAGCCTTACACTGCTCACTGGTGCATGTAAAATCGCATCGACGGCTGCGACCCTGGAAGTCAATGACCCAGGAACGATACGATTGACCAGGCTGTTTATGGTACTGGTGGAACTCCAGTCGAGAGGCAACCACATGGTAGCGTTGGGAATAGTAGTTCGTCAGCAAAAGGCATATCTCCTGGAAAGAGAGACTCACAGGACCAGACAACAGTGCCAACTTGTGGAGCAGAAAGAACGTGTCTGGGGAGGCCCAAGACAAGCACAACGACCACTGCAAGGGGTCATCCGTGACTTGAAAAGCCGTGAAATGTTGTTTCAGTTGCTGTAAGTACGTTTCCCAGTCTTCTTTAGCGTCATTAAAAGGAGGGAACAGCGGACGTGGGAAAGCATCCAACCCCCAAGGACTCGGAATCTGTTGTGGCAGTGCGTCCCTAGCATCAACTCTATCTGTAAGCAATCACAGTGACTGCTGTAAGATGTCTACCTGGAGCTGCTGCTGCTGCATGAGCTGCTGCTGTTGCTCCAGCAGACAGACCAACTTCACCTCCATGCGAACAATGACCACCAGTTACCTCGCCGCCAAAAATGTTGTAACCGCAACTGGAACGGCCGTGGGGTTGCCGTAAAGGAAATCGCGGCGGGACCCATGGAGCGGCCTGCGAACAGCAACACAAACGGGAGAGGACGGACACAAACAACGAAGGACCTTAAAAACAACAACAAGAAGGAAACAACAGAATCACACGAAACCCTAACTAATCAACCACGTCCACTGGTACATGGAACAAAGAATGTAAATACGCTGTCTGAGGCGTGATGTCGATAGATGCACGCCAAGGTTAGTATTCGACGTCCATGCCGTCTGACGCAGATTCAAAATCCGCGGCGCGCGGTACCAGACTTAGGAAAAAATTTACTGGTCTCTTTCTTAATAGTTGCACTTACATGATGATTATTGATTAACACCAGGTCTCCAATATTAAGCTGCGGTATATGCACTTGTTCATTGTGCCGCTGAACTTGCATATTTGTGCTGTCTATTAGGTTTTTTGTTACTTGTCACTATATTTCTTCTATTGGCAATGTTTCATGTTTGGGCCAACTAAAGAATTTTAATGAAGGTTCTATAAACTGTTTGTCAAATGATGATTCTGATACAATGGAAATTTCATTTCCCGAGTCTATGTATGCATTTGCTTCACAATTGTTTATCATACCTACAACTATTGGTTTTGTAATTTCGGAACATCTCTGTCGCTCACCATCTACTAATAGCCAATTTTTAATGGTGTTATTTCTCTAAAACTATAAAATATTCAATATGATACATCCTGGATCCAACCATTTGATGGAAAATAAATCGTTTCCAATTCCTAAAATTGTTTAGGTTCATGTAAAGGGTTGTACAGCTGTAGCCCTTACTTTGTTGTCAATATTATTATTATTAAACATTTATGTGTTTGCATTTCTTAAGTCATGTCGTTGTTGTTTCGACTTTCCTCTTGGATATTTGATCACAAGGCAATAATTTAGTGCTCGTTTCTTTTGAAACTTCTGGTTAAACTTGCTATTCTCATGGCCCGTGTCTTCCTGATTTGTGTTATTCTTTTCATTGTTGCTGGTGTTCAGATTTTCCACAAACGATAATAACTTGTTTACAGTAGCCCAACCACAGTACACAATAGGGTAGCCATCCCACTAATATTTCAGCTAAGTGAACTTCAGCCAGTAGATTGTCTAAATATTTAGTTCGTGTTAAATGCCAGTCAATATAGGTGAGAGTGGGGGAAATACACACACCTAAGGAAAAATCGATGTGAACCATTCGTTACGTCATTAAAAGCTACGAAAATAAGTACATACCATACAATGGACATTTCTCCACATATTCCTATCGTCTGTAAATAGTTATAAACAGTACCTTAATTTTGAACATTAAAATAAAAAAAAAGTGCAAATGCGTGGTATTCCCCACCCCTGAGGGTAATGACACGCAAAGTACTGGGTAATAGCACGCAAAACAAACAAATCATAAAAATGTACAATACTTGCTATTTTTATTTATTAGTTACTACAAATAGTAAACAGTATATTTAAGAACGAAATAATGTAATTCTACAAACATCTTTTATAATTTTCGTTTTTTACATTTTATTGATGTGAAAAGAGTTCATTTTCTCATACAGCAAAAATCGCACTTGTAACCTTTTGGAGTGTTCCAGCCACTACATTCTTCATGACTCCATCTGCTACAAGAAATACATCGATACTATAGATCTCCTTCTTTCCCAAAGTCTCCACAAACTAAATAGACATCTTCTGAAATCGCCAATGGATCCATATCATCCATTTCATCGTCATCACAAATGTTCTGCAAGTCCAGATTTAGGCCATCCTCGCTGCTACTTTCACTTTCTTGGCGGTGTTTCTTTTTATATAATGTCTGTTTCTTTTTCGAGACTTTTTTAAGTTGCAGATTTCTCCACCTATCTGCTTTCTCCTTATGATTTCTTTTCTTGCTTCCTTCAGCTTTCTTTTTCATGGCTTCTTTTTGTTTCTTTATTGATAACTCTGTTAGCAGTTTATTCTTCTCTGGAGTTGCTGTGAGGATCACTGACTTTCCCTTAGGCTTTCCCTTGGCTTGTTTCGTCTTAGAAAGAAGTTGGATTTGTTTTGGAACAGGAGATATGTCAAATACACTAACATGCTTGACACATGCACTTTTAGTTGATGTTGTTGTGACCTCTTCTAGGTCTACTAGAAGTGGAACATCTTCTGCTGGAGATCCAGGAATCTGTTCTTGACTCATTTTGGGGATATGTGGCTCGTTTGAAGATGCAACAACTTCATTTCCATTTGTTGCATCGGAACCTCTTCATCTTCAAGGACAACATCTTTTAAAATCTCACATTGTTGTAAGTCGTCATGCTGAAATTTGTTTGGATTGAAAGAGCAAATCCCACCTGCCTTAAACCCTGACTGCCCTTTGTCCATGGTAGTGACCTTAATATATGCCTTATTAAAAAGTTCTGCTAACTCACATGGTGTAATTTTTTGATACACCTGTGACTTCATATATATGTCACATTCATGACTGAAGGCTGATTTCAAAGAAGAAAAGAATGGAACATCTAGTGGTTGAGGCTTGTGAGAAGTGTGTGGAGGTATGGTTACCATGACAATAGAATGTTTTTTACAAAATTCAAAAATTTCAAGTGAAATGTGGCTGCTGTGATTATATAAAATCAGCAGCACAGGGTAATCAATAGTTGATTTTACATTGTTCACAAAATGTTGGATCCATTTGAAAAATGACTCATTGGACCAGCCATTTACAGAACAACCATATATTGTTCCAACTAGTCCTCCTTTACTTAAGAGATATGACATCCTCTTCCTGGGGAAGATAAACATAGGGGGGGATGTAGGTACCAGCAGTACTGAAACAACATATCACAGTCACGTTTTTCCCCCTTTCCCAAGACGTGGCCCCACCTATTTGTTTAACATCTTTAGGAGCCAAAATTCTCTCGGGCTTTTGTACAGTATTTATCCCCATTTCCATCGACGTTGAACACTCTCCCCTCTTTAAATTTATATTTTTCAAAGACATGTTCTAAGTTTTTAAAATATGCATTAACCTCTTCTTCATTAAATGCCTGTATTCTGTTAATGCTAGTTGCTTCAGGTTTTCCCATGCTAATACTTGGGTTTCTTCTTAAAAATAGAGTTAGCCAATCCTTTCCAGCTAACCTAGATGACTTATCAAATTTGTTTGCAGTGTTGTTAGCCTCTGCATACTCAAATGCAATCTTTCGCAGCTGGGTGCATGTAGTGCCATAGAGCAGCTTGGCCATTGTAATAACATGATCCCTAATCTTATTTTCCTGTTCTGTCGAAAATGTTGGGTTTCTTCCAAGTTTTGGACCCTCGGTATTTTTAACGTTCATTCTCGTTCGCAGAGTAGATTCATGAATTCCCGAAAGCTCTTGATACTTCTCGTATTTTTCTTCCAGATTTGACGGCATCAAGAGCCTTACAAAGTTCCTCTTGCGTCCATTTTGCTTTCTGAGTTTTTCTTTTATAATATCGACCCACTTGAAATTTTTAAAAAAACTCGTTAGTATCGAAAATATAACCTGCAAGGGGGAATACCACGCACTTCAACATGTGCGTGGCATTACCCCACTGTAAGTTCGATGACTAACCTAAGCATAACTCGGCACCTAATTCAAATAGCGGGACAAATCTACAATTAAATTAAAGGTTTCATCTAGGGTTAGTAGTTGATAAGCAAGAATTACATTTAAGCAACTTATAGTAACCCTTACCTTGCAAAATACAGCTGACCAAAATTACATGAGACACGCCGAAAATAAACATACTTCACTGCTCCAACAATTTCACTGGAAAATGGCTGGCATAAGCCGCGTAGTAGTTGTTACTCCTGCCGGCAGGGTGTAGCACCAACTGGGAACAGCTTGCGCTATTCAAACTGCGTAAATCAGCCTGCGTGGGATTACCCACATGCGTGTAATTCCCCCACCTTCCCTACTTTTTAAAACTTTCCTCATGAACTATTTTAGTGCTCCGGATTGAGTAAGACTAAAGATAATTTTTCTTGTGTCGTTAGTGACCAGTATTTATGTCCACATTTCTCTTGAAAATCCTTCTCTGAAGAAAATTCGTCTGACTGAACATTGCCTCGCTCAGCAGCATCCTCTATTAGATAACTTATTGCAAAATCTGGTTTCCGAGAATCCCCCAATTTTTGAGGTAAATCTTCAAAAATCTTGTAAGAAATATGTTTGGTGTACATCTCTGTCAGCTTTAAACTTTGGGATATTCTTGTATAGGTTCATGCTACTGCCTAATTGTAGTTCTTCTAATGAAGTATTTGTATCTAAAGATTTCCCTCTACAGTGATTTTCTGTTATCTTTTGTCTTGTTTTAGTTAACTCATTCTACATCTGTTTAAATTCACTATTTGGATGAGTTACTTCATCCACAGAAAGCTGTATGCTATTTAAAGTTTGTGTTCACTCTTGAAATTTTTGATCTACTAAGGGCTCTACTTTTTCCTCCAAACCCGTACACCTATCATCATGAAGAAATGGAATCTCCATTCTCGCTCCTTTGCTCTAAAATTTCAATATGGTTTTGCACATCTGAGATATGAAATTCTTCCAAACTATCTACATCATTATGAATTTCCCTAATATGTTCTTGAATTTCGTTACGTACAAGGTTGCACTGATGAAGCGTTTCAGTATGAATTTCATTTTCTAAGACGTTTAATTTATGATCTAGAGTATTTGCGCAATGCTCAAGTTTCTCCTCAGTGTGCCCTCTTTGGGCATAAACTAAAATCGTACAAATCCTAAGAATACACTGGTGCCCTCTCTTTGGGTTTACAGTATAAGCATGTGGAATAAAGCAGCATAGTATGTTGAAAGGTATGAATCTAGCCAGCGGCTTATAAAGACATTTTAACATTTATTTATCAAATTGTACATGGCTCTTCTTCCTTTAGCTTGTAATGCAAAAATACTATCCTGTAGTTACTGTCATTGAGAGGCGTACACTTACTGCTCTTCGTAAGTGATTTGCCTTCCACGTTTTAACTATTACTTGTGGTTTGTTGTTCAGTACAGTAAAAAGAACTATTTTTCAAAATTATGTAGCTTTTCTATTATTTAACTATTCACTAAAACATCGATACAAAGTACCACATGATTGTGACGTCACATTTTGTTCCTGTTTATCCATGTCAGCAAAGTTAACATTAGATTCCTGCATGCTCTACAACAACCAATATTGTTTATTACGTGAAACTTCGGGCTACTGCCACCTGTTGTTTTACGGTATGTAACTGTATGGTGCGTATGTCTGCACTTACGGTATGTTTTCGATTGTTTTATATATGTTTCTGACTCTCTTCTTTTGTAATTTTTAACACTGAATATGACTATGCAATAGCTGATATCTAGATCCGCTGTAAGAAAAAGACGGATTTCGGGGTCGATTACTGTTCTCTTCTCCATTTCTTTTCTCCGTTGCCTATATTCAACGATCGCTGGCACGAGGGAATTATATGGCTTCCAATCTTATTATTTAGGAGTATATTAGCCGCAGGTCTTGGGGAGCGAAAAGGGCGCGTCTGCTCCAGTTCACTGTATTCGATGTCGAATTAACCGCGACCCTGAAGGCGCTGGAGCATTTCAAATGTGCTATGCCTGCTAAGATCCACGTCTGTCCCTAATCGGTCTCTGCAACGCTTGTATCCAACCGAAAGAAGTAGATAAGGATATCGAGGACGCAATACTCCACTTACAAAAGTTGGCAAAGAAGGTGTATTTCTGTTGAGTGCCAGGGCACGTGGGTACTGGTGGGAACGAAAAGGGGGGGGGGGGGCTAGTAGCAGCCAAGGAGGCATGTCGAGATCCTCAGTTAGCGCAGTGTGTCATTCCCTTGCATGCTATCACTTCACTGTTGAGGTGTTGCGGCTGGAAGTGACAGACAATAAGCTCCGTCTAGGATGCCCACTACGCGGTTTTGCCATGCCATTCCAGCCACGCAGGCGGGATGAGATTCTTTACGCTTCCCTTCACAGCCCTATGGTGCCGGCGACAGGATTATCCTGTTTGTGGTGCTTATGGAGTACAGACCTATGATGCATGGCTTCTCGCTCTGGCGAGATTCTCCAATGTGTGGTGCTTGTGGAGTAGAGATCAGTGTGCGCCACATTTTATTAGACTGCATTTTATTTCAGACCAGAAAACTGTGGCAGACTTGCCGACGGATCTGCCTTGTACTTTGGCGGCCGGTGTGGCCATGCGGTTCTAGGCGCTTCAGTCTGGAACCGTTCGATCGCTACGGTCGCAGGTTCGTATCCTGCCTTGGGCATGGATGTGTGTGATGTCCTTAGGTTAGTTAGGTTTAAGTAGTTCTAAGTTCTAGGGGACTGATGACCTCAGATGTTAAGTCCCGTAGTGCTCAGAGCCATTTTTTGCTTTGTACTTCAACTGACGTTCAAACTGTTGTGATGGGAGTTTTAAGATTTTAAGATGTCTAACCTGTTTTCTAAAATTATAGGGAACGTTCTTAACGTGTGACCAGGGTGACTGGATCATACTTGGTTTTAGAACTGCTCAGACAGTCACGTTTCCCTGTGCCGTTATCTTAGCTCCTCTGTCGTTTTACTTATGTTCTAATCCCTTATTTAGTGCCTTTCACCCATCTTCATTGATTCATGGGGCGTGGCATAGGGTGATTTTGTAGATCAACAAAACTGAGGTGGGAGTGAGAGAGAGTCAATTTTTAGGTTTTGATAAAAAAAAAGGTTTTTATCACCACAGTTCCCAGAACTCCAGAAGATAGACGTCGACTGCGGATGTTGTACGACAGATACAGTCCCTTTGACTGTTCAGAGATGTCAGTAAACTCTCCCAAAGATGTAAACAAACATGCATGAGCAGCGCCTATTAGACAGAGTGGGTCCGACAGCTGGTCACTTCCAGTCATTGCACCAGGAACGAGGTACACGGCTCGTGTTGTCTATAGTTCAACGATACCTAAACGGTCAGTACTGCGGTTCGATCGCGTCCGAATCGTTACTTTGTGCCAGGAAGGGCTCTGAACAAGGGAAGTGTCCAGGCATCTCCCAGTGATCAAAGCGATGTTGTTCTGACATGGAGGAGACACAGAGAGATAGGCAATGTAGATGACATGCCTCGCTCAGGCTGCCCAAGGGCTACTACTGCAGTGGATGACCATTACCTACAGATTATGGCTCGGAAGAACCCTGACAGCAACGCCACCATGTTGAATAATGCTTTTTGTGCAGCCACAGGACGTCGTGTTACGACTCAAACTGTGCGCAATAGGCTGCATGATGCGCAACTTCACTCCCGACGTCCTATTTGTAAACACGACACTATACATCGCGGTACAGATGGGCCCAACAACATGCCGAATGGACCGCTCAGGATTGGCATCACGTTCTCTTCACCGACGAGTGTCACATATGCCTTCAACCAGACAATCGTCGGAGACGCGTTTGGAGGAACCCGGTCAGGTTGAACGCCTTAGACACACTGTCCAGCGAGTGGAGAAAGGTGGAGGTTCCCTGCTGTTTTGGGGTGATATTACGTGGGGCCGACATACGCCGCTGGTGATCATGGAAGGCGCCGTAAGGGCTGTATGATATGTGAATGTCATCCTCCGACCGATAGTGCAACCATATCGGCAGCATGTTGGCGAGGCATTCGTCTTCATGGACGACAATTCGCGCCCCCATCGTGCACATCTTGCGAATGACTCTCTTCAGGATATCGACATCGCTCGACTAGAGTAACCAGCATGTTCTCCAGACATGAACCGATTCGAACATTCCAGGGATAGATTGAAAAAGGCTGTTTATGGACGACATGACACACCAACCACTCTGAGGGAACTACGCCGAATTGCCGTTGAGGAGTGGGACAACCTGAATGAACAGTGCGTTGATGAACTTGTGGATAGTATGCCACGAGGAGTAGAGGCATGCATCAATGCAAGAGGACGTGCTACTGGCTATTAGAGGTACCGGTGTATACAGCAATCTGGACCACTACCTATGTATGGTGGTGCAATACGCAATGTGTGGTTTTCATGAGCAATAAAAAGGGCGGAAATGATGTTCATGTTGATCTCTTTTCCAGTTTTCTGTACTGGTTCCCGAGCTCTCGGAATCGAGGTCATGCAAAACTTTTGATGTGTGTATTTGTTAAGCTGCTGAGCACCTCGGCGATGGGCGCCCGTAAACTCCAAAAAAACACACACACACACACACACACTCACTCACTCACTCACAGCCTTACCATTGGTCTTTCTCGGTGTACCCAAACTGTACTGTTTGTCAGTCGAGCTCGTTTATGGGGGAATGCTACGACTGCTTGGCAAGTTTATTGATTCAACTGCTTACAAGGTGAATGACAGCAAAAAATCAGATTTCATTTCTCACCTGAGGGAATGGATGACTCAAATCCGGCCTCATCAAACACCACAGTACGGAACTTCACACACACCACACTGAGTGAAACCTGCGCTGACAAGTCTGTACTTTGGTCATCTTTGCGTCGTTAGCAGAGGTGGAAGAACCGTAGAAATTTTGATTAACAGCAAACCCAATACTGTCGATTGGGTTCAGCCAGCCATACATCGGCACATATCGTCAACATGCCGTCAGCTGACGTGTCGTCATACCAGTTCTTGCGCCGGCAGCCAGGAACGCTGTGTTTATTCTCTCTCTGCTGCAGTGTGACGCTTCGTGACTGTTGATTTTTCGATAAAGAACTTCAGTTAGTTACCGTTCGAAAATGGTCTTCTATAGCAATTGTACCTGCCATTGTTTCAATTCATGTGAAGATTACAGCTCAACACGACTGTCTATCGAGTCTGTATAAGTTTCTGTGCTTCGTACTAAATTAACGTTGTAATCACAGTATACCGGAACTGATATTTCGTGTCTGTGTCTGGCTGAGTTTTTGAACGATAATAACAATCGAAATAGGGAGCCAATCCTCTAGTCTCGCGGCAAACTACCTAACGTCACAGCGCCACTTTCAAGTAAACTGAATTATTTCTTTAAGAAGACAAAAGTAAAACTAGCAATTCGTACCGGAATACAGTCAAGAAAGTCCAAAATACTTATTTTCTCAAATACAGGAATTTACAAATTCTCTTGCAATGACTGCAACGAATTTTTACGTCAGACAACAAGGTAGAAATTGCAGAATAGCGTTTGCGGAACACACCCGGCAATGTGAGCGTAATCAATTTACATTTTACATGCACCTAGAAGACCAAAAACACAAAGCAGAGAAAGCGGGGAATGGAGATATTGTAAATAGAGGGCGTACCTACAAGTAATATTTGAAGAAATTTAAATCTACAACCACACAGAAGTGTAGGCAAACGAAATTCTTAATAAACAAACAGAACTAAAAAATAAAAAAATCTGAAAATTTGAATTGATATTCTAACAGAAAAGAGATAATTTTTCTTTTCACGAAATATAAAAAACAATAGAATAGTCAACACAAATACCTTTGTACGAGAAGCGAAAGTATTATAGTTACACAATCACTATAATGTACCGTTTCGCTGATTTTTCGCAAATAATATTTGTTGTAAACGTTTAAGCATCACTGGAGAAAGCAATCAAATATTTGTAAGTGTTGTTGTAAACGTTTTCGCATACAAAAACTTACTATTATCACAAAAACTGAGAGATAATCTATAGGACGCTCCAGGATGCACAATTGTAGAATACATTGTAACATCTGAGACGTAAAGCAAACAACTACAGTCACACATGTAAGTCATTTCCTATTATGTTACACCGTATTCAAACACAAACGAAGCAACCTTAGAGCTATAATGTAGCATACGCTGTAAAGCTAGCAGCTACCAATATAGACGTAAGCAACATATGCGAAACGTACCATCATTGCATTATCACTTGAAAATGGAAAAACAGTTGAAAAGAGCTCCTTGTGACGTAGATATGACAAATTAATAAAACGTGAATTGCAGCAAACACTTGGATGAAAATATACGAGTATATAATATGTCGTTCTTCGACTTAATACACCCTAAGAGTCTCAATATGTGCCCTGAAGTGACGTCGTGATCACGTGGCCAACTTACAGACATGAAGCGATCCAGCATTACGATCTTAAGCTATTTCTCATCCAAAATATAATACAATGTTTCTCACTGTCATAATCTTACCCACACTTGGCTCAGTTTGCATCTTAGTTGGGATCCAACTGCAGTAAGATTGCTGCTGAATCATAAATAGCTTGGGAGTATGTGTAATCGTTTTCCAAATAGTTTACTACTCTACCAAGGTAAATATAATGATTCCATCGATGTAAAACACAAAACAGCAGTGTTCTTAAAAAGCAGTAGCCAGGGAACCAAATGTTAGCCATAATTTCCCAGATTTCCATGGTGTGAGAAGTGTGGTGGAGGAATTAATATGTTGCATCTGTACATACGGTTGCTTCTGGCTACAATCCATGCTTGTGTTGTCCAGCACAGCTAAACATCTGCACACTAAAGCAAGCTCTTGTAGTAGTGAAATCTACAAGCTGAGTTGTATACTTCTGTCACTCCTCCATTTTCTTAAGCAGAGAATTTCTAGGTATGGTACCACTGCAGCCATTAACAAAAAACTGTTCCAGGAAAATTGGAGCTTAAAGGATACAGCTTCAGTAAGGTGGTTGATGAATTGCAAATAGTGGTGGAATCTGTGTAATTGATTTCCATGTAATTGCAAAGAAAAATACTCATTAAATGTAATTATTCCTCAGGCTCTAAAAACCTAAGCGACGTACGTAAAAAGGGATTGATGGTAAACCTACGTATAGGCTCTAATTAGCGGGATTTTCCCATTGCGAGACTTATGTGAGAGGAATTAATATATTGCAGCTGTAAAGACACATTGCTTCCTGCTATTATCCATGCTTAAGTTGTCTAGCGCAGCTAAATTACGAGCAACTAACAAACCCTTATTCCATCGGGCCCAAAATTATCCACACTAACGGGAACCAAGCTCTCACTGTCTATATCGTGTGTGTGTGTGTGTGTGTGTGTGTGTGTGTGTGTGTGTGTGTACTTCTACGTATAGACCGTGGTAGAGCGTACTTACCTACCAGTGGGTTTACTTTATATTTTGAATGGAGGCCTAAAACCTACAGCAAATAAAACTCTTCCAAATTGAGGACATGAAGTTTAGTTGTGTCGAAAAGCCATTACTTCAGCAGGGCAATAGCATAGGATGTGTTACATTTCCACTTGTTAGTACCTAGAAGCAGTAAACAGAGTATTGACTACTATCTTCCCACAGTTCATGATTGTCTAGGGAGCGTGTACTTTCGGGTGTTCTTATTACTGCAGAATCACATTAGTGCTACAAACATAGTTTTTTTATACTCAAAAGCAACTAATCGTAATTCATTAATATCCAAATGTTAGACAGTATTGTTCCAGGCAAGTGACCGATTTTAATGTCAGCCAATCCCACTTTGCAGCAAGAGTGTATTCATATATTTAAACAATGCACTACAGCAGTTATTAGATAATGGGACACTAACAGCCTGGCACTGATTGGCTGTCAAATATCTTCGTTGCTCTGGTGTAAGCCTCAGGCACATGACTGCTACGACAACAGCCCTGACCATCTGCGGTGTGCTGTGACTTCGTGGTCACAGTAACAAGTCACACGTTACAGCAGTCTCGGACGAACTACGGACGTGCATCTCTAATGCAATGCAAACTATCCAGAATATAAAAACCGCCCACACATCTCTTATGCACTCCATGTCTGAAGTACCATGAAAATTAATGTGCACATAGTTAAACCACGCCAAATGTCCACTCAGAAAAGAAACTTTCGCCAAGACAGAGTGGTGACTGACGAAGCTAACACTTACTGACATGAAATATCACATACATATGGCCTGTGAATAACATCACTGCTTCCCTGGTAGTCTTCCTTTTGTAATCAGAAGCCATGCTGGGTGTAAGGTTGTCACACATCTCCATTTTGATAAAAGAGATCCCGAATAAAATATTGCATAATAGTATTGGCCAGTTGCACTTGACAAGGCATAGCCGTAGGTTTTTATACTTCCTGTAAACGGTTTCCGGAACTTCCCTGCTAAATTGTGTAAGAGAATAAGGCACTTATGTCTTGACACCAAGGCCCTAGAATGTCGTGTCTTTCCACTATTAAATCATATACATGTTGTGTCATCCCTGTCCTATATATAGTGGTTATTTTAAAGTTCTGTACTTAACTACAGTGCTGTCTGTAACTAATCTGGATCTTGTGTTTACCTGGATGAGACTTCATTTGGCTTTCAAACTTGTTCTGAAGTGTTTAGTACACAAACTACTGGGCTGTTGTATTTAGCAACAAAGTATTTCTCACGCTGCCCTGTTCATCTTCATTTCGGTTTACTAGTAAAATTAGTGACTGCATCCACCACTGGTACAGGAACTGTGACTAAACGAACCTTGAGAAATTCCTCGCGCTATTGAATACTTCTGTTTACTATTACAGCCACCACGTTCTGAAGGAACAAATATTGAAAGCTGAATCTGTTCATTCAACTTGGAACAGTTATACAAGTTAATTTTTAATACCAGAATGACCCTGATATGATATTCGTTGACTTCCCTTCAGTTCTTAAGACTGTTCACAATTCAGTTAAAGTTAATGCGTATCACTAAACCCTAGCAATACCAACGCATTTTCTATGAAGTGTATTACCAAGGAGAGGCAGGGTAGTGTACCATATGACCACCACAAAATTAAAATTTCTCGTTAATTGTTGTTAACTGTTGTTAAAAACATATTTTTAACAAGACATTAATGTAGAAATAGATCCATAACATGCTGAAAATATCTTTTAACATAATTTTAATAAAACCGACGCAATTTCCATAATGTATATACTGAGGGGAGGGATACTGTATGGCCACCACAGTTAAAATTTAAAAAAAATAGAAATTTCATTATTTCTCGTTGACTTTCGTTCACAACATACTGTTTAATGATATACAGATGTGTAAGAAGGTTCCTGAACCTAAAGATATGAATTTGAAATTTATTGCAAAAAGTCATATTCACGACTAAGATTTAAATTTTTGTGTTCAGTTTTATGTAACAATTTAAAAAGTTACGAAGTCTGGTATAAGAAATCACTAAAGCAATAACTATTTTTTCAAAATTTCAAATATAGTGTACGTGATTACATTACAATATTTTCAAAAGGTGAACATAATGTAGCCCTCCCCCCTCCTTGGTATAACGAGTGTTGATTAAAGAAAATATACTCTTCAAACATTTTAGAAAATGTCTTTATGAAAAAAATTGCATAGCTACCCTCAAAACTACAAAATATTAAGATTCAATAAGAAAACACTAAAGCTAGTGTGGCTGCTGTTACAGTCATCATCGTTACTTTTGAACGTAAGAATTAAGAGGAATGAAGCAGATTTTTAAATGAAACAATAACACTCTGTTGATATAAACGACAATATATTGAGCGAAACATGTTTCATCACAGAACGAATTAAATTCAGTCTTATCCTCCTTTACATTAGTGACAATTCAAAAAGTTCGTACCTTGCCTTATTAATTGCAGTACAGTTAATTGTGTGGTGCCAAAACACACATCCGCAAATTCTTCACGTCTGTGGTTAACGCAATATGAGAACGCGGTCGCCAATGCTGTACATAAGGCGCCGAGAAGCAAATTGTGGTAAATCAACGTTTTCTCGAAAATTGAGGGGCTGCCACCAATTTCTTCTCTTTACTGCCGTTTATGCATTGCGCCTGCAAAACACGATTACAGCTTGTGTCTACCTTAAAACGTACCTTCAAAACAGCCCACAAATGCAAAAGATGGTATGCTCACTTATGATTGCAAAGTAAAAGTGAGTAAACCCATGGTATGATAAAGCAGCAGAACCTGGTATATGCTTGGCAAGCGCCTTTGACCATGAAGATCTGGAGATGCACAACTCGCTTTGTATTTGTTGTGTTTTTTGTCTGCATAATGGTGTTTTCCTAGCTTATTACTTAAAGGAACCTAATTTTGAGCCTACGTGTGTCAATTTCGTCAGGTTGTCCCCCTACCACACGCTACCATGAAACAAAAAACTGACTGTTACCTGGCGCATTTTTCTTGGCTTATCTCGCTTGCGAATGAATGGAGAACATTTATAGTATTTTCCTTTTGTTTTTTGATTAAATACCAAGGGTATTTAAACTGGGTCACAAGCCTTGAACATCTGGCTTGGCTCATTATGGACTCAGCTAAGCTACAGAAAAAAATCACATACAAATCCTCTACCAGTAAAAGAGCAGATTAATATATTCGTATACAGCCTGCTCTAACGGTTTCTGATGTTACAGATCACAGTCATTAAACAGGAGTTAAATTCAGATAGTAATGATTATAAATCACATTATGATTGGGTCAATGACATGCGCAAACCCGTTAATCGACTGTCGTGTACCACTGTTATCAAATATAAATTGTTTCTCATTCCAGAGATGAATCTCAAATCATTGGCGTCGATACATGAAGAAGTGCTTGACGGACTCATGTTTGTGGCGTTCGCTGTTGTGTTACGTAAGTCACCAGTAGATTACCCAACGCCCACTTGCTTATTTGCACTGACGAAACTGAAAAGTATTGCACACGAACGCTTGGATCGAACGATACCGGACTACAGCTGCAGTATTTTCGTCCCCTCGGCATGCGTTGTTTAAAATTTCATCATTATGCGAGCTTAGTTTCATTAAAGAAAAACGCTACTATTATAGATGAGAGTGGTGTGAAAACATGACGGCCATTGGGTGTGTTTAACGTTACTAGAACTTTTCAGATAGTGGTCACAGCACTGTCTGAGAACGTACATGTTTAGCTTATTGAATTTTGAGAAAAGTCGAATCATTGACTTCAGAGACATGGGAGCATCGTGCCGACAGACTTCACAAACAGCTGGCTATTCTATAATAACGGTAGAACGACTGGTGACGAGATAGAGTCAGGACAATAACGGAAGGAAGAGTAGGCAGTGGTATTTCAAGAAGAATTTGAACGTCAGAATATCTTTGGACTTGAAAGTTTTCTAAATAAATGAAAATATGTGGCATCTCTGTTTATGATAGTAAGATATTAGCTGTAATAATAAATCAACTTTCGTAATCAAACTTCTACGGTCGTAATGTGAAAGCAAAACTCCATTGTAATAATAATTAATTGTCGTAATGCAAAGGAATGTCTTTCGTACTGTAGAAGTTAGCAATCTGACTGCAAAAATTCTGAACAGTTTAAACTGCCTGAATAATGAACTGTGACATAAAACCTAAGATAATTAGTTTTGCAAAACTGATCCCAGATCCCAGAACTAAAAGTAGTACACAACAAAGGAATTCTGTCTGTGAATGACATAAATTGGCCCTGCGTGCATAAAAAAAAAATATTTAGTTGTTACCTCTATTCTGCGCAAATCTGGATAACACGTTTCAATACTGCTCTATCTTGCGCGCCGCTATGCTACAGGTGCAGATTACTACATCTGCACAGAGACAATCGTGAGGTGCAATGAATTCTCTGTTAGTTGTAAATCGAGGTTGTTGTTGTTGTTGTGGTCTTCAGTCCTGAGACTGGTTTGATGCAGCTCTCCATGCTACTCTATCCTGTGCAAGCTTCTTCATCTCCCAGTACCTACTGCAACCTACATCCTTCTGAATCTGCTTAATGTATTCATCTCTTGGTCTCCCTCTACGATTTTTACCCTCCACACTGCCCTCCAATACTAAATTTGTGATCCCTTGATGCCTCAGAACATGTCCTACCAACCGATCCCTTCTTCTAGTCAAGCTGTGCCACAAACTTCTCTTCTCCCCAATCCTGTTCAATACTTCCTCATTAGCTATGTGATCTAGCCATCTAATCTTCAGCATTCTTCTGTAGCACCACATTTCGAAAGCTTCTATTCTCTTCTTGTCCAAACTATTTATCGTCCATGTTTCACTTCCATACATGGCTACACTCCATACAAATACTTTCAGAAATGACTTCCTGACACTTAAATCTATACTCGATGTTAACAAATTTCTCTTCTTCAGAAACGCTTTCCTTGCCATTGCCAGTCTACATTTTATATCCTCTCTACTTCGACCATCATCAGTTATTTAGCTTCCCAAATAGCAAAACTCCTTTACTATTTTAAGTGTCTCATTTCCTAATCTAATTCCCTCAGCATCACCCGACTTAATTCGACTACATTCCATTATTCTTGTTTTGCTTTTGTTGATGTTCATCTTATATCCTCCTTTCAAGACACTATCCATTCCGTTCAATTGCTCTTCCAAGTCCTTTGCTGTCTCTGATAGAATTACAATGTCATTGGCGAACCTCAACGTCTTTTTAATACCTACTCCCAATTTTTCTTTTGTTTCCTTTACTGCTTGCTCAATATACAGATCGAATAACAACGGGGAGAGGCTACAACCCTGTCTCACTCCCTTCCCAACCACTGCTTCCCTTTCATACCCCTCGACTCTTATAACTGCCATCTGCTTTCTGTACAAATTGTAAATAGCCTTTCGCTCTCTGTATTTTACCCCTGCCACCTTCAGAATTTGAAAGAGAGTATTCCAGTCAACATTGTCAAAAGCTTTCTCTATGTCTACAAATGCTAGATACGTAGGTTTGCCTTTCCTTAATCTTTCTTCTAAGATAAGTCGTAAGGTCAGTATTGCCTCACGTGTTCCAGTATTTCTACGGAATCCAAACTGATCTTCCCCGAGGTCGGCTTCTACCAGTTTTTCCATTTGTCTGTAAAGAATACGTGTTAGTATTTTGCAGCTGTGGCTTATTAAACTGATTGTTCGGTAATTTTCACATCTGTCAACACCTGCTTTCTTTGGGATTGGGATTATTATATTCTTCTTGAAGTCTGAGGGTATTTCGCCTGTTTCATACATCTTGCTCACCAGATGGTAGAGTTTTGTCAGGACTGGCTCTCCCAAGGCCGTCAGTAGTTCCAATGGAATGTTGTCTACTCCGGGGGCCTTGTTTCGACTCAGATCTTTCAGTGCTCTGTCAAACTCTTCACGCAGTATCGTATCTCCCATTTCATCTTCATCTACATCCTCTTCCATTTCCATAATATTGTCCTCAAGTACACCGCCGTTGTATAGACCCTCTATATACTCCTTCCACCTTTCTGCTTTCCCTTCTTTGCTTAGAACTGGGTTTCCATCTGAGCTCTTGGTGTTCATACCAGTGGTTCTCTTATCTCCAAAGGTCTCTTTAATTTTCCTGTAGGCAATATCTATCTTACCCCTAGTGAGATAAACCTCTACATCCTTACATTTGTCCTCTAGCCATCCCTGCTTAGCCATTTTGCACTTCCTGTCGATCTCATTTTTGAGACGTTTGTATTCCTTTTTGCCTGCTTCATTTACTGCATTTTTATAGTTTCTCCTTTCGTCAATTAAATTCAATATTTCTTCTGTTACCCAAGGATTTCTACTAGCCCTCGTCTTTTTACCTACTTGATCCTCTGCTGCCTTCACTACTTTATCCCTCAAAGCTACCCATTCTTCTTCTACTGTATTTCTTTCCCCCATTCCTGTCAATTGTTCCCTAATGCTCTCCCTGAAACTCTGTACAACCTCTGGTTCTTTCAGTTTATCCAGGTCCCATCTCCTTAAGTTCCCACCTTTTTGCAGTTTCTTCAGTTTTAATCCACAGGTCATAACCAATAGATTGTGGTCAGAGTCCACATCTGCCCCTGGAAATGTCTTACAATTTAAAACCTGGTTCCTAAATCTCTGTCTTACCATTATATAATCTATCTGATACCTTTTAGTATCTCCAGGGTTCTTCCATGTGTACAACCTTCTTTCATGATTCTTAAACCAAGTGTTAGCTATGATTAAGTTGTGCTCTGTGCAAAATTCTACCAGGCGGCTTCCTCTTTCATTTCTTAGCCCCAATCCATATTCACCTACTACGTTTCCTTCTCTCCCTTTTCCTACGCTTGAATTCCAGTCACCCATGACTATTAAATTTTCGTCACCCTTCACTATCTGAATAATTTCTTTTATTTCATCATACATTTCTTCAATTTCTTCGTCATCTGCAGCGCTAGTTGGGATATAAACTTGTACTACTGTAGTAGGTGTGGGCTTCGTATCGATCTTGGCCACGAAAATGCGTTCACTATGCTGTTTGTAGTAGCTTACTCGCATTCCTATTTTCCTATTCATTATTAAACCTACTCCTGCATTACCCCTATTTGATTTTGTGTTTATAACCCTGTAGTCACCTGACCAGAAGTCTTGTTCCTCCTGCCACCGAACTTCACTAATTCCCACTATATCTATCTTTAACCTATCCATTTCCCTTTTTAAATTTTCTAACCTACCTGCCCGATTAAGGGATCTGACATTCCACGCTCCGATCCGTAGAACGGCAGTTTTCTTTCTCCTGATAACAATGTCCTCCTGAGTAGTCCCCGCCCGGAGATCCGAATGGGGGACTATTTTACCTCCGGAATATTTTACCCAAGAGGACGCCATCATCATTTAATCATACAGTAAAGCTGCATGCCCTCGGGAAAAAATACGGCCGTAGTTTCCCCTTGCTTTCAGCCGTTCGCAGTACCAGCACAGCAGGGCCGTTTTGGTTATTGTTACAAGGCCAGATCAGTCAATCATCCAGACTGTTGCCCTTGCAACTACTGAAAAGGCTGCTGCCCCTCTTCAGGAACCACACGTTTGTCTGGCCTCTCAACAGATACCCCTCCGTTGTGGTTGCACCTACGGTACGGCTATCTGTATCGCTGAGGCACGCAAGCCTCCCCACCAACGGCAAGGTCCATGGTTCATGGGGGGAGGAAAAAATCGAGGTATACTTTTGGAAAAATCATAATCAATTAAAAATTATAATGAAAAATGATATATGTGCATAAATGACAGCACAAAGTTTTTTTTTTTTTTTGCGTACTGTGAAAAACTGCTCA
Source organism: Schistocerca nitens (assembly GCF_023898315.1). Taxonomy (NCBI): domain Eukaryota; kingdom Metazoa; phylum Arthropoda; class Insecta; order Orthoptera; family Acrididae; genus Schistocerca; species Schistocerca nitens. Next base: position 498,731,747 of record NC_064619.1, on the reverse strand, counting down.
AGGCTGATGGTAAATTTAATGAACGTCTTAACATACAATCTAGCAACTCTCAGTACAAGAACCAAGTTAGTCCAATGGCCCTGTAATAATGAAAAATGTAACATCAACATAATATATACCTCTCACATTCCACTTCTGGTATACACTTAGTTCCATTGAGGTTTCTCCTTCACAAATCAGTTTACGTTACAATCTAGATATAATCATGTTCATTAAACGCATTGGTAAACTGAGACTTTACATTTGAAACATAACCTTACAATTGCTTCCTCACTCTAACACAGCTTAACATTATCTGGTCACTGCGCCCTCACGCATACCAAAGATAAAACCCTAACTTCTGCGAATACAGATTTACAGCATCACTGCTCGCTCACAGTCGATTCAGATACCGAAAGTATACATGAGACCTACCGGACAGTTCGACAGTCTAGTGAATAATCGTATGGCGACAACTGGGATCCGAGCAGAGAGGCAGTATCACAACATGCCTTCTGCAACAGACACGGGAACTGCCATGCGTCGTTTGCCAAAGCGACCATACCACAGACAACAGAGAATGGTGTGGTGGAGGGCCAGAGTCAACTTGCACACTGAATAGCATTCTGCGGTCTTTAGCGATGGTTCTCGCTTCCGTTTGTGACGGTAGGATCGACATGTCTGTTGGCGACCTGGTGAGATATCACATGAAGCAGAGATTTACGAGACCCATGGCTCTGCAATCCTGTGATTACAGTGTGGAAAGTTATTCCATATGACAATTTCTTTGTTAATTGCTTAAGCAACCCTGATTGTTTACTAGAATGCCTCGAGAACGTTAAACCAGTTGTCATAACCCTCAAGAGCAGGGTACATAGTGGCACAGAAACTCCTCAGCATGACATTCTGAGTCATAACGCTGCAAGGAACACAAAAGTGTATTCATACACGTTGTGCACACTACTCAAACTGCTGTTGATGATGGACATCATTTCTGAAGAGAACTAATGTTCACTTTGTAACTCTTACATTTTTGTGAGGATAATACACTACTGGCCATTAAAATTGCTACACCACGAAGATGACGTGTTACAGACGCGAAATTTAACCGACAGGAAGAAGATGCCGTGATATGCAAATGATAAGCTTTTCAGAGCATTCACACAAGGTTGGCGCCGGTGGCGACGCGTAGAACGTGCTGACATGAGGAAAGTATCCAACCGATTTCTCATACACAAACAGCAGTTAACCGGCATTTCCTGGTGAAACGTTATTGTGATGCCTCGTGTAAGGAGGAAAAATGCGTACCATCACGTTTCCGACTTTCATAAAAGTCGGATTGTAGCCTATCGCGATTGCGGTTTATCGTATAGCGAAATTGCTGCTTGCGTTGGTCGGGATCCAATGACTGTTAGCAGAATATGGAATCGGTGTGTTCAGGAGGGTAATACGGAACACCGTGCTGGATCCCAACTGCCTTACTAGCAGTCGGGATGACAGGCATCTTATCCGCATGGCTGTAACGGAATGTGCAGCCACGTCTCGAACCCTGAGTCAACAGATGGGGACGTTTGCAAGACAACAACCATCTGCACGAACAGTTCAACAACGTTTGGAGCAGCATGGACTATCAGTTCGGAGACCATGGCTGCGGTCACCCTTGACGCTGCATTACAGACAGGAGCGCCTGCGATGGTGTACTCAACGACGAACCTGCGTGCACGAATGGCAAAACGTCATCTTTTGGATGAATCCAGGTTCTGTTTACAGCATCATGATGGTCGCATCCGTGTTTGGTGACATCGTGGTGAACGCACATTGGAAGTGTGGCTGGCTCTGAGCACTATGCGACTTAACTTCTGAGGTCATCAGTCGCCTAGAACTTAGAACTAATTAAACCTAACTAACCTAAGGACATCACACACATCCATGCCCGAGGCAGGATTCGAACCTGCGACCGTAGCGGTCACGCGGTTCCAGACTGAAGCGCCTTTAACCGCACGGCCACACCGGCCGGCTTGGAAGTGTGTATTCGTCATCGCCATACTGGCTATCAGCCGGCGCGATAGTATGGGGTGCCATTGGTTACACGTCTCGGGCACCTCTTGTTCGCACTTTGAACAGTGGACGTTACATTTCAGATATGTTACGACCCGTGGCTCTACTCTTCATTCGATCCCTGCGAAACCCTACATTTCAGCAGGATAATGCACAACCGCATGTTACGGTTCTGGATACAGAAAATGTTCGACTGCTGGCCTGGCCAGCACATTCTCCAGATCTCTCACCAATTGAAAATGTCTGGTCAATGGTGGCCGAGCAACTGGCTCGTCACAATACGCCACTCACTACTCTTGATGAACTATGGTATTGTGTTGAAGCTGCATGGGCAGCTGTACCCGTACACGCCATCCGAGCTCTGTTTGACTCAATGCCCAGGCGTATGAAGGCCGTTATTACGGCCAGAGGTGGTAGTTCTGGGTACTGATTTCTCAGGGGTTGGGTTGGGTCGGGTTGTTTGGGGGGAGAGACCAAACAGCGAGGTCATCGGTCTCATGGGATTAGGGAAGGATGGGGAAGAAAGTCGGCCGTGCCCTTTCAAAGGAACCATTCCTGCATTTTCCTGGAGCGATTTAGGGGAATCACGGAAAACCTAAATGAGGATGGCCGGACGCGGGATTGAGCCGTCGTCCTCCCGAATGCGAGTCCAGTGTGCTGACCACTGCGGATTTCTCAGGATCTATGCACCCAAATTGCCTGAAAATGTAATCACATGTCAGTTCTAGTATAATATATTTGTCCAATGAATACCCGTTTATCATCTGCATTTCTTCTTGGTGTAGCAATTTTAATGGCCAGTGGTGTATGTAAACTGACACACCACAGCATGTGGGGCATCCACATATAGCATACGTAACTGCTCTCTGACATTTGGAAAACATCGTGAAATAACTGAACAAAAAATTAAATCTTGAAACAATATTATCAGAAAGCTGACTGTCTTAAGCTAGGGGGCGTAATCAGACGCTTTACACATGGTGTCACAATTGATTACGTATTCTGTTGCTGAATACTGCATACTTGCTTGGGTTGGACAGAATCGTTCAACAACATTGGTGTCCAGTTAAAAAACACAGTGAGAATTGTTATTGGCATCGCGCTGTATATACAGTATTCACTCCGCTGCAGAGTGAAAATCTCATTCTGGGAACATTTTTGAATGTTTAAACGCTACAATTTTTTGCTAGTTCATTAGTATTCGTATGTTTATTCTATATCTTTCTTCTCAGGATCTATGCACCCAAATTGCCTGAAAATGTAATCACATGTCAGTTCTAGTATAATATATTTGTCCAATGAATACCCGTTTATCATCTGCATTTCTTCTTGGTGTAGCAATTTTAATGGCCAGTGGTGTATGTAAACTGACACACCACAGCATGTGGGGCATCCACATATAGCATACGTAACTGCTCTCTGACATTTGGAAAACATCGTGAAATAACTGAACAAAAAATTAAATCTTGAAACAATATTATCAGAAAGCTGACTGTCACAAGCTAGGGGGCGTAATCAGACACTTTACACATGGTGTCACAATTGATTACGTATTCTGTTGCTGAATACTGCATACTTGCTTGGGTTGGACAGAATCGTTCAACAACATTGGTGTCCAGTTAAAAAACACAGTGAGAATTGTTATTGGCATCAAATCAAGATTAGTTCCCCGGCTTCATATTTTACCTAGTATGTCACCACCAGAACTTGGCCAACAGGCAATGGAAAGAGAATGCAATAAAATATACAAGGAATCAGTTCTTACAATCTCTCCAATCGACAAGATTCTTTCTTGTCTTCTGACATTGCATGCTTGGATTTAGAAAGCCTGTATGGTATCTTGGCAGCCTCCACTGACCTACTCTTTGTGATTTAGAAGAGCACTGTTAAGCTAACTGGACACTGGGTACTTGACAAGGTCTGGCTAAACACACTGCCCCAACTATACCACCAACAGGCTTGCAGCTGCCAAGAAAGATTCGGAACGGCATCAAGCAATCAGAACCTGGTTGCAATATTCAAAGCATCTCTTTATAAAAGGTAGAGTGTACACAGCCCAGAAAAAGAGTATGGAGCAAAATATCAAACAATATACAGTATTATTAGTGAATTCCCATATAAGAAGAATTCAAGGGACTTGAATGACCTCATGAAGTGTTTTCCAAAGGCTGTTGTGTGGTTTACCTTCCTGTACATAGATCTCTGCCATATTAACAACATTTTTGAATGAAACTTCCTGGCAGATTAAAACTGTGTGCCCGACCGAGACTCGAACTCGGGACCTTTGCCTTTCGCGGGCAAGTGCACTTGCCCGCGAAAGGCAAAGGTCCCGAGTTCGAGTCTCGGTCGCGCACACAATTTTAATCGGCCAGGAAGTTTCATATCAGCGCACACTCCGCTGCAGAGTGAAAATCTCATTCTGGGAACATTTCTGAATGTTTAAACGCTGTAATTTTTTGCTAGTTCATTAGTATTCGTACGTTTATTCTATATCTTTCTTCTCTGTTTTACTTCTCACATTTTTCTGTAGTTTCGCCATCACTAATTAAGTACTAGCTACCATATAGGGCAGTAACACAATAGGTAAAAGTATTTAATGCAGGGTGATGCTAGTTACCCAGTATGGCTTATAAGCAATTTATATTTAAGAGGAGTTGACGGCAAAGAAAAATTTCCTTGAAATGGATCAGTGCTGGACTGAATAGGAAAAAGAATCCCGTAATGTTTGAATACTCCATTAGTAGTGCAGCGCTTGACACAGTCATGTCGATTAAATATTTGAGCGTAACATTGCAGAGCGATATGAAGTGGGACAAGCATGTAATGGCAGTTGTGGGGAAGGCGGTTCATTGGTAGAATTTTGGGAAGATGTGGTTCGTCTGTAAAGGGAATCACTTATAAAACACTAATACGACCTACTCTTGAGTAGGGCTCGAGCGTTTGGGATCCCTATCAGTTCGGATTGAGGGAGGACATAGAGGAAATTTAGAGTCGGGCTGCTAGACTTGTTACTGGTATGTTTTATCATCACGCGAGTGTTACGGAAATGCTTCAGGAACTCAAATGGGAGTCTCTGGAGGAAAGGAGGTGTTCTTTTCGTGAATCGCTACTGAGGAAATTTAGAGAACAAGCATTTTAGGCTGACTGCAGTACAATTTTACCGCCGCCAACTTACATTTCGAGGAAAGACCACAAAGATAAGATAAGAGAGATTAGGGCTCGTACAGGGGCATATAGGCACGTCATTTTTCCCTCATTCTGTTTTGGAGTGGAATAGGGAGAGAAGATGCCAGTTGTGGTACGAAGTACCCTCCGCCACGCACCTTATGGTGGATTGCGCAGTATGTATGTAGATGTAGATGTAGATCGCCGTTCATGTGGCAGTTGATGAAGTGACTCTGTCGTGTGTGTGTGAGTTGCGTTTGCGTGAGTGTGTATGTGTTGGTTTGTCGTCTAATTTTGACCGAAAGCTAGATTTGTGACAGTCTTTTCGTAGTGCATTTCTGCGACTAAGCACGTCTGCTATATGATGAGTAGCAACTCTCCTTTTCACAATATTGTTACTTATCAAAAATACAACATACTGTAAAGATTTGTAATTTGTTGTAGTAGTAATAATCAGTAAGACCCCATAATTGTGCATTCCAGTTGTAATTTGTTGTAGTACTAATAATTAGTAAGGCCCCATTACAGTGCATTCCAGTAGAAAACGTAATTCTCGTTAGCACGTAAACACCCAGTTGCAAATTAAGAGGTTTAGAAACGCATTTCGTCTGCTGAGCTGAGCGAGCTAGAGGAATCAGACTTGCCGCCGTCATGTACGCGTTGCGGCCTCTCGGTCCCGCGGGCCTCGTTGCTGCGTGTTTCTTAATTTATTTCACTGTGGGGTCGTTCACTTTCATGTTTCCACTGGCTACGGAACTGTAGTTTTTATATGTCTTTTGTGCATTACAAAAAAGTATTATACAATCTCTTTGGACTTAATTCCAAGATTTTGGAGAGTTATCCATAACTGTGGAGAGAGACCAAACCTTAACAATAGTAAGTAAATGTAATTTTCAGTACTTACTCAGAGGTGAAGAGGTTGCCCGGTATAGACGAGCGTGGAGAGCTGCATCAAACGAGTCTTCAGATTAAACAGCTCAACAATGACAATCGCGAAGTGCTAAAAACTCAGATCGGTTGCCGTATCCGCGGAAACTCACAACAATGAAGAGCACGTTATAAATAGCGGTTTCCGCGGAAACTGGGTGTTATTTCTGAAACTCTGACTATCTGTGCACAAAGACGCTATGTTTGAGTATTTCAGAAATTTCATTAGTGGAGAGGTTTACGAGGAGGCCCTGCGGCCGCTGGGGAGCCATGTGAGTGGGCTGGCTGAGGGGATGGGCTGGAACGTGTTTTTGCTCTGGAAAGACTCTGATGAGCCTAAGGTGCGGCGGTACGGGCAGCGCGCTGCCCAGATGGCCTTAGAGGGATTCGGGGGGAAGGGAGTGCCGCGCCAGCGGGGGCTGGCCGTCCCCGATGACGCGCCACTCGTGGTGCGAGCAGCTGCCGCGGGTTACCGCGGGGCTACTGACACCGGCCCTTACGGACTCCCTTATAGGTCACTCGCCAGCACCGCCAGGGCCACGTACCAGCAGACGCAGTTTCGGAAGCAGCTGTGAGTGACGTCTTCAGCTGCATTCCGGCACTGCGACACCGAAACCGGACGCCAAGCACCGCGCAGATCGCTCACCAGCACCGCACGGCTATCGGGGCCCACTCCACCTATTGCCCGTGCAACCTAAGTTGACAGCGGAGCTGTGGCGGGTGAGAGCGACCGTAAATGGGAAAAAGCCTTCACAATCGCTCCCATCAGCCATAAAAAAAACGCACCGGGTCTCGACTTAGTTTGCACGGACAATGGCCCTTTTAAACTCTGATGGGTTCATTTTTTTGTGTTGACTGCTATGGGAGTGAGCACCGACAGAAACAAGGAAGGAGAGAAGTTTCAATGGCTGGTGGCAGGAATCCAAAATGCACACTGGCAAACAGCGGGCAGAGCAGCAGTGACAGAAGAGCCAATGACAGTGAAGTCAGCATGTTCCGGAAAAGCCATCGCCCTCCCAACATAAGCGGAAGCTGTCAATTGAGCAGTCAGGGCATCGCCCAACCGGCTCACGTGTTTCTCAATTGTCACATGTGATCACAGGCGCTCTCCTACATTCCAAGAGCCAATGACCGACGTTAAGAAGATTCTTCGAGAAGCTTTCCAACGTGACAGAAGAGGCAATGACCGTGAAGTCGTTCACCTCCAGCAAACTGAACTGAAGATATATGCGAGACGCAGTGGGCCCGACTAAAGAAGAGTAGTTTTCAGTTCAGTTTCGGAGCTGAAGACCGTCATGCAAGAAGAGACTACATCATACACAGACGCACCAAGTCCGCCGCTGTAATGGAATAGCAAGCAGCAGCCTCGGCGCCAGAAGACAGAAGTTAAAAGGTATTTGAAAACTGATTTTTACGTACCCGGGTGACTAGTGAGGACGGGAAGGATACGGCCTCACATCACCAGTCACCTGTGAGTTGGAATGAAGATCTGACAGCCGAAGACTGGCAAGCTGCAGTCCTTTGTTCGAGTCCGGGACACTGGCCGTCCCCCGCCGCGCTGCTCCGCTGGCCGACGCACAACACGGACACACGCGGCCGCTCAGAGAAGAGAAACACTGGGACGCCACATCCAAGGTATCACCATCCGATGCACGACTTCGTTCTCAATAATTAAACGGGACACCACACGAGGCGCGTCTCCAGTCAACTGGGCGATACGGCGACACGAGATACACACCGCCAGGCGTAATCAGACGCCGCCGCTGCCGCAGCAGAAGGCTTCGCAAACGACACAGCTGCCGCTCTACCCAGCCAGGACAATCCAGTAAGAAAACCGTTGTACAAATCTTCAATAAAAGTTATCTTAGGTAAAAATGCTGTTTCATTCTACCTCATACCCGAGCCAAGGAAGAACCCACCCTGCCCACATGTTAAGAGAGAAAAATTTATTTAGTAGTTTCACCCTGACATAATGCTTTAGAATCAAATGCCCTTTGCAGTAATGCTCATCCTGACAATTGACTAGCATCAAAAAGAGAAAGCCCAGTTACATTTAGTAGCAGAAGTGTTACACTGTATATAACACTTCCAAATTAACAGAATTCTTTATTTCTAAGAAGGGAAGAAACGTAACTTAAATCCTCGTTATGAAGTGGCTTCCTGTGCTTCGTGTGCCTCCTACGTACAATTACTTGTTACTATTCCAACTCGCAGAACGCAGGCTAAGTATCAGCTTCCTATTACTCAGTATTGATGCTCCCTAAGTCTGCTTACCGAACTGGGCCGACCACCGATGGGCGGCTGGTTAAATAAACTCTTCATTAATATACCATTGATTTATGTGTGTTCCGTAATTTATGATAATAAGATAGCAGCGTAATTGTTTCCGACAGCTCGTTTAGGGGGCCCTGTAAGTGTGTTGCTGCTCGCTGTTTCCACTTGCGCGCGAGTCAGCGTCGTGTTGATGCCGTTTCTCGGCGCTGCGCTGGTCGGTGTGCAGTCGATGCTTTACGACTCACGTTTATTATAGGCCAGATGCACCAAAACACTCTACATTGAATCGTTGATGTGATCAAGAGCACAGAGTTTGAATTGCTAAACTTTTGTTGCTTTCTGGGTGACCACAGTTTCTTTAAATAAGGTGACCAGGTTCAATCGCACATAGCTCTCACTTTCAGGCTACATAAACATTACTGCTATCAGTATAGCGAAGTTTCATTCAAGGTGTAATATGAACAGATCTACTTCTTTTAGAGTACAGAAAAAGAATAACTCAGTTTATTTCTCCCTCAAAGGTACACTCAGAATAAAACTCTCTGAAATAGCTATTCACTGAAACACTGAGTTTGAGGCAAAACATTTTTTATCATAGCTGTCAGCCTGTGCACTCAAGAAATGTCTTCAGGGATTGACTTGTAACCCTACATTTCCTTTGACACATTCAAACCTACAGCTGTTCCATCTCCAGACCTACAAAACCTACTGCACAATTCTTTGTATATTAAGGGAACCTGAAAGTAATGTCGTTTATTTACACTAAATTCCAAACGATAAACTGTTTTTATTTTTAATCGATAATGCAGTCGACCTTCTCATCAGCAATATTTTGTCACTCGGTGTGCAAATTTCCACTGCCGTATTAAAAAAAAAAAAAAAAAAAAAAAAATCTGTTGGTTTTTGAGCAACATATCTGGAGATGGAGTTTAGGACATCATCTCAATTTTCTTTTTGCTACGTAGAAAGTGATGTAGCGATATGAATAAATGGTAATCCGCTGGCTCGATATCAGGCGAGAACGGGGGATGAGACAATATCCCCATCTCATTTCATTAATTTTTGTCCAGGGTTCGTCTCGTGCGGAGCAATCTTGCATTATCGTGTTGCAGAATAACGTATTTTCTCTTGAATATCGGTGGGCACTTATCAAGTAAAGATTGATCTGCTTGATCCAGCTGTTCACAGTAAAAGTCTGCATTCACATTTTGTGTAGGTTTCATCATTTCAAAATGAACGAGCCTGCGAATACTCCAACAAACACCCAAAAGCGGCTTGTTGTGTGGTACGAACCTGGCTTAGCTGTGCTTCGTGACAATTCATTTTGAGAGAGACTCTCTTTAACGTTCTGGATTCTCATAGAGGACCCATTTCTCATGTTCTATGATGAAGCTATCGATAAACGGATCTGTATCCTGTCGCTGAAGCAATAAGTTGCATGTGAAGAATCAGTTACCTATCTTTCTCTTTACCAAAATGCTGCAAATATTCTTGGATAGTCGATGTGTGGCATGACGTATTGATACCTTCCCACTGGTGTTCTACAGTGGATAACGGAATTGCAAGTTTCTGTTACACACCGATAGTTGGTTGGCTGGTTTTGGGGAAGGAGACCAGACAGCGAGGTCATCGGTCTCATAGGATTAGGGAAGGACGGGGAAGGAAGTCGGCCGTGCCCTTTGAAAGGAGCCATCCCGGCATTTGCCTGGAGCGATTTAGGGAAATCACGGAAAACCTAAATCAGGATGGCCGGACGCGGGATTGAATGTCCGCTGGACAACGCCTCCAGCGGTCTGTACTTGGAGCGCCCTCTACCATCGCAGTACAGGATGGTCAGGGGCGGCGGCAGCTTCTCATCATCGCACTCGGAGCTATTCTGCTACAGGATACTTCGCAGACGCCACCTAGTCGCAGTTCCGACTCCATCGTTCGTGCTATGGTACAGAGAACCTTTTCCTTGTTGTCACTGATAGCTGGACTTTATTTCCTTTCTATATTATTTGTAATGAGTCTTGATACGCTTGGAGAAATACAAGTAAACCGGTTTATTGTGATAGTTTGTTCACTATCCATTTCTACTCCTATTTAGCTTTCCTACGACGACAGTTGCCCCACCACTCCGTAGCCCATGTCCACATACGAAGTCATACACAACTAAACTAGTTACGAGTACTGAAAGTGGTAGTCTTCAAGTGTAATTCTTCCCATTCTGTCTTTTTTTTTTTTTTTTTAAGCCTTCGGCGGTGTTCTCAGTGTTCCGCTTTCTTGTGGTCGATTTCTAGGTTCAACAGTTGCTGCTTTCGCAACCCTTTGGTCTCTCTGTGCTATTGTTGCTTTTCGCTGTTTGCGCACTGCTTAATTGTCTAGTTATTTTGCGCATTGCTTAATTACTATGGATACCAAGCCACAATCGTCTTTTGCGATGCCTTCAAATGATGTAATTGATCTAACTCAGTTTATTCGGTTTCAGAGTCAACAACAAATGGCGCTACTATTTGAAGTAATGAATCGTTTCGTGAGTTCGACGAGGCGAAGGAAGACTGGACAGAGTGTATCACACATTCAACGCGCACCTCGCAGCATATCACCATACAAGGTACTGACAAACTTTCTTATTTCTTGGTAATGGCGGAAGTCATCATGCACCTCTTATAAGTCATTTCCCATGTCCCGCTCTGAACTAGTACCATACGAGGACCTATTAGAGTGCGAGCCGGCCGCTGTGGCCGAGCGGTTCTAGGCGCTTCATTTCGGAACCGCGCTGCTGCTACGGTCGTAGGTTTGAATCCTGCCTCGTGCATGGATGTGTGTGATGTCCTTAGGTTAGTTAGGTTTAAGTAGTTCTAAGTCTGGGGGACTGATGACCTCAGATGTTAAGTCCCATACTGCTTAGAGCCAATTGAACCATTTGTACCATCTGCTACTCCTCCACTCAAATTTAAGTCACAAACAGTGTATAGTGTGTTTTCCAAACACCGCAGTGGCGTTAGCGCAAAGAAATAACCTAATAGTCGTTCTGGAAAGGCTCACAACTCGTCTGCAAATGGTTCAAATGGCTCTGAGCACTATGGGACTCAACTGCTGAGGTTATTAGTCCCCTAGAGCTTAGAACTAGTTAAACCTAACTAACCTAAGGACATCACAAACATCCATGCCCAAGGCAGGATTCGAACCTGCGACCGTAGCGGTCTTGCGGTTCCAGACTGCAGCGCCTTTAACTCGTCTGCAGTGCTACTTGAAAACAACTTCTGTGTCTCTATTGCTCGACATTCTGTCCGTCTGCCACTTGACACTGGAGCTTCAATGACTTTGCTCAGTTGTAGCGCTTTCGAGTGGTCGGCAAAACTAAGTTGAGTACATCGCGCCATATGCTGACACCATACAACGCTGAAGATATTTCTGCCTTAGGCACTTGTAGTCTTCCAGAACTTTCATCCACGAAGATGGGATGAGGTCCTCACTCGTCTTCACATAGGCCACAGCCCTCTGACGTACGGTTTCTCGCTCTGGCGAGAGGACCCTCCAATGTGTGGTGCTTGTGGCGTACATATCACTGCACGCCGCATTTTACTAGACTGTGTTTCGTTTTCGGACAAGAATACAGCGGTACATTTGCCAGCAGATCTGCCCTCTATTTTAAGTGACCTCCAATTGTGTGGGTTTCAAGGTTTTGTGATGTTTCCAATTTGTTTTCGAAAATTTTAGGGAAATGTTTTAATTCTTTTTTATAAGCGGTCAGTCAGTCACATTTCCCTGTGCCTTTCTTTTTGCTCTTCTATGGTTTTGTCAGTCGTCTTCTGGTGTGTAACACAGATTTATTGTGTGGCTCAATGCTGCAGAGGTGGGAGTGAGTGAATGAGTGTCATTTTACACAGTTCCTGCTCACTATGTGCAACACATTTAGCGATTTTATCCACTTTCGTGTGCTTTAATGAATTTAATGGTGCTACAACCTCGCTGTTGAGCGTCCATAAGCTACAAACACACACACGCGCGCGTTTTTTAGCACTTGAAACATATCATTAACATCCAGGGTATCCACCCAATGCAATCACATTTGCTTGCTCTCTGTGACTTCTCACTCCCACGCATTGTGAGAGAATTGCAGGCTGATTAATTCCTCCGCCGCTCAAATCGTGGCTCCCTTCGATCACTTGCTCAGGAGGAATGTTCCATTTGGTTACTCGCAAGCCTTTGCTTCGAAGCTGTGAACAAAGCTCAACGTAATTATTCACTGATAATGGTGTCACTAAGTATCACTAGTATCTTATTGGCAGAAAATTGTACTTGATGACTGACCTTCAACTCGCCAGTGCAAATGCCGTAACAGTGGGCTCCTATTTTTTCAAATTACCAATATGAGATTGTGTATCGGCGCATTTATAGTGTACCAACGTAGATGCTCCGTGTCGCCTCCGTGATGGTCCAGATTCTTGCTTCTCGCTGCTGCATTGATGCAGAAGACATACACTCCTGGAAATGGAAAAAAGAACACATTGACACCGGTGTGTCAGACCCACCATACTTGCTCCGGACACTGCGAGAGGGCTGTACAAGCAATGATCACACGCACGGCACAGCGGACACACCAGGAACCGCGGTGTTGGCCGTCGAATGGCGCTAGCTGCGCAGCATTTGTGCACCGCCGCCGTCTGTGTCAGCCAGTTTGCCGTGGCATACGGAGCTCCATCGCAGTCTTTAACACTGGTAGCATGCCGCGACAGCGTGGACGTGAACCGTATGTGCAGTTGACGGACTTTGAGCGAGGGCGTATAGTGGGCATGCGGGAGGCCGGGTGGACGTACCGCCGAATTGCTCAACACGTGGGGCGTGAGGTCTCCACAGTACATCGATGTTGTCGCCAGTGGTCGGCGGAAGGTGCACGTGCCCGTCGACCTGGGACCGGACCGCAGCGACGCACGGATGCACGCCAAGACCGTAGGATCCTACGCAGTGCCGTAGGGGACCGCACCGCCACTTCCCAGCAAATTAGGGACACTGTTGCTCCTGGGGTATCGGCGAGGACCATTCGCAACCGTCTCCATGAAGCTGGGCTACGGTCCCGCACACCGTTAGGCCGTCTTCCGCTCACGCCCCAACATCGTGCAGCCCGCCTCCAGTGGTGTCGCGACAGGCGTGAATGGAGGGACGAATGGAGACGTGTCGTCTTCAGCGATGAGAGTCGCTTCTGCCTTGGTGCCAATGATGGTCGTATGCGTGTTTGGCGCCGTGCAGGTGAGCGCCACAATCAGGACTGCATACGACCGAGGCACACACGGCCAACACCCGGCATCATGGTGTGGGGAGCGATCTCCTACACAGGCCGTACACCACTGGTGATCGTCGAGGGGACACTGAATAGTGCACGGTACATCCAAACCGTCATCGAACCCATCGTTCTACCATTCCTAGACCGGCAAGGGAACTTGCTGTCTAACAGGACAATGCACGTCCGCATGTATCCCGTGCCACCCAACGTGCTCTAGAAGATGTAAGTCAACTACCCTGGCCAGCAAGATCTCCGGATCTGTCCCCCATTGAGCATGTTTGGGACTGGATGAAGCGTCGTCTCACGCGGTCTGCACGTCCAGCACGAACGCTGGTCCAACTGAGGCGCCAGGTGGAAATGGCATGGCAAGCCGTTCCACAGGACTACATCCAGCATCTCTACGATCGCCTCCATGGGAGAATAGCAGCCTGCATTGCTGCGAAAGGTGGATATACACTGTACTAGTGCCGACATTGTGCATGCTCTGTTGCCTGTGTCTATGTGCCTGTGGTTCTGTCAGTGTGATCATGTGATGTATCTGACCCCAGGAATGTGTCAATAAAGTTTCCCCTTCCTGGGACAATGAATTCACGGTGTTCTTATTTCAATTTCCAGGAGTGTACAAGCTGTGCGTAGCTATCTACCATATCACCAGAAAATTGCCCAGGCCACAGAAGCGGCTTGTGGTTTGTAGATTCTGTTGTACTACATCTGCACTGGTTGACCTCATTCACCTTGACAGATTCGTAGCTCTGTGGCTCGCCGATATTTTCCCTGTCAGCACGAGCCTGGAGTTCACCACTGTGTCATTTTGCTTCACACCGATAATGATCGGTCATGTGTTGTGGTGCCCAGGGCTCTCCAGCCTGACGTACTTCATTTGTTACACGAATGTCACTGGGACAACGTTCATTCCAAGCAGTTGGCACGACGTCAGTGTACTTGGCACAGTATGTATGCACGAACTGAACAGTTGACTTCTCAGTGACAAGCCTGTGCTGAACATAAGTCAGCACCACCTATGTGGTTCCTTGAATGGCTCAAACATTGAGCACCTTGTCAGTATTAGCACTTGGATTTCACAGGCCTCCCTGGAATACATGGTGACTCACAGTCATTGACGCTTTCAGCAGTTTTTCTTTCGCGGTTCCTGTGCTCTCAACTGTGGCTCGATTCACAGTCCTGGTCTTGAAATCGATCTTTTGCTTCAAAGGCAGCCTTGTGACGGACCATCACTGGTGGAGTTGTTACATGGATTGCACCACTGCACCTTGCTTCAGTTACTGCACTCGCCACAGCAGAAGACGCCCACACTGCTCAGACTGGCGTGGCATCAAACTAAAGATTCAGTCTTTCACGGATAGTATGATGGAGACTCAGAGGATTGTTGATGCTGTTCTTGTTGTGGTCTTCAGTCCTGAGACAGGTTTGATGCAGCTCTCCATGCTACTCTACCCTGTGCAAGCTTCTTCATCTCCCAGTACCTAATGCAGCCTGCATCCTTCTGAATCTGCTTAGTGTATTCATCTCTTGGTCTCCCTCTACGATTTTTACCCTCCACGCTGCCCTCCAATACTAAATTTGTGATCCCTTGATGCCTCAGAACATGTCCTACCAACCGATCCCTTCTTCTCGTCAAGTTGTGCCACAAACTCCTCTTCTCCCCAATTCTATTCAATACTTCCTCATTAGTTATGTGATCTACCCATCTAATCTTCACCATTCATCTGCAGCACCACATTTCGTAAGCTTCTATTCTCTTCCTGTCCAAACTATTTATTGTCCATGTTTCACTTCCATACATGGCTGCACTCCATACAAATATTTCAGAAACGTCTTCCTGACACTTAAATCTATACTCGATGTTAATAAATTTCTCTTCTTCAGAAACGCTTTCCTTGTCATTGCCAGTCTACATTTTATATCTTCTCTACTTCGACCATCATCAGTTATTTTGCTCCCCAAATAGCAAAACTCCTTTACTACTTTAAGTGTCTCATTTCCTAATCTAATTCCCTCAGCATCACCCGACTTAATTTGACTACATTCCATTATCCTCGTTTTGCTTTTGTTGATGTTCATCTTATATACTCCTTTCAAGACACTGTCCATTCCGTTCAACTGCTCTTCCAAGTCCTTTGCTGTCTCTGACAGAATTACAATGTCATCAGCGAACCTCAAAGTTTTTATTTCTTCTCCATGGATTTTAATCCCTACTCCGAATTTTTCTTTTGTTTCCTTTACTGCTTGCTCAATATACAGATTGAATAACATTGGGGAGAGGCTACAACCCTGTCTCACTCCCTTCCCAACCCAATGTGAAAATTACCGAACTATCAGTTTAATAAGTCACAGCTGCAAAATACTAACGCGAATTCTTTACAGACGAATGGAAAAACTGGTAGAAGCCGACCTCGGGGAAGATCAGTTTGGATTCCGTAGAAATATTGGAACACGTGAGGCAATACTGACGCTACGACTTATCTTAGAAGATAGATTAAGGAAAGGCAAACCTACGTTTCTAGCATTTGTAGACTTAGAGAAAGCTTTTGACAATGTTGACTGGAACACTCTCTTTCAAATTCTAAAGGTGGCAGGGGTAAAATACATGGAGCGAAAGGCTATTTACAGGATTGTTGATAAGCCACCAGAATCTAATTAGTTCGTGTAAAATGCATGATTTCGCCCTAGTCCTTGTGCTTTCAGATTCTGTGCCTGCCTACATGCACCATCCCTCGCTGCGTCCAGCTCCTGAGCTCAACACCATCGGTGTCAGTCCAAGAGGCAATGGAAGTCTCGATAGCCACGGTCGTCTGGGGATGGGCCCTCCTTCCTGGTGGCTACCCCGTGCAGTGCCTTGGGTCCCGCTACTGTCATCGAAATGGCTCCATCTTAATTTGCTGCCCCATCTCTGGATGTACATGCATTCCTTCTGCCCCATTTGTTGGCTGGTGTCCCAGGTCGGCGCAGAGTGTTTGTCGGGGTGCAGGCAGGATCTCAGCACCAGCATAAATTTCGGCTCCCAACTCATTGCCAGCTGCATCCAGCCCTAACCGCCCCATTATGATTTACTCATCTTCACTACAGGACGCTGGTGAGGAGGTTTGTTGGGATAGGAATGTGGTATCATGTACTGATACCACCCCACTCGCGTTCTACGGTTGGTAATGGAATTTAAGTTTCCGTTAGATGCTGACAGCAGTCACGCGGAATTTGGCGGACCGAATGGTTTACGCCTTTATGCCTTGCCTCCAGTGACAATGGACTATGAGCGCCCCCTGCTGCAGCAATATAGCCTCTCTCCCGGCAAGTTCGAAGTGTGTGCTGTCTTTCGGTAACTTCACGCTGAGATGTTCCGCCTGATTTAATGCACCCCACATCATATAACTGTCAACTGCGATACCACAGATTGGCAGGGGTACAGAAACTTTGAAGCAGGACATACAGACACTCATGATAAAGGCTGCCAGATAAGCAAGCGTGTATCCCTGAGTATAGCATACGTTTGCTGGATATGGTCTTGGTGACGCTACGTTTTCTGAGCAGGAGACTGGCAAGTGCCACTAGTCCTCTGTAAACTCTGTGGGCGCTTCAACAACCAACGTGGGGTGTGGCTGTGGAAACCTCTGTGTCACATGGAAGGGGACCTTGGCTTGAGCACCCAGGTCGTGGGGCTGGTATAAACATCTATAAAGAAAGATCTCAGTCTCAAGGTGTGCTGTGTGCTGATGAGATGCATGGCTGTTGAGGCTGAACACTCTTTAGCGGGCATTCTATGGGGAACCTGCCGCACCTCAGTTGTACAAGACTTACCTAGGTGAGTGGGGTTATGTCTAGGTGGATTTTTATTTCCCTAGCTACTCTTCAGGCAGAGGAGGAACCATCTAAATTTCCTCCTCTTACTCCTCGTGGAATGGATGGTTCGCTGACAGGCACCAATAAGCAGTCTCACAAGAGAGATCATGTAGCCAGTCCTCCAGGCTCAGGACTGACACAGAGCTCTTCATTCAACAGTAAGAGAATGCACGCTGCTCGTCAGATCGTGTTTTTGATTGTGAACATAAGGGGTGTGGTTTTGAAAAGTTTTCGCCTTTTTATATTCAAGAAGATTCAGATGGCATTTTAGGTACTATGAAATCAGTCAAGACAGACAAGGCCATGATACAGCCTCCCATATTTGCTACATCTTTTGCTTTGGCCCTTCAAAAGCCTATTTCGACAGCCAACGCTTCTACATAAAAAGAGTTTTCTAGTGTCAGCAGTAATATCTGTGTTTGCCAGTACACTCATCAAGCCGTTGTTTCAGAGTCCATAGCCCTTCTGAGAACATCACATACAGCCATACAGCCAGTAGGCACTGTTGTTGAGCATCTTGTTCCACCAAAGGCAGAGCCAGGCAAAAATTCCAGCGCTACCTCCAGTGCTGCTGCTGTTTATCGCACAAAGCCCTCCCAGACCAAACTTCCACTCCAGGCGAAAACAGGCGGTAGACCAGATCAGGCCATGTTTATGTCATTGGACTTGACAATTCTACAGCTTCTGCTTTATAGTTGATGGACTGCGAAGTCTACCTGGGACAACCATGCTATCTCATGGTTGAAACTTCGTCTGTTACAGGCTCCCCACCCTGGCACAAAGACAAGGTGAATGTGGCTCAAATACTACAGTGGAATATAAATCAGTTCAGGGCTCATGTGGTGGAAATAAAACTCCTGGCAGACGCCCACCCCAAGTTTATCATCCACCAAAACGAAAACCTGACTGCGGCACGCCCCCTGTGCTTGTGTTACCTTCCACCAAAAGGATGACTTGGCTGTGGAAAGAGGCAAGTGAGGGGTTTCTATGTTTGTCACTAACACACACCGCTCCTCTGCTCTCTCTTCGGTTACTAACCTACAATCCATAGCCATTGCTGTTCTTGTGGGCCACAAGATCGTTCTCTGCTCACTGTATTTACCTCCACAGGATACAATAGAATTTGAGGCTCTCATTGGTCTTATTCTACACCTACACGCCCATTTCTCCTACTGGATTGTGGGTCTTAAACTATTCTTGCCCCAGGGATCGAGTCTTGGAGAATATCATGACATCTCAGGAGCTATGCATCTTCAATACTGGCAGTCCCACACACTACTTACCTGATACTGGGCTGTCCTCAGCCACCGACCCCTCTTTCTGCTCTCCAGTCCTTGGAGAATCGGCACAGTGGGAAGCAACTGATGACCTTCATTCCAGCGATCACATCCCAATGTGGATCACTTAGTGGATGGACGATTGCTTGAACAGAATCACCAAAGTGGAGGGTCGTCAGGGATAGCTGCATGCTGTTGAACCAGCTCGCTGTGTTTGAACACCGCAACAGCGTCCAGGAATGGATGGACCACTTTACACAACTGATCCATCAAGTCAATGACTTATTCATCCAAAGACTTAAGGTCATTTTAGGAGGCAACCTGTACCTTGATGGGCTCGTGAGTGCCATCCAGTAATCTGGGACAGGTTTGCAGCTCTTCGACTGTTTATATCCGGCCCAGCAGCAGACAACCTTGCAGCCTTTCAAGTCGTGAGAGCCAAGGTACACCGCGTAATTTAGAAGAGAAAGAAGTTCATGCCATGCTTTCCTGCACTCTGTCAACTGTCCCACTCGTCTAAAAAAATATGTGTAGGCGTCAGGAGGGTTTCCAGCAAAAACATTCATCTACCAACAGCAGCAGTCCTGAAACACGTGTGTCTCCATACAACACCTGGAGACATCTCTCAGTTGACGGCAGAGTATTGTGGAGAAAGTATTGCCAGTGCCAGCCAGGATCCAGCATTTCGTCACTACCTTGTAACTGCAGAGAGGGGCAAGCTCGACTTCAGGTCCCACAATTCTGAGTCTTACAACTTCCCTTCCTCCATGTTGGCTCTGGAATCACCGCTGTCTGACACTCGTGATACTGCAGCCAGTCATGACGAAATCCAGTACTGCATGCTTCGACATTTTCCAACGGCGTCAAAGGAAATCCTGCTCGAATGTTTCATCTGATAAGGCAGACAGGCCACTTTCGCAATTCTCGGAGAGAGGCGATACTGATGGCTCTCCTCAAACCAGGAAAGAATCACATATGTCACAGTTGTTATCGGAATATCGCCTCATCGAGCTGTCTCTGAAAGTCCGTGGAGTGAATTGTTAACCATTCGTCTTGTTGTTAGAGACCAGGCATCTCCTTAGCCGCTCCCAGTGGGATTCAGGAGATTTAGGTCCATTGTCGACAGCCTGACCCTGCTAGAGGCTGCTATTCAGCAGGGTTTTATACGCAAACATCCCTGATTAGCTACCTTCTTTGAGGTCTGTAAGGCATATGTCACTTCTTGGAGACACAGTGTTCTAAAGCTAGTTCATCAACGGGGCCTTTGTGGCCACTTCCCCATCTTCATACGGACCTTCCATTCTGACCGATTTCTTGGGTCAGGAGTTAGTACACGATGTCGGGTTGTTCAGAGCAGGAGAATGGCGTCCCTCAGGCCAGTGTATTAAGTCTTACCCTCTTTGCCTTAGCCACAAACAGTATCACGTTCCATCAGTTGCAACTTACATTGGAGAGATAAGAGGCGTGGTCTGAAAATATGGGTTTTCACTTTTGTGCAGATAAGTGTGATTGTTTGTTCATTTTTATCGTTCTCGTCTACTTTCAGTTTACTTGACTTGTTTATGAGGATTTCATTTTTTATTCCAAATTGTCGTGGTTGCTACACCTGAGAGACGTGAAAACCAGGACCCAAAAGGCACTGAACAGCACTAAGTTCCTTAGCCACAGGTCTTGGGGAACAAGACAGGGCGCGTTTGCTCCAGTTTTGTAGGGCTTACTTCCATTCACGTGAGCACAGTGTGTGGGTCGACGAGGTCTTCTTATCTGAAGGTCATTGATGCTATACACCATGAGGAGATCAGGCTGGCGACGGATGCTTATAGGACCATCCCCATATCTAGTCTCTTTGCTGAGGATGGTGAACAGCCACTTACAATCCGACAGGAACTCCTCATGCTGCATGAGGCATGTAAGCTCCTAGCAGCTCCGAAATCATCTGTATACCATAAAATTGCCTGTCTAGCTCTGGAACGCCTTTGCTCCAACCATCCTTGAGCAACAAATCCGTTTTGGATACGAGTGTGGCGTGTGCTAGAGCCACATGGTGTGCAGCAAGTACAACCCCCAGATCCAGGGCTTAAAGCATCTGCAACCATGGTTACTGCAGGGGCCCAGCGTAATTTTACATTTAATGCAGTACAGGAGAAAGTGCACTGCCGTATATGTTTTTAATACGAGAGTTAAGGATATTTTAACTGAGCACCGGAATTATTTAGCTGTCATTATGGATGGGTCGAAACAGAGAACTCTGTTGATTGGTTTGACGTTTTCCATGATCGTGTCCGATTGTCTCAAGACTTTACTGTCTTTGACTCGGAATTAAATGCGATCTTTCTGACACTAGAACAAATGAGACATGATTTCGGTACTCGATTCCTTGTCTGTACCGACCTGTGAGTGTCCTTCATTTTATACAAGGCTTGTACACAGCAGATAAAGCAGTCCAGAATATACAGGATGCCCTCCTCCAGCTAAAATGGCTGGGGAGGGAGGTATCTTTTTGCTTTGTGCCAGAGCACATGGGTATTGCGGGAAATGAAAGGGCGGGTGTAGCAGCCAAGGAGCCACGCCGCGATCCTCAGTTATTTCAGTGTGTCAACCCCATGCACGCTATCATCTCGCTGTTGAGGTACAGAGTCATGTGACGATGGGAAAATGAGTGGCTAGAAGTGACAGACAATAAGCTCCGTCTAATAAAGCTCACAACGTGGCCGTAGCGAACCTCCCCCCAGCCACGTTGACCCGACGAAGTCCTCGTTAGCCGTCCTCTAATAGCCCACAGCATCATGAAGCAGTGATTCTTGCTCCTGGGAGTAATGTGTGTTGCTTTCTGGTGTACAGATTACTGTGCCGCACATTTTATTTGTCTGCATTTTATTTTCTGACCAGAAGGTAGCAACAGATTTTTCGTCTTTTAGGTAACGTTTAAACTAATGTGGTGAGGGTTTTAAGGTTTTGTGATTTGTGCAGCTAGTTTCGAAAAATTTTTGGGGAGAAGATTTTAACATGTTTGGGGGTGACAAGCTAACCCATGCTTTTTGTTAGTTGTCACCCAGTCACATTTTCCTGTGACTTTCTTTTAACTCTTCTGTCGTTTTACTTCTGTTTTAATCCAAGGTGTAAAAAATTTCATCATATCTCCGTTGTCTTATGGCGTGTGAGATAGAGTGATTGTATAGGTGAAAACGAATGAGGTGGGCGTGAGAGCAAGAATGTCATTTGATATCCTTCCTCCTGACTGTGTGGCAACTAGTATCGTAATTTTGTCCACATTGGTTTTTTTAAATGTATGAAAGGCGCTGATAACCTCGCCATTGAGCGCCAATTATCTCCAAACGCACGCACACACACACACACACACATACACACACACACACACACTTATTCCCTCGTTATATGATTCTTTTCAGCAAGTGGACAGGGCGATTGAAGTAAATCGTCCACGAGGGGCAATTCTGAACAGGCAAAGAGAAATGATGTCATCTGGAATTATCTTTCATCATGACAATACTTGGCCGCACACTGCTGCTGCAACAAAGTCGCTCCTGCAGTGTTTTCGAAGGGGAGTGTCAGATCGCCCACCGTATCGCCCGGAGTTGGCTCCCTGTGATTTTCATCTCTTTGCTCACGTAAGCCGCTGGATATGGTGACAGCACTTTGATACAGACAACGACCTGCAGACCGCAGCAAAGAATTGCCGGAGAGCGCAGGCGACTGCACTCCGTGGCGAGGATATCGGAAATTTAGTACCACGCAAAGACAGCTGTCTCGGTCAGTGGGGCGAATGTGTAGAGCGGTATCTAGAAGCACAACTATTTGTTGCAAATAAAACGTTTTTTAACTGTTTTTTTCTATTTCGCGTCCGATCTGACTTTGAAGCAGGAAAAAGAAAACGCAAATAGAAGTGCTGTGACGTAAATTGAGCGCTACTCTCATCACAGCAAACACAATATTAACTCGATTTAAAGTTACTTTTTTTACAAACAATCGTATGATAGTTATCCATACGGAATATTTTCAGACATGCGTGAGTGGTTCGGAAATTAATTGACTAATAGGTCTCAGCGAGTTACAATATGTTTGAGGATGATTACAAGGACTGTTATATTGTCAGTATACGTAATCTAATTATCAAATAAGATCTCGAAGAAATGCTTGAAGACTTGGACAGTGTTTGTACTTCATGGAATGAATGGCGTCTCTGTTCAAATGCGAATAAATGCAAGATGTATCCCATAACTAATGTAGATAACACGATTGTATCTAATTACAAGATTAGTAGTAAATATCTTGAGCACGTGACATCGAATATTGAGAGACAACACTAGAAGCGATATTAAACGGGACGATCACGTGAAATAAGAGTTAGGAACGGAGAATGAAGTACATACCGTAGATTCCCGCAGGCGTTAATATATGAGCTGCGTGATCATCCACCTTATAACTCTGACCTTGCTACCAACTTTTTCCATCCCGAAAAAAGATTCTGGTGACACACACATTTTGCTTCCAATTCCATGCCACTGGTATCTAAGATATACGGTAACAGGAAAAGATCCCATGATATTCCAGGTGTCTCAGTTCCAGTGACTTTATATTGTCAAATACTTTACTGGTTGCCGTATTTGTTACTGCAAATATTGCCTAGCGACTGTGATCCCGATTCGTTTAAGCGCTAAGAAAAAAATCTGAGATTTCAGATGAGTTTAGTATTTACATATAAATTTCCACTTTTATCGTAATACTGCATGATAGTCCAACATTGCACTTCTGTCTGATACGTCACACCGTAGCAACACGTCTATGTGCTTTAGCCGTATTTGCGGTAAGATAGGATCAATGAGTCTGAGATGTCCACTGCCCTGTCTCTCTTGGTTCAGCCGGTACTGGCTTAGATCGCAAGAGGTTCGACTTATTATACTGCAGATTACACGTATAGCTTGAGGCATCCTAAGAGGATACACATAGGTCGCAAGTGTTAGATCTCCGCTGACGTTATGCTATGCACATTTACAGGATGTAGTAAGTTTTTCGTAAGTAAAAAAAAAGTTCATGATAGAGTTAGTATTTTTGGTTAAGCCCATACAATGAATGATAAACATAATAATAAAATTACTTCTGTCTTTCGTTTTAAAATTGAAAATATTCGTTTCCAGTCATAGGTTGCTCATAAAGGCAGCGCCTGTGCGGTCTTCGGGTTCGATTCCCGGCGGGGTCAGGGATTTTCTCTGCCTCGTGATGACTGGGTGTTGTGTGATGTCCTTAGGTTAGTTAGGTTTAAGTAGTTCTAAGTTCTAGGGGACTGATGACCATAGATGTTAAGTCCCATAGTGCTCAGAGCCATTTTTGTGCGGTCTTTAGTGGAGGATGCCTAGACCGGAGTCGGTTTCCTTGGATGTCATGAGTATCTTCATGGATTTGTAATTGAGGGTTGGTCATGATTTTTTGGTTAACGCAGGAACCGAAATATATGTAACAGAAATCAATATTATTCGGCCTTTTTACGTAATAACAAAAATCTACATACACTAATGAGCCAAAACATGACCACCTCATTAATAACCTTTTGGTCTTGCTTTGGAACTCAGTAATGCACTGATTCTGCGTGGCATGCATCGGACTGCCCTTGGTAGGTTTTCCTAGGTATGTGACACCGTATGGCCACACGCAGTTCACGAAGTTGCCGTAAACTACAGGCCAGTCGTTTGTCGGTACAGAACTGGCGCCTTATAGCGTCCCTTATTTATTTATTTAGCGTATGGCTCATAACATCACAGTAAAAATTACAGAAACAACACGATTTAAAAAAAGATAACATATGTATAAACAGAGCAATAAATAACAGTTAGTGTATAAGGACATCACCAATTGTAAATTTACACTCACAGAAGAGCAATCCCAAACAAACATCCAGCTTAGATTGTAATATTGCTACATGAATTTGTTATGCTGAGGTTGGTGCTAATAGCCAATGAATAGAGTAAAAGCGGGTTGAAAGCCGTGAGCTGTCTGGGGAGGTTAACCGTGCGTTTACTAAGCAACTGTTTCACGACTGGGTATCTCGTCTAGGTTTACCACATTACCAATCAGACTAACATTGATTATAATCTTTTACAGTCATACAACAACCGGTAATATATATTTATAAAAGGGAGAATTTAAATAAAAAGAAAGAATTCAGTTTATATTTGCAAATTTATTTTAAAGATTGTTCATTGAAATTTCAGCATATTATACGTGAGTTATAACTGAGCTGGTGCCTTATTTACGATTGTGAAAATGTGAGATTGGAATCTTACTGAACACATAAAATATGGAGTCAAGATTGGGAGACTGGATACAACACTGCATTCATAAAACAACACACAAAGAACATTGAAACACATGCAAGAGAAAGTTAATCACTACAAACAGATTCAAATTTTTACCCAAAGAATTTACGTTCGTAGCACATCCTGTCCGTCATGTAATTACCACACACTGGTATACTAAATTCATATTAACTCTTTGTGAAATCTTCCCAAGAAGAATAGCTGAGGGCTACTTTGATGATTACCACATGCTTCACGTGGTCAACTTGGTTTACACAAAGCGTATAACTCCACAATAATTTAGATAATAAAAATAAATTAGAACCAAAAGCAATTGACAAAAGAAAAACCTTGAACTGCTTACTAACGTCTTACTATTAACCTGATGGGTCAAACAGTTATATAACCACGTGGTACTGGTCTCACAAAGTACACCCCACGTGGGTTGAACATAAACAAAAGTTGCTATATTGAAAATATTATCAAGACCAGACGTTATAATCACACAAGCATTCGCATTTAAGATTGATCTTAGTTAGAGTTACTGACCAACACGTGGTTCCACTTTACTCACAAAGTAGTAACAAAGCAACTACCGGAAAATAATATGAACTTCACACGAGAATTACACTACGCTGCAATTTAAGATAGCATTAGATATTTTAGCTAAACCCGAAATAAAAGTGATTAAATTCTCAGTTAAGCTGAACTTAACAAATCCATTGTCCTACGGACTTAGCAGACACGCGCTTAGCCGGAGATCTTACCATTTCAGACGCTCGCTACCGCCAGACTGCAACTCTCCAACTGGACTGCAACTGTCTACTGCCGGACTGCCACTCTCCAACTGCCGGACTGCAACTGCCTACCGCCGAGCGTGCTTCCTGAGGGTCGCTCACAAAGACAAACGAAAGGGGCCGGAGGGGCAGCTTCCTATACCAACATGACAAGGGACGGACCGGACCACACTAAGAATAGAAACCTCTTTGCTTTTAGGAACCGTAGCTACCTGTTCCAACGTTGGTCCTACTGTTCTCTAGCAGACAGCCTTGTCTGCTACCCTCAAGCATGCAGCTACAAACACATTTGATCATTCATCCTCTCACACAGAAGGGAAGGGGGATGACAGTATCTTATCATACACAGTATATAAAAGAAAGCGGATGTAGGTTCCGTATGAGACTGTGTGACATGAATTACATATAAAAATTACATATAAACTGTGCTTTAAAGTGTAGTAGTGTGACAGATCGTTCTTGTTTACGTGTAAAAGTAACACGTTCCACTACTCAGTCTCCTCCCAGATAGTCAGAAACGCCATAGTAAATTTAGGAGAGGAATTTACTCCATAAATGACATCAGATTTAAGAAATTAAACATGAAAGGAATCCAACAGAGACCTTTCATAACCCCAACGCTCCGGGAAAAGACTGTGCAGGGAATTTTCTGGCCATGCTAGGACATTCCCAAGCAGGCTTCTCACACCCTACTTAAACCAAAAGTGTAAAGAAAAGGCAAAAGGTCACCAGCTACTTGCTAAAACACAATAATTTCAAACATCTTTACAATCTACCAATTTCAAAGAGAGAAAAAGAAAAAAAAACACAATCTGTGACACCTATTTAAAAGATCATGTAGACCTAAATCGGTCAGCAAGTAAAAACAATGGTTCCTGTGTCATTAATATGAAAACAATTTCTGGTTGTTACCCTTATGGAGTTCCAGTATTTGCTCATTGCAAGAGCCAACTGATCACAGGCAAATTTATGACTGTTTATTAACAAGCAAAATTTATGAAAATAGCAAAGGTGCCACAGCAATTAAAAAAGAAACATGAAATAACATCAGTATTACAAGGTAGAACATTAAAATGCACAATCCGCAAAAGCAAAAAAATGATAAGAGAAAAAACATGTTTTACAAAGTGGTTATCGCAAAAAAAATTCTATATCTTATAAAACTAATAATTTGTAGGATTAACATAACTATGTGGCACTAATTTAATCACTCTACTATATTTCAGTTAGTTAGCAAACAATGATCACTGTGTCATTATACTGAAACTACAATAATTATGTGATTTTTACCCTTAAGGGCTTCCTCACAATAAATATGCCCCATGCAAAGGCTAATCGATCACAGCCCAATGAGAATGAATAGCAATCTGACTGATAAAGGAAGCAGTGCTACAGTAATGAATTTACGAAACAAAATATCACAAATCTAATACATAACACAAGAACAAACATTGATCAATAAAACAGTACAATAGTCAACATCTAAAACAAAACACCAATGAATAAAACACCTGCAAAATACAAGAGTCAAAGTTTAAAAAAAATATGGAACACCTGCAAAATACAAGAGTCAGAGTTTAATAAACACCAATAAATCGAGTCCCTGCAAAACATATGAGTCAAAGTTTCTGTGACAGAAACACACGTATATGCATTGATCTAAGAACCGTATAATCACTGTTCACTGATACACTCACTAGTTCCACTGTTCCAAGGCACAATATAAGGGGAGGGGGAGGGGGTTCGTCGCCGGAGCTGTCAGTAGGGATTTTTGTCCATCTGTTGCGTGCAATCCCGCTGTCTCTGCCCTCTCATGAAGTCTCTCCCGTGTCACGTACATCTCGATTTTGTTCCACGTTTGTATTGTCAAATTCGTGTGGTATCCTCTATTGACATGCCAGGTTGATAATCTTGGGCAAGGATGACACTTAATGGCTCTTCTTTGTGTCACCCTTAGCGACCAGAGAACATCGAACCATGATTTACTGTCGCTTGACAGTAGGCATCCGTCAGGAAATGTCGATAGGCGTCGTTGACGTCTGCAAGTTTCTTTGGACAGTACCTGTCAAAAGGCTCCATGCCCTTTGTGTTGTTTCACCGCGGCCGTCTCGTCACGGTCGCGTGAGTGAGGTGCATTGCCAGGAGATGGATTTCCGCGCGGTGGACCACTCGCCCATCTCAGGTCATAGCCTCGAGGAAAGGGTCGCCCGGGGCGGCCGCCCATTAGCAGCAGGTACAAGGGAAAGTGTTTTCCAGTATCCCTTCTTTTGTGGTTGACCGCGCTCCCGAAGTGGCCCGGTTGACAGCGTCCCCCGCTGGGAAACCCGCCAGTTTACTACTAGTCCGGCTGCTCCCGCTGTCTCTTAAGATTTTTGTCGGTTCGCTTTCACATTCTCAACTGCATTCACAGAAATTTTTCATCATCCTTATGTGATTACACAATGTAATACATAATATCACTTAGTATTGTCTTTCACAATTTTTTAGACAGAAGTGAGACTTAATTTTTTTTAATAAAAAAATTAGATGAATCGACAGTATAAAATACAATTTAAATGACTTGACAATGTAAAAAAAATAAAAGTGAAATGACTTGACAATGTAAAAATAAAATAAATATTAAATGAACTGACAATATAAT
This sequence comes from Schistocerca nitens, assembly GCF_023898315.1. NCBI lineage: Eukaryota > Metazoa > Arthropoda > Insecta > Orthoptera > Acrididae > Schistocerca > Schistocerca nitens. The sequence goes on along the minus strand of NC_064619.1, from coordinate 498,703,194 downwards.
ATTTAAATCCACATCACTAATGTGGTTCACTTACGTTCTAATAAATCAAATGCTATTTATTAATTCACTAAAATGAATAGGATTATGCCTTGCGCAAGTATAGGTCAGGACAGCATAGGGTTCACATGTTATTTACACACACACACACATGCACACCTGTTGTCTATTCTACAAACTAACTACCCATAAACATGCATTACTCAAAATTCTACTTCTATCCACTACTAATTAATCCCACAAGCCGCTTCAATGCTACTTCAACAAAGTGTTTACACCACTACAGCAATGTTCTAATTCGCCCTCTTCTTGACGCTCGCGGCATACGTCTTGTCACATGATAAATGGAGAAACTTTCCTTAAACATACACAGTAAAAGAAACAATGGTTATTTACACGCAAAAACATTTATACCAGTTCACACACCTGAAAAGAGACTCGCAATTATACATTTATCATACTCATATATTCACACATAACACAGTAAGAAAATTTCGTCTAAAATTACGTTATCACAAGAATTAATCACACAGATGGCTCTGAGAAGGTAAAAATGTCTGCACTATACAGGTTATACTACATTTTCTTACCCATTTTGCTGCGATTTCGTTCCTTCTTTACGTTACCTTTCGCTTCCAAATCAGTTATTTCGCCTGTGGTGGTTATTCTGGATTCATTTCTCATGAATGGCAAAATTGAGGTCACCTCTATTCTGTAAAACAGTATCATCTTAACATATTGAACTTACAACAGACACAAAAGATTCGAATCCTCCTGTAGTTTAAGTGACAAATGTTTTGCTTCATCCTTATTACCTTAAACCAAGCTTTCCTTCGTTCCCATAATCAAAATTATTTAATCATCCTCTACCTTCAAGAGGGAAACTTACTCAGTACAAATCATATAGGCTGCAGTGCATCCCGCGCCAGCGAAAACAGTAAGCTGCAATGCTCACAGCATCAGCAAAATCACATAAACGTCGCTTTTCTAGGACAAGTATTCACGCAGAATAGTTTTTCGGGCTTTGGCTCAACATCAATCAAGACTACAAAAAGGATCTATATTTCCGTTCCATTCTCCATTTGCTGAAAAAACTGCTCGTATGACTACCACAATAATATTTCAGGGCCACGTAAATTACACAAACCACAATTCTTCTTTCACCTTGAAGGGAATCAATATACTTACGAAATCCACAGACAGCACTTTACGTACTCAGCTATAAAGAACAAAAAAAGACATATATCATCAATATTAACATATCATCGCATATTGGGAAGCCAATGGTTAAACAATCGTATTATCGCATCCTGTTTTCAAGATTCCAGATTTACTCATTCCTTTCTCAGAGTTCTCCTATCTTAAAATATTCATACAGCACGCATACTATAGTAAGAGATCCTCATTTATACTGACAGATATAGAATAGTAATAGATAGATAGTAGCACTGAAAGCAGAAAATCGGAAACAAGGCTACTAACAGCTGGGGACCTGGGTTTGCCAGACCCATAATACCCACAGATCGGATATTCCCCTGAGCTTTTGCACTAATTCAGCAACGATCTTGCTTCTCTCAGGAGCGACTCCTTTCAATTTACACACAAAAAAAACATAAACAGCATTTTACTCGTTCACAAAGAAACCTTTTATCTTCACATTTGGAACCAACCTAAATCCTAATTGCACAAGGATAAAAAAAAATTAAAACATCACTTCAATCAATCACATAGAAACATCTTTATCATTAATTTTTGCCAACATATTATTCAGAATGCATACGCTACAAATTTAAACTAATCAATTCATTCTCCTCTCTATAAACCCTATGTACTCATTTGCCATGTCGCTCATTTGTTCCGATTGGGCGCCTTCTGCGCTGATCGTTTATCATTGCCGGTTTTGTTCAGTTCCATTTGCCGGATTATGTCTAGGGTTGGCCGGCCGAATTTCAACATCATGAGGTGCTCCGCCTACAGTCCTATTCCCACCGTGTTCATCGTAGTAACGATGCTGGTTGCCGTACCTGTTGCGTTCACGATCTTGTCCCCATCCTCTATCATTTCTGTTGTTCCACCTGTGTTCGCGACTGTTACCCCAGTTTCTATACGGCCTGTCCCGATTATTGTTTCGTTCGCGTCGCGACGACCAGTCACGCCGTTGATTAGTAATACGGCCACGACTGCGATCGCGCTGCTGTGCCCCGTAATAACTTTGTGCCTGATTAGGCGGACATTCTGCTGTATTGTATTCCAACTCTTGGAGAAGTGTTTTAAACGTTTCCACGTCCTCTTTGCATCGTCCCGCAAGAATGACGTGCCGCAAGTGCATCGGCAATTTGGTGATGCATATCCTAATTAGTTCCGCAGGCCCGTATGGGTCGTATAAAAATTGATTTGCCTGCAGCATGTGGTCGAATAGGCGTGCAGGGCTGCCGAAACCAGACTGGTTCAAATTTGGCAGCATAATTATGCCATGTTTGACCCTATCTTGTGCCGCTTCCGACCAATAGGCGGAGAGAAAGGCTTGTCGAAACTCCCGAGTGGAGTTGCAGTGACGCGCTGCCGACCTCATGCGACTCGCCGGTTCGCCTTCCAAATAGCCACACATATACTCTATCTTATGTGAACTTGCCCAGTCGGGAGGAAGACAGAACTTAAATTGCTCGAGCCATGCTCGTGGATGTATGCCTTTTTGAGAATTTCGGAATATCTCAAACTTACTTACCGTAAGGAAATGTTTGAAATCAAATCCCCGCATTTCCTCCTGTCGAGGCCCTTGTATGTTTCTATTTGTCTCATGTCTGCCCCTCAAATTACATTCTTCCCTGTCGTCAAAATCTCCCTCGTGGCCGGAGTCCCTCTCTGCACTGTTCGTACGGCTATTTTTATTGCTATTGGCGAGTTTGGAATCACACGCCATGCGGTTTTCCAGATGCGCCACGCGTTCTTGTAATTCGCCTGTTACAGCTTTGTGCTGTCTGTTCACTTTGAATTGTCCCTTCTGAAATTTAAGAAGCGAACGCACTTCTTCGGTCTCTGCGGCCGCTACCGGTGTAGTATTGTTCTCGCTTTCCATCAGCTTCATCGTGCCTACAATGTCCGCAAATGCCGCAATCTTATCATCTATTTGTCTCTTGTCCTCCGCCCCAGTCTGCTTCAATTGTTCAACCTGCTGTTCCAATGCGTGGATCGCTAAACTGTTGTCCGCTATTGTGTTGCTAACGACCGTGGGACAATGCGTTTCCGCCTCCTGGACCCTCGAGAGTACCTGCTGGCGATCTCTTTGGCATTCTTCTCTCAGCTCTTGGAAATTCCTAAGTAGCCGTTCTTCGCTTTCTTTAGATTCGGCCTCGCCACTGCGCTTGCTCTGTTCTAGGGCTTGCAGACGGTCATCGATTTGTTCAAATGTACGGCCTAATTCTTTCATAATATCACTTTTTATTTCACTTGCCAGATTGTTTATTCTTTGTGAGATATCATCGGACACTCTCTGCATCGACTTGTCGACTTTATTTGTCTGCTGGATTAGTTTTTCGTCTATTTGTTCGCCTAGCTCTCGGATCGATTTCTCAGATTTTTGCGTCATTTGTTCGCCTAGCTCGCGGATCGATTTTTCGGATGATTCTTTTTGTTCTCGGAACGATTTTTCAGATTTCTGCGTCATTTGTTCGCCTAGCTCGCGGATCGATTTTTCAGATGATTCTTTTTGTTCTCGGAACGATTCTTTATTTTGTTGCAATAAGGCTTTCATGAGTTCTACCAAATCAATTTGGTTAGTTGGAGGCAAATTAATTTGTGGCTCTGATGTGAGGCCGTTCGTGCTGTTTTGCATTTCGTCTGAAGTATTCCCCATTGCATTTTCGGAACCGCCCGACGCGTTAATATTGGAAATCAAATTATCCCCTTGGTCCATGTTGCTTAAGTTGGTTACGTGTCAGCATTAGTGCAATTTACACCCAGTACGCAACACACTAATCACAATAAATGTGTCCCCCAAAAATTACGACAGTCACAAGAAAGATACCCAACCTAGTACGCACTTTTTCACACGCAAAACAAATTTTTATGTTTGATCGAAACAGTGGAATTTACAAGCGAGAGAAAAAAAAACACACATATAAAACACACACATATAGAAAACAAAACAAGACAAACAACACAACGCCGCACAACAACGCAGTGAATCTTTAGAAAGTCTCCTCAGAAACAACGCAGAAGTTGTTTGAGCGCTGTTGGGAAAAAAAATTAAGATTATACAACGCTTGCAATCTAACGTCTCAGAGATTCCAGAGTCTAGCGGAATCACAGAACAGGGTCGCCATGTGTAATATTGCTACATGAATTTGTTATGCTGAGGTTGGTGCTAATAGCCAATGAATAGAGTAAAAGCGGGTTGAAAGCCGTGAGCTGTCTGGGGAGGTTAACCGTGCGTTTACTAAGCAACTGTTTCACGACTGGGTATCTCGTCTAGGTTTACCACATTACCAATCAGACTAACATTGATTATAATCTTTTACAGTCATACAACAACCGGTAATATATATTTATAAAAGGGAGAATTTAAATAAAAAGAAAGAATTCAGTTTATATTTGCAAATTTATTTTAAAGATTGTTCATTGAAATTTCAGCATATTATACGTGAGTTATAACTGAGCTGGTGCCTTATTTACGATTGTGAAAATGTGAGATTGGAATCTTACTGAACACAAAATATGGAGTCAAGATTGGGAGACTGGATACAACACTGCATTCATAAAACAACACACAAAGAACATTGAAACACATGCAAGAGAAAGTTAATCACTACAAACAGATTCAAATTTTTACCCAAAGAATTTACGTTCGTAGCACAATCCTGTCCGTCATGTAATTACCACACACTGGTATACTAAATTCATATTAACTCTTTGTGAAATCTTCCCAAGAAGAATAGCTGAGGGCTACTTTGATGATTACCACATGCTTCACGTGGTCAACTTGGTTTACACAAAGCGTATAACTCCACAATAATTTAGATAATAAAAATAAATTAGAACCAAAAGCAATTGACAAAAGAAAAACCTTGAACTGCTTACTAACGTCTTACTATTAACCTGATGGGTCAAACAGTTATATAACCACGTGGTACTGGTCTCACAAAGTACACCCCACGTGGGTTGAACATAAACAAAAGTTGCTATATTGAGAATATTATCAAGACCAGACGTTATAATCACACAAGCATTCGCATTTAAGATTGATCTTAGTTAGAGTTACTGACCAACACGTGGTTCCACTTTACTCACAAAGTAGTAACAAAGCAACTACCGGAAAATAATATGAACTTCACACGAGAATTACACTACACTGCAATTTAAGATAGCATTAGATATTTTAGCTAAACCCGAAATAAAAGTGATTAAATTCTCAGTTAAGCTGAACTTAACAAATCCATTGTCCTACGGACTTAGCAGACACGCGCTTAGCCGGAGATCTTACCATTTCAGACGCTCGCTACCGCCAGACTGCAACTCTCCAACTGGACTGCAACTGTCTACTGCCGGACTGCCACTCTCCAACTGCCGGACTGCAACTGCCTACCGCCGAGCGTGCTTCCTGAGGGTCGCTCACAAAGACAAACGAAAGGGGCCAGAGGGGCAGCTTCCTATACCAACATGACAAGGGACGGACCGGACCATACTAAGAATAGAAACCTCTTTGCTTTTAGGAACCGTAGCTACCTGTTCCAACGTTGGTCCTACTGTTCTCTAGCAGACAGCCTTGTCTGCTACCCTCAAGCATGCAGCTACAAACACATTTGATCATTCATCCTCTCACACAGAAGGGAAGGGAGATGACAGTATCTTATCATACACAGTATATAAAAGAAAGCGGATGTAGGTTCCGTATGAGACTGTGTGACATGAATTACATATAAAAATTACATATAAACTGTGCTTTAAAGTGTAGTAGTGTGACAGATCGTTCTTGTTTACGTGTAAAAGTAACACGTTCCACTACTCAGTCTCCTCCAAGGTAGTCAGAAACGCCATAGTAAATTTAGGAGAGGAATTTACTCCATAAATGACATCAGATTTAAGAAATTAAACATGAAAGGAATCCAACAGAGACCTTTCAAGATAATATATAGTCGATTCCCTCTTGGGTCGCCATTAGGAAACCCTGTGGGTCACCCTCATATGCCCTTAGTGGGCATTCCTGCACGATGTGTTTGACCGTCTGTCTCTTAGCGCCACAGTCGCAAGCGGCCGAAGGAAGTTTACCCCATCTGTGTAAGGGGCCGGCGCATCTCCCACAGTTGGTTCTGATGCGATTAAGAGTTGACCAAACGTTGCGAGGGTAATCAAATCCTTTTAGTTTACTAAAGATGCATGACATACTGTGGCAGTTTACTGCTGTTCTGCCCTCCCATTCCTCTTTCCATCGGTCATTTATTTTAAAATTTGTTTGGTGTAGCGCCTGTGCTGTGTTTAATGGAGGATGCCTAGACCGGAGTCGGTTTCCTTGGATGTCGTGAGTATCTTCATGGATTTGTAATTGAGGGTTCGTCATAATTTTTTGAAATTCTCTAACAAGAGCGTGTTCTCGGCGTAGGTTAGGAGGGGCTATGTTACTGAGAACGGGCAGCCACGCTGTAGGAGTTGGCCTGATTGTGCCTGACATAATACGCATTGTTGCATTAAGTTGGCTATCTACCATGTGTGTATGTTTGCTGTTGAGCCACACTGGGGCACAGTATTCTACCACTGGATACACCAAGCCAAGTGCGGATGTTCTTAAGGTAGATGCTGTGGAGCCCCAAGTGGTGCCACAGAGCTTCTGCAATATATTGTTGCGTGTTTTATGTTTCGCTGCAGTTTTCGTCAGGTGTACTTTGAATGTTAGTGTCCTATCTAGGGTAACCCCAAGGTACTTTGGGTGTTTGTTGTGATTTAGTATTTTTCCGTCTAGATATACTGTTGTGAACTGACAAGAGCAGCCAGTCCACAATAAGGTAGCCGATAGGGCACGCGTAACTCACGCCGTCTTGCGTTAAATCTGAAACAGTATAGGTGATGAAAGCTATAAAGAAAAGAACGGAGCTTCTCATATACTTAACTTTAATTTGTTCTTGTACATCTCTATGGTGAATACAAGTGAGACTCTCTCCAGATATGGATAACTGCGCCTTGCTAGGTCGTCCGTACAACTGGGGCCGAGTTGTCGTCAGTCTCTCGAGACCTGCCATGTGGTGGCGCTCGGTCTGCGATAACACAGTGGCGACACGCGGGTCCGACATGTAATAAAGGACCGCGGCCGATTTAAGCTACCACCTAGCAAGTGTGGTGTCTGACGGTGACACCACATATACATTGGTTCTCTGTTGGCCACTTTGTTGTTCAAATGGAAGGCAGATACTTCCGTCTTTGTAGCACTAGGTTGTAGCCTCCATTTCCTAAAGTACTCGCTGAGAATCCCTAGGTCACTTGTAAGGATATCTTCGGCAATTTCTATATTTCTGTGGGCTGTTGCCAGAGCCCAGTCGTCAGCATAACCAAATTTGCGCGATCTGGTTGCAGGCATGTCAGCGATGTAAAGGCTGAAAAGAAGGGGCGCAAGGACAGAGCCTTGTGGGAGTCCATTATTGGGTTTCAACTGTTTACTTCTCTCATTCCCCATTATTACTTGGAAGGTTCTATTTGACAACATATCGTCAATGAGGTTGGTTATCTTCTTGCAGGTGACGGTACAGATTAATTTCTACACGAGTCCCAGTTTCCAAAGTGTATCATAGGCTGCTGTTAGGTCTATGAATGCTGCAGCTACTGTATGTTTCTTCTGCAACCCCGCCTCTATATATGTGGTCAGTGGTAGGACTTGATCTGTACAGCAGCGATAGGGACGGAATCCTGCTTGTTCGATAGGGATTTTTTTTTTTAGTATAGTTTGGCCTATTCTGTTGAGAAGCAGTCTTTATAGTAATTTATAGACCATACTGAGAAGGGCAATGGGGCGGTAACTCTCTCGTCTATCGCCTGGTTTACCAGGTTTCAGGACTGCGATGATCTTTGCTCGTTTAAGTGAGGGAGGAATGTTACCCACTTGGAGAATGTCCCTAAAGAACTTAGCCAGCCATTGTTTGCTGTAGGCTCCGACATGTATGAGGAACTCAGGGTGGATACCATTGAAACCCGGAGCTTTGCCTGGTTTAACCTTCTTCAGAGCATTGGTAACGTCCTCGATATCTGATGAATATTCTGAGTCCATTTCACGGGTCCTTTTTAATGTTTTTAAGTCCTTCTTCACTTTTGTTGTGTGCTTTCTATGTCGTGGGGCTCTAGACGCAGAAACTGTGCGGGATGCAACCTTGTTGGAAGATATTTCGTCCTTTCTATTTGATCTTTTGGGTTCAGATCAGGTGAATTTAGTGGGGAAGGCATCAACATGAGTTCACTATTACGCTCCCCAAACGGCTGTAGCACGATTCTGGCCATGTGGTAGTTATTCTGGTGCGAGGTGTCACCGCCAGCGAAGAAGACATCGAGAATGGCGGGATGTCGGTCAACTGCGATAATGTTCACGTAATCCATATCTGTCCTGATACCGTCAATGCGCAGTGTATATTTCGAGCAGCCATTCACCTGGACGATGGCGTATCCAACACAGTCATCGGCCTAACGTGACAAGAAACATGATTCATCAGCTCATTTGACACATTTCCATCGATCGATGGGCCATCCACGACGATTCTGTGGTCGACACAATCTTAAATGGCGATATCGATGGATCAAATTGGGAACACCCGGGGGTCACTCGCTGCAGAGTCCCATCTTTAAACTGTGCGCTGATCTGTGTGTTCCTAAGCCCTGCATCAGCGTTGCACTCTGTTGCCAAATTTATCACAGCTCTCCTTTGGCCCCCAAGTTCTGTGATGAGACATGGACTTCCCTCAACTTGTGACCTAGTCGTGGTTTGACCCTCCTTCAACGGCTTTCTACACATGCTCATGATAGTGGCGTTTTACAGCCGACCATCCCCGGCTTTTCTGACAGGCTCGTCCCCAGTCCCCAGTCAGTAGTGATGCTCTGTTCCCGGATTGCGTCAAGTGTTTGCAACGCCACTGGATCTCATCCAGTCTTGCGTGGAGGGGTGGGGGGAGAGGGCAGTTAACGCGATGTTTTGCCTCATCAGTGCACATGCATTCATTACTGAGTATCGTAGACTCCAGCACAGATACGTAACTAAACCTTACTTTCAGCTCCAATTATTTTATTACAAATAATTTTGTTTTTAATTCCTGCTATGTATCATGGCACCTTCTTCAACATGAGATCATATTTTGCGACATTTGATTCGATCTTTCTCCACGCAGGACGAGGAGTGTGCCGCAGTGAGTTGGCCACGCCTGGAGACGCGCAGGTGAAGGTGCGGAAAGCTGCCGTAGCCTACCGCGGCGCAACCCTCATCACTGACAACGGAGCTCTGTGCCAGTCACTAGGCAGCGCCGCCAGGACTGCGTACCAGGCCACGCGGTTACTGTGGAATCTGCGAGCGACGTTCCCGGCCACCAACTTCTCCCAGGCCTTTTTTTTTTTGTTAATTAATAATTTCTAGATCGCTACACTTTCTTTAAATAGGGATTTTCAAAAACACTTCTACTAACTTTGAGGACAGGTTTCTTGCAACAAAGCAAGAAAAAGTTCATATGAACAATTGTTCGTAAATACGTTGTTTTAGATTAATTACTGAAAGCTGACCTTCAACGGCTTTCCATGTACAAACCAACAAAGTCAGTTACCTGTGGACCGTTTCCACTCATTGTATTCTGGACGGCGTGGTGTTCCACGGGAGACTTGTTCATCTGTCTTTAACGTATCCATTACATGTCTGTACTACAGGTAGTGAATATTCCATTCAAACGTGGGAGGATATTCATTTCGTGAGGATATTCATTTCGTGAGTAGGCAGACTTGATTTTTACGTACGGTCTAGTGAAAGTTAATGGGCATGTATCAGACGATGTTTCCAGACCTAAGATAGCAGAGTCATCGAACATTTGGTCCTGTGTGTGGTTTCGTTGCCCAGACAGGACCCAGAAATCGAGGAAAACTACTTGTTACTCGTACGTCCGATCAGAAACAGATGTTCTACGTGCTGTCGAAGAGCATGGTATCAGAGCGAGAGAAGCAGCCCTGGCATGTGATACATATTCAAGTTCAGCGTGCAGAATACCTCACGAGGAACTCATGTATCCGTAACGACTTCCGCGTGAGCAGGGTCTTAACCCTGTTGGTCACACACCACGGAAGAAATTTGCTGATATGTTTCTTTAAACACAGCCGGTCCGTTGTTTTTGTCTTCAGTTTTGTTTACAGACGAGATAGCGTTTGGAAGAGACGGAATAACAAATTTCCACACCAATACATATGGGATGATCGCAATCCTTGTGCTACAGTACAGGCTAGACATCAGGATCAGTTTAAGACTAACATGTAGTAGGAAATTGTAGGTGACTATCTGGCAGAGCAGCATCTGCAACCTACGTCCTCTACTATTTGATGGGTGTAATCCAGTCTCTGTCTTCCTCTATAGTTTTTGCCCTGTAGTATCATAGAAGCCATTCCCTGGTGTCTTAACGGATGTCGTATCACCCTGTCCCTTCTCCTTGTCGGTGTTGTTCACATATTCCTTTCCTCTCCGATTCTGCCCAGAATATCCTCATTCCGTACCTTATCAGACCACCAGGTGCTCTTTACAGGGGCTTTATTCATAACAACCTCCAACACCCTTCAGAAGATGCTCTGCAAATACTCAGTGTTCGGACTGGTATCTACCATGGATAGGTAGAGGAGGTCCAGTTCCATGGGCTGCCCATTGCCCCAACCTCATTCCCTTGTATCATTATCCATGGGAGCATCTTAAGCTTTTTATGCATACATCAGACCACCCAGATGCGGAAACTCTACATTGACGTATCATGGAAGTCTGCGAAAAATTTCGAAACTTTATTCGAAAGGGCGCGACAATCCATGATTCGACGACTGCGTGTGTATTTAGAAGCAAGAGGACATTTCAGGAATTTATTATGAGTTTATGTGTTGGTGAGCTGTTGTCACCTAAATTGTAAACTTCATGAATAAGTCGAAAATGAAGTGCTGTATAATGGCTCTTGTTTCACCCACACATCGCGGTTACTTTCAGGCCATACATTCGCTACCGCAGTAGCTCGTCAGTTTACTGCTCACAGTTCGGCAAGTTGTGATTTAGTGAACTGACTATTTTGTCATTCCGTTTGTGTTTGAATGTCAGTCGACGTGGTACCCAAAGAGCACAAACTTTGCGTATTTTAGAGATTCATGGACTTTTGTGAAGCTCAGTCAGGTGGCTGCACTCATAATGCACGTGAATTTACTCTTTTCAGATTAATTTTTTTTTCTCTGGTAAATGTGGACAAATCGTCATCCACAGTAAAATATTCTGAAACCACTACGAATAGAGCTGTTCTCCGAAACAACACAGCTAATGCACAAGAAAAAAGTCAGGTAAGGCATCTCTTTCTTGAGTCAGTGCTGTGAATCTGTGGACACAACGAGTGCCTTCGCGGTTTGAAATGTAGATGTAGATGTAGACTAGTCTTCTTGTATACAGACCCTCTGCTGTCGGACCTCCAGGCTTCAAAATCTACTGGGCAATAAAATTCTTTGTGCATTTTCATTCACCTCATTTTGAAAAGAAGAATCTTGAGCACAGGTACTAATAAATAACTTTCTTCTCTTTATGCTGGATGTCGAGACTCGCTGTAGTGTTGCGCTCAATGGGGCATCACGTCTTCGCGATCAAGCAGGACTGAGATGAAGATACATGTCTGGCTGCTTCTTTTGACACTGAACTACTGATTGAGATGTAAGTACCTTACAGCGTCCAGCTGTGACTTACCATGCTTATCATAGAGTTATTCTAAATTGGACTGGAGGCAGATATTCTATTGCAGGAAGAATCAGTACACTTACGAGCAGCTGAATTATGTCTCCGTCTCTGGTATAAAGAGAGCGTAACTGTCACCGCATGGAATAGGATATGGGTTCAGTTTACTTTCTTTTGTGTTAACAATCGTATGATGGTTATTCTTACTGAATATATTCAGAGATACGTCAGTGTCTTATAGATTAACTCACACCCAGACCTCGATATGATACAATTTGTCTGAGGAAGTGAAATGGGACCGTTATTATTCTTAACATACGTAATAGAATTATCCGATAGCATCGGCAACACAGTAAGATCAATCGCTGACCCTTCTTTTGCCTATAGGAAAGTACCATGGCAGGACGATCGTAAAGAAATCCATAAAAACTTGGACAATATTTGTCGCTCATGTAATGAATGTCGTCTCTCTTAAAATGTGGATAAATGCAAGCTAAGTACTACAACAAGATAAAGAACTCGGTGGATGAATGCAAGATAAAAGCTTCGACGAAGACAAAGAATCCGATTGTATAAGACTACTAGTGAACACCTTGAGCCATTCACACTGAATATTTAAGGGTAATGTTGAGAAGCGTTATGATCTGCCAACGAATTTCCTTGCGCGTTAGTACGCTGTTTCGGAATTCGGTGCGACACGCCTGCCCTGAAAGGAATACGCACAGCGGAATAACGACGAGAGCCGATGTGCCGGCCACCTTAGATGTTGTTTTTACGCGGTTAAGTAAATACCGGTCTGGTACCCATACCGCACATCACTTACACAGTTCGCAAACATTTAGAAAACGCTATCACACTTTCACATGGATAAGGGCCACGAAAACAGGAAGACTAAGAAGCGCTATCAAGTTGGACAATAACGCAAGATCAGTATTAGGAAATGTGAATGATGTACTTGCATCTCCTGGACGGTTTCTGGGAAAGTGCAGCTCTTCTGTTAATCGTATTGGCGCAAACGCTTATGCGGGCGGTAAGATTAAAATAGGAATCACAATGGGCCTCGAATGGATTCTGTGACACATTGATACGATCTTAAAGACGGTTTAGCCCTTCAGTTGAAAGGTTCTGAAAACTTTAATGATTTTTCTTGGAAGAAATCCAATATAGTTGTCGTGAAATTCAGCTTTTTGATTTAAAGTACCCGCATTTGAGCCTAACAGTGAGACTACAGGTATGTAGCTACCACTGTTGTGCGTGTCGTGCAGAGACCTTGAGAACGGGTCGTGTTAAGACCCGTAGAGTTATTTTCTCCTGAATTAATATCGGACTGGAATAATTGCTAATAATGGTACAAGGACTACTGCACTGTGCTCTACACAATGGCAAGCGAAATATACAGAGTGTTCCAAAGTCTTTGCGACATCCGGGTAGGGGAAATGGTTCACGGCATATGGAACAACGTTTGTTAGCACCAAAACGTTTACTTACACATCACTGTGACTCGAGGCTCCTTTTATGCGAGTACTTGATCATGCACAAGATAGAAGTCACTTCGCCAGAAGAACATGGTAGGTGAAACACCGTGGAAGTAAGAGTTTCTATGCAAGAGATACAAGACGTGAATCTTCCTAATCCCTAGCGGTATTGCCAATGCGGTAACTGGAAATGGCGGTGCAAATAACGTCTTTGAGTCGCCGATCGAAAGATTTAAGTCAACTCCCTGCAGATCACTCAAACTTGAACGGACCACAGAGAACCATTGACATGCGTCTGTCAGTGCAGGCATTGTAAAGTTCATGGGAGTGGTCACCCTCATACGGATCAGCGCAGGACACAGTAGGTTCAATCTGTGAGATGTACGGACATAGCCTTGATCTTCTTACCATGTCTTCCACTTGAACAAAACTTACACAAAGAGGAAAAGGTCAAATGAACACATCACGTTGTTTCCACATCCACAAGGCAGACGATGCTATGATACTGCAGGTTCTTCACTCCCAGTGAGCATCCTATTGAGAAATAGTTTGTTGATTCTCGTATATATTACAATAAATATTGCCTAGCAACTGTGTTTGCCTCCTGCTCGTGCCCTAAGGAAAAATTCCTTAGTGTAAGTAAAATTACTACAGAAATATCTGCTTTTATCGCAATACAGAGTGTTAATTCGAGATTTCTATTCTGCCTGACACATCACGCTTTAGTGTCACGTCTATATAAAGCGTACAGTGTGCAGGACTGACGGAGAGAGGGCTCATACGCATATTGTGACAACTGCCTACAGTGAGATTGAAGCCACTTAACTTGGAAAGTTAAGTAAAGCAGAGGAACAGATAGAATTCTAGAGATAGTACCGACAGCACGTACGAAATTCATTGATATAAGCGACTCTGGCATAGGAAATATTGTTATAGCCTAGCGTCTGGCGCCTTGGTAGAATAATTTCCGAGACAGTGAAACTGGTCGGGTGTTCGCATGTTACTGTCGCAACCACCTATGGACTGCGGTTGAAGGACGCTAAAATTCTGAGTCGGTGGAAAAGCGTCTAATGTTCACACGTCTTTTCAGAACTGGGGCAACTGTTAGCCTGTCCTGTGAAGCAGGATAGGTGGCGACCTATAGAAGATTTGTGGACGGATAAAAACACTGATACAGGCGAAGTGTTTCGGAACTCAGTTTGACATGCTCTGTCGAACATGTTGAACCTATACCGCCTATAACATTAACCTTATTGTATTCCAAAGGCGGACAGAAACGCAGTTGTGGTGATATTGTTTCTGCCCAGCAAAGTACATGTACAGCTTGAGGAATTCCACACGCACATGTATCGAAAATATCTCCATCCCAGATGCTATTCCATGCTTTTCTACAGGAGGAAGTAAGTTCTTCTAACGTATAAAGGAAATTTAGTCGTAACGATAGTTCTATTGTTGGAAAGCCTAGACAGTGAAATTAATATGAAATGAGCTCTCGTCCAGGCCTTGAAAGACCAAAGAATGTTTGTTTTGTTTTCTTTTATGGTGCAAAAATAGCCAGGGTCATATACGCGCCTATGTCAAAACTGTGAAACACGAAAACAAAGACAGGAGTTAAAAACGACTAAGCGTCAATCTCAGTCGACAGAAGAGAAGGCAGTTAAAAACAGGGAAGCGGTGAAAGGTCTATAAAATACGCCATAGAGAAACTACACGTCAGTCAAAATCGACGGAAGAGAAGACAGCTTAAACGAGGGACGCGAAGAAAGATCTATAAAACACGCCATAGAAAAACGGAGGTTCAGAACTTAAATTTAAATGGTCTTCGCCATATTGCTACGACGGATAAAAAGTAGAATGCGGTCGACAGTCCGCTCGTCGTTTGCTAAAACGGCCGACAACTCGGATGTGGTCTCTCTCTGTCAGCTAATGCTCTACCCTGAGTAATGTTGTATGCGAAAAAGGGGTAAAGTAAAATGTCAGAAAGAACAGAATAGTGTAAGTGAAGGAAGTGCTGTGGCCGAGCGGTTCTAGGCGCAAAGTCCGGAACCGCGCGACTGCTACGGTCGCAGGTTCGAATCCTGCATCGGGCATGGATGTGTGTGATGTCTTTAGGTTAGTTAGGTTTAACTAGTTCTACGTTCTGTGGGACTGATGACCACAGATGTCCCATAGTGCTCAGAGCCGTTTGAACCATTTTTTGAAGGAAGTACTCGTTGGTAGAAAACGATGGCACAGAACAAGAAAGGCGAATGTATTACAGATATGTTTTGTAATACAGCAATGTATTGTAGCAGCACATCAGCCAAACGTAGAATTAGAAAAGCGTGTGTCTTACAGATAAGTTTTGTAATACAGCACTGTTCTGCAGTGGCATCTCACGCAGCTCCGCCGTCAGCAGGGAACGCCAGCCTCGCAGTGTTACCGCACTCTAGGGCCCCGCTGAGCCGCGTCCACTGCAGGCGAGGATACGACAACGCCTCGTCCCCTGCGCGCCGTGGGTTCGGCGTCCTCTCCTGCGTCTCACCGTCTACTGGAGGTGGACATTGGATCTCTGATGTGTGGTGAACCTAAGAAATAAATCTACTGTGGCAATTTGAGTGTTCTTTATTGGCTCCTGCTGTTACTAGAGAACCCGCATGCCGGATTTGAATAAATCTTACCAACCGCCCAGACAAATCTGCTGCTGGTTTTCCCACCCTCCAACGACGTATATGCTGCCCAGCACTTGGGAGTCAAAAGACAGGCCGTATTCCCTCTAAAATACTGAGAATTTCTTGAGCATCAAATGTTCTACGCAACCCACGAGCAGCTCGTGCCACACGCGTGACAGTCGTGTGATCACGTTATTGTGACGTCATAGACGCCGTGGATTTCATTATATCATGGTTGTAGTCTTTGACCTCTGCGGCATTTGAGTGCTCTAATCGGGGTGTAACGACATGAACAGTGCGATCAGCTCTTATCGACTCGGAAGCTTTCCCCGCTAAACTGTTTTGTAGTTTCTAGCTTGTTATGGTGATTCAGAAATGAAGGATGAAATTTTAGTTATTGTGCACATACCGTACGGTAGGGAGAATTAACAATGAAATTCGTTGGTGATTTGGGGTGCGAAAAAAAATGCAAAATCTGCATTTAATGTTAATGGCTGACACCTCTGAAAACAGCAGGTCCAACCTGTATGGGAATCGAGGCAAACTGAGCTTGGATTGCAGACGTGGATATATTACTCCACGATTCCTGAAATCAGCGCAAGAGATCATCAGTTATAGTGGTTAGTGACTCGTGGTCCGCCAGTGTCTTGGCAGTCCATGATTAGACGTGCGTGAGAGATCTGTAGAACATGTTGGCCACAACAAAAGTGGAACATCGTCTGTGTGCAGAAACTTGCTGCCTGTCTTGTTGGAAAATAACCTTAAGCAGACCTCGAAGATAGGGCGCGACCATTGACCTTAATACAACAGAAATGTAACGTCTGCTGTCCAAATTACGAGGTATATGAACAAGAGATGAGTGTGTCGTGCACGAAATTGTACACAATACCATCACACGAGATGCTAGTTCTGTATAACGATGAAAATCACTATCTGGTGACAATCGTTCTCTTAGGAGCCTCTACACATTGGTTCGTGCATTGTGATACTGTACATAGAACCGGGATTCGCCTCAAAAGACGACGTCGTGTAATTTCTGTCTTCAGTGTGCTCCTCTGTGATCCTTTTCAATGTTTTCCTATGTTCCTTTGTTCGCTGATTATGTGGGAAACATGCTCATTTCTTACCTGGTAAGTCCTCTTTAATTTTCAACATTCTTCTCTTGCATATCACGTCAAAGGCTTCGATTACCATCTATTTCGGTTTTTCATCAGTCAATATTTCACTGTCAAACCATGCTGTGATCTATACGTTCATTCTCAGAAATTTCTTCCACAAATTTAGGTATTAGTAGAGTTCTCTTGCCCATGAATGCACTTGCTAGGTTGCTTGTTACGTTCTCCTTGCTCTGTCCATCATATGCTATTTTGGCACCTACTTCGTGATCGTCAATGCAGATGTTGAGTTTCTCGCTGTTCTTATTTCTGCTACTCCTATTACTTTCGTCTTTCTTCAGTTTAGTCTCAATCAGTATTCTGCAATACTTCTTTAAATTTACTGAGTATACCAGTGTCATCAGCGAATGAATTTCAGATCCGGGAAAAATTATTCTATTTCCGTCATTGAAAGAAGGGGCGAGAGACTACATCCCTGTCTTAGGCCTTTTTAACTCGAGCACTTCGTTCTTGGTCATCCAGTTTTAATGTTCTTCCTTGGTTCTTATATATATTGGTTATTATCCGTCTTTCCTTATAGTTTATCACTATTTTCCTTGGAATTTCGAGCATCTTACACCATTTCCAATTTTACATTTTTTCATTTGACTTTGTTGAACGCTTTTTCCAGGTCGACAAATCCTATGGCATTCCTTTAGTTATCAACAGCACGTCAGAACAGTCTCCAGGTGCCTTTACCTTTCCTAAAGGTGAACTGAAAGTCGTCCAACGAGTCCTCAATTTTCTTTTCCTCTATGCTGTATATTATTCTTGTCATCGACTTGGATGGATATGCTATTAAGCTGATTGTCCGATAGTTCTCGCACTTCACATTTCTCGCTATCTTCGTGTTGTATATACGATGTTTTTTCTAAAGTTTGGTGGTATGTCGCCAGTCTCACAGACGCCAGCTTGAATAGTCGTTTATTTGTCACTACCACCAGTGATTTTGGAAATTTAGATGGAATGTTATTTCTTCCGAGTTCTTTGATAGCAAGTTTTTGAAAGCTCTTTTAAATTCTGACTCTCGATCCCTGTCTTGCGAAGTACTTTTGAATAAGTTTCCTGAGAGTTGTCTTGAGCAGCTAGCTTGGCAGCCCACTCGCAGCGGAAATACCTTAGATCTCGTAGCTGCAAACAGGCCGGGCCTTAACGATGGCGTCAGTATAGAGACGGGGATTAGTGATCATGATGTTATCGTAGCGACGAAGGTTAAGACGTTTAATTAATGAGCCATGAAGGCTTGGAGAGTGTTTCTGCTAGGAAAAGCAGTTAAACAGTTCTTTGTATCTCATTTGGATAGCTAATTCCAATCATTTATTTCCGGTAAGATGGACATAGAGGAATTATGGGCAAAGTTTAAATACCCTGCAAATAGTTCTCTGGACAAATACATGGGCAGTAAACGGAGTAATGACAGAAAAGACCCACCACGGTTTAATAGCGAAAGTCGGAAGATGCTGCTGAAGCAGAGGCTATTGCACTGACGGTTTAAAACAGAACGAGCAAATGACGACAGGCAAAGGTCAGCAGAGATTCGTGCGTCCATGCAACGATCTGCGTACGAAGCATAGTACTACTACCAGTGACATGGCTTAGCAAAAGATCTTGCGGAGAACCCGAGAAAACTCTGGTCCTATGTAAACTTGCTAACCAGATTGAAAGCTTCCATCCGGTCACTTATTGACCAATCTAGTGAGACAGTTTAAGATGGCAAAATAAGAACCGAAGTTTTAAATTGCACGTTTAAGAAACCGTACACTCAGGAGAATCTTACAAATATCGATCGGAGCCCCGTGTCGATGACATAGTAATAAACATTTCTGCCGTAGAGAAACAACTGAAGGAAACGAAAACAAACAAGTCACCAAGTCCGGTTAGAATCTTAGTTCGATTTTAGAGCGAGTGCTCTACAGAACTGACCGCTAATTTAACTTGCATTTATCGCGAATCTCTCGCCCAATTAAGTCCTAAGCGACAGGAAAAAGCACAGGTGATTCCTGTTATGAAAGGATCAGTAAACGGATCCGCAAACTTACAGATCAATATCCCGAATATAGGTTTGTTGCAGAATCCTTGACCATATTCTCAGATCGAATATAATAAATTTTCTTGAGACCGAGAACTTTATGTCCACGAATCAGCATGGTTTTAGAAAGCGTTTCTCGTGTGAAACTCAGCTTGCCCTTTTCTCGAATGATGTGCTGCGAACTATGGATGAAAGTCAACACGCAGATTCCATATTTCTAGATTGCCGGAAAGCATTTTATATGGTGTATTGCAGACTTTTAAAGAAGGTACGAGCATATGGAATAGGTTCACAGGTATGTGATTAGCTGGAACTCTTCTTAAGCATAGGACACAGTACGTTGTCCTGGACGGCGAGGTTCATCTAAGACAGAGTATCATCAGGAGTGCCTCAGGGATGTGTGATAAGACCAGTGCTGTTTTCTATATATATCAATGATCTGATCGACAGGGCGAGCAACTGCCTGCGGGTGTGTGCTGATGTTGCTGCGGTGTACGGGAAGGTGTCGAAGACGAATGTCTATAGGATGATAAAAGATGACGTAGAAAAAAAAATTTTTTTTTGTTGTTCTGATGAATAGCAGCTGGCTCTAAATGTAGACAAATGTAAACTGATGCGGATGAATAGGGAAAACAAACCCATACTTTCGGATAAAGCATTAGTAGTGTCCTGCTTGACACAGTCAAGTAGTGTAAATATTTTGGCGTAACGCTGGAAAGCGATGCAAAATGGTACGAGCATATGAGGATTGTAAGGAAGGTGAATGGTCGACTCCTGTTTATTGAGAGGATTTTAGGAAAGTGTGGTTCATATATAAAGCAGACCGCATATAGGACCCTACTGCGGTCTGCTAGTTTTGCTAAAGGAAGATTCGAACAACAGGCAAGTATTTCGGAGATGCTTCGAAAACTCAAATGGGAATCCGGGGACGGAAGGCGACTTTCTTTTCTAGGAACGCTACTGAGAAAATTTAGAGAATCGGCATTTGAAAGTGACGGCAGAAGGCTCCTGCTGTAGTCAAAATACATTTCGCTTAAGGACCGCGAAGACAACATGTAAGAAATTAGGGCCCTTATGGAGGCAGATAATCATTTCTCCCTCGGCCTATCAGCGAATGGAACAGGAAAAGAAATGATTAGTAATGGTACATGGTACCCTCCACGGCGCCCTTTAAAGTGGATTGCAGAGTATAATATAGATGCAGATGTAGATATCTTTTTCATGTCGATTCCAATTACTTCTTCTATCATGTCATCAGGCAATTCCTTCTCCTTACAAAGGTCTTCAGTGTAATCTTTCCAACTTCCGCTCTCTCTCTCTCTCTCTCTCTCTCTCTCTCTATCTATCTATCTATCTCTCTCGCTCTCTTTACGTTTAACAGTAGAATTCCTATTGCAATCACAACACAGGATTGCGCGAAACGGGAGAGCAGGAAACGCATAAATACCCTTTTCTGCATCGGGTCACATCCAGATTTCGTCGAATGGTTCTGAACGATCCGTAGCGGTTCCGCCTTGTAAATAAAGGCAAAAATGGCAGTCACGCAACACTCCTAAGGGATGTGAACGAGGTCAGTAAGATTGCAGGCCCACGATGACCTCAGAAAAGAGTTGAATTATCTGGGAGTGGCTGACACAGAAAAGAGTTGAATTATCCGAGGATTACTGTCAGCAGTGTCAAAAGGTTGTCAAGAACATCGTTCTGTCGCACAACGCACTGCGAACTGTCGTTTTGTATCGCGAAATGTATGAGAATCAACGCCCCAAGGCAAGGAGTGGTTTCATTCACGTCCTTTATGCTATTCCCCTGAGGCCTTTTCGTGTTACTTCTGAGCTGCGGTGTGTATGAAATGTTTTAGTCGTTCATCCATAGAAAAACGCGTGATTTCAACACTGATCGTTGCGGTTCTGACCTCCATCGCTGAGACATCAAGGGAAAGGCTAAATGAGGGTAACAGGTGGTATGATTACGTTCCCATCCCGTGGCACGTCCACAGTGGTACTGGTCAGAAATTTGGTGTCCATGTGATATCATCGCTTACATTCACATGAACTTCTGAACTCTGGTCTTTTTTTCCCATGTGCCGACGACACCTTGTCGTGTGAAGTGTCGCCAAGCCAAAATTGAAACCTCTGCTTCTTAATGGAAGACAATTACGATTTTCGAAAAAGCGCCCCTTTAACTGTGTTGCGCAGTGTAGACTGACCGAGGAGAGGTATGGGATTTGCTGCAGTGAAAACGCAGCTTCAAGTACTTATAGCATTACAAATATATTATTTAATATTTGCGGAACTGATAAGGAATTGCTTTCAGAAGCTTTAAACATTTTTGGAAGGTAACTATTAACAGCCGTCAAGTAATGTGTAAAACGCATGTTTGACCATCAGCTGCTTTTTTACTTAAAAGCCAAATTTCGTCCGGTTTCACTCATAGACCACCTTCACGGATTAGGGTTAAAGCAGTTTATACAACAACATAACGTGTGTCATTACTTAAGTAATGGCAACGTCTCATATGTAGAGCATGAATTCCAGTACCACGCAGGACATTTGAAGGCAAACATAAGCTTAGCAGTATTGAAAAGAAGATCAGAGGTACCTGTAGCGGCTCTGGTCTCGTAAACTGACATACGGCCGGGAGAGCGGTGTGATGACTAGTTGCCCCTCCATATTCGCATCCAGTGACGCCTGTGACTGAGGATGACACGGCGGCCGGTCGGTACCGTTGGGTCTTCATGGCCTGTTCGGGCTGTGTTCAATTTTATATTTGTTGTATAAATACACATACAACTTTGAATTGTTTTTCACAGTCACATCTAGGACAAAATTTTTCATTTATCTTTATCAGATTTTTTTTATCTATCTATTCCATCCTTTGTAGCCTATCATCTGTAATTTAAACATAGGTTGCATTCACTCTTACAGAAGTTATGCAATATACATTGATAGTATAATATCCCGGCCAAATATGCCCTAGTTCAAAATGGCTCTGAGCACTATGGGACTTAACAGCTATGGTTATCAGTCCCCTAGAACTTAGAACTACTTAAACCTAACTAACCTAAGGACATCACACAACACCCAGCCAGCACGAGGCAGAGAAAATCCCTGACCCCGCCGGGAATCGAACCCGGGAACCCGGACGTGGGAAGCGAGAACGCTACCGCACGACCACGAGATGCGGGCTATGCGCTAGTCCGCGACATTTTATTCGTTTATCGTTTTAAAGCTGGTCCGATCAGCTGACGGATGCGTTTACTCCGAGAAATATAGTTGCTCCATGGTGTGCGGTCGGTTATGGCAAAGACTTTGCTATCGGAAAAATGAACTCGATATACTACTACTACTCCTTGGCGGTACACCCCTTGTAGTGCCTTAGCCTCCTGGACAACCTCCGCCCACTCTTCTCTGCTGGCTGCCTTGGCTCTCCATCTTCTCACTCCCATCCTTCTCAAGTTCTCTTCCACGCTGTCTAGCTATCTGGTCCTTGGTCTGCCCCTTATACGACATCCACCGGGTTTTCCTATGAAAACTTTCTTGACTGTGCTGTTCTCCACCATTCTTTCTACGTGTCCCAGCCAACGTAGTCTATTACTCTTTATTTTAGTCACGATATCTGGTTTGTTGGACAACTCTCTGATGTCCTTACTGTTTCTGATTCTCCAAAAATTCCTGTCATTCACTGGCCCGTAGAGTTTCCTAAGTATCTTCCTTTCCCAACTCAGCAACAGCTCATCGTTTTGTGTCATAGTCCAGGTCTCCGAACCATACATCACCACAGGTCTAACTACTGTACGATACACCGTCAGCTTCAGATTCCTACTAAGGCTCCTTGCTTTAAACACAATAACCAGTGCAAAGTAGCTCCTGTTATCAGCTGCAATCCTTACATGTATTTCTTCTCTCATATCATTATTCTCAGTTAACAGTGACCCAATATATTTAAAACTCTCACAGCGTCCATATTCTTTTCCGTTCAAAGTCATGCTTCTTTCTCCTTCACTGTGTTTTTCCTAGATGTTAACATATACTTGGTCTTAGATTGATTAATGGTCAGCCTTATCTCCACACCATACCTTTCTGCTGTTTCAAACTTTTCTTCCACGTCCTGTTTCCTTCTGGATAACAAGTCAATATCATCCGCACATACAAGCTCCTGAGTCACTCTATTAAACAGTGTTCCTCCAGGGTTGTTGCTTTAAAAACAATAAAGCTCTGGGAGAAAACAATATTACAGCAGAAATGATAAAATACGGTGGAGAAAACCTAGTAAGCGTATTGCATGGGATTATAGTGGAAATAAGGCGGAAAGAAAATATGCCGAAACAGAGGAGTGCAGCAATACTCTGCCCTATACACAAGAAACATGACAGAGCTGACTGCTGGAATTCAGAGAAATTGTACTACTCTGTATAGTATATAAAGTATTAGGAAAAATCATAGCTGGCCGGTTAAGAACAAACGTAGAAGAGTATCTAGGAGACTAGCAGTGTGGTTTCAGAGCTAATACATCCACTACAGACCAGATTTTCAGTATCAGACAGATCCTTAAAAAATGTTATGAGTATAACATCGATATCCACCAGCCAAAAGGGATCAACTTTGGAAGGAAATGCAAGAGGCAGGAGTCCCTAAAAAACTAATAAGACTGGTTCAAATGACTTTGAGAAGAACAGTATTCAAAATAAAGACCGAGGGCACTTTATGAAACGCATTTGACGTTAACCAAGGTCTGCGGCAGGGTGATGTGCTTCCACTATTCTGCTTAATGTATCACTGTAAAGTGGAATGCGAAAGACACAAAGCAACAACCCTGGGGGACTCAATATAGAGAAGTGTTAATGTTACCCAGATGCGTATAAATGTCGGTTGTTGAGCACCATTTTGTAAAAAATAAACTGGGGCAGAGTTGTACAAAGAAAACAGAGAGAGCTGAGATTTTATCATTGTAAGTCGATGAGACAATGTATGGAAATTTTATAAAAGGTAATTCAATCGATCTCAGCTACTTTATGAAGTGAAATTTGAAGTAGTTAATTATGCTAAACGTCTATAGGAACGTCGGACGTTTGGTTTATGATGTTTGCTGGTGGATGTGCTAGCACGGTCAAGGGCATTTAGAAGTCTTTTCCTGTTATTAACACAAATACGCGAACAGCTACGCGCCATATGACCAAATGTGGACTTAGTCGCACAGAATTAGTATCCGAGGATCCTATACAAGTTCCCATTTATGAACAGTGAAAGTTTTACAAGCGACTGGGGGATATCAGCAGTTGCTTCTGATCTACGAGGTCATCGAGATTTCAGTTCTACAAATTTAATATTCTTTCTAGGTTAAAATCTTATCGCCCGACGTTTTTTGACGAAGACTGAATGACATGCTCATCTTCTGTAAGACGGTGGAGGTACAATAAGAACAGCAATTCGTACTCTGGTAACTGAGACTTTCAGTCATTTGCGATTGGGTTTTTGCTTATTCACGACACGAACTTTCTCAGAATAGAGCAGTAGACACAGTTTCAGACGTTGGTGCATCTCTATTAAGTTCAAGTTATGATTACTTCAATTTTAATTGTTTGCTTTTCACGATTAATTACACCTTCAGTGCAATATATCCGCACATACACACAACAATATACACAAACATATAAGGGATACATTGTAATACTTAATTTTATCCTAAACAGTGCTGTCTCTCATCAGCATAACTATTTCCGCTAAAAAAAATAATAATAATAACACTAGTCAAAAGGCATTTTGCATCTGGGATGTGATACGTCCACTAGTATGTATTTTGGTGTGTAGAGTCCGAATATACCTTTCAAAATGTTCTAGCACGTACCATTTTTGAGTTTTTAAAGGTTTTTTATTTTTCGTATCCAGTATTCCGCTTTTTGCTGTTCTTCTGTTTTGATGTTTAATTGTTTGTTTTTGATTTGCAGAGGAGAGCTAGAAGATCTTCAGATCGTCTGTAAATGGTTGGTCTGGTAATGAAGTGGTGTGAAAGAGATCCTCACTGAGTGTTCCCTGTAAAAGACAGTGCAAAATTTTTGTGTTTAAAACTTACACCAAGAAAAATGGCAACTAGTAAATCTTGTTGCTGTCTTAACCACCCTGACAACTTTTGTTATGTGCATGGGAAATTCACTCCAAAAGCCCAAAGAAAATCAATTATTGATTTGGCTAAGAAGGCATATAAATTGTATTTTGATTGTCCTGTTGGTGATCCAAGATAAAATTATTGCATCTCATATTGCCTGCATAGCCTGTACTGCAAGGGAAAACGCTGAGCCATGGCATTCGCTGCTCCGATGGTGTGGTGTGAGCCTAGAGACCATTATTCTTACAAATATTTCGGGATATTGAAGCAAAACTAGACTTAAAAGAAAGTATCCAAATGTATCTTCAGTGCAACTTGAAAGCAGTACTACTGCATAAATGGCAATGCATTTCCATCAATACCTCTTTTGTGTGTGTGTGTGTGTGTGTGTGTGTGTGTGTGTTGTGCGATGGCTAGGGCTCTACCTCCGGAGGAGGTTGGTCCCTCAAGTGTGCTGGGTAGGGTAGCTGGGGAAACCAGTTATTTGAAAAAATGGGGCACCTTATTTTGCGATTGGGAGCCTTTGGGCACGGTTTTTTGGTCCTTGAGACCCACAGTCTTGGTATTTTGATATATTCTATGTTGTTGCATCTGGTACGTTGTTGTATGTTCTGATATTGCCAGTTTTTGACTTGCTTCTAGGTTCTTAATCGTACTGTAAGATGGATAACGGAACACGTATTTTATGCCAATGGGCTGGTTCTACTGTTGCCAATTCTTGGAGTTGTTGTCAAGTAGGTCTGAGCCGTTCTATTTTATCAAAGAGTCTTCTTGCAGTGGTGTTGATCTGGCTGTCTACCGTCGGCATGTTGAGTTCTTCGCGAATTTGATTTGTACTGGTCCACCATGTGGCGTTAAGAATGAGTTTGAAGCATCTGTTTTGTAAAGTTTGTAGTGGTTTTCTGTTGGATTTGCTAGTTATGTCCCACGACGAGCAGCCGTAGAGCATCATTGGTTGGACTATTGCTTTATAGATGTTTAGTTTTGTTCTTTGGTACATTTCTTTACTGGCCAGAAGAGGGTAAATTGAGTGGATGGTTCTTGATTTGCGTTGTCGTTTCTCTTCTATGTGTTGCTTGAATATCATTTTGTTATCTATTGTTACTCCAAGGTACTTTATGATGTGGTCCATGGGAGTTCCGTGCCGTTCAGTTCTATTTGGTCGTGAAGTTGTGGTCGGCGGCGTGTGAATATGATGGCGACTGTCTTTTCTGGGTTTATTTTTAACTTGTTGAGTTTGGCCCATTTTTCTGTACAGTCAACTAGTTTTTGTAACCTATTTATTGTGGTTGAGAGTCGTCTGTGCGTTGCCAGAAGTGCTGTGTCGTCTGCAAATTGCGCAATTATCGAGGTTTCTGTAGTCGGAATGTCGTTTACATACACGGTAAAAAGGGTAGGTGAGAGTACCGAACCTTGTGGGATTCCTTCTTGCAGTAGTTTGTGTGCTGATCGTTTGCCATCTAATTGTACGAAGCATCTCCGGTCATGTAAAAAGCTGTCAATAATTCTGATATAGCAGTCAGGTATGTCGGTCTGGTCTCGTAGTTTCGTGACAAGGTTGTCTTTCCAGACTTTATGATACGCTTTTTCCACGTCTAGAAAAACTGCGGCAGTATATTTGGAGAGATTCATGTTGTGAGTGATATATTCTGTTATACGGAGTACCTGTAGTTCTGCTGACAGTGTTTCTTGGAAGGCGAACAGTTCTTGTCGGATGATGTTGCCGTCAAGTAATGGTTGTCGAATTCTTGGGAGCAGGATGCGATCCAGCAGCTTTGACGTGGTTGGAAGTAGGCTAATTGATATATAGTTTTGTGGTTTTTTTAGATCCTTTCCAGGTTTAGGAATAGGTACAAATTTGGAAATTTTCCATGCTTGTGGAAAGTAATGGTTAATTAAACAGGCGTTGATGATTCTGGTCAGTAATACTATGGGCTTCCTAGGCAGGTTCTGGAGTTGAGTATTGGAGATCAGGTCCGGTCCAGGAGCGGAGTTTGTGCCAAGTCGGTTAATGATTGCTTTTACTTCCGCAGGAGTGGTTAGTTCTGGTAGGTCGCGAGGTGGTGTCTGACGTATATTCTGGGCTGTAGCTGTCACGTGTTGTTGATATTGGAATATGTTCAAACAACTTACGGGTTTGCTGCCGGGTGACATCGTCGACCACCTCCGATATTTCGACAGGAGCACACCCTGCCATTCTTAAGGCACAAATGGAGGAGGAAGAAATGTGCAAGGAAATTTAATACCTCGGTTCACAGAAGAGAAACAAGGAAGCTACCACACACAGAACAAGTGTCAACACAAACAAAGATGACTAACACCAGAAATATCGATAGTGACTAATCAACAGGTGAGGTAGCACTAATTCTGTCCCTCTATTTTTTGATGAGAGACAGAGCCGGATTCCAAGCAGCATTTAAACAAAATCCACCATCTCTGTTAATAAGGTTGCTAGATAGTTTGATTTCAACAGCTTCCTTAATAACACTATCCCAATAGATGGACGTGCAAGCCAGAATCTCCGTGTTGTTGTATTCCATAGGATGACCGGTGTCAAGGCAGTGTTCTGCAATAGCGGATTTGCTCGGCTGTTGTAAGCGTGTGTGACGCTTATGTTCAGTACACCGGTCTTCCACAGTCCTGATTGTCTGACCAATATATGACATGCCACAACCTGCAAGGAATACGATAGACCCCAGCCTTACGCAAACCAAGATCATCTTTTACGGACGCCAACAGGGCCTTAATCTTAGAAGGTGGTCGGAAAACACATTTCACAACATATTTCCGCAAAATACGGATAATCCTGTTGGAAATGCTTCCTGTGTAAGGCAAAAAGGCCATAGACTTAGCTGCCATTTCGTTGCTATCGTCACTCACCCGTTGCACCGAAGGCTGATATCGCAACGAACGTTTGATCTGCCTCTCACTATAACCATTCTGACGAAAGGTGACTTCGAGATGTGATAGCTCAGCTGCCAAACTTTCAGGGTCTGAGATAACGTGGGCCCTGTGAACCAAGGTACGAAGTACTCCTTCACGCTGAGCTGGATGGTGACAACTATCAGCTCGCAGATACAAGTCAGTGTGAATAGGCTTCCTATAAACAGAATGTCCCAACGTACCACCAGTCTTCCTTTTGACCAACACATCAAGGAAGGGAAGGCATCCATTCTTTTCCACCTCCATAGTGAACTAAATATTAGTGTAGACTGAATTCAGGTGTTCCAAAAACCGATTTAAAATCTCACTGCCATGAGGCCATACAACAAAAGTATCGTCTTCATATCTGAAAAAATAGGCAGGTTTCAAAGTCGCTGACTCCAATGCACGTCCCTCAAAGTCCTCCATATACCCCAGGTTCGAATCCTGCCTCGGGCATGGATGTGTGTGATGTCCTTAGGTTAGTTAGGTTTAAGTAGTTTTAAGTTCTAGGGGACTGATGGCCTCAGATGTTAAGTCCCATAGTGCTCAGAGCCATTTGAACCATTTTTGAACCTCCATAAACAAATTGGCCACAATAGGTGACAACGGGCTTCCCATTGCAACTCCATCAGTCTGTTCGAAGTACTGACCATTGAATAAAAAGTAGGTGGAAGTCAGCACATGTCGAAACAAATTTGTTAACTCGACACCAAACTTAACCTCAATTAGCTGCAACGAATCAGAGAGAGGAACGCGAGTGAAAAGAGAAACCACATCATGAGTGACTAAAATATCAGAGTCATTCAAACATAATTCCTGCAATCGACGTAAGAAATCTGCAGAGTTCTTAATGTGGTGTTCACACCTACCTACTAGTGGGCTCAACAAACTAGCAAGATGTTTAGCTACACGATAAGTCAGAGCACCAATATTAGAAACAATAGGCCTCAACGGGACAGGCACTTTATGGACCTTAGGGAGGCCAATAATCTAGGTGGTGCACCAAAGTAAGAATTAAGAATCTTGAAAGTCTCCTGTGACAAAGAACTTTTCTTCAGGAGGTTATTAGTCTTTCTCTCAACACTCTTAGTAGGGTCAGCACCGATTTTGCGATAAGCCGAATCAGAAGGTAGATACTTCATTTCATGAATGTAATCGTGCTTGTTCAACAAAACCGTGGCGTTTCCCTTGTCCGCAGGTAAAATAATAATATCAGGATCCATTCTGAGTGAACGTAAAGCAGCCGCCTCAGCTGCTGCAATGTTACACTTGGGTGGACGGGCCCCAGTCAACACACGACAAGCTTCCCTCCTAACCTCTTCCGCAGCCTCGGAAGGTAGCTTATAAACAGCCTGTTCGATAGAACTAATAAAATCAACGACTAGCAAACTCTTAGGCGTCGGTGCGAAGTTCAAACCTTTCCCCAGCACAGACAAAGCTACGTCGTCAAACGTTTTCTCCGTGAGATTGATCACAGAACGTCGAGAATTAAAATTGGAATTAGACACTGAGCCAAGGAAACGTTCAAACTTCGCCGAATGACGAGCAGTTACAGATTGAAATTCCCAGTCAGACTGCGACCAAGAGGCACCATCCACCCTATCCCAAGAAAATGCAGAGACATTTGACGCCATCATTAAATGAAGCTGAAATAATTCCTTAGAAACAAAATCTAATTGACGGCGAGTATAGTGGATCCTTTCACGAACAAGAGATAAACCAGCACGTTGCTTGAAGCGATTGGCGGTAGGAGAATTAATATGATGCATAACTTTAGCAAACGTTGGAACCACACTATGATTTCGACACTTCAGTAAAAACGATAATGCACATTTCAACCTTACTCTACTGATGCGAAGTTTACCCAACCTCCGCAAACAACGATACATTTCCTCCCCGTAGAAGTAAACAATGTGAGACCTTAACTTTTCCCGGCGAATAGAATGTTCAAACAACATATGGGTTTGCTGCCGGGTGACGTCGTCGACCACCGCCGATATTTCGACAGGAGCACACCCTGCCATTCTCAAGGCACAAATGGAGGAGGAAGAAATGTGCAAGGAAATTTAATACCTCGGTTCACAGAGGAGAAACAAGGAAGATGCTACACACAGAACAAGTGTCAACACTAACAAAGATGACCAACACCAGAAATATCGATAGTGACAGTTAAGGTCTCATATTGAAATATGTCTTGCTGTTGGTGTTCTTGAGGTTCTATTGCATTTTGTTGTTCGTAGGTAGCTGCAAACAGTTCCGTCTGGCTGAAATCGTCGAAGATGAGGTTGTTGTGGAGTAAGGCCGGTTTATCGTTGGGCGTGGTAGATGCGTATTCAAAAATGGCTCTGAGCACTATGGGACTCAACTGCTGAGGTCATTAGTCCCCTAGAACTTAGAACTAGTTAAACCTAACTAACCTAAGGACATCACACACATCCATGCCCGAGGCAGGATTCGAACCTGCGACCGTAGCGGTCTCGCGGTTCCAGACTGCAGCGCCAGAACCGCGCGGCCACTTCGGCCGGCCTAGATGCGTATTGCTTTCTGGAATTCTTCACAGCCGCGGAAGGACGCGGGGTGGTCATCTTGTCTGCAGTGTTCACTGGCAGGCTGCATTCTCTTGCTTTATGGTCGGCACCGCAGCGGACACAGCGGGTCGGCATAGAGCGATAGTTTGCGGTATGCAAAAACCCCTGACATTTTTTACACTGTGGTGGACCGTCTTTATTGTGGTATGATTCTATTATCACCTTTGTGTCTAGGATGTAGCGGACGTGGTAAATGGCATCGTTTTCTGGTTTTCTGTCGAGTGTGACACAGAAGACATGCATGGGTCGCAGTTGTTTTGTGTTATTGTGTGTCGCCAAGTTGGTGTCCTGTTGTATATGTTGTAACATCTGGATTTGCTGTCTCAGTGCATGTTCGACGTCTGTTTCATGTGAGGTGGTGGTGTTCGGCTCAGACCTACTAGCGAGATCTATCTCAGCCCTATTGCATGTCCTTTGCCTAGAAGACCGCGGACGTACAGCGCGCGGGAGGCCGGTCTGCTCTCGGTCGGGCCCCTGCGTCTGAGGCCCTGGATCTTCGTCGTTCCCTTCACTATCCATCTACCCCCAGTTATTCTGGGGAGGCTCTCCTGAGTCCTATTACGCCATGGCAACCTATCAACACGACAATTCTGCCGTACGTTCACACAGATGCGAAGTAAAAACGCCACCCCTTGTGACCGTCACACAGCTTGGGCTGCTCGGCGCCCGATGTCGATACCTTTGGCTTACGCAGTGGACATGGAAGAAACTTATTAAACCATGGCTTTGCTGCTAGAGACAATCAAATATAAGGATCATGAATGGCAGCTTTGCTGTGATTTAAAAGATGTTGCACTTCTTACAGGCTTACCGGCTGGATTCACAAAATACTGCTGCTTTCTGTGCCTTTGGGACAGCAATGGCACCAAGAACCACTATACAGTCAAGAAATGGCTTATAAAGAAGTTCCTGGGAACGTAAATGTGTACAATACCCCATTGGTTGAGCCAGATAAAATCATTTTGCCTCCCCTTCATATCAAGTTGGGCCTTATCAAGAACTCTGTAAAAGCTCTGGGTAAAGAAGGTGAGGCCTTCAATCACTTAAAATAAAAGTTTCCCAAATTAAGTGAGGCAAAGCTGAAAGAGGATATATTTATTGAACCACAAATAACAACATTTCTGAAAGATCCAACCTTTGATACCAAACTCACAGATATCCAATTAGTTGCTTGGTCTTCTTTTAAGGCAATTGTGGAGGTCTTTTTGGGTAACAGAAAAGACAAAAACAATGTTACCATTTTGAATGATCTGCTGGACAACTATAAGAAAATGGGGTGTAGAATATCGCTTAAAATTCACTTTTTACATTCTCACCTTGATTTCTTCCTGGAAAATTTGGGAGCCCTAAGCGATGAGCTTGGTGAACGCTTTCACCAAGACATTCTTACCGTGGAACACCGTTACCCAGGCCATTGGAACCCTTCAATGATGGGTGACTACTGCTGGGTTCTTGTTAGAGAGAGTGATGTAACGGTAAACAATAGAAGAGCTCCGTCATCACATTTTTTCAAAAACCAAAGACGATTAAAGGCGAAAATATCTTCTGAACTAATTTGGGTCTTTTATTGGCATCATGCGCATATATACATACAAAATAGCATTGATTCCAAACGTTCTGAATGTGTATTTTTGTTTGACTTAATTGTGTCAATTTTCGCTATTACCATTTTTTATCCTGCTGTGTATCTAGGAAATGTGACGTCATAGGGAAAAACTGATTATACGAGTGTATTCAGCACCACAAAATTAGGTAAATGCATCAGTCTACAAACCAGATGCAGAACAATAGTTTCAATTTGTTAACTAGTGTAATAATAAAAACTCTACACTTACAGCCAGATTTATGTCTACCGCTGTTATGATAACTTCAGTTTTTGTCTGTCATATTCCACAATGCACACCATCGATCCCTGGTCTATTGGCATGTACTGCCGGTTCCTTGGACGCTTGGAGGGCGTTATGACTGTTATTTTCCTCTTCCATTGCTTGGTGGCTCCCTCATTGCTGGGAAGCATCCCTTGTTCCAAGAGGCATAGCTATTGCTAGTGACGAGCGCAGCCACACGCCTGCCCACCGTCACCGCGGTTCTGGCTCCTTTGGTGGCGAGACGCAGCCTACGCCTGCGTTTGTCTCTGGTGATAGTACAGTGGCTGCGTGTACCGTGTTGGCAGTTCTTCTGTCTCAACTGTTGATAGCAGCTGCCTTCGCTGCCTTGCTTCTCGACCTTCTGTCGAAACCTCTCGCAGTGCAGTGGCTGGCAAGATAACGTGCTACCCAAGCCATCACCGGTTTTGTCCAAAATCTGCTATTATTTTTCGCAATGCAGTATCTCTCTGACATCGAGTCCTCCTCTCTGATTCAGTTGCATGCCGTTGAGTATCAGCTACATCGGCATATGTCGAACATCCCCAGATGGTTTACTCGGGCGTATCTTCTTCACTACTGGTAAACTCGGAGGTCTCTCTTCAACCAAATCGTCGCAACTAGGGGGCGTAGGGCCCATGACGAGTCAAGAAGTGAGTCAGGCATGTTGAGGGAATCAGGTGCTTCATTCCCGGTTGCGCTTTTATATTTGGCAAGAAACAGTAGGTACGCTTCGCTGTTTCGGCACTATCCCATCGTTCCTCCCATAGGTGGAGGATCTGATTTTGAAATTTCTGGTTTGTTGTGACCCATATCCCTATTACGTTCAGAACTTCATGATGTGTTCCTCGTTGAGCCAACACATCAACATTTTTTTCCATATCTGGAGACTGACTGGACACATTCCAAGTATTAATGGCAATCTCGCAATTAATACAGTGCGAAAAGCTCCCGTCAACCGTCCGCGTTGCACTATCCGTGCTCGCGTAATGAGCAAAAGCCTGTGGGCCCCACCATTCGCATAGTCTCCCATGATCGCAGTTAAGACAGCCTTATAATACGTTCTAATCGTTTGCATTGGCAGCTTATAATCGTAACTGGCGAAACTAATAATTTCGTTCACCGTGTTCCTGGCTCTCTTCATCGTTTTCTCAATCTGTGCAACATAATTTGTCGTTCGTCCAAGAAGACGCCCAAGTAACTGGTGATCAACTTTCTCTTTATGAAACCTGTCGCTTAATTTCATGAAGAGATCTTATAGAAGATTCTCTTTTAACGGCATGCACGTGGTATTTTCAGGCGCAAGAAACAACTTGATTCCTTGGCACCACTAATTTAACTGTTGAACGGCTACGGTACATACCTCTTCCAGGTTGTTCAGGAGCTTCCTCTCACAAGGATCATCAGGTCGTCGGCATATGACACTACTCTTACGACCTCTTCATTACCCTGTTGCTTTCCTGATACCGGGTCTAGTACTAGATCCTAGAAAACATGTCCGCTTAGGGATCCCTCTGGGCAGCCGTTTGAAATTTCATGTACTAGGGTCTCTCCTGGGCACAACAGTCTTGCTCCTCTTTTCACAGCAGTCCTTAAAGCAATTGTATAACGCTTGTGAGCAGTCCAAGTTCCTCAGGCGGTCAAAAATTGTTGGCCACCACAAGTGATGGAACACTCCGACGATGTCCACCATCACTCGCCTCGTAGATTTGGGTGCATTGTAGGGTTTTCGTAGTGCTTTATTGTATTTTCTCCTTCTCAGTATGAGCCTCTTTATTACCTTAGCACCTCCATTTCATTTCCACATTTCTCCACAGATTGTTACATTACTGGTTAATTATTAATAAATTACTTTTTTAATACAGAAGAAACACTTAAGGTCCTATTGAAAGTCAAGTGGTAAATCTCAAACATGCTTGCTTACTATATTTCACGCGATCAGTCCCAGAGGAGCGCACGCTACTACAAGACGTCTCTTTCACAGGATTTCCTTTTGCGCCTTCTTTTGCCAGTCACCCTCTTGGCCAGTCTATATCAAGTACTTACGAATTCCATTCCTCCTTCTTAGGGTCTTCTTCCGCAGGAAATAAAATTAATTCCATAGGCCATCGGCATTTATCTATATAAGCGACGTGTTATGCCCATACTAGCCGGTTGCTTTTCATCTGGCGTACAATGTTTGGTCTGTTGTAGATTTCATGCATCTCACAATTGTGTTGTATTCTCCATTCTCCAGTGATCTCGTCTTCTACCGGAACACAGATATTCCTTAAGACTTTTCGCTCGAAAACGAGAAGATTAAGTCGTTTTCTGGACGCTCAAAGTTCCGCAACCCTACAGCCCTACAGGTTGGGTGAATGTTTTCCTCAGGTGGAGTCTGAAATTCCTTGGGAGTCGGCGAGATTTAAAAAACTGTCTCAGACTGAAGTATATTCACTTTTCGGCTTAGATACTCGCTTTGATTTTTGTCTCACACGATGCTTACCCTGCAAAGATTACCTCCCTCGCCCTCCCCCAATATTTAAATTTATGAAACCGTTAGTATGATCAGGTTCCGTCTACCAGAGTCTGGAGTGGGTCTCTTGGATAGGCATGACTGCTCTCTTCACCAGGTACTCGGTCTTCGCTTGATTCACAAGGAGATAGATTCTGTTCGCTGCCACCACCTCGTTGTCGCTCATCCGCATCAGTTCTTCCTTAGATATGGACAACAGAACCACAACCTCGACAAAGGCGAAGTGTGTGATTCTCTCACCCTCTACCTAATCCCCTCCATGTTCTTGTGGAAAGCTTGCCAAACTATTTTTCGAGCACCAGGTTGAACAATACTGGTGACACACCACAGAGAAATCTCTTTTATAAAAAAAGCTCTCCTTGGCTTGGTTCCCGAGGTTCACTTTGCCTTTGCAATCAGTGAGATAAACTGGAACCAGGCTGAAAAGTTTCTTCGTTATTCCTAACTCTGTCAGGTAGTTCATAAAGCTTTCCCATTGTAGACAGTTATATATCTTCTTGACATCTGCGAAGAGCCGATGTAGGTCCTTACCATATCCCCACACCCGTTCGATGACCTGTCGCAGTACATGGATGTTGTCAATAACGGAAGGCCATTTCTGAAACAGCTTTGATATTCACCAGGCACTTCTTCTGAAAATGGCTGGGATTCTATCCCGTATATAGTTGGACAAGATCTTATAGTCGGCGTTCAGGAGGTCGAGTCCTCTGTAGTTGGTGCAATTTATTTTGTGTGAGTTTTTTGACTTTATTACCGCTCAATGGAGAGGTTATCAGCGTCCTGGCACATGTTTAAAGGAACGAGTCTGGATAAAATGGCTAAAATTGTTGCACACAGTGAGGACGAAACCTAGAAACGACACTTATGCACTCACTCGCACCTCACCCGCATTCACTCACTCAGTCACTCTGTCACACACGACTTAAGATAACAGAAAGGGCGAAAGTTGCTATCCTTGGGACTAAAACAGAGGAGGAAAACCTCTTCTCAACCCATTTTAGCAATCATATCGCCCAATAGGACTTTACAACTGTTGTTGGGGACGGCATCCATGAAAATCTCCAATACCGCATAGAATTCGTTTTTCACTTGGCATGTGCTTTCTTGTCTAGCTGCATGACAGTTCACGAACAACATTTCACATGTCTTCATATCTGTTGCTAATACCGCTATTCACGAAGTCTCAGACTTGAACATAGGTACATTACCAACTACATGCTTACTCAGACAAAATCCCATACACAGTTTGGGTTCCTGCCTCACAGTTTCTATTACAGATTGTATACTTTTAGCCGTCAAGGGTCCTGTGTGCTCCCGACGAACTTCCTGTAAAGTAACTAAGTCCATTCTATAGCTTTGGTCTCCTTGACTATAATGATTGAGGGGCCAGTTTTATATAAACTACGAATATTTACTGGTCCAAATCGAATACCGTGTTCTGGCACTTATGAAATTGCGAGGCTTCCTTGTAGGTTTTTTTGTCGTTAACACATTTTCTGTGATGGGGTAGTAACACATCGCCAAACCCGAAGCTGGAGGACCAGGGTTTTTGATTTTGGGGTAACCTTCCTCTAGATGAATTGTTTTCTCTACAGCTGTCGAGGCTAATCTCATCGTTTCTTAAAAATATGAAAGAATGAAGGACAAGGAGTGGCAGGATTGGGAGTTGAGAGACGCACTTCATCTGGTTCACGGAATAAGACCGGTCCAACTTGGGAGACCCTGCCAGTAGCTATGCTACAGCCGGCATAATCCTTAGTGCCATATGAACGGGCAGACGTCTCCGACCGCACGGACAGTAATACTTTAAGGTGGTGGCTCATGAATATGATAAAAGTAAATTAGATATTTAATCACAGGATCGCCACTTGCTATTACATCTAGAAAAGAAAGAAGTAAGTTTTGCTGCTCTTCATGTCTGTGTCAGAGCAGCGACTTATAATGTAAACTTGCGTAATTACGAATTGTGATGACACTTTCATAACATGAAGCACAGTAAGATTCATCGAAATATAATTTAAATTAATCTATTGCCACGTACTGACAAAAAACAATCACCATAGATATAAAGCAGGAGGTAGACAAATCACAGAAAACTGTCTACGCAGCTAATTATAGAGACTCGTTCTTGTGCCATCGCATTTCCATGTAAGTTTTCTGCAGTTAGTTACTTGGAGCATCTTGGGCCAGTTCCCAATCAGATAGTAGCCAAGAATGAGGTCGGCAGGAAAGAGTGCGCCCATTCTGTAACGGCCCCTTCCAGGGACAAAACGCGTCTTCATTTCTGGAATGTAATGGACCATCTCCCTCCCTGTCCCCCGTCGCCTTCTCGACAGCTGACAAGACCAGTTTTGCCCTGGTCCGTCACGGTTACAAACTCGTAAAAAAATGAAGTCCCAGTGAACTACTCCAAAACATAAAAGACGTCAAAGCTCAGCTCTAAATGGCCAACCACAAAATTCGGTGTCAACTTAACCAACATATACACGTAAAGCATTATTGCAAAATCCTTTAAGCAGCACACACAGCCATTTATTGTTTTTGGTTTAAAAGAACGTAAAGCTCCTTAATTATTATAGACCAGCGTTTTACTTGTTGCCTCACAAGCATGGGATATCGCACATACAAAAGCAGCACGAACGGGAAACCTTCTAGGTGAAAAAGAGGAATCAGAAGGTGACCCTATATACTCTGGTGAACATTTTGGATATTTTCACAATAGGTATTTGTGAATTCTCATCATGAATTACTTTAATCGCAGTTTGTAGCATTTCACATTTTCGGTGATATATGTACCCTTATCTCACAAACGACTAAAGGTATGAAATTCAAATTTTCAGAAATTCTATAAAATATTTAAAGGGTGCCAATGAACTAGAAACATGACATGAACTGGCTTATTCTCTTAATCAGGGAGATTTATATGAACTTTTTTCCCAAATAAAATAACTTCAGAGTTAAAACTTCATAAATAGTACACAAACCAGAAAGAAGCATTGATTATACTGCCGTTAGCTTACAATACATGCTGAAAGCAGCAGCAAAACTTCAAAGTTCTACGTATAACAGTTCCAAAGAGAAAAGGTACATAATGTTAGCAAATTTAACAGGGTGCTATTATCTGAACATTAATTTCAGCCGAGTTAAAATCTTTTGCAACAGGAATTAATCAATTCGCAACAATTTGGCTACATACCTCTTCCGGTTCGTCATTTAAACGTTGCTTAATATACCGTAAAATAGCTATAGTAAGACAGATGTCCGAATAGCTATACAAACGACCGCTGCTCTGGAGTAAACAAAAAGCTTTTTACCCCATGTTCCAGGCTCAAAGAGGAACAGAATGCTCCATATGTTATTCAATTTCAGGCCCTCCTTCTTCCATTGAAATTTGTAGGCTGTTTAACAATTTCCAATGCTTCTCTGTGTAATGTTACATTATATCTGCTTCCGGCGCCAGTAATTGAGTCCTATGTGCGTCTGTGGTGATCTCCTGCCATTTCTGAAACAGCTTACTTGCCAGTCTCTCGCCTTCTGCAGTTGCTCCTCTAGTCGTTTTTTGACTGTTGTTTTTACAGTAGCCGCACACATATCGCCCTCAGGGGCTCACCATTCGTTTGTTGACTATGGGCCTGTCGACCCTGGAGTTCCTGGTCTGGGGATTCGTAAGCGCCGCAGTTCCCTGTCACCGTAAGCTCTGGGCATGCTTCAGTGACCACTGCATGGCGAGGCAGTGGAACGTTGTGTGTCACAGGCAATGGAGATCTTGGCTTAACCCCTGGATTGTGAGGATGGCAAAAACTTCAATCTAAAAAAAAAAAAAAACACTCAGTCGCAAGGTGTGCTGCGCAACAATGAGATGCATGCTGATGAGGTGGAACAGTCGTTATCAGGCAACCTCTGGGAAACCTGCAGCCCAGTTGTACGGGGCTTACCTAGGCATGCAGGACTCTGTCTAGGCGGCCTTTTATTTCTCTAGCTGCTCGTGGGATCTAAATGGACCTTTCGAAATTTTCTTATCCTCCTCCCCATGGAAAGGGTGGGCTGCTGGAAGGTACCAAGGCCCAGTCCAGTAAAATGGCTTGTGAAGCTAGTCCACCAAACTTAGAAGTCTCACACAATCTGGCACTTATAGTAACAGATCACATCTTGCAAGTAAAATGTATTTTTAATAGAAAATATGAAATGGCGGAGATTTGAGAAAGTGTCACCATTTTACTTACAAAAAGGGTTGGAGACATTCAATTATAGTTTTTAAATCTGTCAGTCGCTTGCAAATCGAGACCTTGTTGGTAGAAACATCTAATTCTCAACAGGTGAAGAACATCCAGAAAGCTCAATGCCTCGG
Source organism: Schistocerca nitens (assembly GCF_023898315.1). Lineage (NCBI taxonomy): Eukaryota > Metazoa > Arthropoda > Insecta > Orthoptera > Acrididae > Schistocerca > Schistocerca nitens. The sequence goes on along the minus strand of NC_064619.1, from coordinate 498,663,640 downwards.
CGACTACAGAATAGAAAATTAACTGCACAACACCTTGAACTGTAGCAAAGGTGTTGTGACTTACAGGGATTTGATTGATCTTCCCCGAGAATAACTGAAAGCAGAATGGCTCCAGGAGTGTATCTTTGATGTGCAAAACATAATAAAAAGGGTGGATGGCGATATCGTAAAATAAGACTCATTTACATTAACTTTCAGTAGAACAAAACTTCCAGAGGACTTTGACGCTGATTTCCTTTGCCTCAGCGTGTGCCTTGATTTTGCTAATCTAATGCGCGGTTTCACATGCCAGAGCTTTGAACACACAGCCTTAAGTTGTAAGGGAAAAGCCACTTGTGGCAGATGTGGTAATGCCGCCGATGAAGGTGGTGGTTGTCCATCTCCCCCAAAGTGTGTAACCAGCTCTGGGGATCACGAAGTCTGGAGTAGCAACTGCAGGGTCTTCCTTGAAAAAAGGGAGATACAGGAGATCAGAACAACTAAGCGTCTCTCCTATAATGAGGCCAAAAGGTCTGTAAGGCCATGCAGCCTTGTGTCTGTTCTCAAACAGCCAATTCAGAAGACCGATGTTGCTACACAAACAGTAGTTGCTAGCGTCAGCACTAGTACCCACGTTTGCCAGTGCACTTACGTTGCTGCAGTTACTTTAAAGTCTATATATCCTCCCAGAACTTCAGAATAGGCCCGTCCCTAACACTGTGGGGTCCCTGCCCCTGTAAAGGATCAGTGTTGTCCACCGTCCAATCCTGCTACTACTGCTGCCCCAGTTATGGCTCCGAAAGCTACCCAGGGCAAAAAATCAAAAGCCAGTCATCTACCACCAAGGGAGTCGGGACGTAAGCAGTCCGACCATGTCGACGTCTCTCTCCATTATTCTCTGGAGTTAATGAACCTTGTGTCAGACTGGGACAATCGTCTCGCCTCAAGACTGAGCCTCTCCCCATTATGGGATCCCTTCCTCAGAGGAAAGACAGGGTGAAAGTGCAACCCCATTGCTATATGACTCCCATATTACAGTGAAGCATTAATGGGTTCAGAACACATGGAGGAACTGAAACTGATAGCACAGGAACACTCCCTGTGCCTGTGTTTACAAGAAACACATTTTAAATCCTTTGATGTTACTACGATAAGAGGATATACCATTCATGGAAAGGTTAACCTGACTGGGGAAAGAGCCAAGGGAGAGGCTGCTGTGTTTCTCAGTAACCCACACCACTCCTCTGCTCTCCCCCTGGCTACTGATCTGCAAGCATGTGCCACTGAAATGTTTATCAGAGGATCAATCTTTGCTGACTGTCTCTCCCTCCACAAGACGCAGTAGACTATGAGGCTCTCAAAGATTTTATGGAACAACTCCCCAGAGCATTTCGCCTACTTCGAGACTTCAATGTACATCATGCCTTGTGCAGCTCGACTTCTACTTACTGTTGGGTTTGGGGTTTGGAGAGCCTCACGGTGTCTCAAGAGCTGTGCGTCGTCAACACAGGCATTCACATTCACATCTGTGCTATTACTGGGTCATTTTCAACAACTGGCCTCTCTTTCTGCTCTCAAAACCTCGCCGACTCTGTTCAATGGAGGTTATTGACGATCGCCAGTCCAGTGACCACTTCCCATTCCACATTCGCTTACTGGATGGAGCATTCCCTGGAGAGAAGCCGTCGGAATGAATGGTCAGCAGAGTTAACTGGACGCTGTTCAGCCATCTGGATGTTTTTCAACATTTCAGCAGAGTCCAATAATGGATGGACCACATTACACAAGTGATCCAGCATGCCGTTGACTTTTCCATCCCAAAGTCCGCAGGTCACCTTAGGAGGCGACCTGTATCTTGATGGACAGATAGTGCCATTCAGCAATCTGGGACAGGCGCGCGGCTCATTTATGGTTTGAATGCCGCTATAGTCGTGAGAGCCAAGGCTCAATACGTAATTAAGGAGAGAAAAAAAGGTCATGGCAAGCGTTCCTGGACTCTTGCAAGCGTTGCACTTGTTTTACGAATGTATGAGGAACCACCCAGAGGATTTCCGGTAAATACAGTCGTTTCCCAATAGCAGCAGTGGGAGCTCCAGATCCAACAGTTCTGAATCCTATAACTCCCCTTTGTCCACGTTTAAGCTGGAATTGGCCCTGTCTGAGACTTAAGACACTGCACATGGTCACTATCAAATCCGGTACTGGATGCTTCGACATTTGCCAAAGGAAATCCTCTTCGAATGTATTAATTTGATATGGCAGATAGGTCACTTCCCGACGTATGGAGAGAGGCAATTCTGATACCTCTCCTCAACCCAGGAAAGAAGCGCATGTGTCCGAGTAGTTACTGGATTATCGCCTTAACGAGCTGTATAGGGAAGTCTCTGGAGCGAATGGTTACCTGTCGTCTCGTCTGGTTGTTAGAGACAAGGCAACTCGTGACCCTCTCTTGTTGGCGTCAGGAGATTTCAGTCCACTGTCGACAACCTGTGGATGCCGCTATTCAACAGTCTTTCCTACGTAAATATCACTGTATTGGTATATTCTTTTTTATCAGTGAGGCATGTGACACTATTTGGAGATACAGTATTTTCGCACAACCACATCGATGGCGCTTTTGTGGACACCTCCTCGTTTCCATGCGGTCTTTCCTGTCTCTGCGGTTTTTTAGGACCCGAGTTGGTGACACGCTGTCAGGTCGTTTTGATCAGGAGAATAGTGTACCTCAGGGTACTGTTTTAAATATTACCCTCCATAGCCATAAAAACTATCACATCTCCTTTAACAAGTCCTGTACAATGCTCCTGATTCGTGGACGTTTTTGTTGTTTTCCGTTTCTCCTCCAGTGTTGCAACAGCTAATCGTGAGTTGGAGCTTACAGTGCAGAGGTTACAGGAGTGGGCTGTAAAGACGGATTTCCAATTTTCTGCAGAAAAGTGTGTGTGTGTTCATTTTAATCGCTCTCATCATATTTTTAATTTGCCTGATTAGCGTATGAGGGACACCATTCTATATTTTAGAGACTCTGTGAGCTTTCTGGACCTTATTTATGACTCCAAACTGTCGAAGTTACACGCCTGAAAGCCAGGACCGTGAAGGCACTGAGTATCACATAGTGGCCCAACCACAAGTCTTGGGGAGAGGACAGGGCACGTCTGCTCCAGCTTTATAGGGCTTTCGTGCGTTCGCGTCTAGACAATGAGTGCACGACGTATGGATCGGCAAGGCCTTCTTATTTCAAGTTCATTGATACTGTGCACCGTGAAGTAATTAGGCTTGCTACGATTGCTTATAGAATTAGCCCCTTACCCAATCTATATGCTGAGGTTGGTGAACTGCCACTTACAGTCCGACGATAACTTCTCGTAGTGCATCAGGCATGTAAGTTCCTCGCAGCTCCAAATTCCAAATTCATCTGCATACCATACTGTTGCTAGTCCTCCTCTGAAACGCATTTTTTCCAATTGTCCACGACCAACAAGGCCATTTTGATCCGCGTGAGATATGTGCTGGGGTCAGTGGAGCAGGTACAACCTCAGCTCCAGGGTTTTAATCGTCTGCCATGATTACTGCAGAGACCAGGAGTACAGAAGAGATTGCTCATCTGCATATGTCTTTAATACATTATTGTACGACATTTACATGAGCACCACAACTCCGCTGCTGTTTTTACGGATGGGTCAAGAAAGGAGGACTACGTTGGATACTGTGTGGTTTTCCCTAATCGTGTATTCAAGTCCGACTGCTTTAGGACTTTACTGTCTTTAACACGGAATTATATACGATCTTGTGGGCGCTGGAGCAGATGAGATGTGCTTCGACTGTTAAATTCCTTGTCTGTCCCGATTCTCTGAGTGCCCTCTACTCTGTCCAACGCTTGTACTCAGCAGATACGGTAGTCCAGACTATCCAAGTCGCCCTCCTCCAGCTATAACGATTGGGGAAGGAGGTACCTTTCTGCCGGGTAACAGGGCACATGAGTATTGCGGGGAATAAACGGGCGGATGTAGCAGCCAAGGAGGCTTGTCGTGTTTCTCAGTTATTTCAGTGGGCCATCCTTCTGCATGCTATCATCTCGATGTTGAACTCAAGAGTCTTGCGCCAGTGAGAGGATGAGTGGCTGGCAGTGACTGATAATAACCTGCGTCTCTTTAAGACCACTACGCGGCCACGGCGTATCTCCTTTCAGCCATGAAGACGGGACAAGGTTCTCATCACTCGTCTTGGCATAGGCCACAGTCCTCTGACGTGTGGCTTCTTGCTCCGGCGAGAGGACAGTCCAGTGTGTGGTGCTTGGTCCTCTGACGCAAGGTTTTTTGCTCCGGCGAGAGGATCCCTCAATGAATGGTGCTTGCGGCGGACAGATCTCTGTGCACCACATTTTACTGGGCTGTGTCTTATGTTCGGAGAGAGGGCAGTCGAGTGCTATGCGGCTTTTAAAGTTTTTTGATTTGTCCAACACGTTTCCAAAAATTTTAGGGAGATGTTTCTAACTGTTAACAGGGTGACTGGTTCATAAGTGGTCATCCAGTTACATTTTTCGATGCCTTTATTTACCTGTTCTATGGTTTAACATCAGTTTTTATCCCTACTTTAGGACATTCCACCCTTCTCAATGATGACATTACGACATCACTGCATAATAATGAAATAAGTGCCTTCTATAAATGTAGTTCAAAATCTGACGGCATACAATTATTTATTCACATGGCTCTTAACATTCAGATGTGGAACAGTTTCAGTAATATTATACAGGTTAATTTTCTAAGCATGTTTCGACTTCCATGAACGCTAAAAGGATAGTGTTTAAAAATGGCCCATATGCAGACGAAGTCAAAAATCGCTACCAGGTTTTACTGATAATTAATGTATGAATTTTCTGTCTTTTCATATAAATAATATTGTCTCAGGAGAAGCTGAGTAGCACCGTGGTGTAGTGGTTATGATACTTAACTGTTGCATGGAGCGTCGTGAGTTAAAAACTAACCTGGACTGTGTAATTTTAATTTCCATATTCGGTTCGAGTACATTCTAGAAGTATCCACAAATGTACTGGAATGTTCTGTTTCTGTATATGTACTGTATGTGTTCTGGCCGGAGGCAGTTCGCTCCGCGCCCTTGTATGTGCAAGTGCTGAATAAACCTTCGTTAAGTGAAGATAGTGTTCGTCATTCATCTAATTACTCCTTCTACGTGACAAAATAAAGATTTTTCGCCTCTGAGGACCAAAACGTTAAAGGGGTGCACCCCATACGCATCCCCCTGAAACTCACCACTGAATGTAACGTAAATGTAGATGTGTTTGTACTTACTGGGGGAAGTAAGTGGTTCACAAATTTTATTTTCTGTTAGCAAAATCTAAACTTAAAATTCCCGTTCCTATAAGCAATCTCAAATAATTCATATAAAATATGTCGTTCCCAAGTAACATGCTGTGCTTCGTACTTCTCAACAAAACCACCATAGTGGAAAACAAGGTCTTCATCAGAATGAAAACCCTTACATAATATGAGACCTTGTCATTGTAAATACGTCCAGTATTTCGACTAGACATTAATAACGTAAGTCGCCATACGCTAAACTTTGTACGGAATGAGGGAGGGTAGTGGTGCCGAAACAAATGGATCAGGTAGCATTATGTATGTTGCTGCTTGTTGACAGATAAATCTATACAATGTAACTTTATCGTGATACGTGTATATATGAAAGTTTCATGTAAGCAGGACTTCCAAGCGGACCATTATTAATATTCGTTTGTAAAGTGTTTAATTCCCGAAAAGGACTCAACACACACTAACAAACAGATGATTTGTGAGAAAGAAAAAACATTTTTATTACAATAATACAAGAAAATCACACATAACATGTGATTTATAGAATGTAAGTCACTCAACGACTCCACAGTGACTAAGGTCAATAGTGGCAGCCACACTGCTCATAAAGAGCTCTAATATCCCAAATACGCCATCTCTGTATCTCAGGATTAATTGTGCTCAGTATGGTTTGACGAAGAAATTAAATTCTTTAGTCTTTACAGTTTAACTGAAAAGTATCTCATCTGTTTGAAATTAAGGTTTTCCAAAGAAATCACATTTCAGGCTAATGAAATGTACATGTAACTCGAATGCACCAGATGATGGAAGCATGCAGTCGAAACACCTCGTGTTAATTAAATACTACTAAAATGTGACTGAAGCAGAAGAAGTTATTTCATACAGAAACAGTTTTTCTTTCTTTAACGTCGTTGGGAATTATTTGTACACTCTAGGGTGAATTAATGGTATGCTGATGGTGAAAAGTTATTTATGCTAAACTGTAACAGTTTGTTGCACATCAGTTAATTTTTTTTTTTTTTTTGTAGTAAAACAATCTGAACTCTTTCATTTTTTATGTAATTTCCGGAGACCAACAAGAAAACAAATCACACTTATTGGCAAGATGTCTACACAAGTGGAAATAGCGTCCAGCGTACCTGCAAACAATACATACGAACTATGGTGACAGGTCACGCTCGAAGCTTTCTGATGATGTTCGCGGGTGACGCAGTCGACTTCGATAGACAACAGCTACAAGAAGCAGTGAAACACATACATAGTCGATACTGAGACCGAGATTTGCAACTGACCATCAAGATAAGTATGCCCGATTATGGAAAAGGAAAGATGTATCTTTACACTACATGATCGGTGATGAGACACTGAAACTAGTAACAGTCGTGGGAAGTGCTTTCTGAACTTGGGCGTGGATGTGACAGGTACCAGAGTTTTAACAAAAAATAGAGAACAAAGTGTAACTTGCGTCTGAATTATTGATAATCTATTTTTCTTTATTCTTGAACCCTTAACTTAACGTTCAACATAAAGGATAGAGAATATTCGAAGAAGAGTTGGTCGAATCTTCATAGGTTTGTGTGTTCATTGCCAGGGCGACAATAAAGTTCTCAACACTCTGTACTCAGAAAGGCGTTGTGCATTATAGAGGACCTTATTCCCAAATGTCGAGATCTCACTTTTCACCAACTTTCAAGCAACAGTCGTCCTACATAAAAATGACCAAATGTATAAAATTAAAGAAATTCCATATTCACAATTAACACAAGGACCCAGGAAAGCTTATGTTGTACTTCTGTCAGTAGCGGACCACAATAGTTTCACCAGGTTACAAATTTCGGTCTATGGTGACCACCTCCAGCCGTAGAAAACAATAAGTAGAGGTATGTTGCCGTACAAAATGATTTAAACTAACAAGTAAAGGATTTTTGTTTCTCTTTGTCTTTATTGTTATTTCAGTTCCGCATCAAGGGACAAGCTGACTGCTGATAATGACGTTCTTCACCAAACGGCGACACAATTAAAAAAAAACACGTTGGAGAAAGACATCTTTGATTATTAAGAAATTTCAGGAGATTTTGGATTACAGTTATAATATAAATTTATGATAATACCAGTGATACTATGATGTAGTGACGATGCTATGGGTGCATGAAAGTCATCATAATGGGGATGGACTGATGGGTACATAACTACAGAGCCCTTCCCAACTGCAGGGGGGGACAAAAGGTCATGGAGGTAGGTAGAATAATGGGGAGTGTGGAAAATAGAAAGATGGAGTGGCGTGAAGTGTTGTATCTAGGAGTGAAGGGAGTAAAAATAGCTGACAAGCAAAAATAACTAATAAGAAAAGAAGGGAATAAAAAAGAGAGTGGAGGGGGCAGAGAAAATGAGAGAGAGAGAGACAGTCACAAACAGAGAGAGAGAGACAACAGAGAGATGGAGATAGAGAGAGAGAGAGACAGAGAGAGAGAGTGAGAAAGAGAGAGTGGGAGGGGGGGTGACTAAATACATGATTAATGAGCATGCTTGCACCTTCATCGTATATATATATGGAATTGTTATCGTGCACTTGTGAGATAATCAGGCAGTCAGTGACTTAACACAGTTACTGAATTAGTTTCCTGGATCTTTGTAAAGTTCAGCGATTTATTTTTGCCTGGGATGCTGTGCTTGTTTGGGTAAAAGCAGCACACATTTCATTTTCCTGCATACAAAAATTCGTTGCATATCCTTTCCCCCGAGTTAACGTTTCTAGCTTCACTTTCTTGCTTTGCGTAGTTCCCATTCAGGAAGTCTTTGCTTACCACACAAAACTCGACGAGAGGGCGGAATCAGCACGGAAAGGAGGAACCTTATCCGGTCGTTCCAGCTTCCAATTTCATGGCGAATTGCACTTCATTGGCTTAAACGGTTACACCATTGGCATTCCGCCGTCATCAAAGGGTAGCTGATGTAGGCAGCGAGCCTTCCTTTATCCCCGGCTGCGACGTCTTCTGTCGGAACACCCGCTCCTCCGGCTGCGCCTCCGCCTCCAGTTCTTGGCGCCACGAGCGGCCATTCAGGGAACTACTGTGAGAGCCTGCCGTCCGTCCTGTCGACTTCACTCGCTGCAAAGCTTTCTGTTATTCCAGCTGATTACCATGTTTATCAAGGAATCTGAAGTCATAGATAGTTACCGTTATGTCTTTTACAAAATGTGGATCGGCTTTAATTTTTTAGCTTTAGTATTACTTTAGAGATAATAACGTATCGATGAATTAGATAATACCAGGGACTTCTTTCTGCAGGCGCAGTGGGACCAGTGGGAGTAGATTTTCATGCTGTGGCGTAAACAGAACTTTTCATTAAGGTAAGCAGAAACAAAAGAATGAAACGTCGTTATTAAATATGAAATTACCTTACTGGCGAATTCGTTGATCACCGGGTCGTAAAACTTAAACATCGGCTGCCACAGATCCTTTTCATCTGGTAGTGGAGCTACGTTTGTAAGCAGTTTTTGAGTTTGATTTTGCGAACGACATAAATAGTTTTTTTCTACATTTGACAATAAGCTTCAAAACAAATCATCAGCACTTTATGACGCATTTCTCCAGGAATATACGCAACAACCAGCTGTGATCTTAAACAGGAAAAACAAAAACTAATCCATAGCAAACTTTTAGCAACTGTAGTGTAATTTCAGGGTAATACTGTTTACCTTCTTGCATCGACTCTGCCATTGAGCAATTACTCAGAGGAATTGTTCTTTCGAAAAAGGTTCTTATTTTCTCTCTACTTTCTCATTCCGTCGCTCTGCTGTTGTTTTTGCTCTTGGATCAAGATTCTTCCCCATATATTCTCTTCTTCTCGAAAACCTTTAAAGCTTTACATCTTTCTTCTAAATATTTCTCTTTTTTAAAATATCTTATTCTGTTACGTTGATCTCTCCTAAGTCTTTTTAGGTGTCTTTCATCTATTCTTTTTTTAATTTTTTATTGAATATTATAATGTTGTTTTAGTTAATCTGTTGTCTCCCATTCTTTTCATTACGGCTAAGGAAACCCACCCACCTCCTTTGCATTGTGTCTAAGAGTGTGGGAGTTCTTTGACAGAGTTCTTTTATTGTGACGCTTTGCCAGGCACTGTTATAGAAATACGACTACTATGCGAGAAGCGATAACTGTGTTTTGTTTCCGAATACTAGTGTTCAGTACGACAAAACGCCTCTGATGTGGCGGCAGCTAGTGTTGGATAAGCTTTCTAATTATTGTAAACTAGAACCTGAATAATCTGAATGTTTAGATTTGACTGCAGCTTAGTCGATCAGAAAATAAAAACTAGACTGCATAACGACTTTGAAACTCTAACATTCCATGAAACTAGTACCTACGTTTTATTAACCACGGTAGAATTACTATTAGTATTTCTTAAGTACTTCGGTAAATAATTCTCTGGTACACACTGATCACCAGAACGTTACGACCACCTACCTAATAGCTGGAATGTCCAAGTTTGTTTGACACGGATAACAGCGCCGACGCGTCGTGACATGGAAGCAATGAGACCTTGGTAGGTTAGCGGAGGAAGTTGGCACCACATTTGCACACAAGGGTCACCTAATTCCCGTAAACTCCAGGGGGGGGGGGGGGAGATGAGCTCTGACGCCACATTCACGCACATCCCGGATGTTTTCTATTGGGTTCAGATCTGGCCAGCACTTCAGTTGGGAGTCCCCAGTTTTCCTCGAACGACTCCATCACGCTCTTGGTCTTGTGACGTGGTGCATTTGAAAAAATGCCACTGCTGTCTGGAAACAAAATAGTCATGGAGGGGTGTACGTGGTCTGGTCTGCAACCAGTGTACCATACTCCTTGGTCATCATGGCGCCTTGCACGAGCTCAACTAGACCCATGGATGCCCGCGTCAATGTTCCCCAGGGCATAATAGAGCCGCCTCCAGCGTGTCTCCGTCCCGCAGTCCAGGCGCCAACGGGCTGTTCACCTAGAAGACGACAGATTCGCGCCCTCCAATAGCCACGATGAGGAAGGTATGGGGATTTGTCAAACCATGCAACGCTCAGCCACTGCGCCAAAGTCCAACGCTGATGGTCATGTACTCATTTCCTTCGTAGTTACTGATGGTGTTGTGTTAACGTTTGCATATGCATGGGTCGTTGGTTGCGAACGCCCATCGTTACAAGTGTTCTCTGAACTGTGTTTTCAGACACACCTGTACTCTGCCCAGCATTCAAGTCCGATGTCTGTTCTGCCACAGCTCGCCGTCTGTATTGTTTTGCCAGTCTGTCCAGCCTACGACGTTCGACGTCTGTTATGAGGTGTGGCTGCCCAACCCCACAACGTTTGGACGTGATTTCACCTTGGTTTTGCCACGTGATGAATACACTCACCACAGCACTCCTCGAATTCTCGACAAGTCGTGCTCGAGCCTAGCCTCCGGGCCATGAGAATTTGTCCTCGCTCCAACAGATAGATAAAGCGCCTTCCCCATTCCACACACGGACAGCACGCTCACTGATACTATACGCACCGTGCGTGTGTCTGACTAGCAGTCATTCCTTGCCAGAAGACTCTGCTATTACCTGGACGGGTTTATATCGATAGAGCTCGGTGGTAATAACTTTCTGGCTGATCAGTGTAGATAAGTTCGCACAGTGGATCCTTTTATTGATTTCACAGTTACATTACTTTAACATACGTTCCGCATAACTATGTTCAGAATCGGAGGTTGAACCTTTGTCATGAAATAATTCTCATTTGTTCTAATTAGTCGACTCAGCAAACGCTAAAAGTTTACTTAAACTTAAGCAACACTTGTCGCATAAATGGGCCATCAGAAGTAGGGTTCATAAAACGGCCCTTGTGTCTTTTGTAATTCCTAATTGCGAATAGAACGCAAACGATGACAGAGGTGTTTGAACTATATGTGCAAGTGTCTCTGAAATCTAAGTCGTTCGACAGTCAAAGATATGGAAATCGCGAAAAAAACGGTCGAAATAAGATGATGTGTTATACTTACTTACCGCTTAATTTGCACCGGCTGTTTTAACCCATTGTCCGTCCCAGAACTTTTCCAAGATTTCTTCTCACTTTTCATCTCAACTTTTTTCTACTTCTGCTACTTTAACCGTAGGAATACACTCGGTCACATCGAGTGCTTTGCGTCTGCGATTTATATTAACCAAAATTATATACATTTAAAAGTTCCAATGAGACCGAGAGCAGAAGAAGCTTTATCTATCTTGTAACTGCCCCGTCACAGGGTCAAAAATTTTATAAAAGATTTTTCCTAAATTTTTTTTTCCAACTTCATTACAGCATCATACCTATGACGTTTAGTTACTCGTTCAACCGCGTGTTGATCATGAATGTCTCTTTACGATATCTTTTCAACCCTGTCAAGCTTGGTCTCCAACATTTGATGGATTTCATTAATTTTCGTTAGTCATTAGCCAATGTCCTGAGGTGTTGCTTGCAATATATCAAATAACGCGCCTGTGAGAGCGAAAATATCTGTAAAAGTATGTAGACAGAAATTCTAACTGACAGATTCCATCATGATTCCAAATCCATGAGCAGAAGCATAAGGTTTCTTCGTTCCACTTAAATATGTCCAATACGTTTTAAAAAGTGAAATCAGTAGACTGTGATACAAGGTTGCCACAAAACGAGATGAGAATTATAGGACACTGTAGGCACCTCAGGCAACAGTTCCTTTACTCCCTCATCTGGTTCTTTTGGCTGTCTTGGGAAAAGAGTAGCAAGAATATTCAAAGAGAGGGCAAAAACTCTGCCTTATTTCATCTTGGATGCAGCTTATGATGAGCTATAATTCAATCGATGATAGTAACTGTGAAGTAATGTTGCAGGAGAAAACGTGTTTATCAATCCTACTTTCGACCTATTTAAATAACCAGCCATAACTACAGCTCCACTCTAACTCTCAACACGTCCATGAATTTTGAAAACCTTTCAGGGATTTCACCAACAGCTCTGTCATAGCGAAAAACTGAGGAGATGTGCAAAATAACATACATCAGTTGCTTCATCCAGAAAATCTGAGAAAAATTTCGATTCACTTATCTTCTTTCCTATTTTGTTCATGAGCGTGTTTAAAAAGAAGCAGTGTAGTCATTCTGTATTGGATTTGAGAGTACTGTAAACACAGAAGAATGTTCTAAATGGTTTTCAGCTTATGTCATATTCAGTTAGTATAAATCAGTGAGTATGTATCAATATACGCGTACATAATTGTGTTTATATAGCTTTTGAATATTAACACATCCTGACAGCTACTCATTGCTGTTGTGAAGTTGCATACAGAAACGTCGTATGCAAATTTTCTATTTAAAATGCACTATTCGGTTGTAGGTCTACCAAATATAAACATGTCCTTCTTCTATTGGAACTTGGTGCCAGGAACGTTGTGCAGTAGAGTGACGTTTACACTGGTACTGCCCTACTTTGATTTCAACGATTTCGCCTCTCAGTGGTACGATGCGCAATGATTTTGGCTGCTTACTTCCCCATCAACAGCAGTATACATAAGCGATGCTTGCGATTTCAAGAAGCTTCCCACCTTACGTTACTGATCTTTATTTCTTAGCCATCAGTTTTCTTATGGTCTCATGCCATCCTCTTTCCGTTTCCCTTTTTCTTAGACCTTTAATATACTTGTACTTAATATATATGACGTTTTTAAAATAAGTCAAAGTGTCTCATGTAGCTTGTGACAAGTGTTCTCGGCAATCTTGTTTTCAGATGATATATTTACAAAAGTATCTGTGATATTTACATGACAGATTAGGCATTTTGGACAGGCTTTTCGTTAACAAATCTGTACTCTCTGATTTTAATGTTTTGATTGAGCAACTGTTTGTAATTCAAGTATTAGTCAGGTATATTCGGTACTGCCGACCGGTGTGGCCGTGCGGCTCTAGGCTCTTCAGTCTGGAACCGCGTGACCGATACGGTCGCAGGTTCGAATCCTGCCTCGGGCATGGATGTGTGTGATGTCCTTAGGTTAGTTAGGTTTAAGTAGTTCTTAGTTCTAGGGGACTGATGACAACAGATGTTAAGTCCCATAGTGCTCAGAGCCATTTGAACCATTTTTATATTAGGTACTCTTCGTTTTGTAAATTTCATACTTATTTCTAAATCTCTACTTATTTTCAGATGTTATGGAATTTTCATTCATATTTACCTGCTTCATCAAGTACTTTATGTTGCAATACTTCTCACATGTGTTTTAGTGATTGTCTTTTTTACGTACGGAACTAAGTGTTGCCTCATAATACAGTCAGAAAGATACCAGATCGAAAGGACCTGTAACTAAACCGGGACTAATTCATACTCTGTTGACTTCACACACGTTAGTCAGAAGAGCATCACGCGTAACTTGGAATGAAACCGCCACTGGCTCTTCTGAGAGTCTTATCACAAACAGAAATAATCGTGCTATAGACAGAAGCTGTAGTTCTTACAACAGTGTGCAAAAAACTATAGCTGAGCAGACCAGATCTGAACTGATGGCTGCCTGTTTTACCTTTCAGTTCCCAGTTGTATGGGTACTGATTTTATATTATCATATTATAATAGTGCACTACTACCATTTTCAGTTGATGATGGGACAGTTCATCAGCTATTTATAACATGATTCACTGTCTCCAACATTTTTATTTCGTATTTTTCCATCGGTGGCTCTACAGGTAATCTTGAATGTCAGGTTCTGTCATGGTGGCCTGGTTTCTTGTTCCACTATTATGTCCTTTTATTTTATAGATGAGTACCTTTCATATTTTCTAACTATTTTTCATTCTTACAATGTAACCTTGATAATCGGTTTTATGGTCATAAGCTAGATTAGTTAATAGTTCCTAAGAAAATTAATCTGGTTTGTAGGAATGCAGTCGTGACTGTGGAAGCGATGACAATTTTGATCTTTGCGTTGCCTACATAAAAGGTAATGAGGAAACATATCGCCTCACCAGGCACCATCTCTCTCAAGCCACTACCACCACCCCACACCCCCTTGACTCACCACTGACTTCTTCTGAGCCATGCTCCTGCCCCTCCCTGTACTGTCCATCTCCCCCCTCCACTCCTCCAATCACGGCCCAGTTAAAACGAAATAGCCATTTCTTAGTATGTACCTCATAGCTATAATCTTTCAGCACTCACTGAAACGACACAGCTTTGTCGGCGAGCAGAAAACACACACGTTTTGTTCTCTCAGTAACATCCTTAATTTACCAACTATTAAAATAAAACACCCAATCCCAACGTACCCCAGGTCCATCCATCTTGTTCTCTGAACTGCACTTGACGGTGATCAAAGTTTGTTCTTCGTACCCCAATTTATTCAAGACAGAATGGACTCTTACATTTAAAATCATAATGTATGTCCATGTCTAAATTGTCTTTATTATTGTTCAATAACAGTACAAAACACACTGGGTTCTCTTTATTTACACTAGTGTACATTGCAGGTTAATCTCCAGTTGATGTCTAAAACAAGACGATGGATCCTAAATTAAGTGTCACAATCTTAATTACACATCTAAATTATAGTTAACATTTACCAGAATATGTATATATTACATTTCCATTTTAATTTTACTTGAGTCTTCGTTGCAGGTAGTTTATCACCTGACAGCTATAGAAGTTGTTCAGTATTGCTCCACTTCACCAAGTACCACATTACAGGAGAAGATATTGCACCATCTGGTACACTAAAAATTACTATAGACATTATTGACTGCCTAATATGGCTTCTGAATATTTGTGATCTAAGTTCTACTTGAGAATATTTTTCACTAGGAGTGCAAAATCGAATTTTCATCACCTGACCAAGCAGCATTTCAAAAGGGGAAGAAGCAATACAGCACCGAACAATAACTAACAGTCATACAACAATGAAATGTTCAACAGTTACACATTAAACACAGTCATGTGCAGGTATGCTAACCGTGTTTCGCTCCGACACACAATTGGCGCGAAATTACGAATGTTCCAGAACTTTTCTTTCTTGTTCTACTGTAATTATGCACATTATTGTTCCTTTGAGGTTCAGTGGATTATTTACAATAATCGTCATTAGGGAATAAATACACTGTGAGGCAGTAGTTGAAATGCCTATTTGCTCTAACAAGTGTCTACGTGATGGTCATGGGTGTGCACCCATGTTATTCTTATAGTACGTTTTTGAACAATGAATGCTCTCTTTCTTAGTGATGAGTTCAAATTGTTCAAATGGCTCTGAGCACTATGGGGCTTGACTTCTGAGGTCATCAATCCCCTAGAACTTAGAACTACTTAAACCTCACTAACCCAAGGACATCACACACACCCATGCCCGAGGTTGGATTCGAACCTGCGACCGTAGCGGTCGCGCGGTTCCAGATTGTAGCACCTAGAACCGCTCGGCCACCTTGGCCGGACAAGTGATGAGTTACCCCAGATCATTATTAAGTATAATATCATTGAGTGAAAATACACAAAGTATGTCAGTTTATTGATTTGTCTCCCCCCAACGTTTGCAATGATCTGTAGTGCAAGACTTTCGACGTTAGCGAGGATCAAACCCGGAGCCATTCACCCTGGTGGGTCCTCGTTTGTGACTACTCGAAGAAGAGTTTCGGAATTCACGTGATACTCTTGATTCCTTAAAAATATAGTACTACACAGTGTGCTCCCTGCCGCCATTGGATAAGCAGCTGCAGCAGCAAGTCGTAATCTCATAGCTCACTCATTTGTTACATAGTTTAATTCTTAACTTCTTTGCGTGTTTTTGGTACTTGCATTGTTTAATTCATAAATTTCGGGCGTATTATAGTATTTGAGAGTTGTAGCATCGCATTTTAGTACCTGAATAGTGTAAAATCGCGTAGTCTCCTTCCGCCGCCGAGCAGTGTGTCAGCAGTGCGCAAGTAGCAGCATTACTGCATTTACTAGGCAATCTTGTATTTTAATAACCGTTTAAATTTTGTGTCGATTTGTTTGCGCTCTCTGTAGATTAGTTCAGACGTTCTTTGCACAACAGTTTTTAGCATGGATAGGGACTGCAACTGCTGTGTTCGGATGCAGGCTGAGTTGGCATCCCTTCGCTCCCAGCTTCAGGCAGTGTTGGCTTCGGTCACACAGCTTGAGGCTGTTGCCAATGGGCATCACTGTGGGGGTCCGGATGGGGGTTTGTCGGGGATGGCCAGCTCGTCCCACACATCCCCCGATCGGACTACGACTGTGGTTGCCCGGGATACTGCCCGCATTGAGGCTGATCCCTCACCTGTGGTGGAGTGGGAGTTCGTCTCAAGGTGTGGCAGGGGACGAAAGACATTCCGGAGGGCTGAACGGAAGGCCTCTCCAGTTTGTCTGACGAACCGGTTTCAGGCTCTGTCTCAGGCTGATACTGATCTTCGGCCTGACATGGCTGCTTGTCCTGTTCCAGAGGTTGCCCTTCAGTCTGCAAGATCCGGGCTGCAGAGGGTGGGCTTACTGGTAGTTGGGAGCTCCAACGTCAGGCGCGTAATGGGGCCCCTTAGGGATATGGCAGCAAGAGAGGGGAAGAAAACCAATGTGCACTCCGTGTGCATACCGGGGGGAGTCATTCCAGATGTGGAAAGGGTCCTTCCGGATGCCATGAAGGGTACGGGGTGCACCCATCTGCAGGTGGTCACTCATGTCGGCACCAATGATGTGTGTCGCTATGGATCGGAGGAAATCCTCTCTGGCTTCCGGCGGCTATCTGATTTGGTGAAGACTGCCAGTCTCGCAAGCGGGATGAAAGCAGAGCTCACCATCTGCAGCATCGTCGACAGGACTGACTGCGGACCTTTGGTACAGAGCCGAGTGGAGGGTCTGAATCAGGGACCAAGCAGCAATCGGTATTGTAATTGTAAAATGTCGAAGCTGCGTTGGTAAAGTACCGGAACTTCAAGCGCTGATAGAAAGCACCGAAGCTGAAATCGTTATAGGTACAGAAAGCTGGCTGAAGCCAGAGATAAGTTCTGCCGAAATTTTTACAAAGGTACAGACGGTGTTTAGAAAGGATAGATTGCATGCAACCGGTGGTGGAGTGTTCGTCGCTGTTAGTAGTAGTTTATCCTGTAGTGAAGTAGAAGTGGATAGTTCCTGTGAATTATTATGGGTGGAGGTTACACTGAACAACCGAGCTAAGTCAATAATTGGCTCCTTTTACTGACCTCCCGACTCAGCAGCATTAGTGGCAGAACAACTGAGAGAAAATTTGGAATACATTTCACATAAATTTTCTCAGCATGTTATAGTCTTAGGTGGAGATTTCAATTTACCAGATATAGACTGGGACACTCAGATGTTTAGGACGGGTGGTAGGGACAGAGCATCGAGTGACATTATACTGAGTGCACTATCCGAAAATTACCTCGAGCAATTAAACAGAGAACCGACTCGTGGAGATAACATCTTGGACCTACTGATAACAAACAGACCTGAACTTTTCGACTCTGTATGTGCAGAACAGGGAATCAGTGATCATAAGGCCGTTGCAGCATCCCTGAATATGGAAGTCAATAGGAATATAAAAAAAGGAAGGAAGGTTTATCTGTTTAGCAAGAGTAATAGAAGGCAGATTTCAGGCTCCCAGGTGGATGCTATTTTTCTTGACTTCCGGAAGGCGTTCGATACAGTTCCGCACTGTCGCCTGCTAGACAAAGTAAGAGCCTACGGAATATCAGACCAGCTGTGTGGCTGGATTGAAGAGTTTTTTGCAAACAGAACACAGCATGTTGTTATCAATGGAGAGATGTCTACAGACGTTAAAGTAACCTCTGGCGTGCCACAGAGGAGTGTTATGGGACCATTGCTTTTCACAATATATATAAATGACCTAGTAGATAGTATCGGAAGTTCCATGAGGCTTTTCGCGGATGATGC
This sequence comes from Schistocerca nitens, assembly GCF_023898315.1. Taxonomy (NCBI): domain Eukaryota; kingdom Metazoa; phylum Arthropoda; class Insecta; order Orthoptera; family Acrididae; genus Schistocerca; species Schistocerca nitens. The sequence goes on along the minus strand of NC_064619.1, from coordinate 498,645,420 downwards.
TGTAGTATACAGAGAAGTTGCAGCATTAGAAAATTGTAGCGAAATGCAGGAAGATCTGCAGCGGATAGGCACTTGGTGCAGGGAGTGGTAACTGACCCTTAACATAGACAAATGTAATGTATTGCGAATACATAGAAAGAAGGATCCTTTATTGTATGATTATATGATAGCGGAACAAACACTGGTAGCAGTTACTTTTGTAAAATATCTGGGAGTATGCGTGCGGAACGATTTGAAGTGGAATGATCATATAAAATTAATTGTTGGTAAGGCGGGTACCAGGTTGAGATTCATTGGGAGAGTCCTTAGAAAATGTAGTCCATCAACAAAGGAGGTGGCTTACAAAACACTCGTTCGACCTATACTTGAGTATTGCTCATCAGTGTGGGATCCGTACCAGATCGGGTTGACGGAGGAGATAGAGAAGATCCAAAGAAGAGCGGCGCGTTTCGTCACAGGGTTATTTGGTAACCGTGATAGCGTTACGGAGATGTTTAATAAACTCAAGTGGCAGACTCTGCAAGAGAGGTGCTCTGCATCGCGGTGTAGCTTGCTCGCCAGGTTTCGAGAGGGTGCGTTTCTGGATGAGGTATCGAATATATTGCTTCCCCCTACTTATACCTCCCGAGGAGCTCCCGAATGTATAATTAGAGAGATTAGAGCGCGCACGGAGGCTTTCAGACAGTCGTTCTTCCCGCGAACCATACGCGACTGGAACAGGAAAGGGAGGTAATGACAGTGTCACGTAAAGTGCCCTCCGCCACACACCGTTGGGTGGCTTGCGGAGTATAAATGTAGATGTAGATGTAGTGTAGCGGCAGCCGCCGATCCGAGAGGACGCTCAGCAGAACAGCAGCAGCAACACTTTTGTGGTAAACTGTAAATTGATTTAGTCTTTGTTTTTTGTTCACGTGCTTCTGCAAAGAAGTGAACTGTACGTGTGTATTTTACTGTGTAGATTAGTGGTTATAAAATTAATCGTAGTTTTTGTTTTTGCGTAAGTCTTGTGTATATCGTTGTGGAGAGAGACTTCCTAGTGTAATTTTTCCGTGTTGAGAAATTTATTTCTGTTTAATAGCTTGCGATCTCAGAGTTCATTGAGAAATCCGCACACCAACTCTTACTGTTTCTTCATTCTCCTTTGGTATATTTTCAAACTCGGTAGCGCCATTTGAGAACTAATATCTATTTTATACACAGTACGATTTGGCTAGGGACTGTGCTTGTTGTGAGCGGACACAAGGAGAGTTGGCTGCTGTCCGTAAACAGCTGGAAGCTGCGTTGGGTACCGTCGACATGCTTCTAGCTAATGCTCGAAGTTGCGGTGACGTCGGGGCGCCAGTAACGAGCCTGCGACGACTTTGGTGTCACTGGAATCCCCTGGTGGCCCAGACGTCTCTGCGGCTTCCGATACGCAACATCTGACCGGTCCGTCCTCACTCCAGAGTGGGTGGCAGACAGTGGTGGGTTCGCGTGTCACTGGGCGGAAGGCGAAAGAGGGAGCAGGCCGTGCGGCTGATTCCCCACGTCTTAGCAACAGGTGCGAGGTGCTTCCCAGAGCTGACGATAACTCCGAGCCAGCACGGGATGCATCTCCTGTTGGGCCAGCGGTCGGTATTCCTGCCTGGTCCAAACAACTACAGACGGTGGGTATGCTAGTAATTGGGAGCTCCAATGTTAAGTGGGTGACGGAGCCCTGAGAGAGATAGCAGGCAAGGCGAGAAAGAGTTCCAGTGTGCATTCGATACTTTTGCCGGGAGGTCTCATCCGTGATATGGAGGAGGTCCTGCCGGCGGCTATCGAGCGCACTGGCTGCAACCGGCTGCATGTAATGGCACAAGTCGGCACGAATGACGCCTGCCGGTTGGGTTCTGAAGCCATCCTCGGCTCCTTTCCCCGGCTTTCTGATTTGTTGAAGGCAACTAGCAATGCACGCGGGTGCAATCTAAGCTGTCTATTTGTAGCATCGTACCCAGGGTTGTTCGCGGTCCTCTGGTTTGGACCAGAGTGGAAGGTCTAACCCAGAGGCTCAGACGGCTCTGCGATGGTATCGGATGCGAATCTCTCCACCTCCGCTATCGGGTACAGAATTGTAGGGTTCCCCTTAATAGGTCAGGCGTGCACTACACGCAGAAAGCGGCTAATAGGGTAGCGGAGTACGTGTGGCGTGCACATGGGGCTTTTTTAGGTTAGAGGACCCCTCCCTTGGGATCAAACACGATTTGCCTGTTAAATCAGCTACAGCAACCTCAGAGAATCTTGGTCCTCACAGACCAGAGATAAAAAAGATTAATATGATTTTAGTAAACTGCAGGAGCATCCAAGGAAAAGTCCCAGAATTAGTATCGCTTATTGAAGGTTATAATGCACAGATAGTATTGGGATCAGAAAGCTGGTTGAAGCCAGACGTCAATGACAACGAAATCCTAAGTTCAGACTGGAATGTTTATCGTAAGGATAGGCTAATCGCCAATGGTGGCGGCGTGTTTATTTGCAGTAAAAAATTTGATGAAATCTTGAGTTTATCATGGATTGCGAATATGAATGAATCTGCGTGAAACTGAGTATCAAAGAACGGTCAAAAATGGTGATCGGATGCTTTTATAGACCACCTGGGTCAGGATCTGTAGTTGTAGAGCACTTCAGACAGAGCTTGCAGAATATTATTAGTAATTTTCCTGATCATGCCGTTGTAATAGGGGGTGACTTCAACTTGCTGGTATTGGAAGTGTTATGCCATCAAAACTGGTGCCAGAGACAGGAAATCGTGTGGCATTGTTCTGGATGTCTTGTCCGAAAATTACCTTGAGCAGATAGTTAGAGAACCAACTCGTGAGGGTAATGTCTTAAACCTCCTGGCAACAAACAGACCTAAACCTATCGAATCAGTTAACGTAGAGAAAGGTATTAGTGATGATAAGGCTGTGACAGCATCTATGACGGCGGGTCCTACAAGGAATGTTAAGAAAGGTGGGAAGATATATTTTCTGAGCAAGAGTGACAGGATACAAATTTCTGAATATCTCAGCAATCACTATCGAATATTCGGTGATGAGGACGAAGATGTGGAGAACAAATCGAAAAAATTCTAAGGTGTCGTTCAATATGCCCTAGACAAGTATGTTCCGAGTTCAGATTCAAGAGAAGTAAAAACCTAGCCGACAAACAAAAACTGAACGAAGCGAAAAAGAGCGTCAGGAGACCAATGAGAGAAGCGTTCAATGATTTAGAAACTAAGATGTTGTCAACCGATCTGAGTAAAATCCCTAAGAAACTTTGATCGTATGTAAAATCAGTAAGTGGGTCAAAATCATTTATTCATTCTCTCAGCGACCACACCGGCACCGAAACGGAAGATAATAGAGAGAACGCCGCAATAATGAATTCGGTGTTCCGAAGTTACTTCACTGTGGAAGATGGTAACACTGTCGATTAGATTAGATTAGATTTTCGTTCCATAGATCCGTGCTGAGGAGATCCTCGTGGATGTTGAACATGTCAAGTTTTTTTTAAGCTGAAATAACAATACTAATAGTATGAATATATACAATACATCATTTGTTTCTATTAAAAAATTCGTCAATGGAGTAGAAGGAGTTGGCCACTAGTAAGTCTTTCAGGCTCCTTTTAAACTGATCTTTATTTGTAACTAAATTTTTTATGTTTACTGGCAAATTATTGAAGATGAGTGTTCCTGAGTAGTGGACCACTTTTTGAACTAAAGTACGTGCTTTTAAGTTCTTGTGCAGATCATTTTTGTTCCTGGTATTGTCTATATGAACTGAGCTGTTTGTTGGAAAAAGAGATATATTATTTAGGACAAATTTCATTATTGAGTAAATATACTGAGAGGCAGTAGTTAGTATACCCAGTTCTTTGAAGAAGTTTGTACAGGACGTCCGTGAATTTACTCTACAAATAATACGTATTACACGCTTTTGGACTCTGAAAACTTTTGTTTGACTTGAAGAGCTACCCCAAAATATTATACCATATGACATTATGGAATGAAAGTAGGCGAAGTATGCAAGCTTTTTCATTTTTATGTCGCCTATGTCTGCTAACACTCAAATTGCAAATACAGATTTGTTAAGGCGTTTCTGCAGTTCTGTGGTGTGCTCTTCCCAACTGAATTTATTATCAAGTTGTAATCCCAGGAATTTAAGACTGTCAACCTCTTCTATCTGCTCTTCTTCGTATTTTATGCATATGCTGGGTGGAAACCTCTTACAGGTTCTGAATTGCATATAGTGAGTCTTTTCGAAGTTTTAATGTCAGTGAGTTGGCTTTAAACCATTTATTAATATCCATGAAAATATCATTAGCAGATCTTTCTAGAACTACACTTGACATACTATTTATTGCAATACTTGTGTCATCTGCAAACAAAACGAACTATGCTTCTGGCAGTGTAACTGATGAGAGATCATTAATGTACACAAGAAAAAGAAATGGCCCTAAGATGGATCCTTGTGGGACACCACATGTAATTTCTTCCCATTCTGATGATGACTGATGACTTAATTCACTAGTCCCTTGCACTGACACCCTTTGTTTCCTGTTAGTGAGGTATGACTTGAACCATTTTGCAGCACTGCCCATGACAGCACAGAATTCTAATTTACTTAAAAGGATGTTGTGGTTCACACAATCAAATGCCTTTGACAAATCACAGAAAATACCTGCTGCTTGTAATTTGTTATTTAATGAATTAAGTACATTTTCACTGTAGGTGTAAATAGCCTTCACGATATCAGAACCCTTCAGAAATCCAAACTGTGTTCTTGATAATATGTTATTTGTGGTCAGATGGTTGAGCAGCTGCCTGTACATTACTTTTTCTAAAATTTTTGAGAATGCTGGCAAAAGTTAAATCGGTCTGTAGTTTGATGGTATCTCTTTATCCCCTTTCTTGAATAGAGGCTTAACATCTGCATTATTGCAAATGGTAGCGAGCGAACGGTAGTTGAGAGTAGTCGGACGCAGTCTGGTGTGAATAGAAGCCATGTGTCAGGATAGGTCGCAGCCTGCCCTGACAGTGCTAATGGCACCAGAGGAGAGTTTTGTATTAATCGAGGATTTTTTTAATTTGCCTTTTTTGCTGTGTGTAGCTGTTGCTTGCTTTCCACTGGAGAGATTTTGTCAGATTTGTGTATGTATACATTGAAATTAATATTCGTGTCTTTGTTGTGACCAGGTATGCGATTACTGATTAAAGGCAATTTTGTATAAAGAAGTTTTTAATCAAACTGTTCAAGGAAAAGAAATGTCTGAGTGGAGTTTGTCACTGTGTGAATCGTCAATTTTCAGGATACAGTAAATTAAAAGCTTTTACTGATTCCTTTCCTTTTTTTATACCGCTTAAGGCCTGTTGACGAGCCCCTCCTGATCCTTTACTTTCTATAAAGAAGAAAAAGGGGAACAGTTGCATTAGTACAGTGACAATGAATTGCACTCTACATGGATCCCAGTACTTCTTTTCAATTATTTTAGCATGTTGCTGGAAGCAGAATACTCATACATGTGCAGCGGCAAGACGATTTAAGTTGTCTGTTGTGTGCGGAAGCATTATAGCATAATTCTTAGAGGTTGTTAGAGAGTATTTTAAAACTACTTACAGATACAAGAGAATTGATTTTTCGGGATTCGTAGAAATAGTAATCAGTTTCTGGTGTTTTTGGTCTCTATCAGATTACTGACAAAAAAAATGGCTCTGATCACTATGCGACTTAACTTCTGAGGTCATCAGTCACCTAGAACTTAGAACTAATAAACCTAACTAACCTAAGGACTTTACACACATCCATGCCTGAGGCAGGATTCGAACCCGCGACCATAGCGGTCGCTCGGTTCCAGACTGTAGCGCCTAGAACCGCACTGCCACTCCAGCCGGCGATTACTGACATATCCGATAGTAGGATGGTCCAGAAAATGTTTGATTACTGACATGTCGGGTTAAGGGTTTAGGTAATACAAGTAAACAAGTTGTACGTTTACATATCAGATTTCATGATAACGATAATAAAGTTTCACTAGATAGCTTAGCAGTTTTTAGGAAAAAAGTATAAATAAGGGTAATATTCTCAGAGGCAGAGTTACACATTTACATACTTCTGTTGCCATAATAATAATTTTTGGTAGAAAAATTTTCACCGGGATACTAATAATAATAATTTTGATAAGATAACTTTCAAGGTAGATGAGGTGCCACCAGGACAGAGCGACTGGTATAGAAATGGACGGACAGAATGGGAGTCTTCCCTTTGGCTAACAGTGTGCTTACTACCTTAACGGTGAACCCAAGACCAGGAGAGGACAGGACAGCATTTTGTGTGGACGGCCGGATAGCCACCAATCTGGTGCCACGCCATAGACCGCCAGAGCAGAGGACAATACACAGGGACACGACGGTCGTCTTAAGGCACAACAAACATACCAAAAACACCACTGACGGTGATGTAATTGTGTGGCTGATGGCCCTCCGAGCTGACATTAAGACAGTAGGACGTTTTTTATTCTTTTCAGTGTTTTCCCATGGTGGCGAAAACGCGCCAGTGGGAAAAACTTGGTCAGGTGTTGGTAGGTGGTCTGTGACGTAGGTTCCGAGTCCCTCTTTTCAGACTGAGAGTGGCATTAAAGAAATTGATTGGGAAGATATTTTTATGGAGCGCACAGCAAATGGCTGCCAGGCTGGGAAGAGTGCGTTTTTGAACTTTCAGCGACCAACGGTCGAAGGGAGGCTTATCGGAAACAGACTTTGGTGGGTCTTGATTGGTGGAGACAGAGCAATTTAGAGAAGGCACACTCGACTGCTGAAGACGAAGGGCCCCTCAAGTTACGTTGCTGTGGTTCGACGCTGACTGCCTCCGCTTACGGCAGGGCTTAACAACTGGCCGGTTTTGAGCGTGAGTACTCGCGTCTGCTCAGGCACGTGCTTGCGAGCAGGTGCAAGGTCGTGGAGTGGGGAGGGAGGGGAAATTCGCGCGCACGTTTGAAAAGGGCCGCAGCATGCCTATTGAATTCGCGCCGACTGTGTAACGTTTAAAGTACTACGAGCAGCTCTAACAGTCACGTCGCTGGTTAAGAATCATGTCAAGTCGCCGTTGTGTAACCGCAACCATGCTTTCGCAGTGCAACCCTCATTGGGAGGAATTGTGTCTGTTTACAGAAAAAGATGGTGTTGCAAAATGTTTAGTATGTCACAAAACGCTGAATTCTTTTAGGAAATTTAATTTGCAGCGACATTATATGTCGTACCACGCGAAAGACTACGGAAGTGGAAAATATGATGAACCAGATCGTGCACAGGAAGTTATTAAACTTAAAAGGAAGCTATCCGAAGAAGATCTGGACGACGAAGAAAAATCAACTGGGGCAGCTCTCAGAGTGAGTTACAAAATTGCTTTGCTTTTAGCCTGCGCCCCTTCACTGATGGCGATTTAATAAAAGGATGTTTGGTAGTTGCAGCGGAACACTTGTGTCCATCTCAAGTTGAACAGTTTCGGATTGTGCCATTATCTAACATGACCATTATGCGTCGCATACAGGACATGGCAGACGACGTCCAGAGCCAGCTTTCAAATATCTGTAAAGATTTTATGGCGTATTCTCTAGCTCTGAACGAAAGTGTTGATATCACTGGAACAGCACAGGTTGCCATATTTATTAGAGGTGTTAATAGAGATCTTCAGGTGAGGGAGGAGCTCCTCGATGTAGTAGCCATGAAGAACACTACAACCGGAGGTGATATTTTAAGTTTGTTGAAGAAAGTGTTGAAAATGTAGGATTGTCGTGGAATTCTTTAGTTTCAGTGTCTACAGACGGTGCACCACCGATGACAGGGAAAAAATAAGTTTTCGTTGCGCTGTTAAAGGAGAAAATGAAAAAACTGACCGTGCCGAATGAAATAAGGGGCGTTCACTGTGTGATCCACCAGGAAAACTTATGTGCAAAGAGTATCACTCTAAAAAATGTGATGAGTGTTGTTCGTACAACCAATTATATAAGGAAGCATGGGCCACAATACACGCAATTTAAAGGCTTTCTTGAGGATGTAGAAAGCCAGTATGGTAGCTTGCCTTATTACAGCGAGGTCCGCTGGCTTAGTCGTGGCGAATTATTAAATCGGTTTTTTTTGCCTATTAGATGAGATAAATATGTTCATGGAAATAAATAACATGTGCGTTCCTGAATCGAAAGAGCCTTCATGGAAATGTGATCTCGCGTTCTTAGCAGATTTAACTAGCCATCTGAATGCTTTGAACATTTCACTACAAGGTAAAGATCAGCTAGTTACTCATTTCAAAGATCGAATACGAGCTTTTAAAATGAAATTGACACTTCGGGTGAGTCAGCTGGAAACAGGAAATCTAGCTCATTTTCCTAAATTATCATCCATGCAAGATGTTCACAAAGACTGTGAACGTTATTCACATAGCTTAGTTGCCCTTAAGAAAGAATTTGATCAACGCTTTCAAGATCTGACAGCACTAGACAGTGATTTTGATCTGTTCTCCTCTCCATATTCAGCGAATAATGAAGAGATTTGTCCTGAGCTGCAACTACAAATTATTGACCTGCAGTGTGATAGAGGATACAGAGACAAATTTCAGAACAAGAAAAACATTTTGGAATTCTACAGACACTTCCCTGAGGATAGATTTCCTCGTTTGCACCACCTGGCGGCTACAATAATATCAGTGTTCTGTTCCACGTATGTTTGTGAACAACTGTTCTCTGCAATGAAATGAAACAAGACGCGCCTGAGAAACGCATTGTCTGATCGAAATTTAAACTGTACGCTGCGCCTACAATGCACAAGAACAATTACTCCGAACATAGACGAAATTGTAAAGGGCAAAAAGTACAAGATAGCCGAGAATCCCACACTTCAGTGGCACCTTTTATTGTGTAACAGTTCACAAATTAATACGAATGTAGAGGCATACACTAAGCTAATAAAATTATGTGGCACGTGTACATTCTCCTTTATTTGTTTCACTTGTCACAGTAATAATTCGTGAGTGATATCCCTGCAGGTGGCCGCGGATTTACATTGACTGGCGGCAGCTGTTGTGTGCCCCACGTGACTCTCCCCACTCTCCGCTCTGGTCCGGTAGTGGGGGTAGCGTGCTCGCGCTGCTCTGTGCTCGCGCCTTGCTGCTCATTAGAGATGGGTCGAACTCGTTCATTCCCGTGAAGTATTTCATTCATTTCACTCTTTGCCGTGAAGCGTTCAAATAAATTAGTTCATTCATGAAGTACGGAAGCCTGGCGAAGTTGCCCAGTTCGCCGTTCAGCTGCGGCTGCGCTCGCTTCGCCTTGCTCGTACAATAAAGCTTCGTAATACTTCATATTTTTACCAACAGATGGCCGAACTATGCAGTAACGTGCACGCAACGTTTTCGTCTTACAGCGTCTGAGTTAACTTAAATACAGGATGGTCGAAGGGGACAAAGGAAAGATAAACAGAGAAGCCTGCCACATATAAAGAAGGTATTACGTTTAATCTTGCTCGATATTTTCTCATGAAGCGCCAAAAAGAGTCTTCATCTGCCAAGTGAAACCTTATTTGTTGTACAGGGTGTTTCAAAAATGACCGGTATATTTGAAACGGCAATAAAAACTAAACGAGCAGCGATAGAAATACACCGTTTGTTGCAATATGCTTGGGACAACAGTACATTTTCAGGAAGACAAACTTTCGAAATTACAGTAGTTACAATTTTCAACAACAGATGGCGCTGCGGTATGGGAAACTCTACAGTACGATATTTTCCACATATCCACCATGCGTAGCAATAATATGGCGTAGTCTCTGAATGAAATTACCCGAAACCTTTGACAACGTGTCTGGCGGAATGGCTTCACCTGCAGATGAGATGTACTGCTTCAGCTGTTCAATTGTTTCTGGATTCTGGCGGTACACCTGGTCTTTCAAGTGTCCCCACAGAAAGAAGTCACAGGGGTTCATGTCTGGCGAATAGGGAGGCCAATCCACGCCGCCTCCTGTATGTTTCGGATAGCCCAAAGCAATCACACGATCATCGAAATATTCATTCAGGAAATTAAAGACGTCGGCCATGCGATGTGGCCGGGCACCATCTTGCATAAACCATGAGGTGTTCGCAGTGTCATCTAAGGCAGTTTGTACCGCCACAAATTCACGAAAAATGTCCAGATAGCGTCATGCAGTAATCATTTCGGATCTGAAAAATGGGCCAATGATTCCTTTGGAAGAAATGGCGGCCCAGACCAGTACTTTTTGAGGATGCAGGGACGATGGGACTGCAACATGGGGCTTTTCGGTTCCCCATATGCGCCAGTTCTGTTTATTGACGAAGCCGTCCAGGTAAAAATAAGCTTCATCAGTAAACCAAATGCTGCCCACATGCATATCGCCGTCATCAATCCTGTGCACTATATCGTTAGCGAATGTCTCTCGTGCAGCAATGGTAGCGGTGCTGAGGGGTCGCCGCGTTTGAATTTTGTATGGATAGAGGTGTAAACTCTGGCGCATGAGACGATACGTGGACGTTGGCGTCATTTGGACCGCAGCTGCAACACGGCGAACGGAAACCCGAGGCCGCTGTTGGATCACCTGTTGCACTAGCTGCGCGTTGCCCTCTGTGGTTGCCGTATGCGGTCGCCCTACCTTTCCAGCACGTTCATCCGTCACGTTCCCAGTCCGTTGAAATTTTTCAAACAGATCCTTTATTGTATCGCTTTTCGGTCCTTTGGTTACATTAAACCTCCGTTGAAAACTTCGTCTTGTTGCAACAACACTGTGTTCTAGGCGGTGGAATTCCAACACCAGAAAAATCCTCTGTTCTAAGGAATAAACCATGTTGTCTACAACACACTTGCACGTTGTGAACAGCACACGCTTACAGCAGAAAGACGACGTACAGAATGGCGCACCCACAGACTGCGTTGTCTTCTATATCTTTCACATCACTTGCAGCGCCATCTGTTGTTGAAAATTGTAACTACCGTAATTTCGAAAGTTTGTCCGCCTGAAAATGTACTGTTGTCCCAAGCATATTGCAACAAACGGTGTATTTCTATCGCTGCTCGTTTAGTTTTTATTGCCGTTTCAAATATACCGGTCATTTTTGAAACACCCTGTATTTATGGACTGAAAACTAGGGCTACCAACGAAATGCAGTCCAAGTTTACGTTCCTTTTAAAATTTAATCCAAAATAGAATGAGTATGTTTACCACTGTCACAAAGTCTATATACCTACGTTAAGTAATTATTCAGAAGTTTTCCTGGAGATTTTATTTTTATTGAGAATAATAACCCTCTAAATTCAAAACGTAAACTGTCACCTGTAGTCATTGGTACGATTTCAGGTAAAATCCCTCTTTATTTTATTCGAAAGCAGTTTTTGTGTCTGTTCACGCTTATACAATGGCTAGCAACACGCGATCGCGTAAAAGTAGTGAAATTTGGGGTTTCTTCGCCGATTTAGGTTATGTGAAAACAAAGTGCAACTGTTGTTCTAAGTGTATTTCACCGCGCGATTCGTCGACAGGCAGTACAGGGAGGATAGAAGTGAAGGGAGAATGAGTGACGTAGCGCCAATGTAGTGGGAGAGGGAGAGGGGAAGAGAGTGAGTGAACGAACTAGAAAAAAAGTGTGGAGCGTACTATCTGTGGACAGTTTGAAGTACCAGTTCATTGAAATTGAGTGGTTAGTTCACACTTCACTGGAGTGAAGCGTTCATTTAAACGACTCATTCACGACCTCAACATCACTACTGCTCATAGCTTGCTCCGCGATAGTGGTGGGCAGGAAATCGCGTATCTGTTAGAAATCACAGTGACTGAGAAGTCACAGATATCACAGTAGCAACTTTACAGAATCTAACTGCGATTTCAGTCACAGTTAGCAGTCGCAAGTAGTATTTCACATTCAAAGACGTGAGCCATCTATTGGTCGAATTTAGCACTGCTTTCTGCGATTTCAGTGACAAGTCGCAAGTAGCAACTAAAAAGCGCGGTTAACAGTGGCATCTGTTGGCCAAAGTTCGTACTACGTCCATCTCTGCGGTACGCTATGGAGTCCAACTGCGATTTCCGTGACAAGTCGCAACTAAGAGTCGCAAGTAGCAACTAAAAAGCGCAGTTAGCACTGCCATCTGTTGAGAAAAGTTCATACTACGCTATTCGCTACCGAGTCAAACTGCGATTTCTGTGACAAATCGCAATTAAGAGTCGCAAGTAGCAACTAAAAAGCGCAGTTAACGTACTTTTCCTAGTGTCATCTGTTGACCGACGTACGTACTTCGTTATGAGATCCTTGTGCCTCACGAGATCGATGTGCTGTGTGTGCATATGAAGGGCTTATTTCAATAGTGGTACAAGTCCATTTTTGTTCATTTTGAGATACAGAGTCGTAAAGTTAAATGAGCGCTGAAAAATCTGCAGTTGAGATACCAGAAATATTCAAGCATATGGCTTCTTGCTAGAGATGAACCTTTATTTATGTTTGTTTGGATCACTAATTTCAGAAGCATTATAGACAGAAAAGTGGAGGTAATGGACTTGTACCACTATTGAAATAAGCCCTTCATATTATATGACGACATGCACATTCAGAATCAGTTATGGTTGGTCAAATACTGCTGTGACTCTGAATGTATCATATTAATAAGAAGCAACATTGCCTTTTTCTCCTGAAAATCTCAAGTAACGTAACAAATGTGTTTGATTATGCTTCCAATATGACAGTTTTGGTTAATACTCCACATGCCTACAGGACTTTGCAATGTTAACACAGCAGAACTCAGACATCTGTATAAGTGTAGAGAAATGAAAACAGTCATATGAATGCCTCACTTTTGTTCCGACACAGTTCAAGACTCGGGAGAAAAGTTTTACACCTGGTGTTCTACATGGCAACTTCACACACAAGAACTTTTTGCCGACACTACTACCACCTACATAAGTAAGCTTTTCCTGTGTTACTTTCAAGTAATGCACTTAAGCTATTCCTGATTTAACTGGAAGATCTGTACTTCCCACTTTCATATCAACAGCCTCAAAATGCATATTGTAGACTTCGGGATATGTTACAGGTCAGTGTCACACCAAGATTGTGGAGAAAGGGGGGGGGGGGGGCGGCATGTCACTCTCCAACAAGTGTTTACCAATAAGTAAGTGGCGGAAAATTATGGGTATAGGACGGCTTAAACATGTGGAAAATAGATTTTTATTATTCACTCACTGTATTTGACATTTATTATTCCTTTAAAATCGCACAACAACTTCAATAAAACACAGTTTAATCATTCACACACTTATTTCACAATTATTTCACTTTTAAACTGCAAATCCTCTAAGAGCTGTCTTGAATCTTCACGAGTCTCTCTCAACAGCCTTGATGTGGATAGATACGTACAGCAACCAGTAATCAGAGTCAGAACTGTGTCTGCAAAAACACAAGGATTATTAAACAATTTTTGCTGTCATTAATTACTAGCAATATAATTGACAGAGTAGATTGCTAATATTTGCTATAATGAATATCACATTTGCAAGAACGATCTCACTGAAGTAATTAAGTCCATCGAAACGCTTAGAAACTAACCTCTAGTCTGACGAAAACGGTCTAAAGATGCAGTGGCAATTTCTTCAGATCTGTTGACAATGATATTTTGAGTTATCACTTTACTGAGTGACTGAAATGTAGTTCAGGTACCTGTGAACATAACAATATGTTAGAATTCATTTTCTAAATACGAACTATTACGGTACTGTACGGCTACTTACATATTAATTACACTATTAATATTTTCACAGTTGTTTCTTTAATACAAAATTAAAGCCAACGGAAGAAAAAATGTAAAACATACTTGCCAATGACAGGTTTGTTAGGATGCAATTTTCTGTGTTGACAGATGTAACTTTTTCATACGGTGGTAAGTCGCAGAAATCGCAGGAATCACAGAAATCGCAGAAGTAGCAGAAGTCACAGAAATCGCAGAAGTAGCAGAAATCGCAGAAATAGCAGAAATAGCAGTGGCGGAGGGATACACGACCTATGTTCCTTAACTGCGAGTCTTAACTGCGACAAATCACAGTTAAGAATAACAGATACTGAAAAGTAGCATTCACAGAAATCACTGATATCGGAAAATCGCAGTTTAGCCCATCACTACTCTGCGAGCACGTATGTTGTGAAGCCCTGGCTTACGGTAAGAGCACTTTGGAGTGAGAGCATGACAGGGGTGAACAGCTGTGCGAACTTGATAAATTTTCTGTTAGTGGTGTACCATCTATCGATCGCTCCATCACATTATATACTTGTCTTCACTTGCTGTTATCCTCACACCTTGCAATCACTGCATACTTGTCACCTAACTTCGCGATGTAATAACCGTGCTAGCGAATCGCACCCATCCATCTCAGAAAAATGGTTCAAATGGCTCTGAGCACTATGGGACTCAACTGCTGAGGTCATTAGTCCCCTAGAACTTAGAACTAGTTAAACCTAACTAACCTAAGGACATCACAAACATCCATGCCCGAGGCAGGATTCGAACCTGCGACCGTAGCGGTCTTGCGGTTCCAGACTGCAGCGCCTTTAACCGCACGGCCACTTCGGCCGGCCATCTCAGATTGTGGCCAAATATTGTTACTGTCATTAATCTATGTAATACTTGATTCTAAACTGTCTATAACGAATGTTTAACCCCCTTCAAGACTTAATATGCCAATTGTGGAATCCGTTATAAATGTTGTTGTTCACTGATTTTGTGGTGTCACTGCCAGACACCACACTTGCTAGGTGGTAGCTTAAATCGGCCGCGGTCCATTAGTACATGTCGGACCCGTGTGACGCCACTGTGTGATCGCAGACCGAGCACCACCACACGGCAGGTCTCGAGAGACGTACGAGAACTCACCCCAGTTGTACGACGACGTTGCTAGCGACTATACGGACGAAGACTTTGCTCTCATTTGCCGAGAGACAGAATAGCCTTCAGCTAAGTTAATGGCTACGACTTAGCAAGGCGCCAATTGTCACAGTGCATGTATCTAAAGAGTCTCACTTGTATCGCCACAATCTCCAGATGTCTCATCAAGAACGATGTATACAAGGACGGATTAAAAGTTAAGTAGTCCAGAAGCTACGTATTTTCTTTATAGCATTCATTAAGTCTCCTGTTTCAGACCTCACTCCATCCTTCGTGAGTTAGCACGTGCATCTTGGCCGCCTCTTTCAATTAGTGTGCGTAGTGTTGGCAAGTCTGCTGACACTACAATTTTTGGCGACGCGGATCAATCAGGATCTTGTTTCTAATTGCTTACATTTCGTTGTGTCATGGCTTCGCCAGATGTACTGTCCGAATTTTATCGCTTGCAGAATCAGCAGACGCAGGCCTTCTTGGATGCCCTTGGACAGCTCGTCCAGGGTCAACGTGCGCCGCAAAACGATGTGGCCGCCGCCGCTTCCTCGCTACCACAGCCACCACACGCGGTTGCACCTCCGTTTCGTAGCTTTGACGCAGCTCAAGAATCGTGGACTGAATGGTCCCGACAATTCGGCTTCCATCTCGCCGCCTACAGAATTCAAGGTAATGAGCGGCAGCCGTTTTTGCTTTCTTGTGTCGGTGTGTCCACCTACCGTGTGATAGTGAAATTGTTTCCCCGACGCGACATAGCAACTCTGTCCTACGAAGAAATTTTGTCTGCTTTAGATGCCTATTTCAAAGAAACAGTTAATGTAGTTGCAAAAAGGTATACGTTCTTTCGTACCAAACGTACGGCCGGTCAGACTAATAGGGAGTGGGTTGCAACATTGCAAGGACTTACTAGGGAGTGTGCATTTGAATGTGACTGTGGCCTTCCGTATTCAGATACTATGGTGCGTGATGCAATAGCACAGAATGTTCCTGATGTTCGCATAAGGGAACAGATTTTGAAACTCGTTAATCCCTCCCTTCAACAAGTGATGGACATATTGGATAGGCAAGACACACTAGACTTTGCTCAGGAATCATTTGAAACTTCGCCAGCAGTGTGTCACATTAACCGGCCCGCCGGGCCCGCTGCACGGGACGCTAAACGGCCCTCGCGCCCGTCCGCGCAGCGACCGCCTAGTTCGCAAACACGTGCGCCGCGTAAGCAAGCAAATGCAGTGAAATCATGCCCGCGGTGTGCCACTAGACATTCGCGTGAAAATTGCCCATCACGCCAAGCTATTTGCTTTTACTGTCATAAGAAAGGACATGTTCAAAGTGTTTGCCAGAAAAAGCTCAGATCAGACAATCAAAACCATTCCAGGCCCTTTGCTTCGCGCCGGCATCGAACCGAGGACACTCAGGCTCGTCGACCTTCGCCCATGGACATTCATGTAGTTCATTCCACCCCATCCAGTGCCACTTTCTCTAACAGTGACTGTGTTCGTCCCACAAAAAGTGTGCGTCGACGTCGCCGGAAATCCCGTAAAGTCGCAAGTGCTTCTGTACCTGTATCAGTTCAAATTGCACGTGAACGTCGCTCTTGTCGTCAGCAGGACAATAAACTTTTTGTAGACTTGGACTTTGAAGGCAACGTGATACCATTCCAACTCGATACCGGAGCTGCAGTTTCATTGCTCAATCACGCCACGTACAAACAACTGGGCGCACCTCCATTGCGTGCCGCAAATGTTAAGTTACATAGTTACTTAGGAGAGGAAATACCTGTGTTAGGACAGTGCAGCCTTCTTGCAACATACAAGGGACAAAAAAAACTTGTGTCATTTTACGTTCTTCGTTCTTCTTCTGCAGTGAACTTGTTTGGTTTAGATTTATTTCAGTTGTTTAACTTGTCTATCGTAAATCAGGTCCTCTCAGTGAATCAGACTGTGCCTTCAGCCAGTGTTTCTAGTCTATGTGACGAATTTGCAGACATTTTTGCACCGGGCCTTGGTTGCGCTAAGAACTATGAAGCATATTTGGAACTCAAAGTGGACGCGTAACCGAAATTTTTCAGAGCACGCAATGTTCCCCACGCATTGCGTGATGAGGTCGCAAGAACATTACACGATTTAGAATCTCAAGGTGTAATTGAACGTGTGCAGGCTTCTCTCTGGGCCTCACCCTTATTAATTTTGCCAAAACCTTCCGGAAAACTGAGACTTTGTGTGGACTTCAAGGCAATTGTGAATCCACAACTAGTGACTGCTACTTTTCCTTTGCCCCGCCTGGAAGATCTTTTTGATAAACTGTGCCTGGGTAAATACTTTTCGAAATTGGACCTCGCAGATGCGTACTTGCAACTACCGGTGGACGAAGAATCCCAGCGCGTCTTGGTGGTTAACACGCATTTGGATTGTACCGATTCAAAAGACTGCCATTCGGGTGTGCATCCGCCCCTGCATTGTTTCAGCATTATTTACAAACTGTTTGTGCGTCGGTCCCTACTGCTGCGAACTATCTGGACGATATTGTGATCTCCGGAAAGACAGAAGCCGAACATTTAGCCAACCTACGAACGTTATTTCAGGTCTTGCGACAAAATGGTCTTCGTTTGAGGAAGGACAAATGTGTGTTTTTTGCTCGTGACTTACCATATCTGGGCCATGTCATAAATGCACAAGGCATACATCCGAGTCCAGAGCACCTCCGTGCCATACAGGAGTTACCTTCGCCACAGAATGTGAAGCAGCTACAGAGTGTGTTGGGGAAAATTAATTACTACCATAAATATGTTCCCCATGCCTCTTCCATTTCAGCTCCGCTTCATCGCTTACGCCGTAAAGGTGTTCCGTTAGTCTGGACGCCGGAATGCGAACGCGCCTTTCGCCAGTTGAAATCGGCGTTGCTTTCAAATACTTGCCTTACGCCATTCGATCCCCAGAAACCCCTTTTGTTGATGGTAGATGCATCGGATTTCGGGATCGGTGCTGTGCTTGCGCACAAAGATGGATCGCATGATCGTCCTATTGCCTTTGCGTCCAAATTGCTCTCGTCTGCGCAACGCAATTATTCACAGATAGAGAAAGAAGCGTTAGCTCTCGTGTTTGGTGTTACTAAGTTCCATGATTTCTTGTATGGTCGTCCCTTTACCATCATCACAGACCACAAACCTTTGACATCGCTTTTTCATCCGAACAAGCCTGTACCTCCACGTACAGCGCAGAAATTCATTCGCTGGTCTCTTTTCCTCTCGCAGTACCGCTACGATATCTTGTATCGGTCCACTGCTAAGCACGGAAACGCTGATGCATTGTCCCGTTTGCCTGTTGCCAAGGATAAAGCATTCGATTCTTCCGAACTTGCTTGCATGTTCATTGATGCGGAAACCGATGACATGGTCGAATCGTTTCCGATTGATTTTCGTCGTGTAGCTACGGCCACAGCTGCTGACCCTGTCCTTGCTACTGTTTTGCGTTTTGTTGCTACGCAATGGCCCTTGTCAAAGTCACGGATCGAGGATCCGTTGGTTCGCCGATTTTTTGCTCACAAGGAGAGACTTTTTGTACGACGTGGTGTTTTGTTGTTGCGTTCTGATAATGATCAGTCTAGGGTCGTGGTCCCACATTCGTTACAGTCCTCTGTCTTAAAGCTTCTCCACCAAGGACATTGGGGTATAGTGCGTACGAAACAACTTGCTCGTCAGCACTGTACTTTGTTCGGAATAGATGCTGCGATTACGAATATGTGCTCTTCTTGCGTGGCGTGTGCCGAACAACAATCCGCACCGCCGCGGCAATTCTTTGCATGGCCGACAACCACTTCCCCTTGGCAACGCTTGCACATCGATTTTGCTGGTCCCTTCTGGAATGCTCGATGGTTGGTTGTGGTCGATTCTTTCAGCAATTTTCCGTTTGTTGTCCGGATGTCTTCCACGACGTCATCTGCCACCATCCAAGCGTTGTCCGCTATCTTTTGCATTGAAGGTCTACCACAGACTATTGTTTCCGACAATGGGCCACAATTCATGTCCGCAGACTTTCAGTCATTCTGCAGGGCCAATGGTATTCAACATCTGACATCCGCGCCGTTTTCGCCTCAGTCAAACGGTGCCGCTGAACGATTGGTCCGGACTTTCAAGTCACAACTGTTGAAGTTGAAAGAGTCGCATTCTAGGGAGGACACATTGTTGCTCTTTTTGTCTTCGTATCGCTCTCAGCCCCGCGAGGGTCGCTCGCCGGCTGAGTTGCTCCATGGTCGTCCTCATCGGACCTTGATGTCTTTGCTGCATCCGCCGCATCAGGTTCCTGTGCAGCGGCAGACTCCTGCTTTTGCTCCTGGCGACGTTGTATTCTATCACAACTATCGCGGTTCACGGCGTTGGCTCGCAGGTCGCATTCTTCGCTGCCTCGGCCGCGCGATGTGTTTGGTTTTGGGGGCCTCTGGTGAGGTGCATTGGCATCTCAATCAGCTGCGCCTCTGTCGTCACCTGAGTTCTGCCGCTCCCCGCCTGCTTTCAGCGACGGTGCCGTCCGGTCAGCCGCCGCCGGCGCCGCCCGCAGTGGACGCTTCGCTGCAGCTGCCCAGCGCCTCCATGGGTCACCCGCCGCCGATCGTTTGCCATGACACGCTGTCCTCCGCCATGCAACTCTTGCCCGCTCCAGACCAGCTGTCGTCTTCGCCCGTTGGGTGCCCCGACCACATGGAGGTCGACCCTTCGGCCCCTCCTGTCTCTCTACAGGCGCGTACACCGCATGTTGACGTGCACCCTGGACTAGGTTTTCAGGCGTTTCCTAGCTCCTCTCGGACCGAATGGCCGGGTGCGGGTGGCACAGCCTCGCCTGTTGTTAGGCTCCCCACCTCATCGCATACGTCAACATGGGGTCCTCCCCACGGCGGGCGGAAGCCTTATAACACGACCGTTCACCGATTTGCGGGGGAGGAATGTGGTGTCACTGCCAGACACCACACTTGCTAGGTGGTAGCTTAAATCGGCCGCGGTCCATTAGTACATGTCGGACCCGCGTGTCACCACTGTGTTATCGCAGACCGAGCGCCACCACACGGCAGGTCTCGAGAGACGTACGAGAACTCGCCCCAGTTGTACGACGACGTTGCTAGCGACTATACGGACGAAGCCTTTGCTCTCATTTGCCGAGAGACAGAATAGCCTTCAGCTAAGTTAATGGCAACGACTTAGCAAGGCGCCAATTGTCACAGTGCATGTATCTAAAGAGTCTCACTTGTATCGCCACAATCTCCAGATGTCTCATCAAGAACGATGTATACAAGGACGGATTAAAAGTTAAGTAGTCCAGAAGCTACGTATTTTCTTTATAGCATTCATTAAGTCTCCTGTTTCAGACCTCACTCCATCCTTCATGAGTTAGCGCGTGCATCTTGGCCGCCTCTCTCAATTAGTGTGCGTAGTGTTGGCAAGTCTGCCGACACTACAGATTTTCCTTTCTTAGCTAATGAAACTCATGTGCATATGTAGTAGTCACAGAACGTTAATCAAGACCCGCTCAAGATACTGTAATCAGGTCCCAAAAACTAATCGCAATTTATTAAATTTCATTGCACAGCTTACTTAATCAGCACGGGTTCCTGAGGAATGGTGTGTTTACTTATCTGTATTGGTCAGATCAATCAAGGGAAAAATCAGGCGACTCAAGTGGTCCCGCAACAAAAAGATGAGCTGTTCTGTTTCCTTCGTCACAGACGGTTTTAACAGTAAACCTTTATAACAGGAAAGTTATATTTATGTGTTATCGTATTATGACTGGAAGAGCCCAACCGGCTAGCCGTGCCGTCTAACGCGCTGCTTCCCTAGCGGGAAGGCGTGCCGGTCCCAGGCACGAATCCGCCCGGCGGATTACTGTCGACGTTCGGAGTGCCGCCCAGCTTGTGGATGGTTTTTAAGGCGATTTTCCATCTACCTTGCCGAATGCGGGCTGGTTCCCCTTATTCTGCCTCGGTTACACTATTTCGGCAATTGCTGTGCAAACACTGTCTCCTCGTACGCGTACACCATAATTACTCAACAATGCAAACATCCGGGGTTTCACTCGTCTGGTATGAGACGTTCACGGAGGGAGGGTGGGGGGTGTTACTGTTAAGTTCTCACTTAAGCATAATAACACAAAACACACATTTGCAGTAAATGTTGTGGACGGACAAGAGCAGCCAGTCCACAATAAAGTAGCCGATAGGGCACGCGTAAACTCACGCCGTCTTGCGTTAAATCTGAAACAGGATATGTGGTAAAAGCTATAAGAAAAGAACGGAGCTTCTCATATACTTAACTTTAATTTCTTCTTGTACATCTCTATGGTGAATACAAGTGAGACTCTCTCCAGATATGGATAACTGCGCCTTGCTAGGTCGTCCGTACAACTGGGGCGAGTTCGAGTCAGTCTCTCGAGACCTGCCATGTGGTGGCGCTCGGTCTGCGATAACACAGTGGCGACACGCGGGTCCGACATGTACTAAAGGACCGCGGCCGATTTAAGCTACCACCTAGCAAGTGTGGTGTCTGACGGTGACACCACATTCCTCCCCCGCAAATCGACGAACGGTCGTGTTATAAGGCTTCCGTCCGCCGTGGGGAGGACCCCATGTTGACGTAGGCGATGAGGTGGGGAGCCTAACAACAGGCGAGGCTGTGCCACCCGCACCCTGCCATTCGGTCCGAGGGGAGCTAGGAAACGCCTGAAAACCTAGTCCAGGGTTCACGTCAACATGCGGTGTATGCGCCCGTAATGAGACAGGAGGGGCCGAAGGGTCGACCTCCATGGCGTCGGGGAATCCGACGCGCGATGACGACATCTGGTCCAGAGCGGGCAAGAGGTCCATGGCGGAGGACGGCTGGTCACGGGAAGCGAGCGGCGGCGCGTGACCCAGGGAGGCGCGTGGCGGTTGCAGCGACGCGTCCACTGCGGGCGGCGCCGGCGGAAGAACAGGCGGTGGCGGCGGCGGCGGCGACGGCGGCGGCTCGTCGCCATGAGGCAAAATGGAAGGCAGCGTCGGTAACACCTGGGGATGAGGCGAGCCAGTAGATGGGTCTCCAGGGCGCTGATCGGACGGCACCGTCGCTGAAAGCAGACGGGGAGCGGCAGAACCCAGGCGACGACAGAGGCGCAGCTCATTGAGATGCCGACGCACCTCACCAGAGGCCCCCAAAACCAAACACATCGCGCGGCCGAGGCAGCGAAGAATGCGCCCTGCGAGCCAACGCCGTGAACTGTGATAGTTGCGATAGAAGACAATGTCGCCAGGAGCAAAAGCAGGAGTCTGCCACTGCACGGGAACCTGATGCGGCGGATGCAGCAAAGACATCAAGGTCCGATGAGGACGACCATGGAGCAACTCAGCCGGCGAGCGACCATCGCGGGGCTGAGAGCGATACGAGGACAAAAAGAGCAATAACGCGTCCTCCCGAGAATGCGACTCTTTCAACTTCAACATCTGTGACTTGAAAGTCCGGACCAATCGTTCAGCGGCACCGTTTGACTGAGGCGAAAACGGCGCGGATGTCAGATGTTGAATACCATTGGCCTTGCAGAATAACTGAAATTCCGCGGACATGAATTGTGGCCCATTGTCGAAAACAATAGTCTGCGGAAGACCTTCAATGCAAAAGATAGCAGACAATGCATGGATTGTGGCAGAAGACGTCGTGGAAGACATCCGGACAACAAAAGGAAAATTACTGAAAGCATCGACCACAACCAACCATCGAGCATTCCAGAATGGACCAGCAAAATCGATGTGCAAGCGTTGCCAAGGGGAAGTGGCTTTCGGCCATGCAAAGAATTTCCGCGGCGGTGCGGATTGCTGTGCGGCACACGCCGTGCAAGAAGAGCACATATTCGTAATCGCAGCATCGATCCCGAACCAAGTACAGTGCTGACGAGCAAGTTGTTTCGTGCGCACTATACCCCAATGTCCTTGGTGAAGAAGCCGTAAGACAGAGGACTGTAACGAACGTAGGACCACGACTCTGGATTGATCATTATCCGAACGCAACAACAAAACACCACGTCGTACAAAAAGTCTCTCCTTGTGAGCAAAAAATCGGCGAACCAACGGATCCTCGATCCGTGACTTTGACAAGGGCCATTGCGTAGCAACAAAACGCAAAACAGTAGCAAGGACAGGGTCAGCAGCTGTGGCCGTAGCTACACGACGAAAATCAATCGGAAACGATTCGACCATGTCATCGGTTTCCGCATCAATGAACATGCAAGCAAGTTCGGAAGAATCGAATGCTTTATCCTTGGCAACAGGCAAACGGGACAACGCATCAGCGTTTCCGTGCTTAGCAGTGGACCGATACAAGATATCGTAGCGGTACTGCAAGAGGAAAATAGACCAGCGAATGAATTTCTGCGCTGTACGTGGAGGTACAGGCTTGTTCGGATGAAAAAGCGATGTCAAAGGTTTGTGGTCTGTGATGATGGTAAAGGGACGACCATACAAGAAATCATGGAACTTAGTAACACCAAACACGAGAGCTAACGCTTCTTTCTCTATCTGTGAATAATTGCGTTGCGCAGACGAGAGCAATTTGGACGCAAAGGCAATAGGACGATCATGCGATCCATATTTGTGCGCAAGCACAGCACCGATCCCGAAATCCGATTTAACTACCATCAACAAAAGGGGTTTTCGGGGATCGAATGGCGTAAGGCAAGTATTTGAAAGCAACGCCGATTTCAACTGGCGAAAGGCGCGTTCGCATTCCGGCGTCCAGACTAACGGAACACCTTTACGGCGTAAGCGATGAAGCGGAGCTGAAATGGAAGAGGCATGGGGAACATATTTATGGTAGTAATTAATTTTCCCCAACACACTCTGCAGCTGTTTCAAGTTCTGCGGTGATGGCAAATCCTGGATGGCACGGAGGTGCTCTGGACTCGGATGTATTCCTTGGGCATTGAGTACATGGCCCAGGTAGGGTAAGTCCCGAGCAAAAAACACACATTTGTCCTTCCTCAAGCGAAGACCATTTTGTCGCAAGACCTGAAATAACGTTCGGAGATTTTGCAAATGTTCGGCTTCTGTCTTTCCGGAGATCACAATATCGTCCAGATAGTTCGCAGCAGTAGGGACCGACGCACAAACAGTTTGTAAATATTGCTGAAACAATGCAGGTGCGGATGCACACCCGAATGGCAGTCTTTTGAAGCGATACAAACCAAGATGCGTGTTTACAACCAAGACGCGCTGGGATGCTTCGTCCACCGGTAGTTGCAAGTACGCATCTGCTAGGTCCAATTTCGAAAAATATTTTCCCGGGCACAGTTTGTCAAAAAGATCTTCCGGGTGGGGCAAAGGAAAAGTTGCAGTCACAAGTTGTGGATTCACAGTTGCCTTGAAGTCCACACAAAGTCTCAGTTTTCCGGAAGGTTTTGGCAAAATTAATAAGGGTGAGGCCCAGAGAGAAGCCTGCACACGTTCAATTACACCTTGAGATTCTAAATCGTGTAATGTTCTTGCGACCTCATCACGCAATGCGTGGGGAACATTGCGCGCTCTGAAAGCTTCAGTTGCGCGTTTGCTTTCAGCTCCAAATGTGCTGCATAATTCTTAGCGCAACCAAGGCCCGGTGCAAAAATGTCTGCAAATTCTTCACATAGACTAGAAACACTGGCGGAAGGCACAGTCTGATTCACTGATAGGACCTGATTTACGATAGACAAATTAAACAACTGAAATAAATCTAAACCAAACAAGTTCACTGCAGAAGAAGAACGAAGAACGTAAAATGACACAAGTTTCGTTTGTCCCTTGTAAGTGGCAAGAAGGCTGCACTGTCCTAACACAGGTATATCCTCTCCTAAGTAACTATGTAACTGAACATTTGCGGCACGCAACGGAGGTGCACCCAGTTGTTTGTACGTGGCGTGATTGAGCAATGAAACTGCAGCTCCGGTATCGAGTTGGAATGGTATCACGTTGCCTTCAAAGTCTAAGTCTACAAAAAGTTTATTGTCCCGCTGACGACAAGAGCGACTGTCACGTGCAATTGGAACTGATACCGGTACAGAAGCACGTGCGACTTTACGGGATTTCCGGCGACGTCGACGCACACGTTTTGTGGGACGAACCCTGTCACTGTTAGAGAAAGTAGCACTGGACGGGGTGGAATGAACTACATGAATGTCCATGGGCGAAGGTCCACGAGCCTGAGTGTCCTCGGTTCGATTCCGGCGCGAAGCAAAGGGCTTGGAATTGTTGTGATTGTCTGATCCAAGCCTTTTCTGGCAAACACGTTGTACATGTCCTTTCTTATGACAGTAAAAGCAAATAGCTTGGCGGGACGGGCAATTTTCACGCGAATGTCTAGTTGCACACTGCGGGCATGATTTTAGAACTGCGTTTGCGTGCTTACGCGGTGCACGTGTTTGCGAGCTAGGCTGCCGCTGCGCTGACGGGCGCGAGGGCCGCTTAGCGTCCCGTGCAGCGGGCCCGGCGGGCCGGTTAATGTGACACACTGCTGGCGAAGTTTCAAATGATTCCTGAGCAAAGTCAAGTGTGTCTTGCCTGTCCAATATGTCTATCACTTGTTGAAGGGAGGGATTAACTAGTTTCAAAATCTGTTCCCGTATGCGAACATCAGAAACTTCTGTGCTATTGCATCACGCACCATAGTATCTGAATAAGGGAGGCCACATTCACACTGAAATTCACAATCCCTAGTAAGTCCTTGCAATGTTGCAACCCACTCCCTATTAGTCTGACCGGCCGTACGTTTTGTACGAAAGAACGTATACCGTTTTGCAACTACATTGACTGTTTCTTTGAAATAGGCCTCTAACGCCGACAAAATTTCTTCGTAGGACAGAGTTGCTACATCGCGTCGGGGAAACAACTTCACTATCACACGGTAGGTGGACACACCGACACAAGAAAGCAAAAACGGCTGCCGCTCATTACCTTGAATTCTGTAGGCGGCTAGATGAAAGCTGAACTGGCGGGACCATTCCGGCCACGTCTCCACGGTTGAGTCAAAATTACGGAAGGGCGGTGCAACGGCGTGTTGTGGCTGCGGTAGCGATGAAGCGGCGGCTGCCGCATCGTGTTGCAGCACACGTTGACCCTGGACGAGCTGTCCAAGGGCATCCAATAACGCCTGCGTCTGCTGATTCTGCAAGCGAAAAAATTCGGACAGTACATCTGGAGATTGTGGCGAAGCCATGACACAAGCAATTCAGAGCAAAGCAAGGGAAAAAAGAACAATCCATCAATCCTAGTCGCCAATGTTGTGGACGGACAAGAGCAGCCTGTCCACAATAAAGTAGCCGATAGGGCACGCGTAAACTCACGCCGTTTTGCGTTAAATCTGAAACAGGATATGTGGTAAAAGCTATAAGAAAAGAACGGAGCTTCTCATATACTTAACTTTAATTTCTTCTTGTACATCTCTATGGTGAATACAAGTGAGACTCTCTCCAGATATGGATAACTGCGCCTTGCTAGGTCGTCCGTACAACTGGCGCGAGTTCGAGTCAGTCTCTCGAGACCTGCCATGTGGTGGCGCTCGGTCTGCGATAACACAGTGGCGACACGCGGGTCCGACATGTACTAAAGGACCGCGGCCGATTTAAGCTACCACCTAGCAAGTGTGGTGTCTGACGGTGACACCACAGTAAATACATGGTGTCAGCTTGAAAATGAGTTCAACACAGTCCGAATACTAGTCTGTCGCACCTGTCCGCACAGGGCACATTTCTTGCTGTTCAGTGATAGATAATACTTCGTAAAAATTCAAATTAATATTTGAGCTTGAATTTGGACTTAACTGAGATCATTTTTAAGGACCTGCCACTGTGGATAATGTAGTTGGAAACGTACATGAGTATTTAAACAGTAATTAATTAAAAAAATTATAAGTTTGACTCCATGCCAAGCAATGAAATCACCTCTTGACACAGTTCCTACTCACACCTTCAATCTCACCCTTTATGACCATCTGTTGTTTTGTGGGATGGCGAGTGCTATCAATATTTACTGTTTGCTGTATTACATCAGTGTGAACCATTCTATTCTGTATGATGAAATATCACCAAATGTGGGCTGACATGAGTGAAAATTCACACTACTATGCAATCTGAATAGCCCAGTACTATGAAATTGTACCCGTTTACAGATTAAACTTATGCGATATAGTGTCATTGTAGCTACTGTACTCCGAGATCCAGCAAGTGTGGAGGTCCCTCTCATAATCTATATACTAATGATCCCAATCGATTGAACCATTCAGTTTAAGCGAATCAAGGTTTTGTTTGTAGAAACAACGACGAAGGCTCAAAATCGGCATTCAGATACGTTGGAATGAGACTGTTTCTTACTATGGACAGTTGTATATCCCCTATCACAGGTAGTTTAGAAGCCCAGTTCATCACCTTACCACTAGGTATCCAAGAAACCAACAATGTTGTAATTTCTGATCTTTTGTTATTTTATTACATACAAAAATTTTTAAGAAAACCTTAAAACAGTAAAAAACAAAGGCGTCTTTATCATTTATATTCTATATGATTTAGTAAAGTTTGGAGTTACGTACCTTCAGTGTGGGCGAAGACTCAACAAGTAGCCCAAATACGCGCTCTGATACAATTTCCAAAGGTACCCGAAATTGAGATATACATGCAACTCCCATATATACTTGTCAACTGCGAAGCATTGCCAGATACAGCAGTATATTATATTTGTTTTATTAATTGTGAAACAAATTAAAATATATGGTGTCCAGTTAGTTCATTTCATTACACAATACACACTATCAGTTCTGATACCGTGAAAGGGAGAGATGCAACGGAAATGCGAGAACCCACAATTGAATTTCCGAAAATAAAGTGGAATGTGTAACATAGAAATGACGGTGAATGGTAGGAAAACGATTTTACGGGCAAGAGCATATGGGGCAGCTCTGTAACGCTTAGTGACTGTTTCGGAAATTCGAGAATACAGGAATTCGTCTTTAGCCACTTACATTTCATTTCACATACACGATGCAGCTCATTTATAAGTTCTTAACGACAGTGTATTATCATTTGTTGAACAGGCCAGTTCTCACTCGTCCTCTTACTCATTTTCTGGTTAGTTAGCAGATGATACAATTATGAGTAAAATACTTACCTACTTAAAAATAAATAAAAAAAACATTGTTGGTTAAAGAGCCGTTTCACACACTTGAGGTAAATATTATTTTATATTCATGATTACGTTACTAATGTTACATTATTGTATTTGCACTTGTTAATTATTTCAGTACCTTTAGACATTGTTGTCCACAAAGATATTAAATCATCTATTACATTACGACACTAGTATTTGCTAGTTAAATGTATCACGGAGCTTTCTGCCGGATGTTGGGTACTTGTTCTACATACTGACATATTTTCTTATTTTTCGTTAGAATTATCTCTGTAAGGCTAGTGAAAGAAACTGGAGAGATTACTTTTATTTTGATTAAACAAAACAGATCCAGGAGCTAATGATTTATTAGTTTTACAAAGTTTTTTTTCAGTTCTTCAGCACCCGGGACGTCCTCATGACAAATCTGTCTGACTCAGCACAGTACCTCTGAACCGCGAGACGCCTTGATTCGTAGAGAGAACACTCAGTCTTGGTTTTAGCAATTAATAACCTCTGATGGTCAGAACAGGGCTGTCTCGAGGCCCTTCACCCGGAGTATTGCTATCCTACCGACGTGTACACCGCAATAGCCATAGGTAGGTTACAGGGCAACTGCTTCTTCAGATTGAAAATGGGCAGCTGTTTCCCATTGAAAAAGAAATCGAGGATCGGAATTAAACGTTTAGTGACCTCTTGGTATTTCCTTAACTTGGTGCAACAATATATTTAGTGAATAAAACATATTTCGGGCTCCATTTCAACTTCTTTATTTTTATTTCAAAGTCTAGGAGAGTTTTCCAATATTGCATCAGCTTTGAACTGTCACAACTGAAGAAACAAATATGTGAATAATACTGCTTCATTGCATCTGAGCGCTAACATATACGGTTAGATAAAATTATGTACGGCCTCTTATACATCCAGAGAAATAGGACTAAGCACAAAAAACAGCGTACATGGTCCTATTTCTCTGGTGCTGGTAAAACTAGAAAAATATGCAATGAGCACTGAAATTACTCACCTTCGCTATCCAACCACATGTGCCTGTGTTTTGTCCATTAAACTGCACAGCCATAGAAAGCTTCATTTGAACGTACTCCAGAAGTTGTGACAGTTTCTTCTTACAGTCAAATGGATACAAGTGCTCCATACCCTCAGCACGAATTTTTATTTTGGGAAGAAGAAAATGTCACATGCCGTATGGTGTCCAAAGGATATTTATCCGATGTTAACACGAAACACGAAACTCTGGTTTGTGGGTGTGACGTCACGGCGACGGTTTTCACAACCGTGGTCTCTTCTAACGTATTTTCACGCACGGTGGCCGCCAACTAAAAAAATTGTAAGCATCGATTTTGCATTAGATGAAAACTGTCGTACCTTCTACAGACATGGAGATTCTTCACTGTTCCTCTGCGACGCTTAAACTTTTGTCTCGATGACGTAATGGTCCTATGGTTGTCTTCTGGACACACATGCATCGGCAGTTTGTTGGAGTTCTGAGGAAATGTCCATTCAGTGTTGTTTCTGGTCATCTATTATCAAATGAACCATAAACGTTTTTTTAGCTAGATACACGTTAAATTTTTCTGATAAAATCAAATCGCAGGATTCTCCGTTGCTACATAAAAAGTAAGTGCTCCGAAACGCATCTTACAACGTGTGGTGGAGAATGCGTCGTGTTTCACTGACTTTCCTTCTTCTCTCGACCTCCTCCCTCCGCTTCTCATAGCGCATTCGAGATGTTGAAGGACAAGAACGACATTTGATAGGCCTATGTATAAACTTCAACTTATCTTATTTTACCATGATAGCTGCCTGGTGAAGTTGGTGCAGTAAGATATGATATGTGGTTTGACTCTTCTTTTGTCCTGCGCTAATAGTAAGCCCTCTCTTCTATGGTAGAATCTGTCAGTTCAATTGGAAGGGCAACTCGGTAATATTCTTACGCTAAGTAAACCATCCTGTGACTTAATCTTTGAGCAATCTTTGTCAACCATCTCAGAATGCGGAACAGTACCAAATACATAACCGAACAAGGCTGTTGTAGTGTACCTCCAGCATGTATCCCTTAAAATAAACAAAGACACTCTCTGCTCTTAACGTGCTATCCGTTACCGCCTAGGATCTTAACTCCACATTACTTGAGGAACTCAAGTTTACATAATCATCGTTGTGGCGCGTGGTGAGTCGAAGTTCTTGAATAGTTTAAGTCCATAGGACAAAGCTTTACACAGTCTCTTTCGGTTAGTTGGTTGACCGTACGTAGCTATGTAGTAGGCCTATTGCCACTGTTGTGTACATAGTTCCGCGTAGTCAGCGCGTAGACAACTTTCCCAATAGAGCGTGCCCCGCTAAGCACAACAGCGCAGGCGCAGCGCTCGTCCGTCTCCGCATAACGAGATGGCGCTGTCTTAGAGACGGACCAAATTCTGCTTCCGCCGATCCGCGTATTAATATGTAACGCAGCCAATGAGATTGCCGCTAACGTAGAACCTTTTCTCCTCGCGGATCACACTCACGCAGTGATACCTGAATGCTCGAGGTATTATAACGAGTGTACAGACCTCCGATTAGTCAGTCTGCATTTGTCTGCATTAGTCTGTACCAGTCTGCATTAGTCTGTACCAGTCTATAGTCAAGTTTCAGTCTGCACCTAATAAGATTACTATATTCCTGTACATAGCCATGAAGAGAAATGTATAGACACTTTGTCAAGTATCAGAGACATGTGACAATAAGATTAACGTACCAACACCAAAGGAACTTCAGATTGTCAATTGTAAATAGCATCCAGAACCAAGTTAAGTTATTTTTATGCTGACACTCGGCTTCTTTGTTAGAGCGACAAGTCAAATAATCTGATGGTGTGTGTACCAAAGGTCTTACAGTACGCACACCACAGCCACATACAAGATATTTATGCAATTATAGCTTCCTGTTGCAGATTATTATCACGTTATTTATTTCTTCTAAGAGAATTTAATACACTTGCAGGTCATTTTTCTGAATGAGAAGAGGTCTGAATCTAACTTCATAACTTTTCTATCAATGTTCAACTCAGATTTTGCCGAAAAATGAGAGCAGACTCGAACATCATTCTGCTAAAGTCGATAAATGCACATTCGATAGCTTTTACTGTTATTAGTCTTTTTATTTTTGATGTTAATGGTCTTGGCCCAGCGTTGTATGTCATAATTGGTTTCACTATTGTTTTGTATATTCTTATCTTTGCGTCTTTTCCACTATGTTTGATTTTCCAAATAGTATCACTTAAACACCCTGTCACGTTATTTGCTTTTGCTACTTCTTCTCTAACTTCCTTTTCGACATTTCCACTGCTAGAAATACTTAAATGACGTTACCAGCTGAATAATATTTCCATCGGCTTCCAGTTTACATCTAACTGGTTCTACATATGTGGTCATACAAGTCGTTTTTTGAGTGGATACGACCATATTTAGGTTTTTGGCTGCCACGTTAAATATATACAAAAGTTTCTGCAGGTTATCTTCATTGTTTGCCAACAGAATAGCATCGTCAGCGTAATAAACGATTTTTATTTCTTCGTCCCGCACTGTATAACCACTACCAACCAATACCTTTTTTATCACCTCATTAATGGCTATATTAAAGAGTAGAGGGTTCAAAGAGTCACCTTCTCTAATACCACTATTAACTGCTATGCAGCTAGTTACCCTGGAACCAATTTTCGGCTGGGTTTAGTTGTTGGAATAACTGTATTCAATTGTTTTTATTAAGTTAGAAGGAATACCTCGATTTCAGAGCAGGTTTATATCTATTAACTGAATATTTCTGCTTGCAGTAAATTTAACTGAGTGCATGATATCGATCTCAAAAAGAAGTGATATTTCTGTCTCTCATTCTTTTCCCATCAAATAAGACGGATTGTATGTTACTCAACTCCTGTATATTGGAATCCAAGCGTAATAATGCTCACCACACTACTCTAGAGTAAAAGTTTAAATGTCATTATTTTCATTCACTCATAAATACCGTTCACAAAACAATACTTATTCCTGTTTCATGTCATATTCAATTCAAATAGCCGTCCTGAATGATAATCTCTCGTGTAACTAACGCTGCCTTCTAGTATTTAATCTCACATTCAATGTTGCAATACGTCGTTACTGAACACATTTATAAGTGAGATACACGACACCAAATACATTATACACACTTTTCAATGAACACACTAGTGATCTTAACGAGATCTAATAAGAAAATGATACAAAATTAAATTTTTTTTTATTTCATGATACAATAATGTCAAAATGTGTTTAATCACAATGTCGCACAGTAACTCTCCCTCTAGCTGGCCGTCTTCCGTCTTCGTATACTGATCTGCACTTACACTCACTTTGTCAGGAGATCATCTCTGGACCACTTCGTCAGGAACTCTTTATCTTGACATGCACCAGACAAAAGGAAGCACAAGAATTGTACATAACAATTTACAGTACAATGCTGTACTGAGCAAGAAATAATTTCAGCTCATGTGACGTCGGTCAGGTTAAAAAAAAGGGCCTAGTGTAGCAGTCAATAAAATTTAAACACCATTCCACCATTGTGTGGTCACAGGACGAGCAACTCATATTTTATCGTTATTTATTCAGGTTTCTGTCACAGTTGCGTACAATTTATAGATGGCGACTGGTTTAGAACATTAACATACGGTCTCAAACGACATCCCGCATTTCAAGTGTTTCTGAAAGCGCAGTTCCAACTTAGATAGTTACGAGATATCTTCGCAAAATAAATCTCCATGTTAAACGCCGTATAACCATAAAGCAGAAGTGTTACACTGAGGTGACAAAAGTCATGGGATACCTTCAAATGGTTCAAATGGCTCTGAGCACTATGGGACTTAACATCTGAGGTCATCAGTCCCCTAGAACTTAGAACTACTTAAACCTAACTAACCTAAGGACAGCACACACATCCTTGCCCGAGGCAGGATTCGAACCTGTGACCGTAGCAGTCGCGTTGTTCCAGACTGAAGCGCCTAGAACCGCTCGGCCACACCGGCCGGCAGGGTACCTTCCTAATAGCGTGTCGGACCTCCTTTTGCCCGTCGTAGTGCAGTAACTCGACGTGGTATGGACTCGACAAGTAGTTGGAAGTCCCCTGCAGAAATACTGAGCCGTGCGAAACTCTTGCCGGTGCAGGATTCTGTGCACGATCTGACCCCCCGATTTTGTCCCATAAATGTTCGATGGGATTCATGTTAGGCAGTCTGGCTTACCAGACCATTCACTCGAGTTGTCCAGAATGTTCTTCAAACCAGTCGCGAACATTTCTGGGCCTGTGACATGGCCCGTCATTGTTACGGAATATGAAATACACGAACGGTTCAGTCCGACTAGAGTACCCAGTCCACTCCACGTAAACACAGCTCACACCATTCTGGAGGTCCACCCACATAGCTGAGTGGTCAGCGCTACGGAATGCCGTGCAAAGGGGCCCGGGTTTGATTCCCGGCTGCATCGGAGATTTTCTCCGCTCATAGACTGGGTGTTGTGTTGTCCTCATCATTATCATCATCTCATCCGCATCGACGCGCAAGTCGCCGACGTGGCGTAACTCAATGGACTTGCACCAAGCGACCGGTGCACCCGACGGGAGGCCGTAGCCACATAACATTTGCATTTTACCATTATGGAGCCACTACCAATTTGGGCAATACCTTATTGACAACTTGAATCCATGGCTTCATGGTGACTGTGCCACACTCAAACCCTACCATTAGGTCTTACCAACTGAAATAGGGACTCCTCTGACCAGGCCACGGTTCTCCAGTTGTTTAGGGTCCAACCAGTACGATCACGAGCCGAGGAGAGGCGCTGCAACCGCCGTCGTGCTGCTAGCAAAGACACCCGCGTCGGTCGTCAGGTTCCGTAGTCCATTAACATCAAATTTCATCGCACTGTCCTAACGGATACGTTTTTCGTACACCCCATATTGATTAATGCAGTTGTCACACGCAGTGTTGCTTGTCTGTTAGCACTGACAACCCTACGTTAATTCCGCCTCCCTCGGTCGTTATGTGAAGGCTATCGACCACTCCGTTGTCCATGGTGATAGGTAATATCTGAAATTTTGTATTCTCGGTTGATTCTTGTCACTGTGGATCTTGAATTACTGAATACCCTAACGATTTCCAAAACTGGATGTCCCATACGTCTAACTGCAACTACCATTCCTCGTTCAGATTCTGTTGATTCCCGTCATCCGGCCGCAATCACGTCGGAAGTCATTTCACGTGCGTGGCGGAGCTGTCATTCCCACTCAGGGAATGACAGCTCCGCCACGCACGGCCCTTTCGTATCTTTAAACTGTCGCCATTTTCATATGTACATATTGCTGTCGCATGAGATTGGTCACATCAGTGATTATTCAAAGGTAGTGCTGACCTTTAGTATAAGTTAGTCTGTTGAATGTACCACTTTTGTATGAAGGTCATGCAACATTTGTCATGCATATCTGTTTTATGAAGATGTCTCGTAAGTGTATCGGTGGAACAGCGGTCTAACAAACATTTGAAACGAAGGTTCTGGATTGAAAGTAAATGTTCGAAATTAATCACAATCAGGGTTGCAATTGTGACAGAAGCTTGAATAAATAATAAACTCAAGTTTCCTTCATGGATAAATTTCGGTACTTCCTTAACGTGTGTGTAGACGAAAAACTGCTCAGTGCTATGTCGTCGGAAATTTTCTCATAGCAACCACGACAGTAATGTGTGAGCCTGAGAAATTAAAAGAAGAAACAAAAATTGTATGTGTCCCAGACACGTTACAAAGACCCTCTGCTGCAACAGATTAGTATCAGGGGATTCTCTACGGACGATCGCATTTAAATGGTAGGACGAATATAATATTCTCTTCGATTTACTATTTAAGCAATGCCGCAAATAATTCTGAAAAGGATTGGGTGAATACAAAGCGACAATAAATAATTGGTATAGAAAAGCCACTGTGTGTTCAGACTGAACAAAAACAGAAAATGAAAACTCTAGCAGTTTCTGTGAAGATAAAAGTAATGGTCTTACCATCCAGAGTACAAATCCTAAACAGAAACATGTAAAGTGGACACAGAAAAGCTATACGTAAGACAGGATTTGTTTGTTTACATGACAGCGGGAACGCGTAGCGTGCTGCTTTGAGAGACAGTGAGTTAAGTGAGAAGTTGATGGAATACCCGCGTACCATTAATGATCATTAGTCGGAGATTGGTGAGTGTGAATATGGTTGTAGGGGGTTTCTCACATTCGTTTGGGCAAAGTCTAATCTAGTCCTCGGTCTCAACGGTAAAAAATACGATGTACAAGTCAAGTTAAACGTCAGAGGTGTGAGTGTGGGGGGGGGGGGGGGGGCGATGGAGGATGGGAGGTTGAGTTCGATGACTCCGTCTTGGGCGTGACACGAAATTAAAAAATAAGTTGATGTGGAAGTGAATCGACTGCTCCTTTTTCAAGGAAAGCGTACCGGCATTCACCTACTTTGGATCAGCAAAATTATAGAAAACCTTAATCTAGACGCCTAGAGTGGGATTTCAACCACGCGTCTTCTGAACGCATGTCTAGTGCTCTGCCACTGCACCACCATGCTTGATTTAGCAAGACAACGAGAAGATTTAATTTTCGAAGTATTAAGCCTGAGGTGCAGTCATTTGAGTAAAATATCCAACTTTTTACTCAGAAGCGAATTAAACTATCATGTTTCCCATTAAGATACTTAACTAGCCTTGGGAGATGACTTTTTTTGTGGATAAACAAGTACGTTTCGCATTGTAGTTTCATACAATAACTTTATTAAGTTTTGTAATTTGAAGACAGTGAGTGGTACTATGAATGCCAGAAAATAGAGTGCCAAGTACAGAAATCGGAACATTTCAGATAATCCTTCTGTTTGAGGTCTATAGAGGGGTGACAGCAGCGGAGGGAGCCAGAAAAGTTTATACCTTGTTTGGGAATAATGCCACAGGACAGAAGACGGCAAGAAAATGATTTTCTCGTTTTTAAGGAGGATCATTCTGACATTTGTGACTCTCCACGTTCAGGAAGGCCTTCAGGGTCATCAGATTGTTTAAACATATTAATCTACAGTGATCCACATCAGTTTATTCGAGAACTGGCAAATGTGGTGAACTGTGACTATTCCACCATCGTGCAATATTTTCAAGCAACGGGGAAGGTTCAAAAACTGGGTTCATAAATAGGGTGTGTGGGTGCCGCACGCTCTTAGCGAAAATCACAAAAAATCAGCTGGTGGCCATGCATCTCTGTTTGTTCGTATCAGTTGGCTTGTGAACAGCACCGACCATTCCTATTCTGAATCATTACTGGTGATGAGAAATGGTGCCTTTATTCTAACATAAGGAAACGACAGTAGCAGTTGAATTAAAAAAAAAGAGCAGCTGTTTCCCGCACAAATACCTGCTTACATCTACAAAATATGTTATGCATCTGGTGGAACAGCGACGGTGAGGTGTAGTGCGAATTATTTCCTTTACGTGTAGCCTTCGCTGCTGACATTTATTGTCAACAACTGAGACGTCTTGCAGACGCGGTCCAGGAACAACGACCAGGAAGACTGCGTGAAGTGATTCTACTCCACGATAACGTTCGCCCACATCCTGCTAGATTGAAAGAAGGAAACTATGTAGGAGCTGGGCACAGACTTCATTCCGCATCCGCCTTATTCACCTGATTTTGTGCCCTCAGATTTTCAACTCTCCTGCTATCTACGGAACATCCTTTAAGGAACTTCTGTTTCGGTTGCAAATGCGCTCCGAACATGACTCGATGAGTTCTTCGCCTTAAAACCACATGAGTTCTACAATCGCGGAATCGAAGCGTTACCCCAGTGCTGGCAAGTTGTTGTAAATAGTGAAGAAGAATGTATTATTGATGACAAAAATCTCTATTATGTGTATCTGTTGTGTTTACTGAACCTATGGAAAAATGAAACGAATCCATACACCAGCTCAACAATTGAGGCCGTAGGTTGCAAATGCTACTCTGAGATGAAAAGGTAAAATAGACAATACGCCTTTTCTATTGTGTATGTCAGTACTTTGAATACTAACTCCAGCGATGGACTGTTGTGTCTAGCTCCTACAGCTTAGACACAATGAGGTAGCTAGGTGCACGCTAAACTAACGCAGACGGGCTTGAAGTTCTGGAACATGAGACTTATTAATGAATTAGAAGAAAAGTACGTAGATGTTACTTAACTTTTATTCTCTTGTTGGAATACATCTCTTGAATAGTAGTAAGCTATAAGCACTGATACAAATGGCGCCTTGCTAGGTAGTAGCTATGGACTAGCTGAAGGCTATTCAATCTGTCTCTCGGCAAATGAGAGGAAGACTTGGTAGGTCTGGTCGCAAGCTATGTCGTCCGTACAACTGGGGCGAGGTCTAGTCCGTGTCTTGTGACCTGCCATGTGGTGGCGCTAGGTTTGCGATTACACAGTGGCGACACGCGGGTCCGACATGTACTACAGGACCGCGGCCGATTTAAGTTACCACCTAGCAAGTGTGGTGTCTGGCGGTGACACCACATGGACAAAGGCGACTTTCCACTGTTTCACTATTGGCAATCTAAACTGTGAGAGTTAAGCTTTCGACCTACTTATGAGTTTCTGAAATGAAGTCATTACGGTAATCAAGGGAATACTTTTCTTTGTGTCTCGTTCATTTAGAATTGCCCTATACTCAAATGAGACAGCCATTTGCATAAAAATGGCATCATGTTCGAAAATACACAGTGAAAAATTACGTAGCCTTTACATGAATAGAAGCCAACGTCAAACATAAGCATCATTTCTCCGGAAGTCAAGAATATTTGTATACATATATACACCTCTGTATTTAAGCAGTGTAACATCAAAGTGATGGGTGAAATAGTGTGAGGTTGCATTATTTCTATGAAAGTCAAATATATTTTCGTAAAATTACGTTCTGAATTTCGCACACACACACACACACACACACACACATTGCTGAGTGAAGGCGATGATCATTTATTCAGTGGATAATACTGAGTGGAACACTGATGATCATTTTACAGAGCGACCATCACTCACCTGCATACTGTTTGGTTCGACAGTTAACAGGGTGAGTGCCACGACGATGACAACTCTTCTGACACCTACAAAGTCACGGCAGCGAGTCTTCGTGCTTTTAAAACGTACCACCATGCTGAATCTGCAGCCAGAATGAGATTACTAATAACACAGGTCTGAGACTAAAAAACTACATAGGATTTTTTAACATTTTCTTATAGATTTTGATATCCCAAAATCAGGAAAAATATTCAAAAAGTACTATCACATAGGTTTTTATGTATATTTCAGTATTTATGTTCATCAGTAATAAACGTTTGTGTTTTTTGATTTAATAATTATCAAAAATTTTATCAATTATAATTGATAAAATAAACTTAAATTTTAAAAAATTACAATGTTAACTATTCTTTGTTACTGCTTGCAGGTTTTACCGTGAACTCCTGGGCGTCAGAAGCAAATGCAAACAATGTTATTGTTCAGTTTTATCGTGTTGCGACAAGTCAAATGACGATTTGTATCTCTCATGAAATGAAGAGGAACTCTCAGTAGACATATTGCTATTCAAGTGAACAGTGCTGTTGTTTCTGTATAGTCATGGCTACAAGAAGTTGTGTTATTTCTCCAAACAGGTTTTGTTATATCTGTGGTGAATACACTATTAAAAGTCAACAGAGAAACATAAGTGATTTTGTGAGCAAAGTTTAATTTGCTTACTTTAAATTAAAACTTGATGATCAAGGTGTGTAGAAAATGTGAAGAAGATCTTCGTTCGTGGTTTAAGGGTAAGAAGAATTCATTCTGATTTGTAATTCCTATAATACTGCGTGAGCGGAAAAACCATACCACTGATTGCTACTTCTGTTCAGTTGATGTGAAGGGATTCAATTCAAAAAACAAAAGAAGCATAAGTTATCATAACACTGACTCAGATATGCGTCCAGTGCCCCATAGCTCTGAAATACCTATCCCACAGTCACCTTCCAGTTTGGAGGACGAAGTTACACTACCTCCTCAGGGTGAATCAAGATGAGATTTTTCTTCAGACGAAGATGAAAGGCATCAACTATTTTCTCAAAGTCAGCTCAATGATCTAGTAAGAGATTTAGGTCTTTCAAAAGATGCAGCCGAAATGTTAGGTTCCTGATTAGGAAATAAAAACCTTTTATCATCTGGCACATCATTTTCATGGTACAGACACCGAGAAAAATAATTTACCCATTTTTTCTCAAAAGGAGGAAATTTAGTTTTTGCAGTGATTTGGAAGGACTCGCACATTGCTTTGATATGCAGTATGAGTCATCTGAATGGCGCCTATTCACTGATTCATCCAAAACTCGTCTCAAAATAGTATTATTGCACAATGGAAATAAACTTGCATCGCTTCTGATGGGACATTCTGCGCATATGGAAGAAAACTATAACGATTTGGCCATTATTCTAGAAAAAATCAAATATCAGGACCATCAATAGATGGTTTGTGGGGACTTCAAAATACTCACGATGATTTTGGGTCAGAAGGCACGCTATACTAAATACCCATGCTTCTTATGCTTGTGGGATAGTAGTGCCAGAGAACAGCACTGGACTAAAAGTGATTTGCCACCCCGAGAACCTTTAGAGCATGGAGAGAAAATTTTTATCAATACTACTTTGGTACCACCAGAAAAGGTTTTGTTGCCCCCTCTCCATATCAAATTGGGGTTGATGAAACAATTTGTAAAATCGCTGCAAAAGGATGGGGACTGTTTTAAATATCTATGTACAAAAATCTCGAAGCAGTCAGAAGCAAAGTTGAAAGAGTGAGTTTTCACTGGCCCCGACATAAGAAAACTTTTAACCGACACTCTCTTTGTGGAAAGTATGAATGAGAAGAAAAAGAAGCTTGGGTATCGTTCAAGGATGTAGTGCGAAAGTTTTTGGGAAACACTAAAGATCCTGACTACAAAACCATTGTTCAACGGATGCTAGCAGCATACGAAGCTCAAGGTTACAAGATGAGCTTGGATGTCCAGTTTTTACACTCCCATATACACAGCTTCCCGGAAAACCTGGGAGTTTACAGTGAAGGACAGGGGGAGCGGTTTCACCAGGATGCCCGCGAAATCGAGAGTAGATACCAAGGAAGATGGGATGTCACTACGCTTGCAGACTACTATTGGATGCTTAAGCGGGAAACTAAAGATGGAATTCGGAAAAGGACTCGGCGAAATATCAAGGAAAAAAGGAAAGGTTTCATAAAAAAACATGAATGAGTATAATATTGTTATTTTATGTCTCAAAATAATGTTTCATTGGGTGTAAGAAAATATTATGTTTGATAATTTTGAATAAACGAGTGCTTTTACCACTTTTTTATGTGATAGAAAAAATGGACATCACTTCTGAAATCAGCAGATTCTGAAACATACAATTCATAAAAATATCTCATGCACCTAGCAAAAAAAAATAATTTTTGCAGACCTATGTAATTAGTCAGCAAGTTTGCTATCTTGTTCTTGTTTCAGAGTTTCTCACACTCGCAAAGGACGTGATCTTTGAGGAAGACGTGAGTGTTGAATCGCTGCAGACAATGAAAAAGTAACCAGAATTCATATCTTTATGTCACAATTTTTTTCTTCTATTTAAGGCGTGCTTAACAATAATTCATGGCATCGTAGTTATTAAAATAAGGCAACACTAGATTAGCAGTTGCTTGCTGCCTGCTGTAGTATGACAGGCCACCTTGTTAGGCACGTTTGCTTACATGCAACGTTTTGTAGATGTAATGCTGGCTTAGCCGATATTTTCAGTTCTTCTACAGAATAAAATACGATACTTTGCCCAGGACTCAATACATGCTGCAAAATCTTATGCAATAACAGCGTGAACTTTCTCCAAATCAGAGAAATGCACTTTTAGCAAATGTCTCCCAAATGATGAAATGCTCTCATACATAACTGCAATTATGCACTCATAAACTTCAAGCAATAATCGATGCCTGGCAAAGTTAACTCTTCTACTGACATTCAGTCTGGCTTACACCAAGGGGCGGACATTTCACTACCATTCGCTTGTACAAGTGTTTACACTAAAAGGAGAGGAAAAGAACTCGAGCATACCTTATGAAAACTATATTACACTTCTTTGATGCAAATAATTGACACATTACATACACTCCTGGAAATTGAAATAAGAACACCGTGAATTCATTGTCCCAGGAAGGGGAAACTTTATTGACACATTCCTGGGGTCAGATACATCACATGATCACACTGACAGAACCACAGGCACATAGACACAGGCAACAGAGCATGCACAATGTCGGCACTAGTACAGTGTACATCCACCTTTCGCAGCAATGCAGGCTGCTATTCTCCCATGGAGGCGATCGTAGAGATGCTGGATGTAGTCCTGTGGAACGGCTTGCCATGCCATTTCCACCTGGCGCCTCAGTTGGACCAGCGTTCGTGCTGGACGTGCAGACCGCGTGAGACGACGCTTCATCCAGTCCCAAACATGCTCAATGGGGGACAGATCCGGAGATCTTGCTGGCCAGGGTAGTTGACTTACACCTTCTAGAGCACGTTGGGTGGCACGGGATACATGCGGACGTGCATTGTCCTGTTGGAACAGCAAGTTCCCTTGCCGGTCTAGGAATGGTAGAACGATGGGTTCGATGACGGTTTGGATGTACCGTGCACTATTCAGTGTCCCCTCGACGATCACCATTGGTGTACGGCCAGTGTAGGAGATCGCTCCCCACACCATGATGCCGGGTGTTGGCCCTGTGTGCCTCGGTCGTATGCAGTCCTGATTGTGGCGCTCACCTGCACGGCGCCAAACACGCATACGACCATCATTGGCACCAAGGCAGAAGCGACTCTCATCGCTGAAGACGACACGTCTCCATTCGTCCCTCCACTCACGCCTGTCGCGACACCACTGGAGGCGGGCTGCACGATGTTGGGGCGTGAGCGGAAGACGGCCTAACGGTGTGCGGGACCGTAGCCCAGCTTCATGGAGACGGTTGCGAATGGTCCTCGCCGATACCCCAGGAGCAACAGTGTCCCTAATTTGCTGGGAAGTGGCGGTGCGGTCCCCTACGGCACTGCGTAGGATCCTACGGTCTTGGTGTGCATCCGTGCGTCGCTGCGGTCCGGTCCCAGGTCGACGGGCACGTGCACCTTCCGCCGACCACTGGCGACAACATCGATGTACTGTGGAGACCTCACGCCCCACGTGTTGAGCAATTCGGCGGTACGTCCACCCGGCCTCCCGCATGCCCACTATACGCCCTCGCTCAAAGTCGGTCAACTGCACAAACGGTTCACGTCCACGCTGTCGCGGCATGCTACCAGTGTTAAAGACTGCGATGGAGCTCCGTATGCCACGTCAAACTGGCTGGCACTGACGGCGGCGGTGCACAAATGCTGCGCAGCTAGCGCCATTCGACGGCCAACACCGCGGTTCCTGGTGTGTCCGCTGTGCCGTGCGTGTGATCACTGCTTGTACAGCCCTCTCGCAGTGTCCGGAGCAAGTATGGTGGGTCTGACACACCGGTGTCAATGTGTTCTTTTTTCCATTTCCAGGAGTGTAGTTAGCACCATGATGAAAGATTGTAAGGATTGTTTTGTACGATACTGTTTTTGACCAAGTAAGCAAAGGGGAACAGGGCAAGAAGAACTTACGATATACGTGGATAGAGTGCACTTAACATTGAATTTGAACTCTAGTTTTCTTTAGCATTAGTCCTAAAGTTTCAACATGTGTTGGTACATGTTTTTCATTACAGGTGAAAAATAAAGTAAAAATCAGAACATTAGCATTTACACTCTGAGTACTAGCCACTT
Organism: Schistocerca nitens; assembly: GCF_023898315.1. Lineage (NCBI taxonomy): Eukaryota > Metazoa > Arthropoda > Insecta > Orthoptera > Acrididae > Schistocerca > Schistocerca nitens. The sequence goes on along the minus strand of NC_064619.1, from coordinate 498,602,441 downwards.
TATTCATTTATGTTAGTGATGGTTTCGCATTCCGGTAGCTGTTTTATCTCAGGTGGTTTCTGGTGTTGCACTTGAATAATTTTACATAAAAGGAAGATAACGTCAGAAAAATTAAAACCAAGCACATATACAACTTGTCACATTGGCTACTTGATAAAATCTGCTTTATAGTTTATTAGAAGGCAAGCTGCATGGTCCCCAGTAACCCACCATCAAATAATCTGTAACATTACAATGAAACATAAACTGTGGCATTATAGCTAGTATGAATGTAAGAATGATTAGGTCTTTTGCATGTTTTCAGTCAGAATAGCAAATACGTATGCCCAATTGTCTCCTTTCAAGGGCAGTTAATTTCCTTTTTTTCTTTTTAATAAATAGAAATAGTAGGGTTGTGCTTATTCCCACCTGATGCAGGCATCTCGTCTTTCTCACATCTCTGGTTGGATCTTTGAGTGACTGGGAAGTTTCCTATTTCTTTTCCTTCGGCATTTTTGCTGATCTTCTCATGGATACCAGAAGCACCCATGTTATCTACATCCTTCCATCAACAATATTACATTTTCTCCATGAATCACGATACTCGTGGCAACAGCAGAAATAGAAAAGGTAGCAGACAAATAACTTCTGTACTGCTACGTCGTGACATTCCTTTAAAGACTGACAACCAGCGGAACACAACCAAACAAGAACCAAATGCACTTTTGCTCGCGCTCGCCTACTGAGAGAATTCCCATTTGATGATACCCATTCGCCTATATAAACCAGGGTCTGTAGAATCCGGAATTTGAGTGAGTCTTGCCCTCTAGAATTATGTCTGGCAGCCCTACCCATAAGGATTTCGTGTGGTTAGTATATAATACAATTAAATGTCTTTGTTTTGATCCAGCATGCCACAACTATGTCTTCATAACTTAAAATTTAACCCAGAACACCACATCCGCTCATAGCTGGAGGGTGCAATTGGCTTGTAAGCAGCAGCTTGGTATGATAAAACCGCAACACTCTGGTTCAGAGTTGTGAGGTCCACTTACCTGTTTCCTGTTGCTTGAGAAAAGTGAAGCAAGTGTAAAAAACTCCTCCACATCTTAATTTAGGGACTGGTAGAGTCTGCTGCAAATTAAAACGTAACAGTATGAATATCACTGTCTGCCTCCTAATTTTTCGACTGGATTCAAACACTAGCCTCGCCTGCCACTGTTCTTAACTGGTGTAATTCCAGCTATTGCTCAAGACTTTCTTTCAGCTGGAGGTCATTGGTACTTACAGTTTTTACTTTGAGCATGTCAAAAGCTTACATCTTTGGTGAATTTACTCCAACACTATACCCTTCTGTAAAACTGGGCCTGTACTTGTCTGCAGATATTGGCTCATAGGACATATCGTTGCGAAAGAAATTCGTATAAAGCTGGTCATTGAGTTGTTGACAAAATATCGATATGTCGACACTTTGACCACAAGTTAGATATATATCGGTTGTAATTTTCACCCAATATACAAATATATCGATATTAAAATGGGTGTCGATTTTTTTTTTTTTTTTTTTACATTCGTGTTGACCCTCTAGGATCACGTTAACAACTTCAGTTCCTCTTCTTCCTTTGTTGTTGTTTCCTATTTTACCAGTATTCCCTCATTTTCTCCCCATGAAGTCTCTTCCTTTCTTCTGTCCATGTTGTTCCCGATTTTATATTTCTTCTGCTTTGAAAGCCTTCCCAACTTAGTATTTTGTTTTTAAAACGGTTTCTTTCTGCTATTTCTGATTCTTTGATGTTGTTTGTTCACAGATGATGCTGTAATTTACCATCTAGTAAGGTCATCCGAAGACCAGTATCAGTTGCAAAGCGATTTAGAAAAGATTTCTGAATGGTGTGGCAGGTGGCAGTTGACGCTAAATAACGAAATTGTGAGGTGATCCACAAGAGTTCCAAAAGAAATCCGTTGAAATTCGATTACTCGATAAACAGTACAATTCTCAAGGCTGTCAATTCAACTAAGTAACTGGGTGTTAAAATTACGAACAACTTCAGTTTGAAAATCGACATAGATAATATTGTGGGGAAGGCGAGCCAAAGATTGCGTTTCATTGGCAGGACACTTGAAGATGCAACAAGTCCACTAAAGAGACAGCTTACACTACACTCATTCGTCCTCTGTTAGAATATTGCTGCGCGGTGTGGGATCCTTACCAGCTGGGATTGACGGAGGACATCGAAAGGGTGCAAAAAAGGGCAGCTCGTTTTGTATTATCACGTAATAGGGGAGAGAGTGTGGCAGATATGATAAGCAGGTTGGGATGGAAGTCATTAAAGCAAAGACGTTTCTCGTCGTGGCGAGATCTATTTACGAAATTTCAGTCACTAACTTTCTCTTCCGAATGCGAAAATATTTTGTTGAGCCAAACCTACATAGGTAGGAATGATCATCAAAATAAAATAAGAGAAATCAGAGCTCGAACAGAAAGGTTTAGGTGTTCGTTTTTCCCGCGCGCTGTTCGGTAGTGGAATGGTAGAGAGATAGTATGATTGTGGTTCGATGAACCCTCTGCCAAGCACTTAAATGTGAATTGCAGATTAATCATGTAGATGTAGATTAAATATGCAGAGTAGGAAGTAGATTGCAGCAACACTAGTTGCAGGAGAGTACAGATGTTATGTCTTAGAAAATACAACACATCACATTTATATTCTTCTGGACCGACTGCATAGTATATGTCTCTTAAGGACATTGTATAATTATAATTCCGTGTATGCTGCCAAGTTTGATTGCTTAAATTTTACAACAGGCGTATTTCAGCTGAATTTCCATCATCAAGCTATGCCTGACAGTTTTGGCCTCTGTGTGACTTTTGGTGGTTCTGTCACCATCTATTTGCTTGTCAGTTCCGTTCCGTTGGTGTTATGCAGTGATAACGGTTAGTTATCACCTTATCTGAGTTATTCGTGACAGCTTCTTTGACAGACAATTGCAGGATTATCAGACTTTGCAGCGTACGTGGAATTATAACTATACAATGTCCTTACGACACATCTGTTGCAACACTGCAAGTGAGCTTGCCTGATGAGGTGTGAAAACAGCTGACACAGCAGTACCTAAGTGGAAGATGGTGGCAGAAGCGTTTCTACATCAGCAGACACTGGCGTGTTTAGGCACAGCAAAGCTCAAGCAACCACAGCCCAAAAGTGCATAAATACCTAGCCATTTATACCAATATCACTTTGTATCACAGTTTTATTACCAGAGGGCTTTAAAGCTTTGGATGCCAGCCAGAATGCTGTTCATGGAGCACAGTTTGGCTCTGCAGCAGAGCAGTTTGTCCTGAAATCACAGAAGCTGCAACCACCGCCACTTCAGGCCAGCATTAGCCTTGGGAAGCACTTTTTTTCATCTAATGACTTCTACAGTATATCAGGCTGGCGGCTGCTGATTCTGTATGTTTATCCTTTCTGAAACCACACTGCGATGGTATAAAAATTTTGTTTTTGTCCAGATAAACAACAAGTCTGTTACACATAAGCAGTTCAAGGAACCTCATATCAGTGAAACTGGCCTGTAGTTGTTGGGGTCATCCTCACCCTCCCTTTATTGTACACTGGCACAATGCAGGCTACATTCAGCTTTTCTGGAAAAATTCCATCTCTGAAAGATTTATTTGCTATGTCCAGCAGTGGTATGATTATTGATTTACTATAATGTAATTTGATACTTCATTACCAACAGCTGATTTCTTGACCTTTGGTTTCAATATAGTTTTCCTCACTTCATTTTTTGCGACTGGTTTCAACGAACATGGTGCTGTAATTTTTTTAATACCCTTCTTTTTTGGGCTGTTTCTTTCCAGTTTTACGGCACCTATCAAATCAATATAATCATCAGTGAGTATGTTTGCTATTTCTCTACAATAAGTAACATTGTAGTTTCATTTACCTGATTTCTATTTCTTTGTTTGATCCATCCTTTTGAAGTGTTTCAGGTTGGCATGGGCTGTGTGGTGGTTTGTTATACTTCACATCATGCACCAAACACTTAAAAAGTTGACACCTTAACACTTCTTTTATGTACAATGAATGTTATTTGCTGAATATTTGGTCACCGTTAAGTGTTATTAATCTGGGTCAAGCTAGTCTGTGCCCTGAATGAATGTGCCTACTTCCTGTAACTTGGTTCAGACTTTGCCTCCCTAAGGGCTGCAGATAAAGCTGCTTAAAATTAACTTCTCATTCTCATTCACCCCTACATATAAATAAGAAGTGAGATTCAATTCACCTTCTTATATTATCTTAAAAATTACAACTCAATTCATGATAAATGAGGACAACTACCAATTTGTATACTGCCTCTCTGTACTACACATGATAGGTCTAATATTCAACTTATAACTAACAATTACAATATATTTATTATCTTTAACATTTTGCATACTTTGATTTCACGAAGCTCTTTATTCCACACCACTTGTCCCATGGAACTCGTATCTCAACCTCAGCAGATAGGGTTGTCTAACTGCTACCCACTTTCATACAGATACTGGATCGTTAACTCTCGTAACAGCACCTACGATTTAAAATACCTCCCATGTGTGGTGTGCTCACCACTTATCGACTACTCTGTCACAAGTTCAAAATAGTTCAAATGGCTCTGAGCACTATGGGACTTAACTTCTGAGGTCATCAGTCCCCTAGAACCTAGAACTACTTAAACCTAACTAACCTAAGGACATCACACTCATCCTTGCCCAAGGCAAGATTCGAAGCTGCGACCGTAGTGGTCAGGCGGTTTCAAACGGTAGCACCTAGAACCGTTCGGCCACTCTGGCCGGCTCTCTCACAAGTATCTTTTCTTTCATATACGTATTTAGGGATTTGATACCTCTCATTCAAGGAATGGAATGTATCACTACATATCCGTCCACTACGAGAAAGGTGTGACCACACATACAACTTTATTTACTGTACAAGTGTTACACAAACAGACACAATAGCTTCACTATCACTTTTAGTTTTTCTTTAAGTTTATTGTGACAGTAAGCATTTCTTTGTGTTTGGTTTTATCATGAAAATCTCTTTCTTGGAGAAGGTAAATATTATCTATAATTCTAGGATCAAACATCAACGTACTCTGAGATTACATTGTGTCCTCAGAAACAGGTAAATTGGTTAACTTTAATAATTTCATTTAATCAGCTGGAGGAAATGCACCCTTATTCATGGTCTCTGCCCTTGTGCAAATAATAATACGTGTAAACATTTGTCAACACTGCCCTTCTGGTGTTTAAGTACTCTTTCCTCTAACTTCGAACCCTCGCTAACAGGATGTACTACTTTTCCCATAAAGTGGTTGCGGTCCTTCCTTCCTTGGGTCCACCCAAACCTGGTATAAGTTCCCTTCTCTGTGGCAACTTACCCACAAACTCCTACAAGGTGGTTGGGGTCCTCCCTTCCTTGGGTCCACACGAACCTGGTAGAAGTTATCTTCTCTGGTGTAACTTAGTCATAAACTCCCATAAGGTGCATCACATAGCTACTTTACTATTGTTGTGAGTACTCCAGTGCTTCTCCCTTCCGTTTTTTATTTTCTAATCCCTACATCCACTACCAGACTGTTGGTTTGCTCCGGACAGCTTTCCTGCTCGACTATTCTTCCTATCGCTACTCTTCTCCAAAACCCTTTTCCTTCTACATGTTAGCTTGTCACTCTTATAATTGGGTTATTCTGACACCTGGCCCCTTTATTCCTCCCCTATTTTTCTACAATGTTTCCCATAATGAGTGAGAAGTAAGAGAGTGAAAAGATGGAATTAGAATGTTGGACCCGATGAAGGAAAATAGACTGCTAAGACAGAATCCCTTCCCAACCTCCTACCCCAGGGCGCCCTCTCTGCCAGGTTCTTCATCGAGATGCTGGAGGACGCAGAATGTTCGATGTGGCCTATAAACTGGTAATGTCCTGACTTCACTCAAACAGACGCCGAACAGTGAGTCCAACACCCTGCTGTGGACGGCCTGCAGTGAGTAAACAATAGCATTGTGTTAATTATGTGCAAATCCCACACCTCCCCTATAAAATGAGCACAAACACATCCACAATACAATCATTACATAAAAAAATTAAAAAGAATTGCTTTATTCACATTGTTCAGAGTAAAAAACAGTGCTCGGTTTGTTTCCAGTTGGATATGCTATTGTTTTAATCACGTTACCGTCTCTGCATTGTATAGCCCTTTTTCTTTTCCTGCAGTTGGTTCTAGTAGAAATAATGCTTTTGGATGGGGAACTCCCTCAACTCTGTAGGGTCCAACATACTTAGTGTTGTAACCACGACCGGAACGGCCACACGGTTGCCATGAAGGAAAGTGCGGCAGGACCCACAGAGTGGCCCGCAAACAACAACACAAATGGGAGAGGACGGACATGAACAATGAAGGACATTACGAACAACAACAAGATAGAAACAACAGAGTCACACGAAAACCTAACTAATCAACAACGACCACTCGTACACAGAGCAAAGAACGTAATTACACTGTCTGTGGCGAGATGTCGATAGATGCACGCCAAGTTTAGACTGACCAGCTGAGCAAGAGGCAGCCGGTTAAATACATGATCAGGGACGCCGCGATTGGCTGCTGAGACCACGTGTTCCACTGTGGCACCCTCACATTAAACGTGGCCCAGGAGGCGTGCGCCGCCATGACTTACGCCATGATGGTGCAGAAACCTCTAGGGGTCTTTAACGTTCATGCCATCTGGCGCGGATTCAAATCCCGCGGTGTGCGGACCCAGATCCCTCCCCCTTGAAACTTGCACATAGGGGTGAAAACGCCCCGGATGGTGAGCGACAGTGGGAGGAAGAGCTTGGCTCATCAACCACCGTTGGTGGGGAGGAAGGGACGCCCGAGGTATCCACGACGTCCAACCCAGAGTCCACAGTGCGGGAGGGAGCTGCTGATCCATCCAGGGGGGGGGGGAGGGGGGGAGGCCTGGTGGCAGGCCCGCAGGGAGACGACAAGTGTGGGTGGGGGTGGCAACTCGAGGACCACGTTTGTACCCAAAGAAGGTAGAGGAGGAGGAGGCGGCGCCAGAGCTGGCATCAGCCCCGCGAGGACACACGAGTGGAGCTGATTATGATGCTGGCACTCCAACCCTTTCGACATCTGCACTGACGTCACACCCCGCCCATGGGCCACAATGACCCATACTCGCAGACCCACACAGCCGTACTGGGGGCGTAACACTGAGAGGGCTACAAGTGGGGGCGGGAGGGGTATGACATCAGCAAATGGAGCAGGGTGCGGGACTGTTGTCCATGAAGGAGCTCTGCCGGACTACATCCATCAAGTGGCGTAGTGCGAGAGGTGCTCAAAAACAGGGTGAGGGCCAATGACCACCTTATTCAACTGTTGTTTAAAAGTATGGACAAGCCTCTCCGCCACGCCATTGGATGAAGGGTGGAAAGGCAGGGTACGGATACGTTTGATACCGTTGGCCCGACAGAAGTCGTGGAAGGAGGACACCGTGAATTGGGTGCCATTATCGGAGACCAATGTGTGTGGCAGACCTTCAATGGCGAGAACCTGGGCCAGGGCTGTGAGTGTAGCCTCTGTGGTGGTGGATGCCATGCGGATGACATATGGGTGTTTGGCGTAGGCATCAAGAATAAGTAACCACATGGACACCAAAAACAGGCCCACAAAATGGAGATAGATGCAATGCCAGGCCAGCGAGGGACAGGCTAGGGTGCAAACGACTGAGGGGGCTTGCCTGGTGACACGCACACACAGTGCACCCATGGACCAGGTGGTCAATATCACCATCAATGCTAGGCCAAAACACATGCCGGCTCCCAAAACTTTCATATGGGACATACCCCAGTGCCCACCATGTAACAAACTGAGCACCTGAAGCTGCAAATCCAGAGGGATGACTGCACAAAGGGCATCCGACTCCATGGCCAGCACAAGGACATCATCGACCATGGAGAGCCTGTGGGACAGGTGGCACCAGGGGCTGAAATCGGACTGCATCCAATGATTAACAGAGGAGGACCACTCGTGGATCACGTAGTGGAGAAGCTATCCCAAGATAGGGACACGGCGGTTAGCTGCAGCAATGTGAGCAGCCATAAGAGGCAGACTGTCCAGCACATCCCGGCAAGCGGAATCAATGTGAAAGCAGAGGACCTCCTGTTGGTCAAAGGCAGGATTGGGGCCAGCTGGGAGACGTGACAAAGTGTCCACGTTAGCATGGTGGGCGGTGTGTTTATACTGGATGGTGTAAGCATAATTTCGTAAAAATAACGCCCAGCACCTCCACCATGAACCATGGACCTTGCCGTTGGTGGGGAGGCTTGCATGCCTCAACAATACAGATAGCCGTACCGTAGGTGATAACAATGGAGGGGTATCTGTTGAGAGGCCAGACAAACGTGTGGATCCTGAAGAGGGGCAGCAGCCTTTTCAGTAATTGCAGGGGCAACATTCTGGATGATTGACTGATCTGCCCTTGTAGCACTAACCAAAATGGCCTTGTTGTTCCGGTACTGCGAACAGCTGAAAGCAAGGGGAAACTACATCCGTAAATTTTCCCGAGGGCATGCAGCTTTACTGTATGATTAAATGATGATGGCGTCCTCTTGGGTAAAATATTCCGGAGGTAAAATAGTCCCCCATTCGGATCTCCGGGCGGGGACTTCTCAGGAGGACATTGTTATCAGGAGAAAGAAAACTGCTGTTCTACGGATCGGAGCGTGGAATGTCAGATCCCTTAATCGGGCAGGTAGGTTAGAAAATTTGAAAAGGGAAATGGATAGGTTGAATTTAGATATAGTGGGAATTAGTGAAGTTCGGTGGCAGGAGGAACAAGACTTCTGGTCAGGTGACTACAGGGTTATAAACACAAAGTCAAATAGGGGTAATGCAGGAGTAGGTTTAATAATGAATAGGAAAATAGGAATGCGAGTAAGCTACTACAAACAGCATAGTGAACGCATTATTGTGGCCAAGGTAGATACGAAGCCCACACCTACTACAGTAGTACAAGTTTATATGCCAACTAGCTCAGCAGATGACGAAGAAATTGAAGAAATGTATGATGAAATAAAAGAAATTATTCAGATAGTGAAGGGAGACGAAAATTTAATAGTCATGGATGACTGGAATTCGAGTGTAGGAAAAGGGAGAGAAGGAAACGTAGCAGGTGAATATGGATTGGGGCTAAGAAATGAAAGAGGAAGCCGCCTGGTAGAATTTTGCACAGAGCACAACTTACTCATAGCTAACACTTGGTTTAAGAATCATGATAGAAGGTTGTATACATGGAAGAACCCTGGAGATACTAAAAGGTATCAGATATATTATATAATGGTAAGACAGAGATTTAGGAACCAGGTTTTAAATTGTAAGACATTTCCAGGGGCAGATGTGGACTCTGACCACAATCTATTGGTTATGAACCGTAGATTAAAACTGAAGAAACTGCAAAAAGGTGGGAATTTAAGGAGATGGGACCTGGATAAACTGAAAGAACCAGAGGTTGTACAGAGTTTCAGGGAGAGCATAAGGGAACAATTGACAGGAATGGGGGAAAGAAATACAGTAGAAGAAGAATGGGTAGCTTTGAGGGTTGAAATAGTGAAGGCAGCAAAGGATCAAACAGGTAAAAAGACGAGGGCTAGTAGAAACCCTTGGGTAACAGAAGAAATATTGAATTTAATTGATGAAAGGAGAAAATATAAAAATGCAGTAAATGAAGCAGGTAAAAAGGACTACGAACGACTCAAAAATGAGATCGACAGGAAGTGCAAAATGGCTAAGCAGGGATGGCTAGAGGACAAATGTAAGGATGTAGAGGCTTATCTCGCTAGGGGTAAAATAGATACTGCTTACAGGAAAATTAAAGAGACCTTTGGAGAAAAGAGAACCACTTGCATGAATATCAAAAGCTTTGATGGAAACCCAGTTCTGAGCAAAGAAGGGAAAGCAGAAAGGTGGAAGGGGTATATAGAGAGTCTATACAAGGGCGACGTACTTGAGGACAATATTATGGTAATGGAAGAGGATGTAGATGAAGATGAAATGGGAGATATGACACTGCGTAAAGAGTTTGACAGAGCACTGAAAGACCTGAGTCGAAACAAGGCCCCCGGAGTAGACAACATTCCAGAACTACTGACAGCCTTGGGAGAGCCAGTCTTGACAAAACTCTACTATCTGGTGAGCAAGATGTATGAGACAGGCGAAATACCCTCAGACTTCAAGAAGAATATAATAATTCCAATCCCAAAGAAAGCAGGTGTTGACAGATGTGAAAATTACCAAACTATCAGTTTAATAAGTCACAGCGGCAAAACACTAACGCGAATTCTTTACAGTCGAATAGAAAAACTGATAGAAGCCGACCTCGGGAAAGATCAGTTTGGATTCCGTAGAAATGTGGAACACGTGAGGCAATACTGACCCTACGACTTATCTTAGAAGAAAGATTAAAGAAAGGCAAACCTACGTTTCTAGCATTTGTAGACTTAGAGGAAGCTTTTGACAATGTTGATTGAATACTCTCTTTCAAATTCTGAAGGTGGCAGGGGTAAAATACAGGGAGTGAAAGGCTATTTACAATTTGTACAGAAACCAGATGGCAGTTATAAGAGTCGAGGGGCATGAAAGAGAAGCAGTGGTTGGGAAGGGAGTGAGACTGGGTAGTAGCCTCTCCCCGATGTTATTCAATCTGTATATTGAGCAAGCAGTAAAGGAAACAAAAGAAAATTCGGAGTAGGTATTAAAATCCATGGAGAAGAAATAAAGACGTTAAGGTTCGCCGATGACATTGTAATTCTATCAGAGACAGCAAAGGACTTGAAGAGCAATTGAACGGAATGGACAGTGTCTTGAAAGGAGGATATAAGATGAACATCAACAAAAGCAAAACAAGAATAATGGAATGTAGTCGAATTAAGTCGGGTGATGCTGAGGGAATTAGATTAGGAAATGAGACACATAAAGTAGTAAAGGAGTTTTGCTATTTGGGGAGCAAAATAACTGACGATGGTCGAAGTAGAGAGGATATAAAATGTAGACTGACAATGGCAAGGAAAGCGTATCTGAAAAAGAAAAATTTGTTAACATCGAGTATAGATTTAAATGTCAGGAAGTCGTTTCTGAAAGTATTTGTATGGAGTGTAGCCATGTATGGAAGTGAAACATGGACGATAAATAGTGTAGACAAGAAGAGAGTAGAAGCTTTCGAGATGTGGTGCTACAGAAGAATGCTGAAGATTAGATGGGTAGATCACATAACTAATGAGGAGATATTGAATAGAATTGGGGAGAAGAGGAGCTTGTGGCACAACTTGACTAGAAGAAGGGATCGGTTGGTAGGACATGTTCTGAGACATCGAGGGATCACCAATTTAGTATTGGAGGGCAGCGTGGAGGGTAAAAATCGTAGAGGGAGACCAAGAGATGAATACACTAAGCAGATTCAGAAGGATGTAGGCTGCAGTAGGTACTGGGAGATGAAGAAGCTTGCACAGGGTAGAGTAGCATGGAGAGCTGCATCAAACCAGTCTCAGGACTGAAGACCACAACAACAACGCCCAGCACTGGAGATGTTGAGCTGTCCACTCTCGAAGGTGAGAGTGGGGTCTGAAAAGCGTAACCAAGGGTGTATGGTCCGTCAGGAGTGTGAACTTCGCCCCAAAGAGATAGGTGTGAAATTTTTGGACGGCAAACACGATCGCCAGGGCCTCCTTTTCAATCTGGGAGGAGTTCCGTTGTGCTGGGGTCAACGTCTTAGAGGCATAAGCAATGGGCTGTTCAGAGCCATCGGCATCTCGATGCACGAGGACGGCCCCAATGCCATTTGCTGATGCACCAGCCGCCACAACCAAGGGGCGGTCCAGAGAGAAGGGAGTAAGGCAAGGGGGGCGGACTTCAGCATTGCCTTTAAACGGAGAAAAGCCTGGTAACAGGCAGGAGTCCAATAAAAAGGCACCCCTTTGCGACGCAAGTTATTGAGAGGTTGAACAATGGAGGCAGCCTGGGGCAAGAACTTTAAGTAATAAGTAACCTCGCCCAAAAACACCTGGTGATCAGACAAGTTCTTTGGATGAGGAAGGGCCTCAATGGCCGCGATATTGTGACCGAAAGAACGAATGCCATCTTTGCTAAGCAAGTGGCCTGAGTATTCCACTTCCGTTTGAAAAAAACAACACTTGTCCAGCCGACAGCATAAACCGGCAGATTGCAGAGTGTAAAATAAGGCACTGAGGTTTTGCAAATTTTCCTGGTGGGAACGCCTGGTGACCGAGAAGTCATCCAGATAATTCACACAGGCGGGGATAGGCTGCGTAAGCTGATCCAGGAACTGTTGGAAAATGGCTGGCGCCGAAGAGACACCAAAGGGGAGGGGCTTGTACTTGTATAACCCGAAAGGCATGTTGATAACCATGGTGTTCTGGGACTGGACCATGGATAACTGGTGGTATGCCTCAGCCAGGTCAATCTTGGAAAAGTACTCACCCACGACAAGCTTGGCGAGAAGGTCTTCCTGTCGGGGAATGAGGTAAGTGCCGATGAGAGACTGAGCATTGACAGTAGCACTGAAATCCCCACACAGCCGAAGGGACCCAGTGGGTTTCCATATGACCAACAATGGTGTTTGCCAGGCACTGTATGTCACAGGCTCCAGAACGCCAGCGGCCTGGGGCTGATCAAGCTTGACCGCTGGGCCAAAAAAAACCGAAGTTACACACCCGGCCGAAGTGTGATGTGCACCTGAAAATTGGAAGCACATCTGAGATCCGTAGCAAACAACGACGCTAAAGCAGAGCACAGATCGTCCAAGTCCTGAAAAGGAACAGCCATGGAAACAACCTTAACTTCATCGGAAATTGAAAAGCCAAACAGTTGAAACATATCCAGGCCAAAAATATTCGAAGCTGACTGATGGTCGACGACAAATAGGGTAAGGAGCCAGGGAAGATGTTTGTACATTGCCTGGATGATGAACTGCCCTTGAAGGGGAATGGAACCACCTCCATAGGAGACCAAACGCCAAGAGGGAGGTGAAAACTCAGGAGGGCCCAGGCAAGCATATGTCGCCATATCAATCAGAGAGACAGTGGCCCCAGTGTCGACCTGAAAACTGACATCCTCAGTGAAAAGGCGGAGCGTGAGGAAAAGTTCTACGCGGACTGGTCATCCCTTGAGACGACTGAGTGCAGAGCATGGACGGTATCTTGAGGCCCAGGAGGGGCAGGACCGGAGCAAGTCGAGCGACTACGACAAACCAATCGGATGTGGCCCTCCTTGCGACACAGCATGCACATTTTTCAGGATGGAGACAATCTGCTCGAGAATGTGCGGTAAAGCACAGTGGGCAAGAGGGAAGGGGGTCGGGCGACAAGCGACAAGGGGCGACCGGAGGCACCGACACCATTGAGACGTCGGACAAAGAGTCTCCCCGATGGTGCTGGCCGCTGTCGGCCGGGCCATGGCGACGGCGCGAAGGCAGAAACCGCCGGGACGCATCGATCGCCGCCACTTGTGACCATGCCATAAGACGCTCGTTGGCTGCTTGAGCAATTAATGCCGCAGTGAGGACCTCAGGATCAGGAGCGAGCTGAACCACCACATCGCGGATCTGGGAGTCCACATACGAAGCCTTACACTGCTCACTGGTGCATGTAAAATCGCATCGACGGCTGAGACCCTGCAAGTCCATGACCTAGGAACGATACGATTGACCAGGCTGTTTATGGTACTGGTGGAACTCCAGTCGAGAGGCAACCACATGGTAGCGTTGGGAAAAATAGTTCGTCAGCAAAAGGCATATCTCCTGGAAAGAGAGTCACAGGAGCAGACAACAGTGCTAACTTGTGGAGCAGAAATAACGTGTCTGGGGACGCCCAAGACAAGCACAACGACCACTGCAAGGAGTCATCCGTGACTTGAAAAGCCGTGAAATGTTGTTTCAGTTGCTGTAAGTACGTTTCCCAGTCTTCTTTAGCGTCATTAAAAGGAGGGAACAGCGGACGTGGGAAAGCATCCAACCCCCGAGGACTCGGAATCTGTTGTGGCAGTGCGTCCCTAGCATCAACTCTATCTGTAAGCAATCACAGTGACTGCTGTTAGATGTCTACCTGGAGCTGCTGCTGCTGCATGAGCTGCTGCTGTTGCTCCAGCAGACCAACTTCACCTACATGCGAACAATGACCACCATTTACCTCGTCGCCAAAAATGTTGTAACCGCGACTGGAACGGTCGTGGGGTTGCCGTAAAGGAAATCGCGGCGGGACCCATGCAGCGGCCTGCGAACAGCAACACAAACTGGAGAGGACGGACACAAACAACGAAGGATCTTACAAACAACAACAAGATAGAAACAACAGAATCACACGAAACCCTAACTAATCAACCACGTCCACTCGTACATGGAACAAAGAATGTAAATACGCTGTCTGAGGCGTGATGTCGATAGATGCACGCCAAGGTTAGTCTGACGCAGATTCAAAATCCGCGGCGCGCGGTACCAGACTTAGGAAAAAATTTACTGCTCTCTTTCTTAATAGTTGCACTTACGTGATGATTATTGATTAACACCAGGTCTCCAGTATTAAGCTGTAGGTATTTGCACTTGTTAATTGTACCACTGTACTTGTATATTTGTGCTGTCTATTAGGTTTTTTGTTACTTGTCACTATATTTCTTCTATTGGCAATGTTTCGTGTTTGGGCCAACTAAAGAATTTTAATGAAGGTTCTATCAACTGTATGTCAAATAATGATTCTGATACAACGGAAATTTCATTTCCCGAGTCTATGTATGCGTTTACTTCACAACTGTTTATCATACCTATAACTATTTGTTTTGTAATTTCGGAACATCTCTGTCGCTCACCGTCTACTAATAGCCAATTTTTAATGGTGTTATTTCGCTAAAAGCTATAAATTTTTCCCATATGGGCCTATATACAATATGATACACCGTGGATCCAACCATTTGACAGGAAATAAATCGTTTCCCATCCCTAAAATTGTTTAGGTTCATGTAAAGGGTTGTACAGTTGTAGCCCCTACTTTGTTATCATTATTATCATGTTTGCATTTCTTAAGTCATGTCGTTGTTGTTTCGACTTTCCTCTTGGATATTCGATCACATGGCAATAATTTAGTTCTCATTTCTTTTGAATCTTCTGGTTAAACTTGTTATTCTCATGGCCCGTGTCTTCCTGATTTGTGTTATTCTTTTCATTGTTGCTGGTGTTCAGATTTTCCACAAACGATAATAACTTGTTTACAGTAGCCCAACCACAGTACACAATAGGGTAGCCATCCCACTAATATTTCAGCTAAGTGAACTTCAGCCAGTAGGTTGTCTAAATATTTAGTTCGTGTTAAATGCCAGTCAATATACTTTTTAAAACTTTCCCCATGAACTATTTTAGTGCTTCGGATTGAGTAAGATTAAGATAAGTTTTCTTGTATCGTTAGTGACCAGTATTTATGTCCACATTTCTCTTGAAAATCCTTCAGCTCGTGGTCGTGCGGTAGCGTTCTCGCTTCCCACGCCCGGGTTCCCGGGTTCGATTCCCGGCGGGGTCAGGGATTTTCTCTGCCTCGTGATGACTGGGTGTTGTGTGATGTCCTTAGGTTAGTTAGGTTTAAGTAGTTCTAAGTTCTAGGGGACTGATGACCATAGATGTTAAGTCCCATAGTGCTCAGAGCCATTTGAACCATTTGAAAATCCTTTTCTGAAGAAAATTCGTCTGACTGAACATTGCCTCGCTCAGCAGCATCCTTTATTAGATAACTTATTGCAAAATCTGGTTTCCGAGAATCACCCAATTTTTGAGGTAAGTATCTTCAAAAATCTTGTAAGAAATATGTTTGGTGTACATCTTTGTCAGCTTTAAACTTTGGGATATTCTTGTATAGGTTCATGCTACTGCCTAATTGTAGTTCTTCTAATGAAGTATTCGTATCTAAAGATTTCCCTCTACAGTGGTTTTCTGTTATCTTTTTTCTTGTTTTAGTTAACTCATTCTACATCTGTTTAAATTCATTATTTGGATGAGTTACTTCATCCCCAGAAAGCTGTATGCTATTTAAAGTTTGTGTACTCTCTTGAAATTTTTGATCTACTAAGGCCTCTACTTTTTCCTCCAAACCCGTACACCTATCACCGTGAAGAAATGGAATCTCCGTTCACACTCCTTTGCTCAATATTGGTTTGCATATCTGAGATCTGATCTTTTACGATTTTACACTCCTTTACTACAAATTCTTTCAAACTATCTACATCAGTATGAGTTTCCCTAATATGTTCTTGAATTTCGTTACGTACAAGGTTGCATTGATGAAGCATTTCAGTATGAATTTCATTTTCTAAGACGTTTAATTTATGATCTAGAGTATTTGCGCAATGCTCAAGTTTCTCCTCAGTGTGCCCTCTTTGGGCATAAACTAAAATCGTACAAATCCTAAGAATACACTGGTGCCCTCTCTTTGGGTTTACAGTACAAGCATGTGGAATAAAACAGCATAGTATGTTGAAAGGTATGAATCTAGACAGCGGCTTATAAAAACATTTTAACATTATTTATCAAATTGTACATGGCTCTTCTTCCTTTAGCTTGTAATGCAAAAATACTATCCTGTAGTTACTGTCATTGAGAGGCGTACACCTACGGCTCAGCATAAGTGATTTGCCTTCCACGTTTTAACTATTACTTGTGGTTTGTTGTTCAGTACAGTAAAAAGAACTATTTTTCAAAATTATGTAGCTTTTCTATTACACTCCTGGAAATTGAAATAAGAACACCGTGAATTCATTGTCCCAGGAAGGGGAAACTTTATTGACACATTCCTGGGGTCAGATACATCACATGATCACACTGACAGAACCACAGGCACATAGACACAGGCAACAGAGCATGCACAATGTCGCCACTAGTACAGTGTATATCCACCTTTCGCAGCAATGCAGGCTGCTATTCTCCCATGGAGACGATCGTAGAGATGCTGGATGTAGTCCTGTGGAACGGCTTGCCATGCCATTTCCACCTGGCGCCTCAGTTGGACCAGCGTTCGTGCTGGACGTGCAGACCGCGTGAGACGACGCTTCATCCAGTCCCAAACATGCTCAATGGGGGACAGATCCGGAGATCTTGCTGGCCAGGGTAGTTGACTTACACCTTCTAGAGCACGTTGGGTGGCACGGGATACATGCGGACGTGCATTGTCCTGTTGGAACAGCAAGTTCCCTTGCCGGTCTAGGAATGGTAGAACGATGGGTTCGATGACGGTTTGGATGTACCGTGCACTATTCAGTGTCCCCTCGACGATCACCAGTGGTGTACGGCCAGTGTAGGAGATCGCTCCCCACACCATGATGCCGGGTGTTGGCCCTGTGTGCCTCGGTCGTATGCAGTCCTGATTGTGGCGCTCACCTGCACGGCGCCAAACACACATACGACCATCATTGGCACCAAGGCAGAAGCGACTCTCATCGCTGAAGACGACACGTCTCCATTCGTCCCTCCATTCACGCCTGTCGCGACACCACTGGAGGCGGGCTGCACGATGTTGGGGCGTGAGCGGAAGACGGCCTAACGGTGTGCGGGACCGTAGCCCAGCTTCATGGAGACGGTTGCGAATGGTCCTCGCCGATACCCCAGGAGCAACAGTGTCCCTAATTTGCTGGGAAGTGGCGGTGCGGTCCCCTACGGCACTGCGTAGGATCCTACGGTCTTGGCGTGCATCCGTGCGTCGCTGCGGTCCGGTCCCAGGTCGACGGGCACGTGCACCTTCCGCCGACCACTGGCGACAACATCGATGTACTGTGGAGACCTCACGCCCCACGTGTTGAGCAATGCGGCGGTACGTCCACCCGGCCTCCCGCATGCCCACTATACGCCCTCGCTCAAAGTCCGTCAACTGCACATACGGTTCACGTCCACGCTGTCGCGGCATGCTACCAGTGTTAAAGACTGCGATGGAGCTCCGTATGCCACGGCAAACTGGCTGACACTGATGGCGGCGGTGCACAAATGCTGCGCAGCTAGCGCCATTCGACGGCCAACACCGCGGTTCCTGGTGTGTCCGCTGTGCCGTGCGTGTGATCATTGCTTGTACAGCCCTCTCGCAGTGTCCGGAGCAAGTATGGTGGGTCTGACACACCGGTGTCAATGTGTTCTTTTTTCCATTTCCAGGAGTGTATTTAACTATTCACCAAAACCTCGATACAAAGTACCACATGATTGTGACGTCACATTTTCTTCCTGTTTATCCATGTAAGCAAAGTTAACATTAGACTCCTGCATGCTATACAACAACCAATATTGTTTATTACGTGAAACTTCGGGCTACTGCCACCTGTTGTTTTACGGTATGTAGCTGTATGGTGCGTATGTCTGCACTTACGGTATGTTGTCGACTGTTTCATATTTGTTTCTTACTCTCTTCTTTTGTAATTTTTAACAGTGAATATGACTATGCAATAGCTGACATCTAGATCCGCTGTAAGAAAAAGACGGATTTCGGGATCGGTTACTGTTCTCTTCTCCATTTCTTTTCTCCGTTGCCTATATTCAACGATCGCTGGCCCGAGGGAATCATATGGCTTCCAATCTTATTATTTAGGAGTATATTAGCCGCAGGTCTTGGGGAGCGAAAAGGGCACGTCTGCTCCAGTTCACTGTATTCGATGTCGAATTAACCGCGATCTTGAAGGCGCTGGAGCATATCAAATGTGCTATGCCTGCTAAGATCCACGTCTGTCCCTAATCGGTCTCTGCAACGCTTGTATCCAACCGAAAAAGTAGATAAGGATATCGAGGACGCAATACTCCACTTACAAAAGTTGGCAAAGAAGGTGTATTTCTGTTGAGTGCCAGGGCACGTGGGTACTGGTGGGAACGAAAAGGGGGGGGGGGGTGGCTAGTAGCAGCCAAGGAGGCATGTCGAGATCCTCAGTTAGCGCAGTGTGTCATTCCCTTGCATGCTATCACTTCACTGTTGAGGTACAGAGTCATGTGTCGATGGGAGGAGTTGCGGCTGGAAGTGACAGACAATAAGCTCCGTCTAGGATGCCCACTACGCGGCTTTGCCATGCCATTCCAGCCACGCAGGCGTGATGAGATCCTTTTTGCTTCCCTTCACAGCCCTATGGTGCCGGCGAGAGGATTATCCTGTTTGTGGTGCTTATGGAGTACAGACCTATGATGCATGGCTTCTCGCTCTGGCGAGATGATTCTCCAATGTGTGGTGTTTGTGGAGTATAGATCAGTGTGAGCCACATTTTATTAGACTGCATTTTATTTCAGACCAGAAAACTGTGGCATACTTGCCGACGGATCTGCCTTGTACTTTGCCGGCCGGTGTGGCCATGCGGTTCTAGGCGCTTCAGTCCGTACGACCGCTACGGTCGTAGGTTCGTATCCTGCCTTGGGCATGGATGTGTGTGATGTCCTTAGGTTAGTTAGGTTTAAGTAGTTCTAAGTTCTAGGGGACTGATGACCTCAGATGTTAAGTCCCATAGTGCTCAGAGCCATTTTTTGCTTTGTACTTCAACTGACGTTCAAACTGTTGTGATGGGAGTTTTAAGATTTTAAGATGTCTAACCTGTTTTCTAAAATTATAGGGAACGTTCTTAACGTGTGACCTGGGTGACTGGCTCATACTTGGTTTTAGAACTGCTCAGACAGTCACGTTTCCCTGTGCCGTTATCTTAGCTCCTCTGTCGTTTTACTTATGTTCTAATCCCTTATTTAGTGCCTTTCACCCATCTGCATTGATTCATGGGGCGTGGCATAGGGTGATTCTGTAGATCAACAAAACTGAGGTGGGAGTGAGAGAGAGTCAATTTTTAGGCTTTGATAAAAAAAAAGGTTTTTATCACCACAGTTCCCAGAACTCCAGAAGATAGACGTCGACTGCGGATGTTGTACGACAGATACAGTCCCTTTGACTGTTCAGAGATGTCAGTAAACTCTCCCAAAGATGTAAACAAACATGCATGAGCAGCGCCTATTAGACAGAGTGGGTCCGACAGCTGGTCACTTCCAGTCATTGCACCAGGAACGAGGTACACGGCTCGTGTTGTCTATAGTTCAACGATACCTAAACGGTCAGTACTGCGGTTCGATCGCGTCCGAATCGTTACTTTGTGCCAGGAAGGGCTCTGAACAAGGGAAGTGTCCAGGCATCTCCCAGTGATCAAAGCGATGTTGTTCTGACATGGAGGAGACACAGAGAGATAGGAAATGTAGATGACATGCCTCGCTCAGGCTGCCCAAGGGCTACTACTGCAGTGGATGACCATTACCTACGGATTATGGCTCGGAAGAACCCTGACAGCAACGCCACCATGTTGAGTAATGCTTTTTGTGCAGCCACAGGACGTCGTGTTACGACTCAAACTGTGCGCAATAGGCTGCATGATGCGCAACTTCACTCCCGACGTCCTCTTTGCAAACACGACACTATACATCGCGGTACAGATGGGCCCAACAACATGCCGAATGGACCGCTCAGGATTGGCATCACGTTCTCTTCACCGAAGAGTGTCACATATGCCTTCAACCAGACAATTGTCGGAGACGCGTTTGGAGGAACCCGGTCAGGTTGAACGCCTTAAACACACTGTCCAGCGAGTGGAGAAAGGTGGAGGTTCCCTGTTGTTTTGGGGTGATATTACGTGGGGCCGACATACGCCGCTGGTGATCATGGAAGGCGCCGTAAGGGCTGTATGATATGTGAATGTCATCCTCCGACCGATAGCGCAACCATATCGGCAGCATGTTGGCGAGGCATTCGTCTTCATGGACGACAATTCGCGCCCCCATCGTGCACATCTTGTGAATGACTCTCTTCAGGATATCGACATCGCTCGACTAGAGTAACCAGCATGTTCTCCAGACATGAACCGATTCGAACATTCCAGGGATAGATTGAAAAAGGCTGTTTATGGACGACATGACACACCAACCACTCTGAGGGAACTACGCCGAATTGCCGTTGAGGAGTGGGACAACCTGAATGAACAGTGCGTTGATGAACTTGTGGATAGTATGCCACGAGGAGTAGAGGCATGCATCAATGCAAGAGGACGTGCTACTGGCTATTAGAGGTACCGGTGTATACAGCAATCTGGACCACTACCTATGTATGGTGGTGCAACACGCAATGTGTGGTTTTCATGAGCAATAAAAATGGCGGAAATGATGTTTATGTTGATCTCTTTTCCAGTTTTCTGTACTGGTTCCCGAGCTCTCGGAATCGAGGTCATGCAAAACTTTTGATGTGTGTATTTGTTAAGCTGCTGAGCACCTCGGCGATGGGCGCCCGTAAACTCCAAAAACACACACACTCACTCACTCACTCACAGCCTTACCATTGGTCTTTCTCGGTGTACCCAAACTGTACTGTTTGTCAGCCGAGCTCGTTTATGGGGGAATGCTACGACTGCTTGGCAAGTTTATTGATTCAACTGCTTACAAGGTGAATGACAGCAAAAAATCAGATTTTATTTCTCACCTGAGGGAATGGATGACTCAAATCCGGCCTCATCAAACACCACAGTATGGAACTTCACACACACCACACTGAGTGAAACCTGCGCTGACAAGTCTGTACTTTGGTCATCTTTGCGTCGTTAGCAGAGGTGGAAGAACCATAGAAATTTTGATTAACAGCATACCCAATACTGTCGATTGGGTTCAGCCAGCCATACATCGGCACATATCGTCAACATGCCGTCAGCTGACGTGTCGTCATACCAGTTCTTGCGCCGGCAGCCAGGAACGCTGTGTTTATTCTCTCTCTGCTGCAGTGTGACGCTTCGTGACTGTTGATTTCTCGATAAAGAACTTCAGTTAGTTACCGTTCGAAAATGGTCTTCTATAGCAATTGTACCTGCCATTGTTTCAATTCATGTGAAGATTACAGCTCAACACGACTGTTTATCGAGTCTGTATAAGTTTCTGTGCTTCGTACTAAATTAACGTTGTAATCACAGTATACCGGAACTGATATTTCGTGTCTGTGTCTGGCTGAGTTTTTGAATGATAATAACAATCGAAATAGGAATCCAATCCTCTAGTCTCGCGGCAAACTACCTAACGTCACAGCATCACTTTCAAGTAAACTGAATTATTTCTTTAAGAAGACAAAAGTAAAACTAGCAATTCGTACCGGAATACAGTCAAGAAAGTCCAAAATTCTTATTTTCTCAAATACAGGAATTTACAAATTCTCTTGCAATGACTGCAACGAATTTTTACGTCAGACAACAAGGTAGAAATTTCAGAATAGCGTTTGCGGAACACACCCGGCAATGTGAGCGTAATCAATTTACATTTTACATGCACCTAGAAGACCAAAAACACAAAGCGGGGAATGGAGATATTGTAAATAGAGGGCATACCTACAAGTAATATTTGAAGAAATTTAAATCTACAACCACACAGAAGTGTAAGCAAACGAAATTCTTAATAAACAAACAGAACTAAAAAATAAAAAAATCTGAAAATTTGAATTGATATTCTAACAGAAAAGAGATAATTTTTCTTTTCACGAAATATAAAAAACAATAGAATAGTCAACACAAATACCTTTGTACGAGAAGCGAAAGTATTATAGTTACACAATCACTGTAATGTACCGTTTCGCTGATTTTTCGCAAATAATATTTGTTGTAAACGTTTAAGCATCACTGGAGAAAGCAATCAAATATTTGTAAGTGTTGTTGTAAACGTTTTCGCATACAAAAACTTACTATTATCACAAAAACTGAGAGATAATCTATAGGACGCTCCAGGATGCACAATTGTAGAATACATTGTAACATCTGAGACGTAAAACAAACAACTACAGTCACACATGTAAGTCATTTCCTATTATGTTACACCGTATTCAAACACAAACGAAGCAACCTTAGAGCTATAATGTAGCATACGCTGTAAAGCTAGCAGCTACCAATATAGACGTAAGCAACATATGCGAAACGTACCATCATTGCATTATCACTTGAAAATGGAAAAACAGTTGAAAAGAGCTCCTTGTGACGTAGATATGACAAATTAATAAAACGTGAATTGCAGCAAACACTTGGATGAAAATATACGAGTATATAATATGTCGTTCTTCGACTTAATACACCCTAAGAATCTCAATATGTGCCCTGAAGTGACGTCGTGATCACGTGGCCAACTTACAGACATGAAGCGATCCAGCATTACGATCTTAAGCTATTTCTCATCCAAGATATAATACAATGTTTCTCACTGTCTAATCTTACCCACACTTGGCTCAGTTTGCATCTTAGTTGGGATCCAACTGCAGTAAGATTGCTGCTGAATGATAAATAGCTTGGGAGTATGTGTAATCGTTTTCCAAATAGTTTACTACTCTACCAAGGTAAATATAATGATTCCACCGATGTAAAACACAAAACAGCAGTGTTCTTAAAAAGCAGTAGCCAGTGAACCAAATGTTAGCCATAATTTCCCAGATTTCCATGGTGTGAGAAGTGTGGTGGAGGAATTAATATGTTGCATCTGTACATACGGTTGCTTCTGGCTACAATCCATGCTTGTGTTGTCCAGCACAGCTAAACATCTGCACACTAAAGCAAGCTCTTGTAGTAGTGAAATCTACAAGCTGAGTTGTATACTTCTGTCACTCCTCCATTTTCTTAAGCAGAGAATTTCTAGGTATGGTACCACTGCAGCCATTAACAAAAAACTGTTCCAGGAAAATTGGGGCTTAAAGGATACAGCTTCAGTAAGTTGGTTGATGAATTGCAAATAGTGGTGGAACCTGTGTAATTGATTTCCATGTAATTGCAAAGAAAAATACTCATTAAATGTAATTATTCCTCAGGCTCTAAAAACCTAAGCGACGTACGTAAAAAGGGATTGATGGTAAACCTACGTATAGGCTCTAATTAGCGGGATTTTCCCATTGCGAGACTTATGTGAGAGGAATTAATATATTGCAGCTGTAAAGACACATTGCTTCCTGCTAATATCCATGCTTAAGTTGTCTAGCGCAGCTAAATTACGAGCAACTAACAAACCCTTATTCCATCGGGCCCAAAATTATCCACACTAACGGGAACCAAGCTCTCACTGTCTATATCGTGTGTGTGAGTGTGTGTGTGTGTGTGTGTGTGTGTGTGTGTGTGTGTGTGTACTTCTACGTATAGACCGTGGTAGAGCGTACTTACCTACCAGTGGGTCTACTTTATAATTTGAATGGAGGCCTAAAACCTACAGCAAATAAAACTCTTCCAAATTGAGGACATGAAGTTTAGTTGTGTCGAAAAGCCATTACTTCAGCAGGGCAATAACATAGGATGTGTTACATTTCCACTTGTTAGTATCTAGAAGCAGTAAACAGAGTATTGACTACTATCTTCCCACAGTTCATGATTGTCTAGGAAGCGTGTACTTTCGGGTGTTCTTATTACTGCAGAATCACATTAGTGCTACAAACATAGTTTTTTTATACTCAAAAGCAACTAATCGTAATTCATTAATATCCAAATGTTAGACAGTATTGTTCCAGGCAAGTGACCGATTTTAATGTCAGCCAATCCCACTTTGCAGCAAGAGTGTATTCATATATTTAAACAATGCACTACAGCAGTTATTAGATAATGGGACACTAACAGCCTGGCACTGATTGGCTGTCAAATATCTTTGTTGCTCTGGTGTAAGCCTCAGGCACATGACTGCTACGACAACAGCCCTGACCATCTGCGGTGTGCTGTGACTTCGTGGTCACAGTAACAAGTCACACGTTACAGCAGTCTCGGACGAACTACGAACGTGCATCTCTAATGCAATGCAAACTATCCAGAATATAAAAACCACCCACACATCTCTTATGCACTCCATGTCTGAAGTACCATGAAAATTAATGTGCACATAGTTAAACCACGCCAAATGTCCACTCAGAAAAGAAACTTTCGCCAAGACAGAGTGGTGACTGACGAAGCTAACACTTACTGACATGAAATATCACATACATATGGCCTGTGAATAACATCACTGCTTCCCTGGTAGTCTTCCTTTTGTAATCAGAAGCCATGCTGGGTGTAAGGTTGTCACACATCTCCATTTTGATAAAAGAGATCCCGAATAAAATATTGCATAATAGTATTGGCCAGTTGCACTTGACAAGGCATAGCCGTAGGTTTTTATACTTCCTGTAAACGGTTTCCGGAACTTCCCTGCTAAATTGTGTAAGAGAATAAGGCACTTATGTCTTGACACCAAGGCCCTAGAATGTCGTGTCTTTCCACTATTAAATCATATACATGTTGTGTCATCCCTGTCCTATATATAGTGGTTATTTTAAAGTTCTGTACTTAACTACAGTGCTGTCTGTAACTAATCTGGATCTTGTGTTTACCTGTATGAGACTTCATTTGGCTTTCAAACTTGTTCTGAAGTGTTTAGTACACAAACTACTGGGCTGTTGTATTTAGCAACAAAGTATTTCTCACGCTGCCCTGTTCATCTTCATTTCGGTTTACTAGTAAAATTAGTGACTGCATCCACCACTGGTACAGGAACTGTGACTAAACGAACCTTGAGAAATTCCTCGCGCTATTGAATACTTCTGTTTACTATTACAGCCACCACGTTCTGAAGGAACAAATATTGAAAGCTGAATCTGTTCATTCAACTTGGAACAGTTATACAAGTTAATTTTTAATACCAGAATGACCCTGATATGATATTCGTTGACTTCCCTTCAGTACTTAAGACTGTTCACAATTCAGTTAAAGTTAATGCGTATCACTAAACCCTAGCAATACCAACGCATTTTCTATGAAGTGTATTACCAAGGAGAGGCAGGGTAGTGTACCATATGACCACCACAAAATTAAAATTTCTCGTTAATTGTTGTTAACTGTTGTTAAAAACATATTTTTAACAAGACATTAATGTAGAAATAGATCCATAACCTGCTGAAAATATCTTTTAACACAATTTTAATAAAACCGACGCAATTTCCATAATGTATATACTGAGGGGAGGGATACTGTATCGCCACCACACTTAAAATTTAAAAAAATAGAAATTTCATTATTTCTCGTTGACTTTCGTTCACAACATGCTGTTTAATGATTGAAAGGGTCCTGTAGCCACCTTTCATTGCCAACTCTCGTAGTGGTCAAGTCGGCAAAGAGGTTTCCGCTACTTGGGAGAAATCCACCTGCGTTAGGTTGGTGGCGGAAATGGCATCCTGGGGTTTTCCGGTCCACGCGGAGCGTGGAAGAGGCTGGAGAAGCGGGAGGCAGTCTGCCGCCGGTACGGGAAGGGTACACAGCTGTGCTCCAGTCGAAGAAGGGTGAGTTGGACTGACCGCGTGGCGCGTTGTCGCATAGAGAGGGGAGCTTTTAGCTTTTGGTCTCGAATCTCGTCTTATAAAGATTTATTTGCTGGGTTGCAGCAGGGAATGCAAGGCTTTTGTAAACTTTCAGTTTGATTTCCAATGCAGTCTTGACTTTGATCCGTGAGAGGAACGCAGCACAAAGGAGTTGCATATGTTGAATTGCCCTCGGTTCAGTGTGAATGTTTATGTGCCTACAATTGTGTGTGTATGCTTCTAATCTTTTCCGGATCTTGGTAATTTTTGTGTATTTGTGAATTTTCTTTGTCTCATGTGATTAAAATTTGGCCACAGTCCATAGAAATTGTCTCCGCGGACCGAGTGGGCCCGCGAGTCTGTTATGAAACGTGTCGTATTTCACAAGCAATTGCACATAGTTAGCATGCAACAGCAGGCTATAGATGCACTACATCAATGTTTTAAGGAATAAATAATTTTGCCTTCAATCTTATCTTGTGTACCGATGTTACGTCGCCGTTACCTTCGCCATTTACCTTGTAGTTTTCCTTGTTGGCCCACCGATAGCGTTTCCATGTGCACAGGTGTAGTGATTAGTGTCCCTTTTTTTTATCTGAAGCAAATGCTCTGGAAGAGATTGTGTTTTCACGAATCTTGCTGCAGGCTGCACTTACGCATGGTGTTCACGTCCTATTTACTTTACTCAATATTTGATTCACGGGAAGAATGCCTGGATCATATTAATAACTTCATCCCATTCTTTATCAATGACTTTACAATGAATGTTCTTTTGTGAGTTTTTATTATTAATAAATTAAGTAATTTTCCGACTCAGTGCTACCTCTTTTTGTCGTGTGGCTAGAGTTGGTGGCGACCCTATCTTTTATATTGATTTCAGTGTCAAGTAGCATTTTCTTATTCAAAGTGCGCGTGGCTCTTTTAGCTATCAGGATACATTCAAAGGGCGCTTCATGCTTCTTGCACATAGCGTCCTTATATTCACGCCACTTACATGATATACAGATGTGTAAGAAGGTTCCTGAACCTAAAGATATGAATTTGAAATTTATTGCAAGAAGTCATATTCACGACTAAGATTTAAATTTTTGTGTTCAGTTTTATGTAACAATTTAAAAAGTTACGAAGTCTGGTATAAGAAATCACTAAAGCAATAACTATTTTTTCAAAATTTCAAATATAGTGTACGTGATTACATTACAATATTTTCAAAAGGTGAACATAATGTAGCCCTCCCCCCTCCTTGGTATAACGAGTGTTGATTAAAGAAAATATACTCTTCAAACATTTTAGAAAATGTCTTTATGAAAAAAATTGCATAGCTACCCTCAAAACTACAAAATATTAAGATTCATTAAGAAAACACTAAAGCTAGTGTGGCTGCTGTTACAATCATCATCGTTACTTTTGAACGTAAGAATTAAGAGGAATGAAGCAGATTTTTAAATGAAACAATAACACTCTGTTGATATAAACGACAATATATTGAGCGAAACATGCTTCATCACAGAACGAATTAAATTCACTCTTATCCTCCTTTACATTAGTGACAATTCAAAAAGTTCGTACCTTGCCTTATTAATTGCAGTACAGTTAATGGTGTGGTGCCAAAACACACATCCGCAAATTCTTCGCGTCTGTGGTTAACGCAATATGAGAACGCGGTCGCCAAGGCTGTACATAAGGCGCCGAGAAGCAAATTGTGGTAAATCAACGTTTTCTCGAAAATTGAGGGGCTGCCACCAATTTCTTCTCTTTACTGCCGTTTATGCATTGCGCCTGCAAAACACGATTACAGCTTGTGTCTACCTTAAAACGTACCTTCAAAACAGCCCACAAATGCAAAAGATGGTATGCTCACTTATGATTGCAAAGTAAAAGTGAGTAAACCCATGGTATGATAAAGCAGCAGAACCTGGTATATGCTTGGCAAGCGCCTTTGACCATGAAGATCTGGAGATGCACAACCCGCTTTGTATTTGTTGTGTTTTTTGTCTGCATAATGGTGTTTTCCAAGCTTATTACTTAAAGGAAGCTAATTTTGAGCCTACGTGTGTCAATTTCGTCAGGTTGTCCCCCTACCACACGCTACCATGAAACAAAAAACTGACTGTTACCTGGCGCATTTTTCTTGGCTTATCTCGCTTGCGAATGAATGGAGAACATTTATAGAATTTTCCTTTTGTCTTTTGATTAAATACCAAGAGTATTTAAACTGGGTCACAAGCCTTGAACATCTGGCTTGGCTCATTATGGACTCAGCTAAGCTACAGAAAAAAATCACATACAAATCCTCTACCAGTAAAAGAGAGGATTAATATATTCGTATACAACTTGCTCTAACGGTTTCTGATGTTACAGATCACAGTCATTAAACAGGAGTTAAATTCAGATAGTAATGATTATAAATCACATTATTATTGGGTCAATGACATGCGCAAACCTGTTAATCGACTGTCGTGTACCACTGTTATCAAATATAAATTGTTTCTCATTCCAGAGATGAATCTCAAATCATTGGCGTCGATACATGAAGAAGTGCTTGACGGACTCATGTTTGTGGCGTTCGCTGTTGTGTTACGTAAGTCACCAGTAGATTACCCAACGCCCACTTGCTTATTTGCACTGACGAAACTGAAAAGTATTGCACACGAACGCTTGGATCGAACGATACCGGACTACAGCTGCAGTATTTTCGTCCCCTCGGCATGCGTTGTTTAAAATTTCATCATTATGCGAGCTTAGTTTCATTAAAGAAAAACGCTACTATTATAGATGAGAGTGGTGTGAAAACATGACGGCCATTGGGTGTGTTTAACGTTACTAGAACTTTTCAGATAGTGGTCACAGCACTGTCTGAGAACGTACATGTTTAGCTTATTGAATTTTGAGAAAAGTCGAATCATTGACTTCAGAGACATGGGAGCATCGTGCCGACAGACTTCACAAACAGCTGGCTATTCTATAATAACGGTAGAACGACTGGTGACGAGATAGAGTCAGGACAATAACGGAAGGAAGAGTAGGCAGTGGTATTTCAAGAAGAATTTGAACGTCAGAATATCTTTGGACTTGAAAGTTTTCTAAATAAATGAAAATATGTGGCATCTCTGTTTATGATAGTAAGATATTAGCTGTAATAATAAATCAACTTTCGTAATCAAACTTCTACTGTCGTAATGTGAAAGCAAAACTCCATTGTAATAATAATTAATTGTCGTAATGCAAAGGAATGTCTTTCGTACTGTAGAAGTTAACAATCTGACTGCAAAAATTCTGAACAGTTTAAACTGCCTGAATAATGAACTGTGACATAAAACCTAAGATAATTAGTTTTGCAAAACTGATCCCAGATCCCAGAACTAAAAGTGGTACACAACAAAGGAAATCTGTCTGTGAATGACATAAATTGGCCCTGCGTGCATAAAAAAAAATATTTAGTTGTTACCTCTATTCTGCGCAAATCTGGATAATGCGTTTCAATACTGCTCTATCTTGCGCGCCGCTATGCTACAGGTGCAGATTACTACATCTGCACAGAGACAATCGTGAGGTGCAATGAATTCTCTGTTAGTTGTAAATCGAGGTTGTTGTTGTTGTTGTGGTCTTCAGTCCTGAGACTGGTTTGATGCAGCTCTCCATGCTACTCTATCCTGTGCAAGCTTCTTCATCTCCCAGTACCTACTGCAACCTACATCCTTCTGAATCTGCTTAATGTATTCATCTCTTGGTCTCCCTCTACGATTTTTACCCTCCACACTGCCCTCCAATACTAAATTTGTGATCCCTTGATGCCTCAGAACATGTCCTACCAACCGATCCCTTCTTCTGGTCAAGTTGTGCCACAAACTTCTCTTCTCCCCAATCCTGTCCAATACTTCCTCATTAGCTATGTGATCTAGCCATCTAATCTTCAGCATTCTTCTGTAGCACCACATCTCGAAAGCTTCTATTCTCTTCCTGTCCAAACTATTTATTGTCCATGTTTCACTTCCATACATGGCTGCACTCCATACAAATACTTTCAGAAACGACTTCCTGACACTTAAATCTATACTCGATGTTAACAAATTTCTCTTCTTCAGAAACGCTTTCCTTGCCATTGCCGGTCTACATTTTATATCTTCTCTACTTCGACCATCATCAGTTATTTTGCTCCCCAAATAGCAAAACTCCTTTACTATTTTAAGTGTCTCATTTCCTAATCTAATTCCCTCAGCATCACCCGACTTAATTCGACTACATTCCATTATTCTTGTTTTGCTTTTGTTGATGTTCATCTTATATCCTCCTTTCAAGACACTGTCCATTCCGTTCAATTGCTCTTCCAAGTCCTTTGCTGTCTCTGATAGAATTACAATGTCATCGGCGAACCTCAACGTCTTTATTTCTTCTCCATGGATTTTAATACCTACTCCGAATTTTTCTTTTGTTTCCTTTACTGCTTGCTCAATATACAGATTGAATAACATCGGGGGCCGGCCGAAGTGACCGTGCGGTTAAAGGCGCTGCAGTCTGGAACCGCAAGACCGCTACGGTCGCAGGTTCGAATCCTGCCTCGGGCATGGATATTTGTGATGTCCTTAGGTTAGTTAGGTTTAACTAGTTCTAAGTTCTAGGGGACTAATGACCTCAGCAGTTGAGTCCCATAGTGCTCAGAGCCATTTGAACCATTTTTTTTTTAATAACATCGGGGAGAGGCTACAACCCTGTCTCACTCCCTCCCCAACCACTGCTTCCCTTTCATACCCCTCGACTCTTATAACTGCCATCTGTTTTCTGTACAAATTGTAAATAGCCTTTCGCTCTCTGTATTTTACCCCTGCCACCTTCAGAATTTGAAAGAGAGTATTCCAGTCAACATTGTCAAAAGCTTTCTCTATGTCTAGAAATGCTAGATACGTAGGTTTGCCTTTCCTTAATCTTTCTTCTAAGATAAGTCGTAAGGTCAGTATTGCCTCACGTGTTCCAGTATTTCTACGGAATCCAAACTGATCTTCCCCGAGGTCGGCTTCTACCAGTTTTTCCATTTGTCTGTAAAGAATACGTGTTAGTATTTTGCAACTGTGGCTTATTAAACTGATTGTTCGGTAATTTTCATATCTGTCAACACCTGCTTTCTTTGGGATTGGGATTATTATATTCTTCTTGAAGTCTGAGGGTATTTCACCTGTTTCATACATCTTGCTCACCAGATGGTAGAGTTTTGTCAGGACTGGCTCTCCCAAGGCCGTCAGTAGTTCCAATGGAATGTTGTCTACTCCGGGGGCCTTGTTTCGACTCAGATCTTTCAGTGCTCTGTCAAACTCTTCACGCAGTATCGTATCTCCCATTTCATCTTCATCTACATCCTCTTCCATTTCCATAATATTGTCCTCAAGTACATCGCCGTTGTATAGACCCTCTATACACTCCTTCCACCTTTCTGCTTTCCCTTCTTTGCTTAGAACTGGGTTTCCATCTGAGCTCTTGGTGTTCATACCAGTGGTTCTCTTATCTCCAAAGGTCTCTTTAATTTTCCTGTAGGCAATATCTATCTTACCCCTAGTGAGATAAGCCTCTACATCCTTACATTTGTCCTCTAGCCATCCCTGCTTAGCCATTTTGCACTTCCTGTCGATCTCATTTTTGAGACGTTTGTATTCCTTTTTGCCTGCTTCATTTACTGCATTTTTATAGTTTCTCCTTTCGTCAATTAAATTCAATATTTCTTCTGTTACCCAAGGATTTCTACTAGCCCTCGTCTTTTTACCTACTTGATCCTCTGCTGCCTTCACTACTTTATCCCTCAAAGCTACCCATTCTTCTTCTACTGTATTTCTTTCCCCCATTCCTGTCAATTGTTCCCTAATGCTCTCCCTGAAACTCTGTACAACCTCTGGTTCTTTCAGTTTATCCAGGTCCCATCTCCTTAAATTCCCACCTTTTTGCAGTTTCTTCAGTTTTAATCCACAGGTCATAACCAATAGATTGTGGTCAGAGTCCACATCTGCCCCTGGAAATGTCTTACAATTTAAAACCTGGTTCCTAAATCTCTGTCTTACCATTATATAATCTATCTGATACCTTTTAGTATCTCCAGGGTTCTTCCATGTGTACAACCTTCTTTCATGATTCTTAAACCAAGTGTTAGCTATGATTAAGTTGTGCTCTGTGCAAAATTCTACCAGGCGGCTTCCTCTTTCATTTCTTAGCCCCAATCCATATTCACCTACTACGTTTCCTTCTCTCCCTTTTCCTACGCTTGAATTCCAGTCACCCATGACTATTAAATTTTCGTCACCCTTCACGATCTGAATAATTTCTTTTATTTCATCATACATTTCTTCAATTTCTTCGTCATCTGCTGAGCTAGTTGGCATATAAACTTGTACTACTGTAGTAGGTGTGGGCTTCGTATCTATCTTGGCCACGAAAATGCGTTCACTATGCTGTTTGTAGTAGCTTACTCGCATTCCTATTTTCCTATTCATTATTAAACCTACTCCTGCATTACCCCTATTTGATTTTGTGTTTATAACCCCTGTAGTCACCTGACCAGAAGTCTTGTTCCTCCTGCCACCGAACTTCACTAATTTCCACTATATCTATCTTTAACCTATCCATTTTCCTTTTTAAATTTTCTAACCTACCTGCCCGATTAAGGGATCTGACATTCCACGCTCCGATCCGTAGAACAGCAGTTTTCTTTCTCCTGATAACAATGTCCTCCTGAGAAGTCCCCGCCCGGAGATCCGAATGGGGGACTATTTTACCTCCGGAATATTTTACCCAAGAGGACGCCATCATCATTTAATCATACAGTAAAGCTGCATGCCCTCGGGAAAAAATACGGCCGTAGTTTCCCCTTGCTTTCAGCCGTTCGCAGTACCAGCACAGCAGGGCCGTTTTGGTTATTGTTACAAGGCCAGATCAGTCAATCATCCAGACTGTTGCCCTTGCAACTACTGAAAAGGCTGCTGCCCCTCTTCAGGAACCACACGTTTGTCTGGCCTCTCAACAGATACCCCTCCGTTGTGGTTGCACCTACGGTACGGCTATCTGTATCGCTGAGGCACGCAAGCCTCCCCACCAAAGGCAAGGTCCATGGTTCATGGGGGGAGGAAAAAATCGAGGTATACTTTTGGAAAAATCATAATCAATTAAAAATTATAATGAAAAATGATATATGTGCATAAATGACAGCACAAAGTTTTTTTTTTTTTTTGCGTACTGTGAAAAACTGCTCAAGGCTGATGGTAAATTTAATGAACGTCTTAACATACAATCTAGCAACTCTCAGTACAAGAACCAAGTTAGTCCAATGGCCCTGTAATAATGAAAAATGTAACATCAACATAATATATACCTCTCACATTCCACTTCTGGTATACACTTAGTTCCATTGAGGTTTCTCCTTCACAAATCAGTTTACGTTACAATCTAGATATAATCATGTTCATTAATCGCATTGGTAAACTGAGACTTTACATTTGAAACATAACCTTACAATTGCTTCCTCACTCTAACACAGCTTAACATTATCTGGTCACTGCGCCCTCACGCATACCAAAGATAAAACCCTAACTTCTGCGAATACAGATTTACAGCATCACTGCTCGCTCACAGTCGATTCAGATACCGAAAGTATACATGAGACCTACCGGACAGTTCGACAGTCTAGTGAATAATCGGATGGCGACAACTGGGATCCGAGCAGAGAGGCAGTATCACAACATGCCTTCTGCAACAGACACGGGAACTGCCATGCGTCGTTTGCCAAAGCGACCATACCACAGACAACAGAGAGTGGTGTGGTGGAGGGCCAGAGTCAACTTGCACACTGAATAGCATTCTGCGGTCTTTAGCGATGGTTCTCGCTTCCGTTTGTGACGGTAGGATCGACATGTCTGTTGGCGACCTCGTGAGATATCACATGAAGCAGAGATTTACGAGACCCATGGCTCTGCAATCCTGTGATTACAGTGTGGAAAGTTATTCCATATGACAATTTCTTTGTTAATTGCTTAAGCAACCCTGATTGTTTACTTGAATGCCTCGAGAACGTTAAACCAGTTGTCATAACCCTCAAGAGCAGGGTACATAGTGGCACAGAAACTCCTCAGCATGACATTCTGAGTCATAACGCTGCAAGGAACACAAAAGTGTATTCATACACGTTGTGCACACTACTCAAACTGCTGTTGATGATGGACATCATTTCTGAAGAGAACTAATGTTCACTTTGTAACTCTTACATTTTTGTGAGGATAATACACTACTGTCCATTAAAATTGCTACACCACGAAGATGACGTGTTACAGACGCGAAATTTAACCGACAGGAAGAAGATGCCGTGATATGCAAATGATAAGCTTTTCAGAGCATTCACACAAGGTTGGCGCCGGTGGCGACGCGTAGAACGTGCTGACATGAGGAAAGTATCCAACCGATTTCTCATACACAAACAGCAGTTAACCGGCATTTCCTGGTGAAACGTTATTGTGATGCCTCGTGTAAGGAGGAAAAATGCGTACCATGACGTTTCCGACATTCATAAAAGTCGGATTGTAGCCTATCGCGATTGCGGTTTATCGTATAGCGAAATTGCTGCTTGCGTTGGTCGGGATCCAATGACTGTTAGCAGAATATGGAATCGGTGTGTTCAGGAGGGTAATACGGAACACCGTGCTGGATCCCAACTGCCTTACTAGCAGTCGAGATGACAGGCATCTTATCCGCATGGCTGTAACGGAATGTGCAGCCACGTCTCGAACCCTGAGTCAACAGATGGGGACGTTTGCAAGACAACAACCATCTGCACGAACAGTTCAACAACGTTTGGAGCAGCATGGACTATCAGTTCGGAGACCATGGCTGCGGTCACCCTTGACGCTGCATTACAGACAGGAGCGCCTGCGATGGTGTACTCAACGACGAACCTGCGTGCACGAATGGCAAAACGTCATCTTTTAGATGAATCCAGGTTCTGTTTACAGCATCATGATGGTCGCATCCGTGTTTGGTGACATCGTGGTGAACGCACATTGGAAGTGTGTATTCGTCATCGCCATACTGGCTATCAGCCGGCGCGATAGTATGGGGTGCCATTGGTTACACGTCTCGGGCACCTCTTGTTCGCACTTTGAACAGTGGACGTTACATTTCAGATATGTTACGACCCGTGGCTCTACTCTTCATTCGATCCCTGCGAAACCCTACATTTCAGCAGGATAATGCACAACCGCATGTTACGGTTCTGGATACAGAAAATGTTCGACTGCTGGCCTGGCCAGCACATTCTCCAGATCTCTCACCAATTGAAAATGTCTGGTCAATGGTGGCCGAGCAACTGGCTCGTCACAATACGCCACTCACTACTCTTGATGAACTATGGTATTGTGTTGAAGCTGCATGGGCAGCTGTACCCGTACACGCCATCCGAGCTCTGTTTGACTCAATGCCCAGGCGTATGAAGGCCGTTATTACGGCCAGAGGTGGTAGTTCTGGGTACTGATTTCTCAGGGGTTGGGTTGGGTCGGGTTGTTTGGGGGGAGAGACCAAACAGCGAGGTCATCGGTCTCATGGGATTAGGGAAGGATGGGGAAGAAAGTCGGCCGTGCCCTTTCAAAGGAACCATTCCTGCATTTTCCTGGAGCGATTTAGGGGAATCACGGAAAACCTAAATGAGGATGGCCGGACGCGGGATTGAGCCGTCGTCCTCCCGAATGCGAGTCCAGTGTGCTGACCACTGCGGATTTCTCAGGATCTATGCACCCAAATTGCCTGAAAATGTAATCACATGTCAGTTCTAGTATAATATATTTGTCCAATGAATACCCGTTTATCATCTGCATTTCTTCTTGGTGTAGCAATTTTAATGGCCAGTGGTGTATGTAAACTGACACACCACAGCATGTGGGGCATCCACATATAGCATACGTAACTGCTCTCTGACATTTGGAAAACATCGTGAAATAACTGAAAAAAAAATTAAATCTTGAAACAATATTATCAGAAAGCTGACTGTCTTAAGCTAGGGGGCGTAATCAGACGCTTTACACATGGTGTCACAATTGATTACGTATTCTGTTGCTGAATACTGCATACTTGCTTGGGTTGGACAGAATCGTTCAACAACATTGGTGTCCAGTTAAAAAACACAGTGAGAATTGTTATTGGCATCGCGCTGTATATACAGTATTCACTCCGCTGCAGAGTGAAAATCTCATTCTTGGAACATTTTTGAATGTTTAAACGCTACAATTTTTTGCTAGTTCATTAGTATTCGTATGTTTATTCTATATCTTTCTTCTCAGGATCTATGCACCCAAATTGCCTGAAAATGTAATCACATGTCAGTTCTAGTATAATATATTTGTCCAATGAATACCCGTTTATCATCTGCATTTCTTCTTGTGTAGCAATTTTAATGGCCAGTGGTGTATGTAAACTGACACACCACAGCATGTGGGGCATCCACATATAGCATACGTAACTGCTCTCTGACATTTGGAAAACATCGTGAAATAACTGAACAAAAAATTAAATCTTGAAACAATATTATCAGAAAGCTGACTGTCACAAGCTAGGGGGCGTAATCAGACACTTTACACATGGTGTCACAATTGATTACGTATTCTGTTGCTGAATACTGCATACTTGCTTGGGTTGGACAGAATCGTTCAACAACATTGGTGTCCAGTTAAAAAACACAGTGAGAATTGTTATTGGCATCAAATCAAGATTAGTTCCCCGGCTTCATATTTTACCTAGTATGTCACCACCAGAACTTGGCCAACAGGCAATGGAAAGAGAATGCAATAAAATATACAAGGAATCAGTTCTTACAATCTCTCCAATCGACAAGATTCTTTCTTGTCTTCTGACATTGCATGCTTGGATTTAGAAAGCCTGTATGGTATCTTGGCAGCCTCCACTGACCTACTCTTTGTGATTTAGAAGAGCACTGTTAAGCTAACTGGACCCTGGGTTCTTGACAAGGTCTGGCTAAACACACTGCCCCAACTATACCACCAACAGGCTTGCAGCTGCCAAGAAAGATTCGGAACGGCATCAAGCAATCAGAACCTGGTTGCAATATTCAAAGCATCTCTTTATAAAAGGTAGAGTGTACACAGCCCAGAAAAAGAGTATGGAGCAAAATATCAAACAATATACAGTATTATTAGTGAATTCCCATATAAGAAGAATTCAAGGGACTTGAATGACCTCATGAAGTGTTTTCCAAAGGCTGTTGTGTGGTTTACCTTCCTGTACATAGATCTCTGCCATATTAACAACATTTTTGAATGAAACTTCCTGGCAGATTAAAACTGTGTGCCCGACCGAGACTCGAACTCGGGACCTTTGCCTTTCGCGGGCAAGTGCACTTGCCCGCGAAAGGCAAAGGTCCCGAGTTCGAGTCTCGGTCGCGCACACAATTTTAATCGGCCAGGAAGTTTCATATCAGCGCACACTCCGCTGCAGAGTGAAAATCTCATTCTGGGAACATTTCTGAATGTTTAAACGCTGTAATTTTTTGCTAGTTCATTAGTATTCGTACGTTTATTCTATATCTTTCTTCTCTGTTTTACTTCTCACATTTTTCTGTAGTTTCGCCATCACTAATTAAG
Source organism: Schistocerca nitens (assembly GCF_023898315.1). Taxonomy (NCBI): domain Eukaryota; kingdom Metazoa; phylum Arthropoda; class Insecta; order Orthoptera; family Acrididae; genus Schistocerca; species Schistocerca nitens. The sequence continues at coordinate 498,564,450 of NC_064619.1, read as the reverse complement.
TACTAGCTACCATATAGGGCAGTAACACAATAGGTAAAAGTATTTAATGCAGGTTGATGCTAGTTACCCAGTATGGCTTATAAGCAATTTATATTTAAGAGGAGTTGACGGCAAAGAAAAATTTCCTTGAAATGGATCAGTGCTGGACTGAATAGGAAAAAGAATCCCGTAATGTTTGAATACTCCATTAGTAGTGCAGCGCTTGACACAGTCATGTCGATTAAATATTTGAGCGTAACATTGCAGAGCGATATGAAGTGGGACAAGCATGTAATGGCAGTTGTGGGGAAGGCGGTTCATTGGTAGAATTTTGGGAAGATGTGGTTCGTCTGTAAAGGGAATCACTTATAAAACACTAATACGACCTACTCTTGAGTAGGGCTCGAGCGTTTGGGATCCCTATCAGTTCGGATTGAGGGAGGACATAGAGGAAATTTAGAGTCAGGCTGCTAGACTTGTTACTGGTATGTTTTATCATCACGCGAGTGTTACGGAAATGCTTCAGGAACTCAAATGGGAGTCTCTGGAGGAAAGGAGGTGTTCTTTTCGTGAATCGGTACAGAGGAAATTTAGAGAACAAGCATTTGAGGCTGACTGCAGTACAATTTTACCGCCGCCAACTTACATTTCGAGGAAAGACCACAAAGATAAGATAAGAGAGATTAGGGCTCGTACAGGGGCATATAGGCACGTCATTTTTCCCTCATTCTGTTTTGGAGTGGAATAGGGAGAGAAGATGCCAGTTGTGGTACGAAGTACCCTCCGCCACGCACCTTATGGTGGATTGCGCAGTATGTATGTAGATGTAGATGTAGATCGCCGTTCATGTGGCAGTTGACGAAGTGACTCTGTCGTGTGTGTGTGAGTTGCGTTTGCGTGAGTGTGTATGTGTTGGTTTGTCGTCTAATTTTGACCGAAAGCTAGATTTGTGACAGTCTTTTCGTAGTGCATTTCTGCGACTAAGCACGTCTGCTATATGATGAGTAGCAACTCTCCTTTTCACAATATTGTTACTTATCAAAAATACAACATACTGTAAAGATTTGTAATTTGTTGTAGTAGTAATAATCAGTAAGACCCCATAATTGTGCATTCCAGTTGTAATTTGTTGTAGTACTAATAATTATTAAGGCCCCATTACAGTGCATTCCAGTAGAAAACGTAATTCTCGTTAGCACGTAAACACCCAGTTGCAAATTAAGAGGTTTAGAAACGCATTTCGTCTGCTGAGCTGAGCGAGCGAGAGGAATCAGACTTGCCGCCGTCATGTACGCGTTGCGGCCTCTCGGTCCCGCGGGCCTCGTTGCTGCGTGTTTCTTAATTTATTTCACTGTGGGGTCGTTCACTTTCATGTTTCCACTGGCTACGGAACTGTAGTTTTTATATGTCTTTTGTGTATTACAAAAAAGTATTATACAATCTCTTTGGACTTAATTCCAAGATTTTGGAGAGTTATCCATAACTGTGGAGAGAGACCAAACCTTAACAATAGTAAGTAAATGTAATTTTCAGTACTTACTCAGAGGTGAAGAGGTTGCCCGGTATAGACGAGCGTGGAGAGCTGCATCAAACGAGTCTTCAGATTAACCAGCTCAACAATGACAATCGCGAAGTGCTAAAAACTCAGATCGGCTGCCGTATCTGCGGAAACTCACAACAATGAAGAGCACGTTATAAATAGCGGTTTCCGCGGAAACTGGGTGTTATTTCTGAAACTCTGACTATCTGTGCACAAAGACGCTATGTTTGAGTATTTCAGAAATTTCATTAGTGGAGAGGTTTACGAGGAGGCCCTGCGGCCGCTGGGGAGCCATGTGAGTGGGCTGGCTGAGGGGATGGGCTGGAACGTGTTTTTGCTCTGGAAAGACTCTGATGAGCCTAAGGTGCGGCGGTACGGGCAGCGCGCTGCCCAGATGGCCTTAGAGGGATTCGGGGGGAAGGGAGTGTCGCGCCAGCGGGGGCTGGCCGTCCCCGATGACGCGCCACTCGTGGTGCGAGCAGCTGCCGCGGGTTACCGCGGGGCTACTGACACCGGCCCTTACGGACTCCCTTATAGGTCACTCGCCAGCACCGCCAGGGCCACGTACCAGCAGACGCAGTTTCGGAAGCAGCTGTGAGTGACGTCTTCAGCTGCATTCCGGCACTGCGACACCGAAACCGGACGCCAAGCACCGCGCAGATCGCTCACCAGCACCGCACGGCTATCGGGGCCCACTCCACCTATTGCCCGTGCAACCTAAGTTGACAGCGGAGCTGTGGCGGGTGAGAGCGACCGTAAATGGGAAAAAGCCTTCACAATCGCTCCCATCAGCCATAAAAAAAACGCACCGGGTCTCGACTTAGTTTGCACGGACAATGGCCCTTTTAAACTCTGATGGGTTCATTTTTTTGTGTTGACTGCTATGGGAGTGAGCACCGACAGAAACAAGGAAGGAGAGAAGTTTCAATGGCTGGTGGCAGGAATCCAAAATGCACACTGGCAAACAGCGGGCAGAGCAGCAGTGACAGAAGAGCCAATGACCGTGAAGTCAGCATGTTCCGGAAAAGCCATCGCCCTCCCAACATAAGCGGAAGCTGTCAATTGAGCAGTCAGGGCATCGCCCAACCGGCTCACGTGTTTCTCAATTGTCACATGTGATCACAGGCGCTCTCCTACATTCCAAGAGCCAATGACCGACGTTAAGAAGATTCTTCGAGAAGCTTTCCAACGTGACAGAAGAGGCAATGACCGTGAAGTCGTTCACCTCCAGCAAACTGAACTGAAGATATATGCGAGACGCAGTGGGCCCGACTAAAGAAGAGTAGTTTTCAGTTCAGTTTCGGAGCTGAAGACCGTCATGCAAGAAGAGACTACATCATACACAGACGCACCAAGTCCGCCGCTGTAATGGAATAGCAAGCAGCAGCCTCGGCGCCAGAAGACAGAAGTTAAAAGGTATTTGAAAACTGATTTTTACGTACCCGGGTGACTAGTGAGGACGGGAAGGATACGGCCTCACATCACCAGTCACCTGTGAGTTGGGATGAAGATCTGACAGCCGAAGACTGGCAAGCTGCAGTCCTTTGTTCGAGTCCAGGACACTGGCCGTCCCCCGCCGCGCTGCTCCGCTGGCCGACGCACAACACTGACACACGCGGCCGCTCAGAGAAGAGAAACACTGGGACGCCACATCCAAGGTATCACCATCCGATGCACGACTTCGTTCTCAATAATTAAACGGGACACCGCACGAGGCGCGTCTCCAGTCAACTGGGCGATACGGCGACACGAGATACACACCGCCAGGCGTAATCAGACGCCGCCGCTGCCGCAGCAGAAGGCTTCGCAAACGACACAGCTGCCGCTCTACCCAGCCAGGACAATCCAGTAAGAAAACCGTTGTACAAATCTTCAATAAAAGTTATCTTAGGTAAAAATGCTGTTTCATTCTACCTCATACCCGAGCCAAGGAAGAACCCACCCTGCCCACATGTTAAGAGAGAAAAATTTATTTAGTAGTTTCACCCTGACATAATGCTTTAGAATCAAATGCCCTTTGCAGTAATGCTCATCCTGACAATTGACTAGCATCAAAAAGAGAAAACCCAGTTACATTTAGTAGCAGAAGTGTTACACTGTATATAACACTTCCAAATTAACAGAATTCTTTATTTCTAAGAAGGGAAGAAACGTAACTTAAATCCTCGTTATGAAGTGGCTTCCTGTGCTTCGTGTGCCTCCTACGTACAATTACTTGTTACTATTCCAACTCGCAGAACGCAGGCTAAGTATCAGCTTCCTATTACTCAGTATTGATGCTCCCTAAGTCTGCTTACCGAACTGGGCCGACCACCGATGGGCGGCTGGTTAAATAAACTCTTCATTAATATACCATTGATTTATGTGTGTTCCGTAATTTATGATAATAAGATAGCAGCGTAATTGTTTCCGACAGCTCGTTTAGGGGGCCCTGTAAGTGTGTTGCTGCTCGCTGTTTCCACTTGCGCGCGAGTCAGCGTCGTGTTGATGCCGTTTCTCGGCGCTGCGCTGGTCGGTGTGCAGTCGATGCTTTACGACTCACGTTTATTATAGGCCAGATGCACCAAAACACTCTACATTGAATCGTTGATGTGATCAAGAGCACAGAGTTTGAATTGCTAAACTTTTGTTGCTTTCTGGGTGACCACAGTTTCTTTAAATAAGGTGACCAGGTTCAATCGCACATAGCTCTCACTTTCAGGCTACATAAACATTACTGCTATCAGTATAGCGAAGTTTCATTCAAGGTGTAATATGAACAGATCTACTTCTTTTAGAGTACAGAAAAAGAATAACTCAGTTTATTTCTCCCTCAAAGGTACACTCAGAATAAAACTCTCTGAAATAGCTATTCACTGAAACACTGAGTTTGAGGCAAAACATTTTTTATCATAGCTGTCAGCCTGTGCACTCAAGAAATGTCTTCAGGAATTGACTTGTAACCCTACATTTCCTTTGACACATTCAAACCTACAGCTGTTCCATCTCCAGACCTACAAAACCTACTGCACAATTCTTTGTATATTAAGGGAACCTGAAAGTAATGTCGTTTATTTACACTAAATTCCAAACGATAAACTGTTTTTATTTTTAATCGATAATGCAGTCGACCTTCTCATCAGCAATATTTTGTCACTCGGTGTGCAAATTTCCACTGCCGTATTAAAAAAAAAAAAATCTGTTGGTTTTTGAGCAACATATCTGGAGATGGAGTTTAGGACATCATCTCAATTTTCTTTTTGCTACGTAGAAAGTGATGTAGCGATCTGAATAAATGGTAATCCGCTGGCTCGATATCAGGCGAGAACGGGGGATGAGACAATATCCCCATCTCATTTCATTAATTTTTGTCCAGGGTTCGTCTCGTGCGGAGCAATCTTGCATTATCGTGTTGCAGAATAACGTATTTTCTCTTGAATATCGGTGGGCACTTATCAAGTAAAGATTGATCTGCTTGATCCAGCTGTTCACAGTAAAAGTCTGCATTCACATTTTGTGTAGGTTTCATCATTTCAAAATGAACGAGCCTGCGAATACTCCAACAAACACTCAAAAGCGGCTTGTTGTGTGGTACGAACCTGGCTTAGCTGTGCTTCGTGACAATTCATTTTGAGAGAGACTCTCTTTAACGTTCTGGATTCTCATAGAGGACCCATTTCTCATGTTCTATGATGAAGCTATCGATAAACGGATCTGTATCCTGTCGCTGAAGCAATAAGTTGCATGTGAAGAATCAGTTACCTATCTTTCTCTTTACCAAAATGCTGCAAATATTCTTGGATAGTCGATGTGTGGCATGACGTATTGATACCTTCCCACTGGTGTTCTACAGTGGATAACGGAATTGCAAGTTTCTGTTACACACCGATAGTTGGTTGGCTGGTTTTGGGGAAGGAGACCAGACAGCGAGGTCATCGGTCTCATCGGATTAGGGAAGGACGGGGAAGGAAGTCGGCCGTGCCCTTTGAAAGGAGCCATCCCGGCATTTGCCTGGAGCGATTTAGGGAAATCACGGAAAACCTAAATCAGGATGGCCGGACGCGGGATTGAACCGTCGTCCTCCCGAATGCGAGTCCAGTGTCTAACCACTGCGCCACCTCGCTCGGTCACACACCGATAGTGTTCGCGCGGGATCTGGCGGACCCAGTGGTGAATGTCCGCTGGACAACGCCTCCAGCGGTCTGTACTTGGAGCGCCCTCTGCCATCGCAGTACAGGATGGTCAGGGGCAGCGGCAGCTTCTCATCATCGCACTCGGAGCTATTCTGCAACAGGATACTTCGCAGACGCCACCTAGTCGCAGTTCCGACTCCATCGTTCGTGCTATGGTACAGAGAACCTTTTCCTTGTTGTCACTGATAGCTGGACTTTATTTCCTTTCTATATTATTTGTAATGAGTCTTGATACGCTTGGAGAAATACAAGTAAACCGGTTTATTGTGATAGTTTGTTCACTATCCATTTCTACTCCTGTTTAGCTTTCCTACGACGACAGTTGCCCCACCACTCCGTAGCCCATGTCCACATACGAAGTCATACACAACTAAACTAGTTACGAGTACTGAAACCTACAAGTGGTAGTCTTCAAGTGTAATTCTTCCCATTCTGTCTTTTTTTTTTTTTTTAAGCCTTCGGCGGTGTTCTCAGTGTTCCGCTTTCTTGTGGTCGATTTCTAGGTTCAACAGTTGCTGCTTTCGCAACCCTTTGGTCTCTCTGTGCTATTGTTGCTTTTCGCTGTTTGCGCACTGCTTAATTGTCTAGTTATTTTGCGCATTGCTTAATTACTATGGATACCAAGCCACAATCGTCTTTTGCGCTGCCTTCAAATGATGTAATTGATCTAACTCAGTTTATTCGGTTTCAGAGTCAACAAATGGCGCTACTATTTGAAGTAATGAATCGTTTCGTGAGTTCGACGAGGCGAAGGAAGACTGGACAGAGTGTATCACACATTCAACGCGCACCTCGCAGCATATCACCATACAAGGTACTGACAAACTTTCTTATTTCTTGGTAATGGCGGAAGTCATCATTCACCTCTTATAAGTCATTTCCCGTGTCCCGCTCTGAACTAGTACCATACGAGGACCTATTAGAGTGCGAGCCGGCCGCTGTGGTCGAGCGGTTCTAGGCGCTTCATTTCGGAACCGCGCTGCTGCTACGGTCGTAGGTTTGAATCCTGCCTCGTGCATGGATGTGTGTGATGTCCTTAGGTTAGTTAGGTTTAAGTAGTTCTAAGTCTGGGGGACTGATGACCTCAGATGTTAAGTCCCATACTGCTTAGAGCCAATTGAACCATTTGTACCATCTGCTACTCCTCCACTCAAATTTAAGTCACAAACAGTGTATAGTGTGTTTTCCAAACACCGCAGTGGCGTTAGCGCAAAGAAATAACCTAATAGTCGTTCTGGAAAGGCTCACAACTCGTCTGCAGTGCTACTTGAAAACAACTTCTGTGTCTCTATTGCTCGACATTCTGTCCGTCTGCCACTTGACACTGGAGCTTCAATGACTTTGCTCAGTTGTAGCGCTTTCGAGTGGTCGGCAAAACTAAGTTGAGTACATCGCGCCATATGCTGACACCATACAACGCTCAAGATATTTCTGCCTTAGGCACTTGTAGTCTTCCAGAACTTTCATCCACGAAGATGGGATGAGGTCCTCACTCGTCTTCACATAGGCCACAGCCCTCTGACGTACGGTTTCTCGCTCTGGCGAGAGGACCCTCCAATGTGTGGTGCTTGTGGCGTACATATCACTGCACGCCGCATTTTACTAGACTGTGTTTCGTTTTCGGACAAGAAGACAGCGGTACATTTGCCAGCAGATCTGCCCTCTATTATAAGTGACCTCCAAATGAATGTTGTGTGGGTTTCAAGGTTTTGTGATGTTTCCAATTTGTTTTCGAAAATTTTAGGGAAATGTTTTTAATTCTTTTTTATAAGCGGTCACTCAGTCACATTTCCCTGTGCCTTTCTTTTTGCTCTACCATGGTTTTGTCAGTCGTCTTCTGGTGTGTAACACAGATTTATTGTGTGGCTCAATGCTGCAGAGGTGGGAGTGAGTGAATGAGTGTCATTTTACACAGTTCCTGCTCACTATGTGCAACACATTTAGCGATTTTATCCACTTTCGTGTGCTTTAATGAATTTAATGGTGCTACAACCTCGCTGTTGAGCGTCCATAAGCTACAAACACACACACGCGCGCGTTTTTTAGCACTTGAAACATATCATTAACATCCAGGGTATCCACCCAATGCAATCACATTTGCTTGCTCTCTGTGACTTCTCACTACCACGCATTGTGAGAGAATTGCAGGCTGATTAATGCCTCCGCCGCTCAAATCGTGGCTCCCTTCGATCACTTGCTCAGGAGGAATGTTCCATTTGGTTACTCGCAAGCCTTTGCTTCGAAGCTGTGAACAAAGCTCAACGTAATTATTCACTGATAATGGTGTCACTAAGTATCACTAGTATCTTTTTGGCAGAAAATTGTACTTGATGACTGACCTTCAACTCGCCAGTGCAAATGCCGTAACAGTGGGCTCCTATTTTTTCAAATTACCAATATGAGATTGTGTATCGGCGCATTTATAGTTTACCAACGTAGATGCTCTGTGTCGCCTCCGTGATGGTCCAGATTCTTGCTTCTCGCTGCTGCATTGATGCAGAAGACATACACTCCTGGAAATGGAAAAAAGAACACATTGACACCGGTGTGTCAGACCCACCATACTTGCTCCGGACACTGCGAGAGGGCTGTACAAGCAATGATCACACGCACGGCACAGCGGACACACCAGGAACCGCGGTGTTGGCCGTCGAATGGCGCTAGCTGCGCAGCATTTGTGCACCGCCGCCGTCTGTGTCAGCCAGTTTGCCGTGGCATACGGAGCTCCATCGCAGTCTTTAACACTGGTAGCATGCCGCGACAGCGTGGACGTGAACCGTATGTGCAGTTGACGGACTTTGAGCGAGGGCGTATAGTGGGCATGCGGGAGGCCGGGTGGACGTACCGCCGAATTGCTCAACACGTGGGGCGTGAGGTCTCCACAGTACATCGATGTTGTCGCCAGTGGTCGGCGGAAGGTGCACGTGCCCGTCGACCTGGGACCGGACCGCAGCGACGCACGGATGCACGCCAAGACCGTAGGATCCTACGCAGTGCTTAGGGGACCGCACCGCCACTTCCCAGCAAATTAGGGACACTGTTGCTCCTGGGGTATCGGCGAGGACCATTCGCAACCGTCTCCATGAAGCTGGGCTACGGTCCCGCACACCGTTAGGCCGTCTTCCGCTCACGCCCCAACATCGTGCAGCCCGCCTCCAGTGGTGTCGCGACAGGCGTGAATGGAGGGACGAATGGAGACGTGTCGTCTTCAGCGATGAGAGTCGCTTCTGCCTTGGTGCCAATGATGGTCGTATGCGTGTTTGGCGCCGTGCAGGTGAGCGCCACAATCAGGACTGCATACGACCGAGGCACACAGGGCCAACACCCGGCATCATGGTGTGGGGAGCGATCTCCTACACAGGCCGTGCACCACTGGTGATCGTCGAGGGGACACTGAATAGTGCACGGTACATCCAAACCGTCATCGAACCCATCGTTCTACCATTCCTAGACCGGCAAGGGAACTTGCTGTTCCAACAGGACAATGCACGTCCGCATGTATCCCGTGCCGCCCAACGTGCTCTAGAAGGTGTAAGTCAACTACCCTGGCCAGCAAGATCTCCGGATCTGTCCCCCATTGAGCATGTTTGGGACTGGATGAAGCGTCGTCTCACGCGGTCTGCACGTCCAGCACGAACGCTGGTCCAACTGAGGCGCCAGGTGGAAATGGCATGGCAAGCCGTTCCACAGGACTACATCCAGCATCTCTACGATCGTCTCCATGGGAGAATAGCAGCCTGCATTGCTGCGAAAGGTGGATATACACTGTACTAGTGGCGACATTGTGCATGCTCTGTTGCCTGTGTCTATGTGCCTGTGGTTCTGTCAGTGTGATCATGTGATGTATCTGACCCCAGGAATGTGTCAATAAAGTTTCCCCTTCCTGGGACAATGAATTCACGGTGTTCTTATTTTAATTTCCAGGAGTGTACAAGCTGTGCGTAGCTATCTACCATATCACCAGAAAATTGCCCAGGCCACAGAAGCGGCTTGTGGTTTGTAGATTCTGTTGTACTACATCTGCACTGGTTGACCTCATTCACCTTGACAGATTCGTAGCTCTGTGGCTCGCCGATATTTTCCCTGTCAGCACGAGCCTGGAGTTCACCACTGTGTCATTTTGCTTCACACCGATAATGATCGGTCATGTGTTGTGGTGCCCAGGGCTCTCCAGCCTGACGTACTTCATTTGTTACACGAATGTCACTGGGACAACGTTCATTCCAAGCAGTTGGCACGACGTCAGTGTACTTGGCACAGTATGTATGCACGAACTGAACAGTTGACTTCTCAGTGACAAGCCTGTGCTGAATATAAGTCAGCACCACCTATGTGGTTCCTTGAATGGCTCAAACATTGAGCACCTTGTCAGTATTAGCACTTGGATTTCACAGGCCTCCCTGGAATACATGGTGACTCACAGTCATTGACGCTTTCAGCAGTTTTTCTTTCGCGGTTCCTGTGCTCTCAACTGTGGCTCGATTCACAGTCCTGGTCTTGAAATCGATCTTTTGCTTCAAAGGCAGCCTTGTGACGGACCATCACTGGTGGAGTTGTTACATGGATTGCACCACTGCACCTTGCTTCAGTTACTGCACTCGCCACAGCAGAAGACGCCCACAGTGCTCAGACTGGCGTGGCATCAAACTAAAGATTCAGTCTTTCACGGATAGTGTGATGGAGACTCAGAGGATTGTTGATGCTGTTCTTGTTGTGGTCTTCAGTCCTGAGACAGGTTTGATGCAGCTCTCCATGCTACTCTACCCTGTGCAAGCTTCTTCATCTCCCAGTACCTAATGCAGCCTGCATCCTTCTGAATCTGCTTAGTGTATTCATCTCTTGGTCTCCCTCTACGATTTTTACCCTCCACGCTGCCCTCCAATACTAAATTTGTGATCCCTTGATGCCTCAGAACATGTCCTACCAACCGATCCCTTCTTCTCGTCAAGTTGTGCCACAAACTCCTCTTCTCCCCAATTCTATTCAATACTTCCTCATTAGTTATGTGATCTACCCATCTAATCTTCACCATTCATCTGCAGCACCACATTTCGTAAGCTTCTATTCTCTTCCTGTCCAAACTATTTATTGTCCATGTTTCACTTCCATACATGGCTGCACTCCATACAAATATTTCAGAAACGTCTTCCTGACACTTAAATCTATACTCGATGTTAATAAATTTCTCTTCTTCAGAAACGCTTTCCTTGTCATTGCCAGTCTACATTTTATATCTTCTCTACTTCGACCATCATCAGTTATTTTGCTCCCCAAATAGCAAAACTCCTTTACTACTTTAAGTGTCTCATTTCCTAATCTAATTCCCTCAGCATCACCCGACTTAATTTGACTACATTCCATTATCCTCGTTTTGCTTTTGTTGATGTTCATCTTATATACTCCTTTCAAGACACTGTCCATTCCGTTCAACTGCTCTTCCAAGTCCTTTGCTGTCTCTGACAGAATTACAATGTCATCAGCGAACCTCAAAGTTTTTATTTCTTCTCCATGGATTTTAATACCTACTCCGAATTTTTCTTTTGTTTCCTTTACTGCTTGCTCAATATACAGATTGAATAACATTGGGGAGAGGCTACAACCCTGTCTCACTCCCTTCCCAACCCAATGTGAAAATTACCGAACTATCAGTTTAATAAGTCACAGCTGCAAAATACTAACGCGAATTCTTTACAGACGAATGGAAAAACTGGTAGAAGCCGACCTCGGGGAAGATCAGTTTGGATTCCGTAGAAATATTGGAACACGTGAGGCAATACTGACGCTACGACTTATCTTAGAAGATAGATTAAGGAAAGGCAAACCTACGTTTCTAGCATTTGTAGACTTAGAGAAAGCTTTTGACAATGTTGACTGGAACACTCTCTTTCAAATTCTAAAGGTGGCAGGGGTAAAATACAGGGAGCGAAAGGCTATTTACAGGATTGTTGATAAGCCACCAGAATCTAATTAGTTCGTGTAAAATGCATGATTTCGCCCTAGTCCTTGTGCTTTCAGATTCTGTGCCTGCCTACATGCACCATCCCTCGCTGCGTCCAGCTCCTGAGCTCAACACCATCGGTGTCAGTCCAAGAGGCAATGGAAGTCTCGATAGCCACGGTCGTCTGGGGATGGGCCCTCCTTCCTGGTGGCTACCCCGTGCAGTGCCTTGGGTCCCGCTACTGTCATCGAAATGGCTCCATCTTAATTTGCTGCCCCATCTCTGGATGTACATGCATGCCTTCTGCCCCATTTGTTGGCTGCTGTCCCAGGTCGGCTCAGAGTGTTTGTCGGAGTGCAGGCAGGTTCTCAGCACCAGCCTAAATTTCGGCTCCCAACTCATTGCCAGCTGCATCCAGCCCTAACCGCCCCATTATGATTCACTCATCTTCACTACAGGACGCTGGTGAGGAGGTTTGTTGGGATAGGAATGTGGTATCATGTACTGATACCACCCCACTCGCGTTCTACGGTTGGTAATGGAATTTAAGTTTCCGTTAGATGCTGACAGCAGTCACGCGGAATTTGGCGGACCGAATGGTTTACGCCTTTATGCCTTGCCTCCAGTGACAATGGACTATGAGCGCCCCCTGCTGCAGCAATATAGCCTCTCTCCCGGCAAGTTCGAAGTGTGTGCTGTCTTTCGGTAACTTCACGCTGAGATGTTCCGCCTGATTTAATGCACCCCACATCATATAACTGTCAACTGCGATACCACAGTTTGGCAGGGGTACAGAAACTTTGAAGCAGGACATACAGACACTCATGATAAAGGCTGCCAGATAAGCAAGCGTGTATCCCTGAGTATAGCATACGTTTGCTGGATATGGTCTTGGTGACGCCACGTTTTCTGAGCAGGAGACTGGCAACTGCCACTAGTCCTCTGTAAGCTCTGTGGACGCTTCAACAACCAACGTGGGGTGTGGCTGTGGAAACTTGTGTGTCACATGGAAGGGGACCTTGGCTTGAGCACCCAGGTCGTGGGGCTGGTATAAACATATATAAAGAAACATCTCAGTCTCAAGGTGTGCTGTGTGCTGTGTGCTGATGAGATGCATGGCTGTTGAGGCTGAACACTCTTTAGCGGGCATTCTATGGGGAACCTGCCGCACCTCAGTTGTACAAGACTTACCTAGGTGAGTGGGGTTATGTCTAGGTGGATTTTTATTTCCCTAGCTACTCTTCAGGCAGAGGAGGAACCATCTAAATTTCCTCTTCTTACTCTTTGTGGAATGGATGGTTCGCTGACAGGCACCAATAAGCAGTCTCACAAGAGAGATCATGTAGCCCGTCCTCCAGGCTCAGGACTGACACAAAGCTCTTCATTCAACAGTAAGAGAATGCACGCTGCTCGTCAGATCGTGTTTTTGATTGTGAACATAAGGGGTGTGGTTTTGAAAAGTTTTCGCCTTTTTATATTCAAGAAGATTCAGATGGCATTTTAGGTACTATGAAATCAGTCAAGACAGACAAGGCCATGATACAGCCTCCCATATTTGCTACATCTTTTGCTTTGGCCCTTCAAAAGCCTATTTCGACAGCCAACGCTTCTACATAAAAAGAGTTTTCTAGTGTCAGCAGTAATATCTGTGTTTGCCAGTACACTCATCAAGCCGTTGTTTCAGAGTCCATAGCCCTTCTGAGAACATCACATACAGCCATACAGCCAGTAGGCACTGTTGTTGAGCATCTTGTTCCACCAAAGGCAGAGCCAGGCAAAAATTCCAGCGCTACCTCCAGTGCTGCTGCTGTTTATCGCACAAAGCCCTCCCAGACCAAACTTCCACTCCAGGCGAAAACAGGCGGTAGACCAGATCAGGCCATGTTTATGTCATTGGACTTGACAATTCTACAGCTTCTGCTTTATAGTTGATGGACTGCGAAGTCTACCTGGGACAACCATGCTATCTCATGGTTGAAACTTCGTCTGTTACAGGCTCCCCACCCTGGCACAAAGACAAGGTGAATGTGGCTCAAATACTACAGTGGAATATAAATCAGTTCAGGGCTCATGTGGTGGAAATAAAACTCCTGGCAGACGCCCACCCCAAGTTTATCATCCACCAAAACGAAAACCTGACTGCGGCACGCCCCCTGTGCTTGTGTTACCTTCCACCAAAAGGATGACTTGGCTGTGGAAAGAGGCAAGTGAGGGGTTTCTATGTTTGTCACTAACACACACCGCTCCTCTGCTCTCTCTTCGGTTACTAACCTACAATCCATAGCCATTGCTGTTCTTGTGGGCCACAAGATCGTTCTCTGCTCACTGTATTTACCTCCACAGGATACAATAGAATTTGAGGCTCTCATTGGTCTTATTCTACACCTACACGCCCATTTCTCCTACTGGATTGTGGGTCTTAAACTATTCTTGCCCCAGGGATCGAGTCTTGGAGAATATCATGACATCTCAGGAGCTATGCATCTTCAATACTGGCAGTCCCACACACTACTTACCTGATACTGGGTCGTTCTCAGCCACCGACCCCTCTTTCTGCTCTCCAGTCCTTGGAGAATCGGCACAGTGGGAAGCAACTGATGACCTTCATTCCAGCGATCACATCCCAATGTGGATCACTTAGTGGATGGACGATTGCTTGAACAGAATCACCAAAGTGGAGGGTCATCAGGGATAGCTGCATGCTGTTGAACCAGCTCGCTGTGTTTGAACACCGCAACAGCGTCCAGGAATGGATGGACCACTTTACACAACTGATCCATCAAGTCAATGACTTATTCATCCAAAGACTTAAGGTCATTTTAGGAGGCAACCTGTACCTTGATGGGCTCGTGAGTGCCATCCAGTAATCTGGGACAGGTTTGCAGCTCTTCGACTGTTTATATCCGGCCCAGCAGCAGACAACCTTGCAGCCTTTCAAGTCGTGAGAGCCAAGGTACACCGCGTAATTTAGAAGAGAAAGAAGTTCATGCTATGCTTTCCTGCACTCTGTCAACTGTCCCACTCGTCTAAAAAAATATGTGTAGGCGTCAGGAGGGTTTCCAGCAAAAACATTCATCTACCAACAGCAGCAGTCCTGAAACACGTGTGTCTCCATACAACACCTGGAGACATCTCTCAGTTGACGGCAGAGTATTGTGGAGAAAGTATTGCCAGTGCCAGCCAGGATCCAGCATTTCGTCACTACCTTGTAACTGCAGAGAGGGGCAAGCTCGACTTCAGGTCCCACAATTCTGAGTCTTACAACTTCCCTTCCTCCATGTTGGCTCTGGAATCACCGCTGTCTGACACTCGTGATACTGCAGCCAGTCATGACGAAATCCAGTACTGCATGCTTCGACATTTTCCAACGGCGTCAAAGGAAATCCTGCTCGAATGTTTCATCTGATAAGGCAGACAGGCCACTTTCGCAATTCTCGGAGAGAGGCGATACTGATGGCTCTCCTCAAACCAGGAAAGAATCACATATGTCACAGTTGTTATCGGAATATCGCCTCATCGAGCTGTCTCTGAAAGTCCGTGGAGTGAATTGTTAACCATTCGTCTTGTTGTTAGAGACCAGGCATCTCCTTAGCCGCTCCCAGTGGGATTCAGGAGATTTAGGTCCATTGTCGACAGCCTGACCCTGCTAGAGGCTGCTATTCAGCAGGGTTTTATACGCAAACATCCCTGATTAGCTACCTTCTTTGAGGTCTGTAAGGCATATGTCACTTCTTGGAGACACAGTGTTCTAAAGCTACTTCATCAACGGGGCCTTTGTGGCCACTTCCCCATCTTCATACGGACCTTCCATTCTGACCGATTTCTTGGGTCAGGAGTTAGTACACGATGTCGGGTTGTTCAGAGCAGGAGAATGGCGTCGCTCAGGCCAGTGTATTAAGTCTTACCCTCTTTGCCTTAGCCACAAACAGTATCACGTTCCATCAGTTGCAACTTACATTGGAGAGATAAGAGGCGTGGTCTGAAAATATGGGTTTTCACTTTTGTGCAGATAAGTGTGATTGTTTGTTCATTTTTATCGTTCTCGTCTACTTTCAGTTTACTTGACTTGTTTATGAGGATTTCATTTTTTATTCCAAATTGTCGTGGTTGCTACACCTGAGAGACGTGAAAACCAGGACCCAAAAGGCACTGAACAGCACTAAGTTCCTTAGCCACAGGTCTTGGGGAACAAGACAGGGCGCGTTTGCTCCAGTTTTGTAGGGCTTACTTCCATTCACGTGAGCACAGTGTGTGGGTCGACGAGGTCTTCTTATCTGAAGGTCACTGATGCTATACACCATGAGGAGATCAGGCTGGCGACGGATGCTTATAGGACCATCCCCATATCTAGTCTCTTTGCTGAGGATGGTGAACAGCCACTTACAATCCGACAGGAACTCCTCATACTGCATGAGGCATGTAAGCTCCTAGCAGCTCCGAAATCATCTGTATACCATAAAATTTGCCTGTCTAGCTCTGGAACGCCTTTGCTCCAACCATCCTTGAGCAACAAATCCGTTTTGGATACGAGTGTGGCGTGTGCTAGAGCCACTTGGTGTGCAGCAAGTACAACCCCCAGATCCAGGGCTTAAAGCATCTGCAACCCTGGTTACTGCAGGGGCCCAGCGTAATTTTACATTTAATGCAGTACAGGAGAAAGTGCACTGCCGTATATGTTTTTAATACGAGAGTTAAGGATATTTTAACTGAGCACCGGAATTATTTAGCTGTCATTATGGATGGGTCGAAACAGAGAACTCTGTTGATTGGTTTGACGTTTTCCATGATCGTGTCCGATTGTCTCAAGACTTTACTGTCTTTGACTCGGAATTAAATGCGATCTTTCTGACACTAGAACAAATGAGACATGATTTCGGTACTCGATTCCTTGTCTGTACCGACCTGTGAGTGTCCTTCATTTTATACAAGGCTTGTACACAGCAGATAAAGCAGTCCAGAATATACAGGATGCCCTCCTCCAGCTAAAATGGCTGGGGAGGGAGGTATCTTTTTGCTTTGTGCCAGAGCACATGGGTATTGCGGGAAATGAAAGGGCGGGTGTAGCAGCCAAGGAGCCACGCCGCGATCCTCAGTTATTTCAGTGTGTCAACCCCATGCACGCTATCATCTCGCTGTTGAGGTACAGAGTCATGTGACGATGGGAAAATGAGTGGCTAGAAGTGACAGACAATAAGCTCCGTCTAATAAAGCCCACAACGTGGCCGTAGCGAACCTCCCCCCAGCCACGTTGACCCGACGAAGTCCTCGTTAGCCGTCCTCTAATAGCCCACAGCATCATGAAGCAGTGATTCTTGCTCCTGGGAGTAATGTGTGTTGCTTTCTGGTGTACAGATTACTGTGCCGCACATTTTATTTGTCTGCATTTTATTTTCTGACCAGAAGGTAGCAACAGATTTTTCGTCTTTTAGGTAACGTTTAAACTAATGTGGTGAGAGTTTTAAGGTTTTGTGATTTGTGCAGCTAGTTTCGAAAAATTTTTGGGGAGAAGATTTTAACATGTTTGGGGGTGACAAGCTAACCCATGCTTTTTGTTAGTTGTCACCCAGTCACATTTTCCTGTGACTTTCTTTTAGCTCTTCTGTCGTTTTACTTCTGTTTTAATCCAAGGTGTAAAAAATTTCATCATATCTCCGTTGTCTTATGGCGTGTGAGATAGAGTGATTGTATAGGTGAAAACGAATGAGGTGGGCGTGAGAGCAAGAATGTCATTTGATATCCTTCCTCCTGACTGTGTGGCAACTAGTATCGTAATTTTGTCCACATTGGTTTTTTTAAATGTATGAAAGGCGCTGATAACCTCGCCATTGAGCGCCAATTATCTCCAAACGCACGCACACACACACACACACACACACACACTTATTCCCTCGTTATATGATTCTTTTCAGCAAGTGGACAGGGCGATTGAAGTAAATCGTCCACGAGGGGCAATTCTGAACAGGCAAAGAGAAATGATGTCATCTGGAATTATCTTTCATCATGACAATACTTGGCCGCACACTGCTGCTGCAACAAAGTCGCTCCTGCAGTGTTTTCGAAGGGGAGTGTCAGATCGCCCACCGTATCGCCCGGAGTTGGCTCCCTGTGATTTTCATCTCTTTGCTCACGTAAGCCGCTGGATATGGTGACAGCACTTTGATACAGACAACGACCTGCAGACCGCAGCAAAGAATTGCCGGAGAGCGCAGGCGACTGCACTCCGTGGCGAGGATATCGGAAATTTAGTACCACGCAAAGACAGCTGTCTCGGTCAGTGGGGCGAATGTGTAGAGCGGTATCTAGAAGCACAACTATTTGTTGCAAATAAAACGTTTTTTAACTGTTTTTTTCTATTTCGCGTCCGATCTGACTTTGAAGCAGAAAAAAGAAAACGCAAAGAGAAGTGCTGTGACGTAAATTGAGCGCTACTCTCATCACAGCAAACACAATATTAACTCGATTTAAAGTTACTTTTTTTACAAACAATCGTATGATAGTTATCCATACGGAATATTTTCAGACATGCGTGAGTGGTTCGGAAATTAATTGACTAATAGGTCTCAGCGAGTTACAATATGTTTGAGGATGATTACAAGGACTGTTATATTGTCAGTATACGTAATCTAATTATCAAATAAGATCTCGAAGAAATGCTTGAAGACTTGGACAGTGTTTGTACTTCATGGAATGAATGGCGTCTCTGTTCAAATGCGAATAAATGCAAGATGTATCCCATAACTAATGTAGATAACACGATTGTATCTAATTACAAGATTAGTAGTAAATATCTTGAGCACGTGACATCGAATATTGAGAGACAACACTAGGAGCGATATTAAACGGGACGATCACGTGAAATAAGAGTTAGGAACGGCGAATGAAGTACATACCGTAGATTCCCACAGGCGTTAATATATGAGCTGCGTGATCATCCACCTTATAACTCTGACCTTGCTACCAACTTTTTCCATCCCCAAAATAGATTCTGGTGACACACACATTTTGCTTCCAATTCCATGCCACTGGTATCTAAGATATACGGTAACAGGAAAAGATCCCATGATATTCCAGGTGTCTCAGTTCCAGTGACTTTATATTGTCAAATACTTTACTGGTTGCCGTATTTGTTACTGCAAATATTGCCTAGCGACGGTGATCGCGATTCGTTTAAGCGCTAAGAAAAAAATCTGAGATTTCAGATGAGTTTAGTATTTACATACAAATTTCCACTTTTATCGTAATACTGCATGATAGTCCAACATTGCACTTCTGTCTGATACGTCACACCGTAGCAACACGTCTATGTGCTTTAGCCGTATTTGCGGTAAGATAGGATCAATGAGTCTGAGATGTCCACTGCCCTGTCTCTCTTGGTTCAGCCGGTACTGGCTTAGATCGCAAGAGGTTCGACTTATTATACTGCAGATTACACGTATAGCTTGAGGCATCCTAAGAGGATACACATAGGTCGCAAGTGTTAGATCTCCGCTGACGTTATGCTATGCACATTTACAGGATGTAGTAAGTTTTTCGTAAGTAAAAAAAAAGTTCATGATAGAGTTAGTATTTTTGGTTAAGCCCATACAATGAATGATAAACATAATAATAAAATTACTTCTGTCTTTCGTTTTAAAATTGAAAATATTCGTTTCCAGTCATAGGTTGCTCATAAAGGCAGCGCCTGTGCGGTCTTCGGGTTCGATTCCCGGCGGGGTCAGGGATTTTCTCTGCCTCGTGATGACTGGGTGTTGTGTGATGTCCTTAGGTTAGTTAGGTTTAAGTAGTTCTAAGTTCTAGGGGACTGATGACCATAGATGTTAAGTCCCATAGTGCTCAGAGCCATTTTTGTGCGGTCTTTAGTGGAGGATGCCTAGACCGGAGTCGGTTTCCTTGGATGTCATGAGTATCTTCATGGATTTGTAATTGAGGGTTGGTCATGATTTTTTGGTTAACGCAGGAACTGAAATATATGTAACAGAAATCAATATTATTCGGCCTTTTTACGTAATAACAAAAATCTACATACACTAATGAGCCAAAACATGACCACCTCATTAATAACCTTTTGGTCTAGCTTTGGAACTCAGTAATGCACTGATTCTGCGTGGCATGCATCGGACTGCCCTTGGTAGGTTTTCCTAGGTATGTGACACCGTATGGCCACACGCAGTTCACGAAGTTGCCGTAAACTACAGGCCAGTCGTTTGTCGGTACAGAACTGGCGCCTTATAGCGTCCCTTATTTATTTATTTAGCGTATGGCTCATAACATCACAGTAAAAATTACAGAAACAACACGATTTAAAAAAAGATAACATATGTATAAACAGAGCAATAAATAACAGTTAGTGTATAAGGACACCACCAATTGTAAATTTACACTCACAGAAGAGCAATCCCAAACAAACATCCAGCTTAGATTGTAATATTGCTACATGAATTTGTTATGCTGAGGTTGGTGCTAATAGCCAATGAATAGAGTAAAAGCGGGTTGAAAGCCGTGAGCTGTCTGGGGAGGTTAACCGTGCGTTTACTAAGCAACTGTTTCACGACTGGGTATCTCGTCTAGGTTTACCACATTACCAATCAGACTAACATTGATTATAATCTTTTACAGTCATACAACAACCGGTAATATATATTTATAAAAGGGAGAATTTAAATAAAAAGAAAGAATTCAGTTTATATTTGCAAATTTATTTTAAAGATTGTTCATTGAAATTTCAGCATATTATACGTAAGTTATAACTGAGCTGGTGCCTTATTTACGATTGTGAAAATGTGAGATTGGAATCTTACTGAACACATAAAATATGGAGTCAAGATTGGGAGACTGGATACAACACTGCATTCATAAAACAACACACAAAGAACATTGAAACACATGCAAGAGAAAGTTAATCACTACAAACAGATTCAAATTTTTACCCAAAGAATTTACGTTCGTAGCACAATCCTGTCCGTCATGTAATTACCACACACTGGTATACTAAATTCATATTAACTCTTTGTGAAATCTTCCCAAGAAGAATAGCTGAGGGCTACTTTGATGATTACCACATGCTTCACGTGGTCAACTTGGTTTACACAAAGCGTATAACTCCACAATAATTTAGATAATAAAAATAAATTAGAACCAAAAGCAATTGACAAAAGAAAAACCTTGAACTGCTTACTAACGTCTTACTATTAACCTGATGGGTCAAACAGTTATATAACCACGTGGTACTGGTCTCACAAAGTACACCCCACGTGGGTTGAACATAAACAAAAGTTGCTATATTGAAAATATTATCAAGACCAGACGTTATAATCACACAAGCATTCGCATTTAAGATTGATCTTAGTTAGAGTTACTGACCAACACGTGGTTCCACTTTACTCACAAAGTAGTAACAAAGCAACTACCGGAAAATAATATGAACTTCACACGAGAATTACACTACGCTGCAATTTAAGATAGCATTAGATATCTTAGCTAAACCCGAAATAAAAGTGATTAAATTCTCAGTTAAGCTGAACTTAACAAATCCATTGTCCTACGGACTTAGCAGACTCGCGCTTAGCCGGAGATCTTACCATTTCAGACGCTCGCTACCGCCAGACTGCAACTCTCCAACTGGACTGCAACTGTCTACTGCCGGACTGCCACTCTCCAACTGCCGGACTGCAACTGCCTACCGCCGAGCGTGCTTCCTGAGGGTCGCTCACAAAGACAAACGAAAGGGGCCAGAGGGGCAGCTTCCTATACCAACATGACAAGGGACGGACCGGACCATACTAAGAATAGAAACCTCTTTGCTTTTAGGAACCGTAGCTACCTGTTCCAACGTTGGTCCTACTGTTCTCTAGCAGACAGCCTTGTCTGCTACCCTCAAGCATGCAGCTACAAACACATTTGATCATTCATCCTCTCACACAGAAGGGAAGGGGGATGACAGTATCTTATCATACACAGTATATAAAAGAAAGCGGATGTAGGTTCCGTATGAGACTGTGTGACATGAATTACATATAAAAATTACATATAAACTGTGCTTTAAAGTGTAGTAGTGTGACAGATCGTTCTTGTTTACGTGTAAAAGTAACACGTTCCACTACTCAGTCTCCTCCCAGATAGTCAGAAACGCCATAGTAAATTTAGGAGAGGAATTTACTCCATAAATGACATCAGATTTAAGAAATTAAACATGAAAGGAATCCAACAGAGACCTTTCATAACCCCAACGCTCCGGGAAAAGACTGTGCAGGGAATTTTCTGGCCATGCTAGGACATTCCCAAGCAGGCTTCTCACACCCTACTTAAACCAAAAGTGTAAAGAAAAGGCAAAAGGTCACCAGCTACTTGCTAAAACACAATAATTTCAAACATCTTTACAATCTACCAATTTCAAAGAGAGAAAAAGAAAAAAAAACACAATCTGTGACACCTATTTAAAAGATCGTGTAGACCTAAATCGGTCAGCAAGTAAAAACAATGGTTCCTGTGTCATTAATATGAAAACAATTTCTGGTTGTTACCCTTATGGAGTTCACCAGTATTTGCTCATTGCAAGAGCCAACTGATCACAGGCAAATTTATGACTGTTTATTAACAAGCAAAATTTATGAAAATAGCAAAGGTGCCACAGCAATTAAAAAAGAAACATGAAATAACATCAGTATTACAAGGTAGAACATTAAAATGCACAATCCGCAAAAGCAAAAAAATGATAAGAGAAAAAACATGTTTTACAAAGTGGTTATCGCAAAAAAAATTCTATATCTTATAAAACTAATAATTTGTAGGATTAGCATAACTATGTGGCACTAATTTAATCACTCTACTATATTTCAGTTAGTTAGCAAACAATGATCACTGTGTCATTATACTGAAACTACAATAATTATGTGATTTTTACCCTTAAGGGCTTCCTCACAATAAATATGCCCCATGCAAAGGCTAATCGATCACAGCCCAATGAGAATGAATAGCAATCTGACTGATAAAGGAAGCAGTGCTACAGTAATGAATTTACGAAACAAAATATCACAAATCTAATACATAACACAAGAACAAACATTGATCAATAAAACAGTACAATAGTCAACATCTAAAACAAAACACCAATGAATAAAACACCTGCAAAATACAAGAGTCAAAGTTTAAAAAAAATATAGAACACCTGCAAAATACAAGAGTCAGAGTTTAATAAACACCAATAAATCGAGTCCCTGCAAAACACATGAGTCAAAGTTTCTGTGACAGAAACACACGTATATGCATTGATCTAAGAACCGTATAATCACTGTTCACTGATACACTCACTAGTTCCACTGTTCCAAGGCACAGTATAAGGGGAGGGGGAGGGGGTTCGTCGCCGGAGCTGTCAGTAGGGATTTTTGTCCATCTGTTGCGTGCAATCCCGCTGTCTCTGCCCTCTCATGAAGTCTCTCCCGTGTCATGTACATCTCGATTTTGTTCCACGTTTGTATTGTCAAATTCGTGTGGTATCCTCTATTGACATGCCAGGTTGATATTCTTGGGCAAGGATGACACTTAATGGCTCTTCTTTGTGTCACCCTTAGCGACCAGAGAACATCGAACCATGATTTACTGTCGCTTGACAGTAGGCATCCGTCAGGAAATGTCGATAGGCGTCGTTGACGTCTGCAAGTTTCTTTGGACAGTACCTGTCAAAAGGCTCCATGCCCTTTGTGTTGTTTCACCGCGGCCGTCTCGTCACGGTCGCGTGCGTGAGGTGCGTTGCCAGGAGATGGATTTCCGCGCGGTGGACCGCTCGCCCATCTCAGGTCATAGCCTCGAGGAAAGGGTCGCCCGGGGCGGCCGCCCATTAGCAGCAGGTACAAGGGAAAGTGTTTTCCGGTACCCCTTCTTTTGTGGTTGACCGCGCTCCCGAAGTGGCCCGGTTGACAGCATCCCCCGCTGGGAAACCCGCCAGTTTACTACTAGTCCGGCTGCTCCCGCTGTCTCTTAAGAGTTTTGCCGGTTCGCTTTCACGTTCTCAACTGCATTCACAGAAATTTTTCATCATCCTTATGTGATTACACAATGTAATACATAATATCACTTAGTATTGTCTTTCACAATTTTTTAGACAGAAGTGAGACTTAATTTTTTTTTTAATAAAAAAATTAGATGAATCGACAGTATAAAATACAATTTAAATGACTTGACAATGTAAAAAAAATAGAAGTGAAATGACTTGACAATGTAAAAATAAAATAAATATTAAATGAACTGACAATATAATATTTAAATCCACATCACTAATGTGGTTCACTTACGTTCTAATAAATAAAATGCTATTTATTAATTCACTAAAATGAATAGGATTATGCCTTGCGCAAGTATAGGTCAGGACAGCATAGGGTTCACATGTTATTTACACACACACACACACATGCACACCTGTTGTCTATTCTACAAACTAACTACCCATAAACATGCATTACTCAAAATTCTACTTCTATCCACTACTAATTAATCCCACAAGCCGCTTCAATGCTACTTCAACAAAGTGTTTACACCACTACAGCAATGTTCTAATTCGCCCTCTTCTTGACGCTCGCGGCATACGTCTTGTCACATGATAAATGGAGAAACTTTCCTTAAACATACACAGTAAAAGAAACAATGGTTATTTACACGCAAAAACATTTATACCAGTTCACACACCTGAAAAGAGACTCGCAATTATACATTTATCATACTCATACATTCACACATAACACAGTAAGAAAATTTCATCTAAAATTACGTTATCACAAGAATTAATCACACAGATGGCTCTGAGAAGGTAAAAATGTCTGCACTATACAGGTTATACTACATTTTCTTACCCATTTTGCTGCGATTTCGTTCCTTCTTTACGTTACCTTTCGCTTCCAAATCAGTTATTTCGCCTGTGGTGGTTATTCTGGATTCATTTCTCATGAATGGCAAAATTGAGGTCACCTCTATTCTGTAAAACAGTATCATCTTAACATATTGAACTTACAACAGACACAAAAGATTCGAATCCTCCTGTAGTTTAAGTGACAAATGTTTTGCTTCATCCTTATTACCTTAAACCAAGCTTTCCTTCGTTCCCATAATCAAAATTATTTAATCATCCTCTACCTTCAAGAGGGAAACTTACTCAGTACAAATCATATAGGCTGCAGTGCATCCCGCACCAGCGAAAACAGTAAGCTGCAATGCTCACAGCATCAGCAAAATCACATAAACGTCGCTTTTCTAGGACAAGTATTCACGCAGAATAGTTTTTCGGGCTTTGGCTCAACATCAATCAAGACTACAAAAAGGATCTATATTTCCGTTCCATTCTCCATTTGCTGAAAAAACTGC
Organism: Schistocerca nitens; assembly: GCF_023898315.1. Lineage (NCBI taxonomy): Eukaryota > Metazoa > Arthropoda > Insecta > Orthoptera > Acrididae > Schistocerca > Schistocerca nitens. Next base: position 498,539,471 of record NC_064619.1, on the reverse strand, counting down.
TCGTATGACTACCACAATAATATTTCAGGGCCACGTAAATTACACAAACCACAATTCTTCTTTCACCTTGAAGGGAATCAATATACTTACGAAATCCACAGACAGCACTTTACGTACTCAGCTATAAAGAACAAAAAAAGACATATATCATCAATATTAACATATCATCGCATATTGGGAAGCCAATGGTTAAACAATCGTATTATCGCATCCTGTTTTCAAGATTCCAGATTTACTCATTCCTTTCTCAGAGTTCTCCTATCTTAAAATATTCATACAGCACGCATACTATAGTAAGAGATCCTCATTTATACTGACAGATATAGAATAGTAATAGATAGATAGTAGCACTGAAAGCAGAAAATCGGAAACAAGGCTACTAACAGCTGGGGACCTGGGTTTGCCAGACCCATAATACCCACAGATCGGATATTCCCCTGAGTTTTTGCACTAATTCAGCAACGATCTTGCTTCTCTCAGGAGCGACTCCTTTCAATTTACACACAAAAAAAACATAAACAGCATTTTACTCGTTCACAAAGAAACCTTTTATCTTCACATTTGGAACCAACCTAAATCCTAATTGCACAAGGATAAAAAAAATTAAAACATCACTTCAATCAATCACATAGAAACATCTTTATCATTAATTTTTGCCAACATATTATTCAGAATGCATACGCTACAAATTTAAACTAATCAATTCATTCTCCTCTCTATAAACCCTATGTACTCATTTGCCATGTCGCTCATTTGTTCCGATTGGGCGCCTTCTGCGCTGATCGTTTATCATTGCCGGTTTTGTTCAGTTCCATTTGCCGGATTATGTCTAGGGTTGGCCGGCCGAATTTCAACATCATGAGGTGCTCCGCCTACAGTCCTATTCCCACCGTGTTCATCGTAGTAACGATGCTGGTTGCCGTACCTGTTGCGTTCACGATCTTGTCCCCATCCTCTATCATTTCTGTTGTTCCACCTGTGTTCGCGACTGTTACCCCAGTTTCTATACGGCCTGTCCCGATTATTGTTTCATTCGCGTCGCGACGACCAGTCACGCCGTTGATTAGTAATACGGCCACGACTGCGATCGCGCTGCTGTGCCCCGTAATAATTTTGTGCCTGATTAGGCGGACATTCTGCTGTATTGTATTCCAACTCTTGGAGAAGTGTTTTAAACGTTTCCACGTCCTCTTTGCATCGTCCCGCAAGAATGACGTGCCGCAAGTGCATCGGCAATTTGGTGATGCATATCCTAATTAGTTCCGCAGGCCCGTATGGGTCGTATAAAAATTGATTTGCCTGCAGCATGTGGTCGAATAGGCGTGCAGGGCTGCCGAAACCAGACTGGTTCAAATTTGGCAGCATAATTATGCCATGTTTGACCCTATCTTGTGCCGCTTCCGACCAATAGGCGGAGAGAAAGGCTTGTCGAAACTCCCGAGTGGAGTTGCAGTGACGCGCTGCCGACCTCATGCGACTCGCCGGTTCGCCTTCCAAATAGCCACACATATACTCTATCTTATGTGAACTTGCCCAGTCGGGAGGAAGACAGAACTCAAATTGCTCGAGCCATGCTCGTGGATGTATGCCTTTTTGAGAATTTCGGAATATCTCAAACTTACTTACCGTAAGGAAATGTTTGAAATCAAATCCCCGCATTTCCTCCTGTCGAGGCCCTTGTATGTTTCTATTTGTCTCATGTCTGCCCCTCAAATTACATTCTTCCCTGTCGTCAAAATCTCCCTCGTGGCCGGAGTCCCTCTCTGCACTGTTCGTACGGCTATTTTTATTGCTATTGGCGAGTTTGGAATCACACGCCATGCGGTTTTCCAGATGCGCCACGCGTTCTTGTAATTCGCCTGTTACAGCTTTGTGCTGTCTGTTCACTTTGAATTGTCCCTTCTGAAATTTAAGAAGCGAACGCACTTCTTCGGTCTCTGCGGCCGCTACCCGTGTAGTATTGTTCTCGCTTTCCATCAGCTTCATCGTGCCTACAATGTCCGCTAATGCCGCAATCTTATCATCTATTTGTCTCTTGTCCTCCGCCCCAGTCTGCTTCAATTGTTCAACCTGCTGTTCCAACGCGTGGATCGCTAAACTGTTGTCCGCTATTGTGTTGCTAACGACCGTGGGACAATGCGTTTCCGCCTCCTGGACCCTCTAGAGTACCTGCTGGCGATCTCTTTGGCATTCTTCTCTCAGCTCTTGGAAATTCCTAAGTAGCCGTTCTTCGCTTTCTTTAGATTCGGCCTCGCCACTGCGCTTGCTCTGTTCTAGGGCTTGCAGACGGTCATCGATTTGTTCAAATGTACGGCCTAATTCTTTCATAATATCACTTTTTATTTCATCGGACACTCTCTGCATCGACTTGTCGACTTTATTTGTCTGCTGGATTAGTTTTTCGTCTATTTGTTCGCCTAGCTCTCGGATCGATTTCTCAGATTTTTGCGTCATTTGTTCGCCTAGCTCGCGGATAGATTTTTCGGATGATTCTTTTTGTTCTCGGAACGATTTTTCAGATTTCTACGTCATTTGTTCGCCTAGCTCGCGGATCGATTTTTCAGATGATTCTTTTTGTTCTCGGAACGATTCTTTATTTTGTTGCAATAAGGCTTTCATGAGTTCTACCAAATCAATTTGGTTAGTTGGAGGCAAATTAATTTGTGGCTCTGATGTGAGGCCGTTCGTGCTGTTTTGCATTTCGTCTGAAGTATTCCCCATTGCATTTTCGGAACCGCCCGACGCGTTAATATTGGAAATCAAATTATCCCCTTGGTCCATGTTGCTTAAGTTGGTTACGTGTCAGCATTAGTGCAATTTACACCCAGTACGCAACACACTAATCACAATAAATGTGTCCCCCAAAAATTACGACAGTCACAAGAAAGATACCCAACCTAGTACGCACTTTTTCACACGCAAAACAAATTTTTATGTTTGATCGAAACAGTGGAATTTACAAGCGAGAGAAAAAAAAACACACATATAAAACACACACATATAGAAAACAAAACAAGACAAACAACACAACGCCGCACAACAACGCAGTGAATCTTTAGAAAGTCTCCTCAGAAACAACGCAGAAGTTGTTTGAGTGCTGTTGGGAAAAAAAATTAAGATTATACAACGCTTGCAATCTAACGTCTCAGAGATTCCAGAGTCTAGCGGAATCACAGAACAGGGTCGCCATGTGTAATATTGCTACATGAATTTGTTATGCTGAGGTTGGTGCTAATAGCCAATGAATAGAGTAAAAGCGGGTTGAAAGCCGTGAGCTGTCTGGGGAGGTTAATCGTGCGTTTACTAAGCAACTGTTTCACGACTGGGTATCTCGTCTAGGTTTACCACATTACCAATCAGACTAACATTGATTATAATCTTTTACAGTCATACAACAACCGGTAATATATATTTATAAAAGGGAGAATTTAAATAAAAAGAAAGAATTCAGTTTATATTTGCAAATTTATTTTAAAGATTGTTCATTGAAATTTCAGCATATTATACGTAAGTTATAACTGAGCTGGTGCCTTATTTACGATTGTGAAAATGTGAGATTGGAATCTTACTGAACACATAAAATATGGAGTCAAGATTGGGAGACTGGATACAACACTGCATTCATAAAACAACACACAAAGAACATTGAAACACATGCAAGAGAAAGTTAATCACTACAAACAGATTCAAATTTTTACCCAAAGAATTTACGTTCGTAGCACAATCCTGTCCGTCATGTAATTACCACACACTGGTATACTAAATTCATATTAACTCTTTGTGAAATCTTCCCAAGAAGAATAGCTGAGGGCTACTTTGATGATTACCACATGCTTCACGTGGTCAACTTGGTTTACACAAAGCGTATAACTCCACAATAATTTAGATAATAAAAATAAATTAGAACCAAAAGCAATTGACAAAAGAAAAACCTTGAACTGCTTACTAACGTCTTACTATTAACCTGATGGGTCAAACAGTTATATAACCACGTGGTACTGGTCTCACAAAGTACACCCCACGTGGGTTGAACATAAACAAAAGTTGCTATATTGAAAATATTATCAAGACCAGACGTTATAATCACACAAGCATTCGCATTTAAGATTGATCTTAGTTAGAGCTACTGACCAACACGTGGTTCCACTTTACTCACAAAGTAGTAACAAAGCAACTACCGGAAAATAATATGAACTTCACACGAGAATTACACTACGCTGCAATTTAAGATAGCATTAGATATCTTAGCTAAACCCGAAATAAAAGTGATTAAATTCTCAGTTAAGCTGAACTTAACAAATCCATTGTCCTACGGACTTAGCAGACTCGCGCTTAGCCGGAGATCTTACCATTTCAGACGCTCGCTACCGCCAGACTGCAACTCTCCAACTGGACTGCAACTGTCTACTGCCGGACTGCCACTCTCCAACTGCCGGACTGCAACTGCCTACCGCCGAGCGTGCTTCCTGAGGGTCGCTCACAAAGACAAACGAAAGGGGCCAGAGGGGCAGCTTCCTATACCAACATGACAAGGGACGGACCGGACCATACTAAGAATAGAAACCTCTTTGCTTTTAGGAACCGTAGCTACCTGTTCCAACGTTGGTCCTACTGTTCTCTAGCAGACAGCCTTGTCTGCTACCCTCAAGCATGCAGCTACAAACACATTTGATCATTCATCCTCTCACACAGAAGGGAAGGGGGATGACAGTATCTTATCATACACAGTATATAAAAGAAAGCGGATGTAGGTTCCGTATGAGACTGTGTGACATGAATTACATATAAAAATTACATATAAACTGTGCTTTAAAGTGTAGTAGTGTGACAGATCGTTCTTGTTTACGTGTAAAAGTAACACGTTCCACTACTCAGTCTCCTCCCAGATAGTCAGAAACGCCATAGTAAATTTAGGAGAGGAATTTACTCCATAAATGACATCAGATTTAAGAAATTAAACATGAAAGGAATCCAACAGAGACCTTTCAAGATAATATATAGTCGATTCCCTCTTGGGTCGCCATTAGGAAACCCTGTGGGTCACCCTCATATGCCCTTAGTGGGCATTCCTGCACGATGTGTTTGACCGTCTGTCTCTTAGCGCCACAGTCGCAAGCGGCCGAAGGAAGTTTACCCCATCTGTGTAAGGGGCCGGCGCATCTCCCACAGTTGGTTCTGATGCGATTAAGAGTTGACCAAACGTTGCGAGGGTAATCAAATCCTTTTAGTTTACTAAAGATGCATGATATACTGTGGCAGTTTACTGCTGTTCTGCCCTCCCATTCCTCTTTCCATCGGTCATTTATTTTAAAATTTGTTTGGTGTAGCGCCTGTGCTGTGTTTAATGGAGGATGCCTAGACCGGAGTCGGTTTCCTTGGATGTCGTGAGTATCTTCATGGATTTGTAATTGAGGGTTCGTCATAATTTTTTGAAATTCTCTAACAAGAGCGTGTTCTCGGCGTAGGTTAGGAGGGGCTATGTTACTGAGAACGGGCAGCCACGCTGTAGGAGTTGGCCTGATTGTGCCTGACATAATACGCATTGTTGCATTAAGTTGGCTATCTACCATGTGTATATGTTTGCTGTTGAGCCACACTGGGGCACAGTATTCTACCACTGGATACACCAAGCCAAGTGCGGATGTTCTTAAGGTAGATGCTGTGGAGCCCCAAGTGGTGCCACAGAGCTTCTGCAATATATTGTTGCGTGTTTTATGTTTCGCTGCAGTTTTCGTCAGGTGTACTTTGAATGTTAGTGTCCTATCTAGGGTAACCCCAAGGTACTTTGGGTGTTTGTTGTGATTTAGTATTTTCCCGTCTAGATATACTGTTGTGAACTGACAAGAGCAGCCAGTCCACAATAAGGTAGCCGATAGGGCACGCGTAACTCACGCCGTCTTGCGTTAAATCTGAAACAGTATAGGTGATGAAAGCTATAAAGAAAAGAACGGAGCTTCTCATATACTTAACTTTAATTTGTTCTTGTACATCTCTATGGTGAATACAAGTGAGACTCTCTCCAGATATGGATAACTGCGCCTTGCTAGGTCGTCCGTACAACTGGGGCCGAGTTCTCGTCAGTCTCTCGAGACCTGCCATGTGGTGGCGCTCGGTCTGCGATAACACAGTGGCGACACGCGGGTCCGACATGTACTAAAGGACCGCGGCCGATTTAAGCTACCACCTAGCAAGTGTGGTGTCTGACGGTGACACCACATATACATTGGTTCTCTGTTGGCCACTTTGTTGTTCAAATGGAAGGCAGATACTTCCGTCTTTGTAGCACTAGGTTGTAGCCTCCATTTCCTAAAGTACTCGCTGAGAATCCCTAGGTCACTTGTAAGGATATCTTCGGCAATTTCTATATTTCTGTGGGCTGTTGCCAGAGCCCAGTCGTCAGCATAACCAAATTTGCGCGATCTGGTTGCAGGCATGTCAGCGATGTAAAGGCTGAAAAGAAGGGGCGCAAGGACAGAGCCTTGTGGGAGTCCATTATTGGGTTTCAACTGTTTACTTCTCTCATTCCCCATTATTACTTGGAAGGTTCTATTTGACAACATATCGTCAATGAGGTTGGTTATCTTCTTGCAGGTGACGGTACAGATTAATTTGTACACGAGTCCCTGTTTCCAAAGTGTATCATAGGCTGCTGTTAGGTCTATGAATGCTGCAGCTACTGTATGTTTCTTCTGCAACCCCGCCTCTATATATGTGGTCAGTGGTAGGACTTGATCTGTACAGCAGCGATAGGGACAGAATCCTGCTTGTTCGATAGGGATTTTTTTTTTAGTATAGTTTGGCCTATTCTGTTGAGGAGCAGTCTTTATAGTAATTTATAGACCATACTGAGAAGGGCAATGGGGCGGTAACTCTCTCGTCTATCGCCTGGTTTACCAGGTTTCAGGACTGCGATGATCTTTGCTCGTTTAAGTGAGGGAGGAATGTTACCCACTTGGAGAATGTCCCTAAAGAACTTAGCCAGCCATTGTTTGCTGTAGGCTCCGACATGTATGAGGAACTCAGGGTGGATACCATTGAAACCCGGAGCTTTGCCTGGTTTAACCTTCTTCAGAGCATTGGTAACGTCCTCGATATCTGATGAATATTCTGAGTCCATTTCACGGGTCCTTTTTAATGTTTTTAAGTCCTTCTTCACTTTTGTTGTGTGCTTTCTATGTCGTGGGGCTCTAGACGCAGAAACTGTGCGGGATGCAACCTTGTTGGAAGATATTTCGTCCTTTCTATTTGATCTTTTGGGTTCAGATCAGGTGAATTTAGTGGGGAAGGCATCAACATGAGTTCACTATTACGCTCCCCAAACGGCTGTAGCACGATTCTGGCCATGTGGTAGTTATTCTGCTGCGAGGTGTCACCGCCAGCGAAGAAGACATCGAGAATGGCGGGATGTCGGTCAACTGCGATAATGTTCACGTAATCCATATCTGTCCTGATACCGTCAATGCGCAGTGTATATTTCGAGCAGCCATTCACCTGGACGATGGCGTATCCAACACAGTCATCGGCCTAACGTGACAAGAAACATGATTCATCAGCTCATTTGACACATTTCCATCGATCGACGGGCCATCCACGACGATTCTGTGGTCGACACAATCTTAAATGGCGATATCGATGGATCAAATTGGGAACACCCGGGGGTCACTCGCTGCAGAGTCCCATCTTTAAACTGTGCGCTGATCTGTGTGTTCCTAAGCCCTGCATCAGCGTTGCACTCTGTTGCCAAATTTATCACAGCTCTCCTTTGACCCCCACGTTCTGTGATGAGACATGGACTTCCCTCAACTTGTGACCTAATCGTGGTTTGACCCTCCTTCAACGGCTTTCTACACATGCTCATGATAGTGGCGTTTTACAGCCGACCATCCCCGGCTTTTCTGACAGGCTCGTCCCCAGTCCCCAGTCAGTAGTGATGCTCTGTTCCCTGATAGCGTCAAGTGTTTGCAACGCCACTGGATCTCATCCAGTCTTGCGTGGAGGGGTGGGGGGAGAGGGCAGTTAACGCGATGTTTTGCCTCATCAGTGCACATGCATTCATTACTGAGTATCGTAGACTCCAGCACAGATACGTAACTAAACCTTACTTTCAGCTCCAATTATTTTATTACAAATAATTTTGTTTTTAATTCCTGCTATGTATCATGGCACCTTCTTCAACATGAGATCATATTTTGCGACATTTGATTCGATCTTTCTCCACGCAGGACGAGGAGTGTGCCGCAGTGAGTTGGCCACGCCTGGAGACGCGCAGGTGAAGGTGCGGAAAGCTGCCGTAGCCTACCGCGGCGCCACCCTCATCACCGACAACGGAGCTCTGTGCCAGTCACTAGGCAGCGCCGCCAGGACTGCGTACCAGGCCACGCGGTTACTGTGGAATCTGCGAGCGACGTTCCCGGCCACCAACTTCACCCAGGCCTTTTTTTTTTGTTAATTAATAATTTCTAGATCGCTACACTTTCTTTAAATAGGGATTTTCAAAAACACTTCTACTAACTTTGAGGACAGGTTTCTTGCAACAAAGCAAGAAAAAGTTCATATGAACAATTGTTCGTAAATCCGTTGTTTTAGATTAATTACTGAAAGCTGACCTTCAACGGCTTTCCATGTACAAACCAACAAAGTCAGTTACCTGTGGACCGTTTCCACTCATTGTATTCTGGACGGCGTGGTGTTCCACGGGAGACTTGTTCATCTGTCTTTAACGTATCCATTACATGTCTGTACTACAGGTAGTGAATATTCCATTCAAACGTGGGAGGATATTCATTTCGTGAGGATATTCATTTCGTGAGTAGGCAGACTTGATTTTTACGTACGGTCTAGTGAAAGTTAATGGGCATGTATCAGACGATGTTTCCAGACCTAAGATAGCAGAGTCATCGAACATTTGGTCCTGTGTGTGGTTTCGTTGCCCAGACAGGACCCAGAAATCGAGGAAAACTACTTGTTACTCGTACGTCCGATCAGAAACAGATGTTCTACGTGCTGTCGAAGAGCATGGTATCAGAGCGAGAGAAGCAGCCCTGGCATGTGATACATATTCAAGTTCAGCGTGCAGAATACCTCACGAGGAACTCATGTATCCGTAACGACTTCCGCGTGAGCAGGGTCTTAACCCTGTTGGTCACACACCACGGAAGAAATTTGCTGATATGTTTCTTTAAACACAGCCGGTCCGTTGTTTTTGTCTTCAGTTTTGTTTACAGACGAGATAGCGTTTGGAAGAGACGGAATAACAAATTTCCACACCAATACATATGGGATGATCGCAATCCTTGTGCTACAGTACAGGCTAGACATCAGGATCAGTTTAAGAGTAACATGTAGTTGGAAATTGTAGGTGACTATCTGGCAGAGCAGCATCTGCAACCTACGTCCTCTACTATTTGATGGGTGTAATCCAGTCTCTGTCTTCCTCTATAGTTTTTGCCCTGTAGTATCATAGAAGCCATTCCCTGGTGTCTTAACGGATGTCGTATCACCCTGTCCCTTCTCCTTGTCGGTGTTGTTCACATATTCCTTTCCTCTCCGATTCTGCCCAGAATATCCTCATTCCGTACCTTATCAGACCACCAGGTGCTCTTTACAGGGGCTTTATTCATAACAACCTCCAACACCCTTCAGAAGATGCTCTGCAAATACTCAGTGTTCGGACTGGTATCTACCATGGATAGGTAGAGGAGGTCCAGTTCCATGGGCTGCCCATTGCCCCAACCTCATTCCTTTGTGTCATTATCCATGGGAGCATCTTAAGCTTTTTATGCATACATCAGACCACCCAGATGCGGAAACTCTACATTGACGTATCATGGAAGTCTGCGAAAAATTTCGAAACTTTATTCGAAAGGGCGCGACAATCCATGATTCGACGACTGCGTGTGTATTTAGAAGCAAGAGGACATTTCAGGAATTTATTATGAGTTTATGTGTTGGTGAGCTGTTGTCACCTAAATTGTAAACTTCATGAATAAGTCGAAAATGAAGTGCTGTATAATGGCTCTTGTTTCACCCACACATCGCGGTTACTTTCAGGCCATACATTCGCTACCGCAGTAGCTCGTCAGTTTACTGCTCACAGTTCGGCAAGTTGTGATTTAGTGAACTGACTATTTTGTCATTCCGTTTGTGTTTGAATGTCAGTCGACGTGGTACCCAAAGAGCACAAACTTTGCGTATTTTAGAGATTCATGGACTTTTGTGAAGCTCAGTCAGGTGGCTGCACTCATAATGCACGTGAATTTACTCTTTTCAGATTAATTTTTTTTTCTCTGGTAAATGTGGACAAATCGTCATCCACAGTAAAATATTCTGAAACCACTACGAATAGAGCTGTTCTCCGAAACAACACAGCTAATGCACAAGAAAAAAGTCAGGTAAGGCATCTCTTTCTTGAGTCAGTGCTGTGAATCTGTGGACACAACGAGTGCCTTCGCGGTTTGAAATGTAGATGTAGATGTAGACTAGTCTTCTTGTATACAGACCCTCTGCTGTCGGACCTCCAGGCTTCAAAATCTACTGGGCAATAAAATTCTTTGTGCATTTTCATTCACCTCATTTTGAAAAGAAGAATCTTGAGCACAGGTACTAATAAATAACTTTCTTCTCTTTATGCTGGATGTCGAGACTCGCTGTAGTGTTGCGCTCAATGGGGCATCACGTCTTCGCGATCAAGCAGGACTGAGATGAAGATACATGTCTGGCTGCTTCTTTTGCCACTGAACTACTGATTGAGATGTAAGTACCTTACAGCGTCCAGCTGTGACTTACCATGCTTATCATAGAGTTATTCTAAATTGGACTGGAGGCAGATATTCTATTGCAGGAAGAATCAGTACACTTACGAGCAGCTGAATTATGTCTCCGTCTCTGGTATAAAGAGAGCGTAACTGTCACCGCATGGAATAGGATATGGGTTCAGTTTACTTTCTTTTGTGTTAACAATCGTATGATGGTTATTCTTACTGAATATATTCAGAGATACGTCAGTGTCTTATAGATTAACTCACACCCAGACCTCGATATGATACAATTTGTCTGAGGAAGTGAAATGGGACCGTTATTATTCTTAACATACGTAATAGAATTATCCGATAGCATCGGCAACACAGTAAGATCAATCGCTGACCCTTCTTTTGCCTATAGGAAAGTACCATGGCAGGACGATCGTAAAGAAATCCATAAAAACTTGGACAATATTTGTCGCTCATGTAATGAATGTCGTCTCTCTTAAAATGTGGATAAATGCAAGCTAAGTACTACAACAAGATAAAGAACTCGGTGGATGAATGCAAGATAAAAGCTTCGACGAAGACAAAGAATCCGATTGTATAAGACTACTAGTGAACACCTTGAGCCATTCACACTGAATATTTAAGGGTAATGTTGAGAAGCGTTATGATCTGCCAACGAATTTCCTTGCGCGTTAGTACGCTGTTTCGGAATTCGGTGCGACACGCCTGCCCCGAAAGGAATACGCACAGCGGAATAACGACGAGAGCCGATGTGCCGGCCACCTTAGATGTTGTTTTTACGCGGTTAAGTAAATACCAGTCTGGTACCCATACCGCACATCACTTACACAGTTCGCAAACATTTAGAAAACGCTATCACACTTTCACATGGATAAGGGCCACGAAAACAGGAAGACTAAGAAGCGCTATCAGTATTAGGAAATGTGAATGATGTACTTGCATCTCCTGGACGGTTTCTGGGAAAGTGCAGCTCTTCTGTTAATCGTATTGGCGCAAACGCTTATGCGGGCGGTAAGATTAAAATAGGAATCACAATGGGCCTCGAATGGATTCTGTGACACATTGATACGATCTTAAAGACGGTTTAGCCCTTCAGTTGAAAGGTTCTGAAAACTTTAATGATTTTTCTTGGAAGAAATCCAATATAGTTGTCGTGAAATTCAGCTTTTTGATTTAAAGTACCCGCATTTGAGCCTAACAGTGAGACTACAGGTATGTAGCTACCACTGTTGTGCGTGTCGTGCAGAGACCTTGAGAACGGGTCGTGTTAAGACCCGTAGAGTTATTTTCTCCTGAATTAATATCGGACTGGAATAATTGCTAATAATGGTACAAGGACTACTGCACTGTGCTCTACACAATGGCAAGCGAAATATACAGAGTGTTCCAAAGTCTTTGCGACATCCGGGTAGGGGAAATGGTTCACGGCATATGGAACAACGTTTGTTAGCACCAAAACGTTTACTTACACATCACTGTGACTCGAGGCTCCTTTTATGCGAGTACTTGATCATGCACAAGATAGAAGTCACTTCGCCAGAAGAACATGGTAGGTGAAACACCGTGGAAGTAAGAGTTTCTATGCAAGAGATACAAGACGTGAATCTTCCTAATCCCTAGCGGTATTGCCAATGCGGTAACTGGAAATGGCGGTGCAAATAACGTCTTTGAGTCGCCGATCGAAAGATTTAAGTCAACTCCCTGCAGATCACTCAAACTTGAACGGACCACAGAGAACCATTGACATGCGTCTGTCAGTGCAGGCATTGTAAAGTTCATGGGAGTGGTCACCCTCATACGGATCAGCGCAGGACACAGTAGGTTCAATCTGTGAGATGTACGGACATAGCCTTGATCTTCTTACCATGTCTTCCACTTGAACAAAACTTACACAAAGAGGAAAAGGTCAAATGAACACATCACGTTGTTTCCACATCCACAAGGCAGACGATGCTATGATACTGCAGGTTCTTCACTCCCAGTGAGCATCATATTGAGAAATAGTTTGTTGATTCTCGTATATATTACAATAAATATTGCCTAGCAACTGTGTTTGCCTCCTGCTCGTGCCCTAAGGAAAAATTCCTTAGTGTAAGTAAAATTACTACAGAAATATCTGCTTTTATCGCAATACAGAGTGTTAATTCGAGATTTCTATTCTGCCTGACACATCACGCTTTAGTGTCACGTCTATATAAAGCGTACAGTGTGCAGGACTGACGGAGAGAGGGCTCATACGCATATTGTGACAACTGCCTACAGTGAGATTGAAGCCACTTAACTTGGAAAGTTAAGTAAAGCAGAGGAACAGATAGAATTCTAGAGATAGTACCGACAGCACGTACGAAATTCATTGATATAAGCGACTCTGGCATAGGAAATATTGTTATAGCCTAGCGTCTGGCGCCTTGGTAGAATAATTTCCGAGACAGTGAAACTGGTCGGGTGTTCGCATGTTACTGTCGCAACCACCTATGGACTGCGGTTGAAGGACGCTAAAATTCTGAGTCGGTGGAAAAGCGTCTAATGTTCACACGTCTTTTCAGAACTGGGGCAACTGTTAGCCTGTCCTGTGAAGCAGGATAGGTGGCGACCTATAGAAGATTTGTGGACGGATAAAAACACTGATACAGGCGAAGTGTTTCGGAACTCAGTTTGACATGCTCTGTCGAACATGTTGAACCTATACCGCCTATAACATTAACCTTATTGTATTCCAAAGGCGGACAGAAACGCAGTTGTGGTGATATTGTTTCTGCCCAGCAATGTACATGTACAGCTTGAGGAATTCCACACGCACATGTATCGAAAATATCTCCATCCCAGATGCTATTCCATGCTTTTCTACAGGAGGAAGTAAGTTCTTCTAACGTATAAAGGAAATTTAGTCGTAACGATAGTTCTATTGTTGGAAAGCCTAGACAGTGAAATTAATATGAAATGAGCTCTCGTCCAGGCCTTGAAAGACCAAAGAATGTTTGTTTTGTTTTCTTTTATGGTGCAAAAATAGCCAGGGTCATATACGCGCCTATGTCAAAACTGTGAAACACGAAAACAAAGACAGGAGTTAAAAACGACTAAGCGTCAATCTCAGTCGACAGAAGAGAAGGCAGTTAAAAACAGGGAAGCGGTGAAAGGTCTATAAAATACGCCATAGAGAAACTACACGTCAGTCAAAATCGACAGAAGAGAAGACAGCTTAAACGAGGGACGCGAAGAAAGATCTATAAAACACGCCATAGAAAAACGGAGGTTCAGAACTTAAATTTAAATGGTCTTCGCCATATTGCTACGACGGATAAAAAGTAGAATGCGGTCGACAGTCCGCTCGTCGTTTGCTAAAACGGCCGACAACTCGGATGTGGTCTCTCTCTGTCAGCTAATGCTCTACCCTGAGTAATGTTGTATGCGAAAAAGGGGTAAAGTAAAATGTCAGAAAGAACAGAATAGTGTAAGTGAAGGAAGTGCTGTGGCCGAGCGGTTCTAGGCGCAAAGTCCGGAACCGCGCGACTGCTACGGTCGCAGGTTCGAATCCTGCATCGGGCATGGATGTGTGTGATGTCTTTAGGTTAGTTAGGTTTAACTAGTTCTACGTTCTGTGGGACTGATGACCACAGATGTCCCATAGTGCTCAGAGCCGTTTGAACCATTTTTTGAAGGAAGTACTCGTTGGTAGAAAACGATGGCACAGAACAAGAAAGGCGAATGTATTACAGATATGTTTTGTAATACAGCAATGTATTGTAGCAGCACATCAGCCAAACGTAGAATTAGAAAAGCGTGTGTCTTACAGATAAGTTTTGTAATACAGCAGTGTTCTGCAGTGGCATCTCACGCAGCTCCGCCGTCAGCAGGGAACGCCAGCCTCGCAGTGTTACCGCACCCTAGGGCCCCGCTGAGCCGCGTCCACTGCAGGCGAGGATACGACAACGCCTCGTCCCCTGCGCGCCGTGGGTTCGGCGTCCTCTCCTGCGTCTCACCGTCTACTGGAGGTGGACATTGGATCTCTGATGTGTGGTGAACCTAAGAAATAAATCTACTCTGGCAATTTGAGTGTTCTTTATTGGCTCCTGCTGTTACTAGAGAACCCGCATGCCGGATTTGAATAAATCTTACCAACCGCCCAGACAAATCTGCTGCTGGTTTTCCCACCCTCCAACGACGTATATGCTGCCCAGCACTTGGGAGTCAAAAGACAGGCCGTATTCCCTCTAAAATACTGAGAATTTCTTGAGCATCAAATGTTCTACGCAACCCACGAGCAGCTCGTGCCACACGCGTGACAGTCGTGTGATCACGTTACTGTGACGTCATCGACGCCGTGGATTTCATTATATCATGGTTGTAGTCTTTGACCTCTGCGGCATTTGGGTGCTCTAATCGGGGTGTAACGACATGAACAGTGCGATCAGCTCTTATCGACTCGGAAGCATTCCCCGCTAAACTGTTTTGTAGTTTCTAGCTTGTTATGGTGATTCAGAAATGAAGGATGAAATTGTAGTTATTGTGCACATACCGTACGGTAGGGAGAATTAACAATGAAATTCGTTGGTGATTTGGGGTGCGAAAAAAAATGCAAAATCTGCATTTAATGTTAATGGCTGACACCTCTGAAAACAGCAGGTCCAACCTGTATGGGAATCGAGGCAAACTGAGCTTGGATTGCAGACGTGGATATATTACTCCACGATTCCTGAAATCAGCGCAAGAGATCATCAGTTATAGTGGTTAGTGACTCGTGGTCCGCCAGTGTCTTGGCAGTCCATGATTAGACGTGCGTGAGAGATCTGTAGAACATGTTGGCCACAACAAAAGTGGAACATCGTCTGTGTGCAGAAACTTGCTGCCTGTCTTGTTGGAAAATAACCTTAAGCAGACCTCGAAGATAGGGCGCGACCATTGACCTTAATACAACAGAAATGTATCGTCTGCTGTCCAAATTACGAGGTATATGAACAAGAGATGAGTGTGTCGTGCACGAAATTGTACACAATACCATCACACGAAATGCTAGTTCTGTATAACGATGACAATCACTATCTGGTGACAATCGTTCTCTTAGGAGCCTCTACACATTGGTTCGTGCATTGTGATACTGTACATAGAACCGGGATTCGCCTCAAAAGACGACGTCGTGTAATTTCTGTCTTCAGTGTGCTCCTCTGTGATCCTGCGTCAAGGGAAGCCGTAAAATTGTCTGCAAGCAGACAGTCAGCATCGCTTCAGACGTCGTGGCACTCTTCGTGTGAACATTCGTCTGCTACAAAAAGAAGACACATATCCAGGTAGAAGGTATGTGAAGTAACTCTACGAGCGGCTGATAAGGCCCTCACAAACTTTTATTTTGAGCCGTCATTCTGTTTACTGATTTGACAAGACCTGCCACGAATCCCTCTCCTGCGCCAGCCTCTTCATACCAGAGGATCACTTGAAATATACGTCCTCAATTACTTGCTGGATATATTCATTTTTCTGCTGGTCTGGCCTTCTAAAGCCCCTTACTACCATTTATATTATTTCCTGATGCCCTAACGCATGTTATATCAATATGTCCCTTCTTCTTTTCAATGTTTTCCTATGTTCCTTTGTTCGCTGATTCTGTGGGAAACATGCTCATTTCTTACCTGGTAAGTCCTCTTTAATTTTCAACATTCTTCTCTTGCATATCACGTCAAAGGCTTCGATTACCATCTATTTCGGTTTTTCATCAGTCAATATTTCACTGTCAAACCATGCTGTGATCTATACGTTCATTCTCAGAAATTTCTTCCACAAATTTAGGTATTAGTAGAGTTCTCTTGCCCATGAATGCACTTGCTAGGTTGCTTGTTACGTTCTCCTTGCTCTGTCCATCATATGCTATTTTGGCACCTACTTCGTGATCGTCAATGCAGATGTTGAGTTTCTCGCTGTTCTTATTTCTGCTACTCCTATTACTTTCGTCTTTCTTCAGTTTAGTCTCAATCAGTATTCTGTAATACATCTTTAAATTTACTGAGTATACCAGTGTCATCAGCGAATGAATTTCAGATCCGGGAAAAATTATTCTATTTCCGTCATTGAAAGAAGGGGCGAGAGACTACATCCCTGTCTTAGGCCTTTTTAACTCGAGCACTTCGTTCTTGGTCATCCAGTTTTAATGTTCTTCCTTGGTTCTTATATATATTGGTTATTATCCGTCTTTCCTTATAGTTTATCACTATTTTCCTTGGAATTTCGAGCATCTTACACCATTTCCAATTTTACATTTTTTCATTTGACTTTGTTGAACGCTTTTTCCAGGTCGACAAATCCTATGGCATTCCTTTAGTTATCAACAGCACGTCAGAACAGTCTCCAGGTGCCTTTACCTTTCCTAAAGGTGAACTGAAAGTCGTCCAACGAGTCCTCAATTTTCTTTTCCTCTATTCTGTATATTATTCTTGTCATCGACTTGGATGGATATGCTATTAAGCTGATTGTCCGATAGTTCTCGCACTTCACATTTCTCGCTATCTTCGTGTTGTATATACGATGTTTTTTCTAAAGTTTGGTGGTATGTCGCCAGTCTCACAGACGCCAGCTTGAATAGTCGTTTATTTGTCACTACCACCAGTGATTTTGGAAATTTAGATGGAATGTTATTTCTTCCGAGTTCTTTGATAGCAAGTTTTTGAAAGCTCTTTTAAATTCTGACTCTCGATCCCTGTCTTGCGAAGTACTTTTGAATAAGTTTCCTGAGAGTTGTCTTGAGCAGCTAGCTTGGCAGCCCACTCGCAGCGGAAATAACCTTAGATCTCGTAGCTGCAAACAGGCCGGGCCTTAACGATGGCGTCAGTATAGAGACGGGGATTAGTGATCATGATGTTATCGTAGCGACGAAGGTTAAGACGTTTAATTAATGAGCCATGAAGGCTTGGAGAGTGTTTCTGCTAGGAAAAGCAGTTAAACAGTTCTTTGTATCTCATTTGGATAGCTAATTCCAATCATTTATTTCCGGTAAGATGGACATAGAGGAATTATGGGCAAAGTTTAAATACCCTGCAAATAGTTCTCTGGACAAATACATGGGCAGTAAACGAAGTAATGACAGAGAAGACCCACCACGGTTTAATAGCGAAAGTCGGAAGATGCTGCTGAAGCAGAGGCTATTGCACTGACGGTTTAAAACAGAACGAGCAAATGACGACAGGCAAAGGTCAGCAGAGATTCGTGCGTCCATGCAACGATCTGCGTACGAAGCATAGTACTACTACCAGTGACATGGCTTAGCAAAAGATCTTGCGGGGAACCCGAGAAAACTCTGGTCCTATGTAAACTTGCTAACCAGATTGAAAGCTTCGATCCGGTCACTTATTGACCAATCTAGTGAGACAGTTTAAGATGGCAAAATAAGAACCGAAGTTTTAAATTGCACGTTTAAGAAACCGTACACTCAGGAGAATCTTACAAATATCGATCGGAGCCCCGTGTCGATGACATAGTAATAAACATTTCTGCCGTAGAGAAACAACTGAAGGAAACGAAAACAAACAAGTCACCAAGTCCGGTTAGAATCTTAGTTCGATTTTAGAGCGAGTGCTCTACAGAACTGACCGCTAATTTAACTTGCATTTAACGCGAATCTCTCGCCCAATTAAGTCCTAAGCGACAGGAAAAAGCACAGGTGATTCCTGTTATGAAAGGATCAGTAAACGGATCCGCAAACTTACAGATCAATATCCCGAATATAGGTTTGTTGCAGAATCCTTGACCATATTCTCAGATCGAATATAATAAATTTTCTTGAGACCGAGAACTTTATGTCCACGATTCAGCATGGTTTTAGAAAGCGTTTCTCGTGTGAAACTCAGCTTGCCCTTTTCTCGAATGATGTGCTGCGAACTATGGATGAAAGACAACACGCAGATTCCATATTTCTAGATTGCCGGAAAGCATTTTATATGGTGTATTGCAGACTTTTAAAGAAGGTACGAGCATATGGAATAGGTTCACAGGTATGTGATTAGCTGGAACTCTTCTTAAGCATAGGACACAGTACGTTGTCCTGGACGGCGAGGTTCATCTAAGACAGAGTATCATCAGGAGTGCCTCAGGGATGTGTGATAAGACCAGTGCTGTTTTCTATATATATCAATGATCTGATCGACAGGGCGAGCAACTGCCTGCGGGTGTGTGCTGATGTTGCTGCGGTGTACGGGAAGGTGTCGAAGACGAATGTCTATAGGATGATAAAAGATGACGTAGAAAAAAAAAATTTTTTTTGTTGTTCTGATGAATAGCAGCTGGCTCTAAATGTAGACAAATGTAAACTGATGCGGATGAATAGGGAAAACAAACCCATACTTTCGGATAAAGCATTAGTAGTGTCCTGCTTGACACAGTCAAGTAGTGTAAATATTTTGGCGTAACGCTGGAAAGCGATACAAAATGGTACGAGCATATGAGGATTGTAAGGAAGGTGAATGGTCGACTCCTGTTTATTGAGAGGATTTTAGGAAAGTGTGGTTCATATATAAAGCAGACCGCATATAGGACCCTACTGCGGTCTGCTAGTTTTGCTAAAGGAAGATTCGAACAACAGGCAAGTATTTCGGAGATGCTTCGAAAACTCAAATGGGAATCCGGGGACGGAAGGCGACTTTCTTTTCTAGGAACGCTACTGAGAAAATTTAGAGAATCGGCATTTGAAAGTGACGGCAGAAGGCTCCTGCTGTAGTCAAAATACATTTCGCTTAAGGACCGCGAAGACAACATGTAAGAAGTTAGGGCCCTTATGGAGGCAGATAATCATTTCTCCCTCGGTCTATCAGCGAATGAACAGGAAAAGAAATGATTAGTAATGGTACATGGTACCCTCCACGGCGCACTTTAAAGTGGATTGCAGAGTATAATATAGATGCAGATGTAGATATCTTTTTCATGTCGATTCCAATTACTTCTTCTATCATGTCATCAGGTAATTCCTTCTCCTTACAAAGGTCTTCAGTGTAATCTTTCCAACTTCCGCTCTCTCTCTCTCTCTCTCTCTCTCTATCTATCTATCTCTCTCTCTCTCTCGCTCTCTTTACGTTTAACAGTAGAATTCCTATTGCAATCACACCACAGGATTGCGCGAAACGGGAGAGCAGGAAACGCATAAATACCCTTTTCTGCATCGGGTCACATCCAGATTTCGTCGAATGGTTCTGAACGATCCGTAGCGGTTCCGCCTTGTAAATAAAGGCAATAATGGCAGTCACGCAACACTCCTAAGGGATGTGAACGAGGTCAGTAAGATTGCAGGCCCACGATGACCTCAGAAAAGAGTTGAATTATCTGGGAGTGGCTGACACAGAAAAGAGTTGAATTATCCGAGGATTACTGTCAGCAGTGACAAAAGGTTGTCAAGAACATCGTTCTGTCGCACAACGCACTGCGAACTGTCGTTTTGTATCGCGAAATGTATGAGAATCAACGCCCCAAGGCAAGGAGTGGTTTCATTCACGTCCTTTATGCTATTCCCCTGAGGCCTTTTCGTGTTACTTCTGAGCTGCGGTGTGTATGAAATGTTTTAGTCGTTCATCCATAGAAAAACGCGTGATTTCAACACTGATCGTTGCGGTTCTGACCTCCATCGCTGAGACATCAAGGGAAAGGCTAAATGAGGGTAACAGGTGGTATGATTACGTTCCCATCCCGTGGCACGTCCACAGTGGTTCTGGTCAGAAATTTGGTGTCCATGTGATATCATCGCTTACATTCACATGAACTTCTGAACTCTGGTCTCTTTTTCCCATGTGCCGACGACACCTTGTCGTGTGAAGTGTCGCCAAGCCAAAATTGAAACCTCTGCTTCTTAATGGAAGACAATTACGATTTTCGAAAAAGCGTCCCTTTAACTGTGTTGCGCAGTGTAGACTGACCGAGGAGAGGTATGGGATTTGCTGCAGTGAAAACGCAGCTTCAAGTACTTATAGCATTACAAATATATTATTTAATATTTGCGGAACTGATAAGGAATTGCTTTCAGAAGCTTTAAACATTTTTGGAAGGTAACTATTAACAGCCGTCAAGTAATGTGTAAAACGCATGTTTGACCATCAGCTGCTTTTTTACTTAAAAGCCAAATTTCGTCCGGTTTCACTCATAGACCACCTTCACGGATTAGGGTTAAAGCAGTTTATACAACAACATAACGTGTGTCATTACTTAAGTAATGGCAACGTCTCATATGTAGAGCATGAATTCCAGTACCACGCAGGACATTTGAAGACAAACATAAGCTTAGCAGTATTGAAAAGAAGATCAGAGGTACCTGTAGCGGCTCTGGTCTCGTAAACTGACATACGGCCGGGAGAGCGGTGTGATGACTAGTTGCCCCTCCATATTCGCATCCAGTGACGCTTGTGACTGAGGATGACACGGCGGCCGGTCGGTACCGTTGGGTCTTCATGGCCTGTTCGGGCTGTGTTCAATTTTATATTTGTTGTATAAATACACATACAACTTTGAATTGTTTTTCACAGTCACATCTAGGACAAAATTTTTCATTTATCTTTATCAGATTTTTTTTATCTATCTATTCCATCCTTTGTAGCCTATCATCTGTAATTTAAACATAGGTTGCATTCACTCTTACAGAAGCTATGCAATATACATTGATAGTATAATATCCCGGCCAAATATGCCCTAGTTCAAAATGGCTCTGAGCACTATGGGACTTAACAGCTATGGTTATCAGTCCCCTAGAACTTAGAACTACTTAAACCTAACTAACCTAAGGACATCACACAACACCCAGCCAGCACGAGGCAGAGAAAATCCCTGACCCCGCCGGGAATCGAACCCGGGAACCCGGGCGTGGGAAGCGAGAACGCTACCGCACGACCACGAGATGCGGGCTATGCGCTAGTCCGCGACATTTTATTCGTTTATCGTTTTAAAGCTGGTCCGATCAGCTGACGGATGCGTTTACTCCGAGAAATATAGTTGCTCCATGGTGTGCGGTCGGTTATGGCAAAAACTTTGCTATCGGAAAAATGAACTCGATATACTACTACTACTCCTTGGCGGTACACCCCTTGTAGTGCCTTAGCCTCCTGGACAACCTCCGCCCACTCTTCTCTGCTGGCTGCCTTGGCTCTCCATCTTCTCACTCCCATCCTTCTCAAGTTCTCTTCCACGCTGTCTAGCTATCTGGTCCTTGGTCTGCCCCTTATACGACATCCACCGGGTTTTCCTTTGAAAACTTTCTTGACTGTGCTGTTCTCCACCATTCTTTCTACGTGTCCCAGCCAACGTAGTCTATTACTATTTATTTTAGTCACGATATCTGGTTTGTTGGACAACTCTCTGATGTCCTTACTGTTTCTGATTCTCCAAAAATTCCTGTCATTCACTGGCCCGTAGAGTTTCCTAAGTATCTTCCTTTCCCAACTCAGCAACAGCTCATCGTTTTGTGTCATAGTCCAGGTCTCCGAACCATACATCACCACAGGTCTAACTACTGTACGATACACCGTCAGCTTCAGATTCCTACTAAGGCTCCTTGCTTTAAACACAATAACCAGTGCAAAGTAGCTCCTGTTATCAGCTGCAATCCTTACATGTATTTCTTCTCTCATATCATTATTCTCAGTTAACAGTGACCCAATATATTTAAAACTCTCACAGCGTCCATATTCTTTTCCGTTCAAAGTCATGCTTCTTTCTCCTTCACTGTGTTTTTCCTAGATGTTAACATATACTTGGTCTTAGATTGATTAATGGTCAGCCTTATCTCCACACCATACCTTTCTGCTGTTTCAAACTTTTCTTCCACGTCCTGTTTCGTTCTGGATAACAAGTCAATATCATCCGCACATACAAGCTCCTGAGTCACTCTATTAAACAGTGTTCCTCCAGGGTTGTTGCTTTAAAAACAATAAAGCTCTGGGAGAAAACAATATTACAGCAGAAATGATAAAATACGGTGGAGAAAACCTAGTAAGCGTATTGCATGGGATTATAGTGGAAATAAGGCGGAAAGAAAATATGCCGAAACAGAGGAGTGCAGCAATACTCTGCCCTATACACAAGAAACATGACAGAGCTGACTGCTGGAATTCAGAGAAATTGTACTACTCTGTATAGTATATAAAGTATTAGGAAAAATCATAGCTGGCCGGTTAAGAACAAACGTAGAAGAGTATCTAGGAGACTAGCAGTGTGGTTTCAGAGCTAATACATCCACTACAGACCAGATTTTCAGTATCAGACAGATCCTTAAAAAATGTTATGAGTATAACATCGATATCCACCAGCCAAAAGGGATCAACTTTGGAAGGAAATGCAAGAGGCAGGAGTCCCTAAAAAACTAATAAGACTGGTTCAAATGACTTTGAGAAGAACAGTATTCAAAATAAAGACCGAGGGCACTTTATGAAACGCATTTGACGTTAACCAAGGTCTGCGGCAGGGTGATGTGCTTCCACTATTCTGCTTAATGTATCACTGTAAAGTGGAATGCGAAAGACACAAAGCAACAACCCTGGGGGACTCAATATAGAGAAGTGTTAATGTTACCCAGATGCGTATAAATGTCGGTTGTTGAGCACCATTTTGTAAAAAATAAACTGGGGCAGAGTTGTACAAAGAAAACAGAGAGAGCTGAGATTTTATCATTGTAAGTCGATGAGACAATGTATGGAAATTTTATAAAAGGTAATTCAATCGATCTCAGCTACTTTATGAAGTGAAATTTGAAGTAGTTAATTATGCTAAACGTCTATAGGAACGTCGGACGTTTGGTTTATGATGTTTGCTGGTGGATGTGCTAGCACGGTCAAGGGCATTTAGAAGTCTTTTCCTGTTATTAACACAAATACGCGAACAGCTACGCGCCATATGACCAAATGTGGACTTAAGTCGCACAGAATTAGTATCCGAGGATCCTATACAAGTTCCCATTTATGAACAGTGAAAGTTTTACAAGCGACTGGGGGATATCAGCAGTTGCTTCTGATCTACGAGGTCATCGAGATTTCAGTTCTACAAATTTAATATTCTTTCTAGGTTAAAATCTTATCGCCCGACGTTTTTTGACGAAGACTGAATGACATATGCTCATCTTCTGTAAGACGGTGGAGGTACAATAAGAACAGCAATTCGTACTCTGGTAACTGAGACTTTCAGTCATTTGCGATTGGGTTTTTGCTTATTCACGACACGAACTTTCTCAGAATAGAGCAGTAGACACAGTTTCAGACGTTGGTGCATCTCTATTAAGTTCAAGTTATGATTACTTCAATTTTAATTGTTTGCTTTTCACGATTAATTACACCTTCAGTGCAATATATCCGCACATACACACAACAATATACACAAACATATAAGGGATACATTGTAATACTTAATTTTATCCTAAACAGTGCTGTCTCTCATCAGCATAACTATTTCCGCTAAAAAAAATAATAATAATAACACTAGTCAAAAGGCATTTTGCATCTGGGATGTGATACGTCCACTAGTATGTATTTTGGTGTGTAGAGTCCGAATATACCTTTCAAAATGTTCTAGCACGTACCATTTTTGAGTTTTTAAAGGTTTTTTATTTTTCGTATCCAGTATTCCGCTTTTTGCTGTTCTTCTGTTTTGATGTTTAATTGTTTGTTTTTGATTTGCAGAGGAGAGCTAGAAGATCTTCAGATCGTCTGTAAATGGTTGGTCTGGTAATGAAGGGGTGTGAAAGAGATCCTCACTGAGTGTTCCCTGTAAAAGACAGTGCAAAATTTTTGTGTTTAAAACTTACACCAAGAAAAATGGCAACTAGTAAATCTTGTTGCTGTCTTAACCACCCTGACAACTTTTGTTATGTGCATGGGAAATTCACTCCAAAAGCCCAAAGAAAATCAATTATTGATTTGGCTAAGAAGGCATATAAATTGTATTTTGATTGTCCTGTTGGTGATCAAGATAAAATTATTGCATCTCATATTGCCTGCATAGCCTGTACTGCAAGGGAAAACGCTGAGCCATGGCATTCGCTGCTCCGATGGTGTGGTGTGAGCCTAGAGACCATTATTCTTACAAATATTTCGGGATATTGAAGCAAAACTAGACTTAAAAGAAAGTATCCAAATGTATCTTCAGTGCAACTTGAAAGCAGTACTACTGCATAAATGGCAATGCATTTCCATCAATACCTCTTTTGTGTGTGTGTGTGTGTGTGTGTGTGTGTGTGTGTGTGTGTGTGTTGTGCGATGGCTAGGGCTCTACCTCCGGAGGAGGTTGGTCCCTCAAGTGTGCTGGGTAGGGTAGCTGGGGACACCAGTTATTTGAAAAAATGGGGCACCTTATTTTGCGATTGGGAGCCTTTGGGCACGGTTTTTTGGTCCTTGAGACCCACAGTCTTGGTATTTTGATATATTCTATGTTGTTGCATCTGGTACGTTGTTGTATGTTCTGATATTGCCAGTTTTTGACTTGCTTCTAGGTTCTTAATCGTACTGTAAGATGGATAACGGAACACGTATTTTATGCCAATGGGCTGGTTCTACTGTTGCCAATTCTTGGAGTTGTTGTCAAGTAGGTCTGAGCCGTTCTATTTTATCAAAGAGTCTTCTTGCAGTGGTGTTGATCTGGCTGTCTACCGTCGGCATGTTGAGTTCTTCGCGAATTTGATTTGTACTGGTCCACCATGGGGCGTTAAGAATGAGTTTGAAGCATCTGTTTTGTAAAGTTTGTAGTGGTTTTCTGTTGGATTTGCTAGTTATGTCCCACGACGAGCAGCCGTAGAGCATCATTGGTTGGACTATTGCTTTATAGATGTTTAGTTTTGTTCTTTGGTACATTTCTTTACTGGCCAGAAGAGGGTAAATTGAGTGGATGGTTCTTGATTTGCGTTGTCGTTTCTCTTCTATGTGTTGCTTGAATATCATTTTGTTATCTATTGTTACTCCAAGGTACTTTATGATGTGGTCCATGGGAGTTCCGTGCCGTTCAGTTCTATTTGGTCGTGAAGTTGTGGTCGGCGGCGTGTGAATATGATGGCGACTGTCTTTTCTGGGTTTATTTTTAACTTGTTGAGTTTGGCCCATTTTTCTGTACAGTCAACTAGTTTTTGTAACCTATTTATTGTGGTTGAGAGTCGTCTGTGCGTTGCCAGAAGTGCTGTGTCGTCTGCAAATTGCGCAATTATCGAGGTTTCTGTAGTCGGAATGTCGTTTACATACACGGTAAAAAGGGTAGGTGAGAGTACCGAACCTTGTGGGATTCCTTCTTGCAGTAGTTTGTGTGCTGATAGTTTGCCATCTAATTGTACGAAGCATCTCCGGTCATGTAAAAAGCTGTCAATAATTCTGATATAGCAGTCAGGTATGTCGGTATGGTCTCGTAGTTTCGTGACAAGGTTGTCTTTCCAGACTTTATGATACGCTTTTTCCACGTCTAGAAAAACTGCGGCAGTATATTTGGAGAGATTCATGTTGTGAGTGATATATTCTGTTATACGGAGTACCTGGAGTTCTGCTGACAGTGTTTCTTGGAAGGCGAACAGTTCTTGTCGGATGATGTTGCCGTCAAGTAATGGTTGTCGAATTCTTGGGAGCAGGATGCGATCCAGCAGCTTTGACGTGGTTGGAAGTAGGCTAATTGATATATAGTTTTGTGGTTTTTTTAGATCCTTTCCAGGTTTAGGAATAGGTACGAATTTGGAAATTTTCCATGCTTGTGGAAAGTAATGGTTAATTAAACAGGCGTTGATGATTCTGGTCAGTAATACTATGGGCTTCCTAGGCAGGTTCTGGAGTTGAGTATTGGAGATCAGGTCCGGTCCAGGAGCGGAGTTTGTGCCAAGTCGGTTAATGATTGCTTTTACTTCCGCAGGAGTGGTTAGTTCTGGTAGGTCGCGAGGTGGTGTCTGACGTATATTCTGGGCTGTAGCTGTCACGTGTTGTTGATATTGGAATATGTTCAAACAACTTACGGGTTTGCTGCCGGGTGACATCGTCGACCACCTCCGATATTTCGACAGGAGCACACCCTGCCATTCTTAAGGCACAAATGGAGGAGGAAGAAATGTGCAAGGAAATTTAATACCTCGGTTCACAGAAGAGAAACAAGGAAGCTACCACACACAGAACAAGTGTCAACACAAACAAAGATGACTAACACCAGAAATATCGATAGTGACTAATCAACAGGTGAGGTAGCACTAATTCTGTCCCTCTATTTTTTGATGAGAGACAGAGCCGGATTCCAAGCAGCATTTAAACAAAATCCACCATCTCTGTTAATAAGGTTGCTAGATAGTTTGATTTCAACAGCTTCCTTAATAACACTATCCCAATAGATGGACGTGCAAGCCAGAATCTCCGTGTTGTTGTATTCCATAGGATGACCGGTGTCAAGGCAGTGTTCTGCAATAGCGGATTTGCTCGGCTGTTGTAAGCGTGTGTGACGCTTATGTTCAGTACACCGGTCTTCCACAGTCCTGATTGTCTGACCAATATATGACATGCCACAACCTGCAAGGAATACGATAGACCCCAGCCTTACGCAAACCAAGATCATCTTTTACGGACACCAACAGGGCCTTAATCTTAGAAGGTGGTCGGAAAACACATTTCACAACATATTTCCGCAAAATACGGATAATCCTGTTGGAAATGCTTCCTGTGTAAGGCAAAAAGGCCATAGACTTAGCTGCCATTTCGTTGCTATCGTCACTCACCCGTTGCACCAAAGGCTGATATCGCAACGAACGTTTGATCTGCCTCTCACTATAACCATTCTGACGAAAGGTGACTTCGAGATGTGATAGCTCAGCTGCCAAACTTTCAGGGTCTGAGATAACGTGGGCCCTGTGAACCAAGGTACGAAGTACTCCTTCACGCTGAGCTGGATGGTGACAACTATCAGCTCGCAGATACAAGTCAGTGTGAATAGGCTTCCTATAAACAGAATGTCCCAACGTACCACCAGTCTTCCTTTTGACCAACACATCAAGGAAGGGAAGGCATCCATTCTTTTCCACCTCCATAGTGAACTAAATATTAGTGTAGACTGAATTCAGGTGTTCCAAAAACCGATTTAAAATCTCATTGCCATGAGGCCATACAACAAAAGTATCGTCTTCATATCTGAAAAAATAGGCAGGTTTCAAAGTCGCTGACTCCAATGCAGGTCCCTCAAAGTCCTCCATATACCCCAGGTTCGAATCCTGCCTCGGGCATGGATGTGTGTGATGTCCTTAGGTTAGTTAGGTTTAAGTAGTTTTAAGTTCTAGGGGACTGATGGCTTCAGATGTTAAGTCCCATAGTGCTCAGAGCCATTTGAACCATTTTTGAACCTCCATAAACAAATTGGCCACAATAGGTGACAACGGGCTTCCCATTGCAACTCCATCAGTCTGTTCGAAGTACTGACCATTGAATAAAAAGTAGGTGGAAGTCAGCACATGTCGAAAAAAATTTGTTAACTCGACACCAAACTTAACCTCAATTAGCTGCAACGAATCAGAGAGAGGAACGCGAGTGAAAAGAGAAACCACATCATGA
Source organism: Schistocerca nitens (assembly GCF_023898315.1). Lineage (NCBI taxonomy): Eukaryota > Metazoa > Arthropoda > Insecta > Orthoptera > Acrididae > Schistocerca > Schistocerca nitens. The sequence continues at coordinate 498,511,204 of NC_064619.1, read as the reverse complement.
GTGACTAAAATATCAGAGTCATTCAAACATAATTCCTAAAATCGACGTAAGAAATCTGCAGAGTTCTTAATGTGGTGTTCACACCTACCTACTAGTGGGCTCAACAAACTAGCAAGATGTTTAGCTACACGATAAGTCAGAGCACCAATATTAGAAACAATAGGCCTCAACGGGACAGGCACTTTATGGACCTTAGGGAGGCCAATAATCTAGGTGGTGCACCAAAGTAAGAATTAAGAATCTTGAAAGTCTCCTGTGACAAAGAACTTTTCTTCAGGAGGTTATTAGTCTTTCTCTCAACACTCTTAGTAGGGTCAGCACCGATTTTGCGATAAGCCGAATCAGAAGGTAGATACTTCATTTCATGAATGTAATCGTGCTTGTTCAACAAAACCGTGGCGTTTCCCTTGTCCGCAGGTAAAATAACAATATCAGGATCCATTCTGAGTGAACGTAAAGCAGCCGCCTCAGCTGCTGCAATGTTACACTTGGGTGGACGGGCCCCAGTCAACACACGACAAGCTTCCCTCCTAACCTCTTCCGCAGCCTCGGAAGGTAGCTTATAAACAGCCTGTTCGATAGAACTAATAAAATCAACGACTAGCAAACTCTTAGGCGTCGGTGCGAAGTTCAAAACTTTCCCCAGCACAGACAAAGCTACGTCGTCAAACGTTTTCTCCGTGAGATTGATCACAGAACGTCGAGAATTAAAATTGGAATTAGACACTGAGCCAAGGAAACGTTCAAACTTCGCCGAATGACGAGCAGTTACAGATTGAAATTCCCAGTCAGACTGCGACCAAGAGGCACCATCCACCCTATCCCAAGAAAATGCAGAGACATTTGACGCCATCATTAAATAAAGCTGAAATAATTCCTTAGAAACAAAATCTAATTGACGGCGAGTATAGTGGATCCTTTCACGAACAAGAGATAAACCAGCACGTTGCTTGAAGCGATTGGCGGTAGGAGAATTAATATGATGCATAACTTTAGCAAACGTTGGAACCACACTATGATTTCGACACTTCAGTAAAAACGATAATGCACATTTCAACCTTACTCTACTGATGCGAAGTTTACCCAACCTCCGCAAACAACGATACATTTCCTCCCCGTAGAAGTAAACAATGTGAGACCTTAACTTTTCCCGGCGAATAGAATGTTCAAACAACATATGGGTTTGCTGCCGGGTGACGTCATCGACCACCGCCGATATTTCGACAGGAGCACACCCTGCCATTCTCAAGGCACAAATGGAGGAGGAAGAAATGTGCAAGGAAATTTAATACCTCGGTTCACAGAGGAGAAACAAGGAAGATGCTACACACAGAACAAGTGTCAACACTAACAAAGATGACCAACACCAGAAATATCGATAGTGACAGTTAAGGTCTCATATTGAAATATGTCTTGCTGTTGGTGTTCTTGAGGTTCTATTGCATTTTGTTGTTCGTAGGTAGCTGCAAACAGTTCCGTCTGGCTGAAATCGTCGAAGATGAGGTTGTTGTGGAGTAAGGCCGGTTTATCGTTGGGCGTGGTAGATGCGTATTGCTTTCTGGAATTCTTCACAGCCGCGGAAGGACGCGGGGTGGTCATCTTGTCTGCAGTGTTCACAGGCAGGCTGCATTCTCTTGCTTTATGGTCGGCACCGCAGCGGACACAGCGGGTCGGCATAGAGCGATAGTTTGCGGTGTGCAAAAACCCCTGACATTTTTTACACTGTGGTGGACCGTCTTTATTGTGGTATGATTCTATTATCACCTTTGTGTCTAGGATGTAGCGGACGTGGTAAATGGCATCGTTTTCTGGTTTTCTGTCGAGTGTGACACAGAAGACATGCATGGGTCGCAGTTGTTTTGTGTTATTGTGTGTCGCCAAGTTGGTGTCCTGTTGTATATGTTGTAACATCTGGATTTGCTGTCTCAGTGCATGTTCGACGTCTGTTTCATGTGAGGTGGTGGTGTTCGGCTCAGAGATACTCGCGAGATCTATCTCAGCCCTGTTGCATGTCCTTTGCCTAGAAGACCGCGGACGTACAGCGCGCGGGAGGCCGGTCTGCTCTCGGTCGGGCCCCTGCGTCTGAGGCCCTGGATCTTCGTCGTTCCCTTCACTATCCATCTACCCCCAGTTATTCTGGGGAGGCTCTCCTGAGTCCTATTACGCCATGGCAACCTATCAACACGACAATTCTGCCGTACGTTCACACAGATGCGAAGTAAAAACGCCACCCCTTGTGACCGTCACACAGCTTGGGCTGCTCGGCGCCCGATGTCGATACCTTTGGCTTACGCAGTGGACATGGAAGAAACTTATTAAACCATGGCTTTGCTGCTAGAGACAATCAAATATAAGTATCATGAATGGCAGCTTTGCTGTGATTTAAAAGATGTTGCACTTCTTACAGGCTTACCGGCTGGATTCACAAAATACTGCTGCTTTCTGTGCCTTTGGGACAGCAATGGCACCAAGAACCACTATACAGTCAAGAAATGGCTTATAAAGAAGTTCCTGGGAACGTAAATGTGTACAATACCCCATTGGTTGAGCCAGATAAAATCATTTTGCCTCCCCTTCATATCAAGTTGGGCCTTATCAAGAACTCTGTAAAAGCTCTGGGTAAAGAAGGTGAGGCCTTCAATCACTTAAAATAAAAGTTTCCCAAATTAAGTGAGGCAAAGCTGAAAGAGGATATATTTATTGAACCACAAATAACAACATTTCTGAAAGATCCAACCTTTGATACCAAACTCACAGATATCCAATTAGTTGCTTGGTCTTCTTTTAAGGCAATTGTGGAGGTCTTTTTGGGTAACAGAAAAGACAAAAACAACGTTACCATTTTGAATGATCTGCTGGACAACTATAAGAAAATGGGGTGTAGAATATCGCTTAAAATTCACTTTTTACATTCTCACCTTGATTTCTTCCTGGAAAATTTGGGAGCCCTAAGCGATGAGCTTGGTGAACGCTTTCACCAAGACATTCTTACCGTGGAACACCGTTACCCAGGCCATTGGAACCCTTCAATGATGGGTGACTACTGCTGGGTTCTTGTTAGAGAGAGTGATGTAACGGTAAACAATAGAAGAGCTCCGTCATCACATTTTTTCAAAAACCAAAGACGATTAAAGGTGAAAATATCTTCTGAACTAATTTGGGTCTTTTATTGGCATCATGCGCATATATACATACAAAATAGCATTGATTCCAAACGTTCTGAATGTGTATTTTTGTTTGACTTAATTGTGTCAATTTTCGCTATTACCATTTTTTATCCTGCTGTGTATCTAGGAAATGTGACGTCATAGGGAAAAACTGATTATACGAGTGTATTCAGCACCACAAAATTAGGTAAATGCATCAGTCTACAAACCAGATGCAGAACAATAGTTTCAACTTGTTAACTAGTGTAATAATAAAAACTCTACACTTACAGCCAGATTTATGTCTACCGCTGTTATGATAACTTCAGTTTTTGTATGTCATATTCCACAATGCACACCATCGATCCCTGGTCCATCGGCATGTACTGCCGGTTCCTTGGACGCTTGGAGGGCGTTATGACTGTTATTTGCCTCTTCCATTGCTTGGTGGCTCCCTCATTGCTGGAAAGCATCCCTTGTTCCAAGAGGCATAGCTATTGCTAGTGACGAGCGCAGCCACACGCCTGCTCACCGTCACCGCGATTCTGGTTCCTCAGTTGGCGAGACGCAGCCCACGGCTGCCTTTGTCTCTGGTGATAATACAGTGGCTGTGCATACGGTGTTGGCAGTTCTTCTGTCTCAACTGTTGATAGCAGCTGCCTTCGCTGCCTTGCTTCTCGACCTTCTGTCGAAACCTCTCGCAGTGCAGTGGCTGGCGAGATAACGTGCTACCCAAGCCATCACCGGTTTTGTCCAAAATCTGCTATTATTTTTCGCAATGCAGTATCTCTCTGACATCGAGTCCTCCTCTCTGATTCAGTTGCATGTCGTTGAGTATCAGCTACATCGGCATATGTCGAACATCCCCAGATGGTTTACTCGGGCGTATCTTCTTCACTACTGGTAAACTCGGAGGTCTCTCTTCAACCAAATCGTCGCAAGTAGGGGGCGTAGGGCCCACGACGAGTCAAGAAGTGAGTCAGGCATGTTGAGGGAATCAGGTGCTTCATTCCCGGTTGCGCTTTTATATTTGGCAAGAAACAGTAGGTACGCTTCGCTGTTTCGGCACTATCCCATCGTTCCTCCCATAGGTGGAGGATCTGATTTTGAAATTTCTGGTTCGTTGTGACCCATATCCCTATTACGTTCAGAACTTCATGATGTGTTCCTCGTTGAGCCAACACATCACCATTTTTTCCATATCTGGAGACTGACTGGACACATTCCAAGTATTAATGGCAATCTCGCAATTAATACAGTGCGAAAAGCTCCCGTCAACCGTCCGCGTTGCACTATCCGTGCTCGCGTAATGAGCAAAAGCCTGTGGGCCCCACCATTCGCATAGTCTCCCATGATCGCAGTTAAGACAGCCTTATAATACGTTCTAATCGTTTGCATTGGCAGCTTATAATCGTAACTGGCGAAACTAATAATTTCGTTCACCGTGTTCCTGGCTCTCTTCATCGTTTTCTCAATCTGTGCAACATAATTTGTCGTTCGTCCAAGAAGACGCCCAAGTAACTGGTGATCAACTTTCTCTTTATGAAACCTGTCGCTTAATTTCATGAAGAGATCTTATAGAAGATTCTCTTTTAACGGCATGCACGTGGTATTTTCAGGCGCAAGAAACAACTTGATTCCTTGGCACCACTAATTTAACTGTTGAACGGCTACGGTACATACCTCTTCCAGGTTGTTCAGGAGCTTCCTCTCACAAGGATCATCAGGTCGTCGGCATATGACACTACTCTTACGACCTCTTCATTACCCTGTTGCTTTCCTGATACCGGGTCTAGTACTAGATCCTAGAAAACATATCCGCTTAGGGATCCCTCTGGGCAGCCGTTTGAAATTTCATTTACTAGGGTCTCTCCTGGGCACAACAGTCTTGCTCCTCTTTTCACAGCAGTCCTTAAAGCAATTGTATAACGCTTGTGAGCAGTCCAAGTTCCTCAGGCGGTCAAAAATTGTTGGCCACCACAAGTGATGGAACACTCCGACGATGTCCACCATCACTCGCCTCGTAGATTTGGGTGCATTGTAGGGTTTTCGTAGTGCTTTTCTGTATTTTCTCCTTCACAGTATGAGCCTCTTTATTACCTTAGCACCTCCATTTCATTTCCACATTTCTCCACAGATTGTTACATTACTGGTTAATTATTAATAAATTACTTTTTTAATACAGAAGAAACACTTAAGGTCCTATTGAAAGTCAAGTGGTAAATCTCGAACATGCTTGCTTACTATATTTCACGCGATCAGTCCCAGAGGACCGCACGCTACTACAAGACGTCTCTTTCACAGGATTTCCTTTTGCGCCTTCTTTTGCCAGTCACCCTCTTGGCCAGTCTATATCAAGTACTTACGAATTCCATTCCTCCTTCTTAGGGTCTTCTTCCGCAGGAAATAAAATTAATTCCATAGGCCATCGGCATTTATCTATATAAGCGACGTGTTATGCCCATACTAGCCGGTTGCTTTTCATCTGGCGTACAATGTTTGGTCTGTTGTAGATTTCATGCATCTCACAATTGTGTTGTATTCTCCATTCTCCAGTGATCTCGTCTTCTACCGGAACACAGATATTCCTTAAGACTTTTCGCTCGAAAACGAGAAGATTAAGTCGTTTTCTGGACGCTCAAAGTTCCGCAACCCTACAGCCCTACAGGTTGGGCGAATGTTTTCCTCAGGTGGAGTCTGAAATTCCTTGGGAGTCGGTGAGATTTAAAAAACTGTCTCAGACTGAAGTATATTCACTTTTCGGCTTAGATACTCGCTTTGATTTTTGTCTCACACGATGCTTACCCTGCAAAGATTACCTCCCTCGCCCTCCCCCAATATTTAAATTTATGAAACCGTTAGTATGATCAGGTTCCGTCTACCAGAGTCTGGAGTGGGTCTCTTGGATAGGCATGACTGCTCTCTTCACCAGGTACTCGGTCTTCGCTTGATTCACAAGGAGATAGATTCTGTTCGCTGCCACCACCTCGTTGTCGCTCATCCGCATCAGTTCTTCCTTAGATATGGACAACAGAACCACAACCTCGACAAAGGCGAAGTGTGTGATTCTCTCACCCTCTACCTAATCCCCTCCATGTTCTTGTGGAAAGCTTGCCAAACTATTTTTCGAGCACCAGGTTGAACAATACTGGTGACACACCACAGAGAAATCTCTTTTATAAAAAAAGCTCTCCTTGGCTTGGTTCCCGAGGTTCACTTTGCCTTTGCAATCAGTGAGATAAACTGGAACCAGGCTGAAAAGTTTCTTCGTTATTCCTAACTCTGTCAGGTAGTTCATAAAGCTTTCCCATTGTAGACAGTTATATATCTTCTTGACATCTGCGAAGAGCCGATGTAGGTCCTTACCATATCCCCACACCCGTTCGATGACCTGTCGCAGTACATGGATGTTGTCAATAACGGAAGGGCCATTTCTGAAACAGCTTTGATATTCACCAGGCACTTCTTCTGAAAATGGCTGGGATTCTATCCCGTATATAGTTGGACAAGATCTTATAGTCGGCGTTCAGGAGGTCGAGTCCTCTGTAGTTGGTGCAATTTATTTTGTGTGAGTTTTTTGACTTTATTACCGCTCAATGGAGAGGTTATCAGCGTCCTGGCACATGTTTAAAGGAACGAGTCTGGATAAAATGGCTAAAATTGTTGCACACAGTGAGGACGAAACCTAGAAACGACACTTATGCACTCACTCGCACCTCACCCGCATTCACTCACTCAGTCACTCTGTCACACACGACTAAAGATAACAGAAAGGGCGAAAGTTGCTATCCTTGGGACTAAAACAGAGGAGGAAAACCTCTTCTCAATCCATTTTAGCAATCATATCGCCCAATAGGACTTTACAACTGTAGTTGGGGACGGCATCCATGAAAATCTCCAATACCGCATAGAATTCGTTTTTCACTTGGCATGTGCTTTCTTGTCTAGCTGCATGACAGTTCACGAACAACATTTCACATGTCTTCATATCTGTTGCTAATACCGCTATTCACGAAGTCTCAGACTTGAACATAGGTACATTACCAACTACATGCTTACTCAGACAAAATCCCATACACAGTTTGGGTTCCTGCCTCACAGTTTCTATTACAGATTCTATACTTTTAGCCGTCAAGGGTCCTGTGTGCTCCCGACGAACTTCCTGTAAAGTAACTAAGTCCATTCTATAGCTTTGGTCTCCTTGACTATAATGATTGAGGGGCCAGTTTTATATAAACTACGAATATTTACTGGTCCAAATCGAATACCGTGTTCTGGCACTTATGAAATTGCGAGGCTTCCTTGTAGGTTTTTTTGTCGTTAACACATTTTCTGTGATGAGGTAGTAACACATCGCCAAACCCGAAGCTGGAGGACCAGGGTTTTTGATTTTGGGGTAACCTTCCTCTAGATGAATTGTTTTCTCTACAGCTGTCGAGGCTAATCTCATCGTTTCTTAAAAATATGAAAGGATGAAGGACAAGGAGTGGCAAGATAGGGAGTTGAGAGACGCACTTCATCTGGTTCACGGAATAAGACCGGTCCAACTTGGGAGACCCTGCCAGTAGCTATGCTACAGCCGGCATAATCCTTAGTGCCATATGAACGGGCAGACGTCTCCGACCGCACGGACAGTAATACTTTAAGGTGGTGTCTCATGAATATGATAAAAGTAAATTAGATATTTAATCACAGGATCGCCACTTGCTATTACATCTAGAAAAGAAAGAAGTAAGTTTTGCTGCTCTTCATGTCTGTGTCAGAGCAGCGACTTATAATGTAAACTGGCGTAATTACGAATTGTGATGACACTTTCATAACATGAAGCACAGTAAGATTCATCGAAATATAATTTAAATTAATCTATTGCCACGTACTGACAAAAAAAAATCACCATAGATATAAAGCAGGAGGTAGACAAATCACAGAAAACTGTCTACGCAGCTAATTATAGAGACTCGTTCTTGTGCCATCGCATTTCCATGTAAGTTTTCTGCAGTTAGTTACTTGTAGCATCTTGGGCCAGTTCCCAATCAGATAGTAGCCAAGAATGAGGTCGGCAGGAAAGAGTGCGCCCATTCTGTAACGGCACCTTCCAGGGACAAAACGCGTCTTCATTTCTGGAATGTAATGGACCATCTCCCTCCCTGTCCCCCGTCGCCTTCTCGACAGCTGACAAGACCAGTTTTGCCCTGGTCCGTCACGGTTACAAACTCGTAAAAAAATGAAGTCCCAGTGAACTACTCCAAAACATAAAAGACGTCAAAGCTCAGCTCTAAATGGCCAACCACAAAATTCGGTGTCAACTTAACCAACATATACACGTAAAGCATTATTGCAAAATCCTTTAAGCAGCACACACAGCCATTTATTGTTTTTGGTTTAAAAGAACGTAAAGCTCCTTAATTATTATAGACCAGCGTTTTACTTGTTGCCTCACAAGCATGGGATATCGCACATACAAAAGCAGCACGAACGGGAAACCTTCTAGGTGAAAAAGAGGAATCAGAAGGTGACCCTATATACTCTGGTGAACATTTTGGATATTTTCACAATAGGTATTTGTGAATTCTCATCATGAATTACTTTAATCGCAGTTTGTAGCATTTCACATTTTCGATGATATATGTACCCTTATCTCACAAACGACTAAAGGTATGAAATTCAAATTTTCAGAAATTCTATAAAATATTTAAAGGGTGCCAATGAACTAGAAACATGACATGAACTGGCTTATTCTCTTAATCAGGGAGATTTATATGAACTTTTTCCCAAATAAAATAACTTCAGAGTTAAAAATTCATAAATATTACACAAACCAGAAAGAAGCATTGATTATACTGCCGTTAGCTTACAATACATGCTGAAAGCAGCAGCAAAACTTCAAAGCTCTACGTACAACAGTTCCAAAGAGAAAAGGTACATAAAGTTAGCAAATTTAACAGGGTGCTATTATCTGAACATTAATTTCAGCCGAGTTAAAATCTTTTGCAACAGGAATGAATCAATTCGCAACAATTTGGCTACGTTCCAGCTCCAGTTCGTCATTTAAACGTTGCTTAATATACCGTAAAACAGCTATAGTAAGCCAGATGTCCGAATAGCTATACAAACGACCGCTGCTCTGGAGTAAACAAAAAGCTTTTTACCCCATGTTCCAGGCTCAAAGAGGAACAGAATGCTCCATATGTTATTCAATTTCAGGCCCTCCTTCTTCCATTGAAATTTGTAGGCTGTTTAACAATTTCCAATGCTTCTCTGTGTAATGTTACATTATATCTGCTTCCGGCGCCAGTAATTGAGTCCTATGTGCGTCTGTGGTGATCTCCTGCCATTTCTGAAACAGCTTACTTGCCAGTCTCTCGCCTTCTGCAGTTGCTCCTCTAGTCGTTTTTTGACTGTTGTTTTTACAGTAGCCGCACACATATCGCCCTCAGGGGCTCACCATTCGTTTGTTGACTATAGGATTGTCAACCCTGGAGTTCCTGGTCTGGGGATTCGTAGGGGCCGCAGTTCCCCGTCACCGTAAGCTCTGGGAATGCTTCAGTGACCACTGCATGGCGAGGCAGTGGAACGTTGTGTGTCACAGGCAATGGAGATCTTGGCTTAACCCCCGGATTGTGAGGATGGCAAAAACTTCTATTAAAAAAAAAAAAAAGAACACTCAGTCTCAAGGTGTGCTGCGCAACAATGAGATGCATGCTGATGAGGTGGAACAGTCGTTATCAGGCAACCTCTGGGAAACCTGCAGCAGCCCAGTTGTACGAGGCTTACCTAGGCAAGCAGGACTCTGTCTAGGCGGCCTTTTATTTCTCTAGCTGCTCGTGGGATCTAAATGGACTTTTCGAAATTTTCTTATCCTCCTCCCCATGGAAAGGGTGGGCTGCTGGAAGGTACCAAGGCCCAGTCCAGTAAAATGGCTTGTGAAGCTAGTCCACCAAACTTAGAAGTCTCACACAATATGGCACTTATAGTAACAGATCACATCTTGCAAGTAAAATGTATTTTTAATATATAATATGAAATGGCGGAGATTTGAGAAAGTGTCACCATTTTACTTACAAAAAGGGTTGGAGACATTCGATTAAAGTTTAAAATCTGTCAGTCGCTTGAAAATCGAGACCTTGTTGGTAGAAACATCTAATTCTCAACAGGTGAAGAACATCCAGAAAGCTCAATGCCTCGGGGACTACAGAATAGAAAATTAACTGCACAACACCTTGAACTGTAGCAAAGGTGTTGTGACTTACAGGGATTTGATTGATCTTCCCCGAGAATAACTGAAAGCAGAATGGCCCCAGGAGTGTATCTTTGATGTGCAAAACATAATAAAAAGGGTGGATGGCGATATCGTAAAATAAGACTCATTTACATTAACTTTCAGTAGCACAAAACTTCCAGAGGACTTTGACGCTGATTTCCTTTGCCTCAGCGTGTGCCTTGATTTTGCTAATCTAATGCGCTGTTTCACATGCCAGAGCTTTGAACACACAGCCTTAAGTTGTAAGGGAAAAGCCACTTGTGGCAGATGTGGTAATGCCGCCGATGAAGGTGTTTGTTGTCCATCTCCCCCAAAGTGTGTAACCAGCTCTGGGGATCACAAAGTCTGGAGTAGCAACTGCAGGGTCTTCCTTGAAAAAAGGGAGATACAGGAGATCAGAACAACTAAGCGTCTCTCCTATAATGAGGCCAAAAGGTCTGTAAGGCCATGCAGCCTTGTGTCTGTTCTCAAACAGCCAATTCAGAAGACCGATGTTGCTACACAAACAGTAGTTGCTAGCGTCAGCACTAGTACCCACGTTTGCCAGTGCACTTACGTTGCTGCAGTTACTTTAAAGTCTATATATCCTCCCAGAACTTCAGAATAGGCCCGTCCCTAACACTGTGGGGTCCCTGCCCCTGTAAAGGATCAGTGTTGTCCACCGTCCAATCCTGCTACTACTGCTGCCCCAGTTATGGCTCCGAAAGCTACCCAGGGCAAAAAATCAAAAGCCAGTCATCTACCACCAAGGGAGTCGCGACGTAAGCAGTCCGACCATGTCGACGTCTCTCTCCATTATTCTCTGGAGTTAATGAACCTTGTGTCAGACTGGGACAATCGTCTCGCCTCAAGACTGAGCCTCTCCCCATTATGGGATCCCTTCCTCAGAGGAAAGACAGGGTGAAAGTGCAACCCCATTGATATATGACTCCCATATTACAGTGAAGCATTAATGGGTTCAGAACACATGGAGGAACTGAAACTGATAGCACAGGAACACTCCCTGTGCCTGTGTTTACAAGAAACACATTTTAAATCCTTTGATGTTACTACGATAAGAGGATATACCCTTCATGGAAAGGTTAACCTGACTGGGGAAAGAGCCAAGGGAGAGGCTGCTGTGTTTCTCAGTAACCCACACCACTCCTCTGCTCTCCCCCTGGCTACTGATCTGCAAGCATGTGCCACTGAAATGTTTATCAGAGGATCAATCTTTGCTGACTGTCTCTCCCTCCACAAGACGCAGTAGACTATGAGGCTCTCAAAGATTTTATGGAACAACTCCCCGGAGCATTTCGCCTACTTCGAGACTTCAATGTACATCATGCCTTGTGCAGCTCGACTTCTACTTACTGTTGGGTTTGGGGTTTGGAGAGCCTCACGGTGTCTCAAGAGCTGTGCGTCGTCAACACAGGCATTCACATTCACATCTGTGCTATTACTGGGTCATTTTCAACAACTGGTCTCTCTTTCTGCTCTCAAAACCTCGCCGACTCTGTTCAATGGAGGTTATTGACGATCGCCAGTCCAGTGACCACTTCCCATTCCACATTCGCTTACTGGATGGAGCATTCCCTGGAGAGAAGCCGTCGGAATGAATGGTCAGCAGAGTTAACTGGACGCTGTTCAGCCATCTGGATAATTTTCAACATTTCAGCAGAGTCCAATAATGGATGGACCACATTACACAAGTGATCCAGCATGCCGTTGACTTTTCCATCCCAAAGTCCGCAGGTCACCTTAGGAGGCGACCTGTATCTTGATGGACAGATAGTGCCATTCAGCAATCTGGGACAGGCGCGCGGCTCATTTATGGTTTGAATGCCGCTATAGTCGTGAGAGCCAAGGCTCAATACGTAATTAAGGAGAGAAAAAAAGGTCATGGCAAGCGTTCCTGGACTCTTGCAAGCGTTGCACTTGTTTTACGAATGTATGAGGAACCACCCAGAGGATTTCCGGTAAATACAGTCGTTTCCCAATAGCAGCAGTGGGAGCTCCAGATACAACAGTTCTGAATCCTATAACTCCCCTTTGTCCACGTTTAAGCTGGAATTGGCCCTGTCTGAGACTTAAGACACTGCACATGGTCACTATCAAATCCGGTACTGGATGCTTCGACATTTGCCAAAGGAGATCCTCTTCGAATGTATTAATTTGGTATGGCAGATAGGTCACTTCCTGACGTATGGAGAGAGGCAATTCTGATACCTCTCCTCAACCCAGGAAAGAAGCGCATGTGTCCGAGTAGTTACTGGATTATCGCCTTAACGAGCTGTATAGGGAAGTCTCTGGAGCGAATGGTTACCTGTCGTCTCGTCTGGTTGTTAGAGACAAGGCAACTCGTGACCCTCTCTTGTTGGCGTCAGGAGATTTCAGTCCACTGTCGACAACCTGTGGATGCCGCTATTCAACAGTCTTTCCTACGTAAATATCACTGTATTGGTATATTCTTTTTTATCAGTGAGGCATGTGACACTATTTGGAGATACAGTATTTTCGCACAACCACATCGATGGCGCTTTTGTGGACACCTCCCCGTTTCCATGCGGTCTTTCCTGTCTCTGCGGTTTTTTAGGACCCGAGTTGGTGACACGCTGTCAGGTCGTTTTGATCAGGAGAATAGTGTACCTCAGGGTACTGTTTTAAATATTACCCTCCATAGCCATAAAAACTATCACGTCTCCTTTAAGAAGTCTTGTACAATGCTCCTGATTCGTGGACGTTTTTGTTGTTTTCCGTTTCTCCTCCAGTGTTGCAACAGCTAATCGTGAGTTGGAGCTTACAGTGCAGAGGTTACAGGAGTGGGCTGTAAAGACGGATTTCCAATTTTCTGCAGAAAAGTGTGTGTGTGTTCATTTTAATCGCTCTCATCATATTTTTAATTTGCCTGATTAGCGTATGAGGGACACCATTCTATATTTTAGAGACTCTGTGAGCTTTCTGGACCTTATTTATGACTCCAAACTGTCGAAGTTACACGCCTGAAAGCCAGGACCGTGAAGGCACTGAGTATCACATAGTGGCCCAACCACAAGTCTTGGGGAGAGGACAGGGCACGTCTGCTCCAGCTTTATAGGGCTTTCGTGCGTTCGCGTCTAGACAATGAGTGCACGACGTATGGATCGGCAAGGCCTTCTTATTTCAAGATCATTGATACTGTGCACCGTGAAGTAATTAGGCTCGCTACGATTGCTTATAGAATTAGCCCCTTACCCAATCTATACGCTGAGGTTGGTGAACTGCCACTTACAGTCCGACGATAACTTCTCGTAGTGCATCAGGCATGTAAGTTCCTCGCAGCTCCAAATTCCAAATTCATCTGCATACCATACTGTTGCTAGTCCTCCTCTGAAACGCATTTTTTCCAATTGTCCACGACCAACAAGGCCATTTTGATCCGCGTGAGATATGTGCTGGGGCCAGTGGAGCAGGTACAACCTCAGCTCCAGGGTTTTAATCGTCTGCCATGATTACTGCAGAGACCAGGAGTACAGAAGAGATTGCTCATCTGCATATGTCTTTAATACATTATTCTACGACATTTACATGAGCACCACAACTCCGCTGTTGTTTTTACGGATGGGTCAAGAAAGGAGGACTACGTTGGATACTGTGTGGTTTTCCCTAATCGTGTATTCAAGTCCGACTGCTTTAGGACTTTACTGTCTTTAACACGGAATTATATACGATCTTGTGGGCGCTGGAGCAGATGAGATGTGCTTCGACTGTTAAATTCCTTGTCTGTCCCGATTCTCTGAGTGCCCTCTACTCTGTCCAACGCTTGTACTCAGCAGATACGGTAGTCCAGACTATCCAAGTCGCCCTCCTCCAGCTATAACGATTGGGGAAGGAGGTACCTTTCTGCCGGGTAACAGGGCACATGAGTATTGCGGGGAATAAACGGGCGGATGTAGCAGCCAAGGAGGCTTGTCGTGTTTCTCAGTTATTTCAGTGGGCCATCCTTCTGCATGCTATCATCTCGATGTTGAACTCAAGAGTCTTGCGCCAGTGAGAGGATGAGTGGCTGGCAGTGACTGATAATAACCTGCGTCTCTTTAAGACCACTACGCGGCCACGGCGTATCTCCTTTCAGCCATGAAGACGGGACAAGGTTCTCATCACTCGTCTTGGCATTGGCCACAGTCCTCTGACGTGTGGCTTCTTGCTCCGGCGAGAGGACAGTCCAGTGTGTGGTGCTTGGTCCTCTGACGCAAGGTTTTTTGCTCCAGCGAGAGGATCCCTCAATGAATGGTGCTTGCGGCGGACAGATCTCTGTGCACCACATTTTACTGGGCTGTGTCTTATGTTCGGAGAGAGGGCAGTCGAGTGCTATGCGGCTTTTAAAGTTTTTTGATTTGTCCAACACGTTTCCAAAAATTTTAGGGAGATGTTTCTAACTGTTAACAGGGTGACTGGTTCATAAGTGGTCATCCAGTTACATTTTTCGATGCCTTTATTTACCTGTTCTATGGTTTAACATCAGTTTTTATCCCTACTTTAGGACATTCCACCCTTCTCAATGATGACATTACGACATCACTGCATAATAATGAAATAAGTGCCTTCTATAAATGTAGTTCAAAATCTGACGGCATACAATTATTTATTCACATGGCTCTTAACATTCAGATGTGGAACAGTTTCAGTAATATTATACAGGTTAATTTTCTAAGCATGTTTCGACTGCCATGAACGCTAAAAGGATAGTGTTTAAAAATGGCCCATATGCAGACGAAGTCAAAAATCGTTACCAGGTTTTACTGATAATTAATGTATGAATTTTCTGTCTTTTCATATAAATAATATTGTCTCAGGAGAAGCTGAGTAGCACCGTGGTGTAGTGGTTATGATACTTAACAGTTGCATGGAGCGTCGTGAGTTATAAACTAACCTGGACTGTGTAATTTTAATTTCTATATTAGGTTCGAGTACATTCTAGAAGTATCCACAAATCTACTGGAATGTTCTGTTTCTGTATATGTACTGTATGTGTTCTGGCCGGAGGCAGTTCGCTCCGCGCCCTTGTATGTGCAAGTGCTGAATAAACCTTCTTTAAGTGAAGATAGTGTTCGTCATTCATCTAATTACTCCTTCTACGTGACAAAATAAAGATTTTTCGCCTCTGAGGACCAAAACGTTAAAGGGGTGCACCCCATACGCATCCCCCTGAAACTCACCACTGAATGTAACGTAAATGTAGATGTGTTTGTACTTACTGGGGGAAGTAAGTGGTTCACAAATTTTATTTTCTGTTAGCAAAATCTAAACTTAAAATTCCCGTTCCTATAAGCAATCTCAAATAATTCATATAAAATATGTCGTTCCCAAGTAACATGCTGTGCTTTGTACTTCTCAACAAAACCACCATAGTGGAAAACAAGGTCTTCATCAGAATGAAAACCCTTACATAATATGAGACCTTGTCATTGTAAATACGTCCAGTATTTCGACTAGACATTAATAACGTAAGTCGCCATACGCTAAACTTTGTACGGAATGAGGGAGGGTAGTGGTGCCGAAACAAATGGATCAGGTAGCATTATGTATGTTGCTGCTTGTTGACAGATAAATCTATACAATGTAACTTTATCGTGATACGTGTATATATGAAAGTTTCATGTAAGCAGGACTTCCAAGCGGACCATTATTAATATTCGTTTGTAAAGTGTTTAATTCCCGAAAAGGACTCAACACACACTAACAAACAGATGATTTGTGAGAAAGAAAAATCATTTTTATTACAATAATACAAGAAAATCACACATAACATGTGATTTATAGAATGTAAGTCACTCAACGACTCCACAGTGACTAAGGTCAATAGTGGCAGCCACACTGCTCATAAAGAGCTCTAATATCCCAAATACGCCATCTCTGTATCTCAGGATTAATTGTGCTCAGTATGGTTTGACGAAGAAATTAAATTCTTTAGTCTTTACAGTTTAACTGAAAAGTATCTCATCTGTTTGAAATTAAGGTTTTCCAAAGAAATCACATTTCAGGCTAATGAAATGTACATGTAACTCGAATGCACCAGATGATGGAAGCATGCAGTCGAAACACCTCGTGTTAATTAAATACTACTAAAATGTGACTGAAGCAGAAGAAGTTATTTCATACAGAAACAGTTTTTCTTTCTTTAATGTCGTTGGGAATTATTTGTACACTCTAGGGTGAATTAATGGTATGCTGATGGTGAAAAGTTATTTATGCTGAACTGTAACAGTTTGTTGCACATCAGTTAATTTTTTTTTTGTAGTAAAACAATCTGAACTCTTTCATTTTTTATGTAATTTCCGGAGACCAACAAGAAAACAAATCACACTTATTGGCAAGATGTCTACACAAGTGGAAATAGCGTCCAGCGTAACTGCAAACAATACATACGAACTATGGTGACAGGTCACGCTCGAAGCTTTCTGATGATGTTCGTGGGTGACGCAGTCGACTTCGATAGACAACAGCTACAAGAAGCAGTGAAACATATACATAGTCGATACTGAGACCGAGATTTGCAACTGACCATCAAGATAAGTATGCCCGATTATGGAAAAGGAAAGATGTATCTTTACACTACATGATCGGTGATGAGACACTGAAACTAGTAACAGTCGTGGGAAGTGCTTTCTGAACTTGGCCGTGGATGTGACAGGTACCAGAGTTTTAACAAAAAATAGAGAACAAAGTGTAACTTGCGTCTGAATTATTGATAATCTATTTTTCTTTATTCTTGAACCCTTAACTTAACGTTCAACATAAAGGATAGAGAATATTCGAAGAAGAGTTGGTCGAATCTTCATAGGTTTGTGTGTTCATTGCCAGGGCGACAATAAAGTTCTCAACACTCTGTACTCAGAAAGGCGTTGTGCATTATAGAGGACCTTATTCCCAAATGTCGAGATCTCACTTTTCACCAACTTTCAAGCAACAGTCGTCCTACATAAAAATGACCAAATGTATAAAATTAAAGAAATTCCATATTCACAATTAACACAAGGACCCAGGAAAGCTTATGTTGTACTTCTGTTAGTAGCGGACCACAATAGTTTCACCAGGTTACAAATTTCGGTCTATGGTGACCACCTCCAGCCGTAGAAAACAATAAGTAGAGGTATGTTGCCGTACAAAATGATTTAAACTAACAAGTAAAGGATTTTTGTTTCTCTTTGTCTTTATTGTTATTTCAGTTCCGCCTCAAGGGACAAGCTGACTGCTGATAATGACGTTCTTCACCAAACGGCGACACAATTAAAAAAAAAAAAAACACGTTGGAGAAAGACATCTTTGATTATTAAGAAATTTCAGGAGACTTTGGATTACAGTTATAATATAAATTTATGATAATACCAGTGATACTATGATGTAGTGACGATGCTATGGGTGCATGAAAGTCATCATAATGGGGATGGACTGATGGGTACATAACTACAGAGCCCTTCCCAACTGCAGGGGGGGACAAAAGGTCATGGAGGTAGGTAGAATAATGGGGAGTGTGGAAAATAGAGAGATGGAGTGGCGTGAAGTGTTGTATCTAGGAGTGAAGGGAGTAAAAATAGCTGACAAGCAAAAATAACTAATAAGAAAAGAAGGGAATAAAAAAGAGAGTGGAGGGGGCAGAGAAAATGAGAGAGAGAGAGAGACAGTCACAAACAGAGAGAGAGAGACAACAGAGAGATGGAGATAGAGAGAGAGAGAGACAGAGAGAGAGAGTGAGAAAGAGAGAGTGGGAGGGGGGGTGACTAAATACATGATTAATGAGCATGCTTGCACCTTAATCGTATATATATGGAATTGTTATCGTGCACTTCTGAGATAATCAGGCAGTCAGTGACTTAACACAGTTACTGAATTAGTTTCCTGGATCTTTGTAAAGTTCAGCGATTTATTTTTGCCTGGGATGCTGTGCTTGTTTGGGTAAAAGCAGCACACATTTCATTTTCCTGCATACAAAAATTCGTTGCATATCCTTTCCCCCGAGTTAACGCTTCTAGCTTCACTTTCTTGCTTTGCATAGTTCCCATTCAGAAAGTCTTTGCTTACCACACAAAACTCGACGAGAGGGCGGAATCAGCACGGAAAGGAGGAACCTTATCCGGTCGTTCCAGCTTCCAATTTCATGGCGAATTGCATTTCATTGGCTTAAACGGTTACACCATTGGCATTCCGCCTTCATCAAAGGGTAGCTGATGTAGGCAGCGAGCCTTCCTTTATCCCCGGCTGCGACGTCTTCTGTCGGAACACCCGCTCCTCCGGCTGCGCCTCCGCCTCCAGTTCTTGGCGCCACGAGCGGCCATTCAGGGAACTACTGTGAGAGCCTGCCGTCCGTCCTGTCGACTTCACTCGCTGTAAAGCTTTCTGTTATTCCAGCTGATTACCATGTTTACAAGGAATCTGAAGTCATAGATAGTTACCGTTATGTCTTTTACAAAATGTGGATCGGCTTTAATTTTTTAGCTTTAGTATTACTTTAGAGATAATAACGTATCGATGAATTAGATAATACCAGGGACTTCTTTCTGCAGGCGCAGTGGGAGTAGATTTTCATGCTGTGGCGTAAACAGAACTTTTCATTAAGGTAAGCAGAAACAAAAGAATGAAACGTCGTTATTAAATATGAAATTACCTTACTAGCGAATTCGTTGATCACCGGGTCGTAAAACTTAAACATCGGCTGCCACAGATCCTTTTCATTTGGTAGTGGAGCTACATTTGTAAGCAGTTTTTGAGTTTGATTTTGCGAACGACATAAATAGTTTTTTTCTACATTTGACAATAAGCTTCAAAACAAATCATCAGCACTTTATGACGCATTTCTCCAGGAATATACGCAACAACCAGCTGTGATCTTAAACAGGAAAAACAAAAACTAATCCATAGCAAACTTTTAGCAACTGTAGTGTAATTTCAGGGTAATACTGTTTACCTTCTTGCATCGACTCTGCCATTGAGCAATTACTCAGAGGAATTGTTCTTTCGAAAAAGGTTCTTATTTTCTCTCTACTTTCTCATTCCGTCGCTCTGCTGTTGTTTTTGCTCTTGGATCAAGATTCTTCCCCATATATTCTCTTCTTCTCGAAAACCTTTAAAGCTTTACATCTTTCTTCTAAATATTTCTCTTTTTTAAAATATGTTATTCTGTTACGTTGATCTCTCCTAAGTCTTTTTAGGTGTCTTTCATCTATTCTTTTTTCAATTTTTTATTGAATATTATAATGTTGTTTTAGTTAATCTGTTGTCTCCCATTCTTTTCATTACGGCTAAGGAAACCCACCCACCTCCTTTGCATTGTGTCTAAGAGTGTGGGAGTTCTTTGACAGAGTTCTTTTATTGTGACGCTTTGCCAGGCACTGTTATAGAAATACGACTACTATGCGAGAAGCGATAACTGTGTTTTGTTTCCGAATACTAGTGTTCAGTACGACAAAACGCCTCTGATGTGGCGGCAGCTAGTGTTGGATAAGCTTTCTAATTATTGTAAACTAGAACCTGAATAATCTGAATGTTTAGATTTGACTGCAGCTTAGTCGATCAGAAAATAAAAACTAGACTGCATAACGACTTTGAAACTCTAACATTCCATGAAACTAGTACCTACGTTTTATTAACCACGGTAGAATTACTATTAGTATTTCTTACGTACTTCGGTAAATAATTCTCTGGTACACACTGATCACCAGAACGTTACGACCACCTACCTAATAGCTGGAATGTCCAAGTTTGTTTGACACGGATAACAGCGGCGACGCGTCGTGACATGGAAGCAATGAGTCCTTGGTAGGTTAGTGGAGGAAGTTGGCACCACATTTGCACACAAGGGTCACCTAATTCCCGTAAACTCCAGGGAGGGGGAGATGAGCTCTGACGCCACATTCAGGCACATCCCGGATGTTTTCTATTGGGTTCAGATCTGGCCAGCACTTCAGTTGGGAGTCCCCAGTTTTCCTCGAACGACTCCATCACGCTCTTGGTCTTGTGACGTGGTGCATTTGAAAAAATGCCACTGCTGTCTGGAAACAAAATAGCCACGGAGGGGTGTACGTGGTCTGGTCTGCAACCAGTGTACCATACTCCTTGGTCATCATGGCGCCTTGCACGAGCTCGACTAGACCCATGGATGCCCGCGTCAATGTTCCCCAGGGCATAGTAGAGCCGCCTCCAGCGTGTCTCCGTCCCGCAGTCCAGGCGCCAACGAGCTGTTCACCTAGAAGACGACAGATTCGCGCCCTCCAACAGCCACGATGAGGAAGGTATGGGGATTTGTCAAACCATGCAACGCTCAGCCACTGCGCCAAAGTCCAACGCTGATGGTCATGTACTCATTTCCTTCGTAGTTACTGATGGTGTTGTGTTAACGTTTGCATATCCATGGGTCGTTGGTTGCGAACGCCCATCGTTACAAGTGTTCTCTGAACTGTGTTTTCAGACACACCTGTACTCTGCCCAGCATTCAAGTCCGATGTCTGTTCTGCCACAGCTCGCCGTCTGTATTGTTTTGCCAGTCTGTCCAGCCTACGACGTTCGACGTCTGTTATGAGGTGTGGCTGCCCAACCCCACAACGTTTGGACGTGATTTCACCTTGGTTTTGCCACGTGATGAATACACTCACCACAGCACTCCTCGAATGCTCGACAAGTCGTGCACTTTCCGAAGTGCTCGAGCCTAGCCTCCGGGCCATGAGAATTTGTCCTCGCTCCAACAGATAGATAAAGCGCCTTCCCCATTCCACACACGGACAGCACGCTCACTGATACTATACGCACCGTGCGTGTGTCTGACTAGCAGTCATTCCTTGCCAGAAGACTCTGCTATTACCTGGACGGGTTTATATCGATAGAGCTCGGTGGTAATAACTTTCTGGCTGATCAGTGTAGATAAGTTCGCACAGTGGATCCTTTTATTGATTTCACAGTTACATTACTTTAACATACGTTCCGCATAACTATGTTCAGAATCGGAGGTTGAACCTTTGTCATGAAATAATTCTCATTTGTTCTAATTAGTCGACTCAGCAAACGCTAAAAGTTTACTTAAACTTAAGCAACACTTGTCGCATAAATGGGCCATCAGAAGTAGGGTTCATAAAACGGCCCTTGTGTCTTTTGTAATTCCTAATTGCGAATAGAACGCAAACGATGACAGAGGTGTTTGAACTATATGTGCAAGTGTCTCTGAAATCTAAGTCGTTCGACAGTCAAAGATATGGAAATCGCGAAAAAAACGGTCGAAATAAGATGATGTGTTATACTTACTTACCGCTTAATTTGCACCGGCTGTTTTAACCCATTGTCCGTCCCAGAACTTTTCCAAGATTTCTTCTCACTTTTCATCTCAACTTTTTTCTACTTCTGCTACTTTAACCGTAGGAATACACTCGGTCACATCGAGTGCTTTGCGTCTGCGATTTATATTAACCAAAATTATATACATTTAAAAGTTCCAATGAGACCGAGAGCAGAAGAAGCTTTATCTATCTTGTAACTGCCCCGTCACAGGGTCAAAAATTTTATAAAAGATTTTTCCTAAATTTTTTTTTCCAACTTCATTACAGCATCATACCTATGACGTTTAGTTACTCGTTCAACCGCGTGTTGATCATGAATGTCTCTTTACGATATCTTTTCAACCCTGTCAAGCTTGGTCTCCAACATTTGATGGATTTCATTAATTTTCGTTAGTCATTAGCCAATGTCCTGAGGTGTTGCTTGCAATATATCAAATAACGCGCCTGTGAGAGCGAAAATATCTGTAAAAGTATGTAGACAGAAATTCTAACTGACAGATTCCATCATGATTCCAAATCCATGAGCAGAAGCATAAGGTTTCTTCGTTCCACTTAAATATGTCCAATACGTTTTAAAAAGTGAAATCAGTAGACTGTGATACAAGGTTGCCACAAAACGAGATGAGAATTATAGGACACTGTAGGCACCTCAGGCAACAGTTCCTTTACTCCCTCATCTGGTTCTTTTGGCTGTCTTGGGAAAAGAGTAGCAAGAATATTCAAAGAGAGGGCAAAAACTCTGCCTTATTTCATCTTGGATGCAGCTTATGATGAGCTATAATTCAATCGATGTTAGTAACTGTGAAGTAATGTTGCAGGAGAAAACGTGTTTATCAATCCTACTTTCGACCTATTTAAATAACCAGCCATAACTACAGCTCCACTCTAACTCTCAACACGTCCATGAATTTTGAAAACCTTTCAGGGATTTCACCAACAGCTCTGTCATAGCGAAAAACTGAGGAGATGTGCAAAATAACATACATCAGTTGCTTCATCCAGAAAATCTGAGAAAAATTTCGATTCACTTATCTTCTTTCCTATTTTGTTCATGAGCGTGTTTAAAAAGAAGCAGTGTAGTCATTCTGTATTGGATTTGAGAGTACTGTAAACACAGAAGAATGTTCTAAATGGTTTTCAGCTTATGTCATATTCAGTTAGTATAAATCAGTGAGTATGTATCAATATACGCGTACATAATTGTGTTTATATAGCTTTTGAATATTAACACATCCTGACAGCTACTCATTGCTGTTGTGAAGTTGCATACAGAAACGTCGTATGCAAATTTTCTATTTAAAATGCACTATTCGGTTGTAGGTCTACCAAATGTAAACATGTCCTTCTTCTATTGGAACTTGGTGCCAGGAACGTTGTGCAGTAGAGTGACGTTTACACTGGTACTGCCCTACTTTGATTTCAACGATTTCGCCTCTCAGTGGTACGATGCGCAATGATTTTGGCTGCTTACTTCCCCATCAACAGCAGTATACATAAGCGATGCTTGCGATTTCAAGAAGCTTCCCACCTTACGTTACTGATATTTCTTTCTTAGCCATCAGTTTTCTTATGGTCTCATGCCATCCTCTTTCCGTTTCTCTTTTTCTTAGACCTTTAATATACTTGTACTTAATATACGTGACGTTTTTAAAATAAGTCAAAGTGTCTCAGGTAGCTTGTGACAAGTGTTCTCGGCAATCTTGTTTTCAGATGATATATTTACAAAAGTATCTGTGATATTTACATGACAGATTAGGCATTTTGGACAGGCTTTTCGTTAACAAATCTGTACTCTCTGATTTTAATGTTTTGATTGAGCAACTGTTTGTAATTGAAGTATTAGTCAGGTATATTCGGTACTGCCGACCGGTGTGGCCGTGCGGCTCTAGGCTCTTCAGTCTGGAACCGCGTGACCGATACGGTCGCAGGTTCGAATCCTGCCTCGGGCATGGATGTGTGTGATGTCCTTAGGTTAGTTAGGTTTAAGTAGTTCTTAGTTCTAGGGGACTGATGACAACAGATGTTAAGTCCCATAGTGCTCAGAGCCATTTGAACCATTTTTATATTAGGTACTCTTCGTTTTGTAAATTTCATACTTATTTCTAAATCTCTACTTATTTTCAGATGTTATGGAATTTTCATTCATATTTACCTGCTTCATGAAGTACTTTATGTTGCAATACTTCTCACATGTGTTTTAGTGATTGTCTTTTTTACGTACGGAACTAAGTGTTGCCTCATAATACAGTCAGAAAGATACCAGATCGAAAGGACCTGTAACTAAACCGGGACTAATTCATACTCTGTTGACTTCACACACGTTAGTCAGAAGGGCATCACGCGTAACTTGGAATGAAACCGCCACTGGCTCTTCTGAGAGTCTTATCACAAACAGAAATAATCGTGCTATAGACAGAAGCTGTAGTTCTTACAACAGTGTGCAAAAAACTATAGCTGAGCAGACCAGATCTGAACTGATGGCTGCCTGTTTTACCTTTCAGTTCCCAGTTGTATGGGTACTGATTTTATATTATCATATTATAATAGTGCACTACTACCATTTTCAGTTGATGATGGGACAGTTCATCAGCTATTTATAACATGATTCACTGTCTCCAACATTTTTATTTCGTATTTTTCCATCGGTGGCTCTACAGGTAATCTTGAATGTCAGGTTCTGTCATGGTGGCCTGGTTTCTTGTTCCACTATTATGTCCTTTTATTTTATAGATGAGTACCTTTCATATTTTCTAACTATTTTTCATTCTTACAATGTAACCTTGATAATCGGTTTTATGGTCATAAGCTAGATTAGTTAATAGTTCCTAAGAAAATTAATCTGGTTTGTAGGAATGCAGTCGTGACTGTGGAAGCGAAGACAATTTTGATCTTTGCGTTGCCTACATAAAAGGTAATGAGGAAACATATGGCCTCACCAGGCACCATCTCTCTCAAGCCACTACCACCACCCCACACCCCCTTGACTCACCACTGACTTCTTCTGAGCCATGCTCCTGCCCCTCCCTGTACTGTCCATCTCCCCCCTCCACTCCTCCAATCACGGCCCAGTTAAAACGAAATAGCCATTTCTTAGTATGTACCTCATAGCTATAATCTTTCAGCACTCACTGAAACGACACAGCTTTGTCGGCAAGCAGAAAACACACACGTTTTGTTCTCTCAGTAACATCCTTAATTTACCAACTATTAAAATAAAACACCCAATCCCAACGTACCCCAGGTCCATCCATCTTGTTCTCTGAACTGCACTTGACGGTGATCAAAGTTTGTTCTTCGTACCCCAATTTATTCAAGACAGAATGGACTCTTACATTTAAAATCATAATGTATGTCCATGTCTAAATTGTCTTTATTATTGTTCAATAACAGTACAAAACACACTGGGTTCTCTTTATTTACACTAGTGTACATTGCAGGTTAATCTCCAGTTGATGTCTAAAACAAGACGATGGATCCCAAATTAAGTGTCACAATCTTAATTACACATCTAAATTATAGTTAACATTTACCAGAATATGTATATATTACATTTCCATTTTAATTTTACTTGAGTCTTCGTTGCAGGTAGTTTATCACCTGACAGCTATAGAAGTTGTTCAGTATTGCTCCACTTCACCAAGTACCACATTACAGGAGAAGAAGATATTGCACCATCTGGTACACTAAAAATTACTATAGACATTATTGACTGCCTAATATGGCTTCTGAATATTTGTGATCTAAGTTCTACTTGAGAATATTTTTCACTAGGAGTGCAAAATCGAATTTTCATCACCTGACCAAGCAGCATTTCAAAAGGGGAAGAAGCAATACAGCACCGAACAATAACTAACAGTCATACAACAATGAAATGTTCAACAGTTACACATTAAACACAGTCATGTGCAGGTATGCTAACCGTGTTTCGCTCCGACACACAATTGGCGCGAAATTACGAATGTTCCAGAACTTTTCTTTCTTGTTGTACTGTAATTATGCACATTATTGTTCCTTTGAGGTTCAGTGGATTATTTACAATAATCGTCATTAGGGAATAAATACACTGTGAGGCAGTAGTTGAAATGCCTATTTGCTCTAACAAGTGTCTACGTGATGGTCATGGGTGTGCACCCATGTTATTCTTATAGTACGTTTTTGAACAATGAATGCTCTCTTTCTTAGTGATGAGTTCAAATTGTTCAAATGGCTCTGAGCACTATGGGGCTTGACTTCTGAGGTCATCAATCCCCTAGAACTTAGAACTACTTAAACCTCACTAACCCAAGGACATCACACACACCCATGCCCGAGGTTGGATTCGAACCTGCGACCGTAGCGGTCGCGCGGTTCCAGACTGTAGCACCTAGAACCGCTCGGCCACCTTGGCCGGACAAGTGATGAGTTACCCCAGATCATTATTAAGTATAATATCATTGAGTGAAAATACACAAAGTATGTCAGCTTATTGATTTGTCTCCCCCCAACGTTTGCAATGATCTGTAGTGCAAGACTTTCGACGTTAGCGAGGATCAAACCCGGAGCCATTCACCCTGGTGGGTCCTCGTTTGTGACTACTCGAAGAAGAGTTTCGGAATTCACGTGATACTCTTGATTCCTTAAAAATATAGTACTACACAGTGTACTCCCTGCCGCCATTGGATAAGCAGCTGCAGCAGCAAGTCGTAATCTCATAGCTCACTCATTTGTTACATAGTTTAATTCTTAACTTCTTTGCGTGTTTTTGGTACTTGCATTGTTTAATTCATAAATTTCGGGCGTATTATAGTATTTGAGAGTTGTAGCATCGCATTTTAGTACCTGAATAGTGTAAAATCGCGTAGTCTCCTTCCGCCGCCGAGCAGTGTGTCAGCAGTGCGCAAGTAGCAGCATTACTGCATTTACTAGGCAATCTTGTATTTTAATAACCGTTTAAATTTTGTGTCGATTTGTTTGCGCTCTCTGTAGATTAGTTCAGACGTTCTTTGCACAACAGTTTTTAGCATGGATAGGGACTGCAACTGCTGTGTTCGGATGCAGGCTGAGTTGGCATCCCTTCGCTCCCAGCTTCAGGCAGTGTTGGCTTCGGTCACACAGCTTGAGGCTGTTGCCAATAGGCATCACTGTGGGGGTCCGGATGGGGGTTTGTCGGGGATGGCCAGCTCGTCCCACACATCCCCCGATCGGACTACGACTGTGGCTGCCCGGGATACTGCCCGCATTGAGGCTGATCCCTCACCTGTGGTGGAGTGGGAGTTCGTCTCAAGGTGTGGCAGGGGACGAAAGACATTCCGGAGGGCTGAACGGAAGGCCTCTCCAGTTTGTCTGACGAACCGGTTTCAGGCTCTGTCTCAGGCTGATACTGATCTTCGGCCTGACATGGCTGCTTGTCCTGTTCCAGAGGTTGCCCTTCAGTCTGCAAGATCCGGGCTGCAGAGGGTGGGCTTACTGGTAGTTGGGAGCTCCAACGTCAGGCGCGTAATGGGGCCCCTTAGGGATATGGCAGCAAGAGAGGGGAAGAAAACCAATGTGCACTCCGTGTGCATACCGGGGGGAGTCATTCCAGATGTGGAAAGGGTCCTTCCGGATGCCATGAAGGGTACGGGGTGCACCCATCTGCAGGTGGTCACTCATGTCGGCACCAATGATGTGTGTCGCTATGGATCGGAGGAAATCCTCTCTGGCTTCCGGCGGCTATCTGATTTGGTGAAGACTGCCAGTCTCGCTAGCGGGATGAAAGCAGAGCTCACCATCTGCAGCATCGTCGACAGGACTGACTGCGGACCTTTGGTACAGAGCCGAGTGGAGGGTCTGAATCAGGGACCAAGCAGCAATCGGTATTGTAATTGTAAAATGTCGAAGCTGCGTTGGTAAAGTACCGGAACTTCAAGCGCTGATAGAAAGCACCGAAGCTGAAATCGTTATAGGTACAGAAAGCTGGCTGAAGCCAGAGATAAGTTCTGCCGAAATTTTTACAAAGGTACAGACGGTGTTTAGAAAGGATAGATTGCATGCAACCGGTGGTGGAGTGTTCGTCGCTGTTAGTAGTAGTTTATCCTGTAGTGAAGTAGAAGTGGATAGTTCCTGTGAATTATTATGGGTGGAGGTTACACTGAACAACCGAGCTAGGTCAATAATTGGCTCCTTTTACTGACCTCCCGACTCAGCAGCATTAGTGGCAGAACAACTGAGAGAAAATTTGGAATACATTTAACATAAATTTTCTCAGCATGTTATAGTCTTAGGTGGAGATTTCAATTTACCAGATATAGACTGGGACACTCAGATGTTTAGGACGGGTGGTAGGGACAGAGCATCGAGTGACATTATACTGAGTGCACTATCCGAAAATTACCTCGAGCAATTAAACAGAGAACCGACTCGTGGAGATAACATCTTGGACCTACTGATAACAAACAGACCCGAACTTTTCGACTCTGTATGTGCAGAACAGGGAATCAGTGATCATAAGGCCGTTGCAGCATCCCTGAATATGGAAGTTAATAGGAATATAAAAAAAGGAAGGAAGGTTTATCTGTTTAGCAAGAGTAATAGAAGGCAGATTTCAGGCTCCCAGGTGGATGCTATTTTTCTTGACTTCCGGAAGGCGTTCGATACAGTTCCGCACTGTCGCCTGATAGACAAAGTAAGAGCCTACGGAATATCAGACCAGCTGTGTGGCTGGATTGAAGAGTTTTTTGCAAACAGAACACAGCATGTTGTTATCAATGGAGAGACGTCTACAGACGTTAAAGTAACCTCTGGCGTGCCACAGGGGAGTGTTATGGGACCATTGCTTTTCACAATATATATAAATGACCTAGTAGATAGTATCGGAAGTTCCATGAGGCTTTTCGCGGATGATGCTGTAGTATACAGAGAAGTTGCAGCATTAGAAAATTGTAGCGAAATGCAGGAAGATCTGCAGCGGATAGGCACTTGGTGCAGGGAGTGGTAACTGACCCTTAACATAGACAAATGTAATGTATTGCGAATACATAGAAAGAAGGATCCTTTATTGTATGATTATATGATAGCGGAACAAACACTGGTAGCAGTTACTTTTGTAAAA
Source organism: Schistocerca nitens (assembly GCF_023898315.1). Classification (NCBI taxonomy): domain Eukaryota; kingdom Metazoa; phylum Arthropoda; class Insecta; order Orthoptera; family Acrididae; genus Schistocerca; species Schistocerca nitens. The sequence continues at coordinate 498,482,446 of NC_064619.1, read as the reverse complement.
TATCTGGGAGTATGCGTGCGGAACGATTTGAAGTGGAATGATCATATAAAATTAATTGTTGGTAAGGCGGGTACCAGGTTGAGATTCATTGGGAGAGTCCTTAGAAAATGTAGTCCATCAACAAAGGAGGTGGCTTACAAAACACTCGTTCGACCCATACTTGAGTATTGCTCATCAGTGTGGGATCCGTACCAGATCGGGTTGACGGAGGAGATAGAGAAGATCCAAAGAAGAGCGGCGCGTTTCGTCACAGGGTTATTTGGTAACCGTGATAGCGTTACGGAGATGTTTAATAAACTCAAGTGGCAGACTCTGCAAGAGAGGCGCTCTGCATCGCGGTGTAGCTTGCTCGCCAGGTTTCGAGAGGGTGCGTTTCTGGATGAGGTATCGAATATATTGCTTCCCCCTACTTATACCTCCCGAGGAGCTCCCGAATGTATAATTAGAGAGATTAGAGCGCGCACGGAGGCTTTCAGACAGTCGTTCTTCCCGCGAACCATACGCGACTGGAACAGGAAAGGGAGGTAATGACAGTGTCACGTAAAGTGCCCTCCGCCACACACCGTTGGGTGGCTTGCGGAGTATAAATGTAGATGTAGATGTAGTGTAACGGCAGCCGCCGATCCGAGAGGACGCTCAGCAGAACAGTAGCAGCAACACTTTTGTGGTAAACTGTAAATTGATTTAGTCTTTGTTTTTTGTTCACGTGCTTCTGCAAAGAAGTGAACTGTACGTGTGTATTTTACTGTGTAGATTAGTGGTTATAAAATTAATCGTAGTTTTTGTTTTTGCGTAAGTCTTGTGTATATCGTTGTGGAGAGAGACTTCCTAGTGTAATTTTTCCGTGTAGAGAAATTTATTTCTGTTTAATAGCTTGCGATCTCAGAGTTCATTGAGAAATCTGCACACCAACTCTTACTGTTTCTTCATTCTCCTTTGGTATATTTTCAAACTCGGTAGCGCCATTTGAGAACTAATATCTATTTTATACACAGTACGATTTGGCTAGGGACTGTGCTTGTTGTAAGCGGACACAAGGAGAGTTGGCTGCTGTCCGTAAACAGATGGAAGCTGCGTTGGGTACCGTCGACATGCTTCTAGCTAATGCTCGAAGTTGCGGTGACGTCGGGGCGCCAGTAACGAGCCTGCGACGACTTTGGTGTCACTGGAATCCCCTGGTGGCCCAGACGTCTCTGCGGCTTCCGATACGCAACATCTGACCGGTCCGTCCTCACTCCAGAGTGGGTGGCAGACAGTGGTGGGTTCGCGTGTCACTGGGCGGAAGGCGAAAGAGGGAGCAGGCCGTGCGGCTGATTCCCCACGTCTTAGCAACAGGTGCGAGGTGCTTCCCAGAGCTGACGATAACTCCGAGCCAGCACGGGATGCATCTCCTGTTGGGCCAGCGGTCGGTATTCCTGCCTGGTCCAAACAACTACAGACGGTGGGTATGCTAGTAATTGGGAGCTCCAATGTTAAGTGGGTGACGGAGCCCTGAGAGAGATAGCAGGCAAGGCGAGAAAGAGTTCCAGTGTGCATTCGATACTTTTGCCGGGAGGTCTCATCCGTGATATGGAGGAGGTCCTGCCGGCGGCTATCGAGCGCACTGGCTGCAACCGGCTGCATGTAATGGCACAAGTCGGCACGAATGACGCCTGCCGCTTGGGTTCTGAAGCCATCCTCGGCTCCTTTCCCCGGCTTTCTGATTTGTTGAAGGCAACTAGCAATGCACGCGGGTGCAATCTAAGCTGTCTATTTGTAGCATCGTACCCAGGGTTGTTCGCGGTCCTCTGGTTTGGACCAGAGTGGAAGGTCTAACCCAGAGGCTCAGACGGCTCTGCGATGGTATCGGATGCGAATCTCTCCACCTCCGCTATCGGGTACAGAATTGTAGGGTTCCCCTTAATAGGTCAGGCGTGCACTACACGCAGAAAGCGGCTAATAGGGTAGCGGAGTACGTGTGGCGTGCACATGGGGCTTTTTTAGGTTAGAGGACCCCTCCCTTGGGATCAAACACGATTTGCCTGTTAAATCAGCTACAGCAACCTCAGAGAATCTTGGTCCTCACAGACCAGAGATAAAAAAGATTAATATGATTTTAGTAAACTGCAGGAGCATCCAAGGAAAAGTCCCAGAATTAGTATCGCTTATTGAAGGTTATAATGCACAGATAGTATTGGGATCAGAAAGCTGGTTGAAGCCAGACGTCAATGACAACGAAATCCTAAGTTCAGACTGGAATGTTTATCGTAAGGATAGGCTGGTCGCCAATGGTGGCGGCGTGTTTATTTGCAGTAAAAAATTTGATGAAATCTTGAGTTTATCATGGATTGCGAATATGAATGAATCTGCGTGAAACTGAGTATCAAAGAACGGTCAAAAATGGTGATCGGATGCTTTTATAGACCACCTGGGTCAGGATCTGTAGTTGTAGAGCACTTCAGACAGAGCTTGCAGAATATTATTAGTAATTTTCCTGATCATGCCGTTGTAATAGGGGGTGACTTCAACTTGCTGGTATTGGAAGTGTTATGCCATCAAAACTGGTGCCAGAGACAGGAAATCGTGTGGCATTGTTCTGGATGTCTTGTCCGAAAATTACCTTGAGCAGATAGTTAGAGAACCAACTCGTGAGGGTAATGTCTTAAACCTCCTGGCAACAAACAGACCTAAACCTATCGAATCAGTTAACGTAGAGGAAGGTATTAGTGATGATAAGGCTGTGACAGCATCTATGACGGCGGGTCCTACAAGGAATGTTAAGAAAGGTGGGAAGATATATTTTCTGAGCAAGAGTGACAGGATACAAATTTCTGAATATCTCAGCAATCACTATCGAATATTCGGTGATGAGGACGAAGATGTGGAGAACAAATCGAAAAAATTCTAAGGTGTCGTTCAATATGCCCTAGACAAGTATGTTCCGAGTTCAGATTCAAGAGAAGTAAAAACCTAGCCGACAAACAAAAACTGAACGAAGCGAAAAAGAGCGTCAGGAGACCAATGAGAGAAGCGTTCAATGATTTAGAAACTAAGATGTTGTCAACCGATCTGAGTAAAATCCCTAAGAAACTTTGATCGTATGTAAAATCAGTAAGTGGGTCAAAATCATTTATTCATTCTCTCAGCGACCACACCGGCACCGAAACGGAAGATAATAGAGAGAACGCCGCAATAATGAATTCGGTGTTCCGAAGTTACTTCACTGTGGAAGATGGTAACACTGTCGATTAGATTAGATTAGATTAGATTAGATTAGATTTTCGTTCCATAGATCCGTGCTGAGGAGATCCTCGTGGATGTTGAACATGTCAAGTTTTTTTTTAAGCTGAAATAACAATACTAATAGTATGAATATATACAATACATCATTTGTTTCTATTAAAAAATTCGTCAATGGAGTAGAAGGAGTTGGCCACTAGTAAGTCTTTCAGGCTCCTTTTAAACTGATCTTTATTTGTAACTAAATTTTTTATGTTTACTGGCAAATTATTGAAGATGAGTGTTCCTGAGTAGTGGACCCCTTTTTGAACTAAAGTACGTGCTTTTAAGTTCTTGTGCAGATCATTTTTGTTCCTGGTATTGTCTATATGAACTGAGCTGTTTGTTGGAAAAAGAGATATATTATTTAGGACAAATTTCATTATTGAGTAAATATACTGAGAGGCAGTAGTTAGTATACCCAGTTCTTTGAAGAAGTTTGTACAGGACGTCCGTGAATTTACTCTACAAATAATACGTATTACATGCTTTTGGACTCTGAAAACTTTTGTTTGACTTGAAGAGCTACCCCAAAATATTATACCATATGACATTATGGAATGAAAGTAGGCGAAGTATGCAAGCTTTTTCATTTTTATGTCGCCTATGTCTGCTAACACTCAAATTGCAAATACAGATTTGTTAAGGCGTTTCTGCAGTTCTGTGGTGTGCTCTTCCCAACTGAATTTATTATCAAGTTGTAATCCCAGGAATTTAAGACTGTCAACCTCTTCTATCTGCTCTTCTTCGTATTTTATGCATATGCTGGGTGGAAACCTCTTACAGGTTCTGAATTGCATATAGTAAGTCTTTTCGAAGTTTTAATGTCAGTGAGTTGGCTTTAAACCATTTATTAATATCCATGAAAATATCATTAGCAGATCTTTCTAGAACTACACTTGACATACTATTTATTGCAATACTTGTGTCATCTGCAAACAAAACGAACTATGCTTCTGGCAGTGTAACTGATGAGAGATCATTAATGTACACAAGAAAAAGCAATGGCCCTAAGATGGATCCTTGTGGGACACCACATGTAATTTCTTCCCATTCTGATGATGACTGATGACTTAATTCACTAGTCCCTTGCACTGACACCCTTTGTTTCCTGTTAGTGAGGTATGACTTGAACCATTTTGCAGCACTGCCCATGACAGCACAGAATTCTAATTTACTTAAAAGGATGTTGTGGTTCACACAATCAAATGCCTTTGACAAATCACAGAAAATACCTGCTGCTTGTAATTTGTTATTTAATGAATTAAGTACATTTTCACTGTAGGTGTAAATAGCCTTCACGATATCAGAACCCTTCAGAAATCCAAACTGTGTTCTTGATAATATGTTATTTGTGGTCAGATGGTTGAGCAGCTGCCTGTACATTACTTTTTTCTAAAATTTTTGAGAATGCTGGCAAAAGTTAAATCGGTCTGTAGTTTGATGGTATCTCTTTATCCCCTTTCTTGAATAGAGGCTTAACATCTGCATTATTGCAAATGGTAGCGAGCGAACGGTAGTTGAGAGTAGTCGGACGCAGTCTGGTGTGAATAGAAGCCACGTGTCAGGATAGGTTGCAGCCTGCCCTGACAGTGCTAATGGCACCAGAGGAGAGTTTTGTATTAATCGAGGATTTTTTTAATTTGCCTTTTTTGCTGTGTGTAGCTGTTGCTTGCTTTCCACTGGAGAGATTTTGTCAGATTTGTGTATGTATACATTGAAATTAATATTCGTATCTTTGTTGTGACCAGGTATGCGATTACTGATTAAAGGCAATTTTGTATAATTAAAGTTTTCAATCAAACTGTTCAAGGAAAAGAAATGTCTGAGTGGAGTTTGTCAGTGTGTGAATCGTCAATTTTCAGGATACAGTAAATTAAAAGCTTTTACTGATTCCTTTCCTTTTTTTATACCGCTTAAGGCCTGTTGACGAGCCCCTCCTGATCCTTTACTTTCTATAAAGAAGAAAAAGGGGAACAGTTGCATTAGTACAGTGACAATGAATTGCACTCTACATGGATCCCAGTACTTCTTTTCAATTATTTTAGCATGTTGCTGGAAGCAGAATACTCATACATGTGCAGTGGCAAGACGATTTAAGTTGTCTGTTGTGTGCGGAGGCATTATAGCATAATTCTTAGAGGTTGTTAGAGAGTATTTTAAAACTACTTACAGATACAAGAGAATTGATTTTTCGGGATTCGTAGAAATAGTAATCAGTTTCTGGTGTTTTTGGTCTCTATCAGATTACTGACAAAAAAATTGGCTCTGATCACTATGCGACTTAACTTCTGAGGTCATCAGTCACCTAGAACTTAGAACTAATAAACCTAACTAACCTAAGGACTTTACACACATCCATGCCCGAGGCAGGATTCGAACCCGCGACCATAGCGGTCGCTCGGTTCCAGACTGTAGCGCCTAGAACCGCACTGCCACTCCAGCCGGCGATTACTGACATATCCGATAGTAGGATGGTCCAGAAAATGTTTGATTACTGACATGTCGGGTTTTCTATAATACAAGTAAACAAGTTGTACGTTTACATATCAGATTTCATGATAACGATAATAAAGTTTCACTAGATAGCTTAGCAGTTTTTAGGAAAAAAGTATAAATAAGGGTAATATTCTCAGAGGCAGAGTTACACATTTACATACTTCTGTTGCCATAATAATAATTTTTGGTAGAAAAATTTTCACCAGGATACTAATAATAATAATTTTGATAAGATAACTTTCAAGGTAGATGAGGTGCCACCAGGACAGAGCGACTGGTATAGAAATGGACGGACAGAATGGGAGTCTTCCCTTTGGCTAACAGTGTGCTTACTAGCTTAACGGTGAACCCAAGACCAGGAGAGGACAGGACAGCATTTTGTGTGGACGGCCGGATAGCCACCAATCTGGTGCCACGCCATAGACCGCCAGAGCAGAGGACAATACACAGGGACACGACGGTCGTCTTAAGGCACAACAAACATACCAAAAACACCACTGACGGTGATGTAATTGTGTGGCTGATGGCCCTCCGAGCTGACATTAAGACAGTAGGACGTTTTTTATTCTTTTCAGTGTTTTCCCATGGTGGCGAAAACGCGCCAGTGGGAAAAACTTGGTCAGGTGTTGGTAGGTGGTCTGTGACGTAGGTTCCGAGTCCCTCTTTTCAGACTGAGAGTGGCATTAAAGAAATTGATTGGGAGGATATTTTTATGGAGCGCACAGCAAATGGCTGCCAGGCTGGGAAGAGTGCGTTTTTGAACTTTCAGCGACCAACGGTCGAAGGGAGGCTTATCGGAAACAGACTTTGGTGGGTCTTGATTGGTGGAGACAGAGCAATTTAGAGAAGGCACACTCGACTGCTGAAGACGAAGGGCCCCTCAAGTTACGTTGCTGTGGTTCGACGCTGACTGCCTCCGCTTACGGCAGGGCTTAACAACTGGCCGGTTTTGAGCGCGAGTACTCGCGTCTGCTCAGGCACGTGCTTGCGAGCAGGTGCAAGGTCGTGGAGTGGGGAGGGAGGGGAAATTCGCGCGCACGTTTGAAAAGGGCCGCAGCATGCCTATTGAATTCGCGCCGACTGTGTAACGTTTAAAGTACTACGAGCAGCTCTAACAGTCACGTCGCTGGTTAAGAATCATGTCAAGTCGCCGTTGTGTAACCGCAACCATGCTTTCGCAGTGCAACCCTCATTGGGAGGAATTGTGTCTGTTTACAGAAAAAGATGGTGTTGCAAAATGTTTAGTATGTCACAAAACGCTGAATTCTTTTAGGAAATTTAATTTGCAGCGACATTATATGTCGTACCACGCGAAAGACTACGGAAGTGGAAAATATGATGAACCAGATCGTGCACAGGAAGTTATTAAACTTAAAAGGAAGCTATCCGAAGAAGATCTGGACGACGAAGAAAAATCAACTGGGGCAGCTCTCAGAGTGAGTTACAAAATTGCTTTGCTTTTAGCCTGCGCCCCTTCACTGATGGCGATTTAATAAAAGGATGTTTGGTAGTTGCAGCGGAACACTTGTGTCCATCTCAAGTTGAACAGTTTCGGATTGAGCCATTATCTAACATGACCATTATGCGTCGCATACAGGACATGGCAGACGACGTCCAGAGCCAGCTTTCAAATATCTGTAAAGATTTTATGGCGTATTCTCTAGCTCTGAACGAAAGTGTTGATATCACTGGAACAGCACAGGTTGCCATATTTATTAGAGGTGTTAATAGAGATCTTCAGGTGAGGGAGGAGCTCCTCGATGTAGTAGCCATGAAGAACACTACAACCGGAGGTGATATTTTAAGTTTGTTGAAGAAAGTGTTGAAAATATAGGATTGTCGTGGAATTCTTTAGTTTCAGTGTCTACAGATGGTGCACCACCGATGACAGGGAAAAAATAAGGTTTCGTTGCGCTGTTAAAGGAGAAAATGAAAAAACTGACCGTGCCGAATGAAATAAGGGGCGTTCACTGTGTGATCCACCAGGAAAACTTATGTGCAAAGAGTATCACTCTAAAAAATGTGATGAGTGTTGTTCGTACAACCAATTATATAAGGAAGCATGGGCCACAACACACGCAATTTAAAGGCTTTCTTGAGGATGTAGAAAGCCAGTATGGTAGCTTGCCTTATTACAGCGAGGTCCGCTGGCTTAGTCGTGGCGAATTATTAAATCGGTTTTTTTGCCTATTAGATGAGATAAATATGTTCATGGAAATAAATAACATGTGCGTTCCTGAATCGAAAGAGCCTTCATGGAAATGTGATCTCGCGTTCTTAGCAGATTTAACTAGCCATCTGAATGCTTTGAACATTTCACTACAAGGTAAAGATCAGCTAGTTACTCATTTCAAAGATCGAATACGAGCTTTTAAAATGAAATTGACACTTCGGGTGAGTCAGCTGGAAACAGGAAATCTAGCTCATTTTCCTAAATTATCATCCATGCAAGATGTTCACAAAGACTGTGAACGTTATTCACATAGCTTAGTTGCCCTTAAGAAAGAATTTGATCAACGCTTTCAAGATCTGACAGCACTAGACAGTGATTTTGATCTGTTCTCCTCTCCATATTCAGCGAATAATGAAGAGATTTGTCCTGAGCTGCAACTACAAATTATTGACCTTCAGTGTGATAGAGGATACAGAGACAAATTTCAGAACAAGAAAAACATTTTGGAATTCTACAGACACTTCCCTCAGGATAGATTTCCTCGTTTGCACCACCTGGCGGCTACAATAATATCAGTGTTCTGTTCCACGTATGTTTGTGAACAACTGTTCTCTGCAATGAAATGAAACAAGACGCGCCTGAGAAACGCATTGTCTGATCGAAATTTAAACTGTACGCTGCGCCTACAATGCACAAGAACAATTACTCCGAACATAGACGAAATTGTAAAGGGCAAAAAGTACAAGATAGCCGAGAATCCCACACTTCAGTGACACCTTTTATTGTGTAACAGTTCACAAATTAATACGAATGTAGAGGCATACACTAAGCTAATAAAATTATGTGGCACGTGTACATTCTCCTTTATTTGTTTCACTTGTCGCAGTAATAATTCGTGAGTGATATCCCTGCAAGTGGCCGCGGATTTACATTGACTGGCGGCAGCTATTGTGTGCCCCACGTGACTCTCCCCACTCTCCGCTCTGGTCCGGTAGTGGGGGTAGCGTGCTCGCGCTGCTCTGTGCTCGCGCCTTGCTGCTCATTAGAGATGGGTCGAACTCGTTCATTCCCGTGAAGTATTTCATTCATTTCACTCTTTGCCGTGAAGCGTTCAAATAAATTAGTTCATTCATGAAGTACGGAAGCCTGGCGAAGTTGCCCAGTTCGCCGTTCAGCCGCGGCTGCGCTCGCTTCGCCTTGCTCGTACAATAAAGCTTTGTAATACTTCATATTTTTACCAACAGATGGCCGAACTATGCAGTAACGTGCACGCAACGTTTTCGTCTTACAGCGTCTGAGTTAACTTAAATACAGGATGGTCGAAGGGGACAAAGGAAAGATAAACAGAGAAGCCTGCCACATATAAAGAAGGTATTACGTTTAATCTTGCTCGATATTTTCTCATGAAGCGCCAAAAAGAGTCTTCATCTGCCAAGTGAAACCTTATTTGTTGTACAGGGTGTTTCAAAAATGACCGGTATATTTGAAACGGCAATAAAAACTAAACGAGCAGCGATAGAAATACACCGTTTGTTGCAATATGCTTGGGACAACAGTACATTTTCAGGCAGACAAACTTTCGAAATTACAGTAGTTACAATTTTCAACAACAGATGGCGCTGCGGTATGGGAAACTCTACAGTACGATATTTTCCACATATCCACCATGCGTAGCAATAATATGGCGTAGTCTCTGAATGAAATTACCCGAAACCTTTGACAACGTGTCTGGCGGAATGGCTTCACCTGCAGATGAGATGTACTGCTTCAGCTGTTCAATTGTTTCTGGATTCTGGCGGTACACCTGGTCTTTCAAGTGTCCCCACAGAAAGAAGTCACAGGGGTTCATGTCTGGCGAATAGGGAGGCCAATCCACGCCGCCTCCTGTATGTTTCGGATAGCCCAAAGCAATCACACGATCATCGAAATATTCATTCAGGAAATTAAAGACGTCGGCCATGCGATGTGGCCGGGCACCATCTTGCATAAACCATGAGGTGTTCGCAGTGTCATCTAAGGCAGTTTGTACCGCCACAAATTCACGAAGAATGTCCAGATAGCGTCATGCAGTAATCATTTCTGATCTGAAAAATGGGCCAATGATTCCTTTGGAAGAAATGGCGGCCCAGACCAGTACTTTTTGAGGATGCAGGGACGATGGGACTGCAACATGGGGCTTTTCGGTTTCCCATATGCGCCAGTTCTGTTTATTGACGAAGCCGTCCAGGTAAAAATAAGCTTCATCAGTAAACCAAATGCTGCCCACATGCATATCGCCGTCATCAATCCTGTCACTATATCGTTAGCGAATGTCTCTCGTGCAGCAATGGTAGCGGTGCTGAGGGGTCGCCGCGTTTGAATTTTGTATGGATAGAGGTGTAAACTCTGGCGCATGAGACGATACGTGGACGTTGGCGTCATTTGGACCGCAGCTGCAACACGGCGAACGGAAACCCGAGGCCGCTGTTGGATCACCTGTTGCACTAGCTGCGCGTTGCCCTCTGTGGTTGCCGTATGCGGTCGCCCTACCTTTCCAGCACGTTCATCCGTCACGTTCCCAGTCCGTTGAAATTTTTCAAACAGATCCTTTATTGTATCGCTTTTCGGTCCTTTGGTTACATTAAACCTCCGTTGAAAACTTCGTCTTGTTGCAACAACACTGTGTTCTAGGCGGTGGAATTCCAACACCAGAAAAATCCTCTGTTCTAAGGAATAAACCATGTTGTCTACAACACACTTGCACGTTGTGAACAGCACACGCTTACAGCAGAAAGACGACGTACAGAATGGCGCACCCACAGACTGCGTTGTCTTCTATATCTTTCACATCACTTGCAGCGCCATCTGTTGTTGAAAATTGTAACTACCGTAATTTCGAAAGTTTGTCCGCCTGAAAATGTACTGTTGTCCCAAGCATATTGCAACAAACGGTGTATTTCTATCGCTGCTCGTTTAGTTTTTATTGCCGTCTCAAATATACCGGTCATTTTTGAAACACCCTGTATTTATGGACTGAAAACTAGGGCTACCAACGAAATGCAGTCCAAGTTTACGTTCCTTTTAAAATTTAATCCAAAATAGAATGAGTATGTTTACCACTGTCACAAAGTCTATATACCTACGTTAAGTAATTATTCAGAAGTTTTCCTGGAGATTTTATTTTTATTGAGAATAATAACCCTCTAAATTCAAAACGTAAACTGTCACCTGTAGTCATTGGTACGATTTCAGGTAAAATCCCTCTTTATTTTATTCGAAAGCAGTTTTTGTGTCTGTTCACGCTTATACAATGGCTAGCAACACGCGATCGCGTAAAAGTAGTGAAATTTGGGGTTTCTTCGCCGATTTAGGTTATGTGAAAACAAAGTGCAACTGTTGTTCTAAGTGTATTTCACCGCGCGATTCGTCGACAGGCAGTACAGGGAGGATAGAAGTGAAGGGAGAATGAGTGACGTAGCGCCAATGTAGTGGGAGAGGGAGAGGGGAAGAGAGTGAGTGAACGAACTAGAAAAAAAGTGTGGAGCGTACTATCTGTGGACAGTTTGAAGTACCAGTTCATTGAAATTGAGTGGTTAGTTCACACTTCACTGGAGTGAAGCGTTCATTTAAACGACTCATTCACGACCTCAACATCACTACTGCTCATAGCTTGCTCCGCGATAGTGGTGGGCAGGAAATCGCGTATCTGTTAGAAATCACAGTGACTGAGAAGTCACAGATATCACAGTAGCAACTTTACAGAATCTAACTGCGATTTCAGTCACAGTTAGCAGTCGCAAGTAGTATTTCACATTCAAAGACGTGAGCCATCTATTGGTCGAATTTAGCACTGCTTTCTGCGATTTCAGTGACAAGTCGCAAGTAGCAACTAAAAAGCGCGGTTAACAGTGGCATCTGTTGGCCAAAGTTCGTACTACGTCCATCTCTGCGGTACGCTATGGAGTCCAACTGCGATTTCCGTGACAAGTCGCAACTAAGAGTCGCAAGTAGCAACTAAAAAGCGCAGTTAGCACTGCCATCTGTTGAGAAAAGTTCATACTACGCTATTCGCTACCGAGTCAAACTGCGATTTCTGTGACAAATCGCAATTAACAGTCGCAAGTAGCAACTAAAAAGCGCAGTTAACGTACTTTTCCTAGTGTCATCTGTTGACCGACGTACGTACTTCGTTATGAGATCCTTGTGCCTCACGAGATCGATGTGCTGTGTGTGCATATGAAGGGCTTATTTCAATAGTGGTACAAGTCCATTTTTGTTCATTTTGAGATACAGAGTCGTAAAGTTAAATGAGCGCTGAAAAATCTGCAGTTGAGATACCAGAAATATTCAAGCATATGGCTTCTTGCTAGAGATGAACCTTTATTTATGTTTGTTTGGATCACTAATTTCAGAAGCATTATAGACAGAAAAGTGGAGGTAATGGACTTGTACCACTATTGAAATAAGCCCTTCATATTATATGACGACATGCACATTCAGAATCAGTTATGGTTGGTCAAATACTGCTGTGACTCTGAATGTATTATATTAATAAGAAGCAACATTGCCTTTTTCTCCTGAAAATCTCAAGTAACGTAACAAATGTGTTTGATTATGCTTCCAATATGACAGTTTTGGTTAATACTCCACATGCCTACAGGACTTTGCAATGTCAACACAGCAGAACTCAGACATCTGTATAAGTGTAGAGAAATGAAAACAGTCATATGAATGCCTCACTTTTGTTCCGACACAGTTCAAGACTCGGGAGAAAAGTTTTACACCTGGTGTTCTACATGGCAACTTCACACACAAGAACTTTTTGCCGACACTACTACCACCTACATAAGTAAGCTTTTCCTGTGTTACTTTCAAGTAATGCACTTAAGCTATTCCTGATTTAACTGGAAGATCTGTACTTCCCACTTTCATATCAACAGCCTCAAAATGCATATTGTAGACTTCGGGATATGTTACAGGTCAGTGTCACACCAAGATTGTGGAGAAAGGGGGGGGGGGGCGGCATGTCACTCTCCAACAAGTGTTTACCAATAAGTAAGTGGCGGAAAATTATGGGTATAGGACGGCTTAAACATGTGGAAAATAGATTTTTATTATTCACTCACTGTATTTGACATTTATTATTCCTTTAAAATCGCACAACAACTTCAATAAAACACAGTTTAATCATTCACACACTTATTTCACAATTATTTCACTTTTAAACTGCAAATCCTCTAAGAGCTGTCTTGAATCTTCACGAGTCTCTCTCAACAGCCTTGATGTGGATAGATACGTACAGCAACCAGTAATCAGAGTCAGAACTGTGTCTGCAAAAACACAAGGATTATTAAACAATTTTTGCTGTCATTAATTACTAGCAATATAATTGACAGAGTAGATTGCTAATATTTGCTATAATGAATATCACATTTGCAAGAACGATCTCACTGAAGTAATTAAGTCCATCGAAACGCTTAGAAACTAACCTCTAGTCTGACGAAAACGGTCTAAAGATGCAGTGGCAATTTCTTCAGATCTGTTGACAATGATATTTTGAGTTATCACTTTACTGAGTGACTGAAATGTAGTTCAGGTACCTGTGAACATAACAATATGTTAGAATTCATTTTCTAAATACGAACTATTACGGTACTGTACGGCTACTTACATATTAATTACACTATTAATATTTTCACAGTTGTTTCTTTAATACAAAATTAAAGCCAACGGAAGAAAAAACGTAAAACATACTTGCCAATGACAGGTTTGTTGGGATGCAATTTTCTGTGTTGACAGATGTAACTTTTTCATACGGTGGTAAGTCGCAGAAATCGCAGGAATCACAGAAATCGCAGAAGTAGCAGAAGTCACAGAAATCGCAGAAGTAGCAGAAATCGCAGAAATAGCAGAAATAGCAGTGGCGGAGGGATACACGACCTATGTTCCTTAACTGCGAGTCTTAACTGCGACAAATCACAGTTAAGAATAACAGATACTGAAAAGTAGCATTCACAGAAATCACTGATATCGGAAAATCGCAGTTTAGCCCATCACTACTCTGCGAGCACGTATGTTGTGAAGCCCTGGCTTACGGTAAGAGCACTTTGGAGTGAGAGCATGACAGGGGTGAACAGCTGTGCGAACTTGATAAATTTTCTGTTAGTGGTGTACCATCTATCGATCGCTCCGTCACATTATATACTTGTCTTCACTTGCTGTTATCCTCACACCTTGCAATCACTGCATACTTGTCACCTAACTTCGCGATGTAATAACCGTGCTAGCGAATCGCACCCATCCATCTCAGATTGTGGCCAAATATTGTTACTGTCATTAATCTATGTAATACTTGATTCTAAACTGTCTATAACGAATGTTTAACCCCCTTCAAGACTTAATATGCCAATTGTGGAATCCGTTATAAATGTTGTTGTTCACTGATTTTGTGGTGTCACTGCCACACACCACACTTGCTAGGTGGTAGCTTAAATCGGCCGCGGTCCATTAGTACATGTCGGACCCGTGTGTCGCCACTGTGTGATCGCAGACCGAGCACCACCACACGGCAGGTCTCGAGAGACGTACGAGAACTCACCCCAGTTGTACGACGACGTTGCTAGCGACTATACGGACGAAGACTTTGCTCTCATTTGCCGAGAGACAGAATAGCCTTCAGCTAAGTTAATGGCTACGACTTAGCAAGGCGCCAATTGTCACAGTGCATGTATCTAAAGAGTCTCACTTGTATCGCCACAATCTCCAGATGTCACATCAAGAACGATGTATACAAGGACGGATTAAAAGTTAAGTAGTCCAGAAGCTACGTATTTTCTTTATAGCATTCATTAAGTCTCCTGTTTCAGACCTCACTCCATCCTTCATGAGTTAGCGCGTGCATCTTGGCCGCCTCTCTCAATTAGTGTGCGTAGTGTTGGCAAGTCTGCCGACACTACAGATTTTCCTTTCTTAGCTAATGAAACTCATGTGCATATGTAGTAGTCACAGAACGTTAATCAAGACCCGCTCAAGATACTGTAATCAGGTCCCAAAAACTAATCGCAATTTATTAAATTTCATTGCACAGCTTACTTAATCAGCACGGGTTCCTGAGGAATGGTGTGTTTACTTATCTGTATTGGTCAGATCAATCAAGGGAAAAATCAGGCGACTCAAGTGGTCCCGCAACAAAAAGATGAGCTGTTCTGTTTCCTTCGTCACAGACGGTTTTAACAGTAAACCTTTATAACAGGAAAGTTGTATTTATGTGTTATCGTATTATGACTGGAAGAGCCCGCCCGGCTAGCCGTGCCGTCTAACGCGCTGCTTCCCTAGCGGGAAGGCGTGCCGGTCCCAGGCACGAATCCGCCCGGCAGATTACTGTCGACGTTCGGAGTGCCGCCCAGCTTGTGGATGGTTTTTAAGGCGATTTTCCATCTACCTTGCCGAATGCGGGCTGGTTCCCCTTATTCTGCCTCGGTTACACTATTTCGGCAATTGCTGTGCAAACACTGTCTCGTCGTACGCGTACACCATAATTACTCAACAATGCAAACATCCGGGGTTTCACTCGTCTGGTATGAGACGTTCACGGAGGGAGGGTGGGGGGTGTTACTGTTAAGTTCTCACTTAAGCATAATAACACAAAACACACATTTGCAGTAAATGTTGTGGACGGACAAGAGCAGCCAGTCCACAATAAAGTAGCCGATAGGGCACGCGTAAACTCACGCCGTCTTGCGTTAAATCTGAAACAGGATATGTGGTAAAAGCTATAAGAAAAGAACGGAGCTTCTCATATACTTAACTTTAATTTCTTCTTGTACATCTCTATGGTGAATACAAGTGAGACTCTCTCCAGATATGGATAACTGGGCCTTGCTAGGTCGTCCGTACAACTGGGGCGAGTTCGAGTCAGTCTCTCGAGACCTGCCATGTGGTGGCGCTCGGTCTGCGATAACACAGTGGCGACACGCGGGTCCGACATGTACTAAAGGACCGCGGCCAATTTAAGCTACCACCTAGCAAGTGTGCTGTCTGACGGTGACACCACATTCCTCCCCCGCAAATCGACGAACGGTCGTGTTATAAGGCTTCCGTCCGCCGTGGGGAGGACCCCATGTTGACGTAGGCGATGAGGTGGGGAGCCTAACAACAGGCGAGGCTGTGCCACCCGCACCCTGCCATTCGGTCCGAGGGGAGCTAGGAAACGCCTGAAAACCTAGTCCAGGGTTCACGTCAACATGCAGTGTATGCGCCCGTAATGAGACAGGAGGGGCCGAAGGGTCGACCTCCATGGCGTCGGGGAATCCGACGCGCGATGACGACATCTGGTACAGAGCGGGCAAGAGGTCCATGGCAGAGGACGGCTGGTCACGGGAAGCGAGCGGCGGCGCGTGACCCAGGGAGGCGCGTGGCGGTTGCAGCGACGCGTCCACTGCGGGCGGCGCCGGCGGAAGAACAGGTGGTGGCGGCGGCGGCGGCGACGGCGGCGGCTCGTCGCCATGAGGCAAAATGGAAGGCAGCGTCGGTAACACCTGGGGATGAGGCGAGCCAGTAGATGGGTCTCCAGGGCGCTGATCGGACGGCACCGTCGCTGAAAGCAGACGGGGAGCGGCAGAACCCAGGCGACGACAGAGGCGCAGCTGATTGAGATGCCGACGCACCTCACCAGAGGCCCCCAAAACCAAACACATCGCGCGGCCGAGGCAGCGAAGAATGCGCCCTGCGAGCCAACGCCGTGAACTGTGATAGTTGCGATAGAAGACAACGTCGCCAGGAGCAAAAGCAGGAGTCTGCCGCTGCACGGGAACCTGATGCGGCAGATGCAGCAAAGACATCAAGGTTCGATGAGGACGACCATGGAGCAACTCAGCCGGCGAGCGACCATCGCGGGGCTGAGAGCGATACGAGGACAAAAAGAGCAATAACGCGTCCTCCCGAGAATGCGACTCTTTCAACTTCAACATCTGTGACTTGAAAGTCCGGACCAATCGTTCAGCGGCACCGTTTGACTGAGGCGAAAACGGCGCGGATGTCAGATGTTGAATACCATTGGCCTTGCAGAATGACTGAAATTCCGCGGACATGAATTGTGGGCCATTGTCGGAAACAATAGTCTGCGGAAGACCTTCAATGCAAAAGATAGCAGACAATGCATGGATTGTGGCAGAAGACGTCGTGGAAGACATCCGGACAACAAAAGGAAAATTACTGAAAGCATCGACCACAACCAACCATCGAGCATTCCAGAATGGACCAGCAAAATCGATGTGCAAGCGTTGCCAAGGGGAAGTGGCTTTCGGCCATGCAAAGAATTTCCGCGGCGGTGCGGATTGCTGTGCGGCACACGCCGTGCAAGAAGAGCACATATTCGTAATCGCAGCATCGATCCCGAACCAAGTACAGTGCTGACGAGCAAGTTGTTTCGTGCGCACTATACCCCAATGTCCTTGGTGAAGAAGCCGTAAGACAGCGGACTGTAACGAACGTGGGACCACGACTCTGGATTGATCATTATCCGAACGCAACAACAAAACACCACGTCGTACAAAAAGTCTCTCCTTGTGAGCAAAAAATCGGCGAACCAACGGATCCTCGATCCGTGACTTTGACAAGGGCCATTGCGTAGCAACAAAACGCAAAACAGTAGCAAGGACAGGGTCAGCAGCTGTGGCCGTAGCTACACGACGAAAATCAATCGGAAACGATTCGACCACGTCATCGGTTTCCGCATCAATGAACATGCAAGCAAGTTCGGAAGAATCGAATGCTTTATCCTTGGCAACAGGCAAACGGGACAACGCATCAGCGTTTCAGTGCTTAGCAGTGGACCGATACAAGATATCGTAGCGGTACTGCGAGAGGAAAAGAGACCAGCGAATGAATTTCCGCGCTGTACGTGGAGGTACAGGCTTGTTCGGATGAAAAAGCGATGTCAAAGGTTTGTGGTCTGTGATGATGGTAAAGGGACGACCATACAAGAAATCATGGAACTTAGTAACACCAAACACGAGAGCTAACGCTTCTTTCTCTATCTGTGAATAATTGCGTTGCGCAGACGAGAGCAATTTGGACGCAAAGGCAATAGGACGATCATGCGATCCATATTTGTGCACAAGCACAGCATCGATCCCGAAATCCGATTCAACTACCATCAACAAAAGGGGTTTTCGGGGATCGAATGGCGTAAGGCAAGTATTTGAAAGCAACGCCGATTTCAACTGGCGAAAGGCGCGTTCGCATTCCGGCGTCCAGACGAACGGAACACCTTTACGGCGTAAGCGATGAAGCGGAGCTGAAATGGAAGAGGCATGGGGAACATATTTATGGTAGTAATTAATTTTCCCCAACACACTCTGCAGCTGTTTCAAGTTCTGCGGTGACGGCAAATCCTGGATGGCACGGAGGTGCTCTGGACTCGGATGTATTCCTTGGGCATTGAGTACATGGCCCAGGTAGGGTAAGTCCCGAGCAAAAAACACACATTTGTCCTTCCTCAAGCGAAGACCATTTTGTCGCAAGACCTGAAATAACGTTCGGAGATTTTGCAAATGTTCGGCTTCTGTCTTTCCGGAGATCACAATATCGTCCAGATAGTTCGCAGCAGTAGGGACCGACGCACAAACAGTTTGTAAATATTGCTGAAACAATGCAGGTGCGGATGCACACCCGAATGGCAGTCTTTTGAAGCGATACAAACCAAGATGCGTGTTTACAACCAAGACGCGCTGGGATGCTTCGTCCACCGGTATTTGCAAGTACGCATCTGCTAGGTCCAATTTCGAAAAATATTTTCCCGGGCACAGTTTGTCAAAAAGATCTTCCGGGTGGGGCAAAGGAAAAGTTGCAGTCACAAGTTGTGGATTCACAGTTGCCTTGAAGTCCACACAAAGTCTCAGTTTTCCGGAAGGTTTTGGCAAAATTACTAAGGGTGAGGCCCAGAGAGAAGCCTGCACACGTTCAATTACACCTTGAGATTCTAAATCGTGTAATGTTCTTGCGACCTCATCACGCAATGCGTGGGGAACATTGCGCGCTCTGAAAGCTTCAGTTGCGCGTTTGCTTTCAGTTCCAAATGTGCTGCATAATTCTTAGCGCAACCAAGGCCCGGTGCAAAAATGTCTGCAAATTCTTCACATAGACTAGAAACACTGGCGGAAGGCACAGTCTGATTCACTGATAGGACCTGATTTACGATAGACAAATTAAACAACTGAAATAAATCTAAACCAAACAAGTTCACTGCAGAAGAAGAACGAAGAACGTAAAATGACACAAGTTTCGTTTGTCCCTTGTAAGTGGCAAGAAGGCTGCACTGTCCTAACACAGGTATATCCTCTCCTAAGTAACTATGTAACTGAACATTTGCGGCACGCAACGGAGGTGCACCCAGTTGTTTGTACGTGGCGTGATTGAGCAATGAAACTGCAGCTCCGGTATCGAGCTGGAATGGTATCACGTTGCCTTCAAAGTCTAAGTCTACAAAAAGTTTATTGTCCCGCTGACCACAAGAGCGACTGTCACGTGCAATTGGAACTGATACCGGTACAGAAGCACTTGCGACTTTACGGGATTTCCGGCGACGTCGACGCACACGTTTTGTGGGACGAACCCTGTCACTGTTAGAGAAAGTGGCACTGGACGGGGTGGAATGAACTACATGAATGTCCATGGGCGAAGGTCCACGACCCTGAGTGTCCTCGGTTCGATTCCGGCGCGAAGCAAAGGGCTTGGAATTGTTGTGATTGTCTGATCCAAGCCTTTTCTGGCAAACACGTTGTACATGTCCTTTCTTATGACAGTAAAAGCAAATAGCTTGGTGGGATGGGCAATTTTCACGCGAATGTCTAGTTGCACACTGCGGGCATGATTTTAGAACTGCGTTTGCGTGCTTACGCGGCGCACGTGTTTGCGAGCTAGGCTGCCGCTGCGCTGACGGGCGCGAGGGCCGCTTAGCGTCCCGTGCAGCGGGCCTGGCGGGCCGGTTAATGTGACACACTGCTGGCGAAGTTTCAAATGATTCCTGAGCAAAGTCAAGTGTGTCTTGCCTGTCCAATATGTCTATCACTTATTGAAGGGAGGGATTAACTAGTTTCAAAATCTGTTCCCGTATGCGAACATCAGGAACTTCTGTGCTATTGCATCACGCACCATAGTATCTGAATAAGGGAGGCCACATTCACACTGAAATTCACAATCCCTAGTAAGTCCTTGCAATGTTGCAACCCACTCCCTATTAGTCTGACCGGCCATACGTTTTGTACGAAAGAACGTATACCGTTTTGCAACTACATTGACTGTTTCTTTGAAATAGGCCTCTAACGCCGACAAAATTTCTTCGTAGGACAGAGTTGCTACATCGCGTCGGGGAAACAACTTCACTATCACACGGTAGGTGGACACACCGACACAAGAAAGCAAAAACGGCTGCCGCTCATTACCTTGAATTCTGTAGGCGGCTAGATGAAAGCTGAACTGGCGGGACCATTCCGGCCACGTCTCCACGGTTGAGTCAAAATTACGGAAGGGCGGTGCAACGGCGTGTTGTGGCTGCGGTAGCGATGAAGCGGCGGCTGCCGCATCGTGTTGCAGCACACGTTGACCCTGGACGAGCTGTCCAAGGGCATCCAATAACGCCTGCGTCTGCTGATTCTGCAAGCGAAAAAATTCGGACAGTACATCTGGAGATTGTGGCGAAGCCATGACACAAGCAATTCAGAGCAAAGCATGGGAAAAAAGAACAATCCTTCAATCCTAGTCGCCAATGTTGTGGACGGACAAGAGCAGCCTGTCCACAATAATGTAGCCGATAGGGCACGCGTAAACTCACGCCGTTTTGCGTTAAATCTGAAACAGGATATGTGGTAAAAGCTATAAGAAAAGAACGGAGCTTCTCATATACTTAACTTTAATTTCTTCTTGTACATCTCTATGGTGAATACAAGTGAGACTCTCTCCAGATATGGATAACTGCGCCTTGCTAGGTCGTCCGTACAACTGGCGCGAGTTCGAGTCAGTCTCTCGAGACCTGCCATGTGGTGGCGCTCGGTCTGCGATAACACAGTGGCGACACGCGGGTCCGACATGTACTAAAGGACCGCGGCCGATTTAAGCTACCACCTAGCAAGTGTGGTGTCTGACGGTGACACCACAGTAAATACATGGTGTCAGCTTGAAAATGAGTTCAACACAGTCCGAATACTAGTCTGTCGCACCTGTCCGCACAGGGCACATTTCTTGCTGTTCAGTGATAGATAATACTTCGTAAAAATTCAAATTAATATTTGAGCTTGAATTTGGACTTAACTGAGATCATTTTTAAGGACCTGCCACTGTGGATAATGTAGTTGGAAACGTACATGAGTATTTAAACAGTAATTAATGAAAAAAATTATAAGTTTGACTCCATGCCAAGCAATGAAATCACCTCTTGACACAGTTCCTACTCACACCTTCAATCTCACCCTTTATGACCATCTGTTGTTTTGTGGGATGGCGAGTGCTATCAATATTTACTGTTTGCTGTATTACATCAGTGTGAACCATTCTATTCTGTATGATGAAATATCACCAAATGTGGGCTGACATGAGTGAAAATTCACACTACTATGCAATCTGAATAGCCCAGTACTATGAAATTGTACCCGTTTACAGATTAAACTTATGCGATATAGTGTCATTGTAGCTACTGTACTCCGAGATCCAGCAAGTGTGGAGGTCCCTCTCATAATCTATATACTAATGATCCCAATCGATTGAACCATTCAGTTTAAGCGAATCAAGGTTTTGTTTGTAGAAACAACGACGAAGGCTCAAAATCGGCATTCAGATACGTTGGAATGAGACTGTTTCTTACCATGGACAGTTGTATATCCCCTATCACAGGTAGTTTAGAAGCCCAGTTCATCACCTTACCACTAGGTATCCAAGAAACCAACAATGTTGTAATTTCTGATCTTTTGTTATTTTATTACATACAAAAATTTTTAAGAAAACCTTAAAACAGTAAAAAACAAAGGCGTCTTTATCATTTATATTCTATATGATTTAGTAAAGTTTGGAGTTACGTACCTTCAGTGTGGGCGAAGACTCAACAAGTAGCCCAAATACGCGCTCTGACACAATTTCCAAAGGTACCCGAAATTGAGATATACATGCAACTCCCATATATACTTGTCAACTGCGAAGCATTGCCAGATACAGCAGTATATTATATTTGTTTTATTAATTGTGAAACAAATTAAAATATATGGTGTCCAGTTAGTTCATTTCATTACACAATACACACTATCAGTTCTGATACCGTGAAAGGGAGAGATGCAACGGAAATGCGAGAACCCACAATTGAATTTCCGAAAATAAAGTGGAATGTGTAACATAGAAATGACGGTGAATGGTAGGAAAACGATTTTACGGGCAAGAGCATATGGGGCAGCTCTGTAACGCTTAGTGACTGTTTCGGAAATTCGAGAATACAGGAATTCGTCTTTAGCCACTTACATTTCATTTCACATACACGATGCAGCCCATTTATAAGTTCTTAACGACAGTGTATTATCATTTGTTGAACAGGCCAGTTCTCACTCGTCCTCTTACTCATTTTCTGGTTAGTTAGCAGATGATACAATTATGAGTAAAATACTTACCTACTTAAAAATAAATAAAAAAAACATTGTTGGTTAAAGAGCCGTTTCACACACTTGAGGTAAATATTATTTTATATTCATGATTACGTTACTAATGTTACATTATTGTATTTGCACTTGTTAATTATTTCAGTACCTTTAGACATTGTTGTCCACAAAGATATTAAATCATCTATTACATTACGACACTAGTATTTGCTAGTTAAATGTATCACGGAGCTTTCTGCCGGATGTTGAGTACTTGTTCTACATACTGACATATTTTCTTATTTTTCGTTAGAATTATCTCTGTAAGGCTAGTGAAAGAAACTGGAGAGATTACTTTCATTTTGATTAAACAAAACAGATCCAGGAGCTAATGATTTATTAGTTTTACAAAGTTTTTTTTCAGTTCTTCAGCACCCGGGACGTCCTCATGACAAATCTGTCTGACTCAGCACAGTACCTCTGAACCGCGAGACGCCTTGATTCGTAGAGAGAACACTCAGTCTTGGTTTTAGCAATTAATAACCTCTGATGGTCAGAACAGGGCTGTCTCGAGGCCCTTCACCCGGAGTATTGCTATCCTACCGACGTGTACACCGCAATAGCCATAGGTAGGTTACAGGGCAACTGCTTCTTCAGATTGAAAATGGGCAGCTGTTTCCCATTGAAAAAGAAATCGAGGATCGGAATTAAACGTTGAGTGACCTCTTGGTATTTCCTTAACTTGGTGCAACAATATATTTAGTGAATAAAACATATTTCGGGCTCCATTTCAACTTCTTTATTTTTATTTCAAAGTCTAGGAGAGTTTTCCAATATTGCATCAGCTTTGAACTGTCACAACTGAAGAAACAAATATGTGAATAATACTGCTTCATTGCATCTGAGCGCTAACATATACGGTTAGATAAAATTATGTACGGCCTATTATACATCCAGAGAAATAGGACTAAGCACAAAAAACAGCGTACATGGTCCTATTTCTCTGGTGCTGGTAAAACTAGAAAAATATGCAATGAGCACTGAAATTACTCACCTTCGCTATCCAACCACATGTGCCTGTGTTTTGTCCATTAAACTGCACAGCCATAGAAAGCTTCATTTGAACGTACTCCAGAAGTTGTGACAGTTTCTTCTTACAGTCAAATGGATACAAGTGCTCCATACCCTCAGCACGAATTTTTATTTTGGGAAGAAGAAAATGTCACATGCCGTATGGTGTCCAAAGGATATTTATCCGATGTTAACACGAAACACGAAACTCTGGTTTGTGGGTGTGACGTCACGGCGACGGTTTTCACAACCGTGGTCTCTTCTAACGTATTTTCACGCACGGTGGCCGCCAACTAAAAAAATTGTAAGCATCGATTTTGCATTAGATGAAAACTGTCGTACCTTCTACAGACATGGAGATTCTTCACTGTTCCTCTGCGACGCTTAAACTTTTGTCTCGATGACGTAATGGTCCTATGGTTGTCTTCTGGACACACATGCATCGGCAGTTTGTTGGAGTTCTGAGGAAATGTCCATTCAGTGTTGTTTCTGGTCATCTATTATCAAATGAACCATAAACGTTTTTTTAGCTAGATACACGTTAAATTTTTCTGATAAAATCAAATCGCAGGATTCTCCGTTGCTACATAAAAAGTAAGTGCTCCGAAACGCATCTTACAACGTGTGGTGGAGAATGCGTCGTGTTTCACTGTCTTTCCTTCTTCTCTCGACCTCCTCCCTCCGCTTCTCATAGCGCATTCGAGATGTTGAAGGACAAGAACGACATTTGATAGGCCTATGTATAAACTTCAACTTATCTTATTTTACCATGATAGCTGCCTGGTGAAGTTGGTGCAGTAAGATATGATATGTGGTTTGACTCTTCTTTTGTCCTGCGCTAATAGTAAGCCCTCTCTTCTATGGTAGAATCTGTCAGTTCAATTGGAAGGGCAACTCGGTAATATTCTTACGCTAAGTAAACCATCCTGTGACTTAATCTTTGAGAAATCTTTGTCAACCATCTCAGAATGCGGAACAGTACCAAATACATAACCGAACAAGGCTGTTGTAGTGTACCTCCAGCATGTATCCCTTAAAATAAACAAAGACACTCTCTGCTCTTAACGTGCTATCCGTTACCGCCTAGGATCTTAACTCCACATTACTTGAGGAACTCAAGTTTACACAATCATCGTTGTGGCGCGTGGTGAGTCGAAGTTCTTGAATAGTTTAAGTCCATAGGACAAAGCTTTACACAGTCTCTTTCGGTTAGTTGGTTGACCGTACGTAGCTATGTAGTAGGCCTATTGCCACTGTTGTGTACATAGTTCCGCGTAGTCAGCGCGTAGACAACTTTCCCAATAGAGCGTGCCCCGCTAAGCACAACAGCGCAGGCGCAGCGCTCGTCCGTCTCCGCATAACGAGATGGCGCTGTCTTAGAGACGGACCAAATTCTGCTTCCGCCGATCCGCGTATTAATATGTAACGCAGCCAATGAGATTGCTGCTAACGTAGAACCTTTTCTCCTCGCAGATCACACTCACGCAGTGATACCTGAATGCTCGAGGTATTATAACGAGTGTACAGACCTCCGATTAGTCAGTCTGCATTTGTCTGCATTAGTCTGTACCAGTCTGCATTAGTCTGTACCAGTCTATAGTCAAGTTTCAGTCTGCACCTAATAAGATTACTATATTCCTGTACATAGCCATGAAGAGAAATGTATAGACACTTTGTCAAGTATCAGAGACATGTGACAATAAGATTAACGTACCAACACCAAAGGAACTTCAGATTGTCAATTGTAAATAGCATCCAGAACCAAGTTAAGTTATTTTTATGCTGACACTCGGCTTCTTTGTTAGAGCGACAAGTCAAATAATCTGATGGTGTGTGTACCAAAGGTCTTACAGTACGCACACCACAGCCACATACAAGATATTTATGCAATTATAGCTTCCTGTTGCAGATTATTATCACGTTATTTATTTCTTCTAAGCGAATTTAATACACTTGCAGGTCATTTTTCTGAATGAGAAGAGGTCTGAATCTAACTTCATAACTTTTCTATCAATGTTCAACTCAGATTTTGCCGAAAAATGAGAGCAGACTCAAACATCATTCTGCTAAAGTCGATACATGCACATTCGATAGCTTTTACTGTTATTAGTTATTGAGGCTCCTCTTTACAACATTTCTTCTTCTTCTTTTCTCCTTCTTCTTCGTCATCCTTTTTTCCGTGGCGAAAGCCTGTTTTCTTCACTACTCCTCACCCTTCCCTGAGGTTGTCGCGCCATCTTTTCCTTGGAGGGCCAATATCTCTTTTACCAACAGATAATTTATTTTGTACTAACTTCACAATCTTCCGTTCTTCCTCCCTGTTTTTTCTTCATTCCATTCATGCTCTCTCTTATATACCCACTCATTAATGGAGTACACTTTACATCCATTTCTAATCCTTTCACTTGTCTCGCAGCGTCTTCCCTGTAATCCTTTCCCCAATTTTCGTTTCTGTGGTTTCCAAAAGTCTTTTTATTTTTGATGTTTCTGGTCTTGGCCCAGCGCTGTATGTCATAATTGGTTTCACTATTGTTTTGTATATTCTTATCTTTGCGTCTTTTCCACTATGTTTGATTTTCCAAATAGTATCACTTAAACACCCTGTCACGTTATTTGCTTTTGCTACTTCTTCTCTAACTTCCTTTTCGACATTTCCACTGCTAGAAATACTTAAATGACGTTACCAGCTGAATAAAATTTCCATCGGCTTCCAGTTTACATCTAACTGGTTCTACATATGTGGTCATACAAGTCGTTTTTTGAGTGGATACGACCATATTTAGGTTTTTGGCTGCCACGTTAAATATATACAAAAGTTTCTGGAGGTTATCTTCATTGTTTGCCAACAGAATAGCATCGTCAGCGTAATAAACGATTTTTATTTCTTCGTCCCGCACTGTATAACCACTACCAACCAATACCTTTTTTATCACCTCATTAATGGCTATATTAAAGAGTAGAGGGTTCAAAGAGTCACCTTCTCTAATACCACTATTAACTGCTATGCAGCTAGTTACCCTGGAACCAATTTTCGGCTGGGTTTAGTTGTTGGAATAACTGTATTCAATTGTTTTTATTAAGTTAGAAGGAATACCTCGATTTCAGAGCAGGTTTATATCTATTAACTGAATATTTCTGCTTGCAGTAAATTTAACTGAGTGCATGATATCGATCTCAAAAAGAAGTGATATTTCTGTCTCTCATTCTTTTCCCATCAAATAAGACGGATTGTATGTTACTCAACTCCTGTATATTGGAATCCAAGCGTAATAATGCTCACCACACTACTCTAGAGTAAAAGTTTAAATGTCATCATTTTCATTCACTCATAAATACCGTTCACAAAACAATACTTATTCCTGTTTCATGTCATATTCAATTCAAATAGCCGTCCTGAATGATAATCTCTCGTGTAACTAACGCTGCCTTCTAGTATTTAATCTCACATTCAATGTTGCAATACGTCGTTACTGAACACATTTATAAGTGAGATACACGACACCAAATACATTATACACACTTTTCAATGAACACACTAGTGATCTTAACGAGATCTAATAAGAAAATGATACAAAATTAAATTTTTTTTTTTATTTCATGATACAATAATGTCAAAATGTGTTTAATCACAATGTCGCACAGTAACTCTCCCTCTAGCTGGCCGTCTTCCGTCTTCGTATACTGATCTGCACTTACACTCACTTTGTCAGGAGATCATCTCTGGACCACTTCGTCAGGAACTCTTTATCTTGACATGCACCAGACAAAAGGAAGCACAAGAATTGTACATAACAATTTACAGTACAATGCTGTACTGAGCAAGAAATAATTTCAGCTCATGTGACGTCGGTCAGGTTAAAAAAAAGGGCCTAGTGTAGCAGTCAATAAAATTTAAACACCATTCCACCATTGTGTGGTCACAGGACGAGCAACTCATATTTGATCGTTATTTATTCAGGTTTCTGTCACAGTTGCGTACAATTTATAGATGGCGACTGGTTTAGAACATTAACATACGGTCTCAAACGACAGCCCGCATTTCAAGTGTTTCTGAAAGCGCAGTTCCAACTTAGATAGTTACGAGATATCTTCGCAAAATAAATCTCCATGTTAAACGCCGTATAACCCTAAAGCAGAAGTGTTACACTGAGGTGACAAAAGTCATGGGATACCTTCAAATGGTTCAAATGGCTCTGAGCACTATGGGACTTAACATCTGAGGTCATCAGTCCCCTAGAACTTAGAACTACTTAAACCTAACTAACCTAAGGACAGCACACACATCCTTGCCCGAGGCAGGATTCGAACCTGTGACCGTAGCAGTCGCGTTGTTCCAGACTGAAGCGCCTAGAACCGCTCGGCCACACCGGCCGGCAGGGTACCTTCCTAATAGCGTGTCGGACCTCCTTTTGCTCGTCGTAGTGCAGTAACTCGACGTGGTATGGACTCGACAAGTAGTTGGAAGTCCCCTGCAGAAATACTGAGCCGTGCGAAACTGTTGCCGGTGCAGGATTCTGTGCACGATCTGACCCCCCGATTTTGTCCCATAAATGTTCGATGGGATTCATGTTAGGCAGTCTGGCTTACCAGACCATTCACTCGAGTTGTCCAGAATGTTCTTCAAACCAGTCGCGAACATTTGTGGGCCTGTGACATGGCCCGTCATTGTTACGGAATATGAAATACACGAACGGTTCAGTCCGACTAGAGTACCCAGTCCACTCCACGTAAACACAGCTCACACCATTCTGGAGGTCCACCCACATAGCTGAGTGGTCAGCGCTACGGAATGCCGTGCAAAGGGGCCCGGGTTTGATTCCCGGCTGCATCGGAGATTTTCTCCGCTCATAGACTGGGTGTTGTGTTGTCCTCATCATTATCATCATCTCATCCCCATCGACGCGCAAGTCGCCGACGTGGCGTAACTCAATGGACTTGCACCAAGCGACCGGTGCACCCGACGGGAGGCCGTAGCCACATAACATTTGCATTTTACCATTATGGAGCCACTACCAATTTGGGCAATACCTTATTGACAACTTGAATCCATGGCTTCATGGTGACTGTGCCACACTCAAACCCTACCATTAGGTCTTACCAACTGAAATAGGGACTCCTCTGACCAGGCCACGGTTCTCCAGTTGTTTAGGGTCCAACCAGTACGATCACGAGCCGAGGAGAGGCGCTGCAACCGCCGTCGTGCTGCTAGCAAAGACACCCGCGTCGGTCGTCAGGTTCCGTAGTCCATTAACATCAAATTTCATCGCACTGTCCTAACGGATACGTTTTTCGTACACCCCATATCGATTAATGCAGTTGTCACACGCAGTGTTGCTTGTCTGTTAGCACTGACAACCCTACGCTAATTCCGCCTCCCTCGGTCGTTATGTGAAGGCTATCGACCACTCCGTTGTCCATGGTGATAGGTAATATCTGAAATTTTGTATTCTCGGTTGATTCTTGTCACTGTGGATCTTGAATTACTGAATACCCTAACGATTTCCAAAACGGGATGTCCCATACGTCTAACTGCAACTACCATTCCTCGTTCAGATTCTGTTGATTCCCGTCATCCGGCCGCAATCACGTCGGAAGTCATTTCACGTGCGTGGCGGAGCTGTCATTCCCACTCAGGGAATGACAGCTCCGCCACGCACGGCCCTTTTGTATCTTTAAACTGTCGCCATTTTCATATGTACATATTGCTGTCGCATGAGATTGGTCACATCAGTGATTATTCAAAGGTAGTGCTGACCTTTAGTATAAGTTAGTCTGTTGAATGTACCACTTTTGTATGAAGGTCATGCAACATTTGTCATGCATATCTGTTTTATGAAGATGTCTCGTAAGTGTATCGGTGGAACAGCGGTCTAACAAACATTTGAAACGAAGGTTCTGGATTGAAAGTAAATGTTCGAAATTAATCACAATCAGGGTTGCAATTGTGACAGAAGCTTGAATAAATAATAAACTCAAGTTTCCTTCATGGATAAATTTCGGTACTTCCTTAACGTGTGTGTAGACGAAAAACTGCTCAGTGCTATGTCGTCGGAAATTTTCTCATAGCAACCACGACAGTAATGTGTGAGCCTGAGAAATTAAAAGAAGAAACAAAAATTGTGTGTGTCCCAGACACGTTACAAAGACCCTCTGCTGCAACAGATTAGTATCAGGGGATTCTCTACGGACGATCGCATTTAAATGGTAGGACGAATATAATATTCTCTTCGATTTACTATTTAAGCAATGCCGCAAATAATTCTGAAAAGGATTGGGTGAATACAAAGCGACAATAAATAATTGGTATAGAAAAGCCACTGTGTGTTCAGACTGAACAAAAACAGAAAATGAAAACTCTAGCAGTTTCTGTGAAGATAAAAGTAATGGTCTTACCATCCAGAGTACAAATCCTAAACAGAAACATGTAAAGTGGACACAGAAAAGCTATACGTAAGACAGGATTTGTTTGTTTACATGACAGCGGGAACGCGTAGCGTGCTGCTTTGAGAGACAGTGAGTTAAGTGAGAAGTTGATGGAATACCCGCGTACCATTAATGATCATTAGTCGGAGATTGGTGAGTGTGAATATGGTTGTAGGGGGTTTCTCACATTCGTTTGGGCAAAGTCTAATCTAGTCCTCGGTCTCAACGGTAAAAAATACGATGTACAAGTCAAGTTAAACGTCAGAGGTGTGATGGGGGGGGGGGGGGGGGGGCGATGGAGGATGGGAGGTTGAGTTCGATGACTCCGTCTTGGGCGTGACACGAAATTAAAAAATAAGTTGATGTGGAAGTGAATCGATTGCTCCTTTTTCAAGGAAAGCGTACCGGCATTCACCTACTTTGGATCAGCAAAATTATAGAAAACCTTAATCTAGACGCCTAGAGTGGGATTTCAACCACGCGTCTTCTGAACGCATGTCTAGTGCTCTGCCACTGCACCACCATGCTTGATTTAGCAAGACAACGAGAAGATTTAATTTTCGAAGTATTAAGCCTGAGGTGCAGTCATTTGAGTAAAATATCCAACTTTTTACTCAGAAGCGAATTAAACTATCATGTTTCCCATTAAGATACTTAACTAGCCTTGGGAGATGACTTTTTTTGTGGATAAACAAGTACGTTTCGCATTGTAGTTTCATACAATAACTTTATTAAGTTTTGTAATTTGAAGACAGTGAGTGGTACTATGAATGCCAGAAAATAGAGTGCCAAGTACAGAAATCGGAACATTTCAGATAATCCTTCTGTTTGAGGTCTATAGAGGGGTGACAGCAGCGGAGGGAGCCAGAAAAGTTTATACCTTGTTTGGGAATAATGCCACAGGACAGAAGACGGCAAGAAAATGATTTTCTCGTTTTTAAGGAGGATCATTCTGACATTTGTGACTCTCCACGTTCAGGAAGGCCTTCAGGGTCATCAGATTGTTTAAACA
Source organism: Schistocerca nitens (assembly GCF_023898315.1). NCBI lineage: Eukaryota > Metazoa > Arthropoda > Insecta > Orthoptera > Acrididae > Schistocerca > Schistocerca nitens. The sequence goes on along the minus strand of NC_064619.1, from coordinate 498,451,416 downwards.
TATTAATCTACAGTGATCCACATCAGTTTATTCGAGAACTGGCAAATGTGGTGAACTGTGACTATTCCACCATCGTGCAATATTTTCAAGCAACGGGGAAGGTTCAAAAAATGGGTTCATAAATAGGGTGTGTGGGTGCCGCACGCTCTTAGCGAAAATCACAAAAAATCAGCTGGTGGCCATGCATCTCTGTTTGTTCGTATCAGTTGGCTTGTGAACAGCACCGACCATTCCTATTCTGAATCATTACTGGTGATGAGAAATGGTGCCTTTATTCTAACATAAGGAAACGACAGTAGCAGTTGAATTAAAAAAAAAAGCAGCTGTTTCCCGCACAAATACCTGCTTACATCTACAAAATATGTTATGCATCTGGTGGAACAGCGACGGTGAGGTGTAGTGCGAATTATTTCCTTTACGTGTAGCCTTCGCTGCTGACATTTATTGCCAACAACTGAGACGTCTTGCAGACGCGGTCCAGGAACAACGACCAGGAAGACTGCGTGAAGTGATTCTACTCCACGATAACGTTCGCCCACATCCTGCTAGATTGAAAGAAGGAAACTATGTAGGAGCTGGGCACAGACTTCATTCCGCATCCGCCTTATTCACCTGATTTTGTGCCCTCAGATTTTCAACTCTCCTGCTATCTACGGAACATCCTTTAAGGAACTTCTGTTTCGGTTGCAAATGCGCTCCGAACATGACTCGATGAGTTCTTCGCCTTAAAACCACATGAGTTCTACAATCGCGGAATCGAAGCGTTACCCCAGTGCTGGCAAGTTGTTGTAAATAGTGAAGAAGAATGTATTATTGATGACAAAAATCTCTATTATTTGTATCTGTTGTGTTTACTGAACCTATGGAAAAATGAAACGAATCCATACACCAGCTCAACAATTGAGGCCGTAGGTTGCAAATGCTACTCTGAGATGAAAAGGTAAAATAGACAATACGCCTTTTCTATTGTGTATGTCGGTACTTTGAATACTAACTCCAGCGATGGACAAAGGCGACTTTCCACTGTTTCACTATTGGCAATCTAAACTGTGAGAGTTAAGCTTTCGACCTACTTATGAGTTTCTGAAATGAAGTCATTACGGTAATCAAGGGAATACTTTTCTTTGTGTCTCGTTCATTTAGAATTGCCCTATACTCAAATGAGACAGCCATTTGCATAAAAATGGCATCATGTTCGAAAATACACAGTGAAAAATTACGTAGCCTTTACATGAATAGAAGCCAACGTCAAACATAAGCATCATTTCTCCGGAAGTCAAGAATATTTGTATACATATATACACCTCTGTATTTAAGCAGTGTAACATCAAAGTGATGGGTGAAATAGTGTGAGGTTGCATTATTTCTATGAAAGTCAAATATATTTTCGTAAAATTACGTTCTGAATTTCGCACACACACACACACACACACACACACACACACATTGCTGAGTGAAGGCGATGATCATTTATTCAGTGGATAATACTGAGTGGAACACTGATGATCATTTTACAGAGCGACCATCACTCACCTGCATACTGTTTGGTTCGACAGTTAACAGGGTGAGTGCCACGACGATGACAACTCTTCTGACACCTACTTAGTCACGGCAGCGAGTCTTCGTGCTTTTAAAACGTACCACCATGCTGAATCTGCAGCCAGAATGAGATTACTAATAACACAGGTCTGAGACTAAAAAACTACATAGGATTTTTTAACATTTTCTTATAGATTTTGATATCCCAAAATCAGGAAAAATATTCAAAAAGTACTATCACATAGGTTTTTATGTATATTTCAGTATTTATGTTCATTAGTAATAAACGTTTGTGTTTTTTGATTTAATAATTATCAAAAATTTTATCAATTATAATTGATAAAATAAACTTAAATTTTAAAAAATTACAATGTTAACTATTCTTTGTTACTGCTTGCAGGTTTTACCGTGAACTCCTGGGCGTCAGAAGTAAATGCAAACAATGGTATTGTTCAGTTTTATCGTGTTGCGACAAGTCAAATGACGATTTGTATCTCGCATGAAATGAAGAGGAACTCTCAGTAGACATATTGCTATTCAGGTGAACAGTGCTGTTGTTTCTGTATAGTCATGGCTACAAGAAGTTGTGTTATTTCTCCAAACAGGTTTTGTTATATCTGTGGTGAATACACTATTAAAAGTCAACAGAGAAACATAAGTGATTTTGTGAGCAAAGTTTAATTTGCTTACTTTAAATTAAAACTTGATGATCAAGGTGTGTAGAAAATGTGAAGAAGATCTTCGTTCGTGGTTTAAGGGTAAGAAGAATTCATTCTGATTTGTAATTCCTATAATACTGCGTGAGCGGAAAAACCATACCACTGATTGCTACTTCTGTTCAGTTGACGTGAAGGGATTCAATTCAAAAAACAAAAGAAGCATAAGTTATCATAACACTGACTCAGATATGCGTCCAGTGCCCCATAGCTCTGAAATACCTATCCCACAGTCACCTTCCAGTTTGGAGGACGAAGTTACACTACCTCCTCAGGGTGAATCAAGATGAGATTTTTCTTCAGACGAAGATGAAAGGCATCAACTATTTTCTCAAAGTCAGCTCAATGATCTAGTAAGAGATTTAGGTCTTTCAAAAGATGCAGCCGAAATGTTAGGTTCCTGATTAGGAAATAAAAACCTTTTATCATCTGGCACATCATTTTCATGGTACAGACACCGAGAAAAATAATTTACCCATTTTTTCTCAAAAGGAGGAAATTTAGTTTTTGCAGTGATTTGGAAGGACTCGCACATTGCTTTGATATGCAGTATGAGTCATCTGAATGGCGCCTATTCACTGATTCATCCAAAACTCGTCTCAAAATAGTATTATTGCACAATGGAAATAAACTTGCATCGCTTCTGATGGGACATTCTGCGCATATGGAAGAAAACTATAACGATTTGGCCATTATTCTAGAAAAAATCAAATATCAGGACCATCAATAGATGGTTTGTGGGGACTTCAAAATACTCACGATGATTTTGGGTCAGAAGGCACGCTATACTAAATACCCATGCTTCTTATGCTTGTGGGATAGTAGTGCCAGAGAACAGCACTGGACTAAAAGTGATTTGCCACCCCGAGAACCTTTAGAGCATGGAGAGAAAATTTTTATCAATACTACTTTGGTACCACCAGAAAAGGTTTTGTTGCCCCCTCTCCATATCAAATTGGGGTTGATGAAACAATTTGTAAAATCGCTGCAAAAGGATGGGGACTGTTTTAAATATCTATGTACAAAAATCTCGAAGCAGTCAGAAGCAAAGTTGAAAGAGTGAATTTTCACTGGCCCCGACATAAGAAAACTTTTAACCGACACTCTCTTTGTGGAAAGTATGAATGAGAAGAAAAAGAAGCTTGGGTATCGTTCAAGGATGTAGTGCGAAAGTTTTTGGGAAACACTAAAGATCCTGACTACAAAACCATTGTTCAACGGATGCTAGCAGCATACGAAGCTCAAGGTTACAAGATGAGCTTGGATGTCCAGTTTTTACACTCCCATATACACAGCTTCCCGGAAAACCTGGGAGTTTACAGTGAAGGACAGGGGGAGCGGTTTCACCAGGATGCCCGCGAAATCGAGAGTAGATACCAAGGAAGATGGGATGTCACTACGCTTGCAGACTACTATTGGATGCTTAAGCGGGAAACTAAAGATGGAATTCGGAAAAGGACTCGGCGAAATATCAAGGAAAAAAGGAAAGGTTTCATAAAAAAACATGAATGAGTATAATATTGTTATTTTATGTCTCAAAATAATGTTTCATTGGGTGTAAGAAAATATTATGTTTGATAATTTTGAATAAACGAGTGCTTTTACCAGTTTTTTATGTGATAGAAAAAATGGACATCACTTCTGAAATCAGCGGATTCTGAAACATACAATTCATAAAAATATCTCATGCACCTAGCAAAAAAAAATAATTTTTGCAGACCTGTGTAATTAGCAAGTTTGCTATCTTGTTCTTGTTTCAGAGTTTCTCACACTCGCAAAGGACGTGATCTTTGAGGAAGACGTGAGTGTTGAATCGCTGCAGACAGTGGAAAAGTAACCAGAATTCATATCTTTATGTCACAATTTTTTTCTTCTATTTAAGGCGTGCTTAACAATAATTCATGGCATCGTAGTTATTAAAATAAGGCAACACTAGATTAGCAGTTGCTTGCTGCCTGCTGTAGTATGACAGGCCACCTTGTTAGGCACGTTTGCTTACATGCAACGTTTTGTAGATGTAATGCTGGCTTAGCCGATATTTTCAGTTCTTCTACAGAATAAAATACGATACTTTGCCCAGGACTCAATACATGCTGCAAAATCTTATGCAATAACAGCGTGAACTTTCTCCAAATCAGAGAAATGCACTTTTAGCAAATGTCTCCCAAATGATGAAATGCTCTCATACATAACTGCAATTATGCACTCATAAACTTCAAGCAATAATCGATGCCTGGCAAAGTTAACTCTTCTACTGACATTCAGTCTGGCTTACACCAAGGGGCGGACATTTCACTACCATTCGCTTGTACAAGTGTTTACACTAAAAGGAGAGGAAAAGAACACGAGCATACCTTATGAAAACTATATTACACTTCTTTGATGCAAATAATTGACACATTACATACACTCCTGGAAATTGAAATAAGAACACCGTGAATTCATTATCCCAGGAAGGGGAAACTTTATTGACACATTCCTGGGGTCAGATACATCACATGATCACACTGACAGAACCACAGGCACATAGACACAGGCAACAGAGCATGCACAATGTCGGCACTAGTACAGTGTATATCCAGCTTTCGCAGCAATGCAGGCTGCTATTCTCCCATGGAGACGATCGTAGAGATGCTGGATGTAGTCCTGTGGAACGGCTTGCCATGCCATTTCCACCTGGCGCCTCAGTTGGACCAGCGTTCGTGCTGGACGTGCAGACCGCGTGAGACGACGCTTCATCCAGTCCCAAACATGCTCAATGGGGGACAGATCCGGAGATCTTGCTGGCCAGGGTAGTTGACTTACACCTTCTAGAGCACGTTGGGTGGCACGGGATACATGCGGACGTGCATTGTCCTGTTGGAACAGCAAGTTCCCTTGCCGGTCTAGGAATGGTAGAACGATGGGTTCGATGACGGTTTGGATGTACCGTGCACTATTCAGTGTCCCCTCGACGATCACCAGTGGTGTACGGCCAGTGTAGGAGATCGCTCCCCACACCATGATGCCGGGTGTTGGCCCTGTGTGCCTCGGTCGTATGCAGTCCTGATTGTGGCGCTCACCTGCACGGCGCCAAACACGCATACGACCATCATTGGCACCAAGGCAGAAGCGACTCTCATCGCTGAAGACGACACGTCTCCATTCGTCCCTCCACTCACGCCTGTCGCGACACCACTGGAGGCGGGCTGCACGATGTTGGGGCGTGAGCGGAAGACGGCCTAACGGTGTGCGGGACCGTAGCCCAGCTTCATGGAGACGGTTGCGAATGGTCCTCGCCGATACCCCAGGAGCAACAGTGTCCCTAATTTGCTGGGAAGTGGCGGTGCGGTCCCCTACGGCACTGCGTAGGATCCTACGGTCTTGGTGTGCATCCGTGCGTCGCTGCGGTCCGGTCCCAGGTCGACGGGCACGTGCACCTTCCGCCGACCACTGGCGACAACATCGATGTACTGTGGAGACCTCACGCCCCACGTGTTGAGCAATTCGGCGGTACGTCCACCCGGCCTCCCGCATGCCCACTATACGCCCTCGCTCAAAGTCCGTCAACTGCACAAACGGTTCACGTCCACGCTGTCGCGGCATGCTACCAGTGTTAAAGACTGCGATGGAGCTCCGTATGCCACGTCAAACTGGCTGGCACTGACGGCGGCGGTGCACAAATGCTGCGCAGCTAGCGCCATTCGACGGCCAACACTGCGGTTCCTGGTGTGTCCGCTGTGCCGTGCGTGTGATCACTGCTTGTACAGCCCTCTCGCAGTGTCCGGAGCAAGTATGGTGGGTCTGACACACCGGTGTCAATGTGTTCTTTATTCCATTTCCAGGAGTATAGTTAGCACCATGATGAAAGATTGTAAGGATTGTTTTGTACGATACTGTTTTTGACCAAGTAAGCAAAGGGGAACAGGGCAAGAAGAACTTACGATATACGTGGATAGAGTGCACTTAACATTGAATTTGAACTCTAGTTTTCTTTAGCATTAGTCCTAAAGTTTCAACATGTGTTGGTACATGTTTTTCATTACAGGTGAAAAATAAAGTAAAAATCAGAACATTAGCATTTACACTCTGAGTACTAGCCACTTTATTCATTTATGTTAGTGATGGTTTCGCATTCCGGTAGCTGTTTTATCTCAGGTGGTTTCTGGTGTTGCACTTGAATAATTTTACATAAAAGGAAGATAACGTCAGAAAAATTAAAACCAAGCACATATACAACTTGTCACATTGGCTACTTGATAAAATCTGCTTTATAGTTTATTAGAAGGCAAGCTGCATGGTCCCCAGTAACCCACCATCAAATAATCTGTAACATTACAATGAAACATCAACTGTGGCATTATAGCTAGTATGAATGTAAGAATGATTAGGTCTTTTGCATGTTTTCAGTCAGAATAGCAAATACGTATGCCCAATTGTCTCCTTTCAAGGGCAGTTAATTTCCTTTTTTTCTTTTTAATAAATAGAAATAGTAGGGTTGTGCTTATTCCCACCTGATGCAGGCATCTCGTCTTTCTCACATCTCTGGTTGGATCTTTGAGTGACTGGGAAGTTTCCTATTTCTTTTCCTTCGGCATTTTTGCTGATCTTCTCATGGATACCAGAAGCACCCATGTTATCTACATCCTTCCATCAACAATATTACATTTTCTCCATGAATCACGATACTCGTGGCAACAGCAGAAATAGAAAAGGTAGCAGACAAATAACTTCTGTACTGCTACGTCGTGACATTCCTTTAAAGACTGACAACCAGCGGAACACAACCAAACAAGAACCAAATGCACTTTTGCTCGCGCTCGCCTACTGAGAGAATTCCCATTTGATGATACCCATTCGCCTATATAAACCAGGGTCTGTAGAATCCGGAATTTGAGTGAGTCTTGCCCTCTAGAATTATGTCTGGCAGCCCTACCCATAAGGATTTCGTGTGGTTAGTATATAATACAATTAAATGTCTTTGTTTTGATCCAGCATGCCACAACTATGTCTTCATAACTTAAAATTTAACCCAGAACACCACATCCGCTCATAGCTGGAGGGTGCAATTGGCTTGTAAGCAGCAGCTTGGTATGATAAAACCGCAACACTCTGGTTCAGAGTTGTGAGGTCCACTTACCTGTTTCCTGTTGCTTGAGAAAAGTGAAGCAAGTGTAAAAAACTCCTCCACATCTTAATTTAGGGACTGGTAGAGTCTGCTGCAAATTAAAACGTAACAGTATGAATATCACTGTCTGCCTCCTAATTTTTCGACTGGATTCAAACACTAGCCTCGCCTGCCACTGTTCTTAACTGGTGTAATTCCAGCTATTGCTCAAGACTTTCTTTCAGCTGGAGGTCATTGGTACTTACAGTTTTTACTTTGAGCATGTCAAAAGCTTACATCTTTGGTGAATTTACTCCAACACTATACCCTTCTGTAAAACTGGGCCTGTACTTGTCTGCAGATATTGGCTCATAGGACATATCGTTGCGAAAGAAATTCGTATAAAGCTGGTCATTGAGTTGTTGACAAAATATCGATATGTCGACACTTTGACCACAAGTTAGATATATATCGGTTGTACTTTTCACCCAATATACAGATATATCGATATTAAAATGGGTGTCGATTTTTTATTTATTTTAATTTTTTTTTTTTTTTTTTTTTTACATTCGTGTTGACCCTCTAGGATCACGTTAACAACTTCAGTTCCTCTTCTTCCTTTGTTGTTGTTTCCTATTTTACCAGTATTCCCTCATTTTCTCCCCATGAAGTCTCTTCCTTTCTTCTGTCCATGTTGTTCCCGATTTTATATTTCTTCTGCTTTGAAAGCCTTCCCAACTTAGTATTTTGTTTTTAAAACGGTTTCTTTCTGCTATTTCTGATTCTTTGATGTTGTTTGTTCACAGATGATGCTGTAATTTACCATCTAGTAAGGTCATCCGAAGACCAGTATCAGTTGCAAAGCGATTTAGAAAAGATTTCTGAATGGTGTGGCAGGTGGCAGTTGACGCTAAATAACGAAATTGTGAGGTGATCCACATGAGTTCCAAAAGAAATCCGTTGAAATTCGATTACTCGATAAATAGTACAATTCTCAAGGCTGTCAATTCAACTAAGTACCTGGGTGTTAAAATTACGAACAACTTCAGTTTGAAAATCGACATAGATAATATTGTGGGGAAGGCGAGCCAAAGATTGCGTTTCATTGGCAGGACACTTGAAGATGCAACAAGTACACTAAAGAGACAGCTTACACTACACTCATTCGTCCTCTGTTAGAATATTGCTGCGCGGTGTGGGATCCTTACCAGCTGGGATTGACGGAGGACATCGAAAGGGTGCAAAAAAGGGCAGCTCGTTTTGTATTATCACGTAATAGGGGAGAGAGTGTGGCAGATATGATAAGCAGGTTGGGATGGAAGTCATTAAAGCAAAGACGTTTCTCGTCGTGGCGAGATCTATTTACGAAATTTCAGTCACTAACTTTCTCTTCCGAATGCGAAAATATTTTGTTGAGCCAAACCTACATAGGTAGGAATGATCATCAAAATAAAATAAGAGAAATCAGAGCTCGAACAGAAAGGTTTAGGTGTTCGTTTTTCCCGCGCGCTGTTCGGGAGTGGAATGGTAGAGAGATAGTATGATTGTGGTTCGATGAACCCTCTGCCAAGCACTTAAATGTGAATTGCAGATTAATCATGTAGATGTAGATTAAATATGCAGAGTAGGAAGTAGATTGCAGCAACACTAGTTGCAGGAGAGTACAGATGTTATGTCTTAGAAAATACAACACATCACATTTATATTCTTCTGGACCGACTGCATAGTATATGTCTCTTAAGGACATTGTATGATTATAATTCCGTGTATGCTGCCAAGTTTGATTGCTTAAATTTTACAACAGGCGTATTTCAGCTGAATTTCCATCATCAAGCTATGCCTGACAGTTTTGGCCTCTGTGTGACTTTTGGTGGTTCTGTCACCATCTATTTGCTTGTCAGTTCCGTTCCGTTGGTGTTATGCAGTGATAACGGTTAGTTATCACCTTATCTGAGTTATTCGTGACAGCTTCTTTGACAGACAATTGCAGGATTATCAGACTTAGCAGCGTACGTGGAATTATAACTATACAATGTCCTTACGACACATCTGTTGCAACACTGCAAGTGAGCTTGCCTGATGAGGTGTGAAAACAGCTGACACAGCAGTACCTAAGTGGAAGATGGTGGCAGAAGCGTTTCTACATCAGCAGACACTGGCGTGTTTAGGCACAGCAAAGCTCAAGCAACCACAGCCCAAAAGTGCATAAATACCTAGCCATTTATACCAATATCAGTTTGTATCACAGTTTTATTACCAGAGGGCTTTGAAGCTTTGGATGCCAGCCAGAATGCTGTTCATGGAGCACAGTTTGGCTCTGCAGCAGAGCAGTTTGTCCTGAAATCACAGAAGCTGCAACCACCGCCACTTCAGGCCAGCATTAGCCTTGGGAAGCACTTTTTTTCATCTAATGACTTCTACAGTATATCAGGCTGGCGGCTGCTGATTCTGTATGTTTATCCTTTCTGAAACCACACTGCGATGGTATAAAAATTTTGTTTTTGTCCAGATAAACAGCAAGTCTGTTACACATAAGCAGTTCAAGGAACCTCATATCAGTGAAACTGGCCTGTAGTTGTTGGGGTCATCCTCACCCTCCCTTTATTGTACACTGGCACAATGCAGGCTACATTCAGCTTTTCTGGAAAAATTCCATCTTTGAAAGATTTATTTGCTATGTCCAGCAGTGGTATGATTATTGATTTACTATAATGTAATTTGATACTTCATTACCAACAGCTGATTTCTTGACCTTTGGTTTCAATATAGTTTTCCTCACTTCATTTTTTGCGACTGGTTTCAACGAACATGGTGCTGTAATTTTTTTAATACCCTTCTTTTTTGGGCTGTTTCTTTCCAGTTTTACGGCACCTATCAAATCAATATAATCATCAGTGAGTATGTTTGCTATTTCTCTACAATAAGTAACATTGTAGTTTCATTTACCTGATTTCTATTTCTTTGTTTGATCCATCCTTTTGAAGTGTTTCAGGTTGGCATGGGCTGTGTGGTGGTTTGTTATACTTCACATCATGCACCAAACACTTAAAAAGTTGACACCTTAACACTTCTTTTATGTACAATGAATGTTATTTGCTGAATATTTGGTCACCGTTAAGTGTTATTAATCTGGGTCAAGCTAGTCTGTGCCCTGAATGAATGTGCCTACTTCCTGTAACTTGGTTCAGACTTTGCCTCCCTAAGGGCTGCAGATAAAGCTGCTTAAAATTAACATATAAATAAGAAGTGAGATTCAATTCACCTTCTTATATTATCTTAAAAATTACAACTCAATTCATGATAAATGAGGACAACTACCAATTTGTATACTGCCTCTCTGTACTACACATGATAGGTCTAATATTCAACTTATAACTAACAATTACAATATATTTATTATCTTTAACATTTTGCATACTTTGATTTCACGAAGCTCTTTATTCCACACCACTTGTCCCATGGAACTCGTATCTCAACCTCAGCAGATAGGGTTGTCTAACTGCTACCCACTTTCATACAGATACTGGATCGTTAACTCTCGTAACAGCACCTACGATTTAAAATACCTCCCATGTGTGGTGTGCTCACCACTTATCGACTACTCTGTCACAAGTTCAAAATAGTTCAAATGGCTCTGAGCACTATGGGACTTAACTTCTGAGGTCATCAGTCCCCTAGAACCTAGAACTACTTAAACCTAACTAACCTAAGGACATCACACTCATCCTTGCCCAAGGCAAGATTCGAAGCTGCGACCGTAGTGGTCAGGCGGTTTCAAACGGTAGCACCTAGAACCGTTCGGCCACTCTGGCCGGCTCTCTCACAAGTATCTTTTCTTTCATATACGTATTTAGGGATTTGATACCTCTCATTCAAGGAATGGAATGTATCACTACATATCCGTCCACTACGAGAAAGGTGTGACCACACATACAACTTTATTTACTGTACAAGCGTTACACAAACAGACACAATAGCTTCACTATCACTTTTAGTTTTTCTTTAAGTTTATTGTGACAGTAAGCATTTCTTTGTGTTTGGTTTTATCATGAAAATCTCTTTCTTGGAGAAGGTAAATATTATCTATAATTCTAGGATCAAACATCAAAGTACTCTGAGATTACATTGTGTCCTCAGAAACAGGTAAATTGGTTAACTTTAATAATTTCATTTAATCAGCTGGAGGAAATGCACCCTTATTCATGGTCTCTGCCCTTGTGCAAATAATAATACGTGTAAACATTTGTCAACACTGCCCTTCTGGTGTTTAAGTACTCTTTCCTCTAACTTCGAACCCTCGCTAACAGGATGTACTACTTTTCCCATAAAGTGGTTGCGGTCCTTCCTTCCTTGGGTCCACCCAAACCTGGTATAAGTTCCCTTCTCTGTGGCAACTTACCCACAAACTCCTACAAGGTGGTTGGGGTCCTCCCTTCCTTGGGTCCACACGAACCTGGTAGAAGTTATCTTCTCTGGTGTAACTTAGTCATAAACTCCCATAAGGTGCATCACATAGCTACTTTACTATTGTTGTGAGTACTCCAGTGCTTCTCCCTTCCGTTTTTTATTTTCTAATCCCTACATCCACTACCAGACTGTTGGTTTGCTCCGGACAGCTTTCCTGCTCGACTATTCTTCCTATCGCTACTCTTCTCCAAAACCCTTTTCCTTCTACATGTTAGCTTGTCACTCTTATAATTGGGTTATTCTGACACCTGGCCCCTTTATTCCTCCCCTATTTTTCTACAATGTTTCCCACAATGAGTGAGAAGTAAGAGAGTGAAAAGATGGAATTAGAATGTTGGACCCGATGAAGGAAAATAGACTGCTAAGACAGAATCCCTTCCCAACCCCCTACCCCAGGGCGCCCTCTCTGCCAGGTTCTTCATCGAGATGCTGGAGGACGCAGAGTGTTCGATGTGGCCTATAAACTGGTAATGTCCTGACTTCACTCAAACAGACGCCGAACAGTGAGTCCAACACCCTGCTGTGGACGGCCTGCAGTGAGTAAACAATAGCATTGTGTTAATTATGTGCAAATCCCACACCTCCCCTATAAAATGAGCACAAACACATCCACAATACAATCATTACATAAAAAAATTAAAAAGAATTGCTTTATTCACATTGTTCAGAGTAAAAAACAGTGCTCGGTTTGTTTCCAGTTGGATATGCTATTGTTTTAATCACGTTACCGTCTCTGCATTGTATAGCCCTTTTTCTTTTCCTGCAGTTGGTTCTAGTAGAAATAATGCTTTTGGATGGGGAACTCCCTCAACTCTGTAGGGTCCAACATACTTAGTGTTGTAACCACGACCGGAACGGCCACAAGGTTGCCATGAAGGAAAGTGCGGCAGGACCCACAGAGTGGCCCGCAAACAACAACACAAATGGGAGAGGACGGACATGAACAATGAAGGACATTACGAACAACAACAAGATAGAAACAACAGAGTCACACGAAAACCTAACTAATCAACAACGACCACTCGTACACAGAGCAAAGAACGTAATTACACTGTCTGTGGCGAGATGTCGATAGATGCACGCCAAGTTTAGACTGACCAGCTGAGCAAGAGGCAGCCGGTTAAATACATGATCAGGGACGCCGCGATTGGCTGCTGAGACCACGTGTTCCACTGTGGCACCCTCACATTAAACGTGGCCCAGGAGGCGTGCGCCGCCATGACTTACGCCATGATGGTGCAGAAACCTCTAGGGGTCTTTAACGTTCATGCCATCTGGCGCGGATTCAAATCCCGCGGTGTGCGGTACCAGATCCCTCCCCCTTGAAACTTGCACATAGGGGTGAAAACGCCCCGGATGGTGAGCGACAGTGGGAGGAAGAGCTTGGCTCATCAACCACCGTTGGTGGGGAGGAAGGGACGCCCGAGGTATCCACGACGTCCAACCCAGAGTCCACAGTGCGGGAGGGAGCTGCTGATCCATCCAGGGGGGGGAAGGGGGGGAGGCCTGGTGGCAGGCCCGCAGGGAGACGACAAGTGTGGGTGGGGGTGGCAACTCGAGGACCATGTTTGTACCCAAAGAAGGTAGAGGAGGAGGAGGCGGCGCCAGAGCTGGCATCAGCCCCGCGAGGACACACGAGTGGAGCTGATTATGATGCTGGCACTCCAACCCTTTCGACATCTGCACTGACGTCACACCCCGCCCATGGGTCACAATGACCCATACTCGCAGACCCACACAGCCGTACTGGGGGCGTAACACTGAGAGGGCTACAAGTGGGGGCGGGAGGGGTATGACATCAGCAAACGGAGCAGGGTGCGGGACTGTTGTCCATGAAGGAGCTCTGCCGGACTACATCCATCAAGTGGCGTAGTGCGAGAGGTGCTCAAAAACAGGGTGAGGGCCAATGTCGACCACCTTATTCAACTGTTGTTTAAAAGTATGGACAAGCCTCTCCGCCACGCCATTGGATGAAGGGTGGAAAGGCAGGGTACGGATACGTTTGATACCGTTGGCCCGACAGAAGTCGTGGAAGGAGGACACCGTGAATTGGGTGCCATTATCGGAGACCAATGTGTGTGGCAGACCTTCAATGGCGAGAACCTGGGCCAGGGCTGTGAGTGTAGCCTCTGTGGTGGTGGATGCCATGCGGATGACATATGGGTGTTTGGCGTAGGCATCAAGAATAAGTAACCACATGGACACCAAAAACAGGCCCACAAAATGGAGATAGATGCAATGCCAGGCCAGCGAGGGACAGGCTAGGGTGCAAACGACTGAGGGGGCTTGCCTGGTGACACGCACACACAGTGCACCCACGGACCAGGTGGTCAATATCACCATCAATGCTAGGCCAAAACACATGCCGGCTCCCAAAACTTTCATATGGGACATACCCCAGTGCCCACCATGTAACAAACTGAGCACCTGAAGCTGCAAATCCAGAGGGATGACTACACAAAGGGCATCCGACTCCATGGCCAGCACAAGGACATCATCGACCATGGAGAGCCTGTGGGACAGGTGGCACCAGGGGCTGAAATCGGACTGCATCCAATGATTAACAGAGGAGGACCACTCGTGGATCACGTAGTGGAGAAGCTATCCCAAGATAGGGACACGGCGGTCAGCTGCAGCAATGTGAGCAGCCATAAGAGGCAGACTGTCCAGCACAACCCGGCAAGCGGAATCAATGTGAAAGCAGAGGACCTCCTGTTGGTCAAAGGCAGGATTGGGGCCAGCTGGGAGACGTGACAAAGTGTCCACGTTAGCATGGTGGGCGGTGTGTTTATACTGGATGGTGTAAGCATAATTTCGTAAAAATAACGCCCAGCACCTCCACCATGAACCATGGACCTTGCCGTTGGTGGGGAGGCTTGCATGCCTCAACAATACAGATAGCCGTACCGTAGGTGATCACAATGGAGGGGTATCTGTTGAGAGGCCAGACAAACGTGTGGTTCCTGAAGAGGGGCAGCAGCCTTTTCAGTAATTGCAGGGGCAACATTCTGGATGATTGACTGATCTGCCCTTGTAGCACTAACCAAAACGGCCTTGTTGTTCCGGTACTGCGAACAGCTGAAAGCAAGGGGAAACTACATCCGTAAATTTTCCCGAGGGCATGCAGCTTTACTGTGTGATTAAATGATGATGGCGTCCTCTTGGGTAAAATATTCCGGAGGTAAAATAGTCCCCCATTCGGATCTCCGGGCGGGGACTGCTCAGGAGGACATTGTTATCAGGAGAAAGAAAACTGCTGTTCTACGGATCGGAGCGTGGAATGTCAGATCCCTTAATCGGGCAGGTAGGTTAGAAAATTTGAAAAGGGAAATGGATAGGTTGAATTTAGATATAGTGGGAATTAGTGAAGTTCGGTGGCAGGAGGAACAAGACTTCTGGTCAGGTGACTACAGGGTTATAAACACAAAGTCAAATAGGGGTAATGCAGGAGTAGGTTTAATAATGAATAGGAAAATAGGAATGCGGGTAAGCTACTACAAACAGCATAGTGAACGCATTATTGTGGCCAAGATAGATACGACGCCCACACCTACTACAGTAGTACAAGTTTATATGCCAACTAGCTCAGCAGATGACGAAGAAATTGAAGAAATGTATGATGAAATAAAAGAAATTAATCAGATAGTGAAGGGAGACGAAAATTTAATAGTCATGGATGACTGGAATTCGAGTGTAGGAAAAGGGAGAGAAGGAAACGTAGCAGGTGAATATGGATTGGGGCTAAGAAATGAAAGAGGAAGCCGCCTGGTAGAATTTTGCACAGAGCACAACTTAATCATAGCTAACACTTGGTTTAAGAATCATAATAGAAGGTTGTATACATGGAAGAACCCTGGAGATACTAAAAGGTATCAGATATATTATATACTGGTAAGACAGAGATTTAGGAACCAGGTTTTAAATTGTAAGACATTTCCAGGGGCAGATGTGGACTCTGACCACAATCTATTGGTTATGAACCGTAGATTAAAACTGAAGAAACTGCAAAAAGGTGGGAATTTAAGGAGATGGGACCTGGATAAACTGAAAGAACCAGAGGTTGTACAGAGTTTCAGGGAGAGCATAAGGGAACAATTGACAGGAATGGGGGAAAGAAATACAGTAGAAGAAGAATGGGTAGCTTTGAGGGTTGAAATAGTGAAGGCAGCAAAGGATCAAACAGGTAAAAAGACGACGGCTAGTAGAAACCCTTGGGTAACAGAAGAAATATTGAATTTAATTGATGAAAGGAGAAAATATAAAAATGCAGTAAATGAAGCAGGTAAAAAGGACTACGAACGACTCAAAAATGAGATCGACAGGAAGTGCAAAATGGCTAAGCAGGGATGGCTAGAGGACAAATGTAAGGATGTAGAGACTTATCTCGCTAGGGGTAAAATAGATACTGCTTACAGGAAAATTAAAGAGACCTTTGGAGAAAAGAGAACCACTTGCATGAATATCAAGAGCTTTGATGGAAACCCAGTTCTGAGCAAAGAAGGGAAAGCAGAAAGGTGGAAGGGGTATATAGAGAGTCTATACAAGGGCGACGTACTTGAGGACAATATTATGGAAATGGAAGAGGATGTAGATGAAGATGAAATGGGAGATATGACACTGCGTAAAGAGTTTGACAGAGCACTGAAAGACCTGAGTCGAAACAAGGCCCCCGGAGTAGACAACATTCCAGAACTACTGACAGCCTTGGGAGAGCCAGTCTTGACAAAACTCTACTATCTGGTGAGCAAGATGTATGAGACAGGCGAAATACCCTCAGACTTCAAGAAGAATATAATAATTCCAATCCCAAAGAAAGCAGGTGTTGACAGATGTGAAAATTACCAAACTATCAGTTTAATAAGTCACAGCGGCAAAACACTAACGCGAATTCTTTACAGTCGAATAGAAAAACTGATAGAAGCCGACCTCGGGAAAGATCAGTTTGGATTCCGTAGAAATGTGGAACACGTGAGGCAATACTGACCCTACGACTTATCTTAGAAGAAAGATTAAGGAAAGGCAAACCTACGTTTCTAGCATTTGTAGACTTAGAGGAAGCTTTTGACAATGTTGATTGAATACTCTCTTTCAAATTCTGAAGGTGGCAGGGGTAAAATACAGGGAGTGAAAGGCTATTTACAATTTGTACAGAAACCAGATGGCAGTTATAAGAGTCGAGGGGCATGAAAGAGAAGCAGTGGTTGGGAAGGGAGTGAGACTGGGTAGTAGCCTCTCCCCGATGTTATTCAATCTGTATATTGAGCAAGCAGTAAAGGAAACAAAAGAAAATTCGGAGTAGGTATTAAAATCCATGGAGAAGAAATAAAGACGTTGAGGTTCGCCGATGACATTGTAATTCTATCAGAGACAGCAAAGGACTTGAAGAGCAATTGAACGGAATGGACAGTGTCTTGAAAGGAGGATATAAGATGAACATCAACAAAAGCAAAACAAGAATAATGGAATGTAGTCGAATTAAGTCGGGTGATGCTGAGGGAATTAGATTAGGAAATGAGACACATAAAGTAGTAAAGGAGTTTTGCTATTTGGGGAGCAAAATAACTGACGATGGTCGAAGTAGAGAGGATATAAAATGTAGACTGACAATGGCAAGGAAAGCGTATCTGAAAAAGAAAAATTTGTTAACATCGAGTATAGATTTAAATGTCAGGAAGTCGTTTCTGAAAGTATTTGTATGGAGTGTACCCATGTATGGAAGTGAAACATGGACGATAAATAGTGTAGACAAGAAGAGAGTAGAAGCTTTCGAAATGTGGTGCTACAGAAGAATGCTGAAGATTAGATGGGTAGATCACATAACTAATGAGGAGATATTGAATAGAATTGGGGAGAAGAGGAGCTTGTGGCACAACTTGACTAGAAGAAGGGATCGGTTGGTAGGACATGTTCTGAGACATCGAGGGATCACCAATTTAGTATTGGAGGGCAGCGTGGAGGGTAAAAATCGTAGAGGGAGACCAAGAGATGAATACACTAAGCAGATTCAGAAGGATGTAGGCTGCAGTAGGTACTGGGAGATGAAGAAGCTTGCACAGGGTAGAGTAGCATGGAGAGCTGCATCAAACCAGTCTCAGGACTGAAGACCACAACAACAACAACAACAACGCCCAGCACTGGAGATGTTGAGCTGTCCACTCTCGAAGGTGAGAGTGGGGTCTGAAAAGCGTAACCAAGGGTGTATGGTCCGTCAGGAGTGTGAACTTCGCCCCAAAGAGATAGGTGTGAAATTTTTGGACGGCAAACACGATCGCCAGGGCCTCCTTTTCAATCTGGGAGGAGTTCCGTTGTGCTGGGGTCAACGTCTTAGAGGCATAAGCAATGGGCTGTTCAGAGCCATCGGCATCTCGATGCACGAGGACGGCCCCAATGCCATTTGCTGATGCACCAGCCGCCACAACCAAGGGGCGGTCCAGAGAGAAGGGAGTAAGGCAAGGGGGGGCGGACTTCAGCATTGCCTTTAAACGGAGAAAAGCCTGGTAACAGGCAGGAGTCCAATAAAAAGGCACCCCTTTGCGACGCAAGTTATTGAGAGGTTGAACAATGGAGGCAGCCTGGGGCAAGAACTTTAAGTAATAAGTAACCTCGCCCAAAAACACCTGGTGATCAGACAAGTTCTTTGGATGAGGAAGGGCCTCAATGGCCGCGATATTGTGACCCAAAGAACGAATGCCATCTTTGCTAAGCAAGTGGCCTGAGTATTCCACTTCCGTTTGAAAAAAACAACACTTGTCCAGCCGACAGCATAAACCGGCAGATTGCAGAGTGTAAAATAAGGCACTGAGGTTTTGCAAATTTTCCTGGTGGGAACGCCTGGTGACCGAGAAGTCATCCAGATAATTCACACAGGCGGGGATAGGCTGCGTAAGCTGATCCAGGAACTGTTGGAAAATGGCTGGCGCCGAAGAGACACCAAAGGGGAGGGGCTTGTACTTGTATAACCCGAAAGGCATGTTGATAACCATGGTGTTCTGGGACTGGACCATGGATAACTGGTGGTATGCCTCAGCCAGGTCAATCTTGGAAAAGTACTCACCCACGACAAGCTTGGCGAGAAGGTCTTCCTGTCGGGGAATGAGGTAAGTGCCGATGAGAGACTGAGCATTGACAGTAGCACTGAAATCCCCACACAGCCGAAGGGACCCAGTGGGTTTCCATATGACCAACAATGGTGTTTGCCAGGCACTGTATGTCACAGGCTCCAGAACGCCAGCGGCCTGGGGCTGATCAAGCTTGACCGCTGGGCCCAAAAAAACCGAAGTTACACACCCGGCCGAAGTGTGATGTGCACCTGAAAATTGGAAGCACATCTGAGATCCGTAGCAAACAACGACGCTAAAGCAGAGCACAGATCGTCCAAGTCCTGAAAAGGAACAGCCATGGAAACAACCTTAACTTCATCGGAAATTGAAAAGCCAAACAGTTGAAACATATCCAGGCCAAAAATATTCGAAGCTGACTGATGGTCGACGACAAATAGGGTAAGGAGCCAGGGAAGATGTTTGTACATTGCCTGGATGATGAACTGCCCTTGAAGGGGAATGGAACCACCTCCATAGGAGACCAAACGCCAAGAGGGAGGTGAAAACTCAGGAGAGCCCAGGCAAGCATATGTCGCCATATCAATCAGAGAGACAGTGGCCCCAGTGTCGACCTGAAAACTGACATCCTCAGTGAAAAGGCGGAGCGTGAGGAAAAGTTCTACGCGGACTGGTCATCCCTTGGGACGACTGAGTGCAGAGCATGGAAGGTATCTTGAGGCCCAGGAGGGGCAGGACCGGAACAAGTCGAGCGACTACGACAAACCAATCGGATGTGGCCCTCCTTGCGACACAGCATGCACATTTTTCAGGATGGAGACAATCTGCTCGAGAATGTGCGGTAAAGCACAGTGGGCAAGAGGGAAGGGGGTCGGGCGACAAGCGACAAGGGGCGACCGGAGGCACCGACACCATTGAGACGTCGGACAAAGAGTCTCCCCGATGGTGCTGGCCGCTGTCGGCCGGGCCATGGCGACGGCGCGAAGGCAGAAACCGCCGGGACGCATCGATCGCCGCCACTTGCGACCATGCCATAAGACGCTCGTTGGCTGCTTGAGCAATTAATGCCGCAGTGAGGACCTCAGGATCAGGAGCGAGCTGAACCACCACATCGCGGATCTGGGAGTCCACATACGAAGCCTTACACTGCTCACTGGTGCATGTAAAATCGCATCGACGGCTGAGACCCTGCATTTCCATGACCTAGGAACGATACGATTGACCAGGCTGTTTATGGTACTGGTGGAACTCCAGTCGAGAGGCAACCACATGGTAGCGTTGGGAATAATAGTTCGTCAGCAAAAGGCATATCTCCTGGAAAGAGAGTCACAGGAGCAGACAACAGTGCTAACTTGTGGAGCAGAAAGAACGTGTCTGGGGACGCCCAAGACAAGCACAACGACCACTGCAAGGAGTCATCCGTGACTTGAAAAGCCGTGAAATGTTGTTTCAGTTGCTGTAAGTACGTTTCCCAGTCTTCTTTAGCGTCATTAAAAGGAGGGAACAGCGGACGTGGGAAAGCATCCAACCCCCGAGGACTCGGAATCTGTTGTGGCAGTGCGTCCCTAGCATCAACTCTATCTGTAAGCAATCACAGTGACTGCTGTTAGATGTCTACCTGGAGCTGCTGCTGCTGCATGAGCTGCTGCTGTTGCTCCAGCAGACAGACCAACTTCACCTCCATGCGAACAATGACCACCAGTTACCTCGCCGCCAAAAATGTTGTAACCGCGACTGGAACGGTCGTGGGGTTGCCGTAAAGGAAATCGCGGCGGGACCCATGGAGCGGCCTGCGAACAGCAACACAAACTGGAGAGGACGGACACAAACAACGAAGGATCTTACAAACAACAACAAGATAGAAACAACAGAATCACACGAAACCCTAACTAATCAACCACGTCCACTCGTACATGGAACAAAGAATGTAAATACACTGTCTGAGGCGAGATGTCGATAGATGCACGCCAAGGTTAGTCTGACGCAGATTCAAAATCCGCGGCGCGCGGTACCAGACTTAGGAAAAAATTTACTGCTCTCTTTCTTAATAGTTGCACTTACGTGATGATTATTGATTAACACCAGGTCTCCAGTATTAAGCTGTAGGTATTTGCACTTGTTAATTGTACCGCTGTACTTGTATATTTGTGCTGTCTATTAGGTTTTTTGTTACTTGTCACTATATTTCTTCTATTGGCAATGTTTCGTGTTTGGGCCAACTAAAGAATTTTAATGAAGGTTCTATCAACTGTATGTCAAATAATGATTCTGATACAACGGAAATTTCATTTCCCGAGTCTATGTATGCGTTTACTTCACAACTGTTTATCATACCTATAACTATTTGTTTTGTAATTTCGGAACATCTCTGTCGCTCACCGTCTACTAATAGCCAATTTTTAATGGTGTTATTTCGCTAAAAGCTATAAATTTTTTCCCATATGGGCCTATATACAATATGATACATCGTGGATCCAACCATTTGACAGGAAATAAATCGTTTCCCATCCCTAAAATTGTTTAGGTTCATGTAAAGGGTTGTACAGTTGTAGCCCCTACTTTGTTATCATTATTATCATGTTTGCATTTCTTAAGTCATGTCGTTGTTGTTTCGACTTTCCTCTTGGATATTCGATCACATGGCAATAATTTAGTTCTCATTTCTTTTGAATCTTCTGGTTAAACTTGTTATTCTCATGGCCCGTGTCTTCCTGATTTGTGTTATTCTTTTCATTGTTGCTGGTGTTCAGATTTTCCACAAACGATAATAACTTGTTTACAGTAGCCCAACCACAGTACACAATAGGGTAGCCATCCCACTAATATTTCAGCTAAGTGAACTTCAGCCAGTAGGTTGTCTAAATATTTAGTTCGTGTTAAATGCCAGTCAATATACTTTTTAAAACTTTCCCCATGAACTATTTTAGTGCTTCGGATTGAGTAAGATTAAGATAAGTTTTCTTGTATCGTTAGTGACCAGTATTTATGTCCACATTTCTCTTGAAAATCCTTCAGCTCGTGGTCGTGCGGTAGCGTTCTCGCTTCCCACGCCCGGGTTCCCGGGTTCGATTCCCGGCGGGGTCAGGGATTTTCTCTGCCTCGTGATGACTGGGTGTTGTGTGATGTCCTTAGGTTAGTTAGGTTTAAGTAGTTCTAAGTTCTAGGGGACTGATGACCATAGATGTTAAGTCCCATAGTGCTCAGAGCCATTTGAACCATTTGAAAATCCTTTTCTGAAGAAAATTCGTCTGACTGAACATTGCCTCGCTCAGCAGCATCCTTTATTAGATAACTTATTGCAAAATCTGGTTTCCGAGAATCACCCAATTTTTGAGGTAAGTATCTTAAAAAATCTTGTAAGAAATATGTTTGGTGTACATCTTTGTCAGCTTTAAACTTTGGGATATTCTTGTATAGGTTCATGCTACTGCCTAATTGTAGTTCTTCTAATGAAGTATTCGTATCTAAAGATTTCCCTCTACAGTGGTTTTCTGTTATCTTTTTTCTTGTTTTAGTTAACTCATTCTACATCTGTTTAAATTCATTATTTGGATGAGTTACTTCATCCCCAGAAAGCTGTATGCTATTTAAAGTTTGTGTACTCTCTTGAAATTTTTGATCTACTAAGGCCTCTACTTTTTCCTCCAAACCCGTACACCTATCACCGTGAAGAAATGGAATCTCCGTTCACACTCCTTTGCTCAATATTGGTTTGCATATCTGAGATCTGATCTTTTACGATTTTACACTCCTTTACTACAAATTCTTTCAAACTATCTACATCAGTATGAGTTTCCCTAATATGTTCTTGAATTTCGTTACGTACAAGGTTGCATTGATGAAGCATTTCAGTATGAATTTCATTTTCTAAGACGTTTAATTTATGATCTAGAGTATTTGCGCAATGCTCAAGTTTCGCCTCAGTGTGCCCTCTTTGGGCATAAACTAAAATCGTACAAATCCTAAGAATACACTGGTGCCCTCTCTTTGGGTTTACAGTACAAGCATGTGGAATAAAACAGCATAGTATGTTGAAAGGTATGAATCTAGACAGCGGCTTATAAAAACATTTTAACATTATTTATCAAATTGTACATGGCTCTTCTCCCTTTAGCTTGTAATGCAAAAATACTATCCTGTAGTTACTGTCATTGAGAGGCGTACACCTACGGCTCAGCATAAGTGATTTGCCTTCCACGTTTTAACTATTACTTGTGGTTTGTTGTTCAGTACAGTAAAAAGAACTATTTTTCAAAATTATGTAGCTTTTCTATTACACTCCTGGAAATTGAAATAAGAACACCGTGAATTCATTGTCCCAGGAAGGGGAAACTTTATTGACACATTCCTGGGGTCAGATACATCACATGATCACAATGACAGAACCACAGGCACATAGACACAGGCAACAGAGCATGCACAATGTCGGCACTAGTACAGTGTATATCCACCTTTCGCAGCAATGCAGGCTGCTATTCTCCCATGGAGACGATCGTAGAGATGCTGGATGTAGTCCTGTGGAACGGCTTGCCATGCCATTTCCACCTGGCGCCTCAGTTGGACCAGCGTTCGTGCTGGACGTGCAGACCGCGTGAGACGACGCTTCATCCAGTCCCAAACATGCTCAATGAGGGACAGATCCGGAGATCTTGCTGGCCAGGGTAGTTGACTTACACCTTCTAGAGCACGTTGGGTGGCACGGGATACATGCGGACGTGCATTGTCCTGTTGGAACAGCAAGTTCCCTTGCCGGTCTAGGAATGGTAGAACGATGGGTTCGATGACGGTTTGGATGTACCGTGCACTATTCAGTGTCCCCTCGACGATCACCAGTGGTGTACGGCCAGTGTAGGAGATCGCTCCCCACACCATGATGCCGGGTGTTGGCCCTGTGTGCCTCGGTCGTATGCAGTCCTGATTGTGGCGCTCACCTGCACGGCGCCAAACACGCATACGACCATCATTGGCACCAAGGCAGAAGCGACTCTCATCGCTGAAGACGACACGTCTCCATTCGTCCCTCCATTCACGCCTGTCGCGACACCACTGGAGGCGGGCTGCACGATGTTGGGGCGTGAGCGGAAGACGGCCTAACGGTGTGCGGGACCGTAGCCCAGCTTCATGGAGACGGTTGCGAATGGTCCTCGCCGATACCCCAGGAGCAACAGTGTCCCTAATTTGCTGGGAAGTGGCGGTGCGGTCCCCTACGGCACTGCGTAGGATCCTACGGTCTTGGCGTGCATCCGTGCGTCGCTGCGGTCCGGTCCCAGGTCGACGGGCACGTGCACCTTCCGCCGACCACTGGCGACAACATCGATGTACTGTGGAGACCTCACGCCCCACGTGTTGAGCAATGCGGCGGTACGTCCACCCGGCCTCCCGCATGCCCACTATACGCCCTCGCTCAAAGTCCGTCAACTGCACATACGGTTCACGTCCACGCTGTCGCGGCATGCTACCAGTGTTAAAGACTGCGATGGAGCTCCGTATGCCACGGCAAACTGGCTGACACTGATGGCGGCGGTGCACAAATGCTGCGCAGCTAGCGCCATTCGACGGCCAACACCGCGGTTCCTGGTGTGTCCGCTGTGCCGTGCGTGTGATCATTGCTTGTACAGCCCTCTCGCAGTGTCCGGAGCAAGTATGGTGGGTCTGACACACCGGTGTCAATGTGTTCTTTTTTCCATTTCCAGGAGTGTATTTAACTATTCACCAAAACCTCGATACAAAGTACCACATGATTGTGACGTCACATTTTCTTCCTGTTTATCCATGTAAGCAAAGTTAACATTAGACTCCTGCATGCTCTACAACAACCAATATTGTCTATTACGTGAAACTTCGGGCTACTGCCACCTGTTGTTTTACGGTATGTAGCTGTATGGTGCGTATGTCTGCACTTACGGTATGTTGTCGACTGTTTCATATTTGTTTCTGACTCTCTTCTTTTGTAATTTTTAACAGTGAATATGACTATGCAATAGCTGACATCTAGATCCGCTGTAAGAAAAAGACGGATTTCGGGATCGGTTACTGTTCTCTTCTCCATTTCTTTTCTCCGTTGCCTATATTCAACGATCGCTGGCCCGAGGGAATCATATGGCTTCCAATCTTATTATTTAGGAGTATATTAGCCGCAGGTCTTGGGGAGCGAAAAGGGCACGTCTGCTCCAGTTCACTGTATTCGATGTCGAATTAACCGCGATCTTGAAGGCGCTGGAGCATATCAAATGTGCTATGCCTGCTAAGATCCACGTCTGTCCCTAATCGGTCTCTGCAACGCTTGTATCCAACCGAAAAAGTAGATAAGGATATCGAGGACGCAATACTCCACTTACAAAAGTTGGCAAAGAAGGTGTATTTCTGTTGAGTGCCAGGGCACGTGGGTACTGGTGGGAACGAAAAGGGGGGGGGGGGGGGTGGCTAGTAGCAGCCAAGGAGGCATGTCGAGATCCTCAGTTAGCGCAGTGTGTCATTCCCTTGCATGCTATCACTTCACTGTTGAGGTACAGAGTCATGTGTCGATGGGAGGAGTTGCGGCTGGAAGTGACAGACAATAAGCTCCGTCTAGGATGCCCACTACGCGGCTTTGCCATGCCATTCCATCCACGCAGGCGTGATGAGATCCTTTTTGCTTCCCTTCACAGCCCTATGGTGCCGGCGAGAGGATTATCCTGTTTGTGGTGCTTATGGAGTACAGACCTATGATGCATGGCTTCTCGCTCTGGCGAGAAGATTCTCCAATGTGTGGTGCTTGTGGAGTATAGATCAGTGTGAGCCACATTTTATTAGACTGCATTTTATTTCAGACCAGAAAACTGTGGCATACTTGCCGACGGATCTGCCTTGTACTTTGCCGGCCGGTGTGGCCATGCGGTTCTAGGCGCTTCAGTCCGTACGACCGCTACGGTCGTAGGTTCGTATCCTGCCTTGGGCATGGATGTGTGTGATGTCCTTAGGTTAGTTAGGTTTAAGTAGTTCAAAGTTCTAGGGGACTGATGACCTCAGATGTTAAGTCCCATAGTGCTCAGAGCCATTTTTTGCTTTGTACTTCAACTGACGTTCAAACTGTTGTGATGGGAGTTCTAAGATTTTAAGATGTCTAACCTGTTTTCTAAAATTATAGGGAACGTTCTTAACGTGTGACCTGGGTGACTGGCTCATACTTGGTTTTAGAACTGCTCAGACAGTCACGTTTCCCTGTGCCGTTATCTTAGCTCCTCTGTCGTTTTACTTATGTTCTAATCCCTTATTTAGTGCCTTTCACCCATCTGCATTGATTCATGGGGCGTGGCATAGGGTGATTCTGTAGATCAACAAAACTGAGGTGGGAGTGAGAGAGAGTCAATTTTTAGGTTTTGATAAAAAAAAAGGTTTTTATCACCACAGTTCCCAGAACTCCAGAAGATAGACGTCGACTGCGGATGTTGTACGACAGATACAGTCCCTTTGACTGTTCAGAGATGTCAGTAAACTCTCCCAAAGATGTAAACAAACATGCATGAGCAGCGCCTATTAGACAGAGTGGGTCCGACAGCTGGTCACTTCCAGTCATTGCACCAGGAACGAGGTACACGGCTCGTGTTGTCTATAGTTCAACGATACCTAAACGGTCAGTACTGCGGTTCGATCGCGTCCGAATCGTTACTTTGTGCCAGGAAGGGCTCTGAACAAGGGAAGTGTCCAGGCATCTCCCAGTGATCAAAGCGATGTTGTTCTGACATGGAGGAGACACAGAGAGATAGGAAATGTAGATGACATGCCTCGCTCAGGCTGCCCAAGGGCTACTACTGCAGTGGATGACCATTACCTACGGATTATGGCTCGGAAGAACCCTGACAGCAACGCCACCATGTTGAGTAATGCTTTTTGTGCAGCCACAGGACGTCGTGTTACGACTCAAACTGTGCGCAATAGGCTGCATGATGCGCAACTTCACTCCCGACGTCCTCTTTGCAAACACGACACTATACATCGCGGTACAGATGGGCCCAACAACATGCCGAATGGACCGCTCAGGATTGGCATCACGTTCTCTTCACCGAAGAGTGTCACATATGCCTTCAACCAGACAATTGTCGGAGACGCGTTTGGAGGAACCCGGTCAGGTTGAACGCCTTAGACACACTGTCCAGCGAGTGGAGAAAGGTGGAGGTTCCCTGCTGTTTTGGGGTGATATTACGTGGGGCCGACATACGCCGCTGGTGATCATGGAAGGCGCCGTAAGGGCTGTATGATATGTGAATGTCATCCTCCGACCGATAGTGCAACCATATCTGCAGCATGTTGGCGAGGCATTCGTCTTCATGGACGACAATTCGCGCCCCCATCGTGCACATCTTGTGAATGACTCTCTTCAGGATATCGACATCGCTCGACTAGAGTAACCAGCATGTTCTCCAGACATGAACCGATTCGAACATTCCAGGGATAGATTGAAAAAGGCTGTTTATGGACGACATGACACACCAACCACTCTGAGGGAACTACGCCGAATTGCCGTTGAGGAGTGGGACAACCTGAATGAACAGTGCGTTGATGAACTTGTGGATAGTATGCCACGAGGAGTAGAGGCATGCATCAATGCAAGAGGACGTGCTACTGGCTATTAGAGGTACCGGTGTATACAGCAATCTGGACCACTACCTATGTATGGTGGTGCAACACGCAATGTGTGGTTTTCATGAGCAATAAAAATGGCGGAAATGATGTTTATGTTGATCTCTTTTCCAGTTTTATGTACTGGTTCCCGAGCTCTCGGAATCGAGGTCATGCAAAACTTTTGATGTGTGTATTTGTTAAGCTGCTGAGCACCTCGGCGATGGGCGCCCGTAAACTCCAAAAACACACACACTCACTCACTCACTCACAGCCTTACCATTGGTCTTTCTCGGTGTACCCAAACTGTACTGTTTGTCAGCCGAGCTCGTTTATGGGGGAATGCTACGACTGCTTGGCAAGTTTATTGATTCAACTGCTTACAAGGTGAATGACAGCAAAAAATCAGATTTTATTTCTCACCTGAGGGAATGGATGACTCAAATCCGGCCTCATCAAACACCACAGTATGGAACTTCACACACACCACACTGAGTGAAACCTGCGCTGACAAGTCTGTACTTTGGTCATCTTTGCGTCGTTAGCAGAGGTGGAAGAACCATAGAAATTTTGATTAACAGCATACCCAATACTGTCGATTGGGTTCAGCCAGCCATACATCGGCACATATCGTCAACATGCCGTCAGCTGACGTGTCGTCATACCAGTTCTTGCGCCGGCAGCCAGGAACGCTGTGTTTATTCTCTCTCTGCTGCAGTGTGACGCTTCGTGACTGTTGATTTCTCGATAAAGAACTTCAGTTAGTTACCGTTCGAAAATGGTCTTCTATAGCAATTGTACCTGCCATTGTTTCAATTCATGTGAAGATTACAGCTCAACACGACTGTTTATCGAGTCTGTATAAGTTTCTGTGCTTCGTACTAAATTAACGTTGTAATCACAGTATACCGGAACTGATATTTCGTGTCTGTGTCTGGCTGAGTTTTTGAACGATAATAACAATCGAAATAGGAATCCAATCCTCTAGTCTCGCGGCAAACTACCTAACGTCACAGCACCACTTTCAAGTAAACTGAATTATTTCTTTAAGAAGACAAAAGTAAAACTAGCAATTCGTACCGGAATACAGTCAAGAAAGTCCAAAATTCTTATTTTCTCAAATACAGGAATTTACAAATTCTCTTGCAATGACTGCAACGAATTTTTACGTCAGACAACAAGGTAGAAATTTCAGAATAGCGTTTGCGGAACACACCCGGCAATGTGAGCGTAATCAATTTACATTTTACATGCACCTAGAAGACCAAAAACACAAAGCGGGGAATGGAGATATTGTAAATAGAGGGCATACCTACAAGTAATATTTGAAGAAATTTAAATCTACAACCACACAGAAGTGTAAGCAAACGAAATTCTTAATAAACAAACAGAACTAAAAAATAAAAAAATCTGAAAATTTGAATTGATATTCTAACAGAAAAGAGATAATTTTTCTTTTCACGAAATATAAAAAACAATGGAATAGTCAACACAAATACCTTTGTACGAGAAGCGAAAGTATTATAGTTACACAATCACTGTAATGTACCGTTTCGCTGATTTTTCGCAAATAATATTTGTTGTAAACGTTTAAGCATCATTGGAGAAAGCAATCAAATATTTGTAAGTGTTGTTGTAAACGTTTTCGCATACAAAAACTTACTATTATCACAAAAACTGAGAGATAATCTATAGGACGCTCCAGGATGCACAATTGTAGAATACATTGTAACATCTGAGACGTAAAGCAAACAACTACAGTCACACATGTAAGTCATTTCCTATTATGTTATACCGTATTCAAACACAAACGAAGCAACCTTAGAGCTATAATGTAGCATACGCTGTAAAGCTAGCAGCTACCAATATAGACGTAAGCAACATATGCGAAACGTACCATCATTGCATTATCACTTGAAAATGGAAAAACAGTTGAAAAGAGCTCCTTGTGACGTAGATATGACAAATTAATAAAACGTGAATTGCAGCAAACACTTGGATGAAAATATACGAGTATATAATATGTCGTTCTTCGACTTAATACACCCTAAGAGTCTCAATATGTGCCCTGAAGTGACGTCGTGATCACGTGGCCAACTTACAGACATGAAGCGATCCAGCATTACGATCTTAAGCTATTTCTCATCCAAGATATAATACAATGTTTCTCACTGTCATAATCTTACCCACACTTGGCTCAGTTTGCATCTTAGTTGGGATCCAACTGCAGTAAGATTGCTGCTGAATCATAAATAGCTTGGGAGTATGTGTAATCGTTTTCCAAATAGTTTACTACTCTACCAAGGTAAATATAATGATTCCATCGATGTAAAACACAAAACAGCAGTGTTCTTAAAAAGCAGTAGCCAGTGAACCAAATGTTAGCCATAATTTCCCAGATTTCCATGGTGTGAGAAGTGTGGTGGAGGAATTAATATGTTGCATCTGTACATACGGTTGCTTCTGGCTACAATCCATGCTTGTGTTGTCCAGCACAGCTAAACATCTGCACACTAAAGCAAGCTCTTGTAGTGAAATCTACAAGCTGAGTTGTATACTTCTGTCACTCCTCCATTTTCTTAAGCAGAGAATTTCTAGGTATGGTACCACTGCAGCCATTAACAAAAAACTGTTCCAGGAAAATTGGAGCTTAAAGGATACAGTTTCAGTAAGTTGGTTGATGAATTGCAAATAGTGGTGGAACCTGTGTAATTGATTTCCATGTAATTGCAAAGAAAAATACTCATTAAATGTAATTATTCCTCAGGCTCTAAAAACCTAAGCGACGTACGTAAAAAGGGATTGATGGTAAACCTACGTATAGGCTCTAATTAGCGGGATTTTCCCATTGCGAGACTTATGTGAGAGGAATTAATATATTGCAGCTGTAAAGACACATTGCTTCCTGCTATTATCCATGCTTAAGTTGTCTAGCGCAGCTAAATTACGAGCAACTAACAAACCCTTATTCCATCGGGCCCAAAATTATCCACACTAACGGGAACCAAGCTCTCACTGTCTATATCGTGTGTGTGAGTGTGTGTGTGTGTGTGTGTGTGTGTGTGTGTGTGTGTGTGTACTTCTACGTATAGACCGTGGTAGAGCGTACTTACCTACCAGTGGGTCTACTTTATAATTTGAATGGAGGCCTAAAACCTACAGCAAATAAAACTCTTCCAAATTGAGGACATGAAGTTTAGTTGTGTCGAAAAGCCATTACTTCAGCAGGGCAATAACATAGGATGTGTTACATTTCCACTTGTTAGTACCTAGAAGCAGTAAACAGAGTATTGACTACTATCTTCCCACAGTTCATGATTGTCTAGGAAGCGTGTACTTTCGGGTGTTCTTATTACTGCAGAATCACATTAGTGCTACAAACATAGTTTTTTTATACTCAAAAGCAACTAATCGTAATTCATTAATATCCAAATGTTAGACAGTATTGTTCCAGGCAAGTGACCGATTTTAATGTCAGCCAATCCCACTTTGCAGCAAGAGTGTATTCATATATTTAAACAATGCACTACAGCAGTTATTAGATAATGGGACACTAACAGCCTGGCACTGATTGGCTGTCAAATATCTTCGTTGCTCTGGTGTAAGCCTCAGGCACATGACTGCTACGACAACAGCCCTGACCATCTGCGGTGTGCTGTGACTTCGTGGTCACAGTAACAAGTCACACGTTACAGCAGTCTCGGACGAACTACGAACGTGCATCTCTAAAGCAATGCAAACTATCCAGAATATAAAAACCACCCACACATCTCTTATGCACTCCATGTCTGAAGTACCATGAAAATTAATGTGCACATAGTTAAACCACGCCAAATGTCCACTCAGAAAAGAAACTTTCGCCAAGACAGAGTGGTGACTGACGAAGATAACACTTACTGACATGAAATATCACATACATATGGCCTGTGAATAACATCACTGCTTCCCTGGTAGTCTTCCTTTTGTAATCAGAAGCCATGCTGGGTGTAAGGTTGTCACACATCTCCATTTTGATAAAAGAGATCCCGAATAAAATATTGCATAATAGTATTGGCCAGTTGCACTTGACAAGGCATAGCCGTAGGTTTTTATACTTCCTGTAAACGGTTTCCGGAACTTCCCTGCTAAATTGTGTAAGAGAATAAGGCACTTATGTCTTGACACCAAGGCCCTAGAATGTCGTGTCTTTCCACTATTAAATCATATACATGTTGTGTCATCCCTGTCCTATATATAGTGGTTATTTTAAAGTTCTGTACTTAACTACAGTGCTGTCTGTAACTAATCTGGATCTTGTGTTTACCTGGATGAGACTTCATTTGGCTTTCAAACTTGTTCTGAAGTGTTTAGTACACAAACTACTGGGCTGTTGTATTTAGCAACAAAGTATTTCTCACGCTGCCCTGTTCATCTTCATTTCGGTTTACTAGTAAAATTAGTGACTGCATCCACCACTGGTACAGGAACTGTGACTAAACGAACCTTGAGAAATTCCTCGCGCTATTGAATACTTCTGTTTACTATTACAGCCACCACGTTCTGAAGGAACAAATATTGAAAGCTGAATCTGTTCATTCAACTTGGAACAGTTATACAAGTTAATTTTTAATACCAGAATGACCCTGATATGATATTCGTTGACTTCCCTTCAGTACTTAAGACTGTTCACAATTCAGTTAAAGTTAATGCGTATCACTAAACCCTAGCAATACCAACGCATTTTCTATGAAGTGTATTACCAAGGAGAGGCAGGGTAGTGTACCATATGACCACCACAAAATTAAAATTTCTCGTTAATTGTTGTTAACTGTTGTTAAAAACATATTTTTAACAAGACATTAATGTAGAAATAGATCCATAACCTGCTGAAAATATCTTTTAACACAATTTTAATAAAACCGACGCAATTTCCATAATGTATATACTGAGGGGAGGGATACTGTATGGCCACCACAGTTAAAATTTAAAAAAACAGAAATTTCATTATTTCTCGTTGACTTTCGTTCACAACATACTGTTTAATGATATACAGATGTGTAAGAAGGTTCCTGAACCTAAAGATATGAATTTGAAATTTATTGCAAGAAGTCATATTCACGACTAAGATTTAAATTTTTGTGTTAAGTTTGATGTAACAATTTAAAAAGTTACGAAGTCTGGTATAAGAAATCACTAAAGCAATAACTATTTTTTCAAAATTTCAAATATAGTGTACGTGATTACATTACAATATTTTCAAAAGGTGAACATAATGTAGCCCTCCCCCCTCCTTGGTATAACGAGTGTTGATTAAAGAAAATATACTCTTCAAACATTTTAGAAAATGTCTTTATGAAAAAAATTGCATAGCTACCCTCAAAACTACAAAATATTAAGATTCATTAAGAAAACACTAAAGCTAGTGTGGCTGCTGTTACAATCATCATCGTTACTTTTGAACGTAAGAATTAAGAGGAATGAAGCAGATTTTTAAATGAAACAATAACACTCTGTTGATATAAACGACAATATATTGAGCGAAACATGCTTCATCACAGAACGAATTAAATTCAGTCTTATCCTCCTTTACATTAGTGACAATTCAAAAAGTTCGTACCTTGCCTTATTAATTGCAGTACAGTTAATGGTGTGGTGCCAAAACACACATCCGCAAATTCTTCACGTCTGTGGTTAACGCAATATGAGAACGCGGTCGCCAAGGCTGTACATAAGGCGCCGAGAAGCAAATTGTGGTAAATCAACGTTTTCTCGAAAATTGAGGGGCTGCCACCAATTTCTTCTCTTTACTGCCGTTTATGCATTGCGCCTGCAAAACACGATTACAGCTTGTGTCTACCTTAAAACGTACCTTCAAAACAGCCCACAAATGCAAAAGATGGTATGCTCACTTATGATTGCAAAGTAAAAGTGAGTAAACCCATGGTATGATAAAGCAGCAGAACCTGGTATATGCTTGGCAAGCGCCTTTGAGCATGAAGATCTGGAGATGCACAACCCGCTTTGTATTTGTTGTGTTTTTTGTCTGCATAATGGTGTTTTCCAAGCTTATTACTTAAAGGAAGCTAATTTTGAGCCTACGTGTGTCAATTTCGTCAGGTTGTCCCCCTACCACACGCTACCATGAAACAAAAAACTGACTGTTACCTGGCGCATTTTTCTTGGCTTATCTCGCTTGCGAATGAATGGAGAACATTTATAGTATTTTCCTTTTGTCTTTTGATTAAATACCAAGAGTATTTAAACTGGGTCACAAGCCTTGAACATCTGGCTTGGCTCATTATGGACTCAGCTAAGCTACAGAAAAAAATCACATACAAATCCTCTACCAGTAAAAGAGAGGATTAATATATTCGTATACAGCTTGCTCTAACGGTTTCTGATGTTACAGATCACAGTCATTAAACAGGAGTTAAATTCAGATAGTAATGATTATAAATCACATTATGATTGGGTCAATGACATGCGCAAACCTGTTAATCGACTGTCGTGTACCACTGTTATCAAATATAAATTGTTTCTCATTCCAGAGATGAATCTCAAATCATTGGCGTCGATACATGAAGAAGTGCTTGACGGACTCATGTTTGTGGCGTTCGCTGTTGTGTTACGTAAGTCACCAGTAGATTACCCAACGCCCACTTGCTTATTTGCACTGACGAAACTGAAAAGTATTGCACACGAACGCTTGGATCGAACGATACCGGACTACAGCTGCAGTATTTTCGTCCCCTCGGCATGCGTTGTTTAAAATTTCATCATTATGCGAGCTTAGTTTCATTAAAGAAAAACGCTACTATTATAGATGAGAGTGGTGTGAAAACATGACGGCCATTGGGTGTGTTTAACGTTACTAGAACTTTTCAGATAGTGGTCACAGCACTGTCTGAGAACGTACATGTTTAGCTTATTGAATTTTGAGAAAAGTCGAATCATTGACTTCAGAGACATGGGAGCATCGTGCCGACAGACTTCACAAACAGCTGGCTATTCTATAATAACGGTAGAACGACTGGTGACGAGATAGAGTCAGGACAATAACGGAAGGAAGAGTAGGCAGTGGTATTTCAAGAAGAATTTGAACGTGAGAATATCTTTGGACTTGAAAGTTTTCTAAATAAATGAAAATATGTGGCATCTCTGTTTATGATAGTAAGATATTAGCTGTAATAATAAATCAACTTTCGTAATCAAACTTCTACTGTCGTAATGTGAAAGCAAAACTCCATTGTAATAATAATTAATTGTCGTAATGCAAAGGAATGTCTTTCGTACTGTAGAAGTTAACAATCTGACTGCAAAAATTCTGAACAGTTTAAACTGCCTGAATAATGAACTGTGACATAAAACCTAAGATAATTAGTTTTGCAAAACTGATCCCAGATCCCAGAACTAAAAGTGGTACACAACAAAGGAAATCTGTCTGTGAATGACATAAATTGGCCCTGCGTGCATAAAAAAAAATATTTAGTTGTTACCTCTATTCTGCGCAAATCTGGATAACGCGTTTCAATACTGCTCTATCTTGCGCGCCGCTATGCTACAGGTGCAGATTACTACATCTGCACAGAGACAATCGTGAGGTGCAATGAATTCTCTGTTAGTTGTAAATCGAGGTTGTTGTTGTTGTTGTGGTCTTCAGTCCTGAGACTGGTTTGATGCAGCTCTCCATGCTACTCTATCCTGTGCAAGCTTCTTCATCTCCCAGTACCTACTGCAACCTACATCCTTCTGAATCTGCTTAATGTATTCATCTCTTGGTCTCCCTCTACGATTTTTACCCTCCACACTGCCCTCCAATACTAAATTTGTGATCCCTTGATGCCTCAGAACATGTCCTACCAACCGATCCCTTCTTCTGGTCAAGTTGTGCCACAAACTTCTCTTCTCCCCAATCCTGTCCAATACTTCCTCATTAGCTATGTGATCTAGCCATCTAATCTTCAGCATTCTTCTGTAGCACCACATCTCGAAAGCTTCTATTCTCTTCCTGTCCAAACTATTTATCGTCCATGTTTCACTTCCATACATGGCTACACTCCATACAAATACTTTCAGAAATGACTTCCTGACACTTAAATCTATACTCGATGTTAACAAATTTCTCTTCTTCAGAAACGCTTTCCTTGCCATTGCCAGTCTACATTTTATATCCTCTCTACTTCGACCATCATCAGTTATTTTGCTTCCCAAATAGCAAAACTCCTTTACTATTTTAAGTGTCTCATTTCCTAATCTAATTCCCTCAGCATCACCCGACTTAATTCGACTACATTCCATTATTCTTGTTTTGCTTTTGTTGATGTTCATCTTATATCCTCCTTTCAAGACACTGTCCATTCCGTTCAATTGCTCTTCCAAGTCCTTTGCTGTCTCTGATAGAATTACAATATCATCGGCGAACCTCAACGTCTTTATTTCTTCTCCATGGATTTTAATACCTACTCCGAATTTTTCTTTTGTTTCCTTTACTGCTTGCTCAATATACAGATTGAATAACATCGGGGAGAGGCTACAACCCTGTCTCACTCCCTCCCCAACCACTGCTTCCCTTTCATACCCCTCGACTCTTATAACTGCCATCTGTTTTCTGTACAAATTGTAAATAGCCTTTCGCTCTCTGTATTTTACCCCTGCCACCTTCAGAATTTGAAAGAGAGTATTCCAGTCAACATTGTCAAAAGCTTTCTCTATGTCTAGAAATGCTAGATACGTAGGTTTGCCTTTCCTTAATCTTTCTTCTAAGATAAGTCGTAAGGTCAGTATTGCCTCACGTGTTCCAGTATTTCTACGGAACCCAAACTGATCTTCCCCGAGGTCGGCTTCTACCAGTTTTTCCATTTGTCTGTAAAGAATACGTGTTAGTATTTTGCAGCTGTGGCTTATTAAACTGATTGTTCGGTAATTTTCACATCTGTCAACACCTGCTTTCTTTGGGATTGGG
Organism: Schistocerca nitens; assembly: GCF_023898315.1. Classification (NCBI taxonomy): domain Eukaryota; kingdom Metazoa; phylum Arthropoda; class Insecta; order Orthoptera; family Acrididae; genus Schistocerca; species Schistocerca nitens. The sequence continues at coordinate 498,415,011 of NC_064619.1, read as the reverse complement.
ATTATTATATTCTTCTTGAAGTCTGAGGGTATTTCACCTGTTTCATACATCTTGCTCACCAGATGGTAGAGTTTTGTCAGGACTGGCTCTCCCAAGGCCGTCAGTAGTTCCAATGGAATGTTGTCTACTCCGGGGGCCTTGTTTCGACTCAGATCTTTCAGTGCTCTGTCAAACTCTTCACGCAGTATCGTATCTCCCATTTCATCTTCATCTACATCCTCTTCCATTTCCATAATATTGTCCTCAAGTACATCGCCGTTGTATAGACCCTCTATATACTCCTTCCACCTTTCTGCTTTCCCTTCTTTGCTTAGAACTGGGTTTCCATCTGAGCTCTTGGTGTTCATACCAGTGGTTCTCTTATCTCCAAAGGTCTCTTTAATTTTCCTGTAGGCAATATCTATCTTACCCCTAGTGAGATAAGCCTCTACATCCTTACATTTGTCCTCTAGCCATCCCTGCTTAGCCATTTTGCACTTCCTGTCGATCTCATTTTTGAGACGTTTGTATTCCTTTTTGCCTGCTTCATTTACTGCATTTTTATAGTTTCTCCTTTCGTCAATTAAATTCAATATTTCTTCTGTTACCCAAGGATTTCTACTAGCCCTCGTCTTTTTACCTACTTGATCCTCTGCTGCCTTCACTACTTTATCCCTCAAAGCTACCTATTCTTCTTCTACTGTATTTCTTTCCCCCATTCCTGTCAATTGTTCCCTAATGCTCTCCCTGAAACTCTGTACAACCTCTGGTTCTTTCAGTTTATCCAGGTCCCATCTCCTTAAGTTCCCACCTTTTTGCAGTTTCTTCAGTTTTAATCCACAGGTCATAACCAATAGATTGTGGTCAGAGTCCACATCTGCCCCTGGAAATGTCTTACAATTTAAAACCTGGTTCCTAAATCTCTGTCTTACCATTATATAATCTATCTGATACCTTTTAGTATCTCCAGGGTTCTTCCATGTGTACAACCTTCTTTCATGATTCTTAAACCAAGTGTTAGCTATGATTAAGTTGTGCTCTGTGCAAAATTCTACCAGGCGGCTTCCTCTTTCATTTCTTAGCCCCAATCCATATTCACCTACTACGTTTCCTTCTCTCCCTTTTCCTACGCTTGAATTCCAGTCACCCATGACTATTAAATTTTCGTCACCCTTCACTATCTGAATAATTTCTTTTATTTCATCATACATTTCTTCAATTTCTTCGTCATCTGCTGAGCTAGTTGGCATATAAACTTGTACTACTGTAGTAGGTGTGGGCTTCGTATCTATCTTGGCCACGAAAATGCGTTCACTATGCTGTTTGTAGTAGCTTACTCGCATTCTTATTTTCCTATTCATTATTAAACCTACTCCTGCATTACCCCTATTTGATTTTGTGTTTATAACCCCTGTAGTCACCTGACCAGAAGTCTTGTTCCTCCTGCCACCGAACTTCACTAATTTCCACTATATCTATCTTTAACCTATCCATTTCCCTTTTTAAATTTTCTAACCTACCTGCCCGATTAAGGGATCTGACATTCCACGCTCCGATCCGTAGAACAGCAGTTTTCTTTCTCCTGATAACAATGTCCTCCTGAGAAGTCCCCGCCCGGAGATCCGAATGGGGGACTATTTTACCTCCGGAATATTTTACCCAAGAGGACGCCATCATCATTTAATCATACAGTAAAGCTGCATGCCCTCGGGAAAAAATACGGCCGTAGTTTCCCCTTGCTTTCAGCCGTTCGCAGTACCAGCACAGCAGGGCCGTTTTGGTTATTGTTACAAGGCCAGATCAGTCAATCATGCAGACTGTTGCCCTTGCAACTACTGAAAAGGCTGCTGCCCCTCTTCAGGAACCACACGTTTGTCTGGCCTCTCAACAGATACCCCTCCGTTGTGGTTGCACCTACGGTACGGCTATCTGTATCGCTGAGGCACGCAAGCCTCCCCACCAACGGCAAGGTCCATGGTTCATGGGGGGAGGAAAAAATCGAGGTATACTTTTGGAAAAATCATAATCAATTAAAAATTATAATGAAAAATGAAATATGTGCATAAATGACAGCACAAAGTTTTTTTTTTTTTGCGTACTGTGAAAAACTGCTCAAGGCTGATGGTAAATTTAATGAACGTCTTAACATACAATCTAGCAACTCTCAGTACAAGAACCAAGTTAGTCCAATGGCCCTGTAATAATGAAAAATGTAACATCAACATAATATATACCTCTCACATTCCACTTCTGGTATACACATAGTTCCATTGAGGTTTCTCCTTCACAAATCAGTTTACGTTACAATCTAGATATAATCATGTTCATTAAACGCATTGGTAAACTGAGACTTTACATTTGAAACATAACCTTACAATTGCTTCCTCACTCTAACACAGCTTAACATTATCTGGTCACTGCGCCCTCACGCATACCAAAGATAAAACCCTAACTTCTGCGAATACAGATTTACAGCATCACTGCTCGCTCACAGTCGATTCAGATACCGAAAGTATACATGAGACCTACCGGACAGTTCGACAGTCTAGTGAATAATCGGATGGCGACAACTGGGATCCGAGCAGAGAGGCAGTATCACAACATGCCTTCTGCAACAGACACGGGAACTGCCATGCGTCGTTTGCCAAAGCGACCATACCACAGACAACAGAGAGTGGTATGGTGGAGGGCCAGAGTCAACTTGCACACTGAATAGCATTCTGCGGTCTTTAGCGATGGTTCTCGCTTCCGTTTGTGACGGTAGGATCGACATGTCTGTTGGCGACCTGGTGAGATATCACATGAAGCAGAGATTTACGAGACCCATGGCTCTGCAATCCTGTGATTACAGTGTGGAAAGTTATTCCATATGACAATTTCTTTGTTAATTGCTTAAGCAACCCTGATTGTTTACTTGAATGCCTCGAGAACGTTAAACCAGTTGTCATAACCCTCAAGAGCAGGGTACATAGTGGCACAGAAACTCCTCAGCATGACATTCTGAGTCATAACGCTGCAAGGAACACAAACGTGTATTCATACACGTTGTGCACACTACTCAAACTGCTGTTGATGATGGACATCATTTCTGAAGAGAACTAATGTTCACTTTGTAACTCTTACATTTTTGTGAGGATAATACACTACTGGCCATTAAAATTGCTACACCACGAAGATGACGTGTTACAGACGCGAAATTTAACCGACAGGAAGAAGATGCCGTGATATGCAAATGATAAGCTTTTCAGAGCATTCACACAAGGTTGGCGCCGGTGGCGACGCGTAGAACGTGCTGACATGAGGAAAGTATCCAACCGATTTCTCATACACAAACAGCAGTTAACCGGCATTTCCTGGTGAAACGTTATTGTGATGCCTCGTGTAAGGAGGAAAAATGCGTACCATCACGTTTCCGACTTTCATAAAGGTCGGATTGTAGCCTATCGCGATTGCGGTTTATCGTATAGCGAAATTGCTGCTTGCGTTGGTCGGGATCCAATGACTGTTAGCAGAATATGGAATCGGTGGGTTCAGGAGGGTAATACGGAACACCGTGCTGGATCCCAACTGCCTCACTAGCAGTCGAGATGACAGGCATCTTATCCGCATGGCTGTAACGGAATGTGCAGCCACGTCTCGAACCCTGAGTCAACAGATGGGGACGTTTGCAAGACAACAACCATCTGCACGAACAGTTCAACAACGTTTAGAGCAGCATGGACTATCAGTTCGGAGACCATGGCTGCGGTCACCCTTGACGCTGCATCACAGACAGGAGCGCCTGCGATGGTGTACTCAACGACGAACCTGCGTGCACGAATGGCAAAACGTCATCTTTTGGATGAATCCAGGTTATGTTTACAGCATCATGATGGTCGCATCCGTGTTTGGTGACATCGTGGTGAACGCACATTGGAAGTGTGTATTCGTCATCGCCATACTGGCTATCAGCCGGCGCGATAGTATGGGGTGCCATTGGTTACACGTCTCAGGCATCTCTAGTTCGCACTTTGAACAGTGGACGTTACATTTCAGATATGTTACGATCCGTGGCTCTACTCTTCATTCGATCCCTGCGAAACCCTACATTTCAGCAGGATAATGCACAACCGCATGTTACGGTTCTGGATACAGAAAATGTTCGACTGCTGCCCTGGCCAGCACATTCTCCAGATCTCTCACCAATTGAAAATGTCTGGTCAATGGTGGCCGAGCAACTGGCTCGTCACAACACGCCACTCACTACTCTTGATGAACTATGGTATTGTGTTGAAGCTGCATGGGCAGCTGTACCCGTACACGCCATCCGAGCTCTGTTTGACTCAATGCCCAGGCGTATGAAGGCCGTTATTACGGCCAGAGGTGGTAGTTCTGGGTACTGATTTCTCAGGGGTTGGGTTGGGTCGGGTTGTTTGGGGGGAGAGACCAAACAGCGAGGTCATCGGTCTCATGGGATTAGGGAAGGATGGGGAAGGAAGTCGGCCGTGCCCTTTCAAAGGAACCATTCCTGCATTTTCCTGGAGCGATTTAGGGGAATCACGGAAAACCTAAATGAGGATGCCCGGCCGCGGGATTGAGCCGTCGTCCTCCCGAATACGAGTCCAGTGTGCTGACCACTGCGGATTTCTCAGGATCTATGCACCCAAATTGCCTGAAAATGTAATCACATGTCAGTTCTAGTATAATATATTTGTCCAATGAATACCCGTTTATCATCTGCATTTCTTCTTGGTGTAGCAATTTTAATGGCCAGTGGTGTATGTAAACTGACACACCGCAGCATGTGGGGCATCTACAGATAGCATACGTAACTGCTCTCTGACATTTGGAAAACATCGTGAAATAACTGAACAAAAAATTAAATCTTGAAACAATATTATCAGAAAGCTGACTGTCACAAGCTAGGGGGCGTAATCAGACACTTTACACATGGTGTCACAATTGATTACGTATTCTGTTGCTGAATACTGCATACTTGCTTGGGTTGGACAGAATCGTTCAACAACATTGGTGTCCAGTTAAAAAACACAGTGAGAATTGTTATTGGCATCAAATCAAGATTAGTTCCCCGGCTTCATATTTTACCTAGTATGTCACCACCAGAACTTGGCCAACAGGCAATGGAAAGAGAATGCAATAAAATATACAAGGAATCAGTTCTTACAATCTCTCCAATCGACAAGATTCTTTCTTGTCTTCTGACATTGCATGCTTGGATTTAGAAAGCCTGTATGGTAACTTGGCAGCCTCCACTGACCTACTCTTTGTGATTTAGAAGAGCACTGTTAAGCTAACTGGACACTGGGTACTTGACAAGGTCTGGCTAAACACACTGCCCCAACTATACCACCAACAGGCTTGCAGCTGCCAAGAAAGATTCGGAACGGCATCAAGCAATCAGAACCTGGTTGCAATATTCAAAGCATCTCTTTATAAAAGGTAGGGTGTACACAGCCCAGAAAAAGAGTATGGAGCAAAATATCAAACAATATACAGTATTATTAGTGAATTCCCATATAAGAAGAATTCAAGGGACTTGAATGACCTCATGAAGTGTTTTCCAAAGGCTGTTGTGTGGTTTACCTTCCTGTACATAGATCTCTGCCATATTAACAACATTTTTGAATGAAACTTCCTGGCAGATTAAAACTGTGTGCCCGACCGAGACTCGAACTCGGGACCTTTGCCTTTCGCGGGCAAGTGCACTTGCCCGCGAAAGGCAAAGGTCCCGAGTTCGAGTCTCGGTCGCGCACACAATTTTAATCGGCCAGGAAGTTTCATATCAGCGCACACTCCGCTGCAGAGTGAAAATCTCATTCTGGGAACATTTCTGAATGTTAAAACGCTGTAATTTTTTGCTAGTTCATTAGTATTCGTACGTTTATTCTATATCTTTCTTCTCTGTTTTACTTCTCACATTTTTCTGTAGTTTCGCCATCACTAATTAAGTACTAGCTACCATATAGGGCAGTAACACAATAGGTAAAAGTATTTAATGCAGGGTGATGCTAGTTACCCAGTATGGCTTATAAGCAATTGATATTTAAGAGGAGTTGACGGCAAAGAAAAATTTCCTTGAAATGGATCAGTGCTGGACTGAATAGGAAAAAGAATCCCGTAATGTTTGAATACTCCATTAGTAGTGCAGCGCTTGACACAGTCATGTCGATTAAATATTTGAGCGTAACATTGCAGAGCGATATGAAGTGGGACAAGCATGTAATGGCAGTTGTGGGGAAGGCGGTTCATTGGTAGAATTTTGGGAAGATGTGGTTCGTCTGTAAAGGGGATCACTTATAAAACACTAATACGACCTACTCTTGAGTAGGGCTCAAGCGTTTGGGATCCCTATCAGTTCGGATTGAGGGAGGACATAGAGGAAATTTAGAGTCGGGCTGCTAGACTTGTTACTGGTATGTTTTATCATCACGCGAGTGTTACGGAAATGCTTCAGGAACTCAAATGGGAGTCTCTGGAGGAAAGGAGGTGTTCTTTTCGTGAATCGCTACTGAGGAAATTTAGAGAACAAGCATTTGAGGCTGACTGCAGTACAATTTTACCGCCGCCAACTTACATTTCGAGGAAAGACCACAAAGATAAGATAAGAGAGATTAGGGCTCGTACAGGGGCATATAGGCACGTCATTTTTCCCTCATTCTGTTTTGGAGTGGAATAGGGAGAGAAGATGCCAGTTGTGGTACGAAGTACCCTCCGCCACGCACCTTATGGTGGATTGCGCAGTATGTATGTAGATGTAGATGTAGATCGCCGTTCATGTGGCAGTTGACGAAGTGACTCTGTCGTGTGTGTGTGAGTTGCGTTTGCGTGAGTGTGTATGTGTTGGTTTGTCGTCTAATTTTGACCGAAAGCTAGATTTGTGACAGTCTTTTCGTAGTGCATTTCTGCGACTAAGCACGTCTGCTATATGATGAGTAGCAACTCTCCTTTTCACAATATTGTTACTTATCAAAAATACAACATACTGTAAAGATTTGTAATTTGTTGTAGTAGTAATAATCAGTAAGACCCCATAATTGTGCATTCCAGTTGTAATTTGTTGTAGTACTAATAATTAGTAAGGCCCCATTACAGTGCATTCCAGTAGAAAACGTAATTCTCGTTAGCACGTAAACACCCAGTTGCAAATTAAGAGGTTTAGAAACGCATTTCGTCTGCTGAGCTGAGCGAGCTAGAGGAATCAGACTTGCCGCCGTCATGTACGCGTTGCGGCCTCTCGGTCCCGCGGGCCTCGTTGCTGCGTGTTTCTTAATTTATTTCTCTGTGGGGTCGTTCACTTTCATGTTTCCACTGGCTACGGATGTATAGTTTTTATATGTCTTTTGTGTATTACAAAAAAGTATTATACAACCTCTTTGGACTTAATTCCAAGATTTTGGAGAGTTATCCGTAACTGTGGAGAGAGACCAAACCTTAACAATAGTAAGTAAATGTAATTTTCAGTACTTACTCAGAGGTGAAGAGGTTGCCCGGTATAGACGAGCGTGGAGAGCTGCATCAAACGAGTCTTCAGATTAACCAGCTCAACAATGACAATCGCGAAGTGCTAAAAACTCAGATCGGCTGCCGTATCCGCGGAAACTCACAACAATGAAGAGCACGTTATAAATAGCGGTTTCCGCGGAAACTGGGTGTTATTTCTGAAACTCTGACTATCTGTGCACAAAGACGCTATGTTTGAGTATTTCAGAAATTTCATTAGTGGAGAGGTTTACGAGGAGGCCCTGCGGCCGCTGGGGAGCCATGTGAGTGGGCTGGCTGAGGGGATGGGCTGGAACGTGTTTTTGCTCTGGAAAGACTCTGATGAGCCTAAGGTGCGGCGGTACGGGCAGCGCGCTGCCCAGATGGCCTTAGAGGGATTCGGGGGGAAGGGAGTGCCGCGCCAGCGGGGGCTGGCCGTCCCCGATGACGCGCCACTCGTGGTGCGAGCAGCTGCCGCGGGTTACCGCGGGGCTACTGACACCGGCCCTTACGGACTCCCTTATAGGTCACTCGCCAGCACCGCCAGGGCCACGTACCAGCAGACGCAGTTTCGGAAGCAGCTGTGAGTGACGTCTTCAGCTGCATTCCGGCACTGCGACACCGAAACCGGACGCCAAGCACCGCGCAGATCGCTCACCAGCACCGCACGGCTATCGGGGCCCACTCCACCTATTGCCCGTGCAACCTAAGTTGACAGCGGAGCTGTGGCGGGTGAGAGCGACCGTAAATGGGGAAAAGCCTTCACAATCGCTCCCATCAGCCATAAAAAAAACGCACCGGGTCTCGACTTAGTTTGCACGGACAATGGCCCTTTTAAACTCTGATGGGTTCATTTTTTTGTGTTGACTGCTATGGGAGTGAGCACCGACAGAAACAAGGAAGGAGAGAAGTTTCAATGGCTGGTGGCAGGAATCCAAAATGCACACTGGCAAACAGCGGGCAGAGCAGCAGTGACAGAAGAGCCAATGACCGTGAAGTCAGCATGTTCCGGAAAAGCCATCGCCCTCCCAACATAAGCGGAAGCTGTCAATTGAGCAGTCAGGGCATCGCCCAACCGGCTCACGTGTTTCTCAATTGTCACATGTGATCACAGGCGCTCTCCTACATTCCAAGAGCCAATGACCGACGTTAAGAAGATTCTTCGAGAAGCTTTCCAACGTGACAGAAGAGGCAATGACCGTGAAGTCGTTCACCTCCAGCAAACTGAACTGAAGATATATGCGAGACGCAGTGGGCCCGACTAAAGAAGAGTAGTTTTCAGTTCAGTTTCGGAGCTGAAGACCGTCATGCAAGAAGAGACTACATCATACACAGACGCACCAAGTCCGCCGCTGTAATGGAATAGCAAGCAGCAGCCTCGGCGCCAGAAGACAGAAGTTAAAAGGTATTTGAAAACTGATTTTTACGTACCCGGGTGACTAGTGAGGACGGGAAGGATACGGCCTCACATCACCAGTCACCTGTGAGTTGGGATGAAGATCTGACAGCCGAAGACTGGCAAGCTGCAGTCCTTTGTTCGAGTCCGGGACACTGGCCGTCCCCCGCCGCGCTGCTCCGCTGGCCGACGCACAACACTGACACACGCGGCCGCTCAGAGAAGAGAAACACTGGGACGCCACATCCAAGGTATCACCATCCGATGCACGACTTCGTTCTCAATAATTAAACGGGACACCGCACGAGGCGCGTCTCCAGTCAACTGGGCGATACGGCGACACGAGATACACACCGCCAGGCGTTATCAGACGCCGCCGCTGCCGCAGCAGAAGGCTTCGCAAACGACACAGCTGCCGCTCTACCCAGCCAGGACAATCCAGTAAGAAAACCGTTGTACAAATCTTCAATAAAAGTTATCTTAGGTAAAAATGCTGTTTCATTCTACCTCATACCCGAGCCAAGGAAGAACCCACCCTGCCCACATGTTAAGAGAGAAAAATTTATTTAGTAGTTTCACCCTGACGTAATGCTTTAGAATCAAATGCCCTTTGCAGTAATGCTCATCCTGACAATTGACTAGCATCAAAAAGAGAAAACCCAGTTACATTTAGTAGCAGAAGTGTTACACTGTATATAACACTTCCAAATTAACAGAATTCTTTATTTCTAAGAAGGGAAGAAACGTAACTTAAATCCTCGTTATGAAGTGGCTTCCTGTGCTTCGTGTGCCTCCTACGTACAATTACTTGTTACTATTCCAACTCGCAGAACGCAGGCTAAGTATCAGCTTCCTATTACTCAGTATTGATGCTCCCTAAGTCTGCTTACCGAACTGGGCCGACCACCGATGGGCGGCTGGTTAAATAAACTCTTCATTAATATACCATTGATTTATGTGTGTTCCGTAATTTATGATAATAAGATAACAGCGTAATTGTTTCCGACAGCTCGTTTAGGGGGCCCTGTAAGTGTGTTGCTGCTCGCTGTTTCCACTTGTGCGCGAGTCAGCGTCGTGTTGATGCCGTTTCTCGGCGCTGCGCTGGTCGGTGTGCAGTCGATGCTTTACGACTCACGTTTATTATAGGCCAGATGCACCAAAACACTCTACATTGAATCGTTGATGTGATCAAGAGCACAGAGTTTGAATTGCTAAACTTTTGTTGCTTTCTGGGTGACCACAGTTTCTTTAAATAAGGTGACCAGGTTCAATCGCACATAGCTCTCACTTTCAGGCTACATAAACATTACTGCTATCAGTATAGCGAAGTTTCATTCAAGGTGTAATATGAACAGATCTACTTCTTTTAGAGTACAGAAAAAGAATAACTCAGTTTATTTCTCCCTCAAAGGTACACACATAATAAAACTCTCTGAAATAGCTATTCACTGAAACACTGAGTTTGAGGCAAAACATTTTTTATCATAGCTGTCAGCCTGTGCACTCAAGAAATGTCTTCAGGAATTGACTTGTAACCCTACATTTCCTTTGACACATTCAAACCTACAGCTGTTCCATCTCCAGACCTACAAAACCTACTGCACAATTCTTTGTATATTAAGGGAACCTGAAAGTAATGTCGTTTATTTGCACTAAATTCCAAACGATAAACTGTTTTTATTTTTAATCGATAATGCAGTCGACCTTCTCATCAGCAATATTTTGTCACTCGGTGTGCAAATTTCCACTGCCGTATTAAAAAAAAAAAAAATAAATCTGTTGGTTTTTGAGCAACATATCTGGAGATGGAGTTTAGGACATCATCTCAATTTTCTTTTTGCTACGTAGAAAGTGATGTAGCGATCTGAATAAATGGTAATCCGCTGGCTCGATATCAGGCGAGAACGGGGGATGAGACAATATCCCCATCTCATTTCATTAATTTTTGTCCAGGGTTCGTCTCGTGCGGAGCAATCTTGCATTATCGTGTTGCAGAATAACGTATTTTCTCTTGAATATCGGTGGGCACTTATCAAGTAAAGATTGATCTGCTTGATCCAGCTGTTCACAGTAAAAGTCTGCATTCACATTTTGTGTAGGTTTCATCATTTCAAAATGAACGAGCCTGCGAATACTCCAACAAACACCCAAAAGCGGCTTGTTGTGTGGTACGATCCTGGCTTAGCTGTGCTTCGTGACAATTCATTTTGAGAGAGACTCTCTTTAACGTTCTGGATTCTCATAGAGGACCCATTTCTCATGTTCTATGATGAAGCTATCGATAAACGGATCTGTATCCTGTCGCTGAAGCAATAAGTTGCATGTGAAGAATCAGTTACCTATCTTTCTCTTTACCAAAATGCTGCAAATATTCTTGGATAGTCGATGTGTGGCATGACGTATTGATACCTTCCCACTGGCGTTCTACAGCGGGTAACGGAATTGCAAGTTTCTGTTACACACCGATAGTTGGTTGGCTGGTTTTGGGGAAGGAGACCAGACAGCGAGGTCATCGGTCTCATCGGATTAGGGAAGGACGGGGAAGGAAGTCGGCCGTGCCCTTTGAAAGGAACCATCCCGGCATTTGCCTGGAGCGATTTAGGGAAATCACGGAAAACCTAAATCAGGTTGGCCGGACGCGGGATTGAACCGTCGTCCTCCCGAATGCGAGTCCAGTGTCTAACCACTGCGCCACCTCGCTCGGTCACACACCGATAGTGTTCGCGCGGGATCTGGCGGACCCAGTGGTGAATGTCCGCTGGACAACGCCTCCAGCGGTCTGGACTTGGAGCGCCCTCTGCCATCGCAGTACAGGATGGTCAGGGGCAGCGGCAGCTTCTCATCATCGCACTCGGAGCTATTCTGCTACAGGATACTTCGCAGACGCCACCTAGTCGCAGTTCCGACTCCATCGTTCGTGCTATGGTCCAGAGAACCTTTTCCTTGTTGTCACTGATAGCTGGACTTTATTTCCTTTCTATATTATTTGTAATGAGTCTTGATACGCTTGGAGAAATACAAGTAAACCGGTTTATTGTGATAGTTTGTTCACTATCCATTTCTACTCCTGTTTAGCTTTCCTACGACGACAGTTGCCCCACCACTCCGTAGCCCATGTCCACATACGAAGTCATACACAACTAAACTAGTTGCGAGTACTGAAACCTACAAGTGGTAGTCTTCAAGTGTAATTCTTCCCATTCTGTCTTTTTTTTTTTTTTTTTTAAGCCTTCGGCGGTGTTCTCAGTGTTCCGCTTTCTTGTGGTCGATTTCTAGGTTCAACAGTTGCTGCTTTCGCAACCCTTTGGTCTCTCTGTGCTATTGTTGCTTTTCGCTGTTTGCGCATTGCTTAATTGTCTAGTTATTTTGCGCATTGCTTAATTACTATGGATACCAAGCCACAATCGTCTTTTGCGCTGCCTTCAAATGATGTAATTGATCTAACTCAGTTTATTCGGTTTCAGAGTCAACAAATGGCGCTACTATTTGAAGTAATGAATCGTTTCGTGAGTTCGACGAGGCGAAGGAAGACTGGACAGAGTATCTCACACATTCAACGCGCACCTCGCAGCATATCACCATACAAGGTACTGACAAACTTTCTTATTTCTTGGCAATGGCGGAAGTCATCATGCACCTCTTATAAGTCATTTCCCGTGTCCCGCTCTGAACTAGTACCATACGAGGACCTATTAGAGTGCGAGCCGGCCGCTGTGGCCTTGCGGTTCTAGGCGCTTCAGTTCGGAACCGCGCTGCTGCTACGGTCGTAGGTTCGAATCCTGCCTCGGGCATGGATGTGTGTGATGGCCTTTGGTAAGTTAGGTTTAAGTAGTTCTACGTCTGGGGGACTGATGACCTCAGATGTTAAGTCCCATACTGCTTAGAGCCAATTGAACCATTTGTACCATCTGCTACTCCTCCACTCAAATTTAAGTCACAAACAGTGTATAGTGTGTTTTCCAAACACCGCAGTGGCGTTAGTGCAAAGAAATAGCCTAATAGTCGTTCTGGAAAGGCTCGCAACTCGTCTGCAGTGCTACTTGAAAACAACTTCTGTGTCTCTATTGCTCGACATTCTGTCCGTCTGCCACTTGACACTGGAGCTTCAATGACTTTGCTCAGTTGTAGCGCTTTCGAGTCATCCACGAAGATGGGATGAGGTCCTCACTCGTCTTTACATAGGCCATAGCCCTCTGACGTACGGTTTCTCGCTCTGGCGAGAGGACCCTCCAATGTGTGGTGCTTGTGGCGTACATATCACTGCACGCCGCATTTTACTAGACTGTGTTTCGTTTTCGGACAAGAAGACAGCGGTACATTTGCCAGCAGATCTGCCCTCTATTTTAAGTGACCTCCAAATGAATGTTGTGTGGGTTTCAAGGTTTTGTGATGTTTCCAATTTGTTTTCGAAAATTTTAGGGAAATGTTTTTAATTCTTTTTTATAAGCGGTCAGTCAGTCACATTTCCCTGTGCCTTTCTTTTTGCTCTTCTATGGTTTTGTCAGTCGTCTTCTGGTGTGTAACACAGATTTATTGTGTGGCTCAATGCTGCAGAGGTGGGAGTGAGTGAATGAGTGTCATTTTACAGAGTTCCTGCTCACTATGTGCAACACATTTAGCGATTTTATCCACTTTCGTGTGCTTTAATGAATGTAATGGAGCTACAACCTCGCTGTTGAGCGTCCATAAGCTACAAACACACACACACGCTCGTTTTTTAGCACTTGAAACATATCATTAACATCCAGGGTATCCACCCAATGCAATCACATTTGCTTGCTCTCTGTGACTCCCCACTCCCACGCATTGTGAGAGAATTGCAGGCTGATTAATTCCTTCGCCGCTCATATCGTGGCTTCACTGGATCACTTGCTCAGGAAGAATGTTCCATTTGTTTACTCGCAAGCGTTCCAGAAGTTGATAGACCCGTTGCTTGGTGATCGATGCCTTGATCATTTTGTTTCAGCCAAACCTGTGGTCTCAGTTGTTGATGCTTCCTCTTATGCGTCGGTGCAGATTTAGAGTAAATTTGGAGGTTTTCACAGATCGACTGCCTTTGCTTCGAAGCTGTGAACAAAGTTCAACGTAATTATTCACTGATAATGGTGTCACTAAGTATCACTAGTATCTTTTTGGCAGAAAATTGTACTTGATGACTGACCACAAACATCTATAACCTTCAACTCGCCAGTGCAAATTCTGTAACAGTGGGCTCCTATTTTTTCAAATTACCAATATGAGATTGTGTGGTGTCACAGCCAGACACCACACTTGCTAGGTGGTAGCTTTAAATCGGCCGCGGTCCCTTAGTACATGTCGGACCCGCGTGTCGCCACTGTCAGTGATCGCAGACCGGTAGGTCTCGAGAGACTTACTAGCACTCGCCCCAGTTGTACGGACGACTCCTTGGCCGAGCAGATAGTTAGACTAGCCTTCAGCTAAGTCCATGGCTAAGACCTAGCAAGGCGCCATTAGAATACCTTGCATGTATCTAAAGAGTCTCACTTGTATCGTCAAGAGCGATGTACAACAATGATGGATTAAAGTTAAGTATTCCAGAAGCTACGTACTTTTCTTTATAGCATTCATCACGTATCCTGTTTCAGACCTCACGCCATCCTACGTGAGCTTATAGCGAGCATTTCGGTCTCCTCAAACCACACTGTGTCGGCACTTCTGTCGACACATCAGATTGTGTATTGGCGGATTTATAGTGTACCAACGTAGATGCTCCTTGTCGCCTCCGTGCTGGTCCAGATTCTTGCTTCTCGCTGCTGCATTGCTGCACAAGACATAGAAGCTGTGCATAGCTATCTGATATATCACCAGAAAATTGCCCAGGCCACAGATGCGGCTTGTGGTTTGTAGATTCTGTTGTACTACATCTGCACTGGTTGACCTCATTCACCCTGACAGATTCGTAGCCCTGTGGCTCGCCGATATTTTCCCTGTCAGCACGAGCTTGGAGTTCACCAGTGTGTCATTTTGCTTCACACCGATAATGATCAGTCATGTGTTGTGGTACCCAGGGCTCTCCAGCCTGACGTACTACATTTGTTACACGAATGTCACTGTGCTGAACATAAGTCAGCACCACCTATGTGGCTCCTTGAATGGCTCAAACATTGAGCACCTTGTCAGTATTTGCACTTGGATTTCACAGGTCTCCCTGGAATACACGGTGACTCACAGTCATTGACACTTTCAGCAGTTTTTCTTTCGTGGTTCCTGTGCACTCAGCTATGGCTCGATTCACAGTCCTGGTCTTGAAATCGATCTTTTGCTTCAAAGGCAGCCTTGTGACGGACCATCACTGGTGGAGTTGTTACATGGATTGCACCACTGCACCTTGCTTCAGTTACTGCACTCGCCACAGCAGAAGACGCCCGCACTGCTCAGACTGGCGTGGCATCAAACTAAAGATTCACTCTTTCACGGATAGTATGATGGAGACTCAGAGGATTGTTGATGCTGTTGTTGTTGTGGTCTTCAGTCCTGAGACAGGTTTGATGCAGCTCTCCATGCTACTCTACCCTGTGCAAGCTTCTTCATCTCCCAGTACCTACTGCAGCCTGCATCCTTCTGAATCTGCTTAGTGTATTCATCTCTTGGTCTCCCTCTACGATTTTACCCTCCACGCTGCCCTCCAATACTAAATTTGTGATCCCTTGATGCCTCAGAACATGTCCTACCAACCGATCCCTTCTTCTCGTCAAGTTGTGCCACAAACTCCTCTTCGACCCCAATTCTATTCAATACTTCCTCATTAGTTATGTGATCTACCCATTTAATCTTCACCATTCATCTATAGCACCACATTTCGAAAGCTTCTATTCTCTTCCTGTCCAAACTATTTATTGTCCATGTTTCACTTCCATACATGGCTGCACTCCATACAAATACTTTCAGAAACGACTTCCTGACACTTAAATCTATACTCGATGTTAACAAATTTCTCTTCTTCAGAAACGCTTTCCTTGCCATTGCCAGTCTACATTTTATATCTTCTCTACTTCGACCATCATCAGTTATTTTGCTCCCCAAATAGCAAAACTCCTTTACTATTTTAAGTGTCTCATTTCCTAATCTAATTCCCTCAGCATCACCCGACTTAATTCGACTACATTCCATTATCCTCGTTTCGCTTTTGTTGATGTTCATCTTATATACTCCTTTCAAGACACTGTCCATTCCGTTCAACTGCTCTTCCAAGTCCTTTGCTGTCTCTGACAGAATTACAATGTCATCAGCGAACCTCAAAGTTTTAATTTCCTCTCCATGGATTTTAATACCTACTCCGAATTTTTCTTTTGTTTCCTTTACTGCTTGCTCAATATACAGATTGAATAACATTGGGGAGAGGCTACAACGCTGTCTCACTCCCTTCCCAACCCAATGTGACAATTACCGAACTATCAGTTTAATAAGTCACAGCTGCAAAATACTAACGCGAATTCTTTACAGACGAATGGAAAAACTGGTAGAAGCCGACCTCGGGGAAGATCAGTTTGGATTCCGTAGAAATATTGGAACACGTGAGGCAATACTGACGCTACGACTTATCTTAGAAGATAGTTTAAGGAAAGGCGAGCCTACGTTTCTAGCATTTGTAGACTTAGAGAAAGCTTTTGACAATGTTGACTGGAACACTCTCTTTCAAATTCTAAAGGTGGCAGGGGTAAAATACAGGGAGCGAAAGGCTATTTACAGGATTTTTGATAAGCCACCAGAATCAAATTAGTTCGTGTAAACTGCATGATTTCGCCCTAGGCCTTGTGCTTTCAGATTCTGTGCCTGCCTACATGCAGCATCCCTCGCTGCGTCCAGCTCCTGAGCTCAACACCATCGGTGTCAGTCCAAGAGACAATGGAAGTCTCGATATCCACGGTCGTCTGGGGATGGGCCCTCCTTCCTGGTGGCTACCCCGTGCAGGGCCTTGGGCCCCTCTACTGTCATCGAAATGCCTCCATCTTAATTTGCTGCCCCATCTCTGGATGTACATGCATGCCTTCTGCCCCATTTGTTGGCTGGTGTCCCAGGTCGGCTCAGAGTGTTTGTCGGGGTGCAGGCAGAATCTCAGCACCAGCATAAATTTCGGCTCTCAACTCATTGCCAGCTGCATCCAGCCCTAACCGCCCCATTTTGATTCACTCATCTTCATTACAGGACGCTGGTGAGGAGGTTTGTTGGGATAGGAATGTGGTATCATGTACTGATACCACCCCACTCGCGTTCTACGGTTGGTAATGGAATTTAAGTTTCCGTTAGATGCTGACAGCAGTCACGCGGAATTTGGCGGACCGAATGGTTTACGCCTTTATGCCTTGCCTCCAGTGACAATGGACTATGAGTGCCCCCTGCTGCAGCAATATAGCCTCTCTCCCGCCAAGTTCGAAGCGTGTGCTGTCTTTCGGGCGATACCACAGTTTGGCAGGGGTACAGAAACTTTGAAGCAGGACATACAGACACTCATGATAAAGGCTGTTAGATAAGCAAGCGTGTATCCCTGAGTATAGCATACGTTTGCTGGATATGGTCTTGGTGACGCCACGTTTTCTGAGCAGGAGACTGGCAAGTGCCACTAGTCCTCTGTAAGCTCTGTGGGCGCTTCAACAACCAACGTGGGGTGTGGCTGTGGAAACCTCTGTGTCACATGGAAGGGGACCTTGGCTTGAGCACCCAGGTCGTGGGGCTGGTATAAACATCTATAAAGAAAGATCTCAGTCTCAAGGTGTGCTGTGTGCTGATGAGATGCATGGCTGTTGAGGTTGAACACTCTTTAGCGGGCATTCTATGGGGAACCTGCCGCACCTCCGTTGTACAAGACTTACCTAGGTGAGTGGGGTTATGTCTAGGTGGATTTTTATTTCCCTAGCTACTCTTCAGGCAGAGGAGGAACCATCTAAATTTCCTCCCCTTACTCCTCGTGGAATGGATGGTTCGCTGACAGGCACCAATAAGCAGTCTCACAAGAGAGATCATGTAGCCAGTCCTCCAGGCTCAGGACTGACACAAAGCTCTTCATTCAACAGTAAGAGAATGCACGCTGCTCGTCAGATCGTGTTTTTGATTGTGAACATAAGGGGTTTGGTTTTGAAAAGTTTTCGCCTTTTTATATTCAAGAAGATTCAGATGGCATTTTAGGTACTATGAAATCAGTCAAGACAGACAAGGCCATGATACAGCCTCCCATATTTGCTACATCTTTTGCTTTGGCCCTTCAAAAGCCTATTTCGACAGCCAACGCTTCTACATAAAAAGAGTTTTCTAGTGTCAGCAGTAATATCTGTGTTTGCCAGTACACTCATCAAGTCGTTGTTTCAGAGCCCATAGCCCTTCTGAGAACATCACATACAGCTGCAGTTAGCACTGTTGTTGAGCATCTGTTTCCACCAAAGGCAGAGCCAGGCAAAAATTCCAGCACTGCCTCCAGTGCTGCTGCTGTTTATCGCACAAAGCCCTCCCAGACCAACCTCCCACTACAGGCGAAAACAGGCGGCAGACCAGATCAGGCCATGTTGATGTCATTGGACTTGACAATTCTACAGCTTCTGCTTTATAGCTGATGGACTGCGAAGTCTACCTGGGGCAACCATGCTATCCCAAGGTTGAAACTTCGTCTGTTACAGGCTCCCCACCCCGGAAGAGAGACAAGGTGAATGTGGCTCCCTTACTAAGTGGAACATAGGTCAGTTCAGGACTCATGTGGAGGAAATGAAACTCCTAGCAGAGGCTCACCGAGTGTGCTTGTGTTTATCTTCCACCAAAACGAAAACCTGACTGCGGCACGCCCCCTGTGCTTGTGTTACCTTCCACAAAAAGCATGACTCGGCTGTGGAAAGGGGCAAGTGAGGGGTTTCTACGTTTGTCACTAACACATACCGCTCCTCTGCTCTCTCTTTGGTTACTAACCTACAATCCATAGCCATTGCTGTTCTTGTGAGCCACAAGATCATTCTCTGCTCACTGTATTTACCTCCACAGGATACAATAGAATTTGAGGCTCTCATTGGTCTTACTCTACAACTACACGCCCATTTCTCCTGCTGGATTGTGGGTCTTAAACTATTCTTGCCCCAGGGATCGAGTCTCGGAGAATATCATGACATCTCAGGAGCTATGCATCTTCAATACTGGCAGTCCCACACTCTACTTACCTGATACTGGGTCGTCCTCAGCCAACGACCCCTGTTTCTGCTCTCCAGTCCTTGGAGAATCGGCACCGTGGAAAGCAACTGATGACCTTCATTCCAGCGATCACATCTCAATGTGGATCACTTAGTGGATGGACGATTGCTTGAACAGAATCACCAAAATGGAGGGTCGTCAGGGATAGCTGCATGCTGTTGAACCAGCTCGCTGTGTTAGAACACCGCAACAGCGTCCAGGAATGGATGGACCACATCACACAACTGATCCATCAAGTCAATGACTTATTCATCCAAAGACTTAAGGTCATCTTAGGAGGCAACCTGTACCTTGATGGGCTCGTGAGTGCCATCCAGTAATCTGGGACAGGTTTGCAGCTCTTCGACTGTTTATATCCGGCCCAGCAGCAGACAACCTTGCAGCCTTTCAAGTCGTGAGAGCCAAGGTACACCGCGTAATTTAGAAGAGAAAGAAGTTCATGCCATGCTTTCCTGCACTCTGTCAACTGTCCCACTTGTCTACAAAAATATGTGTAGCTGTCAGGAGGGTTTCCAGCAAAAACATTCGTCTACCAACAGCAGCAGTCCTGAAACACGTGTGTCTCCGTACAACACCTGGAGACATCTCTCAGTCGATGGCAGAGTATTGTGGAGAAAGTATTGCCAGTGCCAGCTAGGATCCAGCAATTCGTCACTACCTTGTAACTGCAGAGAGGGGCAAGTTGGACTTCAGATGCCACAATTCTGAGTCTTACAACTTCCCTTCCTTCATGTTGGCTCTGGAATCAGCGCTGTCTGACACTCGTGATACTGCAGCCAGTCATGACGAAATCCAGTACAGCATGCTTCGACATTTTCCAACGGCGTCAAAGGAAATCCTGCTCGAATGCCCCGGTAGCTGAGTGGTCAGCGTGACAGGCTGTCAAACCTAAGGGCCCGGGTTCGATTCCCGGCTGGATCGGAGATTTTCTCCGCTCAGGGACTGGGTGTTGTGTTGTCCTGATCATCATCATTTCATCCCCATCGACGCGCAGGTCGCCGAAGTGGCGTCAAATCGAAAGACCTGCGCCAGGCGAACGGTCTACCCGACGGGAGGCCCTAGCCACACGACATTTCCTGCTCGAATGTTTCATCTGATAAGGCAGACAGGCCACTTCCGCAATACTCGGAGAGAGGCGATACTGATGGCTCTCCTCAAACCCGGAAAGAATCACATATGTCACAGTTGTTATCGGAATATCGCCTCGTCGAGCTGTCTCGGAAAGTCCGTGGAGTGAATTGTTAACCAATCGTCTTGTTGTTAGAGACCAGGCATCTCCTTAGCCGCTCCCAGTGTGGATTCAGGAGATTTAGGTCCATTGTCGACAGCCTGACCCTGCTAGAAGCTGCTATTCAGCAGGGTTTTGTACGCAAGCATCCCTGATTAGCTACCTTCTTTGAGGTCTGTAAGGCATATGTCACTTCTTGGAGACGTAGTATCCTAAAGCTACTTCATCAACGAGACCTTTGTGGCCACTTCCCCATCTTCATACGGACCTTCCAGTCTAACCGATTTCTTGGGTCACGAGTTAGTACATGATGTCGGGTTGTCCAGAGCAGGAGAATGGCGACCCTCAGGCCAGTGTATTAAGTCTTACCCTCTTTGCCTTAGCCACAAACAGTATCACGTTCCATCAGTTGCAACTTACATTGGAGAGATAAGAGGCGTGGTCTGAAAATATGGGTTTTCAGTTTTGTGCAGATAAGTGTGATTGTGTGTTCATTTTTATCGTTCTCGTCTATTTTCAGTTTACTTGACTTGTTTATGAGGACTTCATTTTTTATTCCAAATTGTCGTGTTTGCTACACCTGAGAGACCTGAAAACCAGGACCCAAAAGGCACTGAACAGCACTAAGTTCCTTAGACACAGGTCTTGGGAAACAAGACAGGGCGCGTTTGCTCCAGTTTTGTAGGGCTTACTTCCATTCACGTGAGCACATTGTGTGGATCGACGAGGTCTTCTTATCTGAAGGTCACTGATGCTATACACCATGAGGAGATCAGGCTGGCGACGGATGCTTATAGGTCCATCCCCATACCTAGTCTCTTTGCTGAGGATGGTGAACCGCCACTTACAATCCGACAGGAACTCCTCATGGTGCATGAGGCATGTAAGATCCTAGCAGCTCCGAAATCATCTGTATACCATAAAATTGCCTGTCTGGCTCTGGAACGCCTTTGCTCCAATCATCCTTGAGCAACAAATCCGTTTTGTATACGAGTGTGGCGTATGCTAGAGCCACTTGGTGTGGAGCAAGTACAACCCACAGATCCAGGGCTTAAAGCATCTGCAACCCTGGTTACTGCAGGGGCCCAGCGTAATTTCACATTTAATGCAGTACAGGAGAAAGTGCACTGCCGTATATGTTTTTAATACGAGAGTTAAGGATATTTCAACTGAGCACCGCAATTATTTAGCTGTCATTATGGATGGGTCGAAAGAGGGAACTCTGTTGATTGGTTTGACGTTTTCCATGATCGTGTCCGATTGTCTCAAGACTTTACTGTCTTTGACTCGGAATTAAATGCGATCTTGCTGACACTAGAACAAATGAGACATGATTTCGGTACTCGATTCCTTGTCTGTACCGACCTGTGAGTGTCCTTCATTTTATACAAGGCAGATAAAGCAGTCCAGAATATAAGGGATGCCCTCCTCCAGCTACAATGGCTAGGGAGGGAGGTATCTTTTTGCTTTGTGCCAGAGCACATGGGCATTGCGGGAAATGAAAGGGCGGATGTAGCAGCCAAGGAGCTACGACGCGATCCTCAGTTATTTCAGTATGCCAACCCCATGCACGCTATCACCTCGCTGTTGAGGTACAGAGTCAAGTGACGATGGGAAAATGAGTGGCTAGAAGTGACAGACAATAAGCTCCGTCTAATAAAGCCCACAACGCGGCCGTAGCGTACCTCCCCCCAGCCACGTTGACCCGACGAAGTTCTCTTTAGCCGTCCTCTAATAGCCCACAGCATCATGAAGCAGTGGAGCAATGTGTGTTGCTTTCTGGTGTACAGATTACTGTGCCGCACATTTTATTTGTCTGCATTTTATTTTCTGACCAGAAGGTAGCAACAGATTTTCCGTCTTTTAAGTAACGTTCAAACTAATGTGGTGAGAGGTTTAAGGTTCTGTGATTTGTTCAGGTAGTTTCGAAAAATTTTTGGGGAGAAGATTGTAACATGTTAGGGGGTGACAAGCTAACCCATGTTTTTTTATGTTTTGTCACCCAGTCACATTTTCCTATGACTTTCTTTTAGCTCTTCTGTCGTTTTACTTCTGTTTTAATCCAAGGTGTAAAAAATTTCATCATATCTCCGTTGTCTTATGGCGTGTGAGATAGAGTGATTGTATAGGTGAAAACGAATGAGGTGGGCGTGAGAGCAAGAATGTCGTTTGATATCCTTCCTCCTGACTGTGTGACAACTAGTTTCGTAATTTTGTCCACATTGATTTTTTTAAATGTATGAAAGGCGCTGATAACCTCGCCATTGAGCGCCAATTAGCTCCAAACGCACGCACGCGCGCACACACACACACACACACACACACACACACACACTTATTCCCTCGTTATATGATTCTTTTCAGCAAGTGGAATTATCTTTCATCATGACAATACTTGGCCGCACACTGCTGCTGCAACAAAGACGCTCCTGCAGTGTTTTCGATGGGGGAGTGTCAGATCACCCACCATATCGCCCGGAGTTGGCTCCCTGTGATTTTCATCTCTTTGCTCACGTAAGCCGCTGGATATGGTGACAGCACTTTGATACAGACAACGACCTGCAGACCGCAGCAAAGAATTGCCGGAGAGCGCAGGCGACTGCACTCCGTGGCGAGGATATCGGAAATTTAGTACCACGCAAAGACAGTTGTCTCAGTCAGTGCGGCGAATATGTAGAGCGGTATCTAGAAGCACAACTACTTGTTGCAAATAAAACGTTTTTTTAACTGTTTTTTTTTTCTATTTCGCGGCCGATCTGACTTTGAAACAGATGAAAGAAAACGCAAATAGAAGTGCTGTGACGTAAATTGAGCGCTACTCTCATCACAGCAACCACAATATTAACTCGATTTAAAGGTACTTTTTTTACAAACAATCGTATGATAGTTATCCATACGGAATATGTTCAGACGCGGGTGAGTGGTTTGGAAATTAATTGACTAATAGGTCTCAGCGAGTTACAATACGTTTGAGGATGAATACAAGGACTGTTATATTGTCAGTATACGTAATCTAATTATCAAATAAGATCTCGAAGAAATGCTTGAAGACTTGGACAGTGTTTGTACTTCATGGAATGAATGGCGTCTCTGTTCAAATGCGAATAAATGCAAGATGTATCCTATAACTAATGTAGATAACACGATTATATCTAATTACAAGATTAGTAGTAAATATCTTGAGCACGTGACATCGAATATTGAGAGACAACACTAGAAGCGATATTAAACGGGACGATCACGTGAAATAAGAGTTAGGAACGGCGAATGAAGTACATACCGTAGATTCCCGCAGGCGTTAATATATGAGCTGCGTGATCATCCACCTTATAACTCTGACCTTGCTACCAACTTTTTCCATCCCGAAAAAAGATTCTGGTGACACACACATTTTGCTTCCAATTCCATGCCACTGGTATCTAAGATATACGTTAACAGGAAAAGATCCCATGATATTCCAGGTGTCTCAGTTCCAGTGACTTTATATTTTCAAATACTTTACTGGTTGCCGTATTTGTTACTGCAAATATTGCCTAGCGACTGTGATCGCGATTCGCTTAAGCGCTGAAAAAAACCCGGGATTTCAGATGAGTTTAGTATTTACATATAAATTTCCACTTTTATCGTAATACTGCATGATAGTCCAACATTGCACTTCTGTCTGATACGTCACATCGTAGCAACACGTCTATGTGCTTTAGCCGTATTTGCGGTAAGATAGGATCAATGAGTCTGAGATGTCCACTGCCCTGTCTCTCTTGGTTCAGCCGGTACTGGCTTAGATCGCAAGAGGTTCGACTTATTATACTGCAGATTACACGTATAGCTTGAGGTATCCTAAGAGGATACACAGAGATCGCAAACGTTGGATCTCCGCTGACGTTATGCTATACACATTTACAGGATGTAGTAAGTTTTTCGTAAGTAAAAAAAAAAAGTTCATGATAGAGTTAGTGTTGTTGTTTAAGCCGATACAATGAATGATAAACATAATAATACAAGTACTTCTGCCTTTCGTTTTAAAATTGAAAATATTCGTTTCCAGTCATATGTTGCTCATAAAGGCTCCAGTTGGTGAACGCAGAAACTGAAATATATGTAACAGAAATCAATATTATTCGGGCTTTTTACGTTATAACAAAAATCTGCATACACTAATGAGCCAAAACGTGACCACCTCGTTAGTAACCTTTTGGTCTAGCTTTGGAACTCAGTAATGCACTGATTCTGGGTGGCGTGAATCGGACTGCCCTTGGTAGGTTTACCTAGGTATATGACACCGTACGACCACATGCAGTTCACGAAGTTGCCGTAAACTACAGGCCAGTCGTTTGTCGGTACAGAACTGGCGCCTTATAGCGTCCCTTATTGATTTATTTAGCGTATGGCTCATAACATCACAGTAAAAATTACAGAAACAACACGATTTAAAAAAAAAAAAGATCACATATGTATAAACAGAGCAATAAATAACAGTTTGTATATAAGGACACCGCCAATTGTAAATTTACACTCACAGAAGAGCAATCACAAACAAACGTCCAGCTTAGATAATATATAGTCGATTCCCTCTTGGGTCGCCATTAGGAAACCCTGTGGGTCACCCTCATATGCCCTTAGTGGGCATTCCTGCACGACGTGTTTGACCGTCTGTCTCTTAGCGCCACAGTCGCAAGCGGCCGAAGGAAGTTTACCCCATCTGTGTAAGGAGTCGGCGCATCTCCCACAGTTGGTTCTGATGCGATTAAGAGTTGACCAAATGTTGCGAGGGTAATCAAATCCTTTTAGTTTACTGAAGATGCATGGCATACTGTGGCAGTTTACTGCTGTTCTGCCCTCCCATTCCTCTTTCCATCGGTCATTTATTTTAAAGTTGGTTTGGTGCAGCGCCTGTGCGGTCTTTAATGGAGGATGCCTAGACCGGAGTCGGTTTCCTTGGATGTCGTGAGTATCTTCATGGATTTGTAATTGAGGGTTGGTCATGATTTTTTGAAATTCTCTAACCAGAGCGTGTTCTCGGCGCAGGTTAGGAGGGGCTATGTTACTGAGAACGGGCAGCCACGCTGTAGGAGTTGGCCTGATTGTGCCTGAGATAATACGCATTGTTGCATTAAGTTGGCTATCTACCATGTGTGTATGTTTTCTGTTGAGCCACACTGGGGCACAATATTCTACCACTGGATACACCAAGCCCAGTGCGGATGTTCTTAAGGTAGATGCTGTGGAGCCCCAAGTGGTGCCACAGAGCTTCTGCAATATGTTGTTGCGTGTTTTAAGTTTCGCTGCAGTTTTCGTCAGGTGTACTTTTAATGTTAGTGTCCAATCTAGGGTAACCCCAAGGCACTTTGAGTGTTTGTTGTGATTTAGTATTTTCCCGTCTAGATATACATTGGTTCTCTGTTGGCCATTTTGTTGTTCAAATGGAAGGCAGGTACTTCCGTCTTTGTAGCACTAGGTTGTAGCCTCCATTTTCTGAAGTACTCGCTGAGAATCCATAGGTCACTCGTAAGGATATCTTCGGCAGTTTCTGTATTTCTGTGGGCTGCTGCCAGAGCCCAGTCCATTTTACGGGTCCTTTTTAATGTTTTTAAGTCCTTCTTCACTTTTGTTGTGTGCTTTCTATGTCGTGCGGCTCTAGACGCAGAAACTATGCGGGATGCAACCTTGTTGGGAGATATTTCGTCCTTTCTATTTGATCTTTTGGGTTCAGATCAGATGAATTTAGCGGGGAAGGCATCAACATGAGTTCACTATTACGCTCCCCAAACGGCTGTAGCACGATTCTGGCCATGTGGTAGTTATTCTGCTGCGAGGTGTCACCGCCAGCGGAGAAGACATCGAGAATGGCGGGATGTCGGTCAACTGCGATAATGTTCACGTAATCCATATCTGTCCTGATACCGTCTATGCGCAGTGTATATTTCGAGCAACCATTCGCCTGGACGATGGCGTATCCCACACAGCATCGGCCTAACGTGACAAGAAACGTGATTCATCAGCTCATTTGACACGTTTCCATCGATCGACGGGCCATCCTCGACGATTCTGTGGTCGACGCAATCTTAAATGGCGATATCGATGGGTCAAATTGGGAACACGCGGGGGTCACGCGCTGCAGAGTCCCATCTTTAAACTGTGCGCTGATCTGTGTGTTCCTAAGCCCTGCATCAGCGTTGCACTCTGTTGCCAAATTTATCACAGCTCTCCTTTGGCCCCCAAGTTCTGTGATGAGACATGGACTTCCCTCAACTTGTGACCTAATCGTGGTTTGACCCTCCTTCAACGGCTTTCTACGCATGCTCATGATAGTGGCGTTTTACAGCCGACCATCCTCGGCTTTTCTAACAGGCTCGTCCCCAGTCCCCAGTCAGTAGTGATGCTCTGTTCCCTGATTGCGTCAAGTGTTTGCAACGCCACTGGATCTCATCCAGTCTTGCGTGGAGGGGTGGGGGGGAGAGGGCAGTTAATGCGATGTTTTGTCTCATCAGTGCACATGTATCCATTACTGAGTATCGTAGACTCCACCACAGATACATAACTAAACCTTAGTTTCAGCTCCAATTATTTTACTACAAATAATTTTGTTTTTAATTCCTGCTATGTATCATGGGACTTTCTTCAACTTGAGATCATATTTTGCGACTTTGATTCGACCTTTCTCCACGCAGGACGAGGAGTGTGCCGCAGTGAGTTGGCCACGCCTGGAGACGCGCAGGTGAAGGTGCGGGAAGCTGCCGTAGCCTACCGCGGCGCCACCCTCATCACTGACAACGGAGCTCTGTGCCAGTCACCAGGCAGCGCCGCCAGGGCTGCGTACCAGGCCACGCCGTTACTGTGGAATCTGCGAGCGACGTTCCCGGCCGCCAACTTCACCCAGGCCTTTTTTTTTTTTTTGTTAATTAATAATTTCTAGATCGCTACACTTTCTTTAAATAGGGACTTTCAAAAACACTTCTACTAACTTTGGGGACAGGTTCCTTGCAACAAAGCAAGAAAAAGTTCATATGAACATTTGTTCGAAAATCCGTTGTTTTAGAGTTATTACTGAAAGCTGACCTTCAACGGCTTCCCATGTACAAACCAACAAAGTCAGTTACCTGTGGACCGTTTCCACTCATTGTATACTAGACGGCGTGGTGTTCCACGGGAGACTTGTTCCTCTGTCTTTAACGTATCCACTACGTGCCTGTACTACATGTAGTGAATATTCCATTCAGACGTGGGAGGATATTCATTTCGTGAGTAGGCAGACATGATTTTTATGTACGGTCTAGTGAAAGTTAATGGGCATGTATCAGACGATGTTTCCAGACCTAAGACAGCAGAGTCATCGAACATTTGGTGCTGTGTGTGGTTTCGTTGCCCAGACAGGACCCAGAAATCGAGGAAAACTACTTGTTACTCGTACGTCCGACCAGAAACAGATGTTCTACGTGCAGTCGAAAACGTGGTATCAGAGCGAGAGAAGCGGCCCTGGCATGTGATACATCTTCAAGTTCAGCGTGCAGAATACCTCACGAGGAACTCATGTATCCGTATCGACTTCCGCGTGAGCAGGGTCTTAACTCTGTTGGTCACACACCACGGAAGAAATTTGCTGATATGTTTCTTTAAACACAGCCGGTCCGTTGTTTTGTCTTCAGTTTTGTTTACAGACGAGATAGCGTTTGGAAGAGACGGAATAACAAATTTCCACACCAATACATATGGGATGATCGCAATCCTTGTGCTATAGTACAGGCTAGACATCAGGATCAGTTTAAGAATAACATGTAGTTGGAAATTGTAGGTGACTATCTGGCAGAGCAGCACCTGCAACCTACGTCCTCTACTATTTGATGGATGTAATCCAATCTCTGTCTTCCTCTATAGTTTTTGCCCTGTAGTATCATAGAAGCCATTCCCTGATGTCTTAACGGATGTCGTATCACCCTGTCCCTTCTCCTTGTCGGTGTTGTTCACATATTCCTTTCCTCTCCGATTCTGCCCAGAATATCCTCATTCTCTACCTTATCACACCACCAGGTGCTCTTTACAGGGGCTTTATTCATAACAACCTCCAAGACCCTTCAGAAGATGCTCTGCAAATACTCACTGTTCGGACTGGTATCTACCAGGGATAGGTAGAGGAGATCCAGTTCCATGGGCTGTCCATTCCCCCAACCTCATTCCTTTGTATCTTTATCTATGGGAGCATCTTAAGCTTTTGATGCATACATCAGACCACCTAGATGCGGAAACTCTACATTGACGTATCGTGGAAGTCTGCGAAAAATTTCGAAACTTTATTCGAAAGGGCGCGACAATCCATGATTCGACGAATGCGTGTGTATTTAGAAGCAAGAGGACATTTCAGGAATTTATTATGAGTTTATGAGTTGGTGAGCTGCCGTCGCCTAAATTGTAAACTTCATGAATAAGTCGAAAATGAAGTGCTGTATAATGGCTCTTGTTTCACCCACACATCGCGGTTACTTTCTGGCCGTACATTCGCTACCGCAGTAGCCCGTCAGCTTACTGTTCACAGTTCGGCAAGTTGTGATTCAGTGAACTGACTATTTTGTCTTTCCGTTTGTGTTTGAATGTCAGTCGACGTGGTACCCAAAGAGCACAAACTTTGCGTATTTTAGAGATTCATCGACTTTTGTGAAGGTCAGTCAGGTGGCTGCACTCATAATGCACATGAACTTACTCTTTTCAGATCAATTTTTTCTCTTGTAAATGTGGACAAATCATCATCCACAGTAAAATATTCTGAAATCACTACGAATAGAGCTATTCTCCGAAACAACACAGCTAATGCACAAGAAAAAAGTCAGGTAAGGCATCTCTTTCTTGAGTCAGTGCTGTGAATCTGTGGACACAACGAGTGCCTTCGCGGTTTGAAATGTAGATGTAGATGTAGACTAGTCTTCTTGCATACAGACCCTCAGCTGTCGGACCTCCAGGCTTCAAAATCTACTGGGCATTAAAATTCTTTGTGCATTTCCATTCACCTCATTTTGAAAAGAAGAATCTTGAGAACAGGTACTAATAAATAACTTTCTTCTCTTTATGCTGGATGTCGAGACTCGCTGTAGTGTTGCGCTCAATGGGGCATCACATCTTCGCGATCAAGCAGGACTGAGATGAAGATGCATGACTGGCTGCTTCTTTTGACACTGAACTACTGATTGAGATGTAAGTACCTTACAGCGTCCGGCTGTGTCTTGCCATGCCTATCATAGAGTTATTCTAAACTGTACTGGAGGCAGAGATTCTATTGCAGGAAGAATCAATACACTTACGAGCAGCTGAATTATGTCTCCGACTCTGGTATAAAGAGAGCGTTACTGTCACCGCATGGAATAGGATACGGGTTCAGTTTACTTTCTTTTTTGTTAATAATCGTATGATGGTTATTTTTACTGAATATATTCAGAGATACGTCAGTGTCTTATAGATTAACTGACACACAGACCTCGATATGACACAATTTGTCTGAGGAAGTGAAATGGGACCGTTATTATTCTTAACATACGTAATAGAATTATCAGATAGCACCGGCAACACAGTAAGATCAATCGCTGACCCTTCTTTTGCCTATAGGAAAGTACCATGGCAGGACGATCGTAAAGAAATCCATAAAAACTTGGACAATATTTGTCGCTCATGTAATGAATGTCGTCTCTTTTAAAATGTGGATAAATGCAAGATAAGTACTACAACAAGATAAAGAACTAGGTGGATGAATGCAAGATAAAAGTGTGGTGTCACCGCCAGACACCACACTTGCTAGGTGGTAGCTTTAAATCGGCCGCGGTCCATTAGTACATGTCGGACCCGCGTGTCGCCACTGTTAGTGATCGCAGACCGAGCGCCACCACACGGCAGGTCTCGAGAGACGGACTAGCACTCGCCCCAGTTGTACGGACGCCTTTGCTAGCGACCACACTGACGAAGCCTCGCTCATTGGCCGAGCAGATAGAATAGCCTTCAGCTAAGTCAATGGCTACGACCTAGCAAGGCGCCATTAGTAACATTGCATGTATCTAAAGAGTCTAACTTGTATCGTCAAGAGCGATGTACCACAAGGATGGATTAAAGTTAAGTATTTCAGTAGCTACGTACTTTTCTTTATAGCATTCATTACGTATCCTGTTTCAGACCTATCTCTAGCCTGCGTGAGCTTAGCGCGTGCCTTTCGGCTACTTCAGAGTGGCGTGGCTGTCTTGTTACGCTACAACAAAAAGCTTCGACGAAGACAAAGAATCCGATTCTATAAGACTATTAGTGAACACCTTGAGCCATTCACACTGAATATTTAAGGGTAATGTTGAGAAGCGTTATGATCTGCCAACGAATTTCCTTGCGCGTTAGTACGCTGTTTCGGAATTCGGTGCGACACGCCTGCCCCGAAAGGAATACGCACAGCGGAATAACGACGAGAGCCGATGTGCCGGCCACCTTAGATGTTGTTTTTACGCGGTTAAGTAAATACCAGCCTGGTACCCATCTCGCGCATCACTTACACAGTTCGCAAACATTTAGAAAACGCTATCACACTTTCACATGGATAAGGGCCACGAAAACAGGAAGACTAAGAAGCGCTATCAAGTTGGACAATAACGCAAGATCACTATTAGGAAATGTGAATGATGTACTTGCATCTCCTGGACGGTTTCTGGGAAAGTGCAGCTCTTCTATTAATCGTATTGGCGCAAACGATTATGCGGGCGGTAAGATTGAAATAGGAATCACAATGGGCCTCGAATGGATTCTGTGACACATTGATACGATCTTAAAGACGGTTTAGCCCTTCTGTTGAAAGGTTCTGAAAACTTTAATGATTTTTCTTGGAAGAAATCCAATATAGTTGTCGTGAAATTCAGATTTTGATTTAAAGCACCCGCATTTGAGCCAAACAGTGAGATTACAGGTATGTAGCTACCACTGTTGTGCTTGTCGTGCAGAGACCTTGAGAATTGGTCGTGTAAAGACCCATACAGCTGTTTTCCCCTGGATTAATACGGGACTAGTATGGTGTCACTGCCAGACACCACACTTGCTAGGTGGTAGCTTAAATCGGCCGCGGTCCATTAGTACATGTCGGACCCGCGTGTCGCCACTGTGTGATCGCAGACCGAGCGCCACCACACGGCCGGTCTCGAGAGACGTACGAGAACTCGCCCCAGTTGTACGACGACGTTGCTAGCGACTATACTGACGAAGCCTTTGCTCTCATTTGCCGAGAGACAGTTAGAATAGCCTTCAGCTAAGTTAATGGCTACGACTTAGCAAGGCGCCAATTGTCACAGTGCATGTATCTTACGAGTCTCATTTGTATAGTCAAGAGAGATGTATCACAAGGATTGATTAAAAGTTAAGTATATTCCAAAGCTACCTATTTTCTTTATAGTATTCAATACGTATCCTGTTCCAGACTTCAAGCCATCCTGCTGTAGCTTAGCGCGTGCCTTTCGGCTTCCTTCCCAGTGTGGCGTAGCTAGCTTGTTACGCCACAACAACTAGAATAATCGCTAATATTGGTACAAGGAACACTGCTCCATGCTCCAAGCTCTACAGGATGTTCCAAAGTATTTGCGACATAAAGGTAGGGGAAATGGTTCACGGCATGTGCAACAACGTTTGTTAGCACCAAAACGTTTACTTACACATCACTGTGACTCGAGGCTCCTTTTATACGAGTACTTGATCATGCACAAGATAGAAGTAATCTCGCCAGAAGCACATGGTAGGTGAAACACTGTTGAAGTAAGAGCTTGTATGAAAGAGATACAAGACGTGATACTTACTAATCCCTAGCGGTATTGCCAATGCGGTAACTGGAAATGGCGGTGGTGTTTTTTCTCCTTTTTTTAATACGTTGCAAATAACGTCTTTGAGTCGCCGATCGAAAGATTTGAGTCAACTCCCTGCAGATCATTCAAACTTAGAACGGACCACTCGGAACCAGCGACATGCGTCTGTCAGTGCAGGCATTGTAAAGTTCATGGGAATGGTCACCCTCATACGGATCAGCGCAGGACACAGTAGTTTCAATCTGTGAGATGTACGGACATAGCCTTGATCTTCTTACCATGTCTTCCACTTGAACAAAACTTACACAAAGAGGAAAAGGTCAAATGAATACATCACATTGTTTCCACATCCACAAGGCAGACGATGCTATAATACTGCAGGTTCTTCACTCCCAGTGAGCATCATACTGAGAAATAGTTTGTTGATTCTCGTATATATTACAATAAATATTGCCTAGCAACTGTGTTTGCCTCCTGCTCGTGCCCTAAGAAAAAATTCCTTAGTGTAAGTAAAATTTCTACAGAAATATCTGCTTTTATCGCAATACAGAGTGTTAATTCAAGATTTCTATTCTGCCTGACACATCACGCTTTAGTGTCACGTCTATATAAAGCGTACAGTGTGCAGGACTGGCGCAGAGAGGGCTCATACACGTACTGTGACAACTGCCTACAGTGAGATTGTAAGCCATTTAACTTGGAAAGTTAAGTAAAGCAGAGGCATAGATAGAATTCTACAGATGGTACCGACAGCACGTACGAAATTCATTGATATAAGCGACTCTGGCATAGGAAATATTGTTATAGCCTAGCGTCTGGCGCCTTGGTAGAATAATTTCCGAGACAGTGAAACTGGTCGGGTGTTCGCATGTTACTGTCGCAACCACCTATGGACTGTGGTTGAAGGACGCTAAAATTCTGAGTCGGTGGAAAAGTGTCTAATGTTCACACGTCTTTTCAGAACAGGGGCAACTGTTAGCCTGTCCTGTGAAGCAGGATAGGTGGCGATCTATAGAAGATTTGTGGACGGATAAAAACACTGATACAGGCGAAGTGTTTCGGAACTCAGTTTGACATGCTCTGTCGAACATGTTGAACCTATACCGCCTATAACATTAACCTCATTGTATTCCAAAGGCGGACAGAAACGCAGTTGTGGTGATATTGTTTCTGCCCAGCAATGTACGTATACAGCTTGAGGAATTCCACACGCACATGTATCGAAAATATCTCCATCCCAGATGCTATTCCATGCTTTTCTACAGGAGGAAGTAAGTTTTTCTAACGTATAAAGGACGAGGGACGCGAAGAAAGATCTATAAAATACGCCATAGAGAAACGGAGGTTCAGAACTTAAATTTAAATGGTCTTCGCCATATTGCTACGACGGATAAAAAGTAAAACACGGTCGACAGTCCGCTCGTCGTTTGCTAAAACGGCCGATAACTCGGGCGGCAAACCTAAGCGAGAACGTAAACGGTTAAGAAATGGACATCCGTCAGAAATGGCGGACAGTTAAAAGTTGGGGGCAATGTGTACGATGTGGTGGGGGAGTGTCACTTAACAAAAGACGATGGCTAAAAAGGGAGTGCCCAGTATGAGACCTAGTCAAAATGACCTTCTCGCGGTGGGAGGGCCGAGAGGAGGTTGTCCAAGTCGATGGGAGAGGCTGAATAACGTGGAGCTCATTCCCATGAAGGAAGGGCCAGTAGTGATGCCTAGGTGACACCAATTCCTGACAGACGTCAACACAGAGATCACCGGAGGGAATATAAGAACTAGCGAGACGAGGTATATGGACAGCAGCCTTGGTAACAGCGTCAGCGGCCTCGATTCTTGTCAGACCGTCATGACCAGGAACTCACATAAACAGCACAGTGGCTCCATCAAGAGTGAGCAAGTCACAGATTTCCTGGACCCGTTGTACTAAGGGATGGGCGGCGTACAGCGCACAGAGGCATGGAGGGGCGCTGAGAGAGTCTGAGCAGATGACACAATTGAAAAGGCTGTTCGCTGGATGTATTCCGTGGTCTGATACAGGGCGAAGAACTCTGCTGTAAATATTGAGCAGTGTGCCGGAAGCCGATACCGAAAAACGTCGGCGCACCCGACACCACGGTCAGTCCGAGACCATCGGTGTACATAAAGGTACTACCGCGAAGATCCATACAAAGGTCGTGAAACTGAAGGCGATAGAGCGAGGCAGCACTAGCGTCCTTAGGAAGCGAATGAAGGCCAAGGTGAACTCGGGCCGCCGCGCGAAGCCAAGACCGCGTAAGTTGTAGGTAGAGTACAGTTAAGCTGCCGGAGCAAGAGCCTAAAGCAGACCCCAGGAAGTAACAGGGAAGAGGGACACGCCCCATACTGGCGATCAAAGGCGTCATCGAAGAAGGAGGCGTAGGACGGGTGGCCACGCATAGCAGACAAACGGCATGAATACCTGCTGAGGAGAAAGTCCAGGGTAGGACAACGGTAGTTCAGCAGCTTCTGGACTCTCATCCAGGCTAGAGTACAAGGCTCGAGTGGCCAAACTGATGCCACGATGGTGGAGAATATTGAGACGGAGTAAAAGGGACGTACGTGCAAAAAATGGTTCAAATGGCCCTGAGCACTATGGGACTTAACATCTGGGGTCGTCAATCCCCTAGAACTTAGAACCACTTAAACCTAACTAACCTAAAGACATCATACACAACCATGTCCGAGGCAGTATTCGAACCTGCGACTGTAGCGGACGTGCAGAGGCGTAAACAAAGCACCCACAGTCTGTGTAATGTCCTGCACGACGGCTCCATGCACGTGCGATATGGATGGACATGTGGTCAGCATGCCACTCTCCCACGCATTTTTCTGACTTTCCAGACCGTGGAGCCGCTACTGCTCGTTCAGGTAGCTCCTCAGTTAGTATCACGATGTTGAGTGCACTCCGTACAACTCCTCTCACCACTGAGAACTCCTTGCCAGTGTCAGGAGTCGAACCAACTCCATCGGCATAGTAGACGTGTACGCTGACCACTGAGCTACTTATCAATAAAAATCTGTCTAGTGCCTTTTTGACATCATCTTTACTTCATCGATGCACATTTCAGTACACCACTTGATAATCAAAGCTCCAGTTGGTTGGCGAACGACCATCATTCACAATAGAAAACACTGGTCTACTGGTATTTTAACAACAAACTGTACCATATATGTTCTCTGCAATGCTGACGTTTAAATTTTCCTTTCAGGTAGTAATGAAGTAAAGCACGATGTTAGGTCAGTACCTACAGTGAAAACAACACCTGACACTTATTTACCATTCAAGGTATTTGTTATGAATTCCTGTACTGCTCCGAATGACACAGCATGAGAAGTAGACTTCAAAAGAGAATCGAGAATTGACACAGGAAAAGTTCTCAAATAACGTTAGTAGACTGATTTCGGAGCCGGCCGCTGTGGCTCGAGACTGGATGTGTATTGGTAGTCGAGATGATGTGGGCTCTCTGTCGGCTAATGCTCTACCCTGAGTAATGTTGTATGCAAAAAAGGGGTAAAGTAAAATGTTAGAAAGAACAGAATAGTGTAAGTGAAGGAAGAGCTGTGGCCGAGCGGTTCTAGGAGCTCAGTCCGGAACCGCGGGACTGCTACGGTCGCAGGTTCGAATCCTGCCTCGGGCATGGATGTGTGTGATGTCTTTAGGTTAGTTAGGTTTAAGTAGTTCTACGTTATGTAGGACTGATGACCACAGATGTTAAGTCCCATAGTGCTCAGAGCCATTTAAACCATCTTTTGAAGGAAGTACTCGTTGGTAGAAAACAATGGCACAGAACAAGAAAGGCGAATGTATTACAGATATGTTTTGTAATACAGCAATGTATTGTAGCAGCACATGAGCCAGACGTAGAATAAAAAAGGCCTGTGTCTTACAGATAAGTTTTGTAACACAGCACTGTACTGCAGTGGCACCTCACGCAGCTCCGCCTTCAGCCGGGAACGCCAGCCTCGCAGTGTTACCGCACTCTAGGGCCCCGCTGAGCCGCGTCCACTGCAGGCGAGGGTACGACAACGCCTCGTCCCCTGCGCGCCGTGGGTTCGGCGTCCTCTCCTCCGTCTCACCGTCTACTGGAGTTGGACATTGGATCTCTGATGTGTGGTGAACCTAAGAAATAAATCTACTGTTGGAATTTGAGTGTTCTTTATTAGCTCCTGCTGTTACTAGAGAACCCGCATGCCTGATTTGAATAAATCTTATCAACCGCCCAGACAAATCTGCTGCTGGTTTTCCCACCCTCCAACGGCGTATATGCTGCACAGCACTTGGGAGTCAAAAGACAGGCCGTATTCCCTCTAAAATACTGAGAATTTCTTGAGCATCAAATGTTCTACGCAACCCACGAGCAGCTCGTGCCACACGCGTGACAGTCGTGTGATCACGTTACTGTGACGTCATAGACGCCGTGGATTTCATTTTATCATGGTTGTAGTCTTTGACCTCTGCGGCATTTGAGTGCTCTAATCGGCTTGTAACGACATGAACAGTGCGATCAGCTCTTATCGACTCGGAAGCTTTCCCCGCTAAACTCGATTTGTGGTTTCTAGCTTGTTATGTTGATTCAGAAATGAAGGATGAAATTTTAGTTATTGTACACATACCGTACGGTAGGGAGAATTAATAATGAAATTCGTTGGTGATTTGGGGTGCGAGAAAAATGCAAAATCTGCATTTAATGTTAATGGCTGTCACATCTGAAAACAGCAGGTCCAGCCTGTATGGGAATCGAGGCAAACTGAGCCTGGATTGCAGACGTGGATGTATTACTCCACGATGCCTGAAATCAGCGCAAGAGAACATCATTTATAGTGGTTAGTGACTCGTGGTCCGCCAGTGTCTTGGCAGTCCATGATCAGACGTGCGTCAGAGATCTGTAGAACATGTTGCCCACAACAAAAGTGGAACATCGTCTGTGTGCAGAAACTTGCTGCCTGTCTAGTTGGAAGATAACCTTAAGCAGACCTCGAACATA
This sequence comes from Schistocerca nitens, assembly GCF_023898315.1. NCBI lineage: Eukaryota > Metazoa > Arthropoda > Insecta > Orthoptera > Acrididae > Schistocerca > Schistocerca nitens. The sequence continues at coordinate 498,377,934 of NC_064619.1, read as the reverse complement.
GGGCGCGACCATTGAACTTAACGCACCAGAAATGTAACGTCTGCTGTCCAAATTACGAGGTATATGAACAAGAGATGAGTGTGTTGTGCACGAAATTGTACACAATACCATCACACTAGATGCTAGTTCTGTATAACGATGAAAATCACTGTCTGGTGACAATCGTTCTCTTAGGAGCCTCCACACATTGGTTCGTGCTTTGTGATACTGTACATAGAACAGGGATTCGCCTGAAAAGACGACGTCGTGTAATTTCTGTCTTCAGTGTGTTCCTCTGTGATCCTGCTTCAAGGGAAGCCACAAAATTGTCTCCAAGCGGACAGTCCCTATCGCTTCAGACGTCGTGGCACTCTTCGAGTGAAAATTCGTCTGCTACAAAAAGAAGACACATATCCAGGTTCAAGGTATGTGAAGTAACTCTACGATGATGCACGGGTCAGCGCTCAACGTATGTCCTTCGGACGTAAGTCACGAGCGGCTGATAAGATACTGCATGGTATTGATTAAGGCCCTCATAAACTTTTATTTTGAGCCGTCATTCTGTTTACTGATTTGACAAGACCTGCCACGAATCCCTCTCCTGCGCCAGCCTCTTCATACCAGAGGATCACTTGAAATATACGTCCTCAATTACTTGCTGCATATATTCAAATCTCTGTCTTTTTCTGCTGGTCTGGCCTTCTAAAGCCCCTTACTACCATATATGTTATTTCCTGATGCCCTAACGCATGTTATATCAATATGTCCCTTCTTCTTTTCAATGTTTTCCTATGTTCCTTTGTTCGCTGATTCTGTGGGAAACATGCTCATTTCTTACCTGGTAAGTCCTCTTTAATTTTCAACATTCTTCTCTTGCATATCACGTCAAAGGATTCAATTACCATCTATTTCGGTTTTTCCTCAGTCAATATTTCATTGTCATACCATGCTGTGATCTATACGTTCATTCTCAGAAATTTCTTCCACAAATTTAGGCCTATATTTGGTATTAGTAGAGTTCTCTCGCCCATGAATGCACTTGCTAGGTTGCTTTTTACGTTCTCCTTGCTCTGTCCATCATATGCTATCTTGGCACCTAGGTAGCTGAACCCTACTTCGTCATCGTCAATGCAGATGTTGAGTTTCTCGCTGTTCTTATTTCTGCTACTTCTATTACTTTCGTCTTTCTTCAGTTTAGTCTCAATCAGTATTCTGTAATACTTCTTTAAATTTACTGAGTATAGAAGTGTCATCAGCGAATGAATTTCAGATCCACTCGGGAAAAATTATTCTATTTCCGTCATTGAAAGAAGGGGCGAGAGACTACATCACTGTCTTAGGCCTTTTTAACTCGAGCACTTCGTTCTTGGTCATCCAGTTTTAATGTTCTTTCTTGGTTCTTATATATATATTGGTTATTATCCGTCTTTCCCTATAGTTTATCACTATTTTCTTAGGAATTTCGAGCATCTTACACCATTTCCAAATTTACATTTTGTCATTTGACTTTGTCGAGCGCTTTTTCCAGGTCGACAAATCCTATGGCATTCCTTTACTTATCAACCGCACGTCAGAACAGCCTCCAGGTGCCTTTACCTTTCCTAAAGGTGAACTGAAAGTCGTCCAACGAGTCCTCAATTTTCTTTTCTTCTGTTCTGTATATTATTCTTGTCATCGACTTGGATGGATGTGCTATTAAGCTGATTGTCCGATAGTTCTCGCACTTCACGTTTCTCGCTATCTTCGTGTTGTATATACGATGTTTTTTCGAAAGTTTGGTGGTATGTCGCCAGTCTCACAGACGCCAGCTTGAATAGTTGTTTATTTGTCACTACCACCAGTGATTTTGGAAATTTAGATGGAATGTTATTTCTTCCGAGTTCTTTGATCGCAAGTTTTTGAAAGCTCTTTTAAATTCTGACTCTCGATCCCTGTCTTGCGAAGTACTTTTGAATAAGTTTTCTGAGAGTTGTCTTGAGCAGCTAGTTTGGCAGCCCACTCGCAGCGGAAATATCTTAGATCTCGTAGCTGCAAACAGGCCGAGCCTTAATGATGGCGTCAGTATAGAGACGGGGATTAGTGATCATGATGTTATCGTAGCGACGAAGGTTAAGACGTTTAATAAATCAGCCATGAAGGCTTGGAGAGTGTTTCTGCTAAGAAAAGCAGATAAACAGTTCTTTGTATCTCATTTAGATAGCGAATTCCAATCATTTATTTCCGGTAAGGTGGACATAGAGGAATTATGGGCAAAGTTTAAATACCCTGCAAATAGTTCTCTGGATAAATACATGGGCAGTAAACGGAGTAATGACAGAAAAGACCCACCACGGTTTAATAGCGAAAGTCGGAAGATGCTGCGGAAGCAGAGGCTATTGCACTGACGGTTTAAAACAGAACGAGCAAATGACGACAGGCAAAGGTCAGCAGAGATTCGTGCGTCTATGCAACGATCTGCGTACGAAGCATAGAACTACTACCACTGACATGGCTTAGCAAAAGATCTGGCGGAGAACCCGAGAAAACTCTGGTCCTATGTAAACTTGCTAACCAGATTGAAAGCTTCCATCCGGTCACTTGTTGACCAATCTAGTGAGACAGTTTAAGATGGCAAAATAAGAACCGAAGTTTTAAATTGTACGTTTAAGAAACCGTTCACTCAGGAGAATCTTACAAACATCGATCAGAGCCCCGTATGGATGACATAGTAATAAACATTTCTGCCGTAGAGAAACAACTGAAAGAAACGAAAACAAACAAGTCGCCAAGTCCGGTTAGAATCTTAGTTCGATTTTAGAGCGAGTGCTCTACAGAACTGACCGCTAATTTAACTTGCATTTATCGTGAATCTCTCGCTCAGTTAAGTCCTAAGCGACAGGAAAAGCACAGGTGATTCCTGTATATGAAAGGATCAGGAAACGGATCCGCAAACTTACAGACCAGTATCCCGAATATAGGTTTGTTGCAAAATCCTTGACCATATTCTCAGATCGAATATAATAAATTTTCTTGAGACCGAGAACTTTATGTCCACGAATCAGCATGGTTTTAGAAAGCATTTCTCGTATGAAATTCAGCGTGCCCTTTTCTCGCAAAATACACTCCTGGAAATGGAAAAAAGAACACATTGACACCGGTGTGTCAGACCCACCATACTTGCTCCGGACACTGCGAGAGGGCTGTACAAGCAATGATCACACGCACGGCACAGCGGACACACCAGGAACCGCGGTGTTGGCCGTCGAATGGCGCTAGCTGCGCAGCATTTGTGCACCGCCGCCGTCAGTGTCAGCCAGTTTGCCGTGGCATACGGAGCTCCATCGCAGTCTTTAACACTGGTAGCATGCCGCGACAGCGTGGACGTGAACCGTATGTGCAGTTGACGGACTTTGAGCGAGGGCGTATAGTGGGCATGCGGGAGGCCGGGTGGACGTACCGCCGAATTGCTCAACACATGGGGCGTGAGGTCTCCACAGTACATCGATGTTGTCGCCAGTGGTCGGCGGAAGGTGCACGTGCCCGTCGACCTGGGACCGGACCGCAGCGACGCACGGATGCACGCCAAGACCGTAGGATCCTACGCAGTGCCGTAGGGGACCGCACCGCCACTTCCCAGAAAATTAGGGACACTGTTGCTCCTGGGGTATCGGCGAGGACCATTCGCAACCGTCTCCATGAAGCTGGGCTATGGTCCCGCACACCGTTAGGCCGTCTTCCGCTCACGCCCCAACATCGTGCAGCCTGCCTCCAGTGGTGTCGCGACAGGCGTGAATGGAGGGACGAATGGAGACGTGTCGTCTTCAGCGATGAGAGTCGCTTCTGCCTTGGTGCCAATGATGGTCGTATGCGTGTTTGGCGCCGTGCAGGTGAGCGCCACAATCAGGACTGCATACGACCGAGGCACACAGGGCCAACACCCGGCATCATGGTGTGGGGAGCGATCTCCTACACTGGCCGTACACCACTGGTGATCGTCGAGGGGACACTGAATAGTGCACGGTACATCCAAACCGTCATCGAACCCATCGTTCTACCATTCCTAGACCGGCAAGGGAACTTGCTGTTCCAACAGGACAATGCACGTCCGCATGTATCCCCTGCCACCCAACGTGCTCTAGAAGGTGTAAGTCAACTACCCTGGCCAGCAAGATCTCCGGATCTGTCCCCCATTGAGCATGTTTGGGACTGGATGAAGCGTCGTCTCACGCGGTCTGCACGTCCAGCACGAACGCTGGTCCAACTGAGGCGCCAGGTGGAAATGGCATGGCAAGCCGTTCCACAGGACTACATCCAGCATCTCTACGATCGTCTCCATGGGAGAATAGCAGCCTGCATTGCTGCGAAAGGTGGATATACACTGTACTAGTGCCGACATTGTGCATGCTCTGTTGCCTGTGTCTATGTGCCTGTGGTTCTGTCATTGTGATCATGTGATGTATCTGACCCCAGGAATGTGTCAATAAAGTTTCCCCTTCCTGGGACAATGAATTCACGGTGTTCTTATTTCAATTTCCAGGAGTGTATGTTGCGAACTATGGATGAAAGACAACACGCAGATACCATATTTCTAGATTGCCGGAAAGCATTTTATATGGTGTATTGCAGATTGTTTAAGAAGGTACGAGCATATGGAATAGGTTCACAGGTATGTGATTAGCTCGAACTCTTCTTAAGCAATAGGACACAGTGCGTTGTCCTGGACGGCGAGTGTTCATCTAAGACAGAGTATCGTCAGGACTGCCTCAGGGATGTGTGATAAGACCACTGCTGTTTTCTATATATATAAATGATCTGATCGACAGGGCGAGCAACTACCTGCTGGTGTGTGCTGATGATGCTGCGGTGTACGGGAAGGTGTCGAAGACGAATGTCTATAGGATGATAAAAGATGAAGTAGAAAAAAATTTTTTTTTGTTCTGATGAATAGCAGCTGGCTCTAAATGTAGACAAATGTAAATTGATGCGGATGAATAGGAAAGACAAACCCATACTTTCGGATAAAGCATTAGTAGTGTCCTGCTTGACGCAGTCAAGTAGTTTAAATATCTTGGCGTAACGCTGGAAAGCGATACAAAATGGTACGAGCATATGAGGATTGTAAGGAAGGTGAATGGTCGACTCCTGTTTATTGAGAGAATTTTAGGAAAGTGTGGTTCATATATAAAGCAGACCGCATATAGGACCCTAGTGCGGTCTGCTAGTTTTGTTAAAGGAAGATTCAAACAACAGGCAAGCATTTCGGAGATGCTTCGAAAACTGAAATGGGAATCCGGGGACGGAGGGCGACTTTCTTCTCTAGGAACGCTACTGAGAAAATTTAGAGAACCGGCATTTGAAAGTGACGGCAGAAGGCTCCTGCTGTAGTCAAAATACATTTCGCTTAAGGACCGTGAAGTCAACATACAAGAAATTAGGGCCCTTATGGAGGCAGATAATCATTTCTCCCTCGGTCTATCAGCGAATGGAACAGGAAAAGAAATGATTAGTAATGGTACATGGTACCCTCCACGGCGCAATTTAAAGTGGATTGCAGAGTATAATATAGATGCAGATGTAGATATCTTTTTCATTCTCGATTCCAATTACTTCTTCTATCATGTCATCAGGTAATTCCTTCTCCTTACAAAGGTCTTCAGTGTAATCTTTCCAACTTCCGCTCTCTCTCTCTCTCTATCTATCTATCTCTCTCTCTCTCGCTCTCTTTACGTTTAACAGTAGAACTCCTGTTGCACTTGCACCACAGGAGTGCGCGAAACGGGAGAGCAGGAAACGCATAAATACCATTTTCTGCATCGGCTATTCCCCTGAGGCCTTTTCGTGTTAGTTCTGAGCTGCGGTGTGTGTGGAACGTTTTAGTCGTTCATCCACAGAAAAATGCGTGATTTCATCGCTGGTCGTTGCGGTTCTGACCTCCATCGCTGAGACATCAAGGGAAGGGTGAAATGAGGGTAACGGGTGGTATGATTACGTTCCCATCCCGTGGCACGTCCACAGTGGTACTGGTCAGAAATTTGGTGTCCATGTGATATCATCGCTTACATTCACATGAACTTCTGAACTCTGGTCTTTTTTTCCCATGTGCCGACGACATTTTGCCTTGTGAAGCGTCGCCAGTCCAAATTTGTAACCTCTGCTTCTTAATGGAAGACAATTACGATTTTCGAAAAAGCGACCCTTTAACTGTGTTGCGCAGCGTAGACTGACCGAGGAGAGGTATGGGTTTGCTGCAGAGAAAACGTAGCTTGAAGTACTTATAGCATTTCACGTAACTCTCGTGAAATGTAAATTATTGCTCTTTATTTATTCATTTTGGTTTTGTTTTTGTTATTGCTCGCGTAGTAACGCATGTAGGAAAAGAGTTACGTGAAATACTTTTATTAATGCTGTGCTTTGAAATTCTTTATCGTCATTACCTTTAAATATATATATATATATATATATATATATATATATATATATATATATATATATATATATATATATATATATATATACACTCCTGGAAATTGAAATAAGAACACCGTGAATTCATTGTCCCAGGAAGGGGAAACTTTATTGACACATTCCTGGGGTCAGATACATCACATGATCACACTGACAGAACCACAGGCACATAGACACAGGCAACAGAGCATGCACAATGTCGGCACTAGTACAGTGTATATCCACCTTTCGCAGCAATGCAGGCTGCTATTCTCCCACGGAGACGATCGTAGAGATGCTGGATGTAGTCCTGTGGAACGGCCTGCCATGCCATTTCCACCTGGCGCCTCAGTTGGACCAGCGTTCGTGCTGGACGTGCAGACCGCGTGAGACGACGCTTCATCCAGTCCCAAACATGCTCAATGGGGGACAGATCCGGAGATCTTGCTGGCCAGGGTAGTTGACTTACACCTTCTAGAGCACGTTGTGTGGCACGGGATACATGCGGACGTGCATTGTCCTGTTGGAACAGCAAGTTCCCTTGCCGGTCTAGGAATGGTAGAACGATGGGTTCGATGACGGTTTGGATGTACCGTGCACTATTCAGTGTCCCCTCGACGATCACCAGTGGTGTACGGCCAGTGTAGGAGATCGCTCCCCACACCATGATGCCGGGTGTTGGCCCTGTGTGCCTCGGTCGTATGCAGTCCTGATTGTGGCGCTCACCTGCACGGCGCCAAACACGCATACGACCATCATTGGCACCAAGGCAGAAGCGACTCTCATCGCTGAAGACGACACGTCTCCATTCGTCCCTCCATTCACGCCTGTCGCGACACCACTGGAGGCGGGCTGCACGATGTTGGGGCGTGAGCGGAAGACGGCCTAACGGTGTGCGGGACCGTAGCCCAGCTTCATGGAGACGGTTGCGAATGGTCCTCGCCGATACCCCAGGAGCAACAGTGTCCCTAATTTGCTGGGAAGTGGCGGTGCGGTCCCCTACGGCACTGCGTAGGATCCTACGGTCTTGGCGTGCATCCGTGCGTCGCTGCGGTCCGGTCCCAGGTCGACGGGCACGTGCACCTTCCGCCGACCACTGGCGACAACATCGATGTACTGTGGAGACCTCACGCCCCACGTGTTGAGCAATTCGGCGGTACGTCCACCCGGCCTCCCGCATGCCCACTATACGCCCTCGCTCAAAGTCCGTCAACTGCACATACGGTTCACGTCCACGCTGTCGCGGCATGCTACCAGTGTTAAAGACTGCGATGGAGCTCCGTATGCCACGGCAAACTGGCTGACACTGACGGCGGCGGTGCACAAATGCTGCGCAGCTAGCGCCAATCGACGGCCAACACCGCGGTTCCTGGTGTGTCCGCTGTGCCGTGCGTGTGATCATTGCTTGTACAGCCCTCTCGCAGTGTCCGGAGCAAGTATGGTGGGTCTGACACACCGGTGTCAATGTGTTCTTTTTTCCATTTCCAGTAGTGTATATATATATATTGAGATCTTATTGTTCTGTATCTGGCCTACACTTAAAAGAACGTTTTTTCGTAACTGTAACTCATGCTAAAACTCAATATATCTTCCCTACTTTATAGCTATTGAAAATTGAAATTACTTTGTCATGAACACTGATGTTACATTCGTATGATCGTTCAACAACAAAATTTTGCAGTGGATTTTGTTTCTCGGTAAAACACCATTCAATACCACGACTAGCACAAGAACATGAGACTCTTATTAAAATAATACGTTTTCACTGTAAAGTTTGCCAGACCAGAACAGAGCACAGCAAAATTCTTATTAAATTTTGGAGGTACATTAACTTATTTGTACTGTGAATTATATACTATCAGCAGCCCGCGTCAACCTGCAACACATCATAAAATCTGCTGATCTTCACTGCAAGTCTGGAAGCTAAAAGAAATAATATTGGAAGTAGTTTGAATACGCCGCGGCAGCGGCTCTTTCGTTCGTCGCGCAGCTCAGCACCACAGATAATATTTATATATAACTGAAAAATGTCTCAACAGGATGGGATAATAAGCAAGCAAGCTTTAACAATTAATAATGCAAGTTTTCATTTAAACAACTCTATTAAAACATTTAAATATCTCAATGATTACAGACCTTTATGAATTCACACGTAATGGCGTACATCTCTTAGCCTCGACAAAAGAAAGCTACATTAGCGTTCGCTACTACAATACAGGAGATCTTACTCGCACGACTCTCAGATTAAGAAGACAAAGAAATTAATGTTTATCACGTATTATATACTAGATACTTTTTTAATCTTTGTTCAACATTTATTGTCTGTGGCGTTTTCATTATTCGCCGACGCAGATATTCTCAAATATAAATAATAAAAAAAATACATACTTTTATACAATGACACAATATGATACATCTAATTTTCTAATTCCTACATAATATGTTGTTTTTCTACTAGACGTTACAATGCCCCCTGGCAGCAATTGACTATCGTTAAAATGTTCGGCAATATGCTGCCACTAACGTCTGTTTGGTTATTGTCTGTTACCTTGGTTGGAACATTCACTTTACACTTCTTAGTCCTTTTACACTGTAGGTTTAATTACACTTTTTATACTGTTCTTACACTTTGCGAGGTGACCGTAAACCTAGTCCCAGGGTTATTACATTTATCTGGCTCCCCCATTCGGGCTACGTGCGATCAGAAAACCTGGGAAAACTGCGCCGGAGCCGTGGTCATCTCGCCTGGTTTGTTTTAATACCCAGTTTGATCACAAAAAGTTCAGACTCTATCCAATGTTCACATATAACAAAGGCTTTTGTGAGAGCATGTTAAACCTTTAGTCTCTTTATTACCAATATACTTTCTACCCTTTTTCATACTTGTGTTCTGTATTGTAATGAAAGTCACTTATTACACATTTTTACAGTAGTATAATGAATCGTCTCTGCACTTACTCACGACAATTGTTTTAAAATGTTCTAGCATTCGTGCAAGTATACTTCATTAACATGACGGAAACATATTATATCTATACATCACTGAACCAATGAATACTTTGAGTCTGCATTGAGTAACTCAAGAAAAAAAAACAAATGTTTGTCACGTTATTTCGTGTCCAATAAACCCTATTCATATTAGTGCATTAAACACATAGTTGATAGTTCATTTGAATGACAACAATGTTGTACGGAGCTGGCGGCGCGAAGCAATTGTTGAGTAGCGTCGTCTGGAACGCGGCTTGCCGACGGCCGCTGGGTTCGACGACCGACTCTCAGTAACAGCGACGTAGTGCTGACGTGGCGCCCAAGCAGTCGCGAACCGCGCCGACCCATTCGCTGGTGTCGGCGAGTTGCAGTGGTTTACCGCGACCGGCTGACTTGCGGCACTGCACTCGTCTCTGCTTCTCCGCATGGCTCCCCGTCGTAGTGCATGAAACAAACATTCCACACCGGTGTACTGTCTTTATGGACACAGATTACTCGCTGTGGAAGAAAGTGCAGTTTGTTAAAAGCGTTTATTGTTCAGTAAGCCGTCGCTTCACTGGTATGCACAGGATGTTTTGGCGTGATAACAGGTTTCTTGTGGCATTGTGACACTGGTATACAGGGTTCGTCACACGCACATTGTACTACACTTTTTCACTCACTCTCACGGTTGATACACTGCCATAGCGTCTTTCAACCCGCGAAAATGTTTCGGTACACACATACTAAATGTCTCCGTCGAGCGATGTTTATTTGAATCGACTCCGAACGGATCAATAACTACTGTTTTTATACACTGTCTATTGTTCGTTGAGCACTGCACTAGGACAGTCTGTCACTCAACACTTGACTTATCGACGTACATATTGGTGCAGATACAACAGTCATTTTCTGTCCCTACTACACACAATATTCCGTCCTTTCCTCAATTATTTATGCACACAGTTTATTGTTCATACCTTTTAACTGTTCTTCGCATAATCACTCTCATCTCCATTGCGTCTATTTGTTTTTACCTTGTCACAACACACTTTTAATATTGTTACTAGGCGTATATGGCCCTTTTGTAAATTTTTTAAGGTGTGTGATTTTTTTGTACATAGTTTTCCTTTCCTTCTTTCTGTGTAGCTTGCCTGGTTATCACCCATCTAGCAAACAGATTTTACCATGTGCATGACAGTTTGACTTGGGCATATTGCTCAATAAATACTTTATTTAGCACTAGCTGTATTTTTAATGATTTTTCCTACATGACTACAGTGTAGGTTCCGCATTGGTTGACTTAATTCGCGTATCGCGTAATGAATATTCAAGGGCGTGTACCAAGTACACAGGCTTCAATTGAAGCATTGCTACATACAAAGCGGAGTTTACTCGGAACAGGCTTGTTTTTAATTAGCTTCTGCTCCAGTGTCGTTCTCAAATCACTACTGGCAGCAAACATCATATCACATAATTGTTCCATATTACAAAGTCAATTTTTGGCTAGTAAAGACTCTCTCTCTCAGGGTTCCTTATTCTAATACAATTACAACTGTTACCTTACACTATAAGATTGCATCATTAATTGTACTCACATACTACACATAGAAAATGATTCAAGAAAATAATCCTTTGTAAAATGATTCAAGAAATTAATCCTCACTTTATCAACAAGAAGATTGTTCGTTGCTTGATGAGCATATAATATTTTAATGGCTCTAATTGTCTTTAAACAAAATCTTTCCTGTGTAAGCTATTGTTCACTTTCTGATTCCACTTCCTCCAAGTTTAATTACACACAAATTTCTTTCTTAATACTAGCATACTTATACTCTAAAACATAATTAACATCTTCTTACAACTATTGCTCTTTATATGTGAGATGTCACTGAATAAATAACTTCACATCTTTACGTGGATACAATCCTTTTATCTTCCCCGTATGGGGATGTGCTAACAAATAGCTACATTCATGTGGCACGCTTATTACTTCAAAGGGCCCTGAATATAGCAATTGCCACTTACTATTCTGTTTTAAGGTGGCTGAGGATTTAGGGTGGTTCCGAATAAGTACTAGGTCTCCTACATTATATTTCTGTTCGTTATTATACCTCGATCGTACATCTTTTTTCTCTTTGGCCACTACTTCTCTCCTCGACCAAGGGATGGAGTAAGTTGCGCGACAGTATGTTTTGTGGGGCATCACCTCTATGTGATAGTGGTACCCTTTGACTATTCCTGGTCGGTCGGTAAATGTTGTTGTTGTTGTAGTCTTCAGTCCTGAGACTGGTTTGATGCAGCTCTCCATGCTACTCTATCCTGTGCAAGCTTCTTCATCTCCCAGTACCTACTGCAACCTACATCCTTCTGAATCTGCTTCGTGTATTGATCTCTTGGTCTCCCTCTACGATTTTTACCCTCCACGCTGCCCTCCAATGCTAAATTTGTGATCCCTTGATGCCTCAAAACATGTCCTACCAACCGATCCCTTCTTCTAGTCAAGTTGTGCCACAAACTTCTCTTCTCCCCAATCTTATTCAATACCTCCTCATTAGTTACGTGATCTACCCACCTTATCTTCAGCATTCTTCTGTAGCACCACATTTCGAAAGCTTCTATTCTTTTCTTGTCCAAACTGGTTATCGTCCATGTTTCACTTCCATACATGGCTACACTCCATACAAACACTTTCAGAAACGACTTCCTAACACTTAAATCTATACTCGATGTTAACAAATTTCTCTTCTTCAGAAACGATTTCCTTGCCATTGCCAGTCTACATTTTATATCCTCTCTACTTCGACCATCATCAGTTATTTTACTCCCTAAATAGCAAAACTCCTTTACTACTTTAAGTGTCTCACTTCCTAATCTAATCCCCTCAGCGTCACCCGATTTAATTAGACTACATTCCATTATCCTCGTTTTGCTTTTGTTGATGTTCATCTTATATCCTCCTTTCAAGACACTGTCCATTCCGTTCAACTGCTCTTCCAAGTCCTTTGCTGTCTCTGACAGAATTACAATGTCATCGGCGAACCTCAAAGTTTTTACTTCTTCGCCATGAATTTTAATACCTACTCCGAATTTTTCTTTTGTTTCCTTTACTGCTTGCTCAATATACAGATTGAATAACATCGGGGAGAGGCTACAACCCTGTCTCACTCCTTTCCCAACCACAGCTTCCCTTTCATGCCCCTCGACTCTTATAACTGCCATCTGGTTTCTGTACAAATTGTAAATAGCCTTTCGCTCCCTGTATTTTACCCCTGCCACCTTCAGAATTTGAAAGAGAGTATTCCAGTTAACGTTGTCAAAAGCTTTCTCTACGTCTACAAATGCTAGAAACGTAGGTTTGCCTTTTCTTAATCTTTCTTCTAAGATAAGTCGTAAGGTTAGTATTGCCTCACGTGTTCCAACATTTCTACGGAATCCAAACTGATCTTCCCCGAGGTCCGCTTCTACCAGTTTTTCAATTCGTCTGTAAAGAATTCGCGTTAGTATTTTGCAGCTGTGACTTATTAAACTGATAGTTCGATAATTTTCACATCTGTCAACACCTGCTTTCTTTGGTATTGGAATTATTATATTCTTCTTGAAGTCTGTGGGTATTTCCCCTGTCTCATACATCTTGCTCACCAGATGGTAGAGTTTTGTCATGACTGGCTCTCCCAAGGCCATCAGTAGTTCTAATGGAATGTTGTCTATTCCCGGGGCCTTGTTTCGACTCAGGTCTTTCAGTGCTCTGTCAAACTCTTCACGCAGTATCTTATCTCCCATTTCATCTTCATCTACATCCTCTTCCATTTCCATAATATTGTCCTCAAGTATATCGCCCTTGTATAAACCCTCTATATACTCCTTCCACCTTTCTGCCTTCCCTTCTTTGCTTAGAACTGGGTTGCCATCTGAGCTCTTGATATTCATACAAGTGGTTCTCTTCTCTCCAAAGGTCTCTTTAATTTTCCTGTAGGCAGTATCTATCTTACCCCTAGTGAGACAAGCCTCTACATCCTTACATTTGTCCTCTAGCCATCCCTGCTTAGCCATTTTGCACTTTCTGTCGATCTCATTTTTGAGACGTTTGTATTCCTTTTTGCCTGCTTCATTTACTGCATTTTTATATTTTCTCCTTTCATCAATTAAATTCAATATTTCTTCTGTTACCCAAGGATTTCTATTAGCCCTCGTCTTTTTACCTACTTGATCCTCTGCTGCCTTCACTACTTCATCCCTCAGAGCTACCCATTCTTCTTCTACTGTATTTCTTTCCCCCATTCCTGTCAATTGTTCCCTTATGCTCTCCCTGAAACTCTCTACAACCTCTGGTTCTTTCAGTTTATCCAGGTCCCATCTCCTTAAATTCCCACCTTTTTGCAGTTTCTTCAGTTTCAATCTGCAGTTCATAACCAATAGATTGTGGTCAGAATCCACATCTGCCCCTGGAAATGTCTTACAATTTAAAACCTGGTTCCTAAATCTCTGTCTTACCATTATATAATCTATCTGATACCTATTAGTATCTCCAGGATTCTTCCAGGTATACAACCTTCTTTCATGATTCTTGAACCAAGTGTTAGCTATGATTAAGTTATGCTCTGTGCAAAATTCTACAAGGCGGCTTCCTCTTTCATTTCTTCCCCCCAATCCATATTCACCTACTATGTTTCCTTCTCTCCCTTTTCCTACTGACGAATTCCAGTCACCCATGACTATTAAATTTTCGTCTCCCTTCACTACCTGAATAATTTCTTTTATCTCGTCATACATTTCATCAATTTCTTCATCATCTGCAGAGCTAGTTGGCATATAAACTTGTACTACTGTAGTAGGCATGGGCTTTGTGTCTATCTTGGCCACAATAATGCGTTCACTATGCTGTTTGTAGTAGCTAACCCGCACTCCTATTTTTTTATTCATTATTAAACCTACTCCTGCATTACCCCTATTTGATTTTGTATTTATAACCCTGTAATCACCTGACCAAAAGTCTTGTTCCTCCTGCCACCGAACTTCACTAATTCCCACTATATCTAACTTTAACCTATCCATTTCCCTTTTTAAATTTTCTAACCTACCTGCCCGATTAAGGGATCTGACATTCCACGCTCCGATCCGTAGAATGCCAGTTTTCTTTCTCCTGATAACGACGTCCTCTTGAGTAGTCCCCGCCCGGAGATCCGAATGGGGGACTATTTTACCTCCGGAATATTTTACCCAAGAGGACGCCATCATCATTTAATCATACAGTAAAGCTGCATGTCCTCGGGAAAAATTACGGCTGTAGTTTCCCCTTGCTTTCAGCCGTTCGCAGTACCAGCACAGCAAGGCCGTTTTGGTTAATGTTACAAGGCCAGATCAGTCAATCATCCAGACTGTTGCCCCTGCAACTACTGAAAAGGCTGCTGCCCCTCTTCAGGAACCACATGTTTGTCTGGCCTCTCAACAGATACCCCTCCGTTGTGGTTGCACCTACGGTACGGCCATCTGTATCGCTGAGGCACGCAAGCCTCCCCAGCAACGGCAAGGTCCATGGTTCATGGGGGGGGTCGGTAAATACCATAGTATATTCCGATAGCAGCTGCGTCAACTGTTGCTTTTGTGTATCGTTTAAACCTTCGGATTCCTGCACTTTGGTTTGAAATGCCTGAACATTTGTTTCAAAATTTCGATCCTCTAAATTCGGGTAATAGAGGTCTGCTACATGTGAAAAATCATCGAGTTGTAGTACCCAAGGGTTCCTACCTTTGATATTAATTCGATTACAACACGGCACAAGTACCTCCTTCGATTTCATCATAGATAACTCAATCCTCCTACCTCTATTAACTATGCTTAATTTCCCCACGGAGAGGTCGATCACTGCGTCCCTCTCACGGAGAAAATCTACTCCCAGAATGCAGGCCACCTTTAATCCCTTGACAACGAGGAACGAGCTCACTATGGCTTCGCCCTCCTTACAAATCTCCACCTGCACCTGGTACCTAACTAATTGGCTCTGTGCACTAATGGCTCCAGACACCTTACAATTATTAACCGGGAAAGTCGGAATGCTACGTCCTTTCCCCAGTGCTTTAAACAACTCCATACTCATTACACTTACTGAGGCACCTGTGTCGATGATTATATTCACTGCAACATCATTGATTTTCGCTTCTATTAAGGCTTGCACATTTTCGTTATTATCTTTCTTACATTCGTGCGGTTCGTTCAGTAGATCTTTATCCATACTGACACCGTCGTTGTATCGCAGCATACATATTCCAGGTACATTATCACTCGTGTTGCTCTCACTCCACCCCTCGGCCATCGATGGAGAGCGTATCGAGGCCGATTCTAGTTTGTTGAATTGCTTACTTGTGAGGTACTTGGACGGCTATTGTCCGCGACCTCCACTATATGTACACTCTGATTTGTAGGCCGCCACGGCTGCGCAATAGGCGCGTTTTGCGGTGGTGGTCTATTGTTGTCATACCGGTCATTACCCTGTCGCTCTGGGCTTGTTCGCTGATTCTGGTGCCAATTTGATTACTATCGCTATAATTGCTATGCCACTGACCTCACGCATTTTTCCAGCGGTTGGTCCCTGACATTCCAGATTCGTACCGGTCGTCAAATCGACGCTTTTTGTTATAAGTTGGTTGTCCATACCCGTTCTGGTTTCAACCATTACTACAATTTTGTGAATGTTCTTGCCGCTTGTTACCACCCCCACCATTTCCATGGTTGTGGTTTTGTGCACTATTGTTTCTGTCATGTTTACACCCTGATCCATTATTCCGCGAGTGATCGCACGCTGATTTTGCGTCTTCCTGGATCAAGTCTATTGAATCTAGCACAGACAGGAAGTTTTCCATGTCGCTTTCTGGTACGTGTATTAATTTTTCTTTGATATGAAGGGGTAAATGTGATTTTAGTAGTCTTATTATGTCTCTTGGTGATATAGGCTCGTCCCAGTAGCGCGTTTTGTTTATATACTTTTCAAAATACCGTCTCAAATTCCCAAGACGGGGTGAGTACGGTTCGGGATTATATACTTCTTTTCTTAGCCGCTCTTGTATACAAGGCGACCAATATTTCAACAGAAATGCCCTTTCAAATTGTTCATATGTCATGCAGCTGTCTGCTACTTCTGTAGCCCACAACGCTGCGTCACCTTGAATGTATGACATGACGTATTGAATTTTCTGTGTTTCATTCCACACACTAGGCAAGATATTTTTAAAGCTCTTTATGAATACTACTGGGTGTACTGACTTCCGTTCAGTAGTAAACGTTTGGAACTGCCTATTTTTGATTAGACTTTCTTCAACTAATATTTTTGAACTACATGGGTTTGCTCCTGGGACATATGCTGTGTGCTCCGAACCGAAGCTACAGCTCTTCGCATTATCGACTACCGATTCCCCATTGTTGTATCGGGTATAAGTTTGTGTGTTGCCAAAACCATGGGCTGTTGGCGACATAGGTTCCTGTTCCACATGTTTTCTGCCTTGTGCTAAACCTTTCTCCAGGTCGGATATCCGTTTGTTAATATTCACTTGCCACTGCGGAATATCCTCACTGAGTATTTGTTTGATGGTTTGCACGTCGTTCTGTACCTGACTATTTACTGCGGCACTGAACGATTCGGCATCTCTATTTGCTATGGCTGCTTCTACTTTAGAATTAATATTTTTGTCAATCTCACTCTCCTTCACTTCTAGCCATGAGTTGAATTCGGTTTCGATTTTAGTTGCTTGTTCGTTCCACTTCTGCTCTACAAGCTGTGTGGAATCTATTTCTAGCTTTTCTACTCGGTTGGCTAATACACCTATTTCGTCTACCCTGTTAGCGTTTGCTACTTGCAGGTTGTTGACCTGTACCGTCAACTCCTGCACGGCCTTAGGTATCGACTCATAATTCTGTTTCATATCTGCAATCTCTTTTTTCATATTTTCTAACGATTGCACAAGTTGCTGGTCCCTCTCAGCTTGCTGGCGATCTCGCTCAGCTTGCTGGCGATCTCGCTCGGCTTGCTGGGCAAGTAAATTTTCCTCTAGCCTGCGATCTCGCTCAGCTTGCTGTGCGAGAAAAATCTCAATTTTCTCGTCCTTTTCAGCTTGTTGTTGTGCAAATTTTGCCTGGTAATCTAACACACGCTCTAATATAGCCTGAAGTGAATACCCACCAGGCAGATTACCACTCTCTGGTTCCTGCTTTTCTGGTGGTGGTACAATTTCTTTATCTACATCTCCTCGATCACTAGTGGGTGGTGGCACCACTTCCTGTGCCACTGCCCCCACATTCTCACATGTTATATCCTCAAAGAGAGTACTTGTACTGCTTAAAGTACTCGGTTCTACATTTCCTGCACTAACTAATTGTTGTTCCTCAGTATCCATATTGCTCGGACGTTGACTACGCAACTTAACCATATTCCTAAATTGCTTACTTGAACACAAAATCTGACAGTTTTGCCACTTGCACACAAAATACGTTAATTTATCTACACTACACTGCACACTAAAAATTACTATCTACCATTCAACTTTGTCCTGTCACAAACACTAACATCAAACTACGCACAATATGCACACCACTAGCGATATGAGATCACTTCACTGGAGCTCAGCTTCTACAGACAGGACAACTACACTGTAGTCTTACCTTTATTTTATCTGATCTCGGGGTTCGGCTGCCCCCGGATTACGTAGTCGTTACAGTTTCTCAGTACTATCAGGATCGTCTTCTCTGATTCGCTTGCAGTAGTACGTTTTTCATGAAAGAGTGGTTGCACATTCATTAATACATGGCATTAATCATGATATACATACATACATTTATCACTAAATACATATATATATATATATATATATATATATATATATATATATATATATATATATAACAATCAACACTGAAAGAAAAATACATAAAGTTTTATATTTGTGGCCACTGCAAATTCGGGCTCCGCGTTTTTGGGCGACAGTTTCACGTAACTCTCGTGAATTGTAAATTATTGCTCTTTATTTATTCATTTTGGTTTTGTTTTTGTTATTGCTCGCGTAGTAACGCATGTAGGAAAAGAGTTACGTGAAATACTTTTATTAATGCTGTGCTTTGAAATTCTTTATCGTCATTACCTTTAAAAAAAAAATTATATATATATTGAGATCTTATTGTTCTGTATCTGGCCTACACTTAAAAGAACGTTTTTTCGTAACTGTAACTCATGCTAAAACTCAATATATCTTCCCTACTTTATAGCTATTGAAAATTGAAATTACTTTGTCATGAACACTGATGTTACAGTTCGTATGATCGTTCAACAACAAAATTTTGCAGTGGATTTTGTTTCTCGGTAAAACACCATTCAATACCACGACTAGCACAAGAACATGAGACTCTTATTAAAATAATACGTTTTCACTGTAAAGTTTGCCAGACCAGAACAGAGCACAGCAAAATTCTTATTAAATTTTGGAGGTACATTAACTTATTTGTACTGTGAATTATATACTATCAGCAGCCCGCGTCAACCTGCAACACATCATAAAATCTGCTGATCTTCACTGCAAGTCTGGAAGCTAAAAGAAATAATATTGGAAGTAGTTTGAATACGCCGCGGCAGCGGCTCTTTCGTTCGTCGCGCAGCTCAGCACCACAGATAATATTTATATATAACTGAAAAATGTCTCAACAGGATGGGATAATAAGCAAGCAAGCTTTAACAATTAATAATGCAAGTTTTCATTTAAACAACTCTATTAAAACATTTAAATATCTCAATGATTACAGACCTTTATGAATTCACACGTAATGGCGTACATCTCTTAGCCTCGACAAAAGAAAGCTACATTAGCGTTCGCTACTACAATACAGGAGATCTTACTCGCACGACTCTCAGATTAAGAAGACAAAGAAATTAATGTTTATCACGTATTATATACTAGATACTTTTTTAATCTTAGTTCAATATTTATTGTCTATGGCGTTTTCATTATTCGCCGACGCAGATATTCTCAAATATAAATAATAAAAAAAATACATACTTTTATACAATGACACAATATGATACATCTAATTTTCTAATTCCTACATAATATGTTGTTTTTCTACTAGACGTTACAATGCCCCCTGGCAGCAATTGACTAACGTTAAAATGTTCGGCAATATGCTGCCACTAACGTCTGTTTGGTTATTGTCTGTTACCTTGGTTGGAACATTCACTTTACACTTCTTAGTCCTTTTACACTGTAGGTTTAATTACACTTTTTATACTGTTCTTACACTTTGCAAGGTGACCGTAAACCTAGTCCCAGGGTCATTACATTTATCTGGCTCCCCCATTCGGGCTACGTGCGATCAGAAAACCTGGGAAAACTGCGCCGGAGCCATGGTCATCTCGCCTGGTTTGTTTTAATACCCAGTTTGATCACAAAAAGTTCAGACTCTATCCAATGTTCACATATAACAAAGGCTTTTGTGAGAGCATGTTAAACCTTTAGTCTCTTTATTACCAATATACTTTCTACCCTTTTTCATACTTGTGTTCTGTATTGTAATGAAAGTCACTTATTACACATTTTTACAGTAGTATAATGAATCGTCTCTGCACTTACTCACGACAATTGTTTTAAAATGTTCTAGCATTCGTGCAAGTATACTTCATTAACATGACGGAAACATATTATATCTATACATCACTGAACCAATGAATACTTTGAGTCTGCATTGAGTAACTCAAGAAAAAAAAACAAATGTTTGTCACGTCATTTCGTGTCCAATAAACCCTATTCATATTAGTGCATTAAACACATAGTTGATAGTTCATTTGAATGACAACAATGTTGTACGGAGCTGGCGGCGCGAAGCAATTGTTGAGTAGCGTCGTCTGGAACGCGGCTTGCCGACGGCCGCTGGGTTCGACGACCGACTCTCAGTAACAGCGACGTAGTGCTGACGTGGCGCCCAAGCAGTCGCGAACCGCGCCGACCCATTCGCTGGTGTCGGCGAGTTGCAGTGGTTTACCGCGACCGGCTGACTTGCGGCACTGCACTCGTCTCTGCTTCTCCGCATGGCTCCCCGTCGTAGTGCATGAAACAAACATTCCACACCGGTGTACTGTCTTTATGGACACAGATTACTCGCTGTGGAAGAAAGTGCAGTTTGTTAAAAGCGTTTATTGTTCAGTAAGCCGTCGCTTCACTGGTATGCACAGGATGTTTTGGCGTGATAACAGGTTTCTTGTGGCATTGTGACACTGGTATACAGGGTTCGTCACACGCACATTGTACTACACTTTTTCACTCACTCTCACGGTTGATACACTGCCATAGCGTCTTTCAACCCGCGAAAATGTTTCGGTACACTTTCCCGTCCTGACTACTCTTTCGTTAATTGTTTTTATAAATTGTTAGTCTCTTTGGTTCATTTATTTATTTTTTAATTATTATTATTAGCGTAACAACGCATATATGGAAAGAGTGACGAGAAATTCTTTTAACAATGCTGTGCCTTTAATTTCTTTATCATCGTTACCTTTTAGTAAAATAAAATGTATCTATGGAAGTCTTATTGTTCTGGATCTGGCCTACAATTTAAAGAACGATTTTTAGTAACTGCAACTCATGCTAAGGATCAATATATCTTTCCTACTTCATAGTTATTCAAAGTTGAAATTACTGTTTTATGATCACTGATGTTACAGTTCGTACAATCGTTCAAAAACACAAGTTTGCAGTGGATTTTATTTCTTACTAGAATGCTGTTTCATACCACGACTAGCCCAAGAACATGAGACTCTCATTAAAGAAAATTACGTTATCACTATAAAATTTAGCCAGATCAGAACGGAGCACAGCAAGATTCCTATCAGATTCGGTAAGTACATTAAATTATTTGCACTGTAATTTATATCCTATCAGCAGCCCGCGTCAACCTGCAACACATCATAAAATCTGCTGATCTTCACTGCCAGTCTGGGAGCTAAAAGAAATAATATTATTCTACTATTATTTTACCGCTTCCTTGCGGTATACTCGACGATATTGTAAGTCGTTTAAATACGCCGCGGCAGCGGCTCTTCTTTCTCCACACAGCTCAGCTCCACAGATAATAATTTTTTTTATATAACTGAAAAATATCTTAACAGGATGGGATAATAGGCAAGCAAGCTTTAACAATTAAATAATACACGTTTTCATTTAAACAACTCTATTGAAACATTTAAATATCCCAACAATTACAGACCTGTGTAAATGCACACGTAATGGCGTACAATTCCCAATCTCGACAAAAGAATGCTACCTTCTCGCTCTCTACGACAACAACAGGAGATCTTTCTCTCACAGCTTCCAGATTAAGAAGACAAAGACTTTACTTTACATCATGCATTATATACTAATTCATTTTGTGATCTCTGTACAACATTTATCTTCTGTGTCGGTCTTATTACTCGCCGACGCAGACGTTCTCAGAAATAAATAATAAAGAAAAAATACATAATTTTACACAATGACACAATATGACACATCTAATATTCTCATTATTACACAATATATTGTCTTTGTTTATTACTAGACGTTACAACACACATACTAAATGTCTCCGTCGAGCGATGTTTATTTGAATCGACTCCGAACGGATCAATAACTACTGTTTTTATACACTGTCTATTGTTCGTTGAGCACTGCACTAGGACAGTCTGTCACTCAACACTTGACTTATCGACGTACATATTGGTGCAGATACAACAGTCATTTTCTGTCCCTACTACACACAATATTCCGTCCTTTCCTCAATTATTTATGCACACAGTTTATTGTTCATACCTTTTAACTGTTCTTCGCATAATCACTCTCATCTCCATTGCGTCTATTTGTTTTTACCTTGTCACAACACACTTTTAATATTGTTACTAGGCGTATATGGCCCTTTTGTAAATTTTTTAAGGTGTGTGATTTTTTTGTACATAGTTTTCCTTTCCTTCTTTCTGTGTAGCTTGCCTGGTTATCACCCATCTAGCAAACAGATTTTACCATGTGCATGACAGTTTGACTTGGGCATATTGCTCAATAAATACTTTATTTAGCACTAGCTGTATTTTTAATGATTTTTCCTACATGACTACAGTGTAGGTTCCGCATTGGTTGACTTAATTCGCGTATCGCGTAATGAATATTCAAGGGCGTGTACCAAGTACACAGGCTTCAATTGAAGCATTGCTACATACAAAGCGGAGTTTACTCGGAACAGGCTTGTTTTTAATTAGCTTCTGCTCCAGTGTCGTTCTCAAATCACTACTGGCAGCAAACATCACATCACATAATTGTTCCATATTACAAAGTCAATTTTTGGCTAGTAAAGACTCTCTCTCTCAGGGTTCCTTATTCTAATACAATTACAACTGTTACCTTACACTATAAGATTGCATCATTAATTGAACTCACATACTACACATAGAAAATGATTCAAGAAATTAATCCTTTGTAAAATGATTCAAGAAATTAATCCTCACTTTATCAACAAGAAGATTGTTCGTTGCTTGATGAGCATATAATATTTTAATGGCTCTAATTGTCTTTAAACAAAATCTTTCCTGTGTAAGCTATTGTTCACTTTCTGATTCCACTTCCTCCAAGTTTAATTACACACAAATTTCTTTCTTAATACTAGCATACTTATACTCTAAAACATAATTAACATCTTCTTACAACTATTGCTCTTTATATGTGAGATGTCACTGAATAAATAACTTCACATCTTTACGTGGATACAATCCTTTTATCTTCCCCGTATGGGGATGTGCTAACAAATAGATACATTCGTGTGGCACGCTTATTACTTCAAAGGGCCCTGAATATAGCAATTGCCACTTACTATTCTGTTTTAAGGTGGCTGAGGATTTAGGGTGGTTCCGAATAAGTACTAGGTCTCCTACATTATATTTCTGTTCGTTATTATACCTCGATCGTACATCTTTTTTCTCTTTGGCCACTACTTCTCTCCTCGACCAAGGGATGGAGTAAGTTGCGCGACAGTATGTTTTGTGGGGCATCACCTCTATGTGATAGTGGTACCCTTTGACTATTCCTGGTCGGTCGGTAAATACCATAGTATATTCCGATAGCAGCTGCGTCAACTGTTGCTTTTGTGTATCGTTTAAACCTTCGGATTCCTGCACTTTGGTTTGAAATACCTGAACATTTGTTTCAAAATTTCGATCCTCTAAATTCGGGTAATAGAGGTCTGCTACATGTGAAAAATCATCGAGTTGTAGTACCCAAGGGTTCCTACCTTTGATATTAATTCGATTACAACACGGCACAAGTACCTCCTTCGATTTCATCATAGATAACTCAATCCTCCTACCTCTATTAACTATGCTTAATTTCCCCACGGAGAGGTCGATCACTGCGTCCCTCTCACGGAGAAAATCTACTCCCAGAATGCAGGCCACCTTTAATCCCTTGACAACGAGGAACGAGCTCACTATGGCTTCGCCCTCCTTACAAATCTCCACCTGCACCTGGTACCTAACTAATTGGCTCTGTGCACTAATGGCTCCAGACACCTTACAATTATTAACCGGGAAAGTCGGAATGCTACGTCCTTTCCCCAGTGCTTTAAACAACTCCATACTCATTACACTTACTGAGGCACCTGTGTCGATGATTATATTCACTGCAACATCATTGATTTTCGCTTCTATTAAGGCTTGCACATTTTCGTTATTATCTTTCTTACATTCGTGCGGTTCGTTCAGTAGATCTTTATCCATACTGACACCGTCGTTGTATCGCAGCATACATATTCCAGGTACATTATCACTCGTGTTGCTCTCACTCCACCCCTCGGCCATCGATGGAGAGCGTATCGAGGCCGATTCTAGTTTGTTGAATTGCTTACTTGTGAGGTACTTGGACGGCTATTGTCCGCGACCTCCACTATATGTACACTCTGATTTGTAGGCCGCCACGGCTGCGCAATAGGCGCGTTTTGCGGTGGTGGTCTATTGTTGTCATACCGGTCATTACCCTGTCGCTCTGGGCTTGTTCGCTGATTCTGGTGCCAATTTCGATTACTATCGCTATAATTGCTATGCCACTGACCTCACGCATTTTTCCAGCGGTTGGTCCCTGACATTCCAGATTCGTACCGGTCGTCAAATCGACGCTTTTTGTTATAAGTTGGTTGTCCATACCCGTTCTGGTTTCAACCATTACTACAATTTTGTGAATGTTCTTGCCGCTTGTTACCACCCCCACCATTTCCATGGTTGTGGTTTTGTGCACTATTGTTTCTGTCATGTTTACACCCTGATCCATTATTCCGCGAGTGATCGCACGCTGATTTTGCGTCTTCCTGGATCAAGTCTATTGAATCTAGCACAGACAGGAAGTTTTCCATGTCGCTTTCTGGTACGTGTATTAATTTTTCTTTGATATGAAGGGGTAAATGTGATTTTAGTAGTCTTATTATGTCTCTTGGTGATATAGGCTCGTCCCAGTAGCGCGTTTTGTTTATATACTTTTCAAAATACTGTCTCAAATTCCCAAGACGGGGTGAGTACGGTTCGGGATTATATACTTCTTTTCTTAGCCGCTCTTGTATACAAGGCGACCAATATTTCAACAGAAATGCCCTTTCAAATTGTTCATATGTCATGCAGCTGTCTGCTACTTCTGTAGCCCACAACGCTGCGTCACCTTGAATGTATGACATGACGTATTGAATTTTCTGTGTTTCATTCCACACACTAGGCAAGATATTTTTAAAGCTCTTTATGAATACTACTGGGTGTACTGACTTCCGTTCAGTAGTAAACGTTTGGAACTGCCTATTTTTGATTAGACTTTCTTCAACTAATATTTTTGAACTACATGGGTTTGCTCCTGGGACATATGCTGTGTGCTCCGAACCGAAGCTACAGCTCTTCGCATTATCGACTACCGATTCCCCATTGTTGTATCGGGTATAAGTTTGTGTGTTGCCAAAACCATGGGCTGTTGGCGACATAGGTTCCTGTTCCACATGTTTTCTGCCTTGTGCTAAACCTTTCTCCAGGTCGGATATCCGTTTGTTAATATTCACTTGCCACTGCGGAATATCCTCACTGAGTATTTGTTTGATGGTTTGCACGTCGTTCTGTACCTGACTATTTACTGCGGCACTGAACGATTCGGCATCTCTATTTGCTATGGCTGCTTCTACTTTAGAATTAATATTTTTGTCAATCTCACTCTCCTTCACTTCTAGCCATGAGTTGAATTCGGTTTCGATTTTAGTTGCTTGTTCGTTCCACTTCTGCTCTACAAGCTGTGTGGAATCTATTTCTAGCTTTTCTACTCGGTTGGCTAATACACCTATTTCGTCTACCCTGTTAGCGTTTGCTACTTGCAGGTTGTTGACCTGTACCGTCAACTCCTGCACGGCCTTAGGTATCGACTCATAATTCTGTTTCATATCTGCAATCTCTTTTTTCATATTTTCTAACGATTGCACAAGTTGCTGGTCCCTCTCAGCTTGCTGGCGATCTCGCTCAGCTTGCTGGCGATCTCGCTCGGCTTGCTGGGCAAGTAAATTTTCCTCTAGCCTGCGATCTCGCTCAGCTTGCTGTGCGAGAAAAATCTCAATTTTCTCGTCCTTTTCAGCTTGTTGTTGTGCAAATTTTGCCTGGTAATCTAACACACGCTCTAATATAGCCTGAAGTGAATACCCACCAGGCAGATTACCACTCTCTGGTTCCTGCTTTTCTGGTGGTGGTACAATTTCTTTATCTACATCTCCTTGATCACTAGTGGGCGGTGGCACCACTTCCTGTGCCACTGCCCCCACATTCTCACATGTTATATCCTCAAAGAGAGTACTTGTACTGCTTAAAGTACTCGGTTCTACATTTCCTGCACTAACTAATTGTTGTTCCTCAGTATCCATATTGCTCGGACGTTGACTACGCAACTTAACCATATTCCTAAATTGCTTACTTGAACACAAAATCTGACAGTTTTGCCACTTGCACACAAAATACGTTAATTTATCTACACTACACTGCACACTAAAAATTACTATCTACCATTCAACTTTGTCCTGTCACAAACACTAACATCAAACTACGCACAATATGCACACCACTAGCGATATGAGATCACTTCACTGGAGCTCAGCTTCTACAGACAGGACAACTACACTGTAGTCTTACCTTTATTTTATCTGATCTCGGGGTTCGGCTGCCCCCGGATTACGTAGTCGTTACAGTTTCTCAGTACTATCAGGATCGTCTTCTCTGATTCGCTTGCAGTAGTACGTTTTTCATGAAAGAGTGGTTGCACATTCATTAATACATGGCATTAATCATGATATACATACATACATTTATCACTAAATACATATATATATATATATATATATATATATATATATATATATATATATAACAATCAACACTGAAAGAAAAATACATAAAGTTTTATATTTGTGGCCACTGCAAATTCGGGCTCCGCGTTTTTGGGCGACAGTTTCACGTAACTCTCGTGAATTGTAAATTATTGCTCTTTATTTATTCATTTTGGTTTTGTTTTTGTTATTGCTCGCGTAGTAACGCATGTAGGAAAAGAGTTACGTGAAATACTTTTATTAATGCTGTGCTTTGAAATTCTTTATCGTCATTACCTTTAAAAAAAAAATTATATATATATTGAGATCTTATTGTTCTGTATCTGGCCTACACTTAAAAGAACGTTTTTTCGTAACTGTAACTCATGCTAAAACTCAATATATCTTCCCTACTTTATAGCTATTGAAAATTGAAATTACTTTGTCATGAACACTGATGTTACAGTTCGTATGATCGTTCAACAACAAAATTTTGCAGTGGATTTTGTTTCTCGGTAAAACACCATTCAATACCACGACTAGCACGAGAACATGAGACTCTTATTAAAATAATACGTTTTCACTGTAAAGTTTGCCAGACCAGAACAGAGCACAGCAAAATTCTTATTAAATTTTGGAGGTACATTAACTTATTTGTACTGTGAATTATATACTATCAGCAGCCCGCGTCAACCTGCAACACATCATAAAATCTGCTGATCTTCACTGCAAGTCTGGAAGCTAAAAGAAATAATATTGGAAGTAGTTTGAATACGCCGCGGCAGCGGCTCTTTCGTTCGTCGCGCAGCTCAGCACCACAGATAATATTTATATATAACTGAAAAATGTCTCAACAGGATGGGATAATAAGCAAGCAAGCTTTAACAATTAATAATGCAAGTTTTCATTTAAACAACTCTATTAAAACATTTAAATATCTCAATGATTACAGACCTTTATGAATTCACACGTAATGGCGTACATCTCTTAGCCTCGACAAAAGAAAGCTACATTAGCGTTCGCTACTACAATACAGGAGATCTTACTCGCACGACTCTCAGATTAAGAAGACAAAGAAATTAATGTTTATCACGTATTATATACTAGATACTTTTTTAATCTTTGTTCAACATTTATTGTCTGTGGCGTTTTCATTATTCGCCGACGCAGATATTCTCAAATATAAATAATAAAAAAATACATACTTTTATACAATGACACAATATGATACATCTAATTTTCTAATTCCTACATAATATGTTGTTTTTCTACTAGACGTTACAATGCCCCCTGGCAGCAATTGACTAACGTTAAAATGTTCGGCAATATGCTGCCACTAACGTCTGTTTGGTTATTGTCTGTTACCTTGGTTGGAACATTCACTTTACACTTCTTAGTCCTTTTACACTGTAGGTTTAATTACACTTTTTATACTGTTCTTACACTTTGCAAGGTGACCGTAAACCTAGTCCCAGGGTCATTACATTTATCTGGCTCCCCCATTCGGGCTACGTGCGATCAGAAAACCTGGGAAAACTGCGCCGGAGCCATGGTCATCTCGCCTGGTTTGTTTTAATACCCAGTTTGATCACAAAAAGTTCAGACTCTATCCAATGTTCACATATAACAAAGGCTTTTGTGAGAGCATGTTAAACCTTTAGTCTCTTTATTACCAATATACTTTCTACCCTTTTTCATACTTGTGTTCTGTATTGTAATGAAAGTCACTTATTACACATTTTTACAGTAGTATAATGAATCGTCTCTGCACTTACTCACGACAATTGTTTTAAAATGTTCTAGCATTCGTGCAAGTATACTTCATTAACATGACGGAAACATATTATATCTATACATCACTGAACCAATGAATACTTTGAGTCTGCATTGAGTAACTCAAGAAAAAAAAACAAATGTTTGTCACGTCATTTCGTGTCCAATAAACCCTATTCATATTAGTGCATTAAACACATAGTTGATAGTTCATTTGAATGACAACAATGTTGTACGGAGCTGGCGGCGCGAAGCAATTGTTGAGTAGCGTCGTCTGGAACGCGGCTTGCCGACGGCCGCTGGGTTCGACGACCGACTCTCAGTAACAGCGACGTAGTGCTGACGTGGCGCCCAAGCAGTCGCGAACCGCGCCGACCCATTCGCTGGTGTCGGCGAGTTGCAGTGGTTTACCGCGACCGGCTGACTTGCGGCACTGCACTCGTCTCTGCTTCTCCGCATGGCTCCCCGTCGTAGTGCATGAAACAAACATTCCACACCGGTGTACTGTCTTTATGGACACAGATTACTCGCTGTGGAAGAAAGTGCAGTTTGTTAAAAGCGTTTATTGTTCAGTAAGCCGTCGCTTCACTGGTATGCACAGGATGTTTTGGCGTGATAACAGGTTTCTTGTGGCATTGTGACACTGGTATACAGGGTTCGTCACACGCACATTGTACTACACTTTTTCACTCACTCTCACGGTTGATACACTGCCATAGCGTCTTTCAACCCGCGAAAATGTTTCGGTACACACATACTAAATGTCTCCGTCGAGCGATGTTTATTTGAATCGACTCCGAACGGATCAATAACTACTGTTTTTATACACTGTCTATTGTTCGTTGAGCACTGCACTAGGACAGTCTGTCACTCAACACTTGACTTATCGACGTACATATTGGTGCAGATACAACAGTCATTTTCTGTCCCTACTACACACAATATTCTGTCCTTTCCTCAATTATTTATGCACACAGTTTATTGTTCATACCTTTAAACTGTTCTTCGCATAATCACTCTCATCTCCATTGCGTCTATTTGTTTTTACCTTGTCACAACACACTTTTAATATTGTTACTAGGCGTATATGGCCCTTTTGTAAATTTTTTAAGGTGTGTGATTTTTTTGTACATAGTTTTCCTTTCCTTCTTTCTGTGTAGCTTGCCTGGTTATCACCCATCTAGCAAACAGATTTTACCATGTGCATGACAGTTTGACTTGGGCATATTGCTCAATAAATACTTTATTTAGCACTAGCTGTATTTTTAATGATTTTTCCTACATGACTACAGTGTAGGTTCCGCATTGGTTGACTTAATTCGCGTATCGCGTAATGAATATTCAAGGGCGTGTACCAAGTACACAGGCTTCAATTGAAGCATTGCTACATACAAAGCGGAGTTTACTCGGAACAGGCTTGTTTTTAATTAGCTTCTGCTCCAGTGTCGTTCTCAAATCACTACTGGCAGCAAACATCACATCACATAATTGTTCCATATTACAAAGTCAATTTTTGGCTAGTAAAGACTCTCTCTCTCAGGGTTCCTTATTCTAATACAATTACAACTGTTACCTTACACTATAAGATTGCATCATTAATTGAACTCACATACTACACATAGAAAATGATTCAAGAAATTAATCCTTTGTAAAATGATTCAAGAAATTAATCCTCACTTTATCAACAAGAAGATTGTTCGTTGCTTGATGAGCATATAATATTTTAATGGCTCTAATTGTCTTTAAACAAAATCTTTCCTGTGTAAGCTATTGTTCACTTTCTGATTCCACTTCCTCCAAGTTTAATTACACACAAATTTCTTTCTTAATACTAGCATACTTATACTCTAAAACATAATTAACATCTTCTTACAACTATTGCTCTTTATATGTGAGATGTCACTGAATAAATAACTTCACATCTTTACGTGGATACAATCCTTTTATCTTCCCCGTATGGGGATGTGCTAACAAATAGATACATTCGTGTGGCACGCTTATTACTTCAAAGGGCCCTGAATATAGCAATTGCCACTTACTATTCTGTTTTAAGGTGGCTGAGGATTTAGGGTGGTTCCGAATAAGTACTAGGTCTCCTACATTATATTTCTGTTCGTTATTATACCTCGATCGTACATCTTTTTTCTCTTTGGCCACTACTTCTCTCCTCGACCAAGGGATGGAGTAAGTTGCGCGACAGTATGTTTTGTGGGGCATCACCTCTATGTGATAGTGGTACCCTTTGACTATTCCTGGTCGGTCGGTAAATACCATAGTATATTCCGATAGCAGCTGCGTCAACTGTTGCTTTTGTGTATCGTTTAAACCTTCGGATTCCTGCACTTTGGTTTGAAATGCCTGAACATTTGTTTCAAAATTTCGATCCTCTAAATTCGGGTAATAGAGGTCTGCTACATGTGAAAAATCATCGAGTTGTAGTACCCAAGGGTTCCTACCTTTGATATTAATTCGATTACAACACGGCACAAGTACCTCCTTCGATTTCATCATAGATAACTCAATCCTCCTACCTCTATTAACTATGCTTAATTTCCCCACGGAGAGGTCGATCACTGCGTCCCTCTCACGGAGAAAATCTACTCCCAGAATGCAGGCCACCTTTAATCCCTTGACAACGAGGAACGAGCTCACTATGGCTTCGCCCTCCTTACAAATCTCCACCTGCACCTGGTACCTAACTAATTGGCTCTGTGCACTAATGGCTCCAGACACCTTACAATTATTAACCGGGAAAGTCGGAATGCTACGTCCTTTCCCCAGTGCTTTAAACAACTCCATACTCATTACACTTACTGAGGCACCTGTGTCGATGATTATATTCACTGCAACATCATTGATTTTCGCTTCTATTAAGGCTTGCACATTTTCGTTATTATCTTTCTTACATTCGTGCGGTTCGTTCAGTAGATCTTTATCCATACTGACACCGTCGTTGTATCGCAGCATACATATTCCAGGTACATTATCACTCGTGTTGCTCTCACTCCACCCCTCGGCCATCGATGGAGAGCGTATCGAGGCCGATTCTAGTTTGTTGAATTGCTTACTTGTGAGGTACTTGGACGGCTATTGTCCGCGACCTCCACTATATGTACACTCTGATTTGTAGGCCGCCACGGCTGCGCAATAGGCGCGTTTTGCGGTGGTGGTCTATTGTTGTCATACCGGTCATTACCCTGTCGCTCTGGGCTTGTTCGCTGATTCTGGTGCCAATTTCGATTACTATCGCTATAATTGCTATGCCACTGACCTCACGCATTTTTCCAGCGGTTGGTCCCTGACATTCCAGATTCGTACCGGTCGTCAAATCGACGCTTTTTGTTATAAGTTGGTTGTCCATACCCGTTCTGGTTTCAACCATTACTACAATTTTGTGAATGTTCTTGCCGCTTGTTACCACCCCCACCATTTCCATGGTTGTGGTTTTGTGCACTATTGTTTCTGTCATGTTTACACCCTGATCCATTATTCCGCGAGTGATCGCACGCTGATTTTGCGTCTTCCTGGATCAAGTCTATTGAATCTAGCACAGACAGGAAGTTTTCCATGTCGCTTTCTGGTACGTGTATTAATTTTTCTTTGATATGAAGGGGTAAATGTGATTTTAGTAGTCTTATTATGTCTCTTGGTGATATAGGCTCGTCCCAGTAGCGCGTTTTGTTTATATACTTTTCAAAATACCGTCTCAAATTCCCAAGACGGGGTGAGTACGGTTCGGGATTATATACTTCTTTTCTTAGCCGCTCTTGTATACAAGGCGACCAATATTTCAACAGAAATGCCCTTTCAAATTGTTCATATGTCATGCAGCTGTCTGCTACTTCTGTAGCCCACAACGCTGCGTCACCTTGAATGTATGACATGACGTATTGAATTTTCTGTGTTTCATTCCACACACTAGGCAAGATATTTTTAAAGCTCTTTATGAATACTACTGGGTGTACTGACTTCCGTTCAGTAGTAAACGTTTGGAACTGCCTATTTTTGATTAGACTTTCTTCAACTAATATTTTTGAACTACATGGGTTTGCTCCTGGGACATATGCTGTGTGCTCCGAACCGAAGCTACAGCTCTTCGCATTATCGACTACCGATTCCCCATTGTTGTATCGGGTATAAGTTTGTGTGTTGCCAAAACCATGGGCTGTTGGCGACATAGGTTCCTGTTCCACATGTTTTCTGCCTTGTGCTAAACCTTTCTCCAGGTCGGATATCCGTTTGTTAATATTCACTTGCCACTGCGGAATATCCTCACTGAGTATTTGTTTGATGGTTTGCACGTCGTTCTGTACCTGACTATTTACTGCGGCACTGAACGATTCGGCATCTCTATTTGCTATGGCTGCTTCTACTTTAGAATTAATATTTTTGTCAATCTCACTCTCCTTCACTTCTAGCCATGAGTTGAATTCGGTTTCGATTTTAGTTGCTTGTTCGTTCCACTTCTGCTCTACAAGCTGTGTGGAATCTATTTCTAGCTTTTCTACTCGGTTGGCTAATACACCTATTTCGTCTACCCTGTTAGCGTTTGCTACTTGCAGGTTGTTGACCTGTACCGTCAACTCCTGCACGGCCTTAGGTATCGACTCATAATTCTGTTTCATATCTGCAATCTCTTTTTTCATATTTTCTAACGATTGCACAAGTTGCTGGTCCCTCTCAGCTTGCTGGCGATCTCGCTCAGCTTGCTGGCGATCTCGCTCGGCTTGCTGGGCAAGTAAATTTTCCTCTAGCCTGCGATCTCGCTCAGCTTGCTGTGCGAGAAAAATCTCAATTTTCTCGTCCTTTTCAGCTTGTTGTTGCGCAAATTTTGCCTGGTAATCTAACACACGCTCTAATATAGCCTGAAGTGAATACCCACCAGGCAGATTACCACTCTCTGGTTCCTGCTTTTCTGGTGGTGGTACAATTTCTTTATCTACATCTCCTTGATCACTAGTGGGCGGTGGCACCACTTCCTGTGCCACTGCCCCCACATTCTCACATGTTATATCCTCAAAGAGAGTACTTGTACTGCTTAAAGTACTCGGTTCTACATTTCCTGCACTAACTAATTGTTGTTCCTCAGTATCCATATTGCTCGGACGTTGACTACGCAACTTAACCATATTCCTAAATTGCTTACTTGAACACAAAATCTGACAGTTTTGCCACTTGCACACAAAATACGTTAATTTATCTACACTACACTGCACACTAAAAATTACTATCTACCATTCAACTTTGTCCTGTCACAAACACTAACATCAAACTACGCACAATATGCACACCACTAGCGATATGAGATCACTTCACTGGAGCTCAGCTTCTACAGACAGGACAACTACACTGTAGTCTTACCTTTATTTTATCTGATCTCGGGGTTCGGCTGCCCCCGGATTACGTAGTCGTTACAGTTTCTCAGTACTATCAGGATCGTCTTCTCTGATTCGCTTGCAGTAGTACGTTTTTCATGAAAGAGTGGTTGCACATTCATTAATACATGGCATTAATCATGATATACATACATACATTTATCACTAAATATATATATATATATATATATATATATATAACAACCAACACTGAAAGAAAAATACATAAAGTTTTATATTTGTGGCCACTGCAAATTCGGGCTCCGCGTTTTTGGGCGACAGTTTCACGTAACTCTCGTGAATTGTAAATTATTGCTCTTTATTTATTCATTTTGGTTTTGTTTTTGTTATTGCTCGCGTAGTAACGCATGTAGGAAAAGAGTTACGTGAAATACTTTTATTAATGCTGTGCTTTGAAATTCTTTATCGTCATTACCTTTAAAAAAAAAATTATATATATATTGAGATCTTATTGTTCTGTATCTGGCCTACACTTAAAAGAACGTTTTTTCGTAACTGTAACTCATGCTAAAACTCAATATATCTTCCCTACTTTATAGCTATTGAAAATTGAAATTACTTTGTCATGAACACTGATGTTACAGTTCGTATGATCGTTCAACAACAAAATTTTGCAGTGGATTTTGTTTCTCGGTAAAACACCATTCAATACCACGACTAGCACAAGAACATGAGACTCTTATTAAAATAATACGTTTTCACTGTAAAGTTTGCCAGACCAGAACAGAGCACAGCAAAATTCTTATTAAATTTTGGAGGTACATTAACTTATTTGTACTGTGAATTATATACTATCAGCAGCCCGCGTCAACCTGCAACACATCATAAAATCTGCTGATCTTCACTGCAAGTCTGGAAGCTAAAAGAAATAATATTGGAAGTAGTTTGAATACGCCGCGGCAGCGGCTCTTTCGTTCGTCGCGCAGCTCAGCACCACAGATAATATTTATATATAACTGAAAAATGTCTCAACAGGATGGGATAATAAGCAAGCAAGCTTTAACAATTAATAATGCAAGTTTTCATTTAAACAACTCTATTAAAACATTTAAATATCTCAATGATTACAGACCTTTATGAATTCACACGTAATGGCGTACATCTCTAAGCCTCGACAAAAGAAAGCTACATTAGCGTTCGCTATTACAATACAGGAGATCTTACTCGCACGACTCTCAGATTAAGAAGACAAAGAAATTAATGTTTATCACGTATTATATACTAGATACTTTTTTAATCTTTGTTCAACATTTATTGTCTGTGGCGTTTTCATTATTCGCCGACGCAGATATTCTCAAATATAAATAATAAAAAAAATACATACTTTTATACAATGACACAATATGATACATCTAATTTTCTAATTCCTACATAATATGTTGTTTTTCTACTAGACGTTACAAGCATTACAAATATATTATTTAATATTTGCGGAACTGATAAGAAATTGCTTTCAGAAGCTTTAAACATTTTTGGAGGGTAACTATCAACAGCCGTCAAGTAATGTGTAAAACGCATGTTTGACCATCAGCTGCTTTTTTACTTAAAATCCAGTATTTCGTCCGGTTTCACTCATAGACCACCTTCACGGATTAGGGTTAAAGCAGTTTATACAACAGCATAACGTGTGTCATTACTTAAGTAATGGCAACGTCTCATATGTAGAGTATGAATTACAGTACCACGCAGGACATTTGAAGGCAAACATAAGCTTAGCAGTATTGAAAAGAAGATCAGAGGTACCTGTAGCGGCTCTGGTCTCGTAAACTGACATACGGCCGGGAGAACGGTGTGATGACTACTTGCCTCTCCATATTCGCATCCAGTGACGCCTGTGAACTGAGGATGACACGGCGGCCGGTCGGTACCGTTTGGTCTTCATGGCCTGTTCGGGCTGTGTTCAATTTTATATTTGTTGTATACATACACATACAACTTTGAATTGTTTTCACAGTCACATCTAGGACAAAATTTTTCATTTATCTTTATCAGATTTTTTTTATCTATCTATTCCATCCTTTGTAGCCTATCATCTGTAATTTAAACACAGGTTGTATTGACTCTTACAGAAGTTATGCAATATACATTGATAGTATAATATCCCGGCCAAATATGCGCTAGTCCGCGACATTTTACTCGTTTATCGTTTTAAAGCTGGTCCGATCAGCTGACGGATGCGTTTACTCCGAGAAATATAGTTGCTCCATGGTGTGCGGTCGGTTATGGTAAAAACTTTGCTGTCGGAAAAATGGACTCGATATACTACTACTACTCCTTGGCGGTACAGCCCTTGTAGGGCCTTAGCCTCCTGGACAACCTCCGCCCCCTCTTCTCTGCTGGCTGCCTTGGCTCTCCATCTTCTCACTCCCATCCTTCTCAAGTTCTCTTCCACGCTGTCTAGCTATCTGGTCCTTGGTCTGCCCCTTATACGACATCCACCGGGTTTTCCTTTGAAAACTTTCTTGACTGTGCTGTTCTCCACCATTCTTTCTACGTGTCCCAGCCAACGTAGTCTACTACTCTTTATTTTAGTCACGATATCTGGTTTGTTGTACAACTCTCTGATGTCCTTACTGTTTCTGATTCTCCAAAAATCCCTGTCATTCACTGGCCCGTAGATTTTCCTAAGTATCTTCCTTTCCCATCTCAGCAACAGCTCATCGTTTTGTTTCATAGTCCAGGTCTCCGAAACAGACATCACCTCAGGTGTAACTACTGTACGATACACCGTCAGCTTCAGATTCCTACTAAGGCTCCTTGGTTTAAACACATTAACGAGTGCAAAGTAGCTCCTGTTATCAGCTGCAATCCTTACATGTATTTCTTCTCTCATATCATTATTCTCAGTTACCAGTGACCCAATATATTTAAAACTCTCGCAGCGTCCATATTCTTTTCCGTTCAAAGTCATGCTTCTTTCTCCTTCACTGTGTTTTTCCTAGATGTGAACATATACTTGGTCTTAGATTGATTAATGGTCAGCCTTATCTCCACACCATACCTTTCTGCTGTTTCAAACTTTTCTTCCAGGTCCTGTTTCCTTCTGGATAACAAGTCAATATCATCCGCACATGCAAGCTCCTGAGTCACTCTATTAAACAGTGTTCCTCCAGGGTTGTTGCTTTAAAAACAATAAAGCTCCGGGAGAAGACAATATTACAGCAGAAATGATAAAATATGGTGGAGAAAAACTAGTAAGCGTATTGCATGGGATTATAGTGGAAATATGGCGGAAAGAAAATATGCCGAAACAGAGCAGAGCAGCAATACTCTGCCCTATACACAAGAAACATGACAGAGCTGACTGCTGGAATTCAGAGAAATTGTACTACTCTGTATAGTATATAAAGTATTAGGAAAAATCATAGCTGGCCGGTTAAGAACAAACGTAGAAGAGTATATAGGAGACTAGCAGTGTGGTTTCAGAGCTAATACATCCACTACAGACCAGATTTTCAGTATCAGACAGATCCTTAAAAAATGTTATGAGTACAACATCGATATCCACCAGCCAAAAGGGATCAACTTTGGAAGGAAATGCAAGAGGCAGGAGTCCCTAAAAAACTAATAAGACTGGTTCAAATGACTTTGAGAAGAACAGTATTCAAAATAAAGACCGAGGGCACTTTATGAAACGCATTTGAAGTTAACCAAGGTCTGCGGCAGGGTGATGTGCTCCCACTATTCTGTTTAATGTATCACTGTAAAGTGGAATGCGAATGACACAAAGCAACAACCCTGGGGGACTCGATATAGAGAAGTGTTAATGTTACCCAGATGCGTATAAATGTCGGTTGTTGAGCACCATTTTGTAAAAAATAAACTGGGGCAGAGTTGTACAAAGAAAATAGAGAGAGCTGAGATTTTATCATTGTAAGTCGATGAGACAATGTATGGAAATTCTATAATAAAAGGTAATTCAATCGATCTCAACTACTTTATGAAGTGAATTTTGAAGTAGTTAATTGTGCTAAACGTCTATAGGAACGTCGGACGTTTGGTTTATGATGTTTGCTGGTGGATGTGCTAGCACGGTCAAGGGCATTTAGAAGTCTTTTCCTGTTATTAACACAAATACGCGAACAGCTACGCGCCATATGACCAAATGTAGACTTAGTCGCACAGAATTAGTATCCGAGGATCCTATACAAGTTCCCATTTATGAACAGTGAAAGTTTTACAAGCGACTGGGGGATATCAGCAGTTGCTTCTGATCTACGAGGTCATCGAGATTTCAGTTCTACAAATTTAATATTCTTTCTAGGTTAAAATCTTATCGCCCGACGTTTTTTGACGAAGACTGAATGACATATGCTCATCTTCTGTAAGACGGTGGAGGTACAATAAGAACAGCAATTCGTGCTCTGGTAACTGAGACTTTCAAGCATTTGGGAGAGGGTTTTTGCTTATTCACGACACGAACTTTCTCAGCATAGAGCAGTAGACACAGTTTCAGACGTTGTTGCATCTCTATTAAGTTCAAGTTATGATTACTTCAATTTTAATTGTTTGCTTTTCACGATTAATTACACCTTCAGTGCAATATATCCGCACATACACACAACAATATACACAAACATATAACGGATACATTGTAATACTTAATTTTATCCTAAACAGTGCTGTCTCTCATCAGCATAACTATTTCCGCTAAAAAAAATTATAATAATAACACTAGTCAAAAGGCATTTTGCATCTGGGATGTGATACGTCCACTAGTATGTATTTTGGTGTGTAGAGTCCGAATATACCTTTCAAAATGTTCTAGCACGTACCATTTTTGAGTTTTTAAAGGATTTTTTATTTTTCGTATCCAGTATTCCGCTTTTTGTTGTTCTTCTGTTTTGATGTTTAATTGTTTGTTTTTGATTTGCAGAGGAGAGCTAGAAGATCTTCAGATCGTCTGTAAGTGGTTGGTCTGGTAATGAAGTGGTGTGAAAGAGATCGTCACTGAGTGTTCCCTGTGAAAGACAGTGCAAACTTTTTGTGTTTAAAACTTACACTAAGAAAAATGGCAACCAGTAAATCTTGTTGCTGTCTCAACCACCCTGACAACTTTTGTTATGTGCATGGTAAATTCACTCTATAAGTCCAAAGACAACAAATTATTGATTTGGCTAAGAAGGCATATTAATTGTATTTTGATTGTCCTGTTGGTGATCAAGATAAAATTTTTGCACCTCATATTGCCTGCATAATCTGTACTACAACCTTAACCGACTGGTTGCAAGAAAAACGCTGAGCCATGGCATTCGCTGCTCCGATGGTGTGGTGTGAACCTAGAGACCATTATTTAGACTGTTACTTCTGTCTTACAAATATTTCGGGACATTCAAGCAAAACTAGACTTAAAAGAAAGTATCCAAATATATCTTCAGTGCATTTGTCTGTGCCCCATGATGAGGGGTTGCCTGTTGCTGTCTGTAACTTGAAAGCCTCGGAATCAGACACTATGTCAAGTGCATTACAAAGAATTGAACATACAAAAGAGTACTGCTCTCATTATCATGACCCTTCGCCTCAGCTGTTTCATCAAAAGGAATTGAACGATTTGGTTCGCGATATAAAACTTTCGAAACAGCAAGCTGAACTCTTGGGGTCGAGACTGTAACAACGTAACTTTCTAGCTCTAGGGAAAAAGATTTCCTGCTTCAGATCAAGAGGTGTTTCCCTCGCTCAGTATTTCGATATGCAGAATTCAATGTGTGTTTGTAGAGATGTCAAAGGTCTGATGATGCAGCTGTGTGTGCAACATAATCCACAGGAGTGGCGACTATTTATTGACTCCAGTAAAACCAACTTGAAAGCAGTACTACTGCATAAATGGCAATGCATTTCCATCAATACCTCTTTTGTGTGTGTGTGTGTGTGTGTGTGTGTCGTGCGATGGCTAGGGCTCTACCTCCGGAGGAGGTTGGTCCCTCAAGTGTGCTGGGTAGGGTAGCTTATTGGGGATACTATTTATTTGAAAAAATGGGGCACCTTATTTTGCGATTGGGAGCCTTTGGGCACGGTTTTTTGGTCCTTGAGACCCACAGTCTTGGTATTTTGATATATTCTATGTTGTTGCATCTGGTACGTTGTTGTATGTTCTGATATTGCCAGTTTTTGACTTGCTTCTTGGTTCTTAATCGTACTGTAAGATGGATAACGGAACACGTATTTTATGCCAATGGGCTGGTTCTACTGTTGCCAATTCTTGGAGTTGTTGTCAAGTAGGTCTGAGCCGTTCTATTTTATCAAAGAGTCTTCTTGCAGTGGTGTTGATCTGGCTGTCTACTGTCGGCATGTTGAGTTCTTCGCGAATTTGATTTGTGCTGGTCCACCATGGGGAGTTAAGAATGAGTTTGAAGCATCTGTTTTGTAAAGTTTGTAGTGGTTTTCTGTTGGATTTGCTGGTTATGCACCACGACGAGCAGCCGTAGAGCATCATTGGTTGGACTATTGATTTATAGATGTTTAGTTTTGTTCTTTGGTACATTTCTTTACTGGCCAGAAGAGGGTAAATTGAGTGGATGGTTCTTGATATGCGTTGTCGTTTTTCTTCTATGTGTTGCTTGAATATCATTTTGTTATCTATTGTTACTCCAAGGTACTTTACTGATGTGGTCCATGGGAGTTCCGTGCCGTTCAGTTCTATTTGGTCGTCGAGTTGTGGTCGGTGGCGTGTGAATATGATGGCGACTGTCTTTTCTGGGTTTATTTTTATCTTGTTGAGTTTGGACCATTTTTCTGTACAGTCAACTAGTTTTTGTAACCTTTTTATTGTGGTTGAGAGTCGTTTGTGCGTTGCCAGAAGTGCTTTGACGTCTGCAAATTGCGCAGTGATCGAGGTTTCTGTAGTCGGAATGTCGTTTACATACACGGTAGAAAGGGTTTGTGAGAGTACCGAACCTTGTGGGATTCCTTCTTGCAGTACTTTGTGTGCTGATCGTTTGCCATCTATTTGTACGAAGCATCTCCGGTCATGTAAAAAGCTGTCAATAATTCTGATATAGCAGTCAGGTATGTCGGTCTGGTCTCGTAGTTTCGTGACAAGGTTGTCTTTCCAGACTTTATGATACGCTTTTTCCACGTCTAGAAAAACTGCGGCAGTATATTTGGAGAGATTCATGTTGTGAGTGATGTATTCTGTTATACGGAGTACCTGGAGTTCTGCTGACAGTGTTTCTTGGAAGGCGAACAGTTCTTGTCGGATGATGTTGCCGTCAAGTAATGGTTGTCGAATTCTTGGGAGCAGGATGCGGTCCAGCAGCTTTGACGTGGTTGGAAGTAGGCTAATTGATCTATAGTTTTGTGGTTTTTTTAGATCCTTTCCAGGTTTAGGAATAGGTACAAATTTGGAAATTTTCCATGCTTGTGGAAAGTAATGGTTAATTAAACAGGCGTTGATGATTCTGGTCAGTAATACTATGGGCTTCCTAGGCAGGTTCTGGAGTTGAGTATTGGAGATCAGGTCCGGTCCCGGAGCGGAGTTTGTGCCAATTCGGTTAATGATTGCTTTTACTTCCGCAGGAGTGCTTAGTTCTGGTAGGTCGCGAGGTGGTGTCTGACGTATATTCTAGGCTGTAGCTGTCACGTGTTGTTGATATTGGAATATGTTCAAACAACGTACGGGTTTGCTGTCGAGTAACGTCGTCGACCACCTCCGATATTGCGACAGGACCACACCCTGCCATTCTCAAGGCACAAATGGAGGAGGGCGAAATGTGCAAGGAAATTTAATACCTCGGTTCACAGAAGAGAAACAAGGAAGCTACCACACACAGAACAAGTGTCAACACAAACAAAGATGACCAACACCAGAAATATCGATAGTGACTAATCAACAGGTGAGGTAGCACTAATTCTGTCCCTCTATTTTTTGATGAGAGACAGAGCCGGATTCCAAGCAGCATTTAAACAAAATCCACCATCTCTGTTAATAAGGTTGCTAGATAGTTTGATTTCAACAGCTTCCTTAATAACACTATCCCAATAGATGGACGTGCAAGCCAGAATCTCCGTGTTGTTGTATTCCATAGGATGACCGGTGTCAAGGCAGTGTTCTGCAATAGCAGATTTGCTCGGCTGTTGTAAGCGTGTGTGACGCTTATGTTCAATACACCGGTCTTCCACAGTCCTGATTGTCTGACCAATATATGACATGCCACAACCTGCAAGGAATACGATAGACCCCAGCCTTACGCAAACCAAGATCATCTTTTACGGACGCCAACAGGGCCTTAATCTTAGAAGGTAGTTGGAAAACACATTTCACAACATATTTCCGTAAAATACGGACAATCCTGTTGGAAATGCTTCCTGCGTAAGGCAAAAAGGCCATAGACTTAGCTGCCATTTCGTTGCTGTCGTCATTCACCCATTGCACCGAAGGCTGATATCGCAACGAACGTTTGATCAGCCTCTCACTATAACCATTCTGACGAAAGGTGACTTCGAGATGTGATAGCTCAGCTGCCAAACTTTCAGGGTCTGAGATAACGTGGGCCCTGTGAACCAAGGTACGAAGTACTCCTTCACGCTGAGCTGGATGGTGACAACTATCAGCTCGCAGATACAAGTCAGTGTGAATAGGCTTCCTATAAACAGAATGTCCCAACCTACCACCAGTCTTCCTTTTGACCAACACATCAAGGAAGGGAAGGCATCCATTCTTTTCCACCTCCATAGTGAACTGAATATTAATGTGGACTGAATTCAGGTGTTCCAAAAACCGATTTAAATTCTCACTGCCATGAGGCCATACAACAAAAGTATCGTCTACATATCTGAAAAAATACGCAGGTTTCAAAGTCGCTGACTCCAATGCACGTTCCTCAAAGTCCTCCATATACCCCAGGTTCGAATCCTGCCTCGGGCATGGATGTGTGTGATGTCCTTAGGTTAGTTAGGTTTAAGTAGTTTTAAGTTCTAGGGGACTGATGACCTCAGATGTTAAGTCCCATAGTGCTCAGAGCCATTTGAACCATTTTTGAACCTCCATAAACAAATTGGCCACAATAGGTGACAACGGGCTTCCCATTGCAACTCCATCAGTCTGTTCGAAGTACTGACCATTGAATAAAAAGTAGGTGGAAGTCAGCACATGTCGAAACAAATTTTTTAACTCGACACCAAACTTAACCTCAATTAGCTGCAACGAATCATAGAGAGGAACGCGAGTGAAAAGAGAAACCACATCAAGACTGACTAAAATATCAGAGTCATTCAAACATAATTCCTGCAATCGACGTAAGAAATCTGCAGAGTTCTTAATGTGGTGTTCACACCTACCTACTAGTGAGCTCAACAAACTAGCAAGATGTTTAGCTACACGATAAGTCAGAGCACCAATATTAGAAACAATAGGCCTCAACGGGACAGCCACTTTATGGACCTTAGGGAGGCCAATAATCTAGGTGGTGCAGCAAAGTAAGAATTAAGACTCTTGAAAGTCTCCTGTGACAAATAACTTTTGTTCAGGAGGTTATTAGTCTTTCTCTCAACACTCTTAGTAGGGTCAGCACCGATTTTGCGATAAGCCGAATCAGAAGGTAGATACTTCATTTCTTGAATGTAATCGTGCTTGTTCAACAAAACCGTGGCGTTTCCCTTGTCCGCAGGTAAAATAACAATATCAGGATCCATTCTGAGTGAACGTAAAGCAGCCGCCTCAGCTGCTGCAATGTTACACTTGGGTGGACGGGCCCCAGTCAACACACGACAAGCTTCCCTCCTAACCTCTTCCGCAGCCTCGGAAGGTAGTTTATAAACAGCCTGTTCGATAGAACTAATAAAATCAACGACTAGCAAACTCTTAGGCGTCGGTGCGTAGTTCAAACCTTTCCCCAGCACAGACAAAGCTACGTCGTCAAACGTTTTCTCCGTGAGATTGATCACAGAACGTCGAGAATTAAAATTAGAATTAGACACTGAGCCAAGGAAACGTTCAAACTTCGCCGAATGACGAGCAGTTACAGATTGAAATTCCCAGTCAGACTGCGACCAAGAGGCACCGTCCACCCTATCCCAAGAAAATGCAGAGACATTTGACGCCATCATTAAATGAAGCTGAAATAATTCCTTAGAAACAAAATCTAATTGACGGCGAGTATAGTGGATCCTTTCACGAACAATAGATAAACCAGCACGTTGCTTGAAGCGATTGGCGGTAGGAGAATTAATATGATGCACAACTTTAGCAAACGTTGGAACCACACTATGATTTCGACACTTCAGTAAAAACGATAATGCACATTCCAACCTTACTCTACTGATGTGAAGTTTATCCAACCTCCGCAAACAACGATACATTTCCTCCCCGTAGAAGTAAACAATGTGAGACCTTAACTTTTCCCTGGCGAATAGAATGTTCAAACAACTTATGGGTTTGCTGCCAGGTGACGTCGTCGACCACCGCCGATATTTCGACAGGAGCACACCCTGCCATTCTCAAGGCACAAATGCAAGGAGGAAGAAATGTGCAAGGAAATTTAATACCTCGGTTCACAGAGGAGAAACAAGGAAGATGCCACTCACAGAACAAGTGTCAACACAAACAAAGATGACCAACACCAGAAATATCGATAGTGACAGTTAAGGTCTCATATTGAAATATGTCTTGCTGTTGGTGTTCTTGAGGTTCTATTGCATTTTGTTGTTCGTAGGTAGCTGCAAACAGTTCCGTCTGGCTGAAATCGTCGAAGATGAGGTTGTTGTGGAGTAAGGCCGGTTTATGGGTTTTTGTGCGTCGGAGGTTTTTAATGAGTTTCCAGTCGTCTTTGTTTCGAAGTTGCAGGGTGCTCATTCGGTCTTCCCTCACTTCGGCTCTCCATTCTTGCACACGGCGATGTATATGTTTTTTTTAAGTCGGTATAATTGTCTTCTGTCTTCTGGGTTTCGTGTTTGGAGCATTCGGCGTCTAGCTGCGTTTTTGAGATACTTGAGATCTTGTATAAGCGGTGGGAGAGTGTGAAGGTTTGTTTCAGGAAATATGGTTGTTGTAGATGCTTTCTTGTAGGCCGTTTTGATTTTGTCTGTTAGAGTGCCGATGGCTTCTTCTATTTTTTGAG
The DNA here is from genome assembly GCF_023898315.1 of Schistocerca nitens. Taxonomy (NCBI): domain Eukaryota; kingdom Metazoa; phylum Arthropoda; class Insecta; order Orthoptera; family Acrididae; genus Schistocerca; species Schistocerca nitens. The sequence continues at coordinate 498,332,981 of NC_064619.1, read as the reverse complement.
TAGTGGTTAGGTCTGGTGTGGGGCGAATGTTATTGTTTAGCCATCTCTGGTATTGCTCCCAGTTGATTGTGGTTTTATGTCGTGGGTGAGGCGGTCTATTGCGTTACCGATATGGCCAATTACAGGTAAATGATCAGAGGTGAGATTTTGAAGGGTTCGGAGGTGCAGGTCGGGATCGAGGTTCTTGGTGATGAATATGTCAAGGACGTCCGGCTGATGGCGATGGTTGAATGGAATGTGGGTGACATCTTCAGGAGCGGAAATTGCTCCATTCAGTCGTCCTTGTAAATTATATAATGTGTTCCCGCGTGCATTGTTCCGTCGGGCATTCCACGTCGTGTTTTTTGCATTTAGGCCGCCGACAAGTAAGATTCGGTTGTTCTTGTCAAATACACTCCTGGAAATGGAAAAAAGAACACATTGACACCGGTGTGTCAGACCCACCATACTTGCTCCGGACACTGCGAGAGGGCTGTACAAGCAATGATCACACGCACGGCACAGCGGACACACCAGGAACCGCGGTGTTGGCCGTCGAATGGCGCTAGCTGCGCAGCATTTGTGCACCGCCGCCGTCAGTGTCAGCCAGTTTGCCGTGGCATACGGAGCTCCATCGCAGTCTTTAACACTGGTAGCATGCCGCGACAGCGTGGACGTGAACCGTATGTGCAGTTGACGGACTTTGAGCGAGGGCGTATAGTGGGCATGCAGGAGGCCGGGTGGACGTACCGCCGAATTGCTCAACACGTGGGGCGTGAGGTCTCCACAGTACATCGATGTTGTCGCCAGTGGTCGGCGGAAGGTGCACGTGCCCGTCGACCTGGGACCGGACCGCAGCGACGCACGGATGCACGCCAAGACCGTAGGATCCTACGCAGTGCCGTAGGGGACCGCACCGCCACTTCCCAGCAAATTAGGGACACTGTTGCTCCTGGGGTATCGGCGAGGACCATTCGCAACCGTCTCCATGAAGCTGGGCTACGGTCCCGCACACCGTTAGGCCGTCTTCCGCTCACGCCCCAACATCGTGCAGCCCGCCTCCAGTGGTGTCGCGACAGGCGTGAATGGAGGGACGAATGGAGACGTGTCGTCTTCAGCGATGAGAGTCGCTTCTGCCTTGGTGCCAATGATGGTCGCATGCGTGTTTGGCGCCGTGCAGGTGAGCGCCACAATCAGGACTGCATACGACCGAGGCACACAGGGCCAACACCCGGCATCATGGTGTGGGGAGCGATCTCCTACACTGGCCGTACACCACTGGTGATCGTCGAGGGGACACTGAATAGTGCACGGTACATCCAAACCGTCATCGAACCCATCGTTCTACCATTCCTAGACTGGCAAGGGAACTTGCTGTTCCAACAGGACAATGCACGTCCGCATGTATCCCGTGCCACCCAACGTGCTCTAGAAGGTGTAAGTCAACTACCCTGGCCAGCAAGATCTCCGGATCTGTCCCCCATTGAGCATGTTTGGGACTGGATGAAGCGTCGTCTCACGCGGTCTGCACGTCCAGCACGAACGCTGGTCCAACTGAGGCGCCAGGTGGAAATGGCATGGCAAGCCGTTCCACAGGACTACATCCAGCATCTCTACGATCGTCTCCATGGGAGAATAGCAGCCTGCATTGCTGCGAAAGGTGGATATACACTGTACTAGTGCCGACATTGTGCATGCTCTGTTGCCTGTGTCTATGTGCCTGTGGTTCTGTCAGTGTGATCATGTGATGTATCTGACCCCAGGAATATGTCAATAAAGTTTCCCCTTCCTGGGACAATGAATTCACGGTGTTCTTATTTCAATTTCCAGGAGTGTATTTGTAGCAAGTCATTTTCTTAATATACTGCTCTGGGGCTAAGATATTCGGCCACCAGGGTTATTTTTCCTTGTACTGTTTCTATTGTTACTATTGTAGCTTCTAATGATGTCATTGGTGGACTAATTCAGGATTGTGTCGTATGTGTGAACGAATGAAAATAGCCATTCCGCCTCCCATTCGATTGATTCGGTGGTAAACCATGTTCCGGGGTTTGAAGGATTGTGTCGGACGTGAGTGCGTGTCAGTGACAAATAGTATGTCGATTTTGTTATCTTCTACGAATTCATTAGTAGGTATTTTTTGTTATGTGTACCCGAGGCATTGAAGTTACAAAAACGTAGGTTGTGTTTCCTGGTAGGTCTAATTTCCATTGTCTGTACCAAAGAATTTCATAACTACACCGACAATTGCCATTATTTTTGATACTATGTCTTGCGCAGTCATAAATTGTTGAAATGTGGTAGTGATGATTGATATGATGTTCGTCCACTGAGTATTCTCGCAGAAGTTTTTGATGTGGTTGAGGAAGTCGAGGAAGGAAGCAGGTCGAGTTGTTTGGTTCGAGGTTGAATTTGGTGGTGATTGTGTCTGGGAAGTTGAAGATGATTCCTGATTTGTTTGGAGATTTGCTCATGTTTTACGTCCTCTGCGGCTGGCTTCAGCTGGAGTTGGCATTGGTGTGTTCTTTATGCTTGGTTGTATTGTTGCTACTGTTGGAGTGGTGGTATTTGGTCGTTGGGCGTGGTAGATGCGTATTGCTTTCTGGAATTCTTCACAGCCGCGGAAGGACGCGGGGTGGTCATCTTGTCTGCAGTGTTCACTGGCAGGCTGCATTCTCTTGCTTTATGGTCGGCACCGCAGCGGACACAGCGGGTCGGCATAGAGCGATAGTTTGCGGTATGCAAAAACCCCTGGCATTTTTTACACTGTGGTGGACCGTCTTTATTGTGGTATGATTCTATTATCACCTTTGTGTCTAGGATGTAGCGGACGTGGTAAATGGCATCGTTTTCTGGTTTTCTGTCGAGTGTGACACAGAAGACATCCATGGGTCGCAGTTGTTTTGTGTTATTGTGTGTCGCCAAGTTGGTGTCCTGTTGTATATGTTGTAACATCTGGATTTGCTGTCTCAGTGCATGTTCGACGTCTGTTTCCTGTGAGGTTGTGGTGTTCGGCCCAGACCTACTAGCGAGATCTATCTCAGCCCTATTGCATGTCCTTTGCCTAGAAGACCGCGGACGTACAGCGCGGCCTGCTCTCGGTCGGGCCCCTGCGTCTGAGGCCATGGATCTTCGTCGTTCCCTTCACTATCCATCTATCCCCAGCTATTCTGGGGAGGCTCTCCTGAGTCCTATTACGCCCTGGCAACCTATCAACACGACAATTCTGCCGTACGTTCACACAGATGCGAAGTAAAAACGCCACCACTTGTGACCGTCACACAGCTTGGGCTGCTCGGCGCCCGATGTCGATACCTTTGGCTTACGCAGTGGGCATGGAAGAAACTTATTAAACCATGGCTTTGCTGCTAGAGACAATCAAATATAAGGATCATGAATGGCAGCTTTGCTGTGATTTAAAAGATGTTGCACTTCTTACAGGCTTACCGGCTGGATTCACAAAATACTGCTGCTTTCTGTGCCTTTGGGACAGCAATGGCACCAAGAACCACTATACAGTCAAGAAACGGCTTATAAAGAAGTCATACGTTCCTGGGAACGTAAATGTGTACAATACCCCATTGGATGAGCCCGATAAAATCATTTTGCCTCCCCTTCATATCAAGTTGGGCCTTATCAAGAACTCTGTAAAAGCTCTGGGTAAAGAAGGTGAGGCCTTCAATCACTTAAAATAAAAGTTTCCCAAATTAAGTGAGGCAAAGCTGAAAGAGGATATATTTATTGAACCACAAATAACAACATTTCTGAAAGATCCAACCTTTGATACCAAACTCACAGATATCCAATTAGTTGCTTGGTCTTCTTTTAAGGCAATTGTGGAGGTCTTTTTGGGTAACAGAAAAGACAAAAACAATGTTACCATTTTGAATGATCTGCTGGACAACTATAAGAAAATGGGGTGTAGAATATCGCTTAAAATTCACTTTTTACATTCTCACCTTGATTTCTTCCTGGAAAATTTGGGAGCCCTAAGCAATGAGCATGGTGAACGCTTTCACCAAGACATTCTTACCGTGGAACACCGTTACCCAGGCCATTGGAACCCTTCGATGATGGGTGACTACTGCTGGGTTCTTGTTAGGGAGAGTGATGAAACGGTAAACAATAGAAGAGCTCCGTCGTCACATTTTTTCAAAAACCAAAGACGATTAAAGGTGAAAATATCTTCTGAACTGATTTGGGTCTTTTATTGGCATCATGCGCATATATACATACAAAATAGCATTGATTCCAAACGTTCTGAATGTGTATTTTTTTTTGACTTAATTGTGTCAATTTTCGCTATTACCATTTTTTATTCTGCTGTGTATCTAGGAAATGTGACGTCATAGGGGAAAACTGATTATACGAGTGTATTCAGCACCCCAAAATTAGGTGAATGCATCAGTCTACAAACCAGATGCAGAACAATAGTTTAAATTTGTTAACTAGTGTAATAATAAAAAACTCTACACTTACAGCCAGATTTATGTCTACTGCTGTTATGATAACTTCAGTTTTTGTCTGTCATATTCCACAATGCCCAACATCGCTCCCTGGTCCATCGGCATGTACTGCCGGTTCCTTGGACGCTTGGAGGGCGTTATGACTGTTATTTGCCTCTTCCATTGCTTGGTGGCTCCCTCATTGCTGGGAAGAATCCCTTGTTCCAAGAGGCATAGCTATTGCTAGTGACGAGCGCAGCCACTCGCCTGCCCACCGTCACCGCGATTCTGGTTCCTCAGTTGGCGAGACGCAGCCCACGCCTGCGTTTGTCTCTGGTGATAATACAGTGGCTGTGCATACGGTGTTGGCAGTTCTTCTGTCTCAACTGTTGATAGCAGCTGCCTTCGCTGCCTTGCTTCTCGACCTTCTGTCGAAACCTCTCGCAGTGCAGTGGCTGGCAAGATAACGTGCTACCCAAGCCATCACCGGTTTTGTCCAAAATCTGCTATTATTTTTCGCAATGCAGTATCTCTCTGACATCGAGTCCTCCTCTCTGATTCAGTTGCATGTCGTTGAGTATCAGCTACATCGGCATATGTCGAACATCCCCAGATGGTTTACTCGGGCGTATCTTCTTCACTACTGGTAAACTCGGAGGTCTCTCTTCAACCAAATCGTCGCAACTAGGGGGCGTAGGGCCCACGACGAGTCAAGAAGTGAGTCAGGCAAGTTGAGGGAATCAGGTGCTTCATTCCCGGTTGCGCTTTTATATTTGGCAAGAAACAGTAGGTACGCTTCGCTGTTTCGGCACTATCCCATCGTTCCTCCCATAGGTGGAGGATCTGATTTTGAAATTTCTGGTTCGTTGTGACCCATATCCCTATTACGTTCACAACTTCATGATGTGTTCCTTGTTGAGCCAACACATCACCATTTTTTTCCATATCTGGAGAGTGAGTGGACACATTCCAAGTATTAATGGCAATCTCGCAATTAATACAGTGCGAAAAGCTCCCGTCAACCGTCTGCGTTGCACCCTGTTAACTATCCGTGCTGGTGTAATGAGCAAAAGCCTGTGGGCCCCACCATTCGCATAGTCTCCCATGATCGCAGTTAAGACAGCCTTATAATACGTTCTTATCATTTGCATTGGCAGCTTATAATCGTAACTGGCGAGACTAATAATTTCGTTCACCGTGTTCCTGGCTCTCTTCATCGTTTTCTCAATCTGTGCAACATAATTTGTCGTTCGTCCAAGAAGACGCCCAAGTAACTGGTGATCAACTTTCTCTTTATGAAACCTGTCACTTAATTTCATGAAGAGATCTTATAGAAGATTCTCTTTTAACGGCATGCACGTGGTATTTTCACGCGCAAGAAACAACTTGATTCCTTGGCACCACTAATTTAACTGTTGAACGGCTACGGTACATTCCTCTTCCAGGTTGTTCAGGAGCTTCCTCTCACAAAGATCATCAGGTCGTCGGCATATGGCACTACTCTTACGACCTCTTCATTACCCTGTTGCTTTCCTTATACCGGGTCTAGTACTAGATCCTAGAAAACATGTCCGCTTAGGGATCCCTCTGGGCAGCCGTTTGAAATTTCCTTTACTAGGATCTCTCCTGGGCACAACAGTCTTGCTCCTCTTTTCACAGCAGTCCTTAAAGCAACTGTATAACGCTCGTGAGCAGTCCAAGTTCCTCAGGCGGTCAAAAATTGTTGGCCACCACAAGTGATGGAACACCCCGGCGATGTCCACCATCACTCGCCTCGTAGATTTGGGTGCGTTGTAGGGTTTTCGTAGTGCTTTTTTGTATTTTCTCCTTCACAGTATGAGCCTCTTTATTACCTTAGCACCTCCATTTCATTTCCACATTTCTCCACAGATTGTTACATTACTGGTTAATTATTAATAAATTACTTTTTTAATAAAGAAGAAACACCTAAGGTCCTATTGAAAGTCAAGTGGTAAATCTCGAACATGCTTGCTTACTATATTTCACGCGATCAGTCCCAGAGGACCGCACGCTACTACAAGACGTCTCTTTCACAGGATTTCCTTTAGCGCCTTCTTTCGCCAGTCACCCTCTTGGCCAGTCTATAACAAGTACTCACGAATTCCATTCCTCCTTCTTAGGGTCTTCTTCCGCAGGGAATAAAATTAATTCCATAGGCCATCGGCATTTATCTATATAAGCGACATGTTATGCCCATACTAGCCGGTTGCTTTTCATCTGTCGTACAATGTTTGGTCTGTTGTAGATTTCATCCAGCTCACAATTGTGTTGTATCGTCCATTCTCCAGTGATCTCGTCTTCTACCGGAACACAGATGTTCCTTAAGACTTTTCGCTCGAAAACGAGAAGATTAAGTCGTTTTGTGGACGCTCAAAGTTCCGCAACCCTACAGACCTACAGGTTGGGTGAATGTTTTGCTCAGGTGGAGTCTGAAATTCCTTGGGAGTCGGCGAGATTTAAAAAACTGACTCAGACTGAAGTGTATTCACTTTTCGGCTTAGATACTCGCTTTGATTTTTGTCTCACACGATGCTTACCCTGCAAAGATTACCTCCATCGCCCTCCCCTAATATTTAAAATTAAGAAACCGTTAGTATGATCAGGTTCCGTCTACCAGAGTCTGGAGTCGGTCTCTTGGATAGGCATGACTGCTCTCTTCACCAGGTACTCGGTCGTCGCTTGATTCACAAGGAGATAGATTCTGTTCGCTGCCACCACCTCGTTGTCGCTCATCCGCATCAGTTCTTCCTTAGATATGGACAACAGAACCACAACCTCAACAAAGGCGAAGTGTGTGATTCTCTCACCCTCTACCCAATCATCTCGGTGTTCTTGTAGAAACCTTGCCACATTATTTTTCGAGCACCAGGTTGAACAATACTGGTGACACACCACTGCGAAATCTCTTTTATAAAAAAAGCTCTCCTTGGCTTGGTTCCCGAGGTTCACTTTGCCTTTGCAATCAGTGAGATAAACTCGAACCAGGCTGAAAAGTTTCTTCGTTATTCCTAACTCTGTCAGGTAGTTCATAAAGCTTTCCCATTGTAGACAGTCATATATCTTCTTAACATCTGCGAAGAGCCGATGTAGGTCCTTACCATATCCCCACACCCGTTCGATGACCTGTCGCAGTACATGGATGTTGTCAATAACGGAAGGGCCATTTCTGGAACAGCTTTGATATTCACCAGGCACTTCTTCTGAAAATGGCTGGGATTCTATCCCGTATATAGTTGGACAAGATCTTATAGTCGGCGTTCAGGAGGTCGAGTCCTCTGTAGTTGGTGCAATTTATTTTGTGTGTGTGTGTTTTGACTTTATTAGCGCTCAATGGAGAGGTTATCAGCGTCCTGGCACATGTTTAAAGGAAAGAGTCTGGATAAAATGGCTAAAATTGTTGCACACAGTGAGGACGAAACCTAGAAACGACACTTATGCACTCACTCGCACCTCACCCGCATTCACTTACTCAGTCACTCTGTCACACACGACTTAAGATAACAGAAAGGGCGGAAGTTGCTATCCTTGGGACTAAAACAGAGGAGGAATACCTCTTCTCAACCCATTTTAGCAATCATATCGCCCAATAGGACTTTACAACTGTTGTTGGGGACGGCATCCATGGAAATCTCCAATACCGCATAGAATTCGTTTTTCACTTGGCATGTGGTATCTTGTCTAGCTGCATGACAGTTCACGAACAACATTTCACATATCTTCATATCTGTTGCTAATACCGCTATTCACGAAGTCACAGACTTGAACCTAGGTACATTACCAACTACATGCTTACTCACACAAAATCCCATACACAGTTTGTGTTCCTGCCTCACAGTTTCTATTACAGATTGTATACTTTTCGCCGTCAAGGGTACCGTGTTCTCCCGACGAACTTCCTGTAAAGTAACTAAGTCCATTCTATAGCTTTCGTCTCCTTGACTATAATGATTGAGGGACCAGTTTTATATAAACCACGAATATTCAGTGGTCCAAATCGAATACCTGTGTTCTGGCACTTATGAAATTACGAGGCTTCCTTGTAGGTTTTTTAGTCGTTAACACATTTTCTGTGATGAGGTGGTAACCCATCGCCAAACCCGAAGATGGAGGACCAGGGTTTTTGATTTTGGGGTAACCTTCCTCTAGATGAATTGTTTTCTCTACAGCTGTCGAGGTTAATCTCATCGTTTCTTAAAAATATGAGAGAATGAAGGACAAGGAGTGGCAGGATTGGGAGTTGAGAGACGCACTTCATCTGGTTCACGGAATAAGACCGGTCCAACTTGGGAGACCCTGCCAGTAGCTATGCTACAGCCGGCATAATCCTTAGTGTCATATGAACAGGCAGACGTCTCCGACCGCACGGACAGTAGTACTTTAAGGTGGTGTCTCATGAATGTGATAAAAGTAAATTAGATATTTAATCTCAGGATCGCCACTTGCTATTAACATCTAGAAAAGAAAGAAGTAAGTTTTGCTGCTCTTCATGTCTATGTCAGAGTAGCGACTTATAATGTAAACTGGCGTAATTACGAATTGTGATGACACTTTCATAACATGAAGCACAGTATGATTCATCGAAATATAATTTCCACCGAACTGTATGATTTGGGACTGAGCGAATGCCTTCGCCAGATACCCCACTACGGGACAAGCCACTTCTTCTTGTTACAGATACTGCCTTATTAAGTAATACTTATGAAATATGCTTCTCCTTTGTAGCAGTTTGCTTATTTTTGAAACTGCTTATTATTTCAAGTCACTCACTGTGTCAAAGAAACTATAATTTAGTGTTTACAAATACTGCCTTATTAAGTAATATTTATGAAACATACTTCTGCTTTGTAGCAGTTTTATTATTTTTGAAACTGCTTATTATTTCAATTCGCTCACGGTGCCATAGTCTCTTCACACAGTTTCATTGTTCATTAAGAATCTCCCAGTTCCTGAGGTCGGGAGGAAAGAGTGCGCCCATTCTGTAACGGCCCCTTCCAGGGACAAAACGCGTCTTCATTTCTGGAATGTGATGGACGCTCCCTCTCCCTGTCCCCCGTCGCCTTCTCGACAGCTGACAAGACCAGTTTTGCCCTGGTCCGTCACGGTCACAAACTCGTAAAAAAATTAAGTCGCAGTGAACTACTCCAAAACATAAAAGGCGTCAAAGCTCAGCTCTAAATGGCCACACACCGTTGGGTGGCTTGCGGAGTATGAATGTAGATGTAGATGTAGATGTAGAACCACAAAATTCGGTGCCAACTTAACCAACATAAAAACGTAAAGGATTATTGCAAAATCCTTTAAGCACCACACACAGCCATTAATTGTTTTTGGTATAAAAGAACGTAAAGCTTCCTTAATTATTACAGACAAGCGTTTTACTAGTTGCCTCACAAGCATGGGATATCGCACATACAAGAGCAGCACGAACGAGAAATCATCTAGGTGAAAAAGAGGAATCAGAAGGTGACCCTATATACTCTGGTGGACATTTAGGATATTTTCACAATAGTTATTTGTGAATTCTCATCATGAATTACTTTAATCGCATTTTTTAGCATTTCACATTTTCAGTGATATATGTACCCTTATCTCACAAACGACTGAAGGTATGAAATTCAAATTTTCAGAAATTCTATAAAATATTTAAAGGGTGCCAATGAACTAGAAACATGCCATGAACTAGCTTATTCTCTTAATCAGGGAGATTTATATGAAATTTTTCACAAATAAAATGACTTCAGAGATAAAAATTCATAAATATTACACAAACAAAAAAGAAGCATTGATTATACTGCAGTTAGCTTACAATACATGCTGAAAGCAGCAGCAAAACTTCAAATTTCTACGTATAACAGTTCCAAAGAGAAAAGGTACATAAAGTTAGCAAATTTAACAGGGTGCTATTATCTGAACATTAATTTCAGCCGAGTTAAAATCTTTTGCAACAGGAATTAATCAATTCGCAACAATTTGGCTACGTTCCAGCTCCAGTTCGTCATTTAAACGTTGCTTAATGTACCGTAAAATAGCTACGGTAAGACAGATGTTCGAATGGCTATACAAACGACCGCTGCTCTGGACTAAACAAAAAGCTTTTCACCCCATGTTTCAGACTCAAAGAGGAACAGAATGCTCCATATGTTATTCAATTTCAGGCCCTCCTTCTTCCCACTGAAATTTGTGGGATGTTTATCAATTGCCATTGCTTCTCTGTGTAATGTTACATTATATCCGCTTCCGGCGCCAGTAATTGAGTCCTATGTGCGTCTGTGGTGATCTGCCATTTCTGAAACAGCTTACTTGCCAGTCTCTCGCCTTCTGCAGTTGCTCCTCTAGTCGTTTTTTGACTGTTGTTTTTACAGTAGCCGCACACATATCGCCCTCAGGGGCTCACCATTCGTTTGTTGACTGTAGGATTGTCAACCCTGAAGTTCCTGGTCTGGGGTTTCGTAAGGGCCGCAGTTCCCCGTCACCGTAAGTCTGGGCATGCTTCAGTGACCACTGCATGGCGAGGCAGTGGAACGTTGTGTGTCACAGGCAATGGAGATCTTGGCTTAACCCCTGGATTGTGAGGATGGCAAAAACTTCTATTTAAAAAAAAAAAAAAAACCACTCAGTTGAACTGTAGCAAAGGTGTTGTGACTTACAGGGATTTGATTGATCTTCCCCGAGAATATCTGAAAGCAGAATGGCCCCAGGAGTGTATCTTTGATGTGCAAAACATAATAAAAGGGTGGATGGCGATATCGTAAAATAAGACTCATTTACATTAACTTTCAGTAGCACAAAACTTCCAGAGGACTTTGACGCTGATTTCCTTTGCCTCAGCGTGTGCATTGATTTTGCTAATCTAATGCGCTGTTTCACATGCCAGAGCTTTGAACACGCAGCCTTAAGTTGTAAGGGAAAAGCCACTTGTGGCAGATGTGGTAATGCCACCGATGAAGGTGTTTGTTGTCCATCTCCTCCAAAGTGTGTAACCTGCTCTGGGGATCACAAAGTCTGGAGCAGCAACTGCAGGGTCTTCCTTGAAAAAAGGGAGATACAAGAGATCAGAACAACTAAGCGTCTCTCCTATAATGAGGCCAAAAGGTCTATAAGGCCATGCAGCCTTGTGTCTGTTCTCAAACAGCCCATTCAGAAGACCGATGTTGCTAGACAAACAGTAGTTGCTAGTGTCAGCACTAGTACCCACGTTTGCCAGTGCACTTACGTTGCTGCAGTTACTTTAAAGTCTATATATCCTCCCAGAACATCAGAATAGGCCCGCCCCTACACTGTGGGGTCCCTGCCCCCGTAAAGGATCAGTGTTGTCCACCGTCCAATCCTGCTACTACTGCTGCCCCAGTTATGGCTCCAAAGGCTACCCAGGGCAAAAAATCAAAAGCCAGTCATCTACCACCAAGGGAGTCGGGACGTAAGCAGTGAGACCATGTCGACGTCATCCTACTGTTCAATAGGAAGACGTCTCTCTCGATTATTCTCTGGAGTTAATGAACCTTGTGTCAGACTGGGACCATCGTCTCCCCTCAAGACTGAGCCGCCACCCATTATGGGTTCCCTTCCTCAGAGGAAAGACAGGGTGAAAGTGCAACCCCATTGCTAGATGACTCACATATTACAGTGGAACATTAATGGGTTCACTACACATGGAGGAACTGTAACTGATAGCACAGGAACACTCTCTGTGCCTGTGTTTACAAGAAACACATTTTAAATACTTTGATGTCACTACGATAAGAGGATATGCCCTTCATGGAAAGGTTAACCTGACTCGAGAAAGAGCCAAGGGAGAGGCTGCTGTGTTTCTCAGTAACCCACATCACTCCTCTGTTCTCCCCCTGGCTACGGATCTGCAAGCATGTGCCACTGAAATGTTTATCAGAGGATCAATGTTTGCTGACTGTCTCTCCCTCCACAAGACGCAGTAGACTATGAGGCTCTCAAAGATTTTATGGAACAACTCCCCGGAGCATTTCGCCTACTTCGAGATGTCAATGTCCATCATGCCTTGTGCAGCTTGACTTCTACTGACCGATGGGTTTGGAGTTTGGAGAGCCGCACGGTGTCTCAAGAGCTGTGCATCGTCAACACAGGTATTCACATTCACATCTGTGCTATTGCTGGGTCATTTTCAGCAATTGGCCTCTCTTTCTGCTCTCAAAACCTCGCCGACTCTGTTCAATGGAGGTTATTGACGACCGCCAATCCAGTGACCACTTCCCATTCCACATTCGCTTACTGGATGGAGCATTCCCTGGAGAGAAGCCGTCGGAATGAATGGTCAGCAGAGTTAACTGGACGCTGTTCAGCCATCTGGATGTTTTTCAACATTTCAGCAGAGTCCAATAATGGATGGACCACATTACACAAGTGATCCAGCATACCGTTGACTTTTCCATCCCAAAGTCCGCAGGTCACCTTAGGAGGCGACCTGTATCTTGATGGACAGATAGTGCCATTCAGCAATCTGGGACAGGCGCGCGGCTCATTTATGGTTTGAATGCCGCTATAGTCGTGAGAGCCAAGGCTCAATACGTAATTAAGGAGAGAAAAAAATGTCATGGCAAGCGTTCCTGGACTCTTGCAAGCGTTGCACTTGTTTTACGAATGTATGAGGAACCACCCAGAGGATTTCCGGTAAATACAGTCGTTTCCCAATAGCAGCAGTGGGAGCTCCAGATCCAACAGTTCTGAATCCTATAACTCCCCTTTGTCCACGTTTAAGCTGGAATTGGCCCTGTCTGAGACTTAAGACACTGCACATGGTCACTATCAAATCCGGTACTGGATGCTTCGACATTTGCCAAAGGAAATCCTCTTCGAATGTATTAATTTGATATGGCAGATAGATCACTTCCCGACGTATGGAGAGAGGCAATTCTGATACCTCTCCTCAACCCAGGAAAGAAGCGCATGTGTCCGAGTAGTTACTGGATTATCGCCTTAACGAGCTGTATAGGGAAGTCTCTGGAGCGAATGGTTACCTGTCGTCTCGTCTGGTTGTTAGAGACAAGGCAACTCGTGACCCTCTCTTGTTGGCGTCAGGAGATTTCAGTCCACTGTCGACAACCTGTGGATGCCGCTATTCAACAGTCTTTCCTACGTAAATATCACTGTATTGGTATATTCTTTTTTATCAGTGAGGCATGTGACACTATTTGGAGATACAGTATTTTCGCACAACCACATCGATGGCGCTTTTGTGGACACCTCCCCGTTTCCATGCGGTCTTTCCTGTCTCTGCGGTTTTTTAGGACCCGAGTTGGTGACACGCTGTCAGGTCGTTTTGATCAGGAGAATAGTGTACCTCGGGGTACTGTTTTAAATATTACCTTCCATAGCCATAAAAACTATCACGTCTCCTTTAACAAGTCCTGTACAATGCTCCTGATTCGTGGACGTTTTTGTTGTTTTCCGTTTCTCCTCCAGTGTTGCAACAGCTAATCGTGAGTTGGAGCTTACAGTGCAGAGGTTACAGGAGTGGGCTGTAAAGACGGATTTCCAATTTTCTGCAGAAAAGTGTGTGTGTGTTCATTTTAATCGCTCTCATCATATTTTTAATTTGCCTGATTAGCGTATGAGGGACACCTTTCTATATTTTAGAGACTCTGTGAGCTTTCTGGACCTTATTTATGACTCCAAACTGTCGAAGTTACACGCCTGAAAGCCAGGACCGTGAAGGCACTGAGTATCACATAGTGGCCCAACCACAAGTCTTGGGGAGAGGACAGGGCACGTCTGCTCCAGCTTTATAGGGCTTTCGTGCGTTCGCGTCTACACAATGAGTGCACGACGTATGGATCGGCAAGGCCTTCTTATTTCAAGATCATTGATACTGTGCACCGTGAAGTAATTAGGCTTGCTACGATTGCTTATAGAATTAGCCCCTTACCCAATCTATACGCTGAGGTTGGTGAACTGCCACTTACAGTCCGACGATAACTTCTCGTAGTGCATCAGGCATGTAAGTTCCTCGCAGCTCCAAATTCCAAATTCATCTGCATACCATACTGTTGCTAGTCCTCCTCTGAAACGCATTTTTTCCAATTGTCCACGACCAACAAGGCCATTTTGATCCGCGTGAGATATGTGCTGGGGTCAGTGGAGCAGGTACAACCTCAGCTCCAGGGTTTTAATCGTCTGCCATGATTACTGCAGAGACCAGGAGTACAGAAGAGATTGCTCATCTGCATTTGTCTTTAATACATTATTCTACGACATTTACATGAGCACCACAACTCCGCTGCTGTTTTTACGGATGGGTCAAGAAAGGAGGACTACGTTGGATACTGTGTGGTTTTCCCTAATCGTGTATTCAAGTCCGACTGCTTTAGGACTTTACTGTCTTTAACACGGAATTATATACGATCTTGTGGGCGCTGGAGCAGATGAGATGTGCTTCGACTGTTAAATTCCTTGTCTGTCCCGATTCTCTGAGTGCCCTCTACTCTGTCCGACGCTTGTACTCAGCAGATACGGTAGTCCAGACTATCCAAGTCGCCCTCCTCCAGCTATAACGATTGGGGAAGGAGGTACCTTTCTGCCGGGTAACAGGGCACATGAGTATTGCGGGGAATAAACGGGCGGATGTAGCAGCCAAGGAGGCTTGTCGTGTTTCTCAGTTATTTCAGTGGGCCATCCTTCTGCATGCTATCATCTCGATGTTGAACTCAAGAGTCTTGCGCCAGTGAGAGGATGAGTGGCTGGCAGTGACTGATAATAACCTGCGTCTCTTTAAGACCACTACGCGGCCACGGCGTATCTCCTTTCAGCCATGAAGACGGGACAAGGTTCTCATCACTCGTCTTGGCATTGGCCACAGTCCTCTGACGTGTGGCTTCTTGCTCCGGCGAGAGGACAGTCCAGTGTGTGGTGCTTGGTCCTCTGACGCAAGGTTTTTTGCTCCGGCGAGAGGATCCCTCAATGAATGGTGCTTGCGGCGGACAGATCTCTGTGCACCACATTTTACTGGGCTGTGTCTTATGTTCGGAGAGAGGGCAGTCGAGTGCTATGCGGCTTTTAAAGTTTTTTGATTTGTCCAACACGTTTCCAAAAATTTTAGGGAGATGTTTCTAACTGTTAACAGGGTGACTGGTTCATAAGTGGTCATCCAGTTACATTTTTCGATGCCTTTATTTACCTGTTCTATGGTTTAACATCAGTTTTTATCCCTACTTTAGGACATTCCACCCTTCTCAATGATGACATTACGACATCACTGCATAATAATGAAATAAGTGCCTTCTATAAATGTAGTTCAAACTCTGACGGCATACAATTATTTATTCACATGGCTCTTAACATTCAGATGTGGAACAGTTTCAGTAATATTATACAGGTTAATTTTCTAAGCATGTTTCGACTGCCATGAACGCTAAAAGGATAGTGTTTAAAAATGGCCCATATGCAGACGAAGTCAAAAATCGTTACCAGGTTTTACTGATAATTAATGTATGAATTTTCTGTCTTTTCATATAAATAATATTGTCTCAGGAGAAGCTGAGTCGCACCGTGGTGTAGTGGTTATGATACTTAACTGTTGTATGGAGCGTCGTGAGTTAAAAACTAACCTGGACTGTGTAATTTTAATTTCTATATTCGGTTCGAGTACATTCTAGAAGTATCCACAAATGTACTGGAATGTTCTGTTTCTGTATATGTACTGTATGTGTTCTGGCCGGAGGCAGTTCGCTCCGCGCCCTTGTATGTGCAAGTGCTGAATAAACCTTCGTTAAGTGAAGATAGTGTTCGTCATTCATCTAATTACTCCTTCTACGTGACAAAATAAAGATTTTTCGCCTCTGAGGACCAAAACGTTAAAGGGGTGCACCCCATACGCATCCCCCTGAAACTCACCACTGAATGTAACGTAAATGTAGATGTGTTTGTACTTACTGGGGGAAGTAAGTGGTTCACAAATTTTATTTTCTGTTAGCAAAATCTAAACTTAAAATTCCCGTTCCTATAAGCAATCTCAAATAATTCATATAAAATATGTCGTTCCCAAGTAACATGCTGTGCTTCGTACTTCTCAACAAAACCACCATAGTGGAAAACAAGGTCTTCATCAGAATGAAAACCCTTACATAATATGAGACCTTGTCATTGTAAATACGTCCAGTATTTCGACTAGACATTAATAACGTAAGTCGCCATACGCTAAAATTTGTACGGAATGAGGGAGGGTAGTGGTGCCGAAACAAATGGATCAGGTAGCATTATGTATGTTGCTGCTTGTTGACAGATAAATCTATACAATGTAACTTTATCGTGATACGTGTATATATGAAAGTTTCATGTAAGCAGGACTTCCAAGCGGACCATTATTAATATTCGTTTGTAAAGTGTTTAATTCCCGAAAAGGACTCAACACACACTAACAAACAGATGATTTGTGAGAAAGAAAAATCATTTTTATTACAATAATACAAGAAAATCACACATAACATGTGATTTATAGAATGTAAGTCACTCAACGACTCCACAGTGACTAAGGTCAATAGTGGCAGCCACACTGCTCATAAAGAGCTCTAATATCCCAAATACGCCATCTCTGTATCTCAGGATTAATTGTGCTCAGTATGGTTTGACGAAGAAATTAAATTCTTTAGTCTTTACAGTTTAACTGAAAAGTATCTCATCTGTTTGAAATTAAGGTTTTCCAAAGAAATCACATTTCAGGCTAATGAAATGTACATGTAACTCGAATGCACCAGATGATGGAAGCATGCAGTCGAAACACCTCGTGTTAATTAAATACTACTAAAATGTGACTGAAGCAGAAGAAGTTATTTCATACAGAAACAGTTTTTCTTTCTTTAACGTCGTTGGGAATTATTTGTACACTCTAGGGTGAATTAATGGTATGCTGATGGTGAAAAGTTATTTATGCTGAACTGTAACAGTTTGTTGCACATCAGTTAATTTTTTTTTGTAGTAAAACAATCTGAACTCTTTCATTTTTTATGTAATTTCCGGAGACCAACAAGAAAACAAATCACACTTATTGGCAAGATGTCTACACAAGTGGAAATAGCGTCCAGCGTACCTGCAAACAATACATACGAACTATGGTGACAGGTCACGCTCGAAGCTTTCTGATGATGTTCGCGGGTGACGCAGTCGACTCCGATAGACAACAGCTACAAGAAGCAGTGAAACACATACATAGTCGATACTGAGACCGAGATTTGCAACTGACCATCAAGATAAGTATGCCCGATTATGGAAAAGGAAAGATGTATCTTTACACTACATGATCGGTGATGAGACACTGAAACTAGTAACAGTCGTGGGAAGTGCTTTCCGAACTTGGCCGTGGATGTGACAGGTACCAGAGTTTTAACAAAAAATAGAGAACAAAGTGTAACTTGCGTCTTAATTATTGATAATCTATTTTCCTTTATTCTTGAACCCTTAACTTAACGTTCAACATAAAGGATAGAGAATATTCGAAGAAGAGTTGGTCGAATCTTCATAGGTTTGTGTGTTCATTGCCAGGGCGACAATAAAGTTCTCAACACTCTGTACTCAGAAAGGCGTTGTGCATTATAGAGGACCTTATTCCCAAATGTCGAGATCTCACTTTTCACCAACTTTCAAGCAACAGTCGTCCTACATAAAAATGACCAAATGTATAAAATTAAAGAAATTCCATATTCACAATTAACACAAGGACCCAGGAAAGCTTATGTTGTACTTCTGTTAGTAGCGGACCACAATAGTTTCACCAGGTTACAAATTTCGGTCTATGGTGACCACCTCCAGCCGTAGAAAACAATAAGTAGAGGTATGTTGCCGTACAAAATGATTTAAACTAACAAGTAAAGGATTTTTGTTTCTCTTTGTCTTTATTGTTATTTCAGTTCCGCCTCAAGGGACAAGCTGACTGCTGATAATGACGTTCTTCACCAAACGGCGACACAATTAAAAAAAAAAAACACGTTGGAGAAAGACATCTTTGATTATTAAGAAATTTCAGGAGATTTTGGATTACAGTTATAATATAAATTTATGATAATACCAGTGATACTATGATGTAGTGACGATGCTATGGGTGCATGAAAGTCATCATAATGGGGATGGACTGATGGGTACATAACTACAGAGCCCTTCCCAACTGCAGGGGGGGACAAAAGGTCATGGAGGTAGGTAGAATAATGGGGAGTGTGGAAAATAGAAAGATGGAGTGGCGTGAAGTGTTGTATCTAGGAGTGAAGGGAGTAAAAATAGCTGACAAGCAAAAATAACTAATAAGAAAAGAAGGGAATAAAAAAGAGAGTGGAGGGGGCAGAGAAAATGAGAGAGAGAGAGACAGTCACAAACAGAGAGAGAGAGACAACAGAGAGATGGAGATAGAGAGAGAGAGAGACAGAGAGAGAGAGTGAGAAAGAGAGAGTGGGAGGGGGGGTGACTAAATACATGATTAATGAGCATGCTTGCACCTTAATCGTATATATATGGAATTGTTATCGTGCACTTCTGAGATAATCAGGCAGTCAGTGACTTAACACAGTTACTGAATTAGTTTCCTGGATCTTTGTAAAGTTCAGCGATTTATTTTTGCCTGGGATGCTGTGCTTGTTTGGGTAAAAGCAGCACACATTTCATTTTCCTGCATACAAAAATTCGTTGCATATCCTTTCCCCCGAGTTAACGCTTCTAGCTTCACTTTCTTGCTTTGCGTAGTTCCCATTCAGGAAGTCTTTGCTTACCACACAAAACTCGACGAGAGGGCGGAATCAGCACGGAAAGGAGGAACCTTATCCGGTCGTTCCAGCTTCCAATTTCATGGCGAATTGCATTTCATTGGCTTAAACGGTTACACCATTGGCATTCCGCCGTCATCAAAGGGTAGCTGATGTAGGCAGCGAGCCTTCCTTTATCCCCGGCTGCGACGTCTTCTGTCGGAACACCCGCTCCTCCGGCTGCGCCTCCGCCTCCAGTTCTTGGCGCCACGAGCGGCCATTCAGGGAACTACTGTGAGAGCCTGCCGTCCGTCCTGTCGACTTCACTCGCTGTAAAGCTTTCTGTTATTCCAGCTGATTACCATGTTTATCAAGGAATCTGAAGTCATAGATAGTTACCGTTATGTCTTTTACAAAATGTGGATCGGCTTTAATTTTTTAGCTTTAGTATTACTTTAGAGATAATAACGTATCGATGAATTAGATAATACCAGGGACTTCTTTCTGCAGGCGCAGTGGGAGTAGATTTTCATGCTGTGGCGTAAACAGAACTTTTCATTAAGGTAAGCAGAAACAAAAGAATGAAACGTCGTTATTAAATATGAAATTACCTTACTAGCGAATTCGTTGATCACCGGGTCGTAAAACTTAAACATCGGCTGCCACAGATCCTTTTCATCTGGTAGTGGAGCTACGTTTGTAAGCAGTTTTTGAGTTTGATTTTGCGAACGACATAAATAGTTTTTTTCTACATTTGACAATAAGCTTCAAAACAAATCATCAGCACTTTATGACGCATTTCTCCAGGAATATACGCAACAACCAGCTGTGATCTTAAACAGGAAAAACAAAAACTAATCCATAGCAAACTTTTAGCAACTGTAGTGTAATTTCAGGGTAATACTGTTTACCTTCTTGCATCGACTCTGCCATTGAGCAATTACTCAGAGGAATTGTTCTTTCGAAAAAGGTTCTTATTTTCTCTCTACTTTCTCATTCCGTCGCTCTGCTGTTGTTTTTGCTCTTGGATCAAGATTCTTCCCCATATATTCTCTTCTTCTCGAAAACCTTTAAAGCTTTACATCTTTCTTCTAAATATTTCTCTTTTTTAAAATATCTTATTCTGTTACGTTGATCTCTCCTAAGTCTTTTTAGGTGTCTTTCATCTATTCTTTTTTCAATTTTTTATTGAATATTATAATGTTGTTTTAGTTAATCTGTTGTCTCCCATTCTTTTCATTACGGCTAAGGAAACCCACCCACCTCCTTTGCATTGTGTCTAAGAGTGTGGGAGTTCTTTGACAGAGTTCTTTTATTGTGACGCTTTGCCAGGCACTGTTATAGAAATACGACTACTATGCGAGAAGCGATAACTGTGTTTTGTTTCCGAATACTAGTGTTCAGTACGACAAAACGCCTCTGATGTGGCGGCAGCTAGTGTTGGATAAGCTTTCTAATTATTGTAAACTAGAACCTGAATAATCTGAATGTTTAGATTTGACTGCAGCTTAGTCGATCAGAAAATAAAAACTAGACTGCATAACGACTTTGAAACTCTAACATTCCATGAAACTAGTACCTATGTTTTATTAACCACGGTAGAATTACTATTAGTATTTCTTACGTACTTCGGTAAATAATTCTCTGGTACACACTGATCACCAGAACGTTACGACCACCTACCTAATAGCTGGAATGTCCAAGTTTGTTTGACACGGACAACAGCGGCGACGCGACGTGACATGGAAGCAATGAGACCTTGGTAGGTTAGTGGAGGAAGTTGGCACCACATTTGCACACAAGGGTCACCTAATTCCCGTAAACTCCAGGGGGGGGGGGGGGGGGGAGATGAGCTCTGACGCCACATTCACGCACATCCCGGATGTTTTCTATTGGGTTCAGATCTGGCCAGCACTTCAGTTGGGAGTCCCCAGTTTTCCTCGAACGACTCCATCACGCTCTTGGTCTTGTGACGTGGTGCATTTGAAAAAATGCCACTGCTGTCTGGAAACAAAATAGTCATGGAGGGGTGTACGTGGTCTGGTCTGCAACCAGTGTACCATACTCCTTGGTCATCATGGCGCCTTGCACGAGCTCAACTAGACCCATGGATGCCCGCGTCAATGTTCCCCAGGGCATAATAGAGCCGCCTCCAGCGTGTCTCCGTCCCGCAGTCCAGGCGCCAACGGGCTGTTCACCTAGAAGATGACAGATTCGCACCCTCCAACAGCCACGATGAGGAAGGTATGGGGATTTGTCAAACCATGCAACGCTCAGCCACTGCGCCAAAGTCCAGCGCCGATGGTCACGTACTCATTTCCTTCGTAGTTACTGATGGTGTTGTATTAACGTTTGCATATGCATGGGTCGTTGGCTGCGAATGCCCATCGTTAGAAGTGTTTGGTGAACTGTGTTTTCAGACACACCTGTACTCTGCCCAGCATTCAAGTCCGATGTCTGTTCTGCCGCAGCTCGCCGTCTGTATTGTTTTGCCAGTCTGCCCAGCCTACGACGTCCGACGTCTGTTATGAGGTGTGGCTGCCCAACCCCACAACGTTTGGACGTGATTTCACCTTGGTTTTGCCACGTGTTGAATATACTCACCACAGCACTTCTCGAATGCTCGACAAGTCGTGCACTTTCCGAAGTGCTCGAGTCTAACCTCCGCGCCATGAGAATTTGTCCTCGCTCAAACAGACAGATAAAGCGCCTTCCCCATTCCACACACGGACAGCACGCACACTGATACTATACGCACCGTGCGTGTGTCTGACTAGCAGTCATTCCTTGCCAGAGGACTCTGCTATTACCTGGACGGGTTTATATCGATAGAGCTCGGTGGTACTAACTTTCTGGCTGATCAGTGTAGATAAGCTCGCACAGTGGATCCTTTTGTTGATTTCACAGTTACGTTACTTTAACATCCATTCCGCATAACTATGTTCGGAATCGGAGGTTGAACCTTTGTCATGAAATCTAATTCTCATTTGTTCTAATTAGTCGACTCAACAAACGCTAAAGGTTTAGTTAAACTTAAGCAACACTTGTCGCATAAATGGGCCATCAGAAATAGGGTTCATAAAACGGCCCTTGTGTCTTTTGTAATTCCTAATTGCGAATAGAACGCAAACGATGACAGAGGTGTTTGAACTATATGTGCAAGTGTCTCTGAAATCTAAGTCGTTCGACAGTCAAAGATATGGAAATCGCGAAAAAAACGGTCGAAATAAGATGATGTGTTATACTTACTTACCGCTTAATTTGCACCGGCTGTTTTAACCCATTGTCCGTCCCAGAACTTTTCCAAGATTTCTTCTCACTTTTCATCTCAACTTTTTTCTACTTCTGCTACTTTAAGTGTAGGAATACACTCTGTCACGTCGAGTGCTTTGCGTCTGCGATTTATATTAACCAAAATTATATACATTTAAAAGTTCCAATGAGACCGAGAGCATAAGAAGCTTTATCTATCTTGTAACTGCCCTGTCACATGGTCAAAAATTTTATAAAAGATTTTTCTAATTTTTTTTTTCCAACTTCATAACAGCATCATACCTATGACGTTTAGTTACTCGTTCAACCGCGTGTTGATCATGAATGTCTCTTTACGATATCTTTTCAACCCTGTCAAGCTTGGTCTCCAACATTTGATGGATTTCATTAATTTTCGTTAGTCATTAGCCAATGTCCTGAGGTGTTGCTTGCAATATATCAAATAACGGGCCAGTGAGAGCGAAAATATCTGTAAAAGTATGTAGACAGAAATTCTAACTGATAGCTTCCATCGTGATTTCAAATCCATGAGCAGAAGCATAAGGTTTCTTCGTCCCACTTAACTGTGTCCAATACGTTTTGAAAAGTGAAATCAGTAGACTGTGATACAAGGTTGCCACAAAACGAGATGAGAATTATAGGACACTGTAGGCACCTCAGGCAACAGTTCCTTTACTCCCTCATCCGGTTCTTTTGGCTGTCTTTGGAAAAGAGTAGCAAGAAAATTCAAAGTGAGGGAAAAAACTCTGCCTTATTTCATCTTGGATGCAGCTTATGCTTAGCTATAATTCAATCGATGTTAGTAACTGTGAAGTAACGTTGCGGGAGAAAACGTGTTTATCAATCTTACTTTCGACCTATTTAAATGACCAGCCGTAACTGCAGCTCCACTGTAACTCTCAACACGTCCATGAATTTTGAAAACCTTTCAGGGATTTCACCAACAGCTCTGTCATAGCGAAAAACTGAGGAGACCTGCAAAATAACATACATCAGTTGCTTCATCCAGAAAATCTGAGAAAAATTTCGATTCACTTATCTTCTTTCCTGTTTTGTTCATGAGCGTGTTTAAAAAGAAGCAGTGTAGTCATTCTGTATTGGATTTGAGAGTACTGTAAACACAGAAGAATGTTCTAAATGGTTTTCAGCTTATGTCATATTCAGTTAGTATAAATCAGTGAGTATGTATCAATATACGCGTACATAATTGCGTTTATATAGCTTTTGAATATTAACACATCCTGACAGCTACTCATTGCTGTTGTGAAGTTGCATACAGAACCGTCGTATGCAAATTTTCTATTTAAAATGCGCTATTCGGTTGTAAGTCTACCAAATGTAAACATGTTCTTCTTCTATTGGAACTTGGGGCCAGCAGCGTTGTGCAGTAGAGTGTCGTTTACACTGGTACTGTCCTACTTATATTTCAACGATTTCGCCTCTCAGTGGTACGATGCGCAATGATTTTGGCTGCTTACTTCCCCATCAACAGCAGTATACATAAGCGATGCTTGCGATTTCAAGAAGCTTCCCACCTTACGTTACTGATCTTTATTTCTTAACCATCAGTTTTCTTATTGTCTCATGCCATCCTCTTTCCGTTTCTCTTTTTCTTAGACCTTTAATATACTTGTACTTAATATACGTGACGTTTTTAAAATAAGTCAAAGTGTCTCATGTACCTTGTGACAAGTGTTCTCGGCAATCTTGTTTTCAGATGATATATTTACAAACGTATCTGTGATATTTACATGACAGATTAGGCATTTTGGACAGGCTTTCCGTTAACAAATCTGTACTCTCTGATTTTAATGTTTTGATTGAGCAACTGTTTGTAATTGAAGTATTAGTCAGGTATATTCGGTACTGCCGGCCGGTGTGGCCGTGCGGTTCTAGGCTCTTCAGTATGGAACCGCGTGACCGATACGGTCGCAGGTTCGAATCCTGCCTCGGGCATGGATGTGTGTGATGTCCTTAGGTTAGTTAGGTTTAAGTTGTTCTTAGTTCTAGGGGACTGATGACAACAGATGTTAAGTCTCATAGTGTTCAGAGCCATTTGAACCATTTTTATATTCGGTACTCTTCGTTTTGTAAATTTCATACTTATTTCTAAATCTCTACTTATTTTCAGATGTTATGGAATTTTCATTCATATTTACCTGCTTCATGAAGTACTTTATGTTGAAATACTTCTCACATGTGTTTTAGTGATTGTCTTTTTTACGTACGGAACTAAGTGTTGCCTCATAATACAGTCAGAAAGATACCAGATCGAAAGGACCTGTAACTAAACCGGGACTAATTCATACTCTGTTGACTTCACACACGTTAGTCAGAAGGGTATCACGCGTAACTTGGAATGAAACCGCCACTGGCTCTTCTGAGACTCTTATCACAAACAGAAATAATCGTGCTATAGACAGAATCTGTAGTTCTTACAACAGTGTGCAAAAAACTATAACTGAGCAGACCAGATCTGAACTGATGGCTGCCTGTTTTACCTTTCAGTTCCTAATTGTATGGGTACTGATTTTATATTATCATATTATAATAGTGCACTACTACCATTTTCAGTTGATGATGGGACAGTTCATCAGCTATTTATAACGTGATTCACTGTCTCCAACATTTTTATTTCGTATTTTTCCATCGGTGGCTCTACAGGTAATCTTGAATGTCAGGTTCTGTCATGGTGGCCTGGTTTCTTGTTCCACTATTATGTCCTTTTATTTTATAGATGAGTACCTTTCACATTTTGTAACTATTTTTCATTCTTACAATGTAACCTTGATAATCGGTTTTATGGTCATAAGCTAGATTAGTTAATAGTTCCTAAGAAAATTAATCTGGTTTGTAGGAATGCAGTCGTGACTCTGTGGAAGCGAAGACAATTTTGATCTTTGCGTTGCCTACATAAAAGGAAATGGGGAAACATATGGCCTCACCAGGCACCATCTCTCTCAAGCCACCACCACCTCCCCACACCCCCTTGACTCACCACTGACTTCTTCTGAGCCATGCTCCTGCCCCTCCCTGTACTGTCCATCTCCCCACTCCACTCCTCCAATCACGGCCCAGTATTTCACTAGCCATTAAAACGAAATAGCCAGTTCTTAGTATGTACCTTATAGCTATCATCTTGTCAGCACTCGCTGAAACGACACAGCTTTGTCGGCAAACACAAAACACACACGTTTTGTTCTGTCAGTAAAATCCGTAATTTACCAACTATTAAAATGAAACACCCAATCCCAACGTACCCCAGGTCCATCCATCTCGTTCTCTGAACTGCACTTGACGGGGATCAAAGTTTGTACTTCGTACCCCACTTGATTCGAGACAAAATGGACTCTTAGATTTAAAATCATAATGTCGTTCCATGTCTAAATTGTCTTTATTATTGTTCAATAACAGTACAAAACACATTGGGTTCTCTTTATTTACACCAGTGTAAATTGCAGGTTAATGTCCAGTTGATGTCTAAAACAAGACGGTGGATCCCAAATTAAGTGTCACAATCTTAGTTACACATCTAAGTTATAGGTAACATTTACCAGAATATGTGTATATCACATTTCCATTTTAATTGCACTTGAGTCTTCGTTGCTGGTAGTTTATCACCTGACAGCTATAGAAGTTGTTCAGTATTGCTCCACTTCACCAAGTACCACTTTACAGGAGAGGAAGATATTGCACCATCTGGTACACTAAAAATTACTATAGACATTATTGACTGCCTACTATGGCTTTTGAATATTTGTGATATAAGTTCTACTTGAGAATATTTTTCACTAGAAGTGCAAAATCGAATTTTCATCACCTGACCAAGCAACATTTCAAAAGGGGAAGAAGCAATACAGCTCCGAACAATAACTAACAGCCATACAACAATGAAACGTTCAACAGGTACACATTAAACACAGACATGTGCAGGTATGCAAACCGTATTTCGCTCCGACACACAATTGGCGCGAAATTACGAATGTTGCGGAACTTTTTTTCTTGTTGTACTGTAATTATGCACATTATTGTTCCTTTGAAGTTCAGTGGATTATTTACAATAAACGTCTTTAGGGAATAAATACACTGTGAGGCAGTAGTTGAAATGTCTATTTGCTCTAACAAGTGTCTACGTGATGATCATGGGTGTGCACCCATGTTATTCTTATGGTACGTTTTTGAACAATGAATGCTCTCTTTCTTAGTGATGAGTTCAAATGGTTCAAATGGCTCTGAGCACTATGGGGTTTGACTTCTGAGGTCATCAATCCCCTAGAACTTAGAACTACTTAAACCTCACTAACCAAAGGACATCACACACAGCCATGCCCGAGGCTGAATTCGAACCTGCGACCGTAGCGGTCGCGCGGTTCCAGACTGTAGCGCCTAGAACCGCTCGGCCACCTTGGCCGGCCTAGTGATGAGTTACCCCAGATCATTGAGTGAAAATACACAAAGTATGTCTGCTTATTGATTTGTCTCTCCCCAACGTTTGCAATGATCTGTAGTGCAAATGTGGCTGAACTAAGTTGTCTAAGAAATTTCAAAATGTTGTTTTCTTTATTTTAAATTCGTGTCGATATAGACACATAAGGCTTTTGAAGTTTACACTCCATTCATTATTTCCTCATTAATTTAAAAACCTAAACTGCTTTAAGTACAGTGGGTATGAGGCTTTGAAGGTCTACGGAAAAGAGAAAATTCTGTGGTAAAAAAGGGGAAGCATCTTGAAACATATAATTCCCACTGATTATATGGAAATCGTTCTTTACGTGGAGACACTGGCCGAAGAATCGGTCGAACGTAATATGTCGTACGGTAAGAGGTAAACACAACCATTACAGTGATCTATGCGGATAACTATCGCCGATAGGACAAGTTTCCTTCCTGCGAAGTACGTAACCGTAAATACTGCATCTGCAAATGTCTCGTCGCATCATAAAGCAAGCTTTATGTTCTACAATCGTAAAGGGGAACTCTTTGTTTTCAAGATAGCTACCTGTTCCTATTAATTACAAAACTAATAAGCAACGCACATTTTCTGCCCTGATTTCGTCAATCTGCATAAATAAACGTTCCCTTACCTAGGCGCTATTTAGGTTCTCTTTGCTGTCTGCTATACGACTCTTTTAGAGAGCCGGTTCTCGTTTTAAAGTTATTGAGGCCATGCTTTTGTACATTATTTCACCGCCCTGATCTTTTCTGAAGGAACGAAACAAAAATCTACATCTACATCTACATCATACTCCATAAGCCACCTAATGGTGTGTGGCGGAGGGTACTTTCGGTACCACTATCTGATCCCTCCAACCAAGTTCCACTCGCGAATAGTGAATGGGAAGAACGATTGTCGGTAAACCTCTGTATTGGCTCTAATTTCTCGAATTTTCTCCTTGTGGTCAATACGCGAGATGTATGTGGGGGGAAGTAATATGTTGTCCGACTCATCGTGAAAACTGCTGTCCCGAAATTTCAGTAGTAAATCTCTCCGTGACGCACAACGCCCCTCTTGTAGCGTCTGCCAGTGGAGTTTGTTTAGTATCTCCGTAACGCTGTCTCGCCAGCTGAACGATCCCGTGACGAAACGCGCCATCTTCGTTGGATCTTCTCTATCTCCTCTATTAGTCCTATCTGATAGGGATTCCAGATACATGAACAATACTCAAGACTGGGGCGAACAAGTGTCTTATAAGCCGCTTCCTTCCTGGATGAGTTACATTTTCCTTAAAATTCTTCCGATGAATCTGACTCTTGTGTCTGCTTTTCCCACTATCTGTTTTATATGGTCATTCCACTTAAGGTTGCTCCAGATATTTATGCCTAGATATTTTACGGCAGTCGCTGCCTCCAGACGTTTGTCGTCAATAGTGTAGCTGTAGAGTAGTAAGTATAGTTTTTATCGCTAACGTAACTCTACAGTTATATTGTCTCTATCTTTTTGAATTTACATTTTACCATGTAACAGAAACGAAGCATAAAGTACCGCGAATGTCATCTAAGAAAAAACTTGTTGCTGACGTAATGTAGTACTGCATAATGTCAAGCAATTGAAAATGTGAGTAAGGTATTTAAACGTCTTCAGCGTACTGTATTTCGATAAACACATACACCAAACACAGGGTCTAGAGATCGCTGTTCCTAGCGCAGACCTGAAAACCCACTTTTTAAGAACGCGTCCTTCTGGAGACAATTCGAAACGTACGAGATAGCTGCATTCTTTATATTTCCTTGTCCTTCTTAAATGCTAGTAACTGTGCGGCTGCAGTCGTCTTTCGCAGCAATCTTTCGTGCCATTAGCCATGGGTTCAGGTTGGGATCCTCCATCACCACTGGTCTTACAAAGCACAAAACTAATGCGCATAGACAACATAGAGAATGCATCTGTGGAAGGTCTATTCACAAAACAAATTTATATTAATATACAAAGGTAAAAAAGTCTTCCCAAAAATCTCGAAAAGTTGTTGACCTATTTAATTCATTGTTGTTGTTGTTGTTGTGGTCTTCAGTCCTGAGACTGGCTTGATGCAGCTCTCCATGCTACTCTATCCTGTGCAAGCCTCTTCATCTCCCAGTACCTACTGCAACCTACATCCTTCTGAATCTGCTTAGTGTATTCATCTCTTGGTCTCCCTCTACGATTTTTACCCTCCACGCTGCCCTCCAATACTAAATTGTGATCCCTTGATGCCTCAGAACATGTCCTACCAACCGATCCCTTCTTCTGGTCAAGTTGTGCCACAAACTTCTCTTCTCCCCAATCCTATTCAATACTTCCTCATTAGTTATGTGGTCTACCCATCTAATCTTCAGCATTCTTCTGTAGCACCACATTTCGAAAGCTTCTATTCTCTTCTTGTCCAAACTATTTATCGTCCATGTTTCACTTCCATACATGGCTACACTCCATACAAATACTTTCAGAAATGACTTCCTGATACTTAAATCTATACTCGATGTTAACAAATTTCTCTTCTTCAGAAACGCTTTCCTTGCCATTGCCAGTCTACATTTTATATCCTCTCTACTTCGACCATCATCAGTTATTTTGCTCCCCAAATAGCAAAACTCCTTTACTACTTTAAGTGTCTCATTTCCTAATCTAATTCCCTCAGCATCACCCGACTTAATTCGACTACATTCCATTATCCTCGTTTTGCTTTTGTTGATGTTCATCTTATACCCTCCTTTCAAGACACTGTCCATTCCATTCAAATGCTCTTCCAAGTTCTTTGCTGTCTCTGACAGAATCACAATGTCATCGGCGAACCTAAAGTTTTTATTTCTTCTCCATGAATTTTAATACCTACTCCGAATTTTTCTTTTGTTTCCTTTACTGCTTGCTCAATATACAGATTGAATAACATCGGGGAGAGGCTACAACCCTGTCTTACTCCCTTCCCAACCACAGCTTCCCTTTCATGTCCCTCGACTCTTTATAACTGCCATCTGCTTTCTGTACAAATTGTAAATAGCCTGCCGCTCCCTGTATTTTACCCCTGCCACCTTTAGAGTTTGAAAGAGAGTATTCCAGTCAACATTGTCAAAAGCTTTCTCTAAGTCTACAAATGCTAGAAACGTAGGTTTGCCTTTCCTTATTCTTTCTTCTAAGATAAGTCGTAAGGTCAGTATTGCCTCACGTGTTCCAGTGTTTCTGCGGAATCCAAACTGATCTTCCCCGAGGTCGGCTTCTACTAGTTTTTCCATTCGTCTGTAAAGAATTCGTGTTAGTATTTTGCAGCTGTGGCTTATTAAACTGATTGTTCGGTAATTTTCACATCTGTCAACACCTGCTGTCTTTGGGATTGGAATTATTATATTCTTCTTGAAGTCTGAGGGTATTTCGCCTGTTTCATACATCTTGCTCACCAGATGGTAGAATTTTGTCAGGACTGGCTCTCCCAAGGCCGTCAGTAGTTCCAATGGAATGTTGTCTACTCCGGGGGCCTTGTTTCGACTCAGATCTTTCAGAGCTCTGTCAAACTCTTCACGCAGTATCGTTTCTCCCATTTCATCTTCATCTACATTCTCTTCCATTTCCATAATATTGTCCTCAAGTACATCGCCCTTGTATAGACCCTCTATATACTCCTTCCACCTTTCTGCTTTCCCTTCTTTGCTTAGAACTGGGTTTCCATCTGAGCTCTTGATATTCATACAAGTCGTTCTCTTATCTCCAAAGGTCTCTTTAATTTTCCTGTAGGCAGTATCTATCTTACCCCTAGTGAGATAAGCCTCTACATCCTTACATTTGTCCTCTAGCCATCCCTGCTTAGCCATTTTGCACTTCCTGTCGATCTCATTTTTGAGACGTTTGTATTCCTTTTTGCCTGCTTCATTTACTGCATTTTTATATTTTCTCCTTTCATCAATTAAATTCAATATTTCTTTTGTTACCCAAGGATTTCTACTAGTCCTCGTCTTTTTACCTACTTGATCCTCTGCTGCCTTCACTACTTCATCCCTCGAAGCTACCCATTCTTCTTCTACTGTATTTCTTTCCCCCATTTCTGTCAATTGTTCCCTTATGCTCTCCCTGAAACTCTGTACAACCTCTGGTTCTTTCAGTTTATCCAGGTCCCATCACCTTAAATTCCCACCTTTTTGCAGTTTCTTCAGTTTCAATCTGCAGTTCATTACCAATAGATTGTGGTCAGAGTCCACTTATGCCCCTGGAAATGTCTTACAATTTAAAACCTGGTTCCTAAATCTCTGTCTTACCATTATATAATCTATCTGATACCTTTTAGTATCTCCAGGGTTCTTCCATGTATACAACCTTCTTTCATGGTTCTTAAACCAAGTGTTAGCTATGATTAAGTTGTGCTCTGTGCAAAATTCTACCAGGCGGCTTCCTCTTTCATTTCTTAGCCCCAATCCATATTCACCTACTACGTTTCCTTCTCTCCCTTTTCCTACACTCGAATTCCAGTCACCCATGACTATTAAATTTTCGTCTCCCTTCACTATCTGAATAATTTCTTTTATTTCATCATACATTTCTTCAATTTCTTCGTCATCTGCAGCGCTAGTTGGCATATAAACTTGTACTACTGTAGTTGATGTGGGCTTCGTATCTACCTTGGCCACAATAATGCGTTCACTATGCTGTTTGTAGTAGCTTACCCGCATTCCTATTTTCCTAATCATTATTAAACCTACTCCTGCATTACCCCTATTTGATTTTGTGTTTATAACCCTGTAGTCACCTGACCAGAAGTCTTGTTCCTCCTGCCACCGAACTTCACTAATTCCCACTATATCTAACTTTAACCTATCCATTTCCCTTTTTAAATTTTCTAACCTACCTGCCCGATTAAGGGATCTGACATTCCACGCTCCGATCCGTAGAACGCCAGTTTTCTTTCTCCTGATAACGACATCCTCTTGAGTAGTCCCCGCCCGGAGATCCGAATGGGGGACTATTTTACCTCCAGAATATTTTACCCAAGAGGACGCCATCATCATTTAATCATACAGTAAAGCTGCATGCCCTCGGAAAAAATTACGGCTGTAGTTTCCCCTTGCTTTCAGCCGTTCGCAGTACCAGCACAGCAAGGCCGTTTTGGTTATTGTTACAAGGCCAGATCAGTCAATTACCCAGACTGCAACTACTGAAAAGGCTGCTGCCCCTCTTCAGGAACCACCCGTTTGTCTGGCCTCTCAACAGATACCCCTCCGTTGTGGTTGCACCTACGGTACGGCTATCTGTATCGCTGAGGCACGCAAGCCTCCCCACCAACGGCAAGGTCCATGGTTCATGGGGGAATTTTTAATTCATATTCTTACTTAATACTCTCATATACATTCGGACGAACATGGGCTGTATATTTTTTAATATATTTATATGTAATATATAAAGTAAGCCTCTGTCAGCCATAATTTCGAAAAACTGTTGACTGATTTACCTCACATTGTTACACGATAATTCAGTAAACATTTTGACGGACGTAGACCATCTATTTATTTAAACAACATTGTGCAAATTTTCTTTTAAAACCTCACTGTGAAGAAGTAAATGCTGTGCTGTGTTGTGATCGTTTTCTTTCTCGAGCAGTCGCTTTTAACTACGATAGCAAGCCATTTAAAACATTAGACAAATGGTTTCTCCATTATGCAGCGTGGTCAGAAAGAGCAATAAGTGTTTGTAAGTGCATGGTAAGAGAGGTTGTGTTGACAAATAATTGTTAAGAAAAAAGTCGATCGTTGTGCAGTTTCCGAGTCATTTTGCATTGAAGTTAGCCAACCAGGTCGACGCGTGCGCACGTTCAAGCAGGCTACCAGAGGTGGCGTCGCTAAACATGTTCTTCGTTTGGTGAGCAGAAACTGAAAAATAAAAACCTCGGAAAGGCTTTCGACGTTAGCGAGGATCAAACCCGGAGCCATTCACCCTGGTAGGTGCTCGTTTGCGACTACTCGAAGAAGAGTTTCGGAATTCCAAGTGATACTCTGATTCCTTAAAAATATAGTACTGCACAGAGTGTAGTGGCAGCCGCCGATCCGAGAGGACGCCCAGCAGAGCAGCAGCAACAACACTTTTGTGATAAACTGTAAATTGATTTAGTCTTTGTTTTTTGTTCACGTGCTTCTGCAAAGAAGTGAACTGTTCGTGTGTATTCTACTGTGTAGATTAGTGGTTATAAAATTAATCGTAGTTTTTGTTTTTGCGTAAGTCTTGTGTATATCGTTGTGTAGGGCGGCTTCCTAGCGTAACTTTTCCGTGTAGAGAAATTTATTTCTGTTTAATAGCTTGCGATCTCAGAGTTCATTGAGAAATCTGCACACCAACTCTTACTGTTTCTTCATTCTCCTTTGGTATATTTTCAAACTCGGTTGCGCCATTTGAGAACTAATATCTATTTTATACACAGTACGATTTGGCTAGGGACTGTGCTTGTTGTGAGCGGACACAAGGAGAGTTGGCTGCTGTCCGTCAACAGCTGGAATCTGCGTTGGCTACCGTCGACATGCTTCTAGCTAATGCTCGAAGTTGCGGTGACGTCGGGGCGCCAGTGACGAGACCTGCGACGACTTTGGTGTCACTGGAATCCCCTGGTGGCCCAGACGTCTCTGCGGCTTCCGATACGCAACATCTGACCGGTCCGTCCTCACTCCAGAGTGGGTGGCAGACAGTGGTGAGTTGGCGTGTCACTGGGCGGAAGGCGAAAGAGGGAGCAGGCCGAGCGGCTGATTCCCCACGTCTTAGCAACAGGTACGAGGTGCTTCCCAGAGTTGATGATAACTCCGAGCCAGCACGGGATGCATCCCCTTTTGGGCCAGCGGTCGGTATTCCTGCCTGGTCCAAACAACTACAGACGGTGGGTATGCTAGTAATTGGGAGCTCCAATGTTAAGTGGGTGATGGAGCCCTGAGAGAGATAGCAGGCAAGGCGAGAAAGAGTTCCAGTGTGCATTCGATACTTTTGCCGGGAGGTCTCATCCGTGATATGGAGGAGGTCCTGCCGGCGGCTATCGAGCGCACTGGCTGCAACCGGCTGCATGTAATGGCACAAGTCGGCACGAATGACGCCTGCCGCTTGGGTTCTGAAGCCATCCTCGGCTCCTTTCCCCGGCTTTCTGATTTGTTGAAGGCAACTAGCAATGCACGCGGGTGCAATCTAAGCTGTCTATTTGTAGCATCGTACCCAGGGTTGTTCGCGGTCCTCTGGTCTGGAGCAGAGTGGAAGGTCTAACCCAGAGGCTCAGACGGCTCTGCGATGGTATCGGATGCGAATCTCTCCACCTCCGCTATCGGGTGCAGAATTGTAGGGTTCCCCTTAATAGGTCAGGCGTCCACTACACGCAGAAAGCGGCTAATAGGGTAGCGGAGTACGTGTGGCGTGCACATGGGGATTTTTTAGGTTAGAGGACCCCTCCCTTGGGATCAAACACGATTTGCCTGTTAAATCAGCTACAGCAACCTCAGAGAATCTTGGTCCTCGCAGACCAGAGATAAAAAAGATTAATATGATTTTAGTAAACTGCAGGAGCATCCAAGGAAAAGTCCCAGAATTAGTATCGCTTATTGAAGGTTATAATGCACAGATAGTATTGGGATCAGAAAGCTGGTTGAAGCCAGACGTCAATGACAACTAAATCCTAAGTTAAGACTGGAATGTTTATCGTAAGGATAGGCTGATCGCCAATGGTGGCGGCGTGTTTATTTACAGTAAAAAATTTGATGAAATCTCGAGGTTATCATGGATTGCGAATATGAATTAATCTGGGTGAATCTGAGTATCAAAGAACGGCCAAAAATGGTGAGCGGATGCTTTTATAGACCACCTGGTTCAGGATCTGTAGTTGTAGAGCACTTCAGACAGAGCCTGCAGAATATCATTAGTAATTTTCCTGATCATGTCGTTGTAATAGGGGGTGACTTCAACTTGCTGGTATTGGAAGTGTTTTGCCATTAAAACTGGTGCCAGAGACAGGGAATCGTGTGGCATTGTTCTGGATGTCTTGTCAGAAAATTACCTTGAGCAGATAGTTAGAGAACCAACTCGTGAGGGTAATGTCTTAAACCTCCTGGCAACAAACAGACCTAAACCTATCGAATCAGTTAACGTAGAGGAAGGTATCAGTGATGATAAGGCTGTGACAGCATCTATGACGACGGGTCCTACAAGGAATGTTAAGAAAGGTAGGAAGATATATTTTCTGAGCAAGGGTGACAGGATACAAATTTCTGAATATCTCAGCAATCAGTATATTCGGTGATGAGGACGAAGATGTGGAGAACAAATCGAAAAAATTCTAAGGTGTCGTTCAATATGCCCTAGACAAGTATGTTCCGAGTAAGGTTTCAATGGATGGGAAAGATCCAACATGGTTTAATAGCCGTGTTAGAAAAGCGTTACGTAAACAAAGAGCACTTCTCAGATTCAAGAGAAGTAAAAACCTAGCCGACAAACAAAAACTGAACGAAGCGAAAAAGAGCGTCAGGAGACCAATGAGAGAAGCGTTCAATGATTTCGAAACTAAGATGTTGTCAACCGATCTGACTAAAATCCCTAAGAGACTTTGATCGTATGTAAAATCAGTAAGTGGGTCAAAATCATTTATTCATTCTCTCAGCGACCACACCGGCACCGAAACGGAAGATAACAGAGAGAACGCCGCAATAATGAATTCGGTGTTCCGAAGTTACTTCACTGTGGAAGATGGTAACACTGTCGATTAGATTAGATTAGATTTTCGATCCATAGATCCGTGCTGAGGAGATCCTCGTGGATGTGGAACATGTCAATTTATTTTTTTTAAGCTGAAATAACAATACTAATAGTATGAATATATACAATACGTCATTTGTTTCTATTAAAAAATTCGTCAATGGAGTAGAAGGAGTTGGCCACTAGTAAGTCTTTCAGGCTCCTTTTAAACTGATCTTTATTTGTAACTAAATTTTTTATGTTTACGGGCAAATTATTGAAGATGAGTGTTCCTGAGTAGTGGACCCCTTTTTGAACTAAAGTAAGTGCTTTTAAGTCCTTGTGCAGATCATTTTTGTTCCTGGTATTGTATGTATGAACTGAGCTGTTTGTTGGAAAAAGAGATATATTATTTAGGACAAATTTCATTAATGAGTAAATGTACTGAGAGGCAGTAGTTAGTATACCCAGTTCTTTGAAGAGGTTTCTACAGGACGTCCGTGAATTTACTCTACAAATAATACGTATTACACGCTTTTGGACTCTGAAAACTTTTGTTTGACTTGTAGGGTTACCCCAAAATATTATACCATATGACATTATGGAATGAAAGTAGGCGAAGTATGCAAGCTTTTTCATTTTTATGTCGCCTCTGTCTGCTAACACTCGAATTGCAAATACAGATTTGTTAAGGCGTTTCTGCAGTTCTGTGGTGTGCTCTTCCCAACTGAATTTATTATCAAGTTGTAATCCCAGGAATTTAAGACTGTCAACCTCTTCTATCTGCTCTTCTTCGTATTTTATGCATATGGTGGGTGGAAACCTCTTACAGGTTCTGAATTGCATATAGTGAGTCTTTTCGTAGTTTTAATGTCTGTGAGTTGGCTTTAAACCATTTATTAATATCCATGAAAATATCATTAGCAGATCTTTCTAGAACTACACTTGACATACTATTTATTGCAATACTTGTGTCATCTGCAAACAAAACGAACTATGCTTCTGGCAGTGTAACTGATGAGAGATCATTAATGTACACAAGAAAAAGCAATGGCCCTAAGATGGATCCTTGTGGGACACCACATGTAATTTCTTCCCATTCTGATGATGACTGATGACTTAATTCACTAGTCCCTTGCACTGACACCCTTTGTTTCCTGTTAGTGAGGTATGACTTGAACCATTTTGCAGCACTGCCCGTGACACCATAGAATTCTAATTTACTTAAAAGGATGTTGTGGTTCACACAATCAAATGCCTTTGACAAATCACAGAAAATACCTGCTGCTTGTAATTTGTTATTTAATGAATTAAGTACATTTTCACTGTAGGTGTAAATAGCCTTCTCGATATCAGAACCCTTGAGAAATCCAAACTGTGTTCTTGATAATATGTTATTTGTGGTCAGATGGTTGAGCAGCTGCCTGTACATTACTTTTTCTAAAATTTTTGAGAATACTGGCAAAAGTTAAATCGGTCTGTAGTTTGATGGTATCTCTTTATCCCCTTTCTTGAATAGAGGCTTAACATCTGCATTATTGCAAATGGTAGCGAGCGAACAGCAGTTGAGAGTAGTCGGACGCAGTCTGGTGTGAATAGAAGCCACGTGTCAGGATAGGTCGCAGCCTGCCCTGACAGTGCTAATGGCACTAGAGGAGAGTTTTGTATTAATCGAGGATTTTTTTAATTTGCCTTTTTTGCTGTGTGTAGCTGTTGCTTGCTTTCCACTGGAGAGATTTTGTCAGATTTGTGTATGTATACATTCAATTAATATTCGTGTCTTTGTTGTGACCAGGTATGTGATTACTGATTAAAGGCAATTTTGTATAATTAAAGTTTTTAATCAAACTGTTCAAGGAAAAGAAATGTCTGAGTGAAGTTTGTCAGTGTGTGAATCGTCAATTTTCAGGATACAGTAAATTAAAAGCTTTTACTGATTCCTGTCCTTTTTATACCGCTTAAGGCCTGTTGACGAGCCCCTCCCGATCCTTTACTTTCTATAAAGAAGAAAAAGGGGAACAGTTGCATTAGTACAGTGACAATGAATTGCACTCTACATGGATCCCAGTACTTCTTTTCAATTATTTTAGCATGTTGCTGGAAGCAGAATACTCATACATGTGCAGCGGCAAGACGATTTAAGTTGTCTGTTGTGTGCGGAAGCATTATAGCATAATTCTTAGAGGTTGTTAGAGAGTATTTTAAAACTACTTACAGATACAAAAGAATTGATTTTTCGGGATTCGTAGAAATAGTAATCAGTTTCTGGTGTTTTTGGTCTCTATCAGATTACTGACAAAAAAATGGCTCTGAGCACTATGCGACTTAACTTCTGAGGTCATGAGTCGCCTAGAACTTAGAACTAATTAAACCTAACTAACCTAAGGACATCACACACATCCATGCCCGAGGCAGGATTCGAAGCTG
This sequence comes from Schistocerca nitens, assembly GCF_023898315.1. Taxonomy (NCBI): domain Eukaryota; kingdom Metazoa; phylum Arthropoda; class Insecta; order Orthoptera; family Acrididae; genus Schistocerca; species Schistocerca nitens. The sequence continues at coordinate 498,294,999 of NC_064619.1, read as the reverse complement.
CGACCGTAGCGGTCGCTCGGTTCCAGATTGTAGCGCCTAGAACCGCACGGCCACTCCGGCCGGCGATTACTGACATATCCGATAGTAGGATGGTCCAGAAAATGTTTGATTACTGACATGTCGGGTTAAGGGTTTAGGTAATACAAGTAAACAAGTTGTACGTTTACATATCAGATTCCATGATAACGATAATAAAGTTTCACTAGATAGCTTAGCAGTTTTTAGAAAAAAAGTATAAATAAGGGTAATATTCTCAGAGGCAGAGTTACACATTTACATACATCTGTTGCCATAATAATAATTTTTGGTAGAAAAATGTTCACCAGGATACTAATAATAATAATTTTGATAAGATAACTTTCAAGGTAGATGAGGTGCCACCAGGGCAGAGCGACTGGTATAGAAATGGAGGGACAGAACGGGAGTCTTCCCTTTGGCTAACAGTGTGCTTACTAGCTTAACGGTGAACCCAAGACCAGGAGAGGACAGGACAGCATTTTGTATGGACGGCCGGATAGCAACCAATCTGGTGCCACGCCATAGACCGCCAGAGCAGAGGACAATACACAGGGACACGACGGCGGTGTTAAGGCACAACAAACATACCAAAAACACCACTGACGGTGATGTAATTGTGTGGCTGATGGCCCTCCAAGCTGACATTAAGACAGTAGGACGTTTTTTATTCTTTTCAGTGTTTTCCCATGGTGGCGAAAACGCGCCAGTGGGAAAAAACTTGGTCAGGTGTTGGTAGGTGGTCTGTGACGTCGGTTCCGAGTCCCTCTTTTCAGACTGAGAGTGGCATTAAAGAAATTGATTGGGAGGGTATTTTTATGGAGCTGCTGGACATAGGATGAAAAACATTATAAAATTATAACAGTGGTCAGAGTTGGCGGTGAATCTGATGATTAGCTAGAAATATGAGGCGCACAGCAAACGGCTGCCAGGCTGGGAAGAGTGCGTTTTTTTAACTTTCAGCGACCAACGGTCGAAGGGAGGCTTATCGGAAACAGACTTTGGTGGGTCTCGATTGGTGGAGACAGAGCAATTTAGAGAAGGCACACTCGACTGCTGAAGACGAAGGGCCCCTCAAGTTACATTGCTGTGGTTCGACGCTGACTGCCTCCGCTTACGGTAAGAGCACTTTGGAGTGAGAGCATGACAGGGGTGAACAGGTGTGCGAACTTGATAAATTTTAGTGGTGTACCATCTATCGATCGCTCCGCCACATTATATACTTGTCTTCACTTGCTGTTATCCTCACACCTTGCAATCACTGCATACTTATCACCTAACTTCGCGATGTAATAACCGTGCTAGCGAATCGGCGTAACCAAATTGCTGCACCCATCCATCTCAGATTGTGGCCAAATATTGTTACTGTCATTAATCTATGTAATACTTGATTCGAAACTGTCTATAACGAATGTTTAACCCCCTTCAAGACTTAATATGCCAATTGTGGAACCCGTTATAAATGTTGTTGTTCACTGATTTTCCTTTCATAGCTAATGAAACTCATGTGCATATGTAGTAGTCACAGAACGTTAATCAAGACCCGCTCAAGATACTGTAATCAGGTCCCAAAAACTAATCGCATTTTATTAAATTTCATTGCACAGCTTACTGAATCAGCACGGGTTCCTGAGGAATGGTGTGTTTACTTATGTGTATTGATCAGATCAATCAACGGAAAAATCAGGCGACTCATGTGGTCCCGCAACAAAAAGATGAGCTGTTCTGTTTCCTTCTTCACAGACGGTTTTAACAGTAAACCTTTATAACAGGAAAGTTGTATTTATGTGTTATCGTATTATGACTGGAAGAGCCCGCCCGGCTAGCCGTGCCGTCTAACGCGCTGCTTCCCTAGCGGGAAGGCGTGCCGGTCCCAGGCACGAATCCGCCCGGCGGATTACTGTCGACGTTCGGAGTGCCGCCCAGCTTGTGGATGGTTTTTAAGGCGATTTTCCATCTACCTTGCCGAATGCGGGCTGGTTCCCCTTATTCCGCCTCGGTTACACTATTTCGGCAATTGCTGCGCAAACACTGTCTCCTCGTACGCGTACACCATAATTACTCTACAATGCAAACATCCGGGGTTTCACTCGTCTGGTATGAGACGTTCACGGAGGAAGGGTGGGGGGTGTCACTGTTAAGTTCTCACTTAAGCATAATAACACAAAACACACATTTGCAGTAAATACATGGTGTCAGCTTGAAAATGAGTTCAACACAGTCCGAATACCAGTCAAAAACTGCGCTTTCAGCTATCTTCAGTCTGTCGCACTTGCCCGCACAGGGCACATTTCTTGTTGGTCAGTGATAGATAATACTTCGTAAAAATTCAAATTAATGTTTGAGCTTGAATCTGGACTTAACTGAGATCATTTTTAAGGACCTGCTACTGTGGATAATGTAGTTGGAAACGTACATGAGTATTTAAACAGTAATTAATTTAAAAAATTATAAGTTTGACTCCATGCCAAGCAGTGAAATCACCACATGACACAGTTCCTACTCACACCTTCAGTCTCACCCTTTATGACCATCTGTTGTTTTGTGGGATGGCGAGTGCTATCAATATTAACTGTTTGCTGGATTACATCAGCGTGAACCATTCTATTTTGTATGATGAAATATCACCAAATGTGGGCTGACATGAGTGAAAATTCACACTACTATGCAATCTGAATAGCCCAGTACTATGAAATTGTACCCGTTTATAGATTAAACCTATGCGATATAGTGTCATTGTAGTTACTGTACTCCGAGATCCAGCAAGTGTGGAGGTCCCTCTCATAATCTATATACTAATGATCCCAATCGATTTAACCATTCAGTTTAAGCGAATCAAGGTTTTGTTTGCAGCAACAACGAAGAAGGCTCAAAATCGGCATTCAGATACGTTGGAATGAGACTGTTTCTTACCTATCACAGGTAGTTTAGAAGCCCAGTTCATCACCTTACCACTAGGTATCCAAGAAACCAACAATGTTGTAATTTCTGATCTTTTGTTATTTTATTACGTACAAAAAATTTTAAGAAAACCTTAAAACAGTAAAAAACAAAGGCGTCTTTATCATTTATATTCTATGTGATTTAGTACAGTTTGGAGTTACATACCTTCAGTGTGGGCGAAGACTCAACAAGTAGCCCAAATACGCGCTCTGATACAATTTCCAAAGGTACCCGAAATTGAGATATACATGCAATTCCCATATATACTTGTCAACTGCGAAGCATTGCCAGATACAGCAGTATATTATATTTGTTTTATTAATTGTAAAACAAATCAAAATATAGGGTGTCCAGTTAGTTCATTTCATTACACAATACACACTACCAGTTCTGATACCGTGAAAGGGAGAGATGCAACGGAAATGCGAGAACCCACAATTGAATTTCCGAAAATAAAGTGGAATGTGTAACATAGAAATGACGGTGAATGGTAGGAAAACGATTTTACGGGCAAGAGCATATGGGGCAGCTCTGTAACGCTTAGTGACTGTTTCGGAAATTCGAGAATACAGGAATCCGTCTTTAGCCGCTTACATTTCATTTAACATACACGATGCAGCTCATTTATAAGTTCTTAACCTACCTACTTAAAAATAAAAAAAAACATTGGTGGTTATAGAGCCGTTTCACACACTTGAGGTAAATATTATTTTATATTCATGATTACGTTACTAATGTTACATTATTGTATTTGCACTTGTTAATTATTTCAATACCCTTAGACATTGTCCACAAGGATATTAAATCATCTATTACATTACGACACTAGTATTTGCTAGTTAAATGTATCACGGAACTTTCTGCCGGATGTTGGGTACTTGTTCTACATACTGACATATTTTGTTACTTTTCGTTAGAATTATCTCTGTAAGGCTAGTGAAAGAAACTGGAGAGATTACTTTCATTTTGATTAAACAAAACAGATCCAGGAGCTAATGATTTATTAGTTTTACAAAGTTTTTTTTCAGTTCTTCAGCACCCGGGACGTCCTCATGACAAATCTCTCTGACTCAGCACAGTACCTCTGAACCGCGAGACGCCTTGATTCGTAGAGAGAACACTCAGTCTTGGTTTTAGCAATTAATAACCTCTGATGGTCAGAACAGGGCTGTCTCGAGGCCCTTCACCCGGAGTATTGCTATCCTACCGACGTGTACACCGCAATAGCCATAGGTAGGTTACAGGGCAACTGCTTCTTCATATTGTAAATGGGCAGCTGTTTCCCATTGAAAAAGAAGTCGAGGATCGGGAAGTGCTCCATACCCTCAGCACGAATTTTTATTTTGGGAAGAAGAAAATGTCACATGCCGTATGGTCTCCAAAGGATATTTATCCGATGTTAACACGAAACACGAAACTCTGGTTTGTGGGTGTGACGTCACGGCGACGGTTTTCACAACCGTGGTCTCTTCTAACGTATTTTCACGCACGGTGGCCGCCAACTAAAAAAACCGTAAGCATCGATTTTGTATTAGATGAAAACTGTCGTACCTTCTACAGACATGGAGATTCTTCACTGTTCCTCTGCGACGCTTAAACTTTTGTCTCAATGACGTAATGGTCCTATGGTTCTCCTCTGGACACACATGCATCGGCAGTATGTTGAAGTTCTGAGGAAATGTCCATTCAGTGTTGTTTCTGGTCATCTGTTATCAAATGAACCATAAACGTTGTTTTAGCTAGATACACGTTAAATTTTTCTGATAAAATCAAATCGCAGGATTCTCCGTTGCTACATAAAAAGTAAGTGCTCCGAAACGCATCTTACAACGTGTGGTGGAGAATGCGTCGTGTTTCACTGTCTTTCCTTCTTCTCTCGACCTCCTCCCTCCACTTCTCATAGCGCATTCGAGATGTTGAAGGACAAGAACGACATTTGATAGGCCTATGTATAAACTTCAACTTATCTTATTTTACCATGATAGCTGCCTGGTGAAGTTGGTGCAGTAAGATATGATATGTGGTTTGACTCTTCTTTTGTCCTGCGCTAATAGTAAGCCCTCTCTTCTATGGTAGAATCTGTCAGTTCAATTGGAAGGGCAACTCGGTAATATTCTTACGCTAAGTAAACCATCCTGTGACTTAATCTTTGTGAAATCTTTGTCAACCATCTCAGAATGCGGAACAGTACCAAATACATAACCGAACAAGGCTGTTGTAGTGTACCTCCAGCATGTATCCCTTAAAATAAACAAAGACACTCTCTGCTCTTAACGTGCTATCCGTTACTGCCTAGGATCTTAACTCCACATTACTTGCGGAACTCAAGTTTACATAATCTTCGTTGTGGCGCGTGGTGAGTCGAAGTTCTTGAATAGTTTAAGTCCATAGGACAAAGCTTTACACAGTCTCTTTCAGTTAGTTGGTTGACCGTACGTAGCTATGTAGTAGGCCTATTGCCACTGTTGTGTACATAGTTCCGCGTAGTCAGCGCGTACACAACTTTCCCAATAGAGCGCGCCCCGCTAAGCACAACAGCGCAGGCGCAGCGCTCGTCCGTCTCCGCATAACGAGATGGCGCTGTCTTAGAGACGGACCAAATTCTGCTTCCGCCGATCCGCGTATTAATATGTAACGCAGCCAATGAGATTGCTGCTAACGTAGAACCTTTTCTCCTCGCGGATCAGACTCGCGCAGTGATACCTGAATGCTCGAGGTATTATAACGAGTGTACAGACCTCCGATTAGTCAGTCTGCATTTGTCTGCATAAGTCTGTACCAGTCTGCATTAGTCTGTACCAGTCTATAGTCAAGTTTCAGTCTGCACCTAATAAGATTACTATATTCCTGTACATAGCCATGAAGAGATATGTATAGACACTTTGTCAAGTATCAGAGATATGTGACAATAAGATTAACGTACCAAGACCAAAGGAACTTCAGATTGTCAATTGTAAATAGCATCCAGAACCAAGTTATTTTTATGCTGACACTCGGCCCTCTTTGTTAGAGCGACAAGTCAAATAATCTGATGGTGTGTGTACCGAAGGTCTTACAGTACGCACACCACAGCCACATACAAGATATTTATGCAATTATAGCTTCCTGTTGCAGATTATTATCACGTTATTTATTTCTTCTAAGCGAATTTAATACACTTGCAGGTCATTTTTCTTAATGAGAAGAGGTCTGAATCTAACTTCATAACTTTTCTATCAATGTTCAACTCAGATTTTGCCGAAAAATGAGAGAAGACTCGAACATCATTCTGCTAAAGTCGATACATGCACATTCGATAGCTTTTACTGTTATTAGTTATTGAAGCTCCTCTTTACAACATTTCTTCTTCTTCTTTTCTCCTTCTTCTTCGTCATCCTTTTTCCCGTGGCGAAAGCCTGTTTTCTTCACTACTCCTCACCCTTCCCTGAGGTTGTCGCGCCATCTTTTCCTTGGAGGGCCAATATCTCTTTTACCAACAGATAATTTATTTTGTACTAACTTCACAATCTTCCGTTCGTCCTCCCTGTTTTTTCTTCATTCCGTTCATGCTCTCTCTTATATACCCACTCATTAATGGAGTACACTTTACATCCATTTCTAATCCTTTCACTTGTCTCGCAGCGTCTTCCCTGTAATGCTTTCCCCAATTTTCATATCTGTGGTTTCCAAAAGTCTTTTTATTTTTGATGTTTCCGGTCTTGGCCCAGCGCTGTATGTCATAATTGGTTTCACTATTGTTTTGTATATTCTTATCTTTGCGTCTTTTCCACTATGCTTGATTTTCCAAATAGTATCACTTAAACACCCTGCCACGTTATTTGCTTTTGCTACTTCTTCTCTAACTTCCTTTTCGACATTTCCACTGCTAGAAATACTTAAATGACGTTACCAGCTGAATAATATTTCCATCAGCTTCCAGTTTACATCTAACTGGTTCTACATATGTGGTCATACAAGTCGTTTTTTGAGTGGATACGACCATATTTAGGTTTTTGGCTGCCACGTTAAATATATACAAAAGTTTCTGCAGGTTATCTTCATTGTTTGCCAACAGAATAGCATCGTCAGCGTAATAAACGATTTTTATTTCTTCGTCCCGCACTGTATAACCACTACCAACCAATACCTTTTTATCACCTCATTAATGGCTGTATTAAAGAGTAGAGGGTTCAAAGAGTCACCTTCTCTAATACCACTATTAACTGATATGCAGCTAGTTACCCTGGAACCAATTTTCGGCTGGGTTTAGTTGTTGGAATAACTGTATTCAATTGTTTTTATTAAGTTAGAAGGAATACCTCGATTTCAGAGCAGGTTTATATCTGTTAACTGAATATTTCTGCTTGCAGTAAATTTAACTGAGTGCGTGATATCGATCTCAAAAAGAAGTGATATTTCTGTCTCTCATTCTTTTCCCATCAAATAAGACGGATTGTATGCTACTCAACTCCTGTATATTGGAATCCGAGCGTAATAATGCTTACCACACTACTCTAGAGTAAAAGTTTAAATGTTATTATTTTCATTCACTCATAAATACCGTTCACAAAACAATACTTATTCCTGTTTCATGTCATATTCAATTCAAATAGCCGTCCTGAATGATAATCTCTCGTGTAACTAACGCTGCCTTCTAGTATTTAATCTCACATTCAATGTTGCAATACGTCGTTACTGAACACATTTATAAGTGACATACACAACACCAAATACATTATACACACTTTTTAATGAACACACTAGTGATCTTAACGAGATCTAATAAGGAAATGATACAAAATTAACATTTTTTAAATTTTATTTCATGATACAATAATGTCAAAGTGTGTTTAATCACAATGTCGCACAGTAACTCTCCCTCTAGCTGTCCGTCTTCCGTCTTCGTATACTGATCTGCACTTACACTCACTTTGTCAGGAGATCATCTCTGGACCACTTCGTCAGGAACTCTTTATCTTGACATGCACCAGACAAAATAAAGCACACGAATTGTACATAACAATTTACAGTACAATGCTGTACTGAGCAAGAAATAATTTCAGCTCATGTGACGTCGGTCAGGTTAAAAAAAGGCCCTAGTGTAGCAGTCAATAAAATTTAAACACCATTCCACCATTGTGTGGTAACAGGACGAGCAACTCATATTTTATCGTTATTTATTCAGGTTTCTGTCACAGTTGCGTACAATTTATTGATGGCGACTGGTTTAGAACATTAACATACGTTCTCAAACGACAGCCCGCATTTCAAGTGTTTCTGAAAGCGCAGTTCCAACTTAGATAGTTACGAGATATCTTCGCAAAATAAATCTCCATGTTAAACGCCGTATAACCACAAAGCAGAAGTGCTACACTGAGGTGACAAAGTTCAAATGGTTCAAATGGCTCTGAGCACTATGGGACTTAACATCTGAGGTCATCAGTCCCCTAGAACTTAGAACTACTTAAACCTAACTAACCTAAGGACAGCACACACATCCTTGCCCGAGGCAGGATTCGAACCTGTGACCGTAGCAGTCGCGTTGTTCCAGACTGAAGCGCCTAGAACCGCTCGGCCACACCGGCCGGCAGGGTACCTTCCTAATAGCGTGTCGGACCTCCTTTTGCTCGTCGTAGTGCAGTAACCCGACGTGGTATGGACTCGACAAGTAGTTGGAAGTCCCCTGCAGAAATACTGAGCAGTGCGAAACTGTTGCCGGTGCAGGATTCTGTGCACGATCTGACCCCCCGATTTTGTCCCATAAATGTTCGATGGGATTCATGTTAGGCAGTCTGGCTTACCAGACCATTCACTCGAGTTGTCCAGAATGTTCTTCAAACCAGTCGCGAACATTTGTGGCCCAGTGACATGACGCGTCGTTGTTACGGAATATGAAATACACGAACGGTTCAATTCGACTAGAGTACCCAGTCCACTCCACGTAAACACAGCTCACGCCATTCTGGAGGTCCACCCACATAGCTGAGTGGTCAGCGCTACGGAATGCCGTGCAAAGGGGCCCGGGTTTGATTCTCGGCTGCGTCGGAGATTTTCTCCGCTCATAGACTGGGTGTTGTGTTGTCCTCATCATTATCATCATCTCATCCGCATCGACGCGCAAGTCGCCGACGTGGCGTAACTCAATGGACTTGCACCAAGCGACCGGAGTACCCGACGGGAGGCCGTAGCCACATAACATTTGCATTTTACCATTATGGAGCCACTACCAATTTGGGCAATACCTTATTGACAACTTGAATCCATGGCTTCATGGTGACTGTGCCACACTCAGACCCTACCATTAGGTCTTACCAACTGAAATAGGGACTCCTCTGACCAGGCCACGGTTCTTCAGTTGTTTAGGGTCCAACCACTATGATCACGAGCCGAGGAGAGGCGCTGCAAGCGCCGTCGTGCTGCTAGCAAAGACACCCGCGTCGGTCGTCAGGTTCCGTAGTCCATTAACATCAAATTTCATCGCACTGTCCTAACGGATACGTTTTTCGTACACCCCATATTGATTAATGCAGTTATCACACGCAGTGTTGCTTGTCTGTTAGCACTGACAACCCTACGTTAATGCCGCCCCGCTCGGTCGTTATGTGAAGGCTATCGACCACTCCGTTGTCCATGGTGAGAGGTGATATCTGAAATTTTGTATTCTCGGTTCATTCTTGTCACTGTGGATCTTGAATTACTGAATTCCCTAACGATTTCCAAAACGGGATGTCCCATACGTCTAACTGCAACTACCATTCCTCGTTCAGATTCTGTCGATTCCCGTCATGCGGCCGCAATCACGTCGGAAGTCATTTCACGTGAATCACCTGAGTGGGAATGACAGCTCCGCCAACGCACGGCCATTTTGTACCTTTAAACTGTCGCCATCTTCATATGTACATATTGCTATCGCATGAGATCGGTCACCTCAGTGATTATTCAAAGGTAGTGCTGACCTTTAGTGTAAGTTAGTCTGTTGAATGTACCACTTTTGTATTAAGGTCATGCAACATTTGTCGTGCATATCTGTTTTATGAAGATGTCTCGTAAGTGTATCGGTGGAACAGCGATCTAACATTTGAAACGAAAGTTCTGGGTTGAAAGTAAATGTTCGAAATTAATCACAATCAGGATTGCAATTGTGACAGAAGCTTGAATAAATAATAAACTCAAGTTTCCTTCATGGATAAATTTCGGTACTTCCTTAACGTGTGTGTAGATGAAAAACTGCTCAGTGCTATGTCGTCGGAAATTTTCTCATAGCAACCACGACAGTAATGTGTGAGCCTGAGAAATTAAAAGAAGAAACTAAAATTGTGTGTGTCCCAGACACGTTACAAAGACCCTCTGCTGCAACAGATTACTATCAGGGGATTCTCTACGGACGATCGCATTTAAAATGGTAGGACGAATATAATATTCTCTTTGATTTACTATTTAAGCAATGCCGCAAATAATTCTGAAAAGGATTGGGTGAATACAAAGCGACAATAAATAATTGATATAGAAAAGCCACTGTGTGTTAGAGACATAATTATCTTCAGACTGGAATAAACAAAAACAGAAAATGAAAACTCTAGCAGCGGAGACATAATTAATAGGAATGAAAAGTGAACGGTTACGGGCAGAACCGAAGCTGCGCGCAACGAAGTTAACAGCAGTTTCTGTGAAGATAAAAGTAATGGTCTTACCATCCAGAGTACAAATCCTAAACAGAAACATGTAAAGTGGACACAGAAAAGCTATACGTAAGACAGGATTTGTTTGTTTACATGACAGCGGGAACGCGTAGCGTGCTGCTTTGAGAGACAGTGAGTTAAGTGAGAAGTTGATGGAATACCCGCGTACCATTAATGATCATTAGTCGGAGATTGGTGAGAGTGAATATGGTTGTAGGGGGTTTCTCACATTCGTTTGGGCAAAGTCTAATCTATTCCTCGGTCTCAACGGTACAAAATACGATGTACAAGTCAGGTTAAACGTCAGTGGAGAGGGGGGGGGGGGCGATGGAGGATGGGAGGTTGAGTTCGATGACTCCGTCTTGGGCGTGACACGAAATTAAAAAGTAAGTTGATGTGGAAGTGAATCAACTGCTCCTTTTTCAAGGAAAGCGTACCGGCATTCACCTACTCTGGTTCAGCAAAATCATAGAAAACCTTAATCTAGACGCCTAGAGTGGGATTTCAACCACGCGTCTTCTGAACGCATGTCTAGTGCTCTGCCACTGCACCACAATGCTTGATATAGCAAGACAACGAGAAGATATAATTTTCGAAGTATTAAGCCTGAGTTGCAGTCATTTGAGTAAAATATTCAACTTTTTACTCGGAAGCGAATTAAACTATCATGTTTCCCATTAAGATACTTAACTAGCCTTGGGAGATGACTTTTTTTGTGGATAAACAAGTATGTTTCGCATTGTATTTTCATACAATAACTTTATTAAGTACCACCAGTAAAATTCTAACACTTTTATTTCTATATTTTAATTTTTTATATATTTTACGACAGAGTCTGAAAGTGCTTACCGTTTTTCAAAAAATGTTCAAATGTGTGTGTAATGTTATGGGTCTTAACTGCTAAGGTCATCAGTCCCTAAGCTTACACATTACTTAACCTAAATTATCCTAAGGACAAACAAACACACCCATGCCCGAGGGAGGACTCGAACCTCCGCCGGGATCAGTCGCACAGTCCATGACTGCAGCGCCTAAGACCGCCCGGCTAATCCCGCGCGGCGCTGACCCTTTTTGGTCAGCCAGAGATCGTCTTCATTCTGCAGCCGGTTCCGTTGCGTTCTGAACATTAAAAGTAAAGAACAAAATAGTCAGTCACTTAATATCCACAGATAAAAATGTAAATGTAAATGTCGTGTGACTAGGGCCTCCAGTCGCGTAGACCGTTGGCCGGGTGCAAGTCTTTCTATTTGACGCCACTTCGGCGACTTGCGAGTCGATGGGGATGAAATGATGATGATTAGGACAACACAACACTCAGTCCCAGAGCGGAGAAAATCTCCTACCCACCCGGGAATCCTACCCGGGCCCTTAGGAGTGACATTCTGCCGCGTTGACCACTCAGCTACCGGGGGGGGGGGGGGGGCGGACTATCCACAGATAGTACGTTATTTACTACAAATCCCTCTAATGTGTATCTACAGCAGCTACAGCTCACTTTGACCTTGCAACTTTTGCTGAAAGTCATCACAGATCATCATGTGTACACCTATGTCATAACAAACCTTACCCCCTTTTATCAGTGATGTCATCATCCTTAGAAGTGACATCATAATCCTTATCAATGATGTCATCAAGTCATACCATCTTTCCAATCCCCCTTCCATCTCCTCCCCAGCTATGTTTTTCAGCGCCATTAAAATGAAACAGCTGATCAAAATCGAATATAATGGAACTAGATTGGTTCAAATGGCTCGGAGCACTACGGGACTTTACTTCTGAGGTCATCAGTCCCCTAGAACTTAGAACTACTTAAACCTAACTAACCTAAAGACATCACACACATGCATTCCCGAGGCAGGATTTGAAACTGCGACCGTAGCGGTCGCGCGGCTCCAGATTCTAGCGGCTAGAACCGCTCGGTACCCAGGCCGGACGAAACTAGATTCATTTTACTGATGGGATATTTAAAAAAATTTGAATTCAAGATGGCGGAACTAGCCCAGTTGTCCTTGTTCTATTACCTTTCCTTTATACCGTTGGTGCGTAAGTTGGCAGCAATTTCGCTTTCCATGTTGGTAGTCCGGTTGCTATGAGTTTAATTATCGATTGCCATTTTTTATTTGTAGTTCACTGTTGCTATATGAGTTTGCATATTGCCATTTTGTAATTTGAAGACAGTGAGTGGTACTATGAATGCTAGAAAACAGAGTGCCAAGTACAGAAATCGGAACATTTCAGAAAATCCTTCTGTTTGAGGTCTATAGAGGGGTGACAGCAGCGGAGGGAGCCAGAAAAGTTTATACCTTGTTTGAAAATAATGCCACAGTACAGATGACGGCAAGAAAATGATTTTAAGGAGGATCATTCTGACATTAGTGACTCTCCACGTTCAGGAAGGCCTTCAGGGTCTTCGGATTGTTTAAACATATTAATCTACAGTGACCCACATCAGTTTCCTCGAGAACTGGCAAATGTGGTGAACTGTGACTATTCCACCATCGTGCGATATTTTCAAGCAATGGGGAAGGTTCAAAAACTGGGTTCATAAATAGGGTGTGTGGGCGCCGCACGCTCTTAGCGAAAATCACAAAAAATCAGCTGGTGGCCATGCATCTCTGTTTGTTCGTATCAGTTGGCTTGTGAACAGCACCGACCATTCCTATTCTGAATCATTACTGGTGATGAGAAATGGTGCCTTTATTCTAACATAAGGAAACGACAGTAGCAGTTGAATTAAAAAAAAAGCAGCTGTTTCCCGCACAAATACCTGCTTACATCTACAAAATATGTTATGCATCTGGTGGAACAGCGACGGTGAGGTGTAGTGCGAATTATTTCCTTTACGTGTAGCCTTCGCTGCTGACATTTATTGTCAACAACTGAGACGTCTTGCAGACGCGGTCCAGGAACAACGACCAGGAAGATTGCGTGAAGTGATTCTACTCCACGATAACGTTCGCCCACATCCTGCTAGATTGAAAAAGGGAACTATGTAGGAGCTGGGCACAGACTTCATTCCGCATCCGCCTTATTCACCTGATTTTGTGCCCTCAGATTTTCAACTCTCCTGCTATCTACGGAACATCCTTTAAGGAACTTCTGTTTCGGTTGCAAATGCGCTCCGAACATGACTCGATGAGTTCTTCGCCTTAAAACCACACGACTTCTACAATCGCGGAATTGAAACGTTACCCCAGTGCTGGCAGGTTGTTGTAAATAGTGAAGAAGAATGTATTATTGATGACAAAAATCTCTTATGTGTATCTGTTGTGTTTACTGAACCTATGGAAAAATGCTACGAATTAATACACCAGCTCAACAATTGGGGCCGTGGTTTGCAATTGCTACTCTGAGATGAAAAAGTAAAATAGACAATACGCCTTTTCTATTGTGTATGTCAGTACTCTGAATACTAACTCCAGCGATGGACAAAGGCGACTTTCCACTGTTTCACTGTTGCCAATCTAAGCTGTGAGCGTTAAGCTTTCGACCTACTTATGAGTTTCTGAAATGAAATCATTACGGTAATCAAGGGAATACTTTTCTTTGTGTCTCGTTCATTTAGAATCGCCCTATACTCAAATGAGACAGCCATTTGCATAAAAATGGCATCATGTTTGAAAATACACAGTGAAAAATTACATAGCCTTTACATGAATAGAAGCCAAAGTCAAACATAAGCATCATTTCTCTGGAAGCCAAGAATATTTGTATACATATATGCACCTCTGTATTTAAGCAGTGTAACATCAAAGTGATGGGTGAAATAGTGTGAAGTTGCATTATTTCTATGAAAGTCAAATATATTTTCGTAAAATTACGTTCTGTATTTCGTACGCACACACACACACACACACATACACATACACATTGCTTTGTGAAGGCGATGATCATTTATTCAATGGATAATACTGAGTGGAACACTGATGATCATTTTACAGAGCGACCATCACTCACCTGCATACTGTTTGGTTCGACAGTCAACAGGGTGAGTGTCATGACTAGGGGTCTGAAATACCGAGCGGCTTGTTAGGCTCTGCGCCACGTATATGAAAACATTAAACACTTTCCTGGCAGACTACTCATAGTGTTTTATGCATAAATCTGTAAACAAACGCTAATCCTTCTCACTGGAGAATTAAATTGTTCAAATTTCGTAAACTATAGCTCCAAAGGTGAAAAAACTTTTTCGTAATTTCCGTCACTCGCGTTTTGAAAATGCGAATTTCTAATTCCATAACTCTGAAAGCACTATTTTCACCGTGTAAGTCGCCTTGCATAATTTAATTGGAAATTAGGTACCGTAATTGGAAAGACTGACAATGAATCGAAGCAGGTACTCATACTTGTATCTATGTAGACATGGGTCGAACTCGTTCATTCCCGTGAAGTACTTCATTCATTTCACTCTTTGCCGTGAAGCGTTCAAATGAAGTAGTTCATTCATGAAGTACGGAAGCCTGGCGAAGTTGCTCGCTTCGCCTCGCTCGTACAATAAAGCTTCGTAATACTTCATATTTTTACCAACAGATGGCCGAACTATGCGGTAACGTGCACGCAACGTTTTGCGTCTTACAGCGTCTGAGTTAAATACAGGATGGTCGAAGGGGACAAAGGAAAGATAAACAGAGAAGCCTGTCACATATAAAGAAGGTATTACGTTTAATTTTGCTCGACATTTTCTCATGAAGCGCCAAAAAGTCTTCATCTGCCAAGTGAAACCTTATTTGTTGTATTTATGGACTGAAAACTTGGGCTACAAACGAAATGCAGTCCAAGTTTATGTTCCTTTTAAAATTTAATCCAAAATAGAATGAGTATGTTTACCACTGTCACAAAGTCTATATACCTACGTTAAGTAATTATTCAGAAGTTTTCCGGAATTTTATTTTTATTGAGAATAATAACCCTCTAAATTCAAAACGTAAACTGTCACCTGTAGTCATTGGTACGATTTCAGGTAAAATCCCTCTTTATTTTATTCGAAAGCAGTTTTTGTGTCTGTTCACGCTTATACAATGGCTAGCAACACGCGATCGCGTAAAAGTAGTGAAATTTGGGGTTTCTTCGCCGATTTAGGTTATGTGAAAGCAAAGTGCAACTGTTGTTCTAAGTGTATTTCACCGTGTGATTCGTCGACAGGCAGTACAGGGAGGATTGAAGTGAAGGGAGAATGAGTGACGTAGCGCCAATGTAGTGGGAGAGGGAGAGGGGAAGAGAATGAGTGAACGAACTAGAAAAAAAGTGTGGAGTGTACTATCTGTGGAGAGTTTGAAGTGCCAGTTCATTAAAATTGAGTGGTTAGTTCACACTTCACTGGAGTGAAGCCTTCATTTAAACGACTCATTCACGAGCTCCCCATCACTATATCTATGTCAAATTCTAGTTTCGTATGGCGGATACCTCATTTGGCAGTCATCTACAGTTTTATACTTAAGAAAACATTACCGTACGGAAACCTGTGCAAACTTCGCTGAACCTTCTACATACTACTTAGTTTAAGAGATTTGCCAGTAGAAGACTACGTAGTGTTAAGTTATTAGGTATTATAAATTGACATGGGAACCACACATTAGAATTATTACAAACTTGCCCACTGCAAGCCATTGTTTATCAGCTTGAAAATATTAACTGTTATAAACTTGCACATTTACACTGTTCTACTGTATACAAAGAACAGAATACCAGCTTAAGCAGGATTTACACTCTCATGGAACTGGGGTTTAACTGAAGAATGGGACACCACCCATCAACTTCATGTAATGACATATTTTAAGAACCTGTTATTACTTTTTATTGTACAAACTGATCCATTTATATTCACCCATCCACATACTGATCCCCATCTTTTAATTAAAATACTTGTCATTTGATACACTGATCATTGGCAATGGGTATTATAGCATTGTAAAAATTTAAAATGTCATCTATAGGGCCATTTGTGAAAGCAGATGAGTGGTATCCCAATCTTCAGTAATGCCAGAACTAGAAATAGTAGGCATCTTCACATACCTTACTGCAGATTATCTACATCATAGAACAGTAATGTAGTGAGTATGAAGCTGTTTAACAAACTGCCTATAGAATGGCGAGAAGCTTTATTTGATTTATTCAAGCACAAGAAGTACAGTTGGTCATCGGTAAATCCTCCCTACTCACTTTAATGTATGAGTCTAAATATCACAGTGATAACTGCTTGGTGAGTGTACCATAATTTCCTTAATGATTTCTATTTAAGATGTACTACACAAATAGTTTTAGCTTGAATATTTTACTTTATGGAAAATCTGTTGTAACGTTGTTTTTTAATTTGCGAATAGTAATTTTTGTATACATGGTGTATACTTTTTAAACATTTGTAATTTGACTGTCTATTGCTGCAATAGCTAAATGACAATAAAATTCTTTTATTGTTCACTAATGTTGTCCCAGAGGAAAAAAAGCACTGCTATTCCAAACTCCAAAAACATTATCAAATAAAATTGCATAGAATTTCTCTCCAATGAAGAATGGCTAAAGTTATGTATTGTCCTACCCCCCCACCCCCCCACCCCCTCCCCGAAATATTGGTTGTATTGACAGACTGGACCTGTTCTGCAGATTAATTTTTACTTATGATGATGGTAGACTAACATGCTAATAGTAGCAATGAATTGTTCTCCTTGTGAGAATAAATAATTTACTGACTGGACAAAAATATATACAAAAACTTGTCAACCACAGAGCAGGAGCAGCATTAATTACATATTTACTGATGAACAGAAAAGACTATTTCCCTAATTCTATGAGATTGGAGTTTCACAGAGAATTTGTGGTAACAAATTAATCTGTAGCAAAGCCTCATGTTTACGGCTGCACCATATCGAAAAGAGCAGAAGGGGTCTAATACATAACATTTACCGACAAGATGTATGGGATACTGTGCATGAAATAAATACAGGAAATAGAAATAAACATTTATTTCACATCATCTTCCCAAGCCTCAAACAGTGAAAATACACAACCACAGTATAATTTAACATTTTTTCAATCTTTTGTACACAGTTACTTTTTTAACAGTAGTTTCATCATTTCTCCTCTTGGTGTAATTGTTTAGCAAAATATTTGCACAGCAAAACTATGCAATTCATGACTGAATCAATTGAGTGTGTATTTTTACAGTGAAACCCATAAAAAAGATTGCTGGGAATGTTGTGGGATGCTACCTTCACAAGTACATTTCTCTGATTTGCCTGTTCTAAAAATAAAATTCAGAATTTTCTGTAGAGTTAAATAGACATATGTCATACACACTACTACATCATCTGCAGGATATGTCAACCCTCCTCTATCTTTTACCATAATCAAATCACCACCACCCTGCTTAATTTCATCTGTAGTAAGGAATACCTTACGATATTCACAATGGTTTTTTTTAATAGCTTGGTGTGAGCAGTAACCTGCTATGTAATGCAACAGTGGCCAAGTATTCTCATCTATTCCATCATCATTTTCATCTATTGCTACATTTAAAAATTCTGGTATTGATGTTTCTTTTAATCCCTGAATTTCAATATGAGTAGAAAAAATATCAGTGGTCTTAATAACAACATCCCCAACTACTTTCGACCGAAGCAAAAGGGAAAACATAGACTGTGCCCTTAGTTTTTGTTCAGTTTCAACAACTTATCTTAGATAAACATGATAATTTCCCCCACATAGCTGGCGGTGTTTGCCGAACCTTTCTTCTAAACTGTCTGTCTGTACTTTTCCTAACAGCAAATATGATCTGTTTTTCTCAGAAAGCCAGTAGTCATTGAAGTCGATCAAAGCAGCAGTTGTGTGTTTCAAAGCGCTATGTGTCTCTCGAGTAAGTTTTCTTTCATCACTACACTCTTCCCAAGAACATAACCACGAGATGAAGCACTGTAAGAATTCTTGTATGTGATGGGATTTACTAGTCACAGGTTCTTGGAAAATATTTCTTAACCTCTGTCCCTTGAGTAATGTTTTTACATTTACAATATCCCTCCAACGATTTATTATTTTTATCAATGTTTCAGTACTTTCCCAGTTGCTAATTGCTTTCTTTGAACCAAATGTGTCCAAAGCAACAACTGTCGTATCACTGAAAATACGCAACACTAACTTGACATTTTGGCGCTCAATTGAGTTAGGAAATAGAGACTTCAAAGTTAAGGAACTGCCATATTGCAGTAGTTCATCTTTTTCTATCAAGTGCAATTCTTTCAATGCTCCAACAGAAGACAAACCTCCCTTCAAACTGTCACTGAAGTCAGGAAAACACAAGATCTGCTCCTTTTGGTTAAACCAGTTATGGAAGATACACTTCAAAATATGGACAGTGTCCACAAAATAATACAATGGGCGATTTGGAGAAGACTGTACAGGGTGATCATACTTTATTTTCACAGCTGGAGGAGCAGAAAACTTAGACACTGCTTTCTTATTAATTGCATTATTGTCTGCTACTATACCAACCACCTCAAATCCAACTGCACCTAATTTAAGAATGACTGCTTTAATGTAAGAGAACGGAACATCAACCTGAATAGTATGAACTGCCGGAATAGGTACATCCTTGTAAGGTGATTCCATGCTCTGAACCATAAAAACATAGGCGCTGGTTGCACACAAAACATTTTCAGTGTTACAGGCACATCCTACAACATTTCCAGCTTTGTAATCAAGCTGAGACTTCAGATGAATTTCATCCATCAACAGGAGCACAGTTTTATCATCTGAGGATAAAGTACCTACTTTATTTGTGATGTAGCTCATAAACTGATGACCCTGTTGCTCAATGACACGATTTGTTGAGAGTTTACTACAAAGCCTTGAAAGGGTGTTAGGACTAGGCACAGAAAAACTGTCAGTGTTCCTCAAAAATTTGTAAGCATGTGGGCTTATAGAATGTACTAATGACCACATTATCATAGAGTTAGTATCATACCTAAATTGAGTTGAACTTCTGCACTTCAAAAATGGAATCTGTTCCTTCAAAAATGTAATTTTAGTTTCGTTTCCTGGCAACTTTTCTAATAAATTTTGCAATAACTCGTCAATTAAAGACAAAATGTTATCTACAGGAGCCTCAGAACTATTATATAGAAGATAAATGTTCTTAAGAACATCACTTACCACCTGTATGTTGTTTACTTTCATGGGAAATTTCATGTTTCCAATACATTTCACTTCAATATCATGACTGAAGACACTGAGAATAAACTACGTGGCAAAAAATTCATGGGTAAGGATTATGCTTTAGTAATACTAGGCACACAGTCAGATTTGTTTATCACTACCCAGTCACTGTGCTTTTCACATTCACTCAACTTTGTTTTCATTTGTTCTAAACTATCGAACGATATCGCATCAATCATTTTCGCATGTGTGTCCACACTTTCTTGGATAGCAATTTGAAGAGCACGATTTTCTAAACGCCCCCTGCGAATTTCTGGGTCCTCTCGTACTGCAGTTTGATGACTCGACAAGTAAGATGGGCATCCAGGCAACTTCGATGGGATAGCATCTGAAAAATTAATAACGAAGTATGAAACCAATCTCACAGCATACAAGTGAAATAAAGATAGTTGTTATGCCGCTGTACTTTACTAAGAGCGTGTTTCGTAACTCACCTTTTCTCAAGCGTCGACGATCCAACGGTGCTGTCAAGAGTGTACCAGTTTTCGGGTCATACATGCTGGTACTGCTTAAAATATCGTCCTTGTTGAAATGCAGCTCACATATCTAAAAACAAGCATACAGTTCTCTTTAAAACATATAACGAAAATTAATGAGGTATGAGATTATAAATACATTCTTCTGTTTACTGTATTTTGTTCAGCTGGACTACATTTCAAGTAACTACGACACACTAACCAAACAAATACACTGATACTTACAACAGAGTGCTTACTAGGTGTCCAGTCTTGTCTGTGAACAGCCGATAACCATTTTCGTCTTAAATTCTCGTCAGATGGAAAATAAAATACACTGACTTTAGGTCCATTATCGTAATTGCCCCTGCAGTTCGGCATACAACACCTTCGGGGCATCGTAACTGAGTATAGATCAAATAACCACTCACGAACAGCACAAAGTACAATATGGAAACGCTACCAATCACCTGTGTCGGACTGTCGGTACCTAGCTTCTCAGACCCCTACCCGTGACGCCACAGGCTCATTAGACTCACGATGTGAGGCCTTGTTCCTAGGTGGCGTTGGGTGAGTGCCACGACGATGACAACTTTTCTACAAAGTCACAGCACTGCACTGCACTGTAAGTCTCTGGTTCCATCTACCAGGAGGGGGACAGGCTAAGCAGCGAAGCTGCTATTCCTGTGTGGACCTCAAAAACGAGTGGTTGGCCTCACGGTTAGGATTGGCCTATGTGAGCGGCCGCGCGGGGGCGGACGCTGCGTCAAAAGCGTCATAGGGGCTGCGGAGTAAACTACTCCCGCAGCAGGCAAAGTCACGGCAGCGAGTCTTCGTGCTTTTATAACGTACCACCATGCTGATTCAACATGCCAGAATGAGATTGCTAATAACACAGGTCTGAGACTAAAACACTGCATAGGATTTTTTAACATTTTCTTATAGAATTTGATCTCCCAAAAACAGGAGAAATATTCAAAAAGCTCTATCACATAGGTTTTTATGTATATTGTAGTATTTATGTTCATTAGTGTTTTTTAATTTAATAATTATTAAAAATTATATCAATTATAATTGATAAAATAAACTTAAATTTTAAAAAATTACAATGTTAACTATTCTTTGTTTATACTTGAGGTTTTACCGTGAACTCCTGGGCGCCAGAAGCAAATGCAAACAATGTTATTGTTCAGTTTTATCGTGTTGCGACAAGTCAAATGACGATTTTTATCTCGCATGAAATGAAGATGAACTCTCAGTAGACATATTGCTATTCAAATGAACAGTGCTGCTGTTTCTGTATAGTCATGGCTACAAGAAGTTATGTTATTTCTCCAAACAGTTTTTGTTATATCTGTGGTGAATACACTATTAAAAGTCAACAGAGAAACATAACTGATTTGGTGAGGAAAGTTTAATTTGCTTACTTTAAATTAAAACTTAGTGATCAAGGTGTGTAGAAGATGTGAAGAAGATCTTCGTTTGTGGTTTAAGGGTAAGAAGAATGCATTTCGATTTGTAATTCCTATAATACTGCGTGAGCGGAAAAACCATACCACTGATTGCTACTTCTGTTCAGTTGACGTAAAGGGATTCAATTCAAAAAACAAAACAAGCATAAGTTATCCTAACACTGACTCAGATATACGCCCAGTGCCCCATAGCTCTGAAATACCTATCCCACAGCCACCTTCCAGTTTGGAGGACGAAGTTACACTACCTCCTCAGGGTGAATCAAGATGAGATTTTTCTTCAGACGAAGATGAAAGGCATCAACTATTTACTCAAAGTCAACTCAATGATCTAGTAAGAGATTTAGGTCTTTCAAAAGATGCAGCCGAAATGTTAGGTTCCTGATTAAGAAATAAAAACCTTTTATCATCTGGCACATCATTTTCATGGTACAGACATCGAGAAAAATAATTTACCCAGTTATTCTCGAAAGGAGGAAATCTAGTTTTTTTGCAGTGATTTGTAAGGACTCGCACATTGCTTATAAGCAGTATGAGTCATCTGAATGGCGCCTATTCACTGATTCATCCTAAACTAGTCTCAAAATAGTATTATTGCACAATGGAAATAAATTTTCATCGCTTCCGATGGGACATTCTGTGCATATGAAAGAAAACTATAACGATTTGGCCATTATTGTAGAAAAAATCGAATATCAGGACCATCAATGGATGGTTTGTGGGGACTTCAAAATACTCACGATGATTTTGGGTCAGAAGGCACGCTATACTAAATACCCATGCTTCCTATGCTTGTGGGATAGTAGTGCCAGAGAACAGCACTGGACTAAAAGTGATTTGCCACCCCGAGAAACTTTAGAGCATGGAGAGAAAAATTTTATCAATACTACTTTGGTACCACCAGAAAAGGTTTTGTTGCCGCCTCTCCATATCAAATTTTGGTTGATGAAACAATTTGTAAAACCACTGCAAAAGGATGGGGACTGTTTTAAATATACATGTACAAAAATCTCGAAGCAGTCAGAAGCAAAGTTGAAAGAGTGAGTTTTCACTGGCCCTGACATAAGAAAACTTTTAACCGACACCCTCTTTGTGGAAAGTATGAATGAGAAGAAAAGGAAGCTTGGGTATAGTTCAAGGATGTAGTGCGAAAGTTTTTGGGAAACACTGAAGATCCTGACTACAAAATCATTGTTCAATGAATGCTAGCAGCATACGAAGCTCAAGGTTACAAGATGAGCTTGAATGTTCAGTTTTTACACTCCCATATACACAGTTTCCCAGAAAACCTGGGAGCTTACAGTGAAGTACAGGGGGAGCGGTTTCACCAGGATGCCCGCAAAATCGAGAGAAGGTACCAAGGAAGATGGGATGTCACTACGCTTGCAGACTACTATTGGATCCTTAAGCGGGAAACTAAAGATGGGATTCGGAAAAGGACTCGGCGAAAAGAAAAGGTTTCATAAAAAACATGAATGTTGTTACTTTATGTCTCAAAATAATGTTTCATTGGTTGTAAGAAAATATTAAGTTTGATAATTTTGAATAAAGGAGTGCTTTCACCATTTTTTTTTGAATTTGCAAAAAATCCTTATGTGATAGAAAAAATGGACATCACTTCTGAAATCAGCGGATTCTAAAACATATAATTCAGTAAAAATATCTCATGCAGCTAGCAAAAAAAACAAAAAATTGCAAACCTATGTGACTAGTCAGCAAGTTTGCTATCTTATTCTTGTTTCAGAGTTTCTCACACTCGCAAAGAACGTGATCTTTGAGGAAGACGTGAGTGTTGAATCGCTGCAGACAGTGGACAAATAACCAGAATTCATATTTTTATGTCACAATTTTTTTCTTCCATTTAAGGCGTGCTTAACAATAATTCATGGCATCATAGTTATTAAAATAAGGCAACACTAGATTAGCAGTTGCTTGCTGCCTGCTGTAGTACGACAGGCCACCTTGTTAGGCACGTTTGCTTGCATGCAACATTTTGTGGATGTAATGCTAGCTTAGCCGATATTTTCAGTTCTTCTACACAAGAAAATACGATACCGTGCCCAGGACTCTATACATGCTGCAAAATCTTATGCAATAACAGCGTGAACTTTCTCCAAATCAGAGAAATGCAATTTTAGCAAATATCTCCCAAATGATGAAATGCTCTCATACATAACTGCAATTAAGCACTCATAAACTTCAAGCAATAATCGATGCCTGGCAAAGTTAACTCTTCTACTGACATTCAGTCTGGCTTACACCAAGGGGCGGACATTTCACTACCATTCGCTTGTACAAGTGTTTACACTAAAAGGAGAGGAAAAGAACACGAGCATGCCTTATGAAAACTATATTATAGTTTTTTGATGCAAATAATTGACACATTACATAGTTAGCACCATGATGCAAAACTTGGAAGGATTGTTTTGTATGACACTGTTTTTGACCAACTAAGCAAAGGGGAATAGGGCAAGAAGAACTTACGATATACGTGGATAGAGTGCACTTAACATTGAATTTGAACTCTAGTTTTCTTTAGCATTAGTTCTAAAGTTTCAACATGTGTTGGTTCATGTTTTTCATTACAGGTGAGAAATAAATTAAAAATCAGAACATTAGCATTTATACTCTGAGTACTAGCCACTTTATTCATTTACGTTAGTGATGGTTTCGCATTTCGGTATCTGTTATATCTCAGGGGGTTTCTGGTGTTGCACTTGAAGAATTTTACATAAAAGGAAGACAACGTCAGCAAAATTAAAAACAAGCACATATACAACTTGTCACATTGGCTACTTGATAAAATCTGCTTTATAGTTTATTAGAAGGCAAGCTGCATGGTCCCCAGTAACCCACCATCAAATAATCTGTAACATTACAATGAAACATTAACTGTGGCATTATAGCTAGTATGAATGTAAGAGTGATTAGGTCTTTTGCATGTTTTCAGTCAGAATAGGAAATACATATGCCCAATTGTCTCCTTTCAAGGACAGTTAATTTCCTTTTTTCTTTTTAATAAATAGAAATAGTAGGGTTGTGCTTATCCCCACCTGATGCAGGCATCGCATCTTTCTCACATCTCTGGTTGGATCTTTGAGTGACTGGGAAGTTTCCTATTTCTTTTCCTTCGGCATTTTTGCTGATCTTCTCATGGATACCAGAAGCACCCATGTTATCTACATCCTTCCATCAACAATATTACATTTTCTCCATGAATCACGATACTCGTGGCAACAGCAGAAATAGCAAAGGTTGCAGACATGATTTCTGTACTGCTACGTCGTGACATTCCTTTAAAGACTGACAACCAGCGGAACACAACCAAACAAGAACCAAATGCAGTTTGCTCGCGCTCGCCTACTGAGAGAATTCCCATTTGATGATACCCATTCGCCTATATAAACCAGGGTCTGTAGAATCCGGAATTTGAGTGAGTCTTGCCCTCTAGAATTATGTCTGGCAGCCCTACCCATAAGGATTTCGTGTAGTTAGTATGCAACACAATTAAATGTCTTTGTTTTGATCCAGCATGCCACAACTATGTTTCCATAACTTAAAATTTAACCCAGAACACCACATTCGCTCATAGCTGGAGGTTGCAATTGGCTTGCAAGCAGCAGCTTGGTATGATCAAACCGCAACACTCTGGTTCAGAGTT
Source organism: Schistocerca nitens (assembly GCF_023898315.1). Classification (NCBI taxonomy): domain Eukaryota; kingdom Metazoa; phylum Arthropoda; class Insecta; order Orthoptera; family Acrididae; genus Schistocerca; species Schistocerca nitens. The sequence continues at coordinate 498,269,591 of NC_064619.1, read as the reverse complement.
GTGAGGTCCACTTAACCTGTTTACTGTTGCTTGAGAAAGGTGAAGCCAGTGTAAAAAAACTCGTCCACATCTTAATTTAGGGATGGGTAGAGTCTGCTGCAAATAAAACGTAACAGTATATCACTGTCTGCCTCCTCATGTTTCGACTGGATTCAAATACTAGCCTCGCCTGCCAATGTTCTTAACTGGTTAATTCCAGCTATTGCTCAAGACTTTCTTTCAGCTGGAGGTCATTGGTACTTACAGTTTTTACTTTGACATGCCAAAAGCTTACATCTTTGGTGAATTTGCTCCAACACTATACCCTTCTGTAAAAATTGGCCTGTACTTGTCTGCAGATATTGGCTTATAGGACATATCGTTGCGAAAGAAATTGGTATATAGCTGGTAATTGAGCTGTTGACAAAATATCGATATGTCGATACTTTCACCACAAGTTAGATATATATCGGTTGTAATTTAACCCAATATACAGATATATCGATATTAAAATGGGTGTCGATTTTTTTTTTATTTTTTTATTTTTTTTTAACAATCGTATTGACCAACTAGGATCACGTTAACAACTTCAGTTCCTCTTCTTCCTTTGTTGTTGTTTCCTATTTTTCCAGTATTCCCTCATTTTCTCCCCATGAAGTCTCTTCCTTTCTTCTGTCCATGTTGTTCCCGATTTTTTATTTCTTCTGCTTTGAAAGCCTTCCCAATTTAGTATTTTGTTTTTAAACCGTTTTTTTCTGTTGTTTCTGATTCTTTGATGATGTTTCTTTCAAGATCTTTTCTTACTTCTGTAATCCACGCAAGTGTCGATTTCTTCTTTTAGAAATATAGGAGTATTTGTTTTGTTAGTCTATTTCCAGCCATTCGGTAGAGACGTCCAAAAAAGGATAATCTTCGTTTGGCCATTACTTCAGATATTTTCTCTATATTTTTGTAGATCTCCTCATTACTTCTTATTTTCCAACCATCTGTAGTTTTCATTGCACCCATTATTTTTCTAATAATCCTTCTTTCCAGTACCTCTAGTTTGTCCATCTTATAGTTCATCGTTAGGCATTCAGATCCATATAAACATTCTGGTCGTACCACTGTGGTGTAGTGCTTTAGTTTTGTTTTTCTAGATATACATTTCTTGTTGTAAATATTGTTGTTCAAACCATATGCTCTTTCCATTTTGTTAATTCTTACACCTATTCAGATTTTTCTAGTCCATTTTGTTGTATAGTTTCTCCAAGATATTTAAATTTATTTACTCACTCTATTTTACCTATTTGTGTTTCTATGTATTTTGGTGCATTTTTTATATTTGTCATGAATTTTGTTTTTTCAGCTGAAATTTTGAGACCAGTTCTGTTTGCTAATTTTTCCAGAATGTTTATTTGAGTAACTGCTTCTGTCAGGTTTTCTGAAAGTATTGCGAAATCATCCGCAAAAGCCAAGCAGTTTACCTTAATTCCATTTGTTTTCCTTCCCAGAGTTATTGGTTCAATTTTGTGATTTTTTAGCTCCGAATTCCAGATCCGTACAATTTTTTCTAGAACACAGTTAAACAGTAAAGGTGATAAACCATCACCTTGTCTAACACCACTTTTTATTTCAAAAGGCTGAGATACTTCTCCCATAAATTTGACTTTAGATACTGCACCTGTTAGTAGTGTTTCACGAATTATGTTTGCCAGTTTTTATTTAACACCAAATTCTCTAATGACCTTATCTATCGTTTCTCTGTCTATAAAATCAAATGCTTTCTTGAAATCTATAAATGACACTAGTATTGGTTTGCTGGTTAACATTCTATGGCGAATTATTGACTTTAAGTTAAAAATTTGTTCTGCACAGGATCTTCCCTTTCGTAAACCACCCTGATATTCTCCTAGTTATTTGTCTATAGTATCTACCACTCTGCTGAGGAGAATTTTTGATAATATTTTGTATGCCACTGGCAGAAGTGACACTCCTCTGTAATTACTGACTTTTGTTTGTCTCCCTTTTTATGTAGTGGGTGGATTAATGCTGTTTTCCATTCAACTGGAATCTTTTTAGTTTTCCAAATATTCTCAAAAAGCAGCTGTAGATCCTTCATGATTTTTGGTTCTGATCACTTCAATAAATCTGCTGTAATGGAGTCTTCACCACTTGCTTTATTGTTTTTGAGTATTTTGATGGCTTCATGTATTTCTAGCTCTGTTGGCGGGAAATCTTCCTCTAGATTTTGAGATGTCACTGGAAATTCTAATTTATCTGTTGGAACTGGACAGTTTAACAACTTTTCAAAAAAAATTTGCTAAAATTTCACAATTTTCTTTATTATTTAATCGTCTTTTGTCATTTTCATCTTTGAAACAAATACTTGGTGCCTGATATCCTTTATGTATGTGTTTAAAGGTTTGGTAAAAATTGCTAGAATTATTTTTGGTGAAATTTTCTTCTATTTCAATAAGCTGACAATTTTCAAAGTTCCTTTTGATTCTCCGGATTATTTTTGATGTTTCTTTTCTTTGTTGTCTGAATTGTTCAAGGTCTTCTTGTTTTTTCCAACATCTCCATTTTTGAGCTCTTTGTATTAGTGGTTCTTCACACTCCTCATTCCACCATGTCTTCTTTTTATTCTTGGCTAATCCTAAGGTTTTCTCTGCTGCTTGAGTTATTTTCATCTGGAGTTCACACCAATCACCTTATTTACTTGTCCCAATTTCTTCTCTAAATTTTTCTATATTTTCTTTTGTAATATTAGCTGAAGTGGTGATCACTTTCTTGGTCGCCTTTTTTGGTTTAGAAAGGGGAGAAATTTTATTTTCATCGATATTTTTATTTTATATTTTTTTTTCACAATTTTCGGTACATATTGGAAGCCATTATTTTGAAATTGTAGTAGAACCCGATGTGTAGGAGTCTTACTACTTTTTCAGCTTTCATCACATCCAGTCTTTCTATTTGGCTGTGTGAAGCGCGTACATGTGGCACAAAAGAAGAACTGTTACTATTAGTTACTATTTCTTACTAGTTACTATTTCTAGTTACTATTTCTTCCCATCAGCGTTCTTGAAAAGATGTTGCTGAAAATAGTGAACAAAAATCTAAATGACAATATTGGTCTTTGAAGTGGGTGGGGACGTGTGAGGGGAACTGCAGACGTAATCTGCGCTCAGTGCTATCAACAAAAACTGCAACGTTTGGCTTCACTGTGCAATTTTGACACTACAATTGCCAAGTCTCTAGCGTTGGCAGAAACGAAGAAAACAGGGAGGTCGACATGAAGTGTTCTGGACAAATCTGATGTGTGACGAAAGTGAATGACAGACCCATCGGACAACTTTTATTGTGCCACTTACATGTAGCTACCGTTGTTAGCAAAGCAGTTATCGCCAAGTGTGAACGTGCTTCGTTTTCCTTGCAGTTCTTGCCTTAAGGGGGATAAGCAGGCTGCTCGATTGCTGATGTACAGAATATTTAATAATACATCGGTACTTATATATACAGCTCTAAAGGCGGCTGTATATTTACAATGTGAATCCGATGTTTTTATGGGCCGTTAAGTCGATATTTTTCCCGTCCATATACCGACACCCTTCTGTAAAAATTCGGCTGATCTTGTCTGCAGATACTGGCTCTTGGGACATATCCTTGCGAAAGAAATTCTTGTAACACCGATATGGTACATTTTATATATCGATATATCCGATCCCCGATATTTTTAATAATATCAACACTTCTAGCTCATAACAGAAGGAGATTGTTGAGCCAACATTCATATACAATCTACTATCATTGTTTGAACCTCTGTAATGACTAATGACTCTCCTAGTTTGGAATTTTGTCTGTGTGTTCCCTAACACGGTTCACTGTTGCTTTCCGATATGCATGTGGGCGCATGGAATGCTTACGGTCTTTCACATTGGAATTGCGTGCCCGCTCCAGATGAAATTTCCTTTTGTATGTTCTCCTCATGACCACGATTATTATGTGGGCCACGAATGGCAAGCAAGTAAGTATATCTCTTACGCATATTCAGCTATTTGTAGAATTTTTTAAAAATACAAATCGCGATGTACAGCTCACTTTTCTTCATCGTAAAAAATGGTTCAAATGGCTCTGAGCACTATGGGACTCAACTGCTGTGGTTATCAGTCCCCTAGAACTTAGAACTACTTAAACCTAACTAACCTAAGGACATCACACACATCCATGCCCGAGGCAGGATTCGAACCTGCGACCGTAGCAGTCCCACGGGTCCGGACTGCGCGCCTAGAACCGCGAGACCACCGCGGCCGGCTTTCTTCATCATATTAGAGCTTCAATATAAGGTTCTCATCGTTTCCAGACTTCCATGTACAGTATTTGAGCTTGCAGTTTCTAATGTTGACAAAGTCCTTTCATTATTACTATTATCTCGCAAATCCATTCTTTGCATTGAAACCTAAAATAAAATGCGGTTTATTGTCACCAAAGTTTTCCGCTCTCCGACAGCGAATTCTGTGCCTTATGACTCAGTTTCATAAAGGCGTTTAAGCAGTCTCTCTCAATCTCTGTAGATTTAAGGAAATGTCCTGGCCGACTGATTGATAGATTAATCTTCGCCCAGCTCAAACAACAAAGATAGAAACTTGAAATTTGGAGAATGTGTGGATTCTATACTATAGACGTCGTTTACGAAGGATTTTTCGAAATTTCAACCCTAAAGGCGAGGAATAAGGGATGAAGGTTTGTCTTAAAAAAGTCTCGTTATTCGGTACCCAAACTCATGACAAGCGACTCAGTTCTAACAGGCCCGTTAATGGATGAATCTATTTTTTAACAGACACGTGCTTGACCGGTGGAAGGCTCTACAAAAGCATACTGTATCAAGCTGGCAGCCCAAAAGGCGTTAAGTCTCAACAGTAATTATCCTCATGGCCAGGAGACAACGAATTAGTTTGCTGAAGCAGTGCCCTCTTTGTCATTATTACTGTTAAGTACCTTCTCCCTGGATGACTTATGTTTTATTATCAATCTCTTTAAATTGTTTTGTATCTTCCTATTATTTTCCTCATTAAGAGTTTTTATCTGCTTAGTAAATGCATTGAATTTTTCCAAAATTATTTCTAAATTTATTTCTATTGACATGGTCATCTTTCTTGTGATGATACACACAAAACATATTTTATTTCTCATCTCAACATACTTATTGTCTATATTGATGTTTTTAATTTTAACATTAATTGTATCTTACACTTGTGTTATTGTATCGCTCACAACACATACAACTTTTTAAATTGGTCACAAGCACAGCTCACCATTAATTTTATACTGGGTGCTGTTGACAGACTGTGTATCGACTGCTAGTTGCTCATTTCTGCATGCTGCCCATATGCTGTGCGTGTAGCCTGCAATCTTCAGATGACTGCATGCTGCTGACAAACTGTGTGTAGGCTGCAATGTGCCGATGACTGCGTGTGCACTGCAGTCTTTCAATCAGTGCTTGTAGATTGCATACTGTTGTTGGGTGAATATGATTAATTTCTCCCCAACAGACTTCTTCCTTCTTCACTCAATTTTATTATTCGTTTCTGATTCAGTTTGATGTCTGTGCTATGCAGAATGTCTTGTTTTATTCCCATTGCCCTTGGCAACACGTTTTCTCCTTGGTGCTTTCTTATGAAATTTTCTTGAGATTTGGCTTTTTCGTTACACTTTATTTATCTCTTAGCTGCTGAGATCACCGCATAAAGTGTTCCAGGTTGGCTTGGGCTGCATGGGGGGTTTGTTACACTTCACTTCTTGCCACCTGAACAATCATTTTACGGGTATATACGATGAATGTTGTTTGTTGAATATTTGGTCACTGTTAAATATTATTAATCAGGGTCCAGCTACTCTGTGTCCTGAATAAGTGTGCCTTCTTCCTCCAACTTGTCTCAGACTTCGCCTCCTTACAGGTTGCAGGTGAAGCTACTGAAAATTAACTTCTCATTCACTCCACCCCATAAATAAGAAGTGAGATTCAGTTTCAATTCACATTCTTATATTACCTTCAAAATTACAACTCATTACATGACAAATGAGGATAGCAACCAACTTGTTTACTGGCTCTTTGTACTACGTACATAACAGATATGATATTCAACTTGATAGTTAACAATTAAAATACATTTATTATCTTTAACATTTTGCATTATTAGATTTTGTGGAGCTCTTTCTTCTGCACCCCCTGCTCCATGGAATTCCTATCTCCAATTCAGCAGGTACTGTCATCTGATTGCTACCCACTTTCGTATAGTCAGTGGATCATTAGCTCTGGTATCAGCACCTACGATTTAAAACAACTCCCACAGGTGGGGCGCTCACCACTTATCAACTACTTTCAGTCACGAACATCTTTTCTCTGACATATATATTTAAGGAAGTGATACCTCTTATTCAAGGAATGGAATGTATCCCTAAACATTTCCTTTCAATCTACATCTACGTGATTACTCTGCTATTCACAATGAAGTGCCTGGCAGAGGGTTCAATGAATCACCTTCAAGCTGTCTCTCTACTGTTTCACTCTCGAACGGCGCGTGGGAAAAACGAGCACTTAAATTTTTTTGTGCGAGCCCTGATTTCTCTTATTTTATCATGATGATCATTTCTCTCTGTGTAGGTGGGTGCCAACAGAATGTTTTCACAATCGGAGGCGAAAACTAGTGATTGAAATTTCATGAGAAGATCCCGTCACAACAAAAAATGCCTTTTTCTTAATGATGACCACTCCAATTCATGTGTCATGTCTGTGGAACTATTTCCCCTACTTCACAACAATACAAAACGAGCTGCCCTTCTTTGTACGTTTTTGATGTCATCCGTCAGTCCCATCTGATGTGGATCCCACACCGCACAGCAATACTCCAGAATAGCGCGAACAAGCATGTTGTAAGCAGTCTCTTTAGTAGACCTGTTGCACCTTCTAAGTGTTGTGGCATTGAATCACAGTCTTTGGTTAGCTCTACCCACAACATTATCTGTGTGATCGTTCCAATTTAGGGTATTTGTAATTGTAATCCCTAAGTATTTAGTTGAATTTACAACCTTCAAATTTGTGTGACTTATCGCGCAATCAAAATTTAGCGGATTTCTTTTAGTACTCATGTGAATAGCTTCACACTTTTCTTTATACAGGGTCAATTGCCACTTTTCGCACCATACAGATCTCATTTAAATCATTTTGCAATTCGCTTTGGTCATCTGATGACTTTACAAGACGGTAAATAACAGCATCATCTGCAATCAATCTAAGATGGCTACTGACATTGTCTTCTATGTCGTTAATATAGATCAGGAACAAAAGAGGGCCTATAACACTTCTTTTGGGAATGCCAAATATTATTTCTGTTTTATTTGAAGACTTTCCATCTGTTACTACGAAGTAGTGACAGGAAACCACAAATCCAGTTGCACAATTGAGGTGATATTCCACAGGCACGCAGTTCGGTTTGAAGACGCTTGTGAGGAACGGTGTCAAAAGCCTTCTGGACATCTAAAAATATGGAATCAATTTGGCATCCCTTGTCGATAGCACTCATAACTTCATGAGTACAAAGAGCTAGTTGTGTTTTGCAAGAACGATATTTTCTGAATCCATGCTGACTACGTGTCAATAAATCGTTTTCTTCAAGGTACTTCATAATGTTTGAATACAGTATATGTTCCAAAAACCTACTGTAAATTGACTTTAGTGATATGTGCCTGTAATTCTACGGATTACTCCTACTTCCCTTTTTGGGGTATTGGTGTGACTTGAGCAATTTTCCAGTCTTTAGGTACGGATATTTCTGTGAGCGAGCAGTTGTATATAATTGCTAAATATGGAGCTATTGTATCAGCATAGTCTGAGAGGAACCTGACTGGTATACAATCTGGACCGGAAGCCTTGCTTTTATCAAGTGACTTAAGTTGCTTTGCGACACTGAGGATATCTATTTCTATGTTTCTTATCTTGGCAGTCTTCTTGATTGGAATTCAGGAATATTTACTTCATCTTCTTTGGTGAAGGAGTTTCGGAAAATCGTGTTTAATAACTCTGTTCTAGTAACACTGTCATCAATGACTTCACCATTGTTATCGCACAGTGAAGGTATTGATTGTGTCTTGTGTGCTAAATGTATGACCAGAATCTCTCTGAGTTTTCTGCCAGATTTCGAGACAGAGTTTCGTTGTGGAAATTATTGAAAGCATCTCACATTGAAGTACGCACTATATTTTGAACTTCTGCAAAACTTTGCCAGTCTTGGGGATTTTGCATTCTTTTAATTTTGGCATGCTTTTTTCGCCGCTTCTGCAACAGTGATCTGACCCGTTTTATGTACCATGAAAGATCAGTACCATCACTTATTAATTTATATGGTATATATCTCTCAATTTATATGGTATATATCTCTCAATTTATATGGTATATATCTCTTTGAAAGCATTCCACAACTTTTCTACGCTTAAATGATCAGATCAGAAGGAGTGCAGACACTCTCTTAAAAGGCATTAAGAGCATTTTATCACCTTTTTTAAATAGATATACTTTGTGTTTCTTTTTATGGTTGTAGTAGTTACGGTATTCAGCCTCGCAGCTACTGCCTTGTGGTCACTAATTCCTGTATTCATCACGATACTCACTATCTGTTCAGGATTATTTGTTTCTAAGAGGTCAAATATGCTTTCGCAACGATTTACGCTTGGAGTGGGCTCATGAACTAATTGTTCAAAATTATTTTCAGAGAAAGCATTCAGTACAATTTCAGATGACGTTTTATGCCTGCCGCTGGCAGCATGTCAAGGGTAGATTAAAGTCACCACCAACTACAGTTGTATGTGTGGGGTACCTATTTGAAATGAGACTCAAGTTTTCCTTGAACTGTTCAGCAACTATATCTTCCGAGTTCGGGGGGGGGGGGGGGGGGGGGGAGGGGGGGTCAGTGAAATGACCCAATTAATAGTTTAGTCTAATTGTCAAGTATAACCTCTACCCATACTATTTTGCAGGAACTATCTACTTCAATTACACTACAAGGCAAACTATGACTGCAATAAATGCTTCACCACCAATTGTATTTAATCTATCCTTTCTGAACACTGTTAGAGCATTAGAAAAAATTTCTGCTGAACTTATTTCTGTCTTTAGCCTACTTTCTGTACCTATAACTATTTGAGCTCCAGTTCTTTCTATTAGGGCTTGGAGCTCTGGTTCTTTCCCAACACAGCTACGACAATTTAAAACTACAATACCGATCGTTTCTACAACTAACTTGCTGTGTTTTACCTGCCCCCCATTTAGAAGGACACCCATTCTGTGGTTGCCTGACGCCCTCTAACCTAAGAAACCGCCCAGTCCCTTCCACACAGCCCCTGCTATCTGTGTAGCCGTTTCCTGTGTTTGGTGGACTCCTGACCTATTAAGTGGAACCCGGAAACCCACCACCCAATGGCGCAAGTCAAGGAATCTGCAGCCTACACAGTCACAGAACTGCCTGAGCCTCTAATTCAGACCCTCAACTCAGTCCTACACCAAAGGACCACAGTCGGTTCTATCGACAATGCTGCAGATGGTGAGCTCCGCCTTAACCTCGCAAGCAAGACTGGCAGTCTTTATCATTTCCACTAACCACCCAAAAACAGAGAGAATCTCCTCCGATCCAAAGCAACATGCGTCATTGGTACCAATATGAGCCACCACCTGCAGTTGGCTGCACCCTGTACTCTTCATGGCATCCAAAAGCAGCCTTTCCACATTCAGAATGACTCCTCCCGGTAAGCACATGGAGTGCACACTGGCTTCCCTCCCCTCATTGGCAGCCATGTTCCTAAGGTGCCCCATTACACGTCTACTGTTGGAGCTCTCAACTACCAGCAAACCCACCCTCTGTAAACGCCCAGCCCTTGCTGACCGAGAAGCTTCCTCTGGAACAGAGACATCGTCAGCCACAGATAATGCCCGAAACCTGTTCATCAAATGAAGCATTAATTACATTCCAAACTGCCTTTATCTTGTTCTATGAGTGCTTTATGGTGGTAATTGCTCTTGTTTTTGCCTCTTTTTATTATTTAATACATTATAGTTTTCAGCTTCATCCAGCTGTCTCACTTCCTGCAGCCTCTTACACGACTTTAATATTTCACTAATAATGCACTTTGTTTGATTCTGCAGATTTTCTTGTATCTCCGCTTTGGAACACGTTTTATACTCAAGATCTATGACATTTTTGGAGACTGAAAATCTCGCCTATGAAAATCAATATGAATTCCGCAAACACAGATCTTGCAAGACCCAGCTTGCTCTGTACCTCCATGAGATCCACAGCACTGTAGACGATGGTGCTCGAGCTGATGTTTCTTGACTTCAGGAAGGGATTTGACACTGTCCCAGACGGTTGGTGAAAGAGGAGGAGCAGGAGGAGGAGGAGGAGGAGGAGGAGAAGAAGAAGAAGAAGAAGAAGAAGAAGAAGAAGAGAGCTTGTCAAGTATTGGACCATATTTGCAACTGGATTCAAGATTTCCTTGCAGGCAGAACTCAACACGTCACTCTTAATGGAACAAAACTGACAGATGTAAAGATAATTTTCAGAGTACCTCAAGGAAGTGTATAGGATTGTTACTGTTTACATTGTATATAAATGATCTAGTAAATACTGTTGGAAGCTCTTTAAGACTGATCAGAGATGACGCAGTTGTATATAAGAAAACAGCAACACCAGAAAACAGTATCGATTTCTAGAATGACCTCTAGAGAATTGGTGAATATAGCTGGTTCTGGGGATTGACCATGAACATAAATAAATGTAACATATTACACGTACATGAGAAAAGAAATCCATTATTGAAGACAAACTGCTCAAATGAGTATTTACAGTAAAATATCTAAGAGTAACTATCCCAAGTGACCTTAAGTTGAATGATGACATAAAACAAATAGTAGGAAAAGATGCCAGATTGAAATTCATAGGAAGCATCTTAAGGAAACAGAGGAAGTGGCTCATAAGGTGCTTCTTTGAATGATTCCTGATTACTGTTCATCAATATGGGATCTTTACTCAGTAGGACCGATAGAAGAGATAGATAAGATCCAACAAAGAGTGGCACATTTTGTAATGTGATTGTTTAGTCAGTGTGAGTGTTACAAAGAAACTCAATAAACGCCAGTGGCAGACATTACAAGAGAGACGTTTTGCATCATAGAGTTGTGTACCATTGAAATTTTGAGTGAGCACTTCCAGGAAGAGTTGGACAACATCTTACATTCTCCCACATGTGAAATGACCATGACAAGATGGGTCAAGAAATTAAAGCTAGTACAGGGGCGTAACGACAATTGTTCTTCCCATGTACCATTGGTAAGTGGAGATGGGTGTGGGTGTGGGTGATCAGTTAGTGGTGCCAAAAGTACCCTCTGTCACACACCAAAAAGTAGCTGGCAGAGTATAATGTAGATATAGATGTAAGTAGTTTCTCAAATTCACAACTCCCATAACTAAATTTACCGCATAGTCATTGTACTATCCTGGGTTTGTAGCTCCATGGCTTCGTTTAATGTTTGACATATTGAAAAACAAACAAAACATTTATATAATGTTTATTATTATTATTATTATTATTATTATTATTTCTTTACTTTCTCAGATGTTAAGTCTGGTTAAGAATGGAAAGTGACGCGGACCTTGATCAAGCGTCACTTCCTATTAACTGTAGGGTATGTGTTATATTGCATTTAGGAACTTTCGGGTAATTGAACATGTATCAATAATTACGGATTTCTGTAGTTGTATATATATATGTTTGGATGTAGCTGTATTGCATTGATGTACTGGTGGATATTGTGTGGTATGACTCCTGTAGTTGATACTATAATTGGTATGATGTCAACTTTATCCTGATGCCACATGTTTTTTGACTTCCTCAGCCAGTTGGATGTATTTTTCAATTTTTTCTCCTGTTTTCTTTTGTATATTTGTTGTATTGGGTATGGATATTTCGATTAGTTGTGTTAATTTCTTCTTTTTATTGGTGAGTATGATGTCAGGTTTGTTATGTGGCGTTGTTTTATCTGTTATAATGGTTCTGTTCCAGTATAATTTGTATTCATCATTCTCCAGTACATTTTGTGGTGCATACTTGTATGTAGGAACTTGTTGTTTTAAAAGTTTATGTTGTAAGGCAAGCTGTTGATGTATTATTTTTGCGACATTGTCATGTCTTCTGGGGTATTCTGTATTTGCTAGTATTGTACATCCGCTTGTGATGTGATCTACTGTTTCTATTTGTTGTTTACAAAGTCTGCATTTATCTGTTGTGGTATTGGGATCTTTAATAATATGCTTGCTGTAATACCTGGTGTTTATTGTTTGATCCTGTATTGCAATCATGAATCCTTCTGTCTCACTGTATATATTGCCTTTTCTTAGCCATGTGTTGGATGCGTCTTGATCAATGTGTGGCTGTGTTAGATGATACGGGTGCCATGAAGTGTTTTCTTTTTCCAATTTACTTTCTTCGTATCTGTTGATGTTATGTGGTCTAACGGGTTGTAGAGGTGGTTATGAAATTGTAGTGGTGTAGCCGATGTATTTATATGAGTGATTGCTTTGTGTATTTTGCTAGTTTCTGCTCGTTCTATAAAGAATTTTCTTAAATTGTCTACCTGTCCATAATGTAGGTTTTTTATATCGATAAATCCCCTTCCTCCTTCCTTTCTGCTTAATGTGAATCTTTCTGTTGCTGAATGTATGTGATGTATTCTATATTTATGGCATTGTGATCGTGTAAGTGTATTGAGTGCTTCTAGGTCTGTGTTACTCCATTTCACTACTCCAAATGAGTAGGTCAATATTGGTATGGCATAAGTATTTATAGCTTTGGTCTTGTTTCTTGCTGTCAATTCTGTTTTCAGTATTTTTGTTAGTCTTTGTCTATATTTTTCTTTTAGTTCTTCTTTAATATTTGTATTATCTATTCCTATTTTTTGTCTGTATCCTAGATATTTATAGGCATCTGTTTTTTCCATCGCTTCTATGCAGTCACTGTGGTTATCCAATATGTAATCTTCTTGTTTAGTGTGTTTTCCCTTGACTATGCTATTTTTCTTACATTTGTCTGTTCCAAAAGCCATATTTATATCATTGCTGAATACTTCTGTTATCTTTAGTAATTGGTTGAGTTGATGATTTGTTGCTGCGAGTAGTTTTAGATCATCCATGTATAGCAAATGTGTGATTTTGTGTGGGTATGTTCCAGTAATATTGTATCCATAATTTGTATTATTTAGCATGTTGGATAGTGGGTTCAGAGCAAGACAGAACCAGAAAGGACTTAATGAGTCTCCTTGGTATATTCCACGCTTAATCTGTATTGGCTGTGATGTGATATTATCTGAATTTGTTTGGATATTAAGTGTGGTTTTCCAGTTTTTCATTACTATGTTTAGGAACTGTATCAATTTAGAATCTACTTTGTATATTTCCAATATTTGTAGTAACCATGAGTGGGGTACACTATCAAAAGCTTTTTGGTAATCAATGTATGCGTAGTGTAGAGACCTTTGTTTAGTTTTAGCTTGATATGTCACCTCTGCATCTATTATCAGTTGCTCTTTACATCCTCGCACTCCTTTGCAGCAGCCTTTTTGTTCTTCATTTATAATTTTGTTCTGTGTTGTATGTGTCATTAATTTCTGTGTAATGACTGAAGTTAATATTTTGTAGATTGTTGGTAGGCATGTTATGGGGCGATATTTAGCTGGGTTTGCTGTGTCTGCTTGATCTTTAGGTTTCAGATAAGTTATTCCATGTGTAAGTGTATCAGGGAATATGTATGGGTCTGCAATGTAACTGTTAAATAATTTAGTTAGATGTGAATGTGTTGAGGTGAACTTCTTTAGCCAGAAATTTGCTATTTTATCATTTCCAGGGGCTTTCCAATTGTGCGTAGAATTAATTGCTCGGGTGACTTCATGTTGCAAAATTATCACTTCAGGCATTTGTGGTATCATCTTGTAAGTATCTGTTTCTGCTTGTATCCACCGTGCATGCCTGTTATGTTGTACCGGGTTTGACCCTTCTTATTATTATTATTATTATTATTATTATTATTATTAGACAGCACAAAACTAAAACAAATATCAGCTCCAATTCAGTATTGATTTGCCACCATACTATTTATCAGAATTGAAGATAAACCATGTCATCTGAAGCTTAAAAACCAACGCATGACTTGTCATCCCTGTCACTGCTAGACCTTCTGAATCTAACTGAAAACTGCTCACCTTCAGTTGAGATGGTTTATTTCATTGCTGTGGTTTGTGACATCTTCCTTATGGCACTAATCAAGTCCTGTGTCAGAAAGCAATGTTTCTTTTAATCAGTTTATCATTTGCACCATTTCAAATGACACTCAAGACTAAGATTCAGCATTATTCATTGGATCAAAACAGAATTTGGGGACCCTGACAGATGCAAATCATGGTTACAGACTGCTGATTGAACCCAGCAAGATAAAGATGACAAAAACCTACAAAAATGAAAATCACTAACAGTTTCAAAATAAAAATTAGTTAAATCAACAGCAAATTCAGTCATCAAAAGTTATAGATTTGAGACAGAATTGCTGGGTAGTGTATACTTTCAAGAGGTAAAATGTTTAGCAGTGCTGATAGACACATTAAACTAAAGATGACGTACTAAAAACATCTCTCCCTTCTCTGAGGAAGGAACTATTAGTTCCAAAAGGTACAACAATGATGTCACTTGTATATCTGTCTACTAGCAGTACTGCACATTTCACTTGCTGAAGGTAATTAATAGCCAGCAATTCTGTCTCATTTACATCTATAGTACTATATACCAAAAACCTTGAAAGTTCTTGAGAATTTTAGCGAAAATCTCAGAAAGTTCGTGACTGACTTTTTAAAATATACATGCCATATAAATATTTATGTATAAAAAATATACTCCTTGTTATAACCTTTAAGCACTAATAATTTGCGTGGATATGCAAAAGTAGAAACACTAGCGGGTTACATACTACTGACTCCGCATCTGTCATTTGACTCCCGTGCCGTGACATGCGGCCGGCGCCGTTCATAGCCAGGTGGCGCTCCCGCGCTTGGCCGAGCTGCGGAGCGCCTCTATCGCCGTGTTCGCGTACTAACGTAGCGGCACTTTTGAATGTCGTGGCACTTTTGAATGTCGTGGCACTGTCAACACTTTTCCCCCCCTTGAAAAAAAAAAACACTCACTTCCTTGGAGACACGGACAGTGCGGAGACATCCATGGCCTCTTGGGAGGCCCCGAGAAGATCCCGCGGAGAAACACGAGAGTATGGTCGAAAATGTCCAGGACGGAAGCTTGCGCGTGGAACGTGCCTCCTGGACGAGATGATGGGTGAAAACTCCGGAGCAGCATCCATAGGCGTTGTGGACCTGGGGGTGTGCTCCAGCGAGATGGGTCCCGGAGAAGGCGGCGTCGCGACTGGGGCCGGTTCCGGCGTACTCGGAAGCGGTAGTGACGTCGGCTGCAGCAACACGCCCGGAAGATCGGCAGTAGCGACAGGACTGGCTTCCCGGGCTGGTGGAGACGAAAGAAGGGACGCGGTGGCACCGGCGTAGCCACCACTCGTGGGCGCATCTGGTCGTAATGGCGAACAACCATGCCGTCGTCCGTACGTATTTCACAAAGCCGGCGGCCGCGAAGAGCCTGGACCACCCCTGGAATCCATTTAGGGCGAGATCCATACCCCCGTGCCCACACGTCGGCGCCCACCGGGTATTTTCCCGCACTAGGGGACACAGGACAAGGCCTGACAGGGTGAAGCAGGTGCAGTAGAGTGCGCGGTTGGCGGCCATGCAAGAGTTCAGCAGGGATGCGATCACCCAGAGGCGTGAAGCGATAAGAACTCAGAAATTGCAACAGAGCGTCATCTGTGGAAAAATCACTAAGGAATTTTTTCATTTGGCTTTTGAAACTGTGGACAAGGTGCTCGACCTCCCCATTCGATTGCGGATGGAAGGGCAGTGCTGTAACATGATGAATCCCTTGTCCAGTACAAAAATCACGGAAGGCCTGCGAAGAGAACTGAGGGCCATTGTCCGTGACAATCGTGGATGGAAGACCTTCGAGCGCAAAGATTTTGGACAAAGCCAGCGTCGTCGCCGCAGTGGTGGGCGACGGACATCGAACAACAAACGGAAACCTCGAGAAGGCGTCAATCAACAGTAGCCAATAAGTGCCGAGGAAGGGGCCGGCAAAGTCAGCGTGCACCTGTTCCCACGGCTGCGCCGGATCAGGCCACGGAGAGGGCATTGTAGGGGGTGCAGCCAGTTGTTGAACACACTGATCACACGCAGCGACCATGTGGGCGATGTCCGAATCAATACTGGGCCAATAAACGTGCCTGCGGGCCAGGGAATTAGTCTGAGAAATCCCCCAATGGCCCTCATGCAATAGTTTGAGAACAGCTTTGCGAAGAGAAGCTGGCACCACGACCCGTGGAGATGCGCCATCCATGGCCAGAAGAACAACACCCTCACGAACAGACAGACGAAGGCGCAAGGCATGGTAGTTGCGAAGGGGATCCGATGCCCGGCCCTTGGTCCTGTCCGGCCAACCCCATTGAACAAAACCGATCACCTGATGCAGGACCGGGTCCCGCGCAGTAGCCGACGCGACCTGCGAACCTGTAAGTGGAAAACCCTCGACCGCACGACGTTCTTCCTCATCAATGTGGAAACAGAGTAGTTCATCTCGATCGAAAACTGGGTCGGGGCCCATCGGCAAACGCGACAACGCGTCAGCGTTGGCGTGCTGGGCCGTGGGGCGATAGTGAATCTCATAGTGAAAACGAGACAAGTATAAGGCCCAACGTTGCAGGCGGTGAGCTGCCTTATCCGGAAGCGACGCCGAGGGGCTGAACAGAGAGACCAACGGCTTGTGGTCGGTGATGAGGTGAAACTTAGAACCATACAAAAAAACGCTGAACTTTTTTAGAGCATAAATGATAGCGAGCGCCTCCTTTTCGATTTGAGAGTAGCATCGTTGAGGGTCTTGGAAGCGTAGGCGATGGGTCGTTCCGACCCATCCTCATACCGATGGGTGAGAACAGCCCCTAGGCCATACTGTGATGCGTCAGTCGCCAGAACCAAGTGCTGACCCGGACGGAATGTGGCAAGACAAGGCGCCGACTGCAAATGAGCCTTCAGGCGGACAAAAGCCTGCTCACACTCGTCGGACCAACAGAAAGGAACGTTTTTGCGTAACAGCTGATGCAGAGGATGAGCCACTGCCGCCGCGGATGGAATGAATTTGTGATAATAAGCAACCTTGCCGAGAAACGCCTGAAGTTCTTTGACCGTAGACGGCCGGGGTAGAACGGTAATGGCCGCAACGTGCTGTCGTAGAGGACGTATACCCTCACGGGACAAGTGGAAACCAAGATACACAATGGAGGGTTGGAAAAACTGTGACTTGTCCAGATTGCACTTCAACCCAGCTGAATGCAGGACCCGAAACAGTGAACGCAAATTGCGATGGTGCTCCTCAGTGGAGGCCCCCGTGACAATGTCATCCAGGTAGTTGATGCAGCCGGGAACGGAAGCCGTGAGCTGTTCCAAAAACCGCTGAAAAATGGCTGGCGCGCTAGCGACGCCAAATGGTAACCGCTGGTACTGATACAACCCACAAGGAGTGTTGATGAGAAATTCCTTGGAAGACGCATCCAATGGCAACTGATGGTACGCCTCCGATAAGTCAAGTTTGGAAAAGAACTGGCCCCCAGCGAGCTTGGTAAATAACTCCTCAGGACGGGGAAGAGGATAAGTGTCAACGAGGCTCTGAGCGTTGATAGTGGCTTTAAAATCACCGCACAATCACAGACTCCCGTTTGGTTTAGAAACCACCACGATGGGCGATGCCCATTCGCTGGAGGTAACAGGAAGGAGAATCCCTGAAGCTGTTAACCTGTCGATCTCAGCTTTGACAGGCGCACGCAACGCCATCGGAATAAGGTGTGCCCGGAAAAACTTCGGGCGAGCTGTAGGTTTAAGAGTAATGTGGGCTTCAAAATCCTTGGCCCGACCCAGACCAGCAGAGAACACGGACGAGAATTCAGAACACAATCCATCCAGTTGTTGATACGGAATATCCTCAGATATGAGGTGCACATCATCATCAATGGAGAACCCGAACAACTGGAAAGCATCATAACCCAACAGGTTTTCCGTTCCCACATGATCCACCACATAAAACGTGAGGGGCCGAACAACAGACTTGTAGGCAGTGGAAGCATCAAACTGGCCAACGATAGGAATTTTCTGCTTATTATAAGTTCGCAGATTTCGCGTAACGGGAGACAAGGAAGGGGAGCCCAACTCCAAATACGTGCGAGAATTAATGAGAGTTACTGCAGAGCCCGTGTCCACTTGCATGCGAATGTCTTTATCCAGAACACGAACAGTAACAAACAACTTATTTGTTTGAGAAAGCACACAGTGAACATCCATGTCCGATGCCTCGTCCTCGTCGACAGGAGCTTTAGGGGACTGACACACAGAAGCAATGTGGCCTTTTTTCCTACAGGAATTACACGTGGCCCAACGTTTTGGACACGCGGCCCTGTCAAGCTGTACGAAACAACGTGGACAAGAAGGAAATGCGGAACGAACCTGCTTCTGTGGTTGCTGTTTTCGCTGCGAGCGTGGGGGCCCCACGCGACGTTGTTGACGCGAGTGAACCGCCGCCACATCGTCGTTCCCCTGTTAAACAGGCAAATTGTCCGCGTCGAAAGCGGTCTGTACAGCGCCCACATCACACCATGTGTGTATTTGCGCACCAGCAGCGTGAGACACTTCAAAGGATTGAGCGATGCTGAGAACTTCCGACAACGACGGGTTTGGCAGTTGTAAGGCACGTTGCCGAACTTCTTTATCAGGAGCAAGCCGTAGAATAGCGTCCCAAACCATTGAATCGGCATAAG
The DNA here is from genome assembly GCF_023898315.1 of Schistocerca nitens. Classification (NCBI taxonomy): domain Eukaryota; kingdom Metazoa; phylum Arthropoda; class Insecta; order Orthoptera; family Acrididae; genus Schistocerca; species Schistocerca nitens. Next base: position 498,250,631 of record NC_064619.1, on the reverse strand, counting down.
ACTCATGATGAGTGTCCGTAACAAACTGACATTTCCTACTCAGACCGTGTAATTCCGCCGCCCAAGCCCGGTAAGATTGATGGGGCTGTTTATCACACCGGTAGAACGCCACGCGGGCGGCAACGACGTGGGTGTTTTTACGGTAATAGTTCGACAATAATTCACACATTTCTTGGAAGGACAGAGAGGCAGGTTCCCGCAGAGGGGCTAACTAAGAGAGCAGCTGATAGATCCGTGGGGAAATCCAAGATAGAAATAACGACTTACACATAGGAGCGTCGACAACGCCGAAAGCCAAGAAGTGTTGCTGCAAACACTTCTCATAATCCTCCCAGTCTTCAGCGGCCTCGTCGTAAGGAGGGAACGGAGGCGGAGAAGAGGAAGACAGACGATGAGTAAGCGATGTCGACAACGCCTGAATAGCAGCCGTCAGCTGTGTTTGTTGTTGAATGAGCGCTTGCATAAGCTGTTCCATGTCTGCCCCGACACGAACACCCAAGTCCACAACGCAGGAAAAAAAAAATCCGACCTCGTCGCCAAAATGTTATAACCTTTAAGCACTAATAATTTGCGTGGATATGCAAAAGTAGAAACACTAGCGGGTTACATACTACTGACTCCGCATCTGCCATTCGACTACCGTGCCGTGACATGCGGCCGGCGCCGTTCATAGCCAGGTGGCGCTCCCGCGCTTGGCCGAGCTGCGGAGCGCCTCTATCGCCGTGTTCGCGTACTAACGTAGCGGCACTTTTGAATGTCGTGGCACTGTCACAACACTCCTATATGAAGAAAAGTCACAATTTAATGTTGTTACCAAAAACCTCAAAATGTTTGCAACCGATTTACTTCAAATTTTTACACGATACTCTAAGAAATGTTGGGATGGACATACGCTACACATTTTTTTAAATATGTGTGGCTTGTAAGTATATATAAACTACATAAATGGGAAATTATTTTAACAAAACTCTCAAAAAGTTCTTGACGAACTTACTTCCACTTTTTACACAATCTAATAAACATTCAGATATGCATAGGCTATATATCTTTTAATATATGTGGCATAAAGATATATACCACACAAAGGGGAAATGTAGCTAGCAAAAAACTCAAAAGGTGCCTGGCTGATTTACTTCAAATTTTTACATGATACTCTAATAAACATTCGAACAATGGAAAAATCAGGATGGAATGTTGTATGTGTGAGTTGCTTTTGCATGAGTGTGTGTGTGTGTGTGTGTGTGTGTGTGTGTGTGTGAGAGAGATTGTGTGTGTGTGTGTGTGTGTGTGTGTGTGTGTGTGTGTGTGTGTGTGTGTTTGGAGGGGGGGGGGGGAGTGCACCCATATGTGTGTGTATTGTTGACAAAGGCCATTGGCTGAAAACTTTAAGTGTGAAACTCTTTTTGTTGTGCCAATCTGCGACTCAGCATTTCCACTATATGATGAGTAGCAACTTTTGGTCTAATAAACATTTGGTTGGTCATAGATTACACATCTTTTAAATGTATATGCTATATGGAAATCTATTATCTAGACTAGTGCCATAAGATAACTCATTGTTTAAGATAGTTACCAAACCTCCAACAGATATTGACAAATTTACTTCAAATTTTTACACATTACTGTAGTAAATGATCAGACAGGCATAGGCTACATGTTTTTTAATGTGTGCAGTATATAAATAAATGTGTAATGTACTATTTCAATGAGAATAAGAGGTAATTGAAACTTCCAGGAAATGTTAATAATGTTGGGGTACAGGAAACCAAATGCAGGAGCTTAAATCATGTGATGAAAGTTGGTAAGTAGGCTTAAATATAACTACAGAGATTGACAGGACAAAAAAAGAGAGAGATAATTTTAAGCAATTTTGTGTTGTAGCTTAATATGTCTGTTATCCTTTTTTTTCTTGAGAGAGAGAGAGAGAGAGAGAGAGAGAGAGAGATTATATTGCAACAATACGAAACAGCAAGGTCATGTTGTTATTTGCTAATGGAAAGGAATGTTGTATATTGTATTGTCATGTCCAGCCATCAAATTTTTTGTTGTATGTGTCCTTGGGTTACACAAATAGTATTGTGACAGGTTTTGACTTCTTATTAAGTCGTCATCATTACCAGTATTAGTATAGGTGACTACGAGTTGTATATTGTTCAAACAGAAATACCTGATCATCATGACCAACTGATATGCTTTTTTAGAAGTAATGGCAATCAATCACATAAGTTAGTATCATAACTGAGCAAAATATTCAGTCCTTAGAAAAATGTTATGTAGGGCTATCTGGGCTGAAACCCTACCGGTGCATAATGTGAATGAAAAATTTGGTGCATTTATTACTACAATTAAACATCCTTCTGCAATCAGCTATCTTAATATCTGCCATTTCAACATTCGTATGATGAGTGAAAGTTGGTACCATATTATGATCTTCCACGATTAAACAATTTCAGGCCTCTCTCTGTTATCTTCGATTTTGGTAACAGTGTGGTCACTGAATGAATGGATAGAGGATTTCAAACTGATTTGAATGCTTCTCTCATTGCTCTCCTTGTGTTCATTTTTGCTTTATCCAGCTTTTGTTTGTCAGTTAGGTTTTGATTCCTCTGGAATCTGTGTTGAAGTTCTCCTTGTTTACATACTAGTTTCCTAACATGGCTAATTAAACAACAGTGGGTCTTTCCTATCCCTTAGACCTTGCTGATAACATACTTATCTAAGGCATATTGAATGGTGTTTATGAATTTTTTCCATTTGTGCTTTATGTCTTCATTCTTATCACTGAATATTTGATGCTTACTACTCATATACTCTGCAATTTATCTCCTGTCACACTTTCTAAGCAAAAACATCTGCCTATCTTTTTTAACATTCCTTGTAAAACCCATAGTCATAGTTGCTACCACAGCCTTATAATCACTAATACCTTCCTCTATGTTAACTGATACATGAAGTTCAGGTCTAAGACATTACCATCACAAGTTAGATCTCTATCTATCTACTGAAAGTAATTTTTGAACAAGACAGCAGAATAAAGTCACAACAATTCCTGTCCCTAGAATTACTTTTGGCAGCATGACTCTCCCAATCTACACCCCCTACCAGAATGGCATGATCAGGAAAGTTACTAACAATATTCTGCAAGTTCTCTCTGAAGCACTCCACCACTATAGCTCCTGACCCAGGTGGTCTATTAACAGCATCTAATTACTGTTTTTGACCAACCTTTCATGCCAAACTTCAACCAGATTAAATCATATTCAGAGTCCATGACAACCTTGCTAGATATTATTGGTTTTTTACTGCAAATAAATACACCACTACCATTACAGACTAACCTATCATTATGATAAATATTCCAATCTTAATGGGGGAACTGACTTATATGCATGAAATTACGAATAAGTAGACCTCACTGTGAAAGATGCAGTGTAGTGAAAAACTACAGCCTTTATATTTCTCAAGAATATGCAGCAGGCAGTGAATGGTTTTATGACAGTGGGGTCACCTTGGGTAAAATATTCCAGAAGTAAAACAGTCTCTCATTAGGCTCTCTGGAAGTAGACTACTTACAAAGAGGAATGGATATAGGAATGAGGAATTCTGCCTTATGCAAGCATGGACATAACAAGAAGAACTGCACCACCACAAGAGGAATGGATAGTTTGCAAGTAGATACAGTGGGAATTAATGAAGTGCAGTGGACAGAAGAACAGGACTTTTGGTCAGATGGGTATAGGGTTATCAACACAAAATAAAATAGGTGTCATGCAGGGGTAGGTCCAAAAGTGAATAAGAACCTAAGAACACTAATGAGTTACTATAAACAGCCCAGTGAATACATTATCATAGCCAAAATAGATACAAAGCCAACATCCATCACAGAAGGACAAGTTTATATGCCTACTACTTCCACAAAAGATGAAAAAGTATGATAAGATAAAAGAAATTATTCACAACATTAATGGAGATCAAAAATTAACTATGATGTGAGACAGAAATTTGACATTAGTTACTAGTAGAGATGAAAAAATAGTTTAATAACATGGACTAGGGAAAGGAATGAATTGGAAGCCACCTGACAGAACTTTACATGGAGCATAACATAATCAGTTCTTCAGTTCTAAGACTTTGTTTAAGATCATGAAAGACAGCAATATATGCAGAAGAGATCTGGAGACACAAGATGAATTTGGATGGGTTAGGTAATGTTAATTCATAGATTTCAAAATCATATTTTAAACTGCAAAATATTTCTAATGACAAATGCAGACTCTGACTGTAATTTGTTGGTTAAGAACTGCAGATTAAAAATGAATAAATCATGGAAAAGTAACAGAAAGCAACACAGTAGAATATGAATGGGTAGTTTTGAGAAATGGTACTGTGAAAGCAGCAGAGGAACACGTAGGCAAAAGGACAAGGAAAAATAATGCTCAAAAGAAATCCATGGTTACACAAAATATTAAATTTAACTGATGGAAGGAAAAAATACAAACACACAGCAATTGAGGTAAGCAAAAGAGAACAGTGATTTTGGTGATAAGAATCTCAGTAAATTAGCTTACTATGCCTACTTTCATTCACTGCTTTCGTATGGCATCATATTCTGGGGTAATTCATCGTTGAGTAGAAAAGTATTCATTGCTCAAAAACGTGTAATCAGAATAATTGCTGGAGCCCACCCACGGTCATCCTGCAGACATCTATTTAAGGATCTAGGGATCCTCACAGTATATATATTCACTTATGAAATTTGTTGTTAATAATCCAGCCCAGTTCAAAAGTAATAGCAGTGTGCATAGCTAAAACACCAGGAGAAAGGATGATCTTCACTATGCAGGGTTAAATCTGACTTTGGCACAGAAAGGGGTAAATTATGCTGCCACAAAAGTCTTTGGTCACCTACCAAACAGCATCAAAAGCCTGACAGATAGCCAACTAACATTTAAAAATAAGTTAAAAGAATTTCTAGATGACAACTCCTACTCATTGGCTGAATTTTTAGATATAAATTAAGGGGGCAAAAAAAAGAAAGAAAAAAAAACATTAGTGTTATGCAATATTTTGTGTAATGTAATATCTTGTACAGACATCTTTTATTAACCGACACATTACACATCATTACGAAGTGTCGTATTGATGATCTATGGAACAAGTATTAACCTAATCTAATCTAAAAAATGAAACAGAGAGGAAATGTAAAATTGCAACCTAAAGGAAAATTATTGGCGAAATGAGAAGCAGATGTATCAATAACAAAAGTCAGATGACAATCCAGTGCTAACCAAAGCAGGGAAGGCTGACTGGTGGAAAGAATATATAGAGGGGCTGCACAAAAAATGAACTTGAAGACAATATTACGGAGATGGAAGGTGAAGATGAGATGTGCACATTTCTGCAAGATTTCTGGTTATTAACTTTACATAGTTACGTAGAATAAGTACTCATTTCGCTACAGCTGCAATGTTTGTGATAGTTATGGCATAATGAATCACTGGCAAAAAGTCTGAGATTACTATTAATATCGTCTATCGAGTCATTAACATGCAATATGAGTAATAAGGGTCTCAACACAGTTCCCTTGGGCACACCTGGAATTATGTTTACTTCTGATGATGACTTTTTATCCAAGATAACATGCTGTGTCCTGCCCATCAACAAATCCTCAGTCCAGTCACAAATTTTGTATGATACTCTCAAGTAACTATATTTTGTTACTGAAGGTAGGTGGGGTACTGACTCAAATACTTTTCCTCTATCAAAAACTATTGCATCCACCTGACTGTCTTGATCCATAGCTTTCAGGATCTTATGTGAGAAAAGTGCAAGTTGAATTTTTTATGACTGATGCTTTTGGAATTCATGCTGGTTGGCATGGAAATCATTCTGTGCTATATACCACATTACATTTGAGCTCAGAATATGTATTACGATTCTACAAAAAATGAACATTAATGAAAATGGACAGTAGTTTTGTAGAGCACTTCTGTTACTCTTCTTATAGTTGAGTGCAACCGCTTACCCATCTCCAAAGAATTAATAATATACGAGGTCCTGTGAAAAAGTTATGGGACAGTCATAATTTCGCACCAATGGTGTCTTGGAGCAAAATGTGGTTGGCATCGCTGCACACACCTGTGTTTAATGTATGTATAAATGCTAGAACTTTCATTGTTGTGTGTCTGTTATTGTTCCGTGTTGTACTCAGTAGAACGTTGACTCGCTCAGTTTGTGAATTTCGAGATGGCAGAGTTACAGGAGCAATATGTCTGCACTAAATTTTGCATGAAACTCAAAAAATCCTTTAACGAGACACACCAAATAATGCAGGAAATTGCACATGCCAATCAAAGAATGACTGTCTGAGAGGTTGCAGGAGAATTTAACATTTCATTGCATCGCATCATGAAATCCTGACACAGGATCTTGAAATGCATTGTGTTGCCGCAAGTTTGTCCCATGGCTCATGAGTTAAGACCAGAAAGATCTTCCCCTTGCAATCTATGAAGAGCTTTTGCATCACAAAAATGAGAATGAGATATTCCTTACGAGGATCATAACTGGTGAGGAGGTGTGTGTCTACAGTTATGATGTTGAGACCAAGGTTCAATCTTCACAGTGGGTAAGGAAAGGTCTTCCAAGACCAAAAAGCTCACCAGGCCGGGTCAAATGTCAAAGCCATCCTGATAGTTTTCTATGACACTGAAGAATTAGTTTATCATAATTTCGTGGCACAGGGACAAACTGTTAAATCCATGGTACTAGTGGGACATATTGTGACACCTGCGAGAAAATGTGAGAGTGGCCTGAAATGTGGTGAGACAATTTATGGCTCTTTCATCATGATAATGCACCCACACATTCATCCCTGTTGGTCCATGACCATAGCACAAAAAATGAAATCACTGTGTTTTGCCTCATCCTCCATACTCTCCAGACCTGGCCCCTGTGGACTTCTTACTTCCAAAGTTGAAAACCCCATTGAAAGGCTGAAGATTTGCAACAATAGATGAGATAAAAGAAAATTCTCAGACAGTGCTTTATGCAATCCAGAAAGAGGTGCACCAAGACAGCTACCGGAAATGGAAACAATGCTGGAAGCAGTGCATCAATATGGAGAACAGTATTTTGAAGGAGACTATGCACAATAAGTAAAAGGTAAGCGTAGAAAAATTTTGTGGACAAAGTTCTGGAATTTTTTGTACAGACCTTGTACCATGATTAAAATGAGTTACATGAACTGCACATTCAGTATAGAATCTGATATTAATTCCATTGGGCCCAGGAGCCTTGTTTAATTTTAGCAAATTTTAACTGTTTCACAATGCCAATGGTAATAACATCTAATAACTAAAATTTTCAGAGGTGTGAGAAGAAAACAGGGGCAGTGCTTCTTTGTCTTCCTTAGTAAAGGAAAATTTTAAAACATTTTTGCATTGCTACCCTGAATTTCAGTTCCTGCATCACCTATGAATGTTTGTGCTACTGACAGCCTTTGCCTGTAGCCAGAATTCTTTTACATTTTGTGAGATATCTTCTGATGAAATTTTGCTGTTATAGCCATTGAACACTTCATGCATTGACAGCTAAATGTGTTTCATTTAGAATCTCTCTATTCCCTATGCATTGTTTTACAGCTGTTATGCAATAATCTCTGTTTCTTTAAAAGTTTCTTTACAGTGTCTGTATACTGTGAGGAGTCACATTATGAATCATATCTGTCCAGTGCATGGCCTACTATTCTTTTAACCCTGACCCACAGTTTTCTACTTGCTTTTGCCCAGAGGCAAATGTTCTGAGTTCCTCTGTGAAATACAACATGACTGCCTCTTCTCTGAGGAAGTAAATCTTCCTTCTTGTTTTAATTGTCCTTTGCACATTAGTAATCACTGTTGCTAAAACTATCTAATGGTCACTATTACTAGTCTTAATGTGGATATTGTCAAAGAGGAGGCTATTGACTGCAGTCTCTGAATGCCAAAGTCAGACTCAGTAATAATATAATATAATCAAATATAATCAACATAATCAAATATATTTGGATTTTTGTATTCCTGCTAACATTTCTGGACTTGAATATATTCTGCAAGGCATAATAACATGTTTCCACTTGCTATATTTTCTTGAATTTCTGCTGCTATCCTATTATCTTCAGTTATTATCAAGCCTAGGTAATTGAACTTTCCCACTCTTTGGTACTCTTTCCTATTTATATTTACTGAAGTCTCTCCTTATTCCCACCAGGATCACCTGTCATCATATACTTTGTTTTGCCTATATTCACTTCCAGTCCTAACTTTTGCCCTGCTCCACCCAGTGCAGCATAATTATCCTTCAAAGCTCTGATATTCCTTGCAATTAATGATACATCATCATTAGTATATGCCACCACCTGGACCTGTCAGTTAAATATTGCCCCCCCCCCCCCCCTCCCATCCAGTAGGGACAAAACTTAATCTTGGAGAATCTTATTCCTGTCTAGACTGTCATATGCTTGTTTAAAATCTATGTACAACTGATGCAGCTGTTTGTCATATTTATAAAATTTCTTAGCATTTGTCTTGATAAAATATATCTGGTACATTGTGGATCTATTTTACCTTAATCCAACCTGAATCTCCCAGTGTCATTTCCACCCAGTATTTTGTCATAATAAATTTCAACTGCACAACTAAAATGAATTTTCTTGGAATTTCTGACAGTGGGGACTTAAAATAAAATTTAAAAAAACCTGGTATATTTTGATCAAACAATGGAAAATCCAGGATGGAATATAACAATATTATGAAAAAAAAAGTTGCCACTCACCATATAGTGGAGATGTTGCATCACAGAGAAGCACAACAAAGAGATTGTCACAAATAAAGCATTACACACACACACACACACACACACACACACACACACACACACACACACACACACACACACACACACACACACACAAGAAAAACAAAATATACTGTTACTCTATTATGTCATACGGTACCAAATTTTGGGGTAACTCCACAAACTGAGAGAAAGTTTTTATAGTGAAAAAAAGTGTAACAAGACTCATTTGTAATGTACATTCAGAAATGAGTATTAGACTCCAGTGTTCTCAATATGTTTGTTATATTATGTTTCCTGACTTGTTTCACACCATTTTCGGGTCTATGGAATGAAAAATGGGTGTGATTAATCTGAACAAAACAATTCATTTGTTCATCACATATAATGCACAAATATAATCACAATAAAATTTAACAAATTTGCACAAATATATTGTGTTTGCCCTGGGACTATTACTTATTTATAGAAGCCGCAGAAATCTGCACTCTTTTATCTCCCTGGGAAAATTTAAAATACTCTTTGCAATTATAATCAAAATTGATTTCAGTCATAAGCTCTGGCTTAATTAGTTTTCTCCTGTTGCTCTGAACAGTCCACGTAATGTTTGTAAGAGAAATAACCCTTGCGAAATGTTCTTGCGTTGTGCGAGTCAATTGGGAAATGAATAACATAATGAGTATATTTAAACATGAATGTCTCTATACTGGTAATGGCTCTTTCTTGTCTCTTTGTCACTTCCATGCGTTTTTTGTACCACAGCTGATGATCGGTACGATGTGAGCACGTCAGTGGTTTGCCAATACAGTACTGACTGAGGAACAGTAAACATTCCCCCTCTCATGACCCCTCTAGACACACAGGCTGTGTCATTCTTTCTTGACTTCTCGTATTTCCTTCAGCCATACTGTCTTCTTTCCGTAGAAACACGAACTGAAAAAAGATTATATGTCAACAGCAGTATCGATTATTATTTCAAAATTTTTTGAGATCTGTTAGTCAGGGACCTTAAACTATTGACAGGGCTTTGTAGGATTAATATTTACAACATCAATCACAGACAGAATACACGGGAGAAACAGACGGTCGATGAGGGAGCCAGGAGGATTAAGAAAATATTTCTGTATTTTTGTAGCACAGGTACTTTCATACTATACTTATCCATTTCCTTTCTAACTTCCTGCAATTTTCTAGAGCTCTGAAGTGTCCTCACATTCTGGTTGGTTATCATGATATCCATTTTCCTTCGCCATGTCAGCACCCTGTTATACAAATCCTTCCAAGGTTGGTGAGTGGTATCTGCAACAATTCAGTTTTACAAGATTGGGTCATTAGTTCCACATATGCCCTCCAACCTAGAAGTCTGGGATTTTCCCTTGTTCCACAGTCTTGCCGACATTCTTCTGAAATCATCAAGTTGTATGTAAGTCTAACACAAATATCAAAATCACTATTTCCCAATTTGTGAAACTTGTGCCAGGTTTCTTGCAAAGGCAGTATTTGACCTGGCACCACAAACATATCGAGGAACTGCATATGCATCATCCCAATGGTGCAGCAACATGATCTTCCATTGTGTACTGCAAACAAGATGTAGAATTCTGACTGCCTCATTTGAAAAGGATAACAGGCACATGCAGAAACAATGAGGTAGAGGCATCTCCTGGTACGTAGGGCCAAACTACCTGAAATATACCTTAATTGTGTCTGATATAGCTCTTTACGTATATTATAAAATGTAATTTAACTGATGTAAGTAATATTACATTACAATATTTTTAAAAACTGAATTTAACAGAAATAGTGAGTGGCCAACCATACAACCAATATTTTATAAAACTGGCACTGCATTTGGGACTAACTACAACACGAACTCAAACTGCAGAGGGCATTGCATTGTATGTTACAGGCTCTAACCCAGCTAACATTAAACAATTTGTGTCAAATGGATTTTAACTTATCTGACATTATCACTACTAAAAACTAACGGCATGAGCCTTGAAAATTAATGTGCTAACATAAACTGTAAATTCTGCACGCCTTACTGAGGTTTGTTTGAATTGCTGTTTACAAGAGTCATCAATTTCATACAGGAATAAAGAAAGTGATCCATGATCAGGCATGATTACTGGAATATACTGCAACAGTATTAGCAAATTACAAGTGTACTATGGGTACACTGACTTTTCAAAATGGGAGACCCTCAACCAAACATTTGTAACTTCTAAGTAAACACCATCAGCAAGTAAGGCCATACTGAGTCTACAGCAAGACTGCCCCACCACCAAGGGCAAACACACAGAGGGGGCACAAAAACTGGCCGAGAGAACCTCAAAAGACAGTTTCAGAATAACTGGGAAAGATATGAGAGTTCTCTTGTCCCTTGTGAACCTATCTTCTGCCTGTGAAAAGCCTTTCCCTTGACCCGAGACTGTAAATGAACACTGATGTCACAATATCATTTCATCCAAACACACATTGCATGGGCTATTTATCAACAGTCAGCTTGGTTTGCACACCAATGGAGTTTATGCTACAACTTTGCTATGGTACTGTATGATCGCAAAGGTGGCCATCAACAGTCAGCTTGGTTTGCACACCAATGGAGTTTATGCTACAACTTTGCTATGGTACTGTATGATCGCAAAGGTGGCGAGTGGATGCCAAGACAAATTTGCTACCTGGCTGAAAGCTTTTGATTTTTTGTCAGTTTCTGCCAACTGAGGACTGGAATGAAACTGTTTAAGCTACAGTGCTTCAAATTCTTGATAGAGCAATAAGTGAAATGGGAAACAGATCTCTCGCCTAAAATGAGAGCGCTTTATCTTATTTTGAAAAATATGTAACAAACTTTAGTATCAAATAGAGCAGAAATAACAATACAGCTGAGCTAGTTAACAAAACAGTAGGTTTCAAATTCCAGCAGAAAAGGCTGATGAGCACCGAGTGAGCTTCCTATTTGGATATTTGGAATTTTTTTTTAAAACATATGGTTTACAATATGGTAACCCATACATCAAAATAACTTTGAGTACATTTATGACAACTCCTGCGAGTACAGCATCTTGTCAGCGCAGTTTCAAAAATTGGACGTAATTAACTACTTACAGTCAGGTGTAGATGAAGTACACTGCAAATTCAAGTATTCTATTGACAGATTACGACACACTGTTGCATTTGATTTCAGTGTTATAAGGAATGCAAGGAAATGGATACTAAAATTACAATAAAAATGTAATTCCTGAAAAGGAAGATGTTCTCAACACTTATTTTATAGCTCTCTTTCTTTCATTTCAAATTAATAATTTATGCACTATTAATAACTTATGACAGGGCAAATAAAAACTTATTTACTATACATCATACTGAAATCAATTGCTGTCACTGACATAAAAAATAAGATGTGGATTTTGTTTTACTTTCAATTTTTTAAGAAAGTTTATACAATTTGTAATTTCTTTACAATGATACATTTAAGTAGTTACATGCAATATTTTTTCCTCTCTCTCTCTCTCCCTCTCTCTTTTGCGTGTGTGTTCTTCAGTTTCTTTCTTAAGTTTGCTCTGATGCAACTGTCGATGCTAGTCTATCCTGTGCAAGCCTCATCATTTTTGCTTTTGAACCTGCTTACTGTATTCAGGCCTTAGTTTCCCTCTACAGTCTCACCCCCCCCCCCCCTCCACACACACTTTCTTCCAGTAGAATGCCTCAGGACGTCCCCTACCAATCGACCCCTTCTTTTAGTCAAGTTGTGCTTAAATTTCTGTTTTCTTTTTTTCTCTCATTTGATATATTAACTCATTTGTTATTCAGTATACCCTATAATGTTCAGCATTCTTCTACAGCACAGCATTTCAAAACCCTCCATCATCATCTTGTCAGAATTGCCTATTGTCCATGTTTCACTTTCATAAAAGTCTGCACTCTAGACAAGTATCTTCAGAAAGACTTCCTGACGTTTAGGTTTAAGTTAGATGTTAATGAATTGCTCTTTTACAGATGTGCAGTTCTTGCTATTACCATTCTGCATTTTATTTCCTTGGAGCTTCAGCCACCGTCTGCTATTTTCCCACTAAAATAACAAAATTAATAAACTACTTTTGGTGTCTCATTTCCTTATCTAATTCCCTCAACATCATCTGACTTACCTTGACTATATTCTGTTAACACTGTTTTACTTTCATCAATGTTCATCTTATAATCTCTCATTGAGACCTATTCAATCTTTTTGAATGCTCTTCCAAGTCCTTAGCCATCTTTGACACAATTACAATGTCATCAGCAAACCGCAAATTTCTTATCTCTTCTTCCTGACATTAACTTCCTTTCCAAGTTTCTGCTTGGTTACCTTCACAGCTTTCTCAATGTTCAGAAGGAATAACATCAGGGATAGGCTAGAACCATGTCTCTCTCTTTTCTCAACTAATGCATCTCTTTCATTTCATTTGGCTCTTGTAACTACAGTCTGGTTCCTGTACAAGTTGCAAATAACCTTCTGGACTCTGTATTTTATTCCTGCTGTCTTTAAAATTTCAATGAGTGTAGTCCAAATCAACATTGTCAAAAACTCTCTAAAAATGCTATAAAAATAGCTTGCCATTCTTCTAGGCTATGTCATAGTGTCAGTATTCTTTCAAGTTTTCCTACATCCCCCCAGAACCCAACTGATCTTCCCCAAGGTCAGCCTCTATCTATTTTTCCATTCTTCTGTAAATAATTTGACTCAATGTTTTGCAACAAAGACTTCTGGTCCAGTAGTAGTATTCACACTTGTTAACACCTCCTTCGTTGGAAACACAATTATCACATTCTTCCTCAAGTCTGAGGGCATTTTGCCTGTGTCATGTATCTTGCACACCATGCAGAATAATCTTGTAATTGCTGGCTCATCCAAGACTGTCTATAATTCTGAGATAATATCATCCACTCCAGAGGCCTTTTATCCACTTAAGTCTTCCAGTGTTCTGTAAAATTCATTTGGCAGTATCCTGTCTCCCATCCCTCGTTCAGCTACTTCTCCCCTTTCTATAATATTGTCATTAAATTTATTTCCCTTGTAGAGGTCCTGTATCCATTCCTCCCACCTTTCAGTTTTCCTTCTTTGCATATAACTGGTTTGCTATCTGGGCTCTCGACGTTCATACAGTTGCTTCTCTTATCTCCAAAGGTATCTAATTTTCTTATAGGCAGCTTCTATCTTTTCTCTTGCTATGTGTACTTCTTCAGCCTTGCATTTATTCTCTACGCCCTATTTAAACACTCAGGCAACAACTCGGGTGATCTGGTGGGCCAGGGCAAAAGGCTGACATCCTGTAACATCAAGAAGGTGTGTTTGTGCAGTAACATGTAGTTGTATATTGTCTTGCTGAAAAATGGCATCTGAGGTGATGTGCAGCAGGGGTATGGCTACAGGTCTCAGGATGTCATTCAAGTAGGTCACGCTGATCACAGTGCCCTGGGCTCGCACCAACTGTGATTTGTAGTTGTACCCAATATCATCTTGTCATCTGTGAATGCAAGCACTGTAATGCCACTGCCACTATATGTGACAAACCAAGATGTGGCCATCATTTTCAAACAAACAGAACTTGGATTCATCCGTAAATGCTGCCTGATGCCATTCCTGTCCACAGTGACATCATTCCATACATCACTGCCGTCTAGTGTGTCTCTGCACATTCGTCAAAGGTAGGTGGAGAAGTGGATGACATGCACATAACCCATGACATAATAAACGGTGACAGACTGACACCCCAAATAGTGTACAATGTGTTACATTGTTCCACTATTGTACCAAAACCGAGCAGGACACAAATATGCCCTGCAATGCCATTCAGGTGAAGTGTCATTCTTCTTGGGGGGAGAAGGGGGGGGAGTGACCTGACACATCTTGTTGCACTCTGTGGCCTTCCGTGAACCATTCTGCTCACATCCGTTGCACTGCCAAAACACTTGTCCCACTAGAGCAGCGATTTCCTGGATGGATGCATCATATTCTCTCATGCCAATAATGTGCCCTCCTTCAAACTCACTGAGCTGATGGTACAGTTTGCACATACATCTGCGAGATATCCTGCACACCTGCTCAAGTCACACGGATCCATTACCTATGGGTTATAGCGACAAGAGCTGTAGGCACATTTTACTGGTAGATGGTTGTGTGCGCCATGATATCGATATTGACCTTGAATCAACTGGCCTACATTGTTCAAATGATAATCATTTTTCAGAACATACTAGTCTACATGTCCTGTTAATATGAATATCCTGTCTAGTTTTCAAGGTGTTCTGTTTTCTCTGAACATGAGAGTATTTACGCACTTCTGTCAGTCTCAATTTTTAGACATGTGTGCTCTCTTTCAGCTTCTTCATTTGCTGCATTTTTATACAGTAGGTTCTCCTTTTATCAGTTAAATTCTATACATCCTGCACTATCCAAATATTTCTACTAGGTCTTGTCGTTTCAGCTGTTTTTTCATCTACTGCCTTCATTATTTCATCTCTCAAAGCTACCCATTCATTTTCTATTATATTCCTTTCCCTCTTTCAAGGTGTACATTGCCTAACACTACCTCTGGAACTCTCAAAAACCTCTGGTTGCTTGAATTTATCCAGGTCCCATTTCCTTACTTTCCTACCTTTTTGCAATTTCTTCAGTTTTAGTCTGCATCTCAAAAGCAATACATTATGGTCAGTGTTCATGCCTCTTCCTGAAAATGTCTTATGGTTTAAAATCTGGTTTCTAAATCTCTGTCTTACTACTATACAGTGAGATTCATTTCCCTACTGCTGGGTTTTATGCACCCTACAGCATCTTAAAATTCCACGAGCAAGATTTTCATAGTCTGTTGCTTGCTGCATGCAAACTATTAGTGCCACAGAAAAAATGAACAGTACGTTTTTGTAGGAAATTTAATTCGTTAAATTTTGTACTTAGATGTGTTTTCATTGGGGGCCATAGTTTTTTAATTATTCAAGAAAAATACGAAAGTGAGCTCCAAATGCATTTTCCTTGAATAACTCAGAAACCGTGACTCAGTGGAAATGTATCCCAGTACAAAATTTAATTAGATTAAATTTCCTACAAAAATGTCCTATTCATTTTTATTGTAGGACTAATAGTTTGCGCAAAGTGAGCAAGAGAATATGAAATTCTAACGATTGGTATTCGAAGGCATTGTGGGCTGCATAAAACCCAGTTGAAGGAGCAGCTGAATCACCTTGTATAATTTATCTGAAAACTTCCAATACTCCCAAGGTCTCTGCCACAAATACAACCTTCTTACACGATTCTTAAACCAAATGTTGGCGGTGATTAAATTATGCATGATGAAACATTCTACTACGCAGATGTATTTTTCATTCATCCCCCCCCCCCCCCCCCCCAGACACCTTCTCCTTCCTTCTCTTCCATTTCCTACTATCGAATTCTAGTCACACATCACAATTCAAATATCATCTTGTTAAACCATATGAATAATTTCTGTTGTCCCATCGTACACTGTATCACCCATTCCAGCATGCCTTCGGGTGGAGGGGCGGGGGGAGGGTGGGGAAAGAAAACCACACACACAGCTGCAATTTCCTCGTTGCTTTCAGCCATTTGCACTAACCAGCACAACAAGGCCATGTTGGCTAATGTTGCAACCCTGGTTCAGTCAATCACATAGACTATTGCCCCTGCAACTAGTGAAAAGGCTGCTGGCCCTCTTCAGGGACCATGTGTTAATCTGGCCTCTACAGTTACTTCTGCATTGTGGTTTCCCCTATGGTACATTTATCTATTAGGGCTTTCCAAAAGAAAGGAGCTGAAGGCTGTAAAATGAAAACCTCTCAATGGATCACAATTACATTGCCTACGAAAGAAGATGCTGACACTTTAATAGTGCTGAGGCCCTAAACTCGCCATTGGAGGAACATGGGCATACAGCCATATAAAGACAGCACAAACACATGCACGTGTTTACCATTCATTCTCAGTGATGCTGGAAGCAGAGCAATGGAGGCATCCAAAGAAGAGCAAAGGGGCCTAGTGCATCTCCCAATGGCAGGAGGAGTGCAAAGAATGAAAATTCATCAAAGAATGGCATAAGTGTACAGTGACCTAGTTTATTAAACCTATCTTACAAATTACAAAAGTTCCTAAATCTATGTAGAAAACAATGCAGAAACATTGTTTGTTTCTGAGAGGGGAGGGAGATGGGGGTGCAGTGTTGATAGTTCTGCCAAGGGCGCAGGACCACATTGGTCTAGCACCGCCAGCAAGCTTGTATATGACATAGTGTCTGCAGATCCAGAAAGTTCAGCTCTAAGACTATTACTCTTCTTTTCTATGTTATTTAAGTGTGAGCTATTTTGTCTCAATGTATCACTTAAAGGCTGAGAACTTCGGTTGTAACTAAGTGCAAGACCAATGGACTGGAGTCTAATGCCCCATCCACAGAGCGCTCAATAGAGACAGCAATGAACCAGAGAACAACCATGCGGTATTTCAAATGACATTTCAGTGAATACATAAAATAGGTCAAACTCAGTCCACATAATTAAGCCTCTTGTGCAACTCTTGATACCCTTCAAGTCCAAGAATCTCTACTATCCCTAACCCTAATGGATGTGTAGTCTGGGAAACAAATGTGGTCACCAGCTGGCTGCTGGGGTCCAAACTGGTCATTAACACTACAATACACCTGGCACTGTCAGAATTCTAGAAGTCCAGCAATATGCAGAAACTGGTGACATTATAGGCTGCAGCATTCTACAGGGGTAGTTCTTTACTGCTCTTGAGCAGACCATCACCATTTCCTTGTGAAAATAATTGTGCAACATTTATTCATCACAGCAACTGCAAGATAACACTTGGTTGTTCCGATTCCAGTGAGTAATTTCTTTTCTTTTTACAGGTGTATATAAATAATGGGTGTAAATATTATAGTAAGCTGCTGGAGTGAGGTGGTACAACAGAACCACCTATTAGTGAGCACCTGAACCATAGGTGGCACTGGGTGCCAAAGATATTGTGCATGAATGGTTGAGAAACAGTGACAGCCATGGTTATTACAGTGACTGTGAAGAGTTAATGCACTACTACTTTGCCTGTAGAAAAATGTTCTACAATAATTTGTAATGTCAGTGTGAAGTTGGAGTTACACTGGAATTCGATGATGTATAAGATTGTCCTTGTTTACGTCAATATGCAGGAAGATAATAGAAGGGGAGTGTTTCAATTTTTGTCAGATGTGATGTTTGAGTATGATTGGCAGAATTTTGGGTAGCTTCTTACTGGGAGATGTTTGATGATGAAGGTAATGCCAGGTGAGATAAATGTCTGGTTTTGTTTGCTAGGCTGAAAAGTGGCAATGCTGAGTAAGATTAGCTCTGATTTTTGTTTTATTTATTTATTTATTTTTTTGTGATGAGTTGGCTTAGTTCAGATGTATTACAGAAGTAGTGGGATACTTAGACTTTTTTTTAACTCAACATCATGCTAACTAGTGTCAAGGTTTGATGAAAAATAAAGCTTCAGTGGTCCAACATAAATTATTTCATGTTCATAGATATAAAAAGTAATATATTTTGCCAACTACACAATTTTACATTCAACATAATTACATGAAGATGTTAATAATATTAAACAAAAATACATAGGTCAAGAAACAACATTATTAAAAGTCAGGTGCAAATCTCTGGACAAAATAAAAGTTACTAGCAGCCAGCAATGCCTATATAAGACAACAAGTGTCCGGCGTAGTTGTTAGATCAGTTATTGCTGCTACAATGGCAGGTTATCAGGACTTAAGTGAGTTTGAACGTGGTGTTATTAGTCGGTGCACAAGCGATGGGACACAGTATCTCCGAGGTAGCAATAAAGTACAGGTTTTCCCATGAGACCATTTCATGAGTATACCGTGAATATCAGGAATGTGGTAAAACATCAAATCTCAGACATCACTGCGGCCGGAAAAAGATCCTGCAAGAACGGGACCAACAATGACTGAAGAGAATTGTTCAATGTGAGAACAGCAACCCTTCTGAAAATTACTGCAGATTTCAATGCTGGGCCATCAGCAAGTGTCAACGTGTGAACCATTCAAAGAAACATTATCAATATGCTTCCAGAAGGAGATTTTCACTCCACTGCAGTATGAATATCTCATTCTGGAAACAACCCCTAGGCTGTGGCTAAGCCATGTCTCCGCAGTATGCTTTCTTCCATCGCAGAAGAGCTTCTGTGAAGTTTGGAAGGTAGGAGACGAGGTACTGGCGGAATTAAATTTGTGAGGACGGGTCGTGAGTTGTGCTTGGGTAGCTCAGTTGGTAGAGCATTTGCCCATGAAAAGCAAATGTCCTGAGTTCAAGTCTCGGTCCGGCACACAGTTTTGATCTGCCAGGAAGTTTCATCATCAATATGGGCTTTCGGAGCCAAAAGCACACTTGTGTACCCTTGATGACTTGACACAAAGCTTTACACCTCACCTGGGCCCGTCAAAACTGACATTGGACTGTTGATTGGAAACATGTTGCCTGGTCAGATGAGTCTTGTTTCAAATTGTATCATGCGGATGGATGTGTATGGGTATGGAGACAACCTCATGAATCCCTGGACCCTGCATGTCAGCAGGGGACTTTACAAGCTGCAAGCTGGTGGAGACACTGTAATGTTGTGGGGCGTATGCAGTTGGAGTGATATGGGACCCCGGACATGTCTAGGTATAACTCTGACAGGCAACATGTACCTAAGCATCCTGTCTGATCACCTGCATCCATTCATGTCCATTGTGCATTGCAACAGACTTGGGCAATTACAGCAGGACAATTTGACACCCCAAATGTCCAGAATTGCTACAGAGTGGCTCCAGGAACACTCTTCATAGTTTAAACACTTCTCCTGGCCACCAAACTCTCCAGACTTGAACATTATTGAGCATATCTGGGATGCCTTGCAACATGCTGTTGAGCCCTACGTGATATTGGACAGGTGCACCAGTTTCTTTTGTTCTTCAGTGTGTGTGTGTGTGTGTAGACACACACACACACACACACACACACACACCACCTATTATTATACGACTTTTTGTTAAGTTACCAATTTGCCATTTCATATTAAGTTCACAGTTGTTGAAAAATTTTAACAAGAGTGCATTGCATTTCTTGTACCTCAAAACAAAAGTACTAGAATCGTAAAGCATAAATGAATGTTCCTTTGAAACCAGAACATTCATCCAATTAATTTTTTATAGTAGTCCCATACAGCTATCAGACACCACTATACGAGGTGCGACAATAAAGTAGTGAGACTGATTTTCTTTGCAAGATGTGGCAACCCTGCCAGGCTTGCATAGGCACAATATCTTTGGCCTTGGTCTACAAGCTGCTTCTAGTCCAAGCAGCACATCGATGCAACTGCTCAGTCGTGAGTTGTGCTGTAATAAGTTAACACATGTTGGAAATGGAACTGCATAAATTTGTGCAACGATATGTCATTTCTTCTTGCATTAAATTGGGTGAAAACGCGACGACAACTTACGGTAAGCTTCAGAAGGCTTTTGGAGAGGGGGTTATGTCAAGAGCTCGAGATTTTTGTTGCCATAAAATGTTTAGTGAAGGCAGAAAGAATGTTGAAGATGAAGACCGCAGTGGACGGCCATCAACCTCACGAACGGATGTCAACTTGGCCAGGGTGCGTGAACTCGTACGATCTTATCGAAGATTATCCATGAAAATGATTGCAAAGAACTGAACATCAATCAAGAAATGGTTCGTCTAATAATAACTGAAGATCTTGGTATGAGAAAGATTTGTGCAAAAATGGTCCCCAAAAATCTCACACCAAAACAGCGAGAAACATGGAAAAATGTGGCAGCCGATCTCTTAGAGCAAACGGAAATCAATTCAGAATTGTTGAGTCATGTTATCACTGGTGATGAAAGTTGGTTTTTTCAGTACGGTCCAGAGACAAAACGCCAAAGGTTGCAATGGTGCTCAAAGGGATCACCCAGACCAAAAGAAGATTGCATGTCAAAGTCAAAAGTGAAATGCATGCTTGTGTGCTGCTTTGATTCCGAGGGAATTGTTCATAAAGAGTGGGTGTCTCCTGGACAAACAGTTAACCAATTTACTACAAAGAAATTATAGAAAGACTTTATAAAAAAGAGTTCTTCGTGTCCGTGACAACATTGCTCATAATTGGATTCTGCATCACGAGAATGAGCCATCCCGTACTGCTCTGTCAGTACAGCAATTTTTAACCTCAAAACAAATTTCAGTACTACCACAGCCACCTTATTCACCAGATATCGCTCCGTGCGTCTCTTTTCTATTTCCAAGAGTCAAAACAGCGGTCGAGGGACACCATTTTCAAACAACACAACATGTCCAAAAAGCTCTGATGAGGACCTTGGAGGATATTACGGAAGATGAGTTCCAGAAATGTTACCATCAATAGCAGAAGCGCTGGAAAAAGTGTGTACAATCAGAAGGGAACTACTTTGAGGGAGACAATACTAAACTTGACTAATGGTAAGCAACATTTTTTTCACATCAGTCTCATTACTTTATTGTCGCACCTCGTATAAAAGCCATACAGAACTGAAATCATTAATAGCTAGTGGATAAATCTGACATTTGTCGTCACAGCTACTCTTTGTAGTATGCAATAAAAAAAACTATAGCATCTGAGACAACCACCTCTCCCCCCCTCCAAATCGTGCTTACAAACTGATGTCAGCACTAAACAGTAAATGTTCACTGAAACACAATACAGACCACCTGCTTCTGACATTCAATTAATGAATTTGTGAACTTAATATGACAGTGATTAACAGAAAAATAAACTATATAAAGAGTTGCCTGATTTAAAGTTACATAGTGCTGAAGAGCGTAAAAACTTAGAGGGTGGGGGGGTGGGGTGGGGTGGGGTGGGGGGGTGCAGCCAGCCCTGTTGGGAAAATACTTTTGGAAGCACTGCTATTACTGACATGCCAAAAAGTGAAATAACAGAGAGAGAGAGAGAGAGAGAGAGAGAGAGAGAGAAACCTTAGTATACAAACTGTGGTAGGCTTGGACTGCAGCTATCACAATACAAATACACACACACACACACACACACGCACGCACGCACGCTATTTCTTGAATGTTATTTCATTCTGCAGAAACTGTTACTGCAATTTCTAAGTAGATCAGTGGGTTTGTAGCTGTTGTCATTTTCTTTCTGCCACCAGGAGAATAATAAAACAATGTGTTTGAATTTGCTGATTTGAAAAATTTTTTAATCACAATTTGAGAAAAAATGTAAAGTCAGCGTGGGACACACCTACTGTTAGAAATTTCGCTTTACATATAAGGCTGCAAGTGATGAGTAGAAAATCCAGTAGGCTTTATAGTTTTTCAAATTGCCAGTTAAGTAATTTTTGCCTAATCTTAAAATGTGATCTAACTGGCATATAGAATATTTTTATTTGTAACATCCGTCTTATTACTGAATGAGGATGGGCTAAGGATCAAAATACAATTTAATCAAAGCAGCTACAGGTGAGTTTGAAAATGGCTTTTTTTTTTTGGCACCTCTCTACTCCAGGGGTGTGTTTCAAACCAACAAAATACTGTTCAAATGAGGGAACTTAAAACTGTTCTATTCATCACTTGCAAACAGACACGTAACATTTCATTATACAAATTTCATTCTTGTCTAAAAGCAAATATTTTAATGGAATCTGTATACTGGAACTTTTGGGTACTGTGGTGCATATTATGTAAAAATTAAAATTTAGTGCAGAATCAAAAAAGCATTAACCACCCTTATAAAATACCATCTTTGTATTGTTACACCGTACTACTTATACAAAGAAGATAACATTTCATATTTTACAGTGGAATAAAGAATTTCAATCCAGTGTCCTTAACTATCAAGGTAAATTTCTGTTTTACCTTTACCTCTTATACTGCTGTAGAATCATTAATTCTTCCAACTCTTCATATTAAAATTAAACTGAATTCAAATACTTTGTCAGAAGTCAGTGTGTCATGGGAACCTATTTTTTTAATAAACTGAGAAAATCTGTGCTCCTTGTAAATATTTTAATATACATTAAAAATTTCAAGTACATGATATTATCTTTGCCAGGAAAGAAGGGTCTATTCGAGATTCATGTGCATTTTTCATGCAGCCGTTTCTGACGGCTTTGATATTACTGGACAGAGAAGCCAACAGATATGAAGCCGTAAGACTACTCATGCGCCTTGTTCAGAATGCTGCAGTGAATTTAGATGTGGTTTTGTTTTGGAACAGCCAGTCTCACAATTCATACTTTCTATCAAAACCTACTTCTTGTTCCTACATTGTTTTGTAAAATTATGAAACATTTGATTCACAAATATGTTGCTTAAAAAGTCATGACAGTGAGCATGACAAAGGTATCTCACTGTACGTTGACAAGAGAACAATGTAAAGAATATAATCGGAAACTATCCTTCTGAGACTACGAAAGGTAATATGTGACAAATATGCTGTTACTGAGTGAGGGAGAAGGGGCGGGGAGGGATGGTGTTGAGCGGGACATGCTCAAACCAGATGGTGCTTTATCTCAACTAGTACCTAATGCCAAAGGAATGAGTTGTTGACTGTAATATGACAGCTCTGCTTATGAACTTGCAATTTTTCTTCAGAGCACAAACATTTTGTGCGCGCATGTGCTGAACACCGTCCCACCCACCCACCTCACCTAACCCAAACAACACAGGCTACATTGCTCCTGTAGTGTGCTCTGTAGTTCTCACACTAGTTCATAACCTGAGATTTCAAGCTTCAGTTCTTGTTAATTTATCTACCTACTGCTCAATACCTCTACTACTATTGTTATTACTATAATAAACAATTACAAGATGTACAAGCTCTTTGTTGCCAACTTAGCAATATTTTGCCAATTTTGTCTGTTATTACCAGGTCTCTCCAATGAGCAATTTCAGTAAATTTTAACCTTTTTTAGAGAGCAGAATGCTTTCTTGAAAAAATAAAAAAATGCTGCTATGATGAAAATAAAATCACGAGGCAAAAGAGTGCTCTCCACTCGTGAACAGGAAAATCTAGAGGAGTAATAATTGGGAAATAAATGGATAGTGCTTTATTTCTTAGCCTTCTTTCTACCTTTACCTCTGAATTGTTTTTAGCTTTAGTTCTGGATTTTGGCCATTTAAATGGCTACAGCTGAGTTTTTGTACTATGCAATTTGAACTATGATCAATATTGACCAATGTCATGAAAGACGTCATTCCTCCACATTGTCTACCTTCCATGCAAGGTTCAGAGCTGTGTTTCTTTTTATAAAGCACATTAGGTCAGCTCCTTGCTTTTTCATGTACAGCGCGATCAAAAACTACCTGAAAAGCTTTGAAGGGTGTTGCAGGGAAGGCTGTGCCATGAAACAATTGTTAAGACAGAAATTTAATGGGTTCACCATTTCAGAGTTATTTAGCATTGAAGTTAGCTAGTCAGGTCATCACGCATGCAAATTCAAGCAGCCTGCCAAGGGCCATGTCACCAAACTTTTTGTTTCTTCATACTAAACAAACTTAGTTTTTTCTAGCTAGCTTAAATTTATCACTTCTGAAAAACGCGCATTTCAATTAGTAATGAGGATCTGAAAATGGTTCAAATGGCTCTGAGCACTATGGGACTCAACTCTGAAAATGGTTAAAATGGCTCTAAGCACTATGGGACGTAACATCTGAGGTCATCAGTCCCCTAGACTTAGAACTACTTGAACCTAACTAACCTAAGGACATCACACACATCCAAGCCCGAGGCAGGATTTGAAAATGTGACCATAGCAGCAGTGCGGTTCTGGACCAAAGTGCCTAGAACCGCTCGACCACAGCAGCCAGCAGGATCTGAACATGTGGTAACTTACAGACCGACAGAAATCTGTGCATTAGTGCATGTAAGTCCCTGAATTTGTGTGTGCAGAGACCTGATTGGCTAACTTCAATGCTAAATAACTTGGAAACAGTGCAAAGTATACATTTTTTTCCCATAACAATTATTTCTGAGCACAAACTCCCCTACATCATCCTTACTAGATATTTCTCCCCTGCATCACCCTTACAAAATATTCAGATTGTTCCTGACCACCCTGTATACCTCTTTCTCTTGAAAGAGCAGTGGAATAAGCATTTCTGAAAATTTCAGTCACCAGTAGCTTTCCCACTTGTATGTTAAAGTGCAAGTAAAAATAGTATCAAGCAGTATGTTTACAGTTTATTGTACCTACAGTGGGAGATTAAGTTTGTATAAGTTGTTTACTTTTTCAATATTGCTGAAGGTTATCCTTGATTAATGAATTTACACCTTGCTCCAGTTGTTACTGTCTCAGTAGTTGTAAAGTACACATTGCTCATATGATCCAAGTACAATCAGCTGTTAGATTATTAATCTGAAAAAAAGTTATATCTTCCATAATGAAATTCACATTTAAAATGTGTAAATGTACCGTGATCATTTGAATAAAGTCTTTTCACTCATATGAAATTTGAGCACACATCACTGAAAGAAGACATTTTAAGCCAAACCAGAATACATTCCTTAAAATGAAATAGTTGTCTCGAAGTATGTTCCATCTCAAACTGCTCAAATCTGCAAGAGTTGGGAGAACAATTTAACTGTGTCCTAACAGAAGTAATTAACTTGGATCAGTTCACTTTGATGATTCTACACTTCGATTAGATTTAGACTGAGAACCAAATGCATTAGTACTTATCATATATGTGACAACTTGTCTGAAAAAAAAAGAGAAAGTTTTCAAGTGGGGGTTATTTACAGGCAAGGAAGCAACCAGCATGAAGTAGATCTCAGAATTACAACATGATGTTGCATATAAACAATAACAAGAAAGGCAATAAAAATAACCTTGTTATTTAGTTACATAAACTTGCCAATTTAGCAGTGGTTTGAAGGCAGTCACACTCCTGTTATTTATCATTATCTGGCCTTTCTCTCTCTCTTTTTGATCTTCAGTACAAAAATTTTATTTAAAAAAAAAAAGATATAATCTGCAATTATAGTCCCCTAGAGCAAAAGTATACATGAAAACATGCTCACACCACCATGTTAACATGGTGTAAGCAAAGTGACTGGTAAAGTCATAATTGCTGTTGAATGTCAGTGTGTCCCAGAATGACCTTGCCTACTGTTTATTCAAAAATTTCTTGAGTGCTGAAATTTCATAAATATTCCATTTGACTGAATTAAATAAGTTTTATATTTCTTGTATGCAAAATTTACATCCACACGCAAGAAAAGTCATATGTTAAAAATTCTGTAGTAATTAGAAATATGCAACATAAATTATTCACATAATTCTCAGATGTACTTTACATCATTACTCACACTGTGCTTCAAACATATGGGATGCAAAAATACATCCAGTACAAGAACAGCATGAACTGCAGCATTAAGAATAGCTTAATACCAGCAGAAAACCATGCACTTATTTTTATGAGGTGTGTTTTGCAACAGTTTCATGTTGTGTCAATCATACAATCAATAACTGCTGACCAAACAGAACTCTTCAGTTATAATGCAATATACTGATGCTAACTAGTTCCTAGTTTGTATACCATTCTATTTCTCACTAGTGTGTGATGCAATGATTAACTGTAGGCTATTTTTTTGTACAGATAAGAAACCAATATCAACAAAAAAGTTCCATAGAGAGAAATGTAGTTGCATAATACTGATTTTATGAGTTAATTCACACATTCAGGTTAGACAAATGCCGAACAGGAAGGCACTGAACAACAATGATATCATTTATATTTACACTTAGCCCTTTAAAATTATGAGCGACTAAATTCACTGGAGAGGGAAAAAATGACTATTTAATCAACACATGGTTCGCTGTATAAATAAGAGCAAAATATTATACCACATTCAACAATCAATAAAATTACATTATGTTCTACAGAAGATTCATTAGTAGCTCCTACTAATTTCTTAAGAATATAGCAAATATCACACAAAGCACCAAACTCAGTAATGTCCATGCTATAAAATAATGAAATCACTGAATACCAGTTAAAACCACGATGTTAAACTCTGTTATGACATATAAAAATTCTAAAGTAAATATAAAATCTTATTAGAGTAGCTTCAGGAGAGAAAGAGAGGAAAAGAACATGTCTCCACAAAGATCTTAGTAATAACTGAAGCCTCGAAAATCTGTCAGAAGTATAAAAAAAAATGGGTCTGACAGATTTCCCAGTTACAAATAGTTTTCAGTAATGGGAATGTTCCAAAATACTACTGATCTATGTTGCACTTACACAAAAGTAACAGATCTTCTCTTATTTTGAGGAAGAAATTCATTTAACAAACCCTCCCCAAAAAAATAATCTTGGTAACAATACACAAAATAAAATTCAACAACTCGTATTGTGTAAGTATATATGTCAACAATCACTGCAACTGACATTGTACAAAATAAAACAACAATGTATTTAAAAATCCCAAAAAGATAACATTAAAAAAATTGCACAAACAATGGAAAAAGGAACTAGCATAGATAGGTGAAGGATATTTAACAGAAGAACAGTTAATGACCATTAAACAACATGTTTCGTAGCTGATTTGCTGGAGTTCTCCTCTTTTAATTTTGCATATATTTTGCAGCCAGCACCCATTTCTTTCATTCTCTATGTGTTTCTGCTGAATCCTGTCATTTCTGTATGCCTCAATTCTTCAACGTGTTATTACAAATCACAATGTGTGTGTGTGTGTGTGTGTGTGTGTGAGAGAGAGAGAGAGAGAGAGAGAGAGAGAGAGAGAGGGGGGGGGGGGCAGTTTATATTTACGCTCTTTTCTGCTGGTGGTGGAATGACTTTTATGTATAAAAAGTATTGCACACATTATAAAAGTTTGAATGAAACAATTAACTGCATCAGTCACTGATGCAGGTAATTGTTCTATTTGAGCTTTTATTGTAATAAACATGTCAGAAACAGTTGCAGTTCCTTACAAAAGTCCTACATGATTGATATAAGGTTATTGCACGGATTTCCATTTATTTAGTCGTTTATATCTTACAAAAACCTGTTCATTTCTTTCAATTTAATTTCTTTTAAACTCACTTATGGCACTGCTTTATAAACCATTCTACTCCTATTATACTGTGAATCTCCTGACTATTCCAATTCTCTAATATAGCCAGTAAAACATATTTAATGGTAATGTTTGGGTCATTTCTTCAGACAAAATTTATTTTGGATTCTTTTACTTTTAATATTCATGGCACCCTATTGCTTTTTAACATCTCAGTTTCTTGCAAACTTATTTAAAACCCATTCGCCCCCCTTCAACTAACATATTGTATTACACTTCTCAAAAAGCACAATATACTCTCCATGAGATCTTGCCATGCAGAGCACATTCTTAAATGAAAGGTCAACTTTCACATAACTATGGAACAAATTGTTAAAGAAAAGTGAGAAAAGCTGTTAAATGATAAGCAAAATGACATGAACAGCCAAATATCATTGCACATTGTAGAGGCAGAATTTGTAGCACTTCAGAAATTCAGCTTGTCCATCCGAACACTTTACACATTTTTTCTTCATTTTTGTGAACTATTATTTTAGTCTGACTGGAAGAATACAGTAACTAAGAAAGACAAAAGGGCCTACAGAATGGCAGAACAATTACACAAAACAATCAATAGTTAGCACTTATCCCTATTAACTGTTGTGTACAATAAATAAACAAAAGATGATAAAATATGACCTAATTGCCCAGGATTCTTTCAAGTTCATGAATAAAGAATTGCACTCAATAATGATCCACACACTACTGGTGATGTTCACTGAAAGTCAAGGCACATTGTTTCACAAACACCTGATAGGAATACAAAGACAACAAAATAACAAACCATAAACGCTTTCTACCATAAGCAGTACTTTCCCAGGAAATCAGGGTAAGATGACAAACAGCAAACATTAAGACAAAGAGACCAATTTTCAAAACTTTACAAAATAAACATTTTTAGTCATGTAGTTCTCATGATTTTTTTGGAAATATTTCTTTTGCAAGTCATAATCTATACAGGTGTGTGTAAATATTACTCTAAGGACAAATGCCAAGTAATTCATCCTTGATTTCTGTTTGAAGCCACATAAAGACTTTCAAGTCATTTAAAAGTTAACTGACATCATTTACTGTGACATTTTTGCAAATAAAAGCTCCTTTTGAGTGTCAGTGGGAAGAAGTAAAAATCTGACTTTCTGATTATCATTAGCTCACTTAGCTACCAACACAATGCAAGAATGTTAATGTCAAAAATTGTAAGAGAAATATTTATGGAAATGATCTCCTTCATCTGAATTATGATACAAATAGATAAGAGTTTTACATTTATTGGGCAACTATCACTTTAAATACTGTGAAGTTTCTTTTCATCATTATGCATTATAAATAAGTTACACCATAGATGAGGTAAATTAATGTCTTGGTAAAGAAAAATCTGTCAATGACTGGACTTTCTATAGCATGAAAAGCACAGGAAGTATATACCATGCTGCACAGTCACCCTCTCCTCCAAATTACACTGTTCTGCTGTAATATTGTAAAACAAAGACAATTTTCTTTTTAGATACCCTATATTCACTGCTGAAAAGACTTCCCTAAGTGTTTTCTTGTTCGTTTCATATCTGCTTCACAACACTGCTTTTCTTTAGTGTAAGGCAACTAAATTTGGAAATTTTAAGATATGATGCTTTGAGGCAAGGTTGGTGTGTAGTGGGGAGGTCATTTACAACTACAACTTTCCTTTGCTTTGTGGAAGATTAGTTCCACCTCAAGCATTTTTCAGTTTGTGTGTGCCCATTTGGATCTGCTAAGTGAATAGCACAAAAGCAAGTATTGTCTCTAGTGGTAAAAATAAGGTTTAATTCCAATGTATTTAAAAGTCAATCAGAACAATAGTGTAGAATTTGAGTAGTGTTCTTTGAAGTATTTGCTTAAAAGCAGAAAAATTAACCCTGTGGCAGTGCATTTTACAGAAAAGAAAAGAACTGGGTAAGGGCTCCACTGAAAATATGCCACAAAATAAAAGGCAGATACCAACAAATTACAAAATACAATTAAATTTTCAATTTGTAGCCTTGAAAATAAAATCATCATTACATCAAACTTCTTGCATTGGTGTACTTAATGACTGAACTGTTTGACAATGCAGCATGAATAAGCAACGTGCCAATACAAGTAGAGTAAAACTGAGGTGAGAATCTTGTCATTCAACCTGATTTCCTTTGATGTCTCAAAAACTATCAGTTTCATATTTGTATTCAGGCATGTGGCACATAATTATTTTTCTGGGTCATTCTGAAAAACTATATCAATGGCTACAACTACTAAAAAGACTGCTCAAGTCACTCTAAGGAACCTCAAATTGTTCAACAATTTTTAAATATTAAAATGTTTTGTAACTATATTACATAATAAGCATATGACACTTCAAAGTGCGCTTCCCATATATCCACTGTCAAAATTTTATTACTGCTACAAAGCAGGAGCTAACGAGCAGGCTGAACATTACATAGTACTGGACTTGAAGTGTCTTCATCAGCTGTATCACCATTATCAGAGTCATCTGCCACTTCTAAATCAGTTCCACTCCTGAGTTCCAAATCCGTTTCAGTAATGCCCATAGTTTCAGAGTCACTTGCATCACCTGACTCGTGGGTGCCCGATGCATCTGAATGAGTGCACTCTGTTGAATCTTGTCCATCTGTGGTGTCCCGCACAATTGCTGATGCTCCGGATGCTTCATCAGGAGCTGGGCCCTGGTTCTCATTACCTGTTGATAAATTTTCAGTATTCATGTGTCAAACTGAAGAAGTTATATACACAATAAAAAATCATTTTGAAATTCTACGGCATATCGGCAATGACTAAGTGACAGTCATTGTAATAATCAGTAGTTGAGATTATCTGATAAAATGCACATCCATGCACCAGAAAGGTATAAAATCAGTGAAAAAAAGTAAGTTTCTAAATTTTTTAATTAATATTCAGCTCTTAAATTGTGAAGTCTGGCGTGATTATATTCCCAAAATTCTAATTATTTTTTAAAGAGATGGCAGAGTGACTCAGCTGAATATTTTTCATGATAATTGGGAGCTGTAATACTCAGTTTACTAACTAGAGGAAACATACTGGCAGTTTATATAATTCTAGGAGATGTTCTTGAAATTACATCTGGCTCTGAATAAGCTTTTTTTTTATCGGTAGTACCGGTAAAGGGTCAACATGACTGTAAACAAATAAATCATCTCGACTGTTTTGTATGCTGGAACTTGAAACTATCAGTGAATTTCTTGCAACAAATTCTAAATTGTAAGTTGAAATTTAACAAAAATTAAATAAATAACTGTTCATGTAAATAGTTTGTTGCTTCAAACTGATCGTGATGGTGGTGGGGGAATTGGATACATAATGCCTATAAGCACAATACAAATCAAAAATTAAAAGAGGTATTGTTACATTTAAATCAATTGAAATATGAATTATCAGATTTCTGAGTATTAACCCAAACTTTTTAAATTCATGAAATATAATGCCATATTTTTAAAATACGCATAACTAATACGAGTTACATTGATGAGGCACATAATGCATAAGGTCCAGCACAAGAGTGGAGGCTGTTACTAACACACTGACAACTTGTAACAGCGATTTGAGTGAGCGAACTTTTCATGCACTTGTGTCATACATTGCGAGAAAAAGTTTAACAATGGAAAACCCAGGATGGAATGCACCAATATTATTGAAAGGATAGATGCTATTCACTATACAGAGGAGATGCTGATTCGTAGATGTGTGGCCTCACCAGTCAGAGGCTGCAGGCGTGCGTGTGTGTGTGTGTGTGTGTGTGTGTGTGTTTCAGGTTTTATGAAGGCCTTGTTGGACGAAAGCTCATTTTTGGAGAGTCTTTTTGCTGTGCCTATCTACGACTCAGCATCTCCGCTATATGGTGAGAAAAAGTTTAGATATTCTGGACACAAACAAATGCAACCTTTTAAGGAATGTAATCAGTGAGAAACAGATTAGTAACAATGATGCTATTAGTCACCAAAATGAGGAAAAGAAGAAGAAGAAGAAGAAGAAGAAGAAGAAGAAGAAGAAGAAGAAGAAGCAGCAGCAGCAGAAATCTGGGAGAGTTTTTATTTGAGAGGTGTAATCGACAGTCACTAAAATCCACTTAAGAAAATTTAGTTCAAATCCGATAAACATAAAGGTGGTGTGGTTAAACATCAAACGTGTCTTAATCTGACCCTGAAGAACGATGTATGCAAGTAATGCGATAAAAGTCAGTAAATACTCACCTTGGTTTGGCTGTGGCATTTAGAAATCGCGCAAAAGAAGAAATTGTTACATTCTTACTACAAAAGTGCCCTTTCCAAGGATAAGATAAAGCATATCCTTTTTCTCAAAACAATGATATGGTGGAAAGCAGTTTAAAAATGATGAATGCAAAACCACTGTTGTCGACCGATTCAGTTCCCTGGCAGACATCACCTATGTAGTGGGGCTGAAGAAGCTAGCGTAACACTAAAAATTTCAATGAAGCAGAGATTTGCGAGAAAACTCTGCAGAATTTTTTACAAGCTAATAAATGCAGAAACACAGTAGTTGCCACACTTCCTCATAGGCATGATCTGATTTATAGTTCATGTGTAAACAAAGAAATTCGTAAAACCAACATTAAAATAAGGAAACTGTGTTCTCAATACGCTAAGTGCGATGTACTAGATATAAGCAAGCTGCATCGAAATCTGCACACGAAGCACGGAATGCATTTGAACTATGAAGGGAAAAGGTTGGTTTGTGATCGTGTTAGTGAAATAATTAAAGAAAGACTTGCAAGGGATAGAACAATCTATCAGCTTTCTGAACATCATTCCAACAACAGCGAGGACAACAAAATAAACAAGAAAGAAGAATGAAAATACAACACTGCTGACGTTCCTAATTTAAACTAGAGGTATGTGATGCTGTAAATATGATTCTCAATTACCAAATCGTGAATACGCCCGAACTAAAAATTTATCACCATAAAGTGCAATCCCTGCGTAATAAGATCGATGAAATTAACGTACTATTAACACATTAACTTAATGATATCTCAGTGTTATGCATTTCTGAGCACTGGCTTAACCCAGAATTAATCCAGAATACGAAAATAAACAAATTTGTCTTGGCTGCTTACTACTGCAGGAAAAACATCAAGCAGGGTGGGGTAGCAATTTACACAAAGGATAATGTAGATTTTATTACACTAACTGACTTAACTAGGGAAAATGTCGAAAAGGATTATGAAATTGCAGCTATAAAAATTACTCAGTTCAACCTGGTTATTGCTACAGTTTACCGATCACCATCCGGGAATTTTGAACTTTTCTTAAACAAAATGGAGTCATTGCTAAATAAAGTAAATAAAATGGATTGTGAATTGATAATCTGTGGTGACTTCAATATTGACTTCCTCACAAATAGTGGAAATAGGGAGACCATTTTGAATCTTGCAACGTCCTACAACTTAAAAGCTGAAGTAAAAGCTGCTACCCGAGTATCAGAAACTTGCCAAACAGCTCTTGACCAGTTTCTAGTCAAGAAGAGTTTACACAACACCACTAAAAATTTTCAATGCAGGTTTTAGTGATCATCTTGCTCAAATATTAAGCATAAAAGTACAAGGCTGTATTATTAACATGTTTTTCAGAACAGCATATCGAAGTTATAATCAGCATAATGTTAACTACTTCAACAACTTATTACAGAAAGAAAAATGGCTAGGAGTGTACAAAATGAACGATATAAATGAAAAATTCAACAGTTTCATTGATACATTAACCCATTTCTTTGAACTTGCATTCCCACTGAAAAGATTAACCATACGGGGGAACTCTAGAACAAACAGCTGGATCACAAAGGCAATAAGGGTTTCATGCCAGAAGAAAAGACTACTTCATGAAATATGTAACTCGAAAAATTCCTCACCTGCAGTACACGCATACTATAAAAAATACTCCAAAATATTAAGAAAAGTAATAAAAGCAGCAAAAATAATGCATAATGATGAAATCATTTATAATTCAGCTAATAAATCAAAGGCTATGTGGAGTGTTATAAAAAAAGAATGTGGTGAATACAGACAACCTTGCAAAATTATAACACTATCACATAAAAATAAAAAAGTAACAAACCCCTTAGAAGTAGCCAACACATTTAACAACTTTTTCACAGGTGTTGCTGATAATATGTTACAGTCAAACTTTAAGAGCACCCATGCAAATGAGTATAAAATAAGTGCATGTAGAGGATCAATGTACATCAGTTCTGTTTCACAAGATGAAGTAGCTAAAGCAATGAAAGGACTAAAAAATTCCAAATCGGCAGGTATTGATGGTATACCTGCAACAATGTTAAAGAAGAGCGCATCAAACCTAATTGAAGTACTCACACACTTATGCGACTGCTCACTTCAGGCAGGCACTTTCCCCGATGTGTTGAAAACATCAAAAGTTATTCCTGTATATAAAAAAGGGGATAAAGACAATGTAAATAACTACAGACCCATCACAATTTCCTCCTGCATCTCTAAAGTACTGGAAAAAGTTATGTATGAGAAACTTATGAAATTTATAAATAAAAACAGCATCCTATGTAATGAACAACATGGATTCAGAAATAAGAGGTCAACGACAACTGCTGTCTATGAGTGCATCAATTCCATCCTAAACCTGATGGACAAAAAACAGGAAACAATAGGAGTCTTTATTGACTTGTCAACAGCTTTTGACATGGTGGACCATAAAATTCTGCTATCAAAGCTAGAAAGATATGGTATTCGAGGTCTGTCCAACAAGTGGATCAGTTCCTTCCTGACTAATCGTATGCAGGCAGTGTGCATCAAGCACACAAATATTGAACTAAAAACTGTATCAAATCACTTATCTGACTATAAACAAATTAAATGTGGTGTACCCGAAGGATCAGTATTGGGACCCCTTCTGTTTCTTCTGTACATAAATGATCTAAGCTTAAATCTTGATGCACACAAAACAATCAAATTTGCAGATGACACCACGATTCTACTAAAAGCAGATGACAATGAACAGTTACAGCAGACAGTAAACAGGGTCACGAAACAACTTAGCAGCTGGGCACAGAGTAATCAGCTTGTAATAAACAGTAAGAAAACCATTGCTCCAAAATTCCACAATGTTCCTAACAAAGGACATGTTTATCCCATCAGTCAACTACAAAAAAGGGCCATTAGAATCTTGTTTGGGTGCAAGCCTAGAGACTCTTGTAAACCCCTGTTTAAGAAATCTGCTATTCCTCCATTACCATGTGTATATATTATGGAAACTCTCTTGTTCTTTAAATTAAATGTAATAGGCAAGGACCGGAGACTGCAAAAAAACTGTGATATACATGAGCACTTTACCAGACAAAACAGAAACTTACATGTGACTTAAATCAGCACAGCACTGTGCCAAAAAGGTACTTTTCACATGGGAGTTAAGCTTTATAACAAACTTCCAGAAAACATAAAAGCTATCACTGAGGTCAATACATTTGGAAAATCTCTATAGTCATATTTACAGCATCACTGCTTTTACTCCATTGAAGAATATTTAAATTTATGAAATGTGTTATATAATACTTACGTGTAAAGTGTATTATTGTAACCTTAAATATGTATGCCTTGAAATGACTTTCAGCCTGTATATTTATAACTTGACTTGTCTAATGTCTTATGCATAAGCTGCTATGTAGACAACATGACCAATAAAAAATACAATACAATACAATACAAGGAACACATTACAATTCTGTGCACCACTAAGGCTTGTGGGAACCACAAAGTGAAACTCTAATGACTAGAAAATAAAAAAAAAAAAAGCTTGAACATTCAAGGACATCACAGCTCAGGATCTCCCTGTGCATTATTACAACCAAACAGAAGCATGGATGGATAGTGAAACTTTCAAAAAACTGTTTCACACACATTTTGCACAACAAGTTCGGCAATTTCTAGAAGAGAATGGATTGCCACAGAAGGCTGTTCTATTGCTTGATAACACTCCTTCACATCCCGATCAGAAGATTCTCGTGGTCTCATCACAACTAAGTTTTTACCTCCCAACAGCATTGCCTCTGTGCAGCCAAAGGATCAAAGCATAATTGTCTAAGTAAAACAGCACTACTGGGTTTGTCTCCTGAGATTATTAGTTGATGAGGATGATTTGGTAGCATTCTGGAAGAAGTTAAAAATTCTACATGTCATACGCAAGATTTCTGATGCCTGGCAGGAAGTCAAGCCACATACACTAGTTTGATCTTTGAGGAAAATTCTTCCAGATATAGATTTTCAACGTTTCAGTGATAAATAACAACTGCACAAATAATTACTCTGGCAACTGGTTTAAATGGTTTTAAAGGTTTCAAAGGAGAAAACTTGAGAGAGTGGCTGAAGATAAATGCATCTGAACCCGGCTTCCAGTACATGAGTGAAGCCGAAATTGTGGCCGCTGTCATGGCCAAACAAAGAAGAGGACAGTAAATGTAAATGTGCAGATGACTGTAACCTTGTCTGTCACTGAACTGGGTTGAAACATGTTGATACTCTCCCAGATTATATGGGCCAGAGGGGGGTTTCAACTACTATGATATTACCGCTGCATAAAGAAACTTAAAATGGCACACGAAAAAAATGTCAACTTCTCTCAGAAGCTGATCAAAATCACACAATATTTTAAGAAATAAAAAAGGCCTACAGTACCTATGCACAGGGCAACAGTACTTATGCACGGAACTCGGATAAACTTTTTAACTAAGTTTACAGGTTTGAAAATATATCGATTATTCTTATTTTGCAATTATTCATGCACCTTCTCCCCCACTGCATGTCAAATCAGAAATTCTTAGGTCTAAACAAATCCTCTTTCATTCAGAAGTTTAGTACCCATCATAATCTTTCATTCTACAACAATCTTAACTTTTCTTGTTGTTATAACTTTTTAGCCCTTATTTACACACACACACACACACACACACACACACACACACACACAGAGAGAGAGAGAGAGAGAGAGAGAGAGGGGGGGGGGGGCAGGCATGTGTGCGTGTGTACATTTGTTGATACAACCTTTTTTTCTCTCTTTTTTTTTTACCTCTTACCAGACGTACCCGATACACCAGGTATCAGAGACCCTTTAATTCTGCAAGTGTTGTAAGAACCACAGTGCAAACACTTGAGGCCGACAACATGGAACTTAACAGTGGATTCCTGAAAAAAGTCAAGGAAAATATGCCATCAGATTGGTAACAAACATCTAAAATGTGTATAATTAGCATTAGTATGTAAGACACTTACTTTATGACAGTCTTTACACAAAATTTCTGCTCTATAGTTTATGTATTCTGGTGGCATTGGAGTTGCTGCAACCTCAGCATCAAGGAATCCCCAAAGCTGAAATAATACAACAGCACATAATCATGAACTACAACAATAAATGGAGTGACAAAAGGAACAGTACGTGTAAAGAACTTACTAAATAAATTTCTGTGAAGAAACTTATCACCTAAAACACACACACACACACACACACACACACACACACACACAGTGACTGTAAGAAACACTGGTGTTCCATTACCCGAAAAATGATTGTAATAATAAACAGAAACAAAAATATTTCCTGTTACATAACTGGCATAAGTAGGAAAGTTAATAAGTGGTTTGAGTCAAGGGTGATACAGTGGAATACGACAACATATTGTTTTGCCTATTAGCTGATAATACTTTTTGGTTTTCAATAGTTTTACATCATTAGTGGAGATAATATTGCAACAGGTGCTTGTACATGTTGATTTCCTGCAAACTACATCGCGATCTATTATTAGAGCAACATAATGTTACCTAGAGTCTATTGTCATAATGAATTTTTAGTTAAACATACAGAAATTCTTGTGGTTTGCAGTCAAAATAGTGGATTGGTGCAAGCCTCAACAATAGTATGTCCTACACAAGTCTCTTAATACCTCCACAACTGCAGCAACCTACGTCTACTTGAACTTGTAATGAAGCCTTGCTCTCCTTTCACAATTTTTAACTCCCCATCACCTCTTTCTTCCAACTTAAATTATCAGTGCTTTAATGTCTCAGTATGTGTCTTATCAACCAATCACTTCTTTTAGTCATCATTTGCCCTAAGGCTCTTTGTTTCTTCCAATTTGATATAGAAAGTTACGCGATCTAACCATCTAATCTCCTGCATTCTTCGGTAACACCACATTTCAAAAGCATGTACTGTTCGTCATCCATGTCTCACTCCCATATACAGTCATACTCCAAAAAATACTTTCAACAAAATCTTCCACACACTTGAATTTATAATCAATGTTAATCATTTCTTTTTTCAGAAAAAACTTTTCTTGTTATTACAAGTCTGTATTTCATATCCTCTTTCTTACTTCCATTGACAGTCATTAACTGTTCAAATAGCAAAACTTGTCTACTATCTTTAGTGTCTCATTTCCTAATCTAATTGCCTCATCACAACCTGATTCAACTGACTACACTTCATTATCCTTATTTTACTTTGGTTTGGACAGTGCTTTGAAACATAACATGAACAACAACAAAAGTAAAACTTGGGTAAAAGAGCGTATTCAAATTAAATAAGTGCCAAGGGAATTACCAACAAAGTACTAGGCAACAGACGAGTTTTGCTATTTGGGTAGCAAAATAACTGATGATGGCTTAATAAAGTGGAAACAACATACAGAAAGAAAAGTGTGTCTGAAATGAGAAGTTACGAAATCTTTTTTGAAATTATCTGTCTGTAATGTAGCCTTGTACAGAAATTAAATGTAGACGATAAATAGTATGAGGACACAAATTTTTGAAATCTGGAGCTAAGGAAAAATGTTTAAAATCAGATGGGTAGTTTGGACAACTAATGAAGAACTATTGACTAAACTGGGAGGGAAAGAATTGTAGCACAACTGGGTATCACTGAATGCTATTTCTCCTGCAACGTGCAACACAAACCTATTTGGCAATGGAAGTGTCTTAGCAGCAGGCCTTTCGGGAAGCCTGTGCAGTTAGCAGTGACAGCATGAAGTGGAGCGTGCATGCACAACACAAACCAATTTGTGTTTCTCGAGTGTGCAGAAATGATCACAGCAGCATAAGATAGACCAGAAATTTGGCAGTCTGATCATTCTTAGTATAAAACTAGCCAACTGCAAGAAAGATATGGAGTGAAATACCAATGGAGCTTAATACTGACAGCAAGTAAATATTTTTACTGCGTCATTTTGTTCTGACAACTAATTCACAAACATGTCTAGCACTTTTTTGCCACCAGTGATGTTGGTTGCAACAGTTTAAATTGTGTAATACTATTTTCATTTAAAAAAAATTTTTTAAAAAGAAAAGTTGCTGAATTCACTTTTATTGCTTACAGCATGGTAAACTAAGTTTTTTCCTCTGGTGATACAGCTGAATGGAAATTGATGCAGGGCACTCTCAAGTATGCATCAATCTTTCTCAAAATATAATCAAATGTAGACCCAGACAAGCTTGTGCATTCATGGAATTTATCACTATCTAACTGTAAACTTTCATACAATGTATTAAGATCTCCAAACAATTCTCTATGTTTCATTAGAATATTTGGAGCTTTCCTTACACTGAATATATCAACTTTCAGAAATGTACGTCAATCCAGCACCACATCAGATAGCAATGCGTCTGACTATTGTTTGTCTGATTGCTGCAGAATGCTACTATACACTGCTGAACAAAGAACTGCTATTCTGGACCCTACAGTGCCGGTTTGCGTTCTGAGATCATAGAGTATTCTGCCCACTGTAGCTTAAAGAAAAGATTGATAACAGGATACATCATGTGGCATCAAGGAATACTCAATATGGTGCTGAAGGTAAGTGTGATGGGTACAAATTTTAGAGGGACACCAAGGCTTTCTACAGCAAGTACATTCCAGAGGATGTAGATTGCACTAGTTATTCAGAGATGACATGCTCGCATGGGATAGACTAGCATGGAGGGCTGCTTCAAACCTTTGCCATCTCTGGCAGAATTACGCCATTGTCAAAATGTTGAGTTTTTATTTTTCCTTCCTGAAATTTTAGACCTGTATTTTCTGCCAGTGATTCTTTTACTGCTCACTCCATGTATAGACTGCATAACCTAGGGAATATTCTACAACTCTATCTCACCATCTCCTCAATTACTATTCAGCCTGTCTTCTACGATAATCCATATAGTCAGTAGTGTGTCAAGTGTTCCTAGATTTCTTTAAAACCCAAGTTGATCTTTCCAGAGGTCAGCTATTACGTGTCTACTGATGCTTCTCTAAATAATTTTGTTACCATGATTTACGTAAACTGATGTTACTATAATATTCACGCAAACTAGCACCTGCCCTCTACGGTATCAGGGTTATTATATTCTCCTTTAAGTCTTGCAGTATTAGACGCATTGCAGTATTGCATACTAGTGGAACAATTGTGTTATGGTTGGTTCCCCCAAGCACCTTAATAATTCTGAAGGAATGTGATCTATTCCAGGTACCTTATTTCAAGTTAAATCTTTCAGTGCTCTGTCAAATTATTCTCACAGTATCACATCCTCCAGCCCCTCCCCCCATCTTCATCAAATTCCTCTCTCCTTTTCATAATATTGTTCTCAAGTTTATTGCCTTGATATAGCCCTTCTAAATATTACCTCCCTTCTTTGCTTAGTACTGACTTCCAATTATCATCACCCCTTTAAGCTCATATGGCTGCTTCTCTTTCCTCTTTTCAATGTATTACATACAATTTTTCAACAATATCTTATAAACATTAAGATACTGTCATTATCTGGTCCTAGCAACATAATTTTGACACAAAAGATACCACCACCACCACCACCACCACCACCACCACCACCACCACCACCAACAACAACAAGACTGGTATTTTTTAAGAAGTTCCTCTCACATATGACACAAGCCATAGTAAGAACTAGTGATGGGCTAAACTGCGATTTTCCGATATCAGTGATTTCTGTGAATGCTACTTTTCAGTATCTGTTATTCTTAACTGTGATTTGTCGCAGTTAAGAGTCGCAGTTAAGGAACATAGGTCGTGTATCCCTCCGCCACTGCGATTTCTGCTACTTCCGCGATTTCTGCTACTTCTGCGATTTCTGTGACTTCTACTACTCCTGCGATTGCTGTGACTCCTGCGATTGCTGTGACTTACCACCGTATGAAAAAGTTACATCTGTCCACACAGAAAATTGCATCTCAACAAACCTGTCATTGGTAAGTATGTTTTACGTTTTTTCTTCCATTGGCTTTAATTTTGTGTTAAAGAAACAACTGTGAAAATATTAATAGTGTAATTAATATGTAAGTAGCCGTACAGTACCGTAATAGTTCGTGTTTAGAAAATGAATTCTAACATATTGTTATGTTCACAGGTACCTGAACTACATTTCAGTCACTGAGTAAAGTGATAACTCAAAATATCATTGTCAACAGATCTGAAGAAATTGCCACTGCGTCTTTAGACCGTTTTCGTCAGACGAGAGGTTAGTTTCTAATCGTTTCGATGGACTTAATTACTTCAGTGAGATCGTTCTTGCAAATGTGATACTCATTATAGCAAATATTAGCAATCTACTCTGTCAATTATATTGCTAGTAATTAGTGACAGCAAAAATTGTTTAATAATCCTTGTGTTCTTGCAGACGCAGTTCTGAATCTGATTCCTGGTTGCTGTACATATCTATCCACATCAAGGCTGTTGAGAGAGACTCGTGAAGATTCAAGACAGCTCTTAGAGGATTTGCAGTTTAAAAGTGAAATAATTGTGAAATAAGTGTGTGAGTGATTAAACTGTGTTTAATTGAAGTTGTTGTGTGATTTTAAAGGAATAATAAATGTTAAATACAGTGAGTGAATAATAAAAATCTCATTTTCCACATGTTAAGCCGTCCAATACCCGTAATTTTCCGCCACTTAATTATTGGTAAACACTTGGAAAGCGACGTGTGTCCCTCCCCCCCCTTTCTCCACAATCTTGGTGTGACACTGACCTGTAACATATCCCGAAGTCTACAATATGCATTTTGAGGCTGTTGATATGTAAGGTGGGAAGTACAGATCTTCCAGTTAAATCAGGAATAGCTTAAGTGCATTACTTGAAAGTAACACAGGAAAAGCTTACTTATGTAGGTGGTAGTAGTGTCGGCAAAAAGTTCTTGTGTGTGAAGTTGCCATGTAGAACACCAGGTGTAAAACTTTTCTCCCGAGTCTTAAACTGTGTCGGAACAAAAGTGAGGCATTCATATGACTCAATAATACTGTTTTCATTTCACTACACTTATACAGATGTCTGAGTTCTTCTGTGTTAACATTGCAAAGTCCTGTAGGCATGTGGAGTATTAACCAAAACTGTCATATTGGAAGCATAATCAAACACATTTGTTACGTTACTTGATATTTTCAGGAGAAAAAGGCAATGTTGCTTCTTATTAATATAATACATTGAGTCACAGCAGTATTTGACCAACCATAACTGATGCTGAATGTGCATGTCGTCATATAACATGAAGGGCTTATTTCAATAGTGGTACATGTCCATTACCTCCACTTTTCTGTCTATAATGCTTCTGAAATTAATGATCCAAACAAACATAAATAAAGGTTCATCTCTAGCAAGAAGCCATATGCTTGAATATTTCTGGTATCTCAACTGCAGATTTTTCAGCGCTCATTTAACTTTACGACTCTGTATCTCAAAATGAACAAAAATGGACTTGTACCACTATTGAAATAAGCCCTTTATATGCACACACAGCACATCGATCTCGTGAGGCACAAGGCTCTCATAATGAAGTATGTACGTCGGTCAACAGATGGCACTAGGAAAAGTATGTTAACTGCGCTTTTTAGTTGCTACTTGCGACTTCTAGCCGCGACTTG
Source organism: Schistocerca nitens (assembly GCF_023898315.1). Lineage (NCBI taxonomy): Eukaryota > Metazoa > Arthropoda > Insecta > Orthoptera > Acrididae > Schistocerca > Schistocerca nitens. Next base: position 498,207,746 of record NC_064619.1, on the reverse strand, counting down.
TCACTGAAATCGCAGGAAGGAGTATGGAATTCGGCCCACAGATGGCTCACAGCGTTGAATGTGAAATGCTACTTCCGACTGCTAACTGCGACTGAAATCGCAGTTAGATTTTGTAAAGTTGTTATTGTGATATCTGTGACTTCTCAATCACTGTGATTTCTAACAGGTACGCGATTTCCTGCCCACCACTAGTAAGAACTATCAGCATGAAGAACCTGAAAATTAATTATTTTAAAAGAACAACAGTATTAGGAAAAGGATAGATTTCTCTTCACCATATAGAAGAGATTTGAGTCACACAGAGGCACAACAAAAAGACTCCTAAACAATTGAGGTTTGGCCAAAGGACCTTCTTTTAAAGTGGACAATCACACACATTCATGCAAGCACAACTCACACACACGTGACTACTGTCTTTAAGCTTTTCATGTACCTGGGTCATGTCCAGGAGAGATGTCTGGCAAGTTGGACATGCATAATGCCCCGCTTGAAGCAAATCTTCAAAGCACGTTCTGTGTAACAGATGGCCACATTCTGGAATGTGGCATGGAATCCGAGATGTATGGATGTCCTCAAGGCACACAGGGCAATTTGCTCGAGACACATTTTCTACACACTGAAATGGTTAAAATGAAGTTATTTAACAGACAGTTGTTCAAGTTCTGAAAAGAAACGCTTTTCTGATTACAAGTAATAAAAATAAAAGTGATGTCAGCTGTTATTGTTAATTAAACATACACATTCACAGCAAAATAATGTATCTTAAAAAAGAATACTGGTGTCTACAAAAATTTGCTATGAACACTTAGGTTGTCGCAGGAGGAATAGTCAATATCCAGGGACATGAGACGAACCATCACTGAAAGCAAAAAAATCTGGTAAAAAGTGACTCTCAAATGCATAACTTAACAGCTAAGAGCACTACATCTTCGCTACTATGAAACAAATCTCTTTTACTGAAAGCTCTTTTCTTTCCATATTTTGGGAGGAGGTAGTGTGGACCAAAACCATCCCACAACATGTCAAGGATGATTATAGAGGAAGTTCAAAGAAAGGGTGGCCAACATCTAGGATCAATGAGATTCTGGTCGTATGTGAAGTACAGCAGTGGCAAGACACAATTAATACCTTCACTGTGTGACAGAGTATGTTGATGTAATAGCTCCACACTGAACAATCATATACAAACACTTGCTCAATGAAAGATCTACCCAAAGACTGGAGTGTTGCTTAGGTCACACAAATACTATTGGAAGTAAGAGTAATCGAATGAATTATGTACCCGTATCACTGATGTCAAAATGCAGTATGATGTTGGAACATACACTGCATTCAAACATTATGAATTACATTGAGGAAAACAGCTTGTTGACACACATTCAGCATGGATTCAGAAAACACTGTTCTCGTGAAACACAACTAGTTCTTAATTCTCACAAAGTAATGCTATCAACAGGGGATCTCAAATTGATTTCTAGATTTCTGAAAGACTTTTGATACCATTTCTCACAAGCAACTTACAATCAAACTGTAAGCCTATGGAGTACTCTCTCAGTTGTGCAACTATATTCATGATTTCCAATTAGAAAGATTACAGATGATAGTAACTGCTGGAAAGTAACCAAGTAAAGCATACGTGATAACTAGATTTTCTCCATGGAAGCGTTATAGGCCCTCTGTTATTCCTAATCTATATAAACGATTTAGGAGATAATCTCAGCAGCCACCTTAGATTGTTTGCAGACAACACCATCATTTACAGCCTCGTAAAGTTATCAGAAAATCAAAACCAATTACAAAATTATTTAGACTGTAACAATACCAGAGAAGAAAAGTTGCTACTCACCATATAGCGGAGATTCTGAGTCACAAAAGGCACAACAAAAGATTCACACAATTATAACTTTTGGCCATTAAGGCCTTTGTCAGCAGTAGACACACACACACACACACACACACACACACACACACACACACACGTCTGCAGTCTCGGAGAGCTGATTTCAGCTCTCTGAGACTGCAGACGTGTGTGCAAGTTGTGTGTGTGTGTGTGTGTGTGTGTGTGTGTGTGTGTACTGCTGACAAAGGCCTCAAATTGTGTGAATCTTTTGTTGTGCCTTTTGCGACTCAGCATCTCTGCTGTATGGTGAGTAGCAACTTTCCTTCTCTGGTATTGTTAAATTCCATCCTGGATTTCCACTGTTAAATCTAAAGATTGTCAATTCAACTAAATACCTAGGAAATACAACTGAAATTGGAATGATCACACGGATAATGTTATGGGGACAGCAAAACAAAGATCGTGTTTTAGCAGAACACTTAGAATATGCAATAGGTCTATTAAGAGGTTGCCTACACTACACCTGTCCATCCTCTGCTCGAGTACTGCTGTGCAGTATGGGATGCTTCACAAGATTGCTCCTGGCAGAAGGTATGAAGGGAAAGGAACAGGGTTAAAGGAAAAGGACCAGCAAGGTTTAGGAAATAGGGAAAGTTACAAAAAAGTTGTCCAGAACCCCAGGTCAGGGGAGACTTACTGGACAGGATGAGAAGGAAAGACTGATGGTATGGGACTGCACAGGCCGGGATTTGAAAACCTGAGAGCATAAAAGTGGAAGATAGGATAAGACAGAGATTACTGAAAGCACATCATGCTAGAGTTAATAAAATCAGAAAGATAAATGAATTATACATGGTAGAGAGGTCCCAATGACTCCCACCAACTTAATATGAATGGGCACAGACAGGAGGTGTATACTGGCAACACAGCATCCTGTAGCAGAGCATACTCTACAATATGACAGCTGTGACTAGTTCCTCTGATGTCCAACAGTGTGAACTGATGTTACAACATGTGCTTGGTTCTCGCCACTCACCTGTCCTAAATTTACATTAATTTCTTTGGCCTCAGCAAATCTTCTTCTTCTTCTTCTTCTTCATTCCCTTTTAGTTTTCTGTACCTTTTATTTTCTGACCTGTCTATTCACCCTCACCCCCTCCCCCAACTGCCTACCACATATAAAGCACTTAGCTTTCTGCTCTTATTAACTCTTGCACAATGTTTTTACAGTAACCTTTGTTTTCTTTATTGTCCTATCTCCACCTTTATGCTACCAGGTTTTCAAGTCTTGTCCTGTGCAGTTCCCAAAAATCAATCTTTCCTTTTCACACCATACAGCAAGTCTCCCCTGGCGCAGCATTCTGGGCAACCTTCCTGTAACTCCCCCATTTCCTCACCCTCGTCAGTCCTTTTCCTTCATCCCTCTTACTTTCCCTTCAGTCTTTCTGCCAGAAGGGACCACTGGTTCTGAAGGTTGCACATTTCCATAACTATTATGCATTTTTTCTCCTGCTGTCACTTGATGAGTAAATCTTTCATATTCCAGCCGTATTTGTTATTAGTCAATAAGGCAAGCTGTATTTCCTGAAAGCCTTACATAAGTAATAGTAACAGATTTTTACAAAAGGAGACAGATGAGAGATTTCTAATTACGGACCCATCTCCCTCCATCCTATCTACTCATTTTGTTTTATTTTATTTTAATTTCTTTTGAGAAGGTAGCTTGGACCAGAACATGAACCAACTTTCTTAGAATAACCTTTACACTATATGTTGTTTGAATTCTTTAAAGGCTGCTCTTGTGACAATGTACTATATCATTTCATTAAGATGGTTCTGGCAGGCAAAAGTGAGAAAAATTACAGTGATGGCATTTTCTGTGATACTGCCATGGTATTCAAATGTGTAGATGGAAAAAGAAGGAACTTCTATTGCATGGCTGGAGTCATATTTTAAAAGCCGAAAACCAAGGGTAAAGTTAATATACGGTATCATCAGGAATAAAACTAAATTCAGAGTGGAGAAATATTATATGTGGTGTCTCAAAAGTTCAGCTTATGGGCCACTCCTTGCCTTGACCTACACAAAAGATTTCGGCTCAATGCACATAGGCAATTTATTATTGTGTACTCACATAATCATTTTCTCATGTGTTTCAGCATTACACGTGAAACAATGGAGCCATGCACACTATGACAGTGATGCTGTGAATTCGCTGCAAGGGCACAGCGAGAGAACTGTGCTCGCCAACCACTGCTGCATCGCCTCGATCTAGCCGACTGTTGCAGTGTACCAAGTTTGGACTTGGAATAATTCACTGAAGGGGTGAAAAAATACCCTGAAATATAGAACACTTATTGCAAGGAGTATTATGACAGGATTAACAGGAGAGCCTCAGGGCTTCAAATGTTTGTAAGGTTTTGTGTGGTTTGTGCTGCGAAACCAAGTCAGGAGAGAAATGACAATCATCATTCTGAAACTAGTTAGCATCTGTGTTCTCCAGGTGGTGTTTTTACTCGAACGTGGCTATTTAAAACTTGAAATAAGGCTCAGCAGCAAATGCTTTGCCCCTGGTGAGACCCCCTTCATCTGACTGAACAAATTTTCAGTTAACAATAGCAGATACAGTCTGTTACATTAGCAGGATCGTTGAAATCAATTGCTATATTGTATAGCAGTCACAAAATACAAAACTGCACACATTTCAATAGTGATATTGTCACATAGAAGAAGGTGTAAGTAGATGAATGACGAACACTAACTTCACTTAACGAAGGTTTATTCAGCACTTGCACATACAAGAGCATGGAGAGAACTGCCTCTGGCCAAAACATACGGTATATATACAGTTGCAGAACATTCCAGTACAATGATTCTTGACATTTGTGGATACCTCTAGAATGTACACAAATTGAATATAGAAATTAAAATTGTACAGTCCAGGTGGGTTTTGAACTCACGACCCTCCATGCAACAGTTTAGTATCATAACAACTACACCACAGTGCTACTCAGCTTTTTCTACGACACCTCTCCCTCCTTAAGAGAACAGCGTCTCGGTGTTACGTCCTCCTAGTCTGGGAATGAGTCATTGGTCCTGCATACTCCGACTCCCAACGACCGATGCTTGCCCTGGCAGTGATCTTCTTAGAACTTCGTTAACCTTTACGCTTTTCATCACCTTTCCGCTTGCTGCCTGTCGCTGGAGCTTTGAATTTACCCTGGGCTGCAGGATCCATATAGGGCTTCATTCGAAGGATGTGGAAGGATTTAACAAACACAGCGTCCACGTCGTAGTTGCCTCACACCCACACACTAGGAAAAATGGCGTAAATCCTGTGGTGTCTTGTTTGGCAGTGTTGTAGGCAAACGTCAAGAAAGGTAGCACCTCATCCCAGTTTCTCTGTTCAACATTTTGACAGCATGTTGGCCAAGGTCTTATTAAGGCGTTCAGTAAGCCCGTTAGTTTGTGGATGGTAGGCAGTCATCATGTGATGAGTAATGTTGCACCAACGGTTTATCTCTGTCACAAGATTCGATGGAAAAACTTTCCCTCAATCCATAATTAATGACCTTTTTATACAATACAATGTCTTCCACAATGAATTTGGCTACCTCAGATGCTTCTGCTGTTTCCACGGCTTTTGTAATGGCATAGTGTGTCAGATAATCAGTGCAAACAATAATCTATCTATTGCCACTAGCAGACGTTGGAAAATGTCTGAGGAGGTCAATCCCAACATACTGGAAAGGCATTTCGGCTGATGAAATTGGTATAAGTCGGCCAGGTGGTTCCTGAGGAACTGCCTTTCTCCTCTGGCACTCTCAACAGTGTGACACAGTAACGGACACTCCTAAGTAAACCTGGCCAGAAAAATCTCTTGCAGATCCTATCGTGTGTCTTAATAAATCCTAAATGTCTGGCCTCAGGTGTGTCATGGAATTTCTGTAGAACATCTGAGCTCCTGTGTTTAGGAATCAGTGGTAGCCACTTCTTTCCAAACGGAAAGCAATCCATTAACTACCTTAAATTGTCTTTTCACATCCTATGACTGATTTAGTATAATTTGAGATATCTTGGCGACCTCCTCCTGCTCAGCAGAGAGATCATGGAGTGCAGCGAGACAGTCACTGTCTTCATCCATGTCTTGATGGTCATGCACAGGGTTTCTTGAGAGACAGTCGGCATCTTTGTGTTTTCTTCCACTTTTGTACACTACAGTAATGTCATACTCTTGAAGAAGTAGTGCCCACCTGGCGAGTCGTCCTGTTGGATCCTTAAGACCTGTCAACCAACAAAGTGAATGATGGTCTGTAACAACAGTGAATGGCCTTCCATAGAGATACTGTCAAAATCTGTGCATGGCCCAGATCACAGCAAGACATTCTCTTTCTGTAGTTGAGTAGTTTCTCTCAGCTTTTGTAAGTGTCCTAAAAGCATAGGCTATAACCTTCTCTTTTCCATCCAAAATTTGCACCAGAACATCACCGATCCCACACCCGCTGGCATCTGTGTGTAGTTCTGAGGGTGCTCTCTCATCATACAGACCAAGTACAGGGTCAGTAGTCAGAGCTCTTCACGGCACATGGAAAGAATCTCGTTGAACACCACCCCAGATAAATTTAGCCATCAGCTTTTAACAACTCTTGGAGTGGCATGGCTTTGATACAAAAGTCTTTGATAAAATATGGTAATAAGAACATAATCCGAGGAAGCTCCTCACATCTCTAATACTCTTAGGAATAGTGAATTCCGTTATAGATCTCACCTTTTCTGGGTCTGGCCGCACACCTTCGTTTGACACAAGGTGTCCAAGTATTTTGATTTCTTTTGCTCCATAGAGACACCTTCTTGGGTTAAGTTTCAGTCTGTCTTGTTGGAGACACTTAAGTACGGCCCTCAGACTTTTTATATGTTCATCAAATGTCTCTGAGAACACTATAATGTCATCTAAATAATAAAAACACATTGTCCACTTCAGGTGCCTTAGAAGATTATCCATCATCCATTCAAAAATTGCTGGTGCATTACACAAACCAAACGGCATTACCTTAAACTCATACAGGCCCTCAGGGGTGATGAATGCAGTTTTATCACTATCAGCCTCATCTTCTTCGATTTGCCAGTATCCCGGGTACATGTCCGTGGTTGAGAAAAACTTAGCCCCCTTCAGACAATCTGGTGTATCGTCAATTCATGGAAGGGGGGTAAACATCCTTTTTACTTATCTTATTAAGCTTCCTATAAACAACACGAAAGCGCCAACTGCCATCCTTCTTCCTGACGAGAACCACTGGTGATGACCATGGACTCTGCGAATGTTGAATGACTTCATTTTTCATTTTCTCTACCTCATCACGAATTATTCAACATTCCGTTGCTGACACACGGTATGCTCTCTGGCTTATTGGTTGATGGTCTCCAGTGCTAATCCGATGCTTCACCGTTGATTTGTCTAATTTGCTCTTCACCTGCACATTGAAGCATTCAGAGAACTCTTGAAGAATGACAAGTACCTTCTTCTGATGTTCCTTAGTTAGATATGGTGATAGTCGAGCTAGAAGATCTTGTCTCATAGTGGTAGCGCTAATTTCACCCACAGACTCGGCATGGGAGGTTTCTATGACACTCTGCTGTTCTGCAATTAACACATGCATCTTGGAAGGATCTGCGGTTCTCAGTGACAGTTAACTATCCACAACTCACCGAATCCGTTCTTAAACGAGATGACAGAGGCTGGGATGACCAAGTTATTCTTCAGTGGTATGTTTCTCTTACATTCCACTACAAGATCCATGGACTGATGCATGGCATGACATGTGACAGTTACCTTTCTACTGTTGACTGCAGGAATGATCACTTCATCCAGCACACAGTCACCACACGCTTGGATGTGCATCTTCCTGTCCACAGTATCTCATCTCGTCTAGCAAAATCTTTGAGCAACCACAATCTATAATTGCCTGAGAAGCTTTCAAAAAGTGCCATCCGACAATGACGTCACGTCTACACTCTTGTAAGACAATGAATTCTAAGGGCTGTGTATGGCCACTTATACCCATACGAATGGTGCATCTTCCTGTAGGTTTTACAAATTTCCCATTAGCCACCTTCAGCAGAGATGTTTAGTTGTCGACGAATATGATTTTCTGCAAATGGTGGCAGTACTTCTCTGAAATGACTGACTATGATGCTCCAGAGTCCACAAGAGCTTGGGCTGGTCAGCCATCCATGAGGATATCGATGCAGTTTCTATCATTTTTGCAGTGATCGACAGCGGAGAATTTTTCTCTTCAGCGGCCTCTGAGAAAGGTCACGACCTTGATCGGCATGTTAGGGAGCGTCCTCTCCAGTGGCTAGCTTGTGGCGATGGTGACCTACGTCGTCCTGCACCCACATCTTGTTTATCTTCGTTGTCCTGGAGTTGGCGCACCACATGTCCTGGTCATCCACAGTGGAAACATACTGGTTGGTTATCCTGGGTCCTCCAGACATCAGTCTTCCTTGATACCCAAACAGGCTCCTCATACGACATTGTAGGAACGTAACTCCGCCTGGGTCTTGACCTCCGCCTGGGTCTTGACTTTTTCACTGTTTTAAAGGGAAATGAAGGACGAAAGATTGGGTTAAATGTCTGTTCCACTTCCTCCCTTCTCTTTAAGAGTCTTGGTTTTTTGCTCGCCGTGCAATCCAGGTGCCTTCTGATCTTCCTCTCTCACTAAGTGATGAAGAACACTTGTGAAATCTGTTGCTTCCTCCATCACAGACATAGATACGATGTTTGGAAACTGTTCAAACTTCTTGCATGTAATTCTTTTTTGATGCATTGTCTCAATATACTGGCACCATTTTATGAAGTTGTCTGCAGTCGAAATATCCTTCAGGAGTAGGCTTGATAGATGACCTCAGCAACACCCTTTATGAGATGTGCAACCTTATCTTCCTCCTCCACTATTTAACACAGCCCCAAGATACCTTGAATGTAGAATGCTGTAGTTTCTCCTGGACCCTGTGCCCTGCACTTTATCTTCTGCCCTGCACTTCTGTTGTTGTGTGTCACCGTATACTTCCGCAGTTCCATCTGGAATACCTCCCAGCTTGTGAACTTCTCCTCATTGTTCATTGCTTGGCAGTGCCCTCCAAGTAGAAAAATACATTAGCCAAACACACGGCGTCATCCCATTTGTTAAATATGGCTATACACTCATATACCTTCAGCCACTTGTTTGGATCTTGGCTATCACCACCAGAGAACCTGGAAGAATGTCTCATGTGGTGGCACACAGTTGCTGTCATTGTAACGTCTTCTTCTTCTTCTTCTTCTTCTTCTTCTTCTGTCTCTGATAGATTGCGATCTGTTGAAAATAGCTCGAACTCAGGTTTCTCACCACAGTAAACAGTGGCTCTGTCGTGGCCTGATGGGAGCCACTGTGTCGTCGAAATTGTGCGCTTATCACAATGTCCAATACCCAGTGCCTCCACCAGAATAATGTCACGTAGAAGGTTTAAGTAGATGAATGATGAACACTAACTTCACTTAACGAAGTTTTATTCAGCACTTGCATATACAAGAGTGTGAAGAGAACTGCTCCTGGCCAGAACACATACAGTATATATACAGCTACAGAACATTCCAGTACAATGATTCTTGACATTTGTGGATACTTCTAGAATGTACTCGAACCGAATGTAGAAATTAAAATTGTACAGTCCAGGTGAGATTTTAACTCAGCTCTATGCAACAGTTTAGTATCATAACTACTACACCACGGTGCTATTCAGCTTCTTCTGCGACAGTATAAACTGAATAGTCTTATGTTTGGGAATAAATTGATGCAGTGTTCACTTCCATTGTTACCGACCACATTTCAATACATTTGTCTTGTCTTGCTACTTTGCCAACTTTATAGATAAAGTGATAGGCAAAAACATGATTTCTATTGTTAAATGAGCTTCTTCCTGGGGTTGATGGGATTTCATTGTCTAGACCACACAGCATGCTTTTAAAATCCTGTGGTATTTCTCAGCCACCTTTATTAGCGAATTTTGATGTGCATTCTTTGTCCAAGACTTTCCACACAGCCTTACAAACTTTCATTACTATTTCACACAGTGTAGTAGGGCTGATGCAGATCAGAGCGCATTACTGGAAAAGAACTACTGATGTTACGGCTGTTGTTTTAATGTTAATTCACCAAACAATTGTACACTCATTTGAAAATAAAGAATTTATCTTCATCTTCTCTCATATCGATAATGAGTGCCAAGAATGCTCTTTTCAGTAGCTGTGAACTAACCACTGGGTGGGCCCAAAACTCCCTGTTGCCTTTCTTAATGTATTCATACGTGAAATAAGCAGACACTGCATGGTTTCTTCCGCACTCATGCATATTGGTTGGCTTCCAATCTCGTACTTCTGTGCAACTATCGCTGTGATGCAACCATGTGTGCATCTCAAATGATTTCTAATGCTACAAAGGATAGATAGTATACAGTAAATACCAGAGTTGGCACCAGTATGTGGATAAGTTAAGCTCAGTTCTGCTCTTTTGCCCTCAGAAATACCTCAATGAAGTAAACTGAGGATGATATTTCTTGCATACTTTCACTGTCTTAAGGCATAATAACCTGGGGCATGTTAGTCTCTGAAGCATTGATATCGAGATTGCAATGCGCTTTTGTATGCCATTAAAAGCCCATGTCATGTGATCTCGCCAGCCAGTGAGAACATAGGAGACACGATGGAGTCAGCTAATAGCAACATCATTGTTAAGTAGTGTGAACACACAAATTGGAAAAGTTAGATGTTTAAATTAATGTACGTAGTGTAGCCTCAAAAAAAGCTCAGTTTTCATACATAATATCGGTCTTTTTCGCAAGTGTTTCACTTTAAGATACATCACACAAATGTGCCAGAAAAATTTTAAATGATGACATTAATGTCTGGTATCCTGGGTATTCGTCAGTAGGAAAAGGGAGAGAAGGAAGCATAGTAGGTGAATATGGATTGGGGCTAAGAAGTGAAAGAGGAAGCCGCCTGGTAGAATTTTGCGCAGAGCATAACTTAATCATAGCTAATACTTGGTTTAAGAATCATCAAAGAAGGTTGTATACATGGAAGAACCCTGGAAATATTAAAAGGTATCAGATAGATTATATAATGGTAAGACAGAGATTTAGGAACCAGGTTTTAAATTGTCAGACATTTCCATGGGCAGATGTGGACTCTGACCACAATCTATTGGTTATGAACTGTAGATTAAAACTGAAGAAACTGCAAAAAGGTGGGAATTTAAGAGATGGGACCTGGGTAAACTGAAAGAACCAGAGGTTGTACAGAGTTTCAGGGAGAACACAAGGGAACAATTGACAGGAATGGGGGAAAGAAATACAGTAGAAGAAGAATGGGTAGCTTTGAGGGATGAAATAGTGAAGGCAGCAGAGGATCTAATAGGTAAAAAGATGAGGGCTAGTAGAAACCCTTGGGTAACAGAAGAAATATTGAATTTAATTGATGAAAGGAGAAAATATAAAAATGCAGTAAATGAAGCAGGCAAAAAGGAATACAAACATCTCAAAAATGATATTGACAGGAAGTGCAAAATGGCTAAGCAGGGATGGCTAGAGGACAAATGTAAGGATGTAGACGCTTATCTCATGAGGGGTAAGATAGATACTGCCTACAGGAAAATTAAAGAGACCTTTGGAGAAAGGAGAACCACTTGCATGAATATGAAGAGCTTTGATGGAAACCCAGTTCTAAGGAAAGAAGGGAAAGCAGAAAGGTGGAAGGAGTATATAGAGGGCCTATACAAGGGCGATGTACTTGAGGACAATATTATGGAAATGGAAGAGGATGTAGATGAAGATAAAATGGGAGATATGATACTGTGTGAAGAGTTTGACAGAGCACTGAAAGACCTGAGTCGAAACAAGGCCCCCGGAGTAGACAACATTCCATTAGAACTACTGACAACCTTGGGAGAGCCAGTCATGACAAAACTCTACCATCTGGTGAGCAAGATGTATGAGACAGGCGAAATACCCTCAGACTTCAAGAAGAATATAATAATCCCAATCCCAAAGAAAGCAGGTGTTGACAGATGTGAAAATTACTGAACTATCAGTTTAATAAGTCACAGCTGCAAAATACTAACGCGAATTCTTTACAGACGAATGGAAAAACTGGTAGAAGCCGACCTCGGGGAAGATCAGTTTGGATTCTGTAGAAATGTTGGAACACGTGAGACAATACTGACCCTACAACTTATCTTAGAAGAAAGATTAAGGAAAGGCAAACCTACGTTTCTAGCATTTGTAGACTTAAAGAAAGCTTTTGACAATGTTGACTGGAATACTCTCTTTCAAATTCTGAAGGTAGCAGGGATAAAATACAGAGAGCGAAAGGCTACTCACAATTTGTACAGAAAGCAGATAGCAGTTATAAGAGTCGAGGGGTATGAAAGGGAAGCAGTGGTTGGGAAGGGAGTGAGACAGGGTTGTAGCCTGTCCCCGATGTTATTCGATCTGTATATTGAGAAAGCAATAAAGGAAACAAAAGAAAAGTTCGGAGTAGGTATTAAAATCCATGGAGAAGAAATAAAAACTTTAAGGTTCGCCGAAGACACTGTAATTCTGTCAGAGACAGAAAAGGACTTGGAAGAGCAGTTGAACAGAATGGACAGTATCTTGAAAGGAGGGTATAAGATGAACATCAACAAAAGTAAAACGAGGATAATGGAATGTAGTCGAAAGTCGGGTGATGCTGAGGGAATTAGATTAGGAAATGACACACTTAATGTAGTAAAGGAGTTTTGCTATTTGGGGAGCAAAATAACTGATGATGGTCGAAGTAGAGAGGATATAAAATATAGTCTGGCAATGGCAAGGAAAGCGTTTCTTAAGAAGAGAAATTTGTTAACATCGAGTATAGATTTAAGTGTCAGGAAGTCGTTTCTGAAAGTATTTGTATGGAGTGTAGCCATGTATGGAAGTGAAACATGGACGATAAATAGCTTAGAAAAGAAGAGAATAGAAGCTTTTGAAATGTGGTGCTACAGAAGAATGCTGAAGATTAGATGGGTTGATCACATAACTAATGAGGAGGTCTTGAATAGAATTGGGGAGAAGAGGAGCTTGTGGCACAACTTGACTAGAAGAAGGGATCGGTTGGTAGGACATGTTCTGAGACTTCGAGGGATCACCAATTTAGTATTGGAGGGCAGTGTGGAGGGTAAAAATCGTAGAGGGAGACCAAGAGATGAATACACTAAACAGATTCAGAAGGATGTTGGTTGCAGTAGGTACTGGGAGATGATGAAGCTTGCACAGGATAGAGTAGCATGGAGAGCTGCATCAAACCAGTCTCAGGACTAGGGGAAGATCAATTTGGATTCCGTAGAAATGTTGGAACACGTGAGGCTATACTGACCTTACGCCTTTCTTCTAAGATAAGGCGTAAGGTCAGTATAGCCTCACGTGTTCCAACATTTCTACGGAATCCAAACTGATCTTCCCCTAGGTCGGCTTCTACCATGAGATTATAGTAGGAAATTGTGTTGCCTTATCACGTTTTCAAAACTGGCAAAAGACTAAGCCGTGGCTGTCCGTAAATGACAAAAACATAGTAATATGCACAGTGTGTTCACAAGTTCGTGAACTTAAGGTGGAAAGCAGTGAACGTGTGCGTATCGATAACGCGTTTTTATCTGGTGTTTCTGCTAATAACGCCAAAAAACTAAATGATAAAATCGGGGATCATGCAAAGTGCAAATCACACATGAAGTGCGTAGAAATCATGAGTATAAAAGAAAAGAAAATTTCAGAAAAATGCGTAATTGATGTGCAAAGTTGTGGGGAAAGCGGCATCAAGAAAAAGTAATCGCAACTGCTTCGTTGTTCAGATCTGCATATGTAATAGCTAAACAGAAATTATCATTCAAATCGTATCCTGCAGTAATCGAACTACAAAAGCTTAACGGTTTATCAGTCGGTAATATGCTTCATTCTGACCATGCATGCCGAAATATCATTATGTTTGTAGGAGAAGAAATGAAAAAGAATCTTGCTCACTTCCTTGTAGAATCGGGTACAAACTTTAGTATCATGATGGACGAAGGTACAACGGTTTCCAATAAAACTTGTTTAATAATATATATACGTTTGTCCTTTGAGGGAGTTGCTTGCGATGAGTTTTTGGACATTGTTGAATTAGAAAGTGGGACAGGAGAATGCATTTTCAGCACACTGTTAGCAACTCTTGAAAAGTATGGCATTACGTATGATGAACTAAAAAACCACCTCGAGGTATCGCAACAGATGGTGGCTCAACAATACTTGCACCTTGCAAAGGCGTAGCCCCTCTACTGTGTAGTCATTTACATACGGATTTAACTGTTGTTCATTGTATGAACCACAAAATGAAATTAGCTATCCGCGATGTTATGAATGATGTAGCAGATGTATACCAAATACAGGTATTTTAGATTCCTTATATTCTTTGTTTTCTTGAAGTCCCAAAAATCAGAGACTACTACAAAGTGTTTCACAAGAATTATCATCGCAGCTATTAAAACTAAGCCATATTTTTCGCGTACGTTGGGTTGCTTCCTCATTTAATGCTGTTCGAGCTTTTCTTGAAAGTCACAGTTCTCTTGTCCACCTTTTTGAGAAACTGAGACATGATGGTTCCTGATCAACTCAGGAGAGATCTAAATTTGAAGGCTTACTAAAACATCTCACAAAGTGGCTTTTCTGATAGTGCATACGCATGAATAGTGAGTTTCGGCATTAACATCTATTTATAAATAACTATTTAACCATGGATAACTCCAGGGTCCAAGCTAGTAACATATATAATTATACTAACCCCATAAGACCTCCCCCCCCCCCTCCACACACTGGTAAAAGCACAAATCACACACTGTCTATACGCCATCTCCTTTACAGATGAACCACACTTTCAAAATATTCTCCCAATGAACCAAAGTTGACCATTCACCTTTCCTACCACTGTTCTCAAATGCTCATTCCATTTCATATTGCTCTGCAATGTTATGCCCAGATATTTAAACAAAGTGACTGTGTAAGCAGTACACTAATAATGTTGTACTTGAACACTATAGGTTTGTTTTTTCAACTCATCCACATTAACTTACGTTTTGCCACTTTTAGAGCTAGCTGCCATTCATCACACCGACTAGAAATTTTGTCCAAGTGATTTTGTATCTTTCTACAGTCACTTAACTTGGACACCTTACCGTACACAACCGCAGATTGTTGTCCACCCCCTCTGTCAAATCATTTATATACACAGACAACAGCAGCAGTCTTATTACACTTCCTGCAGCACTCCTGATGATATCCTTGCCTCTGATGAATACTTGCCGTGAAGAACAATATACTGGCTTCTTTTACTTAGCCTTCGAGCCACTCGCATATCTGTGAACTTATTCCACATGTTCGCACCTTCGTTAACAGCCTGCAATGAAGCAGAGCCATGTCAAATAATTTATGGAAATCTAGAAATGTGGAATCTACCTGTTGCCCTTGATCCACAGTTCACAGTACATCATGTGAGGAAAGGGTATGCGAGCTTTGCAAGAGCGATGCTTCCTAAAACCATACTGATTCGTGGACATATGCTTCTCAGTCTCAAGAAAATTTATTATCTTTGAACTGAGAATATATTCAAGAATTCTGCAGCAAACTGAAATTAGGGATATTGGTCTGTACTTTGTGGGTCCTTTCCTTTATACTTCTTATATACAAGAGTAACCTACACTTTTTTCCAGTTGTTTGTGAATGTGTGCTGTGTGAGAGATTCACAATGAATGCAAGCTAGGTAAGGGCCAATGCCAGAGTGCATTCTTTCTCAAAACTGATTTGTGATTCCATCCAGGCGTGGTGACTTACTTGCTTTCAAATCTTTCAGCTGTTTCACTATGGCAGGGGCGCTTATTGCTACATTGTCCAAATAAGGAAGTCTGATGAGCAAGTGACAGTATGTTTGTACGATTCTCTTATGTGAATGATTTCTTGAATGTGAAATTTAAAACTTTGGCTTGCGTTTCACTATCTTCACCTGCCATACCAGACTGGTCAACAAGGGACTCAATGGAAGCCTTAGACCCACTTTACCAATTTTCCACAGGCCCAGAATTTTCTTGGGTTCTCTGCCAAATCTTTTGCTAACGTATGATGGTGGTAGTAGTTGTATGTTTCACACACACACACACACACACACACACACACACACACACACACACACACACCTCAATTAACCTCTGCTTGTTGTCAGTTGTGGATTCTCTATTGAACCGAGACTGCAGCAACAGCCTCTGCTTCCTCAGCATCTTCTGAATTTCATTATTAAACCATGGTGGATCTTTTCCATCCTTTATCCACTTACTAGGCACATAACTCTCACGACCACGATTTACAATCTGCTTCAATTTTGCCCATAATCTCTAAACTTCCGTCTTACTGGAACTGAGTGATATGAATTTACTCTATAAGTGAGATGCTAACAACTGCTCATCTGCTCTATCTAGCAGAAACACTCTCCTAGCCTTCTCGACTGATTTATTACCTTTTGCAACCATAGTTGCTATAATCAAACAATGGAAAATCCAGGATGGAATGTACCAATTATGAGAAGGAAAGTTGTCACCATATAGTGGAGATGTAGAGTCACAGATAGGCACAACAAAAAGACTCTTACAACTAAAGCTTTCAGCCATTAAGGCCTTCGTCAACACTAGACACACATACACATACACGTACACACACACACTCACACAAATGGAACTCACACACACGACTGCAGTCTCAGGCAACTGGAACCACACTGTGAGCAACAGGATCAGTGCATGATGGGAGTGGTGACTGGGTGGGGGTGAGGAGGAGGCTGGGGCGAGGAGGGGGAGGGATAGTACAGTGGAGGTGGTGGACAGTGAAGTGGTGCAGGTCAGACTGAGGAGTGCTGTGTAGTGCTGCTACCACTGTGCTGCATTCTATGTAGGTATGACAACCAACGAGCTGTCTGTCCGCACGAGTGGCCACCGACAAACTGTTGCCAAGAAACAAGTGGACCACCCCGTTGCTGAACACACTGCCAAACATGACATCCTCCATTTCAATGACTGCTTTACAGCCTGTGCCATATGGATCCTCCCCACGAACACCAGCTTTTCTGAATTGTGCAGGTGAGAACCTTCCCTGCAATACATCCTATGTTCCCATAACCCTCCTGGCCTCAACCTACATTAGTCACTATCCCCGCCATCCAGCCTCTTCCCTGTTCCCATTCCCGCACTATACAGCTGTCATTCCACCACCACACCCAGTCTTTTTATTTCTCTCCTTTTCTGCTACTTCCCGTCCCCCCTCCCCACATGACCTGCAGCACTTCACTGTCCACCACCCCCACCATACTATCCCTCCCCCTTCCCCACCCCAGCCTCCTCCTTACCCCCACCCAATTGCCACTCCCATCATGCACTGGTGCTGTTGCTCGCAGTGTGGTTGCAGCTGTCTGAGACTGCAGTCTTGTGTGTGTGTATGTGTGTGTGTGTGTGTGTGTGTGTGTGTGTGTGTGTGTGTGTGTGTGTGTGTGTGTGTGTGTGTTGATGAAGGCCTTGATGGACAAAAGCTTTAATTGCAAGAGTCTTTTTGTTGTGCCTATCTGTGACTCATCACCTTTGCTATATGGTGAATGAAACTTGCTTTCTCATAATTGTTACATATCGCTGTAATTATGGCATGATCGCTAATCTCTGCTTCTATACTGACACTGTCAATGAGATCCGGCCTGTTTGTAGCTAAAAGGTCAAACATATTTCCATTGTGGGTGAGCTGTCTAGTCAGCTGCTGCATAACGGATTAATAGTATTTTGCATGACTGTCTGTTTATACCCCTTCCAATGAATACATAGACATCTCAGTCTATACGTGGTAGGTTAAAGTCACGTCCAACTAGTATTGCACAATCTGGATATTTCTGCACTACTGACTGTAGACTGTCTTTGAATGACTCTAGAACTGTCATAGTGGAATTGGATGGTGAGTAAAAACATCCAACAATTAACTTGGTTTCACCTACACCTGTTATGCGCGACCACATAACTTCACTGACACACTTCACTTTGGCCTCAACAGAGGCAAGATTTTTGTCAACTGCAATGAATACTCCCTCTCCTATGGCCTCTAATCTATCTTTCCGATTTATGTCCCACTTCAGGTTTCAGCCAGTTCTCGGTCCCAAGAATAATTTGACCGTTAGAGCTTTCCAGAAGGGCAGTATTTATCATGTGATCTTTCAACAGTGAGGCACATGCCTTCTATTTTTGGACGGCAGATGTCACAACTCCAGTGTGTCCCCTGTACATATAGTATGCAGGTACAGAGTGCATAGCTCTTGCAGCCATTTTTCTTTGGCTGGTGTAATGCCTTCAATGTTAACCGAGAATTATTAACTGGGACACTGAAAAGAACTCAGATGTATATGTTCCTGGTGTGAAAGGATTAGCCATCATTCTCTGACATTTCCCAGGGTATGCCCAGCTGCTTTTATTGTTTTGATCATAAGCCATCACAATCTTCAGGGAGCTCCTTTTGTGTACCCCAAGAATATTGTGTAAAGTTAACAAATAAACAACTTGTAAACATCTATTCAGACTTTGGGGTTACTACACTTACATGCCAATACAATTAATCTCTAAGATATTTGTAAGTAATAATGAGTGAATTCTGAAATAACTGTGAAATTCACAATCACAAACAATAAATACACATAGGCATGCACATTTCGAGAGCTTACAACAGTTTTTTTTTTATTTTTTTATTTTTTATTCTGGTGTAAAACTCTATTACGGGTTGCCAGCAGAGATTGAATATATCAGGATATTAAAAAAGTTTATTTCATTAGCAACTCCTCCTATAATTCATCAGAATTTTGGGCTCAGGTATGCGAGTTCTGGATAACTTTAGTGTATTAAATAGGTTTTTAGCTATTGCAGTGAAATGGTGCAAATGCACATAGTGGTCAATGGGAGTTGGTGATATGGGCCCTCATTGCTGAACTGAGATCATGAGAATGTGTGTGTTGGTATTTACAGAAATATATACAAGGCTGGGAGTTAGATTGCAAAAGATAAGGTTTAAGTAATAATAGTTATAAGTGAAAGAAAATTAGGTTCTGTAAGAAAATTAGGTTCTGTTCAGATTAGTGTGGTGATTTTTGCTGGAGATATTCTGGGGGCACAAGATCGCTGCTCAGAGTGACATTTCAGGGAGCTACAGTCATAGCAAAGTTCCACGATTGTGGGACTCTGTAACTAAGGAGATCAATGTATAATAAACATAGAATTTTACTCAGAGTCATAATGAAAGTCTGTTCTTGTTATTACTTGATTGTATGAAGTTATTCTCAGAAGTTAAACTGATTTGTAATTGGGATAATAAACCCCGTCTGTGAACCTATCAGAGCATGTTACTACATACAGTAAAACCCCGTATTAATGAACCCGCTTTTAAGGAATACTTTCGTTGGTCCCAGCGATAACACCATAAAAACAGTGTCCCTGAAATTCGGTTTTAACAAATTGCGCTTTCTTTTTTTAAATTCTGCTTTTAAGGAATAAGTGTGTTACAATTTGCAAATTAAAATACGGTCTGCAGCTGCACTTCTTGTTTTTGGACATTAAATCATAATGTTAGGCTTTGATCATCTGCATTCTTAAAATCGATGTCTGTGTTAGCGTTCCGATATTGGTCTCATATCGATAGTTGTGAAGTTATTGAGATTGGTGAATGTTAAACTGATCATTTGAAAACACAATTCTTCCACATTACCGCGCTCCAGCTGTCGTGTCTGACATTATAAAGTGAAAGCTTTAAGTGTATACTGCAGTTGTGTAGTCTACTTATAATAGTGTTTTTGTATGTTTAATATGGCCAGCAAACGAAGAAAACTGACGATACAGCAGAAGCTAACAATTATTCGCGATTTTGAAGAGAATCGCAATACCTGTATGAAATTGTGCAACGTTGCAAAGAAGTACGATTTGGCGCCATCATCTTTGTGCAGAATAATAAAAAATAAGGAGGCTTTATTAAATTTAGAAACACATGGTTCATGTTCATCAAAAAGGAAGAATATTCGTGAGTCGTCTTTCAAAGCCGTAGAAACTGCTCTTTTAGACTGGTTTCAGGGAATAAGAGCCACAAATATTCTCATAGGTGGCAATGTGCGCATGAGAAGGCGCAAGAAATTGCACTGAGGATGGGATATGAGAACTTCAGTGCATCTAACAGCTGGCTAGATCGTTTTACAAAATGTCACAATCTCTCAACCCAAAATTTAAGTGGAGAAAGTGCGTCTGTGGACAACGAAAGTGTGAAACATTGGAAAAGTTATACTTTGCGACATCTGATTCAAGGGTATGATTCCAAAAATATTTTTAATGCCAATGAGACTGGTGTATTTTATAACCTCCTTCCATCTAAAACACTTTCAATTAAGGTGTGAAAAATGTCATGGGGGACAAAAAAGCAAAGAGAGAATGGCAGCATTATTGCGTGTGAACAATGACAGAAGGGAAAAGTTGCCACCTTTAATGACTTGTAAATTTAAAACCCTGAGATGTTTTAAGAACATAAAGAAACTTCCGTGCGAATATGAGTTTAACAGTTCTTAACAGTACTAACCAGCTGGAACGACACCTTCTAGGAGTACGCTATGAAGGAAGGAAGCAACAGACTACTCTTCTAGATTTTTTTCAGAAATAAAGACAGTATAACAGTTTCATTCACTATTGTGATATCTAATTCATTGAGTGACATTAGCTAAATAAAATTTTCTCCTTTTAAATCAAGATACCAGTTGACTTTTGATGTGACCTAACATCCAAAATATCTTTAAAAAAAAAAAGTATTATAAATATATCGAGAAGTTTTAAATTTGCCAAGAAACATTTTCATGTGACTATATTTTAGTATGCAGCACAGGGTGAGTTTGTTATTATGGAGTATTTATATGGCCTAAATAGCCTAGGTTCCAATTTTGATTCTGGAACACTTACTTAGTGCATTTTGACCTAAACCCTTATTTAAGAAAAACCCTCTTAAGGAACAAATTTTTTGGTCCCCTGAGATTCGTTAAAAAGGGGTTTTACTGTAATAGTAGTCATTTCACAGGAAAAGTGGAAAAGTATGGTGGAAGGCGCCATCCCTCTGGAACAAGTTATAAGATCACTTCAAGATGCAAAGAACCCTTGCAGAAGTATGTACACAGCTGATTGTGTTTTCTGGAGTTACATAAATACTTTAATAATTAGTTGATGAACTCAGCAGCCAATTAGTGTAAGGGGAAAAGCAGTTTTTAAAGAAAGTGCTTTTCTACTCATATACATACATACACAGGGTGATTTTGCTAAATGGGGACAAACGGCATGGAAAGATTCTTGAGAAGATAAGGAGCATAAAAGATCATGTGGACATATGGAAAGAAATGAGGTACAGCCACTTGAACATAGATATAAAGTGTTTTCAACAGTATAGGTTTCAATGGTTGAAAGCATACACGGGAACAAACCAGAAAAATGGGAATGTTCTGTCCGTATTAATGTCTTAGGGGCACAATGGCAGCAAACCATGAGCACTGGTTCGGCCCTAATGTTTGGGTGTGGATTATTGGTGACTGCCTCATCACTCTTTCATAATGCCTCACAGGCATGACATATCTGCCTCTCCTTCTGGAAGATGTGCCTTTGGTGATACAAAGGGTAAGGTGGCTACTACATAAAGGTGCTTCATCCCAGTTCGACATTTCCATGCGGAGGTATCTCGACAGCTTTTATCTTGACCATACACTGAGGCTGAACTATTGCTGGAGGTTTGTAGCCCTACACTACTAAAATGTTAGTACAGACAGAGTATTCCCACTGTCTGGAGTGTTCCTGTCTGTGCTTTCAACAGCTAAAAACTACATTGTCAAAGTTCAGTGTGCTTTCAATCATTCATTAAAACCTACACAGTCACAAATATTGTATCTCCATTTTTTTTAAAAAAAGAAGAAGTGGTTGTACCTCCCTTGGAATGTATTTTGGGCCACAGGTACAAACGACCTTTCTTGCTCCTTAACCTGCTAGAGTTTGTTTCCTGCAGTTTGTCTCTATTTAGCAAAATCACCCAGTATAAAGTAATATAGAAGTGATTCTCACGATTATGAGTAGTTTAGCAATAGTTATAATTTGTTGATCCACTTAGAGAAGTTGCATTCAGAGGCTGGCTCTGCATGTTAATGCATAACCTTACTAGTTTCACATTAATGAAGACGAATCTTCATGACAGTATTTATGTATATGATGAGTGAATGAATGCTGGAAAATGTAGCATATTTCAAAACTGACATTGCTGTTGCCTTCAGCTTGAAGAATGGTTTGATGCAGCCCTCCACACTACTCTCCCTTGTGCAAGCTTCATCTCTGAATAACTACTGCAACTCACATAAATTTGAAACTACATACTGTACTAATCTCATGGTCTCCCTTTGCAATTTTTACCCCCACACTTCCCTCCAACACGAAATAAATGACTACTTGATGTCTCAGAATGTGTTTTATCATCCAACCCCTTCTTTTAGCCAAGTTTTGCCATAATTTTGTTTCTCCCCTATTCTATTCAGTACCTGTTCATTAGTTATGCAATTTACCCATCTAATCTTCAGAATTCTTCTGCAGCAACACATTTCAAAACCTTATATTCTCTTTTTGTATGAATGCTTATCGCCTATTTTCACTTCTGTACAAGGCTATACTCCAAACAAATGCCATCACAAAAGACTTCCTAACACTTAAATTTATATTCAAAGTTGACAAATTTCTCTTGTACAGAAACATTTTTCTTGCCATTGCCATTCTACATTTAATAACCTCTTTACTTCAGCCATAGTAAGTTACTTTACTGCCTGAACAGCAAAAGTACTCTACTATTTTCAGGATCTCAGTTTCTAATACAATTCCCTCAGCATTGCCTGATTTAATTCAATTACATTCCATTACCGATGTTTTGCTTTTGTTAATGTTCATCTTAATACCTTCCTCTCAAAACATTGTACATTCCATACAGCTGCACTTCCAAACCATTTGTTGTCTCTGAAAGAATTACAGTGTCGTTGGAAAACCGCAGAGCTTTTTATTTTCTTTTTTTTTTTTTCCTCCTTCCTTTTAAAACGTGGTTCTCCAGCAGGGATACGACTTCCTCAAATCCTGCCCTGAAATGAGATCCATCCTTCATGAAATCCTCCCCACTCCACCAAGAGTGTCTTTCCGGCGTCCACCTAACCTTCGTAACCTGTTAGTTCATCCCTATGAAATCCCCAAACCACCTTCCCTACCCTCTGGCTCCTATCCTTGTAACCGCCCCCGGTGTAAAACCTGTCCCATGCACCCTCCCACCACCACCTACTCCAGTCCTGTAACCCGGAAGGTGTACACGATCAAAGGCAGAGCCACGTGTGAAAGCACCCACGTGATTTACCAACTGACCTGCCTACACTGTGATGCATTCTATGTGGGAATGACCAGCAACAAACTGTCCATTCGCATGAATGGACACAGGCAGACAGTGTTTGTTGGTAATGAGTATCACCCTGTGGCTAAACATGCCTTGGTGCACGGCCAGCACATCTTGGCACAGTGTTACACCGTCCGGGTTATCTGGATACTTCCCACCAACACCAACCTATCCGAACTCCGGAGATGGGAACTTGCTCTTCAATATATCCTTTCTTCCCGTTACCCACCAGGCCTCAATCTCCGCTAATTTCAAGTTGCCGCCACTCATACCTCACCTGTCATTCAACAACATCTTTGCCTCTGCACTTCCGCCTTGACTGACGTCTCTGCCCAAACTCTTTGTCTTTAAATATGTCTGCTTGTGTCTGTATGTGTGTGTGTGTGTGTGTGTGTGCGCACGAGCGCGCGCGAGTGTATACCCGTCCTTTTTTCCCCCTAAGGTAAGTCTTTCCGCTCCCGGGATTGGAATGACTCCTTACCCTCTCCCTTAAAATCCACATCCTTTCGTCTTTCTCTCTCCTTCCCTCTTTCCTGATGAGGCAACAGTTTGTTGCGAAAGCTTGAATTTTGTGTGTATGTTTGTGTTTGTTTGTGTGTCTATCGACCTGCCAGCGCTTTCGTTTGGTAAGTCACATAGCTCTTTTATATATTCTTCCCATCTCTGAAGGACATCGTCACATTCTTTGTACACTACCTTTTCGTCTTTACTCAAAATTTTCATAGTAGCACTTCCTGCTCTGTTTTGTTCCCAAGTCATAGTCTTTACTCTGTTATACAGTAAGTCGTATCTTCCCTTCCTGTCCAGTTCTTCAATTTCATCACATTCCTCTTTTAGCTATTTTTTCCTAGCCTGCTCTGTTTCTCTTCGCAGTTCATTATTTAACCTTCGGTATATCTTTCTTACACTTTCAGTGCTCTTGTTTTTCAATTTTCTTCTCTCCTCCAAAAATTGAAATAAAGGAAGAAAAAAGGATTGCACATAGGGTCTCAATCTCATGACCCTTGTATTACCACTCTGCGCTCTTTTGATCATGTCCACTGTCTTGGAATTATGCTAACAAAAATGACTCATATCTCGCCTGACCCGGGCCAAAAATGACCCCCCCCCCCCCCCCCCCACACACACACACACACACACACAAATGATTGGCCACCTGGAGCTCCCACTTTTGTCACTTTCATTTCTGGCCAAGCTCTGTACAGGCATCATCCCCTTGTTAGTCAAGGCTGGCTCTCCCAAGGATATAACCAGTTCTGATGGTGGATGTCATTTACTCCAGGGGCTTTGTGGTGGCTTAGATCTTTCAGGGCTCTGTCAAATCTTCTCGCAGTATCTTATCTCCCATCCCATCTTCAGCTACTTCCTCCTCCCTTTCTGCAATACTGCATTCAAGTCCATTTCCCTTGTGTAGCCCCCCCCCCCCCTCTATATTCTTTCCACTTTTCCCCTCTTTGCTTATTACTGGGGGGCTCTGAGCACTATGGGACTCAATTGCTGAGGTCATTAGTCCCCTAGAACTTAGAACTAGTTAAACCTAACTAACCTAAGGACATCACACACATCCATGCCCGAGGCAGGATTCGAACCTGCGACCGTAGCGGTCTCGCGGTTCCAGACTGCAGCGCCAGAACCGTGCGGCCACTTCGGCCGGCACTTATTACTGGCTTTCCATCTTGATATTCATACAAACAACTGTTTCTCTTTTCTCCGAATGTCTCTTTAATTTCCCTGTAGGTAGTATCTATCTCTCCTCTAATTATACATGCTTCTACTGACTTAAATTTGTTCTATAGCCATTTCGGCTTAGCCATTTTGCACTTTCGGTCATCTCTCTGATACAGAGAGATAATGTTAAGTTCTCTATACCTTCAAAGAATATCAGCATTAGTGTGCTCATAATCACACAATTAAAAAAAAGTTCATGTCAGTTGCCCCATTAAATATTAAGCTAAAAGCAACGGGAACTCAAAGTTCACTAAATTATTATTTCCACTCTGTCCATGATTTTCCATTTTCATACATTCCAAAATGCTGTTTTGTATTTTCAGAAAAATGCTTTCCATTGGCATAAATTTTTATATAATTTATATTACTTTCAAACATATTTTACATAATACTTCATATACTGCATGTTACTCTACAATGATGAAAAAGATTACACTCTGATTCCTATAAACTGAGACTATATAAATAATATATTTCAATTTTAATTTGTTCTCACCTTGTGCCGGTTCTTTAGTTTGATAGGAAGGCACATGTTGCACTTCTGGCAATGGAAGAATCTATCTCTACCACCAATTCGACAGATTCCACATCCATCACAATGATACTGGTTTTTTTCTTCATCATCAAAAAGTTTGCATTCCAAACATGTATACTGGAAAAAAAAGCAAAAGTCATTATAAATTGTGTTATAAGCAGAACATGCTGTATTATCTTATGAAAGTAATAAAATTAAACTTAACTATAAATGCGTGGACAAACAGAACACATTGTAATACTTTTTATTAAGTAATACAGAAAGATGGTAGTGTACTGCAGTAGATAATAGTGATTTTTTATGATTATATGAACAAAACAGACTATATCACTTTTTTTTTTTTTTTTTTTTTTGTTCAACTGTAATTCATACTTTTAACCATGTTAGACCATCTTCTAATGTAAAATTCAGGAGCATAATTGCTACAGTCTGCAAACAGAAGAACAAGCTAGTGAGTCCTCAAAGCTGGTGAGTTTCCACTATCTACCCTACAATATCACATAGAGCACCACAGGTTACTTCACAAAGTTATTACCATCTTTCTGTGGTGAACTTTTTAAATCAATGGGGAGGCACTGCACAGCATATGGTAGAGGAGTTTTTATTCTTTGCAAGATGCATTAACACTATTCAGAACACAAAATTAGTATCTGATAACAAATACAAGAAACAAGCACAAAAATACTCTACATACATCACCACACAATGCCCCACACTGCTAGGCACTGCTTAGTACTCCTATATAGCTTTTGGAGCATTATTCCAGTAAAGCTCACTTCATCCACCACAAGAACTGCTTGTCCTTCAGTTTACAGACTATACCACTAGCATCAAGCTGTTGTGTGTCGTTGCAACTGAAGCCAAATATGGCAATTTAATTTAATTACAGAAAAACCTGATCTAGGTTGTTTTATTAATATAAAATGATAATACTTAACTAGGAAAGTGTAAAATGTATATATAAAAAAGAAAGAGGCACATACAGGTTGGTTGAACAGTAATAACTTTCAGCAGATCAATCTCCTAATGATGGCAATATACACACACACAAAATAAACGAAGAAAAGAAAAAAAATCATTGGGGGAGTGGAAAGTAAGAATGTGTTCTGAAAGAATTATTACATTCAGCGAGACAATAAGTTAAAAGAACTTTCCAAAAAATGAAAACACACAGGTATTCAAAAATGCGAAGATGATTCCTCCATAAGTCAAAATTCTGTGATATTATGATATATAAATGTTCAAACACGCCAACATTATTAACCTACACCATTCCTAGCTTTCTGTGTTGCTGCTTGCAAGAAAATAGGTTGGGTTCTGGTCACACAAGGCATTTAACCTATATTCTGAGCACCCAACAAAACAAAGAATATGCTACATCTGGTAAAAAAGAGTTTTCGTGAGAGTTTTCTTAGGATTAATATTCCTTGTGAATGCATCAGCTTTTACATTGATCCATTCATACAGTGCCAAAAAGTTGTATAGCGGAAGGAGGCAGCAGGTATTATGGGATAGGAATGTGGGAAGAAGAGGCAGCAGGTGTATGGGATAGGAATGCAACACACAGGCACAGGCACAGGTGAGCTTGTGCAGGGCATGACAATGATGACATGAGGGTGGATTGGAAATGAGTGACATACCATAGGAAGGGGAGACGGGCGGGGGGAGCATATGGATATAGGACGTGTGATGTTAGGGTCCTGGGGGTAGGTGGAGATTGCTGTAGGGCAGAGGGTTAGCAGAGACTGAGGTCAGGATGATTATGGAAATGAAGGATGTATTGCAAGGGAAGCTCCCATCAACATAGTTCAGAAGAGCTTTTTCTGGGTAGAAGGTTGCAGATGACACAGTTTGTGAAGCAGCCATTGAAATAAAGAATATTGAGCTCAGTGCATGTTCTGCCTCTAGGTGGTCATCTCTGCTCTTGGCCACAATTTGACAGTGGTTACTCATTTGAATACAGGCCAAATGCAGTCTCAGCACTGTGTTTTCAGCTGGCAAAATGTAGCTGCAGTGTGTGTGTGTGTGTGTGTGTGTGTGTGTGTGTGTGTGTGTGTGTGTGTGTGTGTGAGAGAGAGAGAGAGAGAGAGAGAGAGAGAGAGAGATCTAGCCCAAAAAGGGATTTGTCCGAAAGCTAGTGATGATTTTAGTCTTGTTTAAGTGCATGTCTATGACTGAATGCCTCTACTATTCTGTGGGTTGTTATGTTTACTCCTAAATTGTATACAAACATAGAATTATGTTTGATGAGTCAAAATAAATGTTCCTATTGAGATTCAGAGATCAAATTGTGCAACAACAACTTTAACCAGAAAAGCAGCTGTACCATTAGCGGTACACCTAAGTGCGTGCCTGATGCTGAGAGTGTAAAGAGAAATATGCCATGTTGTTTACTTCCTAGCAAGCCTCATGGTACTAATAGTATCTCTCCATCACAGACAACTCACTGGTAACATATGTAAATTTCTTGGCTATTGAACATTGTTATATGCATGTAATTAGGCTAGATGTTCCATTTAAAATATCACCATAACACATTTTGACATTGAACACTTGGTGATGATAAAGCCATTCAAATCTAATATACCAAGAAACAAGATAATTTCATCAAATAATGCTTGCAGTTTCTAATACAGGAACATTAGTCAGCACTGTTTTGCAACACACAGGCTCACATTATTCCTGCAGCTCGTAACACATTCCCAGTGATGAGACTAGTGTGCAATGGCAATCCCACTACTTCTAACAACTTTCTCACTACGTTGTGGCAAATGTAAAACACTGTTGAAATGTTCAAACTGTTTCAGTTCTTGTCTTCAGTGTCTTCAAAACGTGTGTATTGCATGTACTGTACAGCTTTACATAAACTGCTTACATTATGTAGTCTACAAAAATTGTCAAAAACATTTCAAACTTAGACATACTGTAAAAACCTGAGCCAGTTGTTACAAAACAACAATACAAACATCTTTGTCACAACCCAAGGACACAGTGGCGGAGGAGGGGGAGGGGGGGGGAGGGAGGTATGACGGAGAGGCTTATTACTAAAAAATTAAAAAAAATTGCTTAATAAACTATTTCAACCAGCAACAGTGTCAGTCCATCTGCACATAATGTCATCAAAAATTTCTCTTCAGCATTTGTGAGAACATGCAGAGCGTCATAAATACAGTGTTGAATGTTTAAAATACAATTACAATGTCACCACTTTAAACTTCTTCACAAAAGAATTGAAGCCAGATCTCCCCTTTTTGTGACAAGCTGCCTCTCTCTCTCTCTCTCTCTCTCTCTCTCTTTTTTCTTTTATCCTCCTCATTTAGCCCATCTTGAACTTCAGAGCACTTCCTCGGCACTAGCCCATTGCTAAATGACACTCTTCTCATGAAATTTTCCCTTCAGGCAGTGGGAGTAACAAGGTGTCATACAACACTGCCAAAGTTCTGTGTGTCTGAAATAATCACAAAAAAATGAAAGCCAACAAAAACTTCTTCAGAACTTCAACTTCTTACAGTTAACTTTTTTTTATGGAAACAAAACTCTTCTTGGGAACTAAGATATTGGTGAAAACTAGAATCATCTTGATCTTTAAAACTGAATTCTTACAAAATCTTGAAAATTAAAAATCTTTGAAACAAAGAGCTACTTTAGCCACATACGTGTAGATTAGTCTGATTAGTCCCATTTTCTGACTGAGCTTATTTTGAACTGCACATTGTTTTTGAAGCAGATAATAGAGGCACTCTTACATGTTTAGGTTCTTTGTGCTTTGGGCATAAGTTACAAAATGTTGGAGTATCCGTGCATACCTCCTTTTTGTACTATGGAAAAAAATTTCCAGTCTGATTTCACAATCACATTTAATGATATGGTGTTTGGCATTGTCCTGGTAATAAAGACCAGTTTCAGATGTGATATTGTGCATCAATTAGGTGATTACTTGGTACTTGCCACAATATGGTTATGTGGCAATATTTAGTAGTTCTGCTTCTTAATCACTCAATCGGATACCAAACATACAGAGCACTGGATAGGGTTGGTGAATATATTTTCCATCAAATCAATGTTTGCCCCCTTAAAACACACCAAACAGCTGGTGCATGAATAATGCATACTACTGGTTTCGGTGGAGGGTTGTGTAGCCATTAATGATTAGGGCCCTCCAATTTATTGCTCCAATTTTTTGCTCTTCGGCATCATTGCATGAAATTTGTGAAAGTTTTTGAAAGATGTTAAAAAGGTTTATTTACGTTGTTGGCAAACTACTCAAAACAAAGTCATGGACTTCCTACTTCTCTTACTGAATTGTTTTCTGTAGTTGAATTAATTTCAGATCCTACATCTTTGGCAAGATAATACACAGAATTTCTATTTACTAAAATTTCAATTTATATCAACATTGGATACCATTTCAACAAGGCATGATATTGGCCATTTGCTGTGCAGAAATCATACTGAGCATTTAGTCTGACACAGCAAGAATAGCAGGCCTAGCATTTTCAACATTATTGTTATGCTGCCCACCTGGAGCCTTTGTATTTGTCATGTTGCAACAGTGTTTGCTGTAATCCAGATGCCAGTGCTGAAGGTCACTGTTTTTGGTATTTATGTCATTTAGCACTCTTTTCCAGTTGGTGGCTGCATATTCTAATGTTATCTTAAGGCAATATCTGTGTTATGTGGAATTAAACCTGTCATATTAACGCACCTCCAAGTGATTGTGTAGATGCTCTTTGGTCAGTGTAATTGATAAAACTGAAATTGCAACATAGTCTGTGTCAAAGGCAAGGCACTTCTTATAGATGAGGATGCCCTAGTAATTGGATTTGAAGGCACTTATATTTCACCTTGTTAATTTTCAAGTACTTTTATGGAGTGTTATTAAGGTTGTAACTTGCATGTGTAGTCACTTCCAGAGTAATTTAATATTGCCTACATCCTAGACATTCTTGTTTGTAGCCTTATTTGGACAGATTTCTGAGCCGGCCGCGGTGGTCTAGCGGTTCAGGCACTCAGTCCGGAACCGCGCGACTACTGCGGTCGCAGGTTCGAATACTGCCTCGGGCATGGATGTGTGTGATGTCCTTAGGTTAGTTGGGTTTAAGTAGTTCTAAGTTCTAGGGGACTGATGACCACAGATGTTAAGTCTCATAGTGCTCAGAGCCATTTGAACCATTTGTTCCTTCTGATGTGTGTTGGTATGGTAGTCAGTGGTTGTTGCATTCCTATTTCCTGGGCCCAGAGATGAGATATGTTTTCTTTCTGCTGTGGCAACACTTCCATCGTCACTGCTGCAGCAACACTTCCATCGTCACACAACGCCTTGGTTGGCCCACAATTCGGCACCTCCACCAGCTGCTTTGTGTTGGTTGAAGTTAAGTAAATTTGATTGTCTGATACATGCCATGGTGGAGTGTCACCAATTAATACTAAAACTACTGATCTATTCAATATTGTGAATTCAGCAAGCACATAAGCTTTAAAGCATGATCTGCGAGCCCGAAGTTCCTTGTCACTATATTTGCTCTTTAACTGCTTGTTTAAACCTTGTACTCTTATTGGTAGTCCTAGAGCGTGTTCAGTTTTAAAGACCTTTACTTGTGAATATTAAATGTTGAGTTTTTCATTTTTTTATCCACAGTCATTAGCTAACTCTATTCATTTCTGAACACCATTTTTTGCATCTTTTTCTGCTTGTTGAGTTCCTTCCCAAAGGTGAAACTGTCAGTGTGATACAATACTGTGGAACACTGAAAAAACGGTGGTGCACAATTCAAAACAAAAGACTTGGAATGCTCACTCAAGGAATTGCATTGTCTCATGACAACTCTTGTCCACATTCCACTAGTGTAGCTCGAAACCTTATTCAGGAATTTGGTTGGGAGCAGTTCAATCACCCGCCATACAGACCGAATCTTATACCTTCTTACTATCGCCTGTTCTCGAACTTTGAGTACGAGTTTGAAATAAGGCGTTTTGATGATTATGACGATGACGATGACACAAAATCAATGATCAGCAGTGGCTGTCTTCACTTGCACCACCTTTCTATGAAGAGGGCATAGAAAAGTTGGTTTCTCACTACGAGAAAAGTCTGAACAATGGTGCCACTATGTAGAAAAATAGTTCAGAAAAGCTCTTTCTTGTAAAAATTTTGGTTTTAAAAAAGATTTATATGAGTTTTTTCCCAAGACGGTACTTACTTTCTGAACATGCCTCTTATTTCTGCATGACTACTGCAATGCTTGGAATTAATCTCACGGAGAAAGCAAATTAATACAGTAATGGTGAAGACCATTCTAAATATCATTAATTAGAGTGAAAAAGGAATGTGCAAAAACAAAGATATCACACTGTCGATTGTTTTGAAAAGGCAAGTAACAGATAAGTCCCGTTCCAAAGCAGCAAGCAAGAACAACTTATTTTAAACAAGAAGAAGCAAAAATTATACGTATGAATCAATTAATTGATGAGATCACTCAATTCACATTTCTAAAACTTACAAAAACAATATACATGGTGAACCAAAATTTGAGCACTCTGACACCTCAGTGCCATCCTTGCATACTGACAGTACAAATAAGACAAACAAAATTTCATCCTGTGCATATTTTCAGTAGAAAATGGATGTAAAAGAAAGACAATTTGGCAACATTTTAATCACATACACAAGTATCTGTAATCAATACTGTGTGTAGAGTTTTGTGTTAGAATACTTACTTGAGTTCAAGATTTTTAACCTGGGTCTAATTGTAATTTATTTTTTCTCATTTTAGACTCTGTAATAAGGTATTTTGCTTCTTAATTGTTACACATCAATTACAGTAGGTATGGTACAAATCACATGCAATTATTTCATACTAACACTGACAGCACAATCATTTTTTATTATTCCACTTTTAAAGATTTATTTTTGCCTTTAAACATTTATTCTGTTCTCTTCCCTGCCCAACACCCCTCTGTGGATTGTCAGCTTTGCTTCCCTTTCATTCAGTCATATCCGCCTGCCCCTGGGAAACATGCCACCCACTCTCTTTCTTGGTCTATCCTTGCTTCTTTTACCTATGGTCGTTCCAATTCCTCTGAAACTATGCAAATTATGTAGCCACATCAAGAAGTGTGTTTTTTCACACTACTTCGTCAACTACATTCAAACCCAGTTTCCAGCATATGCTGCTTTCATTGATTCTATTACTACCAACTATTGTGCTTACTACTTTAATAGCCATTACCTTTCTTTAAGACATTGCATCACCAGCAGGAACTGCAACCCACCTCACAA
Organism: Schistocerca nitens; assembly: GCF_023898315.1. Lineage (NCBI taxonomy): Eukaryota > Metazoa > Arthropoda > Insecta > Orthoptera > Acrididae > Schistocerca > Schistocerca nitens. Next base: position 498,174,788 of record NC_064619.1, on the reverse strand, counting down.
GTAATTACCAGAATCTATTATTAATTTTATCATCAGATAATGATTAGCTAGTCTTTCAATTATCAGTCTATTATTATTATTATTATTATTATTATTATTATTAGGTACCTCAATGGACACCTGGAGAAAAAAAAAGTGTGTTTCTACAAGCCATGAATATCTCTCTCTCTCTCTCTCTCTCTCTCTCTCTCACACACACACACACACACACACACACAAAACCAACTGCTTGTTGACGTCACTTCCAAAGTGTTCTGAAAATCTTTACATCATTGATTTTTACAAGGAATGTGCTGCTACTTAAAATTCAGTATAAAATTAATCAAAGCTGATCTTCATAATTCCGTATGTAAATACACCATCAGAAACAAGCTGTAAGAAATTTGATGAGTATTACGGAAGCTGTTTTAAGCATCTGCTGTGACGACTATGTATGTTTTGTGAAAGACATGCTGTCACTGATAGTGCGCAACTGGCCACTCATTGAATGTAGGTAATAGGTATGTTTAACATCTCCACATTGATAACCCTTGTAGTTATTTCAATAACACATCAGGTAACTTATCTTTAACTGATTGTTATTCTTCCTGAATATATCTGACATGCCTGACAATCTTTAAGGTTAAAAAAATAAAATAAAAAATATAGTTGTAGGATATGTTATGTTTAAGATGCTGTAGCGCCACTGGCCAGATCTATGTTAGAAAATAAAAAATGTTACAACTAGACTCGAAACTGAACTCTCAAACTCAAGCATGTTAACACAAAATGCTACCAATAGGACTAACTGAACATCACAGTTATACAGTACTGAATGAAGATACTTGTCATACATGTGATTACAGTGATGCTAAATTGCCTTTTTGTGGCTTTGAATGCACCAGTTTCCACTCACCATGTTGTCTTCTTTTTCTTTTGCCTTTATCCTGTACCTACAAAGAGGTTGGTATGGTTATTATCAGATTAATTAATGATTAATGTTAGAGGGTGGCATATGCCCTTCCTAGAGCAGAATTTGTGTATCCCAACTGTCTGTACTTAGTACTATCCACGTGAAAGTATGTGAACATTTCCTAAATGTTCGTGAATGTGTGACTGAAGTGGGATGTGGGTACTATCCTGGTATTCATCTAGTCAGATGTGGGAAAGCACCTAAAAACCACATCCATGCTGCACCTGCCCAAATCCTGGAAGCAATACAATTACATGTGCAGCTATCGGAGCAGGTCATGCATTCTTTAAAATGTTATGGAAAATTAAATATCAATTAATACAGTTGAATGTCACACTGTCATAAAATCATAATTATTTTTCAAAACAGTATTCACCAAGGTAACCTTGATCATATCTGGCTTTACCTCTAGAGGAAGTAGTTTTGTTTTCAACTGGTGCTATTTACGTAATCCGAAGCCTTAGCCTTTCTCTGGCCACCCCCAGATATTTAAACAAAGAAACATTTTTGATGAGTTGCTCTTCCTTACTGAGCCATAATGGTGTGAATATCATTCCCTTTGATATGGGTTCATTACACATGTGATAAACTTGTGTAAAACAATGTTATGCCTAGAAATTGCAGAGTGGTCAAAATAAAACTGGCTCAAAGTGTGTTTTTGGCATATCGTGACATGGTATGGACAGTAAAGAGATCATCAGAGATCAGAACAGACTCCGTTAACATGACAGGCCCAGCACAGCTTTACTGTGGCAACCCTGTAGATAATGTAACATCCCCTGACATATCTCATCATAAATGAATATGCAGATAAACACTGATCACACATGCCATCTCTATCCATACCTTGATTATAATCTACACAACAATTTGGACTTCACAGCATGAACCTTATCAGGTAATGTAAATTCTATTACCTCTTTCTCAAAGCAATTGCACTGAACTAAAGTAGCTTTTTTTAAGTTTTACAGTCACAGCAGAACAAGTGTTTGTTTAGCAGTACCCTGAAAATGTTGGGAGAGCTATGCTAATTGTTTATGTAACTACTTCTACATTCTCCAAATAGATCCCCAAACATTTCCATCTTCTGCAATTCTATGAACTTCTCAAAATTTTTTTCTCCTGCACAGCATACTTTTTCACTCTGCAGCAGCACACATTATGCAAAGAGAATTCTTTAGATGTTTTGCTACCAAATCTGGCTCTCATAAATCTGTTGTTCTGGACATCCAAAAGCCTACCAATAAATTTAATCTCATTTTCATCACGGCAAACATTTGAGATTGGGAAATATACTCTGAAATCAGTTGAACAATTTTGATATAAACAGTGGTTCCGTACACAGTTTACCGTATCTGTCTTGGAAATTTTTACTTGAATCACTTCAGTTGCATGGTTCCAGGAAAACTCTTAGTTTACAAAACAAAACAGACCAATAAAATCCCTGAAAATTGTCATCTCAGCTTTCTTCTTCTTCTTCTTCTTCTTCCTCCTCCTCCTCCTCCTCTTCTTCATCATAGTTGTCCTCTTCATATATAAGTTGGTCCTCACTGCCATAGAGAGTGTTACTTATACCACACTTCTTGAAAGATTTAACAATGTCTTCTATCACATTAGATCACGACTTTTTATCCACTGACACACTTGTATGATTCTAGGTCATTTTAAAGCTTCTTTCAGTGGGAATTCATGTTTTTTTCCCCCAGAAGTTCTTCTTCACTCGTCTGCCAATCGTAAATGGTTTTTTTTTCCATTGGTGAAGGGCCGAAATGCTACTTTATTTCCATGTTGTTCTGCATAGATAATTACTTTTAATTTATAGCCTGCATCATATGATTTTTTTTTCCTTCTACAAAAGAAGCTACTAACAGAAATATTGTACTGTTACCAATAACACAAATCACTTTTAGTTCAAGTTCATTGGCACTGTAGACTGCAGTGATGCATCATAGAATAGAAAGTGTTCAAGGGTTTGTGGTGATGGGGTGGACGGGGACAGTGTTAGGAACCTTGGGAATCCCGGCAACTCGTGTTCATCGCATCAGTGCACTGGTGTTGCCAGTTTAATCCAATGTTGCCAGATAAGAGACAGGTTTCCCTCTGCATCGAACAGATGACCATTTTTAAGACTAGCAGGAATTTTAAATCAAACACTGGACAGTTATATATTAAAGTTGAGTATAAGATGCACCTGAATTTTGAAGGCAAATTTTTGAAGATAAAAGTGCATCTTATACACCATAAAATACGGTACCAGATTGTTAACAACATTGTCCCACACCAATTCAAACAGTTCTTCGAGTTGAGGATGTAATGAATACATGTCCCCACATCCAGGAATAGCAGTTTCTTCGAGTACTTGGCTGCTGAGTACGTTGATGCACCAATGTTGCTGACAAATGGTGCAGTGGCATCTGCTCTTTGTGTTCTTTCAGCAGCCCATATAGTCTAGGTGGAACTGGTGCTCTTTGTTGTAACTGCGACCGGGATGGTCGCGAGGTTGAAATGACGGAAAGCAAGGCAGGACCCGCGGAGAGGCCCGCGAACAACAACACAATGGGAGAGGACGGACACGACCAAAGAAGGACAGAATGAACAACAACAAAATCGAACAATGGAGTCACAAGAAAACCTAACAAATATGTCCACTCGTACACAGAACAAGAAAGTAAGTAAGCTGTCTAATGCGAGGCGAAGTGCCCACAGACATACGCGAGATTAGACTGGCTGGCTGTGCGAGAGGCAGGTGCTTAAGTACTCTATCGGGGGCGCCGCTATTGGCCACTGGAACCACGTGTTCCACTGTGGCGCCCTCACACTAAAAGCAGGCCAGGAGGTGCGTGCCGCCACTGCTTACAGCGTGATGGTGCAGAGACCTCTAGGGGTCTTCGACGCCCATGACGTCTGGCGCGGATTCAAATTCCACGGCGCATTGTACCAGATCCCTCCCCCCTGAAACTGATGGTTTTACGGCGCAAATCTGCTACGGTCATTAGCACACCGGTCTATGACTTAACAAAAAATAAATGAATTGGAAACCAGCAGCAATGGGAGCGAAACTCAAAAAAGTGGGGAAACTAAAACCAGAAGGAAAGCTTAAAAAAACCACTATAGAAGGGGGTTGTTTGTCCCCATAAAGAGCTTCAAATGACCGACATCATCTCACTGACACTAATAAACTCAAGAACGCGATCGGCTGAGCGCGTGTCATCTGCTAAAATGGAAGATATATCAGGTGACAGCTGTAGACGGGCACGTAACGGAGTAAAATAGGGGCACTCAAGTAAAAGGTGTCTCACCGTCCACAGCTGAGAGCAGTGTGGACAAAGCAGGGGAGGATCGCCACTTAACAGATGTCGATGGCTAAAAAGACAGTGCCCTATCCAGAGTCTAGTTAAAAGTATCTCCTGAGTTCGAGACGAAGAGGTCCAAGCACAGATAGGAGCTATCACATCCTGCAATTTATTATTGGGAAGTGTTGACCAATGTGCATGCCATGAAAGAGCAACACGATGACATAAAACACTCCATAAATCGGCGAAGGGAACCATGCAAACAGCAGGCTGAAGAAGAGAGACTGTAGCCTTGGCCGCTATATTGGCCGCCTTGTTTCCACAGATACCAACATATCCTGGGATCCAGAGAAACGCCACCAAGTGGAGGCAGTCCTGAATCCGGTGGACCAGAGGGTGGACAAGGCAGAGAGCTTGGAGACTGAGGAGAGAGCTGAGCGAATCTGAGCAACTAATATATTGTATCCACTGATGGCGACAGATGTATTGGACAGCCTGGAGAACAGTGTAAAGCTCCGCAGTAAAAACCGAACACTGCTCGGGAAGCCGATATCGATTAGTGGTGTCGCCAACAATATAGGCACTCCCAACACCAACTGATGTTTTTGAGCCATCAGTATAAATAAATGTGGCATCCTTCATTTGTGCGCATAGAATAGCAAATGCCCGACGATAAACAAGAGAAGGGGTACCATCCTTGGGAAACTGACAAAGGTCATGGAGCAGGCAGGTCTGGGGGCAGAGCCAAGGCGGCGCTGTACCCCAAGTTGTCAAGAAAGCTTTAGGAAAGTAGAAGGAAAGAGAACTTAGCAGTTGACAGAAGTGGACTCCCGGTGGTAGTAGAGAGGAATGGCGGCCTGCATACCCTAAATCCAAGGAGGCGTCGAAAAAAATGTCATGGGCCAGATTAGCAAGCATGGAAGACATATGGCTAGCATGAAGTCTCAGAAGGACAGCTCGCCGATTGGACAGTGGAGGTTCAGCAGTCTTAGCATAAAGGCTGTCCACAGGGCTGGTGTAAAAATGTCCAGACACTAAACGTAATTCACGGTGCTGGGCAGAGTCGAGACACCGAAGAATCAACGGCAATTTCGAGCGCACTAAGGTGCAATAGAGGCGGAGAAGGACCACTCAGACTGCTCCCCAGGAGGTACCATTTAGGACACGGAGGGTGATGAGGGATCGTAGACAGCAAGCCGAAAGATAGGAAACGTGTGAGGACCAGCACAGTTTTCTGTCAAACATAAGACCCAAGAACTTAGCAATGTCCGAGAACAGAAGGTTGACAGGGCCTAGATGTAAGGAAGGCGGAAGAAACTCCGTACAACACCAAAAATTGACACAAATGGTCTTACTGGGAGAAAAGCGGAAGCCGGTTTCGATGCTCCAAGAGTGGAGGTGATCGAGACATCCTTGAAGACATTGTTCAAGAAGGCTGGTCCGTTGAGAGCTGTAGTAGATCGCAAAATCGTCCACAAAGAGGGAGCCCGAGACATCGGGAAAAAGACAATGCATAATTGGATTTATGGCAATGGCAAACAGTACAACACTTAGCACGGAGCCCTGGGGTACCCCGTTTTCTGGGGAGAAAGTATGGGAGAAAGTAGTGTTCACCCGCACTTCAAATGTGCGCTCTGCCATAAATTCACGAAGAAAAAGGGGCAGCTGATCTCGATAGCCCCAAGAGAACAGTGTGCGAAGGACGCCTGTCCTCCCACAGGTATCGTATGCTCTCTCCAGATCAAAAAATATTGCTACTGTTTGGCATTTCCTGAGGAAATTGTTCATGATATAAGTGGAGAGAGCAACAAGATGGTCAACAGCAGAACGATGCTTTCAGAAACCGCATTGGGCAGGTGTTAAAAGACTTCGGGACTCCAGCCACCAGGCTAAACGGCAATTCACCATAGGCTCCAAAACCTTACATACACTACTTGAGAGAGAAATGGGGCAATAGCTAGAGGGGAGATGTTTGTCCTTTCCAGGTTTCGGAACAGGAACGACGATAGCTTCCCGCCATCTTCTGGAAAAAGTACTGTCAGTCCAAATTTGATTATAAAGGCGAAGGAGGTAGGGCAGACTATGGTATGATAAATGCAGCAACATTTGAATGTGTATACCATCTGGTCCTGGGGTGGAAGAGCAAGAAGAGAGTGCGTGTTGGAGTTCCCGCATGGAGAAAACAGTATTATGGCTTTCGTGATTTTGAGAGGAAAAAGCAAGAGGTCACACTTCCGCTGCATGTTTCTTCGGGAGAAAAGCTGGTGGGTAATTGGAAGAGCTCGAAATCGCAGCAAAGCATTCACCCAATGAGTTAGAAATTGCGACGGGGTCCACTAAGGCATCATGCACGACAGTGAGCCCAGAGACCGGGGAGAAACTAGGCGCGCCAGATAACCATCGAATCCGACTCCAAACTTCCAAGGAGGGAGTGAAGATGTTAAATGAGTTAGTAAAGAAGTCCCAGCTTGCCTTCTTGCTATCCCGGACGACACGACGGCATCGCGCACACGGAACTGCTGATAGCGGATACAGTTGGCCAAAGTAGGATGGTGGCAGAAAACACGCTCACGTATTGCGTCGTGGCATGCCTCATTCCACCAAGGAACTGAGAGGCACCGGGGCAAATTGGAGGTACGAGGTATTGAATGTTCCGCAGCTGTAAGAATAACTCCTGTAATATGAGTGACCTCATTGTCAACGCTAGGAAAGTGACGGTCATCGAATGTCGCTAGAGATGAAAAAAGTGTCCAATCGGCTTGGGCAAAATTCCAGCGGCTCAGGCACATATATGGCAGTTGTGGCTGCAATCTAAGGCGCATGGAAAGTGGTCACTTGAGTGTTTATCAGCAAGAGTGAACCATTCAAAGCACCGAGTGAGCGGAACAGTACCGACCGAAAGGTCCAAGTGAGAGAAATGTGTCGTGGAGGCGGACAAAAATGTAGGGTCCCCAGTGTTGAGGCAAACAAGATCCGCTTGGTGGAAGACTTCTATCAATAGTGAGCTGCACGGACAAGGATGCAGAGATCTCCAAAGCGGGTGGTGGGCATTGAAGTCCCCAACCAGCAAATAGGGGGGGGGGGGGGGGGGCGGAAGCTGACCAAGAAGATGAAGGAGACCAGCTCTTGCCATTGGTGTGGTCGATGGAATGTATACAGTACAAAGAGAGAAGGTGTATGCAGAAAGGGAAAGAGGACAACAACAGCTTGGAAGGAACCGTTTAAGGGGATTGGGTGATAATGGACAGTATCATGGAGAAGAATCATGAGTCCTCCATGTGCTGGAGTGCCATCAACAGAGGGGAGAGCAAATCGGAGTGACTGAAAATGAGGGAAAACAAAGCGATCGTGGGGACGCAGATTTGTTTCCTGAAGACAGAAGATGACCGGCGAGTAGGATCGTAAGAGGATCGACAATTCATCCCGATTGGCTTGAATGCCATGGATATTCCAATGGATAATGGGCATAAGGTGGACAGAAAAGGAAAGAATGTTACCAAGGTTGCCCTCAACTCAACGGCTGCTCAGAGCCAGCGGCCGACAGCTTGGAACGGCATTCAGCCAAAGGCAGAAGATCCGGATCCATAGGTTGTTCGGGAGCAGCTCCTGCCACCAGTGATCGGCCGCCAGCAATGCGCCTTGGTGACACAAAAGAAGGCCGAGGGCAGTTACCGCCAGGTGGTGCTGTAGATGAGTCTTATTAGCCTTCTTGGAAACAGGACGTTGAGATGAGGGAGGAATCGATGGTTGTGAAGTCGGGGTACGTAAAACATCTTCACAAGTAGTGTCTTTTTTGGAAGTCCGGATGTCTGATTTTGGGGCTCGTGATTTAGCAGAACTCTAAGAAGGGTGAGCCATTGAGTGAGCAGATGGTAGTGGGGAGGTTGAACATGCAATCTTTGCGCTGGCCAATCTGACGACCGTGGCACTAAAGATGAGATCACAAGTCTGCGTGGCTGCCTCCTCTGTAGGCCAAGGAGAGGCAAGGATAGTGCTGTATTTACCTGCGTGAGGCACAGTGGGCTTTCGACTGGCGAATAACTTTCGAGCAGCAAAGGGAGACACCTTTTCCTTCACTCTGATTTCCTGAACGAGCCATTCGTCTTTGAAAATGGAACAATCTCTAGAGGAAGCAGCGTGGTTACCCATACAGTTGATGCAACAAGGGGATGGAGGAGGACAAGCACCCTCATGGGCATCCTTGCCACATGTAACGCATTTGGCCGGATTGGAACATGACTGGCTGGTATGATTGAACCGCTGACAACAATAGCAACGTGTAGGGTTTGGGATGTAAGGGCAAACAGAAATTATCTCATAGCCCGCTTTTATGTTCGATGGAAGTTGAACTCTGTCAAATGTCAAGAAGACAGTACGGGTTGGAACCAAGTCCTTGTCAACATTTTTCATGACTCGATAAACAGCCGTTACGCCGTGGTCAGACAGGTAGTTTTGAATTTCCTCGTCAGACAATCCGTCGAGGGAGCGTGTATAAACCACCCCACATGATGAATTTAAAGTGCAGTGCGCTTCTACCTGGACAGGGATGGTGTGTAGCAGTGAAGTACGCAGTAATTTTTGTGCCTGGAGGGCACTGACTGTTTCAAACAGCAAGGTGCCATTTCGTAATCAGGAACAAGACTTTACAGGACCTGCGTTTGCGTCGACACCTTTCTGAATAATGAAAGGGTTGACTGTGAAGTCTTGACCTTCGTCCGACCGAGAAACAACAAGGAACTGTGGCACTGATGGAAGATTTTTCCGTGGCTGAGACTCATTTAACTTTCGCTTGTGAGAAGACATGGTAGATGATGAGGAAACCATTGCGGAAGTATCCCCCATGATTAACGGCATCTCCGATGGCACACTTCTTCCTTGTGGGGGGCCCTCTCTGAGGGCACTCCCGCCTTAGGTGATTGTTCACACCTCCGGTCACACCTCCCGAGAAACGGATGGAGGGATCAATCAGCACTTTCGGAAGGTACCAGCTCAGGTAATCACCCCGCCCCGGGCCTGGACATTACCAGGGGGTATGTACGTGTCCTATCTGTCTACCTGGGGCGGGAAATTACGTGTTACCCCGTCACCGGCTATTCGTGGATTGGCCTTCAGACATGAACAGGGACGAAAAAAGAGAAAGGGAGGAACAAAGAAAAGGAGAGGAAAGAAGAGAGGTCTCAAACGCTGCAGCGGAGAGGAGGGTAAAGAGAAGAGGTAAGGAAACGAGAAGGACAAAGGAAGGACAGAGACTTGCCAGCAGAGAAAGCGAAGAAGAGAGACTGTTTTACAGTTTCAAGCGGGGAGGGTGGGGAGGGGGGGGGGGCGGAAGATAGGGGATGGGGAAGGATGTGGAAAAGAAAGGTATGCAGCCTGGGAAAGGAAAGAGGGCCACACTAGCTCGGGGTCCCGTGGTCGCTACACAAGTATCTACAAAAGAGTTGTGAACCCCCTGGGGGAGGTGGGGGGGCGGGGGGGCGGGGAGGGGGGGGGGAGAGTTGGAGATGTGTCGACCGCCTTAGTCAACTGGTGTTTAAAAGTGCGGACAAGCCTCTCCGCCATGCCACTGGACGAAGGGTGGAAAGGGGCGCTACGGTTACGTTTGATACTGTTGGCCTGACAGAAGTCGTGGAAGGACGACGCTGTGAATTGGGGACCATTATCAGAGACCAACATGTGTGGCAAGCCCTCACTGGCACGAGAACCTGGGCCAGGGCCATGAATGTAGCCTCCGTGGTGGGGGATGCCATGCGGACAACATATGGGTATTTGGAGTAGGCATCAACGATGAGTAACCACATAGACCCCAAAAACGGGCCCGCAATATCAATATGGATGCTATCCCAGGGCCGGCGTAGCACAGGCCAGGGTGCAAATGACTGAGGGGGGCTTCCCTGGTGACGCGCACAGACAGTGCACCCACAGACCAGGCACTCAATATCGCCATCAATGCCGGGCCAATATACATGCCGGCGAGCCAAAACTTTCATACGGGACATACCCCAGTACCCGCTGTGTAACAAACTGAGCACCTGAAGCCACAATTCCGGAGGGATGACAACCCGGTGTGCAACCGACTCTGTGGCCAACAGGAGGACATCATCGACCACGGAGAGCCTGTGGAACAGGTGGCGCCAGGGACTGAAATCACACTACATCCGACGAGTAACATAGGACGGCCACCCGTGGACCACGTAGTTGAGAACCTGTCGCAAGACAGGGTTGCAGCGGGTAGCCACAGCAATGTGAGCAGCCATAAGAGGCAGACTGTCCAGCGCATCCTGGTGGCGGAATCAATGTGAAAGCAGAGGACCTCCTGTTGGTCAAAGGCAGGATTGGGGCCTGCTCGGAGACGTGACAAAGCGTCCGGATTAGCATGGTGGGCAGTGGGCTTATACCAGATGGTGTAAGCGTAATTACGTAAAAACAATGCCCAGCACTGGAGACTTTGAGCCGTCTGCTCTCGAAGGTGAGAGTGTGGTCCGAAAAGTGTAACCAAGGGTTTATGGTCCGTCAGGAGGGTGAACTTTGCCCCAAAGAGATAGGTATGAAATTTCTGGACGGCAAACACGATCGCCAGGGCCTCCTTTTCAATCTGGGAGTAGTTCCGTTGTGCTGGGGTCAACGTCTTAGTGGCATAAGCGATGGGCTGTTCTGATCCATCGGCATGCCGGTGCGCGAGGACGGCCCCAACGCCGTATGATGACCACTGGGCGGTCCGGAGAGAAGGGAGTACGGCAAGGGGCAGACTTCAGCATCACCTTTAAACGGAAAAAAGTCTGGTCACAGGCAGGAGTCCAAACAAAAGGTACCCCTTTGCGAAGCAATTGATTGAGGGGTTGAACAACGGAGGCAGCCTGGGGCAAGAACTTTAAGAAATAAGTAACCTTGCCCAAAAGCACCTGCAGTTCAGGTAAGTCCTTGGGACGAGGAAGGGCCTCAATGGCCGCGACATTACGACCCGAAGGGCAAATGCCATTTTGCTAAGCCGGTGGCCTAAGTATTCCACTTCTGGTTGAAAAAAAACAACACTTGTCCAGCCAAGAGGCAACCACATGGTAGCGTTGGGAATAATAGTTTGTCAGCAAAAGGCAGATCTCCTGGAAAGAGAGAGCCAAAGGATCTGACAACGGTGCCAACTTGTGGAGAAGAAAGAACGTGTCCCGGGCTATAACTTTGTCCATTAGCAACTGCAGCGACTTTTGTAAGATGTCTAACTGGAGCTGCTGCTGCTGCTGCATGAGCAGCCTCCATATCAACAACGACCACCGTTTACCTCGTCGCCAAAATGTTGTAACTGCGACCGGGACGGTCGCGAGGTTGAAATGACGGAAAGAGCGGCGGGACCTGCGGAGAAGCCTGCGAACAACAACACAACGGGAGAGGATGGACACGACCAATGAAGGACAGAATGAACAGCAACAAGATCGAACAACAGAGTCACAAGGAAACCTAACAAACACGTCCACTCGTACACAGAAGTACGTGAGTTTAGACTGGCTGGCTGAGCGAGAGGCAGGCGCTTAAGTACGTTATCGGGGGCGCCGCTATTGGCCACTGGGACCATGTGTTCCACTGTGGCACCCTCACACTAAAAGTGGGCCAGGAGGCGCACTCCGCCGCAGCTTACGGCGCGATGGTGCAAAGATCTCTAGGGGTCTTCGACGTCCATGATGTCTGGCACGGATTCAAATTCCGCGGCGCACGGTACCAGGCTCTCAACCATAGTTCTTTGATGTCCTTGTCAGGCATACCGATATCCTTCAACAGAACCCTGGTTGTCTTGTCCACTTTGTCCGAATAGTCACACGTCAAAAGTCTGTGTGTATGGTCCTCCAGAATTTGGTGCACTCTCTCATCATAATAACCCTCTGCAACTAATTTTCTGAATGGCAGCCAATATTATGAGCAGACAGAAGGTATAGCCACGGATAGCCTTCTGTCTCCAGTGTTTACCACAGAGAGATCTGAGGAGGAGGCATTAGAGACAACTAGATACAAGCCCACATGCTTCTTCAGCATGTGGATGATACCTTTGTGTATTGGCCTCATGGTAGGGAGAGGCTCAATGAGTTTCTGGAACATTTTAACTCAGACCACCCAAATATTAAGTTCATTGAGGAACTAGAAAAGGATGGATAGTTGCCATTTCTGGATATACTTGTTGAAAGGTGAGCCACAGTTTGTAGCACAAACATACACACACTGAATTATATCTACAAGCCAGCAGCTGTCACAACCCAGTGCAGAAGAATGGTGTTCTGAAGACACTGGTCCATAGTGCACATAATCTTGCCAGACCCAGATATGACCTGGGATTACAAAAACCAGGAATTTTTAACATATCATGGCAATGTGGCATGCTGTACATTGTCCATACAACTAGGGTAATGGAAATTTGTTGCAAAGAACATCAGAAAGACACCCAACTGAGACAGGCAACCAAATCAGTTGTAGCCAAGCAGTCTGGAACTTAAATCATTCCATGAACTATGATGCACCAGATCTAAGACAGAGCGGGCCGCAGAGGGAACACCTAGAGTGCACTGGGCCGAGAACAGAATGCCAGCACACAGATAGGAACACTGGACCAAAGACAAAATGCACACCAGACTGCAGACAGAATGCCTGGAACTGACCATGGACGGAGAAGGCTGCAGGTAAATACTGGACCTGCTCCAATCAATGATTAATCTTGTGCAGCACCTGATGAAGGTAACAAGTCACACTGTCGAAATATCACACGTAAACAGTGCTGATATCCAACAGAATACCTGACACCTCAAGATGTCATCAAATGCATTGCTTTCACTATAATGATGACTAGTTTTTCACTGTGCACATATTCTTTAATAAAAATGGTGTATTCTATCAGTTTCTAGGTCTCTGAAGCTCACAATGTACACACCGGAATAGGATATGCTTGCATTTTAGATTCAATTTTACAAACTTACATCCAGTGCCATTTGGCAGTGCAACTAAAACTACTAAAAAGAATGCTGGTGAAGCAGTGAGCAAAAGAAGTGTTCAATTTGTATTTACACCACTATTCGTGTAAGACTTTCCACTGTACTGCAGTACATGTAAATTCAGTGATTAAATATCAGTCAATATCTCCATGCAAAAAAATCAATATTTAAATGTGAATAATTTTCTTCTAATCCCAAAATTATCCAAAATGTTAATACTACCCTAGTAGTCTGTTCTCATAAATACAGCACAGAGATTATGATAGGCACAGTACCTCAGGCATCACTATAAAAGGCTAATGAATTACAGGAAACATTAAACAAATGAAAAACAATCATGATACTGACATTCATTGTCTTTCTGCTGAGAGTCAAGAAAAACACTGTACCAGCATCAACAGTAAATAATTTTCTGCATCAGTAGTGAAGATACTGAAGACGTTATTTGCAATGAATCCATGGAATGGGCAAATTATCAAATATTCCCTCTCAAGTGCATTTTAATTTCACATATATTCAATGAAACAAATGTTTAAGAAAAAAATACCACTGTGAATAACTGCTTCTTCATGCGCTGGCCCAGTTCTGCTTATTTATACGTCAACAAAAATCTGTTGAAAACAGTTTTGAGCCACAAACATTATGAAATAAATACAGTAGAAGTGTGATGTAATGCAGGTGTCGGGGGACTTGCTTTAATCCCACGTTATAGCATACCCGCAGTATATCGAGAGTGAACCACGTAATGACAAACTATGCATGACAAGTTACAAAGAACACATAATGCAACATTATACACATTGTATTTAAAGTTAAAGAACATTCGAAGTAAAACTTTTCAGAAACTTATCAACTGTGGTACAGCAATCAAACTTCGCTCAAATGTCGACCAAACAATGAGTTTCAATACAGTTATCAGATACACTATAAAATACAGAATGATAATTTACAACACTGCCATCAAGCTACAGTCCATCACTATTCTACTGCTTTAGAGAAGTCAGTAAGCTTTCTGTGGTGGGTCACTTCAAGCAGTTTCTTTAGAGTACATTGGTTTATGACCATCAGGTGCAACAATTCAGTTTGGTTTGTTCACTTTGTCTCTCCATCTGCATAATCAATTTATTTATATTATCCAATATTTCATGTGTACTGGGAACGCCATCTATACTTTTCCTTCATCTTCATCATCCTCATCTACTTCCCTACTTTTATTTCAGACAGCATCGCTAATGTCCAGTCATCTATGATTTCCAAAATCAGTTCTTTGTTGTCAACAACTACCCAATGGTTTGAGATTTCAAGATCAGTACTGTACTGTAGAATATTAGATCCACAATGGATGTCACAACTGTTGAAATCTATGCCACTACAGCATTCATCTGTTGTATTTCCTTCAATGGAACCCTTGTTCCAGAAATTCCTAATAGTAGTCAGACTGATGCTCGGTCATGCCAGGCCTACTGGATATGCAATACTCTTAAGTTTTACAGATTTCAAAAACATTTTCATTTCCTCATCCAAGTTTACTATTTAACTAAGCAATAAATGGTGATAATGAAGCTTAAATGCTCCCAGGATGCCCTGATCCAGCAGCTTAATTAATATCATCGTATTTTTTGGAAGAAACAAAGTTTTTACTTTTCCATATTCTGATTGCAATATATCAGCAGGTGGACCTGTTGAACAGTGATCAAGGATTACTACAGCTGCTTCTCTCACCGTAAGTGACCATAGGTGCTTTCTCACTCACAAAATAAACTCTTCTCGAAACCAGTTGGTGAAAATATCACTCGTCATCCAGTTTGGATTCCGTAGAAATGTTGGAACACGTAAGGCAATACTAACCTTACGACTTATCTTAGAAGAAAGATTAAGAAAAGGCAAACCTACGTTTCTAGCATTTGTAGACTAAGAGAAAGCTTTTGACAACATTAACTGGAATACACTCTTTCAAATTCTGAAGGTGGCAGGGGTAAAATACAGGGAGCGAAAGGCTATTTACAATTTGTACAGAAACCAGATGGCAGTTATAAGAGTTGAGGGGCATGAAAGGGAAGCAGTGGTTGGGAAAGGAGTGAGACAGGGTTGTAGCCTCTCCCCGATGTTATTCAATCTGTATATTGAGCAAGCAGTAAAGGAAACAAAAGAAAAATTCGGAGTAGGTATTAAAATTCATGGAGAAGAAGTAAAAACTTTGAGGTTCGCCGATGACATTGTAATTCTGTCAGAGACAGCAAAGGACTTGGAAGAGCAGTTGAACGGAATGGACAGTGTCTTGAAAGGAGGATATAAGATTAACATCAACAAAAGCAAAACGAGGATAATGGAATGTAGTCGAATTAAATCGGGTGATGCTGAGGGGATTAGATTAGGAAATGAGACACTTAAAGTAGTAAAGGAGTTTTGCTATTTAGGGAGCAAAATAACTGATGATGGTCGAAGTAGAGAGGATATAAAATGTAGACTGGCAATGGCAAGGAAATCGTTTCTGAAGAAGAGAAATTTGTTAACATCGAGTATAGATTTAAGTGTCAGGAAGTCGATTCTGAAAGTATTTGTATGGAGTGTAGCCATGTATGGAAGTGAAACATGGACGATAACCAGTTTGGACAAGAAGAGAATAGAAGCTTTTGAAATGTGGTGCTACAGAAGAATGCTGAAGATAAGGTGGGTAGATCACGTAACTAATGAGGAGGTATTGAATAGGATTGGGGAGAAGAGAAGTTTGTGGCACAACTTGACTAGAAGAAGGGATCGGTTGGTAGGACATGTTTTGAGGCATCAAGGGATCACAAATTTAGCATTGGAGGGCAGCGTGGAGGGTAAAAATCTTAGAGGGAGACCAAGAGATCAATACACTAAGCAGATTCAGAAGGATGTAGGTTGCAGTAGGTACTGGGAGATGAAGAACCTTGCACAGGATAGAGCAGCATGGAGAGCTGCATCAAACCAGTCTCAGGACTGAAGACCACAACAACAACAACAACAACAACAACAACATCCAAGCATTCTTTGAAAGCCTGTAGGTGAACAATAATAATGACAAATTTACTTGCTTGAAACATCTCAGGCTTTTATTTTACCCATACAAAGAGGTTTCAGCTTATAGCTGCCCAGTTTATTCGCGGCAAAGAAGAGGATTATTCTGTCTTTATCCATTTTCGAACAGATCTTATTTCCTGATTTTTTTCTGGATTGACAGTTCTGTTTGAAAGTAACCGATAATAAAGCACTATTTCATCACAATTAAAACATGATGATTTAAACAATCATCATCCACCATTACTTTGTGTAGGATTTCAGAAGACAGTGACAGATCACTGTCAGAACACCTTGCTTCTCCTTCAATGCTCATTTGGCAAAATTCATGGCAACTTTCCATCTTGAAAACCACCCATCAGAAGCTATAAACCAGGGCTTCACAACATACGTGCTCGCGGAGCAAGCTGTGAGCAGCAAGGCGCGAGCACGGAGCAGCGCGAGCACGCTACCCCCACTACCGGACCAGCGGACTAGAGCGGAGAGTGGGAAGAGTCACGTGGGGCACACAACAACTGCCGCCAGTCAATGTAAATCCGCGGCCAGCTGCAGGGATATCACTCACGAATTATTACTGCGTCAAATGAAACAAATAAAGGAGAATGTACATGTGCCACATAATTTTATTAGCTTAGTGTATGCCTCTTCCATCTGTAGACACTGAAACTAAAGAATTCCACGACAATCCTATATTTTCAACACTTTCTTCAACACTACTTAAAATATCACCTCCGGTTGTAGTGTTCTTCATGGCTACAACATCGAGGAGCTCCTCCCTCACCTGAATATCTCTATTAACACCTCTAATAAATATGTCAAGCTGCGCTGTTCCAGTGATATCAACACTTTCGTCCAGAGCTAGAGAATACGCCATAAAATCTTTACAGATATTAGCAAGCTGGCTCTCGACGTCGTCTGCCATGTCCTTTATGCGACGCATAATGGTCATGTTAGATAATGGCACAATCCGAAACTGTTCAACTTGAGATGGACACAAATGTTCCACTGCAACTACCAAACATTCTTTTATTAAACTTCCTGGCAGATTAAAACTGTGTGCCCGACCGAGACTCGAACTCGGGACCTTTGCCTTTCGCGGGCAAGTGCTCTACCATCTGAGCTACCGAAGTACGACTCACGCCCGGTCCTCACAGCTTTACTTCTGCCAGTATCTCGTCTCCTACATTCCAAACTTTACAGAAGCTCTCCTGCGACCTTGCAGGACTAGCACTCCTGAAAGAAAGGATACTGCGGAGACATGGCTTAGCCACAGTCTGGGGGATGTTTTCAGAATGAGATTTTCACTCTGCAGCAGAGTGTGCGCTGATATGAAACTTCCTGGCAGATTAAAACTGTGTGCCCGACTGAGACTCGAACTCGGGACCTTTGCCTTCCGCAGACAAGTGCTCTACCATCTGAGCTACCGAAGCACGACTCACGCCCGGTCCTCACAGCTTTACTTCTGCCAGCATCTCGTCTCCTACATTCCAAACTTTATTAAATCGCCATCAGTTAAGGGGCGCAGGGATTTTGCTAAAAGCAAAGCAATTTGTAACCCACTCTGAGAGCTACCTCAGTTGTTTTTTCTTCGTCGTCCAGATCTTCTTCGGATAGCTTCCTTTTAAGTTTAATAACTTCCTGTGCACGATCTGGTCAATCACATTTTCCACGTCCGTAGTCTTTCGCGTGGTACGACATATAATGTCGCTGCAAATTAAATTTCGTAAAAGAATTCATCATTTTGTGACATAGTAAACATTTTGCAACACCATCTTTTTCAGTAAACAGATACAATTCCTCCCAATGGGGGTTGAACTGCGAAAGCATGGTTGGGGTTACAAAACGGTGACTTCACATGATTCTTAATCAGCGAAGTGACTGTTAAGAGCTGATCGTAGTACTTTAAATGTTACACAGTCGGCGCGAATTCAATAGGCACGCTGCGGCCCTATTCAAACGTGCGCGCGCATTTCCCCTCCCTCCCCTCCCTCCCTACTCCACGACCTTGCAGCTGCTCGCGAGCACGTGCCTGAGCACACGCGAGTACTCGCGCTCAAAACCGGCCAGTTGTTAAGCCCTGCTATAAACTATTTGCTGCCATATAAATGAAAGTGAAATTTTTCAGCTTGGGCTTTAATAAATCTTTATTAAAAACCACCTGTAAAGGCATTCATCAAGTTCACTACTTTTCATAATTTAGTCCTTTTTCTGTCCATTTCCACATCACTTGCAACTGTGTTTACTACACTTTTAAGTTTATTCTCTTCTTTCACCCATCCCCTGGTTGTTCCTTCAGGTTAACTATACTTGCTCGATAAGCTTTCTTCAGTTTCATAATTTATATTTTATCACTCACTGAATGCACTTTCCATTTCTGTGACACTGTAACAAGCACACAGAAATCTAGACAATAAATGAATAATTATACTGCAGAAAGGTTATATGCAGACTGAAATGATTTTTTTTTTTTTTCAAGTTTATAAAATTACTGAGTGCAAAACTCATTCATAAATGACATTTTATTTTGGGGACTTCCTTTATGCTGCATTATATCTCCATCCATGGTATATTGGACAGCGGTACATCGGGCTTCTAAGGTAGTTCACTTCTGAATGTCTTAACTGAAGTTCCATGTCTTTAGTGTTAAGTTTAGACAAACTTTTATCAGTTCCATGGTTATGTGTATGTAGTTGCTACTTTCTGCAAATGCTTTTAAGTTTACCTTTGATTTGAACATTGCACATTCTATATTAAAAGCCCAAAATTTGTACAATGCTGCATGACAGGAAGATAAAAAAATGAATAAGCATTATTACATTCTTCTATTAGGCAATATTCGGTGATAACATGAACTGGAAACCCATAAATAATGAAGCAGTTTCCAATTTCAGTCTACAACAAAACTTTATTCTCTGCTAAAATAATTCTTGGAGGGCACAAATTGCATGTACAACAGAAATAATTTTAAAAAATTAAGAAACAGCACTGATTTAGATACTACAAACACACCAGCACTGTTCCCCTGAATTGCTGACACTAAATATTTTCTTTAATGTTTACCTTCCCAAATCGCAGATGACAATTCTCACATTCAGCTTGTACCTTCTGCCGAGTTTCACAATTTGTGCATACTAGCTCAGTGACATCTTTTCTGTTCACAGCATGGCTTTCATTTTCATCGTGGCAAAAGCGGCATGTATAAATTTTGTTGCAGCATGGCGTCTGAAAGTAGCAAATCACTGGAATTATTAAGCCTTGATTAATATAAACAAAAACAGTAAATAATTTAGAAATATTATTTTTAATGCCAATGAAGAAAACAGACCATTTTTTCATTAAACTTAAACTATTTTTCCACATGGCATTATGGTAACCACAGTTGTTAATAGGTTGACTGCTAAGGGTTGTAAATAACTTCAGTTAATTTTCAGATTTTTTTTGTGTGTGTGTTGGGGGGGAGGGGGGGGGGAGGGGGGGGAGGAAAGCACATATAAATCAAATATTTATTTCATCTTGTAGGTGCTCATGATGCACCGTAAATGCTCACCAGTCTACTACAGCATTACTGATCCACTATGAGAAGCCTTCACGACAACTCAGAAGTTAGTTTGCAGAAGTTTTAATATTGCTACAGTTAATATTGAGTGATTAGTGTAAAAATTATTGCTCAATCAATATAAAATTTTTCTCCCAAAGGAAAAGTCACTTGAAAAAATTATGAGACAGAAATGCCGGCCATATCTTCAGAGGGTCAGAACTACCAATAAACACACATAAAAGTATGTTACATTATCCTACCTTTCAGAATTATTAGTTCCTTCATTGAGCAGAAGAATGGGAAACAAAGAACTTTATATCACCCCATCCTAAAACCAAACTGGTCCCTCTCATTCTGGGGTCTGAGTGACACCCCCTTCATTTACAACCTGTCCCAAACTTACTAATCTCTCCTTGCTTTGAGGAAGAACCAATAGGCCCAAAGCTAGGACAGTGTAGTGTACATTTAAGTGTGTCCATCAGGAGTGATAATTAAATTTTGTTTTCTTATTTATTTTGACCTTAAAGTTACATCTAACTGACAACTCAGGAGAAAAAGTTTAATCTTATGTTACACATTATTTTTGGAATGACTAATCATAACACTTTTTCATTGCTTTCTCATGTTGACAGCCAACATTAAGCAGTCTCGTCACTGTACCTGAAGTTGACCTTAACTGTATAATTAAGATTACAGTCCAAACTATTACTTGAACCAACTACTGTTATGGCATGTTTACAAAGAGCTTTTGGTTGAAGTGTACTTACAGTGTTGGCTGCTCTTGAGTGGTGTGCAGATATTGGCAATACTTTGACATTGGTCGTACGCAATCAGGTGATGATATATGGTAGCCAATGAGGACCTCCAAAGCTAATACTTTTTTTCTGTTTTTCGGGGGGGGGGGGGGGGGGGCAAAGCAAAATATACAAGCTGTTTACAATTATTTTCAATATGCATAGCACCAGAATAATTTTTGCTGATGTGGTTATTGTGAATTTTAAGGTTGCTTATTGATTCTTCTATTTCTTTGGTGACTGGAATAACTAAAGTAAAGTCTGAGAGCTGGGTTAAGTTGGGGTATGAGCAGCCGAAACCAATGAATGAGAAAGCAAAAAGTCTGATTGTGTTGAGGCAGGTGCGGTAGTGTAGCCCACAGCCTAGGTCAGGTTGGAATGCGACAACTTGGTTGTGTGTTGGTAGAGCCAACGAAAGCAAAAGTAAAAAATGTGGTTGTGGTGATAGACTGATCTGCACTTTAGCCTGAGGCTTAGGTTAGGTTCGCATGTGATAATTTGCTTGTGAGTTGGTAAAGCCAGTGAATATCAACACAAAAATATGTTGAAGTGCCAAAGAAACTGGTATAGGCATCTGTATTCAAATACAGAGATATAAAAGACGACAAGAGTCTGGCACAGTTGTTAGGTCAGTTACTGCTGCTACAAAGGCAGGTTATCAAGATTTAAGTGAGTTTGAATGTGGTGTTACAGTCGGCGCACAAGTGATGGGACACATCACCTCAAGGTAACGATGAAATGGGAATTTTCCCATTTGACCATTTCACGAATGTACTATGAATATCAGGAATCCAGTAAAACATCAAATCTCTAACACTGCTGCAGCCAGAAAAAGATTCTGCAAGAAAGGGACCAATGACGATTGAAAAATGTTCAACGTGAGAGAAGGGCAACCCTTCCACAAATTGCTGCAGACTCCAATGCTAGGCCATCAACAAGTGTCACCGTGTGAACCATTCAATGAAACATCATCGATATGGGCTTTAGGAGCCGAAGGCCCACTTATGTATCCTTGATGACTGCACGACAAAGTTTTACACCCCGCCTGGTCCCATCACCACCAACACCAACATTGGACTGTTGATGACTGGAAACATGCTGCCTGGCCAGATGAGTCTAATTTCAAATTGTATTGAGCGGATGGGCATGTACGGGTATGGAGACAACCTCATGAATCCATGGACCCTGAATGTCAGCAGGAGACTGTCCAAGCTGGTGGAGGCTCTGTAATGGTGTGGGGCGTGTGCAGCTGGAGTGATATGCGACCCGATACGTCTAGATATGACTCTTACAGATGACACATAAGTAAGCATCCTGTCTGATAACCTGCATACATTCCATTGTGCATTCCAATGGATTTGAACAATTCCTGCAGGACAACGCGACACCTCACAAATCCAGAATTGCTACTGAATGGCTCCCAGAACACTCCTCTGAGTTTAAACACTCCTCCTTGCCACCAAATTCGCCAGAAATGAACATTATTGAGCATATCTGGAATGCCTAGCAACATGCTTTTCTGATGAGATCTCCATCCTCTCGTACTCTTAAGGATTTATGGACAGCCCTGCAGGATTCATGGTGTCAATTCCCTCCAGCACTACTTCAGACATTACTTGAGTCCTTCCCATGACGTTTCACAGCACTTTTGTATGCTCTTGTGGGCCCTACATGATATTAGGCATGTGTACCAGTTTCTTTGGCTCTTCAGTGCATGATCGCCACAGTATACTGACGTGTAGGATAGCCTGAGAATACATTCACCATTGTAACAATCTATTTGTATGTGTTATTTACAGTTTTGCTGAAAATTACAATGATGTGCTTAAAATCTAATCTTATGTAACAATGTATCATCTAATTTCATTTATGAACCATAAGAAGTTACGAATGATGATCTCATCAACTACCTACATCTCACTCTTGATTCATCGTGTTGACTTCCCATGATTCATGATATGAATCGTTACCAACAGCAGCACACAATAGAAAATCCACTAACACCTTAACTGCATTTTTACCTAGCTTTCCCAAAAAGTCTTAAATCACAGGTGATGTCACTGTTTTACATAGTAATAACTTCCCAAAGAGTTACATATGAGTTCTGACATTCTCCTCCTGTAACTACTACTCAGCAATAAGACCTACTTTGCATTTTATAGTCTGTACTATCAGAATGCTTCTGAACTTCTTGAGTTGTCTGAATGGTTTTGTCCTCAGTCACTAAAGCACTGATGTTATTGGACACCGCTAGACTGAAGCTACCAAACTTGCAATGTCTGCTGGATCTTTTCCTCGTTTTGGAAAGCTTGATTGTAATCAAATCTTCTGGTCTACACCTAGTATTACTACTGTGGACTGCAGCACACAAACCTGTTAATCCTTCTTGCACTACAGCCAAACCAGCATGGAGATTCAATATAAGCTGTTCTTTTTCCAGTATTGTGCAGCACTATTGACATGGGTCAACTGAACCTACAGATACCAACTTGGCCTTCATCCCATAACATAATGGCATAGTTTTGTGTGACATCATGGGTGTGCAAGCAGAAGATAACAGCCACTGACAATATTTCTTTTGTACCTGTATTTGTTTTTGATATGTAGCTTGTGATGATCTGTAGCATAGCCCAATATTACCTTACACTGAAAGATGACAATCTGGTTGTGTGTTGGCTCAGCCAAAGAATGTCAAAACAAAATCTTAGACGTGATGAAATACTGATCTGTAGCATAGCTGAGGTCTAGGTAAAGTATTTGACATTGTGCCACACTGCCAACTGTAAACAAAGGTAGTGAGTGGCAAAAGACTTTGTAAGTAGCAGAACACAGTATGTTGTTCTTGACTGGGAGTGTTTATCAGACACAAGGGTATCATCAGGAGCAGTGAAGAGTGGTAGGACCATTGTTATTTTCTATATACTTAAATGATCTGACAGAAAGGATACATATCAGTCTGTGGCTGTTTGCTGATGATGCTATGGTGTATGGGGAGCTGTCGTAGTTGAATGACTGTAGGAGGATACAAGATAACTTAAACAAAATTTGTAGCTGGTATGACAAATGGCATCCATCTCTTAAAGTAGAAAAATTTAAGTTAATGCATGTGAGTATGAAAAACTAACCCATAAAGTTCCAATACAGTATTTATGATGCATTGCTTGCCACTGTCACACTGATTAAATATTTAGGTGTAATGTTGCAAAGCAATATTAAATGGAATAAGCATGTAAGACTGTAGTAGGGAAGGCAAATGGTTGATGTCTGTTTATTGTGAGAATTTTAGGAAAGCATGATTGATCTGTAAAGGAGACCCCACATAGGACACTGGTGCAAGACATTGTTGAATACTGTTCGAGTGTTCAGGATCCGCCTACGAAATATCAGACCAGCTGTGTGGCTGGATTGAAGAGTTTTTAGGAAACAGAACACAGCATGTTGTTCTCAATGGAGAAACGTCTACAGACGTTAAAGTAACCTCTGGCATGCCACAGGGGAGTGCTTTTCACAATATATATAAATGACTTAGTAGATAGTGTCAGAAGTTCCATGTGGCTTTTCACGGATGGCGCTGTAGTATACAGAGAAGTTGCAGCATTATAAAATTGCAGCGAAATGCAGGAAGATCTGCAGTGGATAGGCACTTAGTGCAGGGAGTGGCAACTGACCCTTAACATAGGCAAATGTAATGTATTGTGAATACATAGAAAGAAGGATTCTTTATTGTATGATTATATGATAGCAGAACAAACACTGGTAGCAGTTACTTCTGTAAAATATCTGGGAGTATGCGTACGGAACGATTTGAAGTGGAATGATAATATAAAATTAGCTGTTGGTAAGGCGGGTGCCAGATTGAGATTTATTGGGAGAGTCCTTACAAAATCAACAAAGGAGGTGGCTTACAAAACACTCGTTCGACCTATACTTGAGTATTGCCCATCAGTGTGGGATCCGTACCAGGTCAGGTTGACAGAGGAGATAGAGAAGATCCAAAGAAGAGCAGCGCGTTTCATTACAGGGTTATTTGGTAAGCATGATAGTGCTACGGAGATGTTTAGCAAACTCAAGTGACAGACTCTGCAAGAGAGGCGTTCTGCATCGCAGTGTAGTGTGCTGTCCAGCTTTCGAGAGGGTGCGTTTCTGGATGAGGTATCAAATATATTGCTGCCCCCTACTTATACCTCCCAAGGAGATCACAAATGTAAAATTAGAGAGATTCGAGCGCGTACGGAGGTTTTCGGCAGTCATTCTTCCCGCGAACCATACGCGACTGAAAAAGGAAAGGGAGGTAATGACAGTGGCACGTAAAGTGCCCTCCGCCATACACCGTTGGGTGGCTTGCGGAGTATAAATGTAGATGTAGATGTAGAATGTAGATGTAAATGTACGTCAGATTAAAGGAAGACACAGAAGTAATTTGGAGGTGGGTTGCCACATTTGTTACCCGTAGGTTCGAACAACATGCAAATATCATTGAGATGCTTCCGGAACTCAAGGGAATCACTAGAGAGAAGAAGACATTCTTTCCGAGAAGCACTATTGCAAATAATTAGATAATCAACATTTGAAGCTGAGTACAGAACAATTCTACTGCCGTCAACATACATTCTGCATAAGGTCCATGAAGATAAGATTAGAGAGATTAGGACTTGCATGGAAGCATAGTCAGTCACTCACTCTTCCCTTGCTCTATTTGTGAGTGAAACAGAAAAGGAAATGACTAGTAGTGGTACATGGTACCCTCTGCCACGCAGCATATGATGACTTGCAGAGTATGTATGTAGATGTGAACATGCGAGTTTCATTGTCAGTTGAGAAAACAATATTTAACTCTTTGCATAACTGACGACTATCACTGCATCTCCTACAACACACATTTCTCACAATGAAACCAAACAACAGAAAATCCAGGATGGAATGTAACAACATCGGAGAAGGAAAGTTGCTACTCACCATATAGCAGTGATGCTGAGTCGCAGATGGCACAACAAAAAGATTCTAACAATGATAGCTTTCGGTCATTTTGTCAACAATAGGTCCACACACGCGCGTACACACACACTCACACACACACACACACACACACACACACACACACACACACACACACACACACTCTCTCTCTCTCTCTCTCTCTCTCTCTCTCTCTCTCTCTCTCTCTCAAACGCAAATGCAGCTCGCACACACGACTGCAGTCTCAGGCAATCGAAAGTAGTTTCAGCTGCCTAAGACTGCAGCCATGCATGCGAGTTACATTTGTGTGTGTGTGCGCACGCGCCTATGTTGACAACAGCCTTAATGGCCGAAAGTTATAATTGCGAGAATCTTTTTGTTGTACCACCTGCGGCTCAGGTGTATGTATTTTAAAGCTTTTAAGCTCAAATACTCTGTGTATCAAAATTTACATACACAGGAAAATAAAAATATTTATGACAGACAATTTTATTTACAAAAAAGTATGAAAACTATATATGAAAGACCACAGTAACAGTTTCCAAGAACAGTTTATCTGATCCTATGTGTTGGTTAGGGAAGATTCAATGAGAAATGCAAACATTTACTGCCACAAAAACCAATGTGATGTTTTTTCGCAGCCACTACATAACTGAGGTAAACTGAAGTTAACTTGTCAGTTTATATTCAACTAACAGTTTCGTGAGTTTTTACCAAACCAAATATGTATAAAATATACATCATAAAAGCAATTATAGTTACTTTGATAGAAGTCACAACTGTTGTGTTGCGTGCCACTGCTGATAACGTCTTGAATGTTGAACAATGGGAACTGAACAGTACACATCTTGTCAGCAGCAAATCAGAATACTCATTCACAATTCAGATCGTTAATACTTAAAATTAGCCGGTGTTTCATTCTATTAGCCTAGAATTTAACCATATCATCAGAATTTCTGGCAAAACCTGAAGTAAAGCATGCAAGCAGATTACTGCAATGACAAATTTATATCTCAGGCTACACTACCCATAAATTTATTATGGCAATTGTATTTTCCTGTTTAGATTCACTGATATGGCCAACTCACAAGCAAATTATCAGTGTCCAAGCTAACCTAGACTTCAGGCTTCACTACAGGTTACTCTGTCAGCCCATCTAGTTTCTTTCCAAAATAATACAAAATCAGTAACCAACCTAAAAACACAAAATAACCAGATCAATAAATGTTATTCTGCCACTCTCCACATCAATAACAAGTGTAACCAATTTGGATGGACTCGCATTTGGGAGGACAACGGTTGAATCTCGCATCCGGCCATCCTGATTTAGGTTTTCCGTGATTTCCCTAAATCGCTCCAGGTAAATGCTGGGATGGTTCCTTTGAAAGGGCACGGCCGACTTCCTTCCCTAATCCGATGAGACCGATGACCTTGCCATTTGGTCTCTTCCCCCCAAACAACTCAACCCAAAACTGTCTGACTCAGTTCAATACTCCATCCAACCATGATTCACATCCACTGCCCCCAAATCCTCTCATGATAACTTTCCAGAATTTATTAACCTCAAACCTTGCCTCACCATCATTCCCCAATTTCCTCAACATGCACACTTACCTTACACCTGCAGAAAGAATTGCAATACACCACTTAAAAATAAATCCCAACCTTATATCTTACCAGCTGACGAAAGCTCCATCATTGTTGTTCTTAACTGCAAGGATTACCTGACAGAAGGACTCCACCAGCTATCAGCTTACCCACCTACAAACCCTGCCACAATGACCCCATTCTAGAAATCCAGTAGGATCTCCAGTTTCTTCTCAAATCCTTATGCCCACCCCAGAACCTCTCCCAAGAGTCGATCTTTCTCCTTCTCCCTAGCACTTCCTGCACCCCTACCTTCTGCTTTCTTCCTAAAGTCCATAAACCCAACCACCCAAGATGCCCCATTGTGGCCGGTCACTGTGCCTCCAGTGAGAGAATCTCTTTTAGGCCAACACCAGTCTATTACCCGCAACCTACCCTCCTATGTAAAAGATACCAACCACTTCCTCCTCCTCTCCACAGTTCCTGTTCCTTAACCACATGATGCCCTGCTCATTGCTGTTGATACCAGCTCCCTTTACATTAACATCCCCAATACCCATCGCCTTACCACTACTTAACACTACCTTTCCCAGCACCTCACAGATTCCAAATCTACAATCGCCTTTGTAGTTGACATGACCAACTATATCCTCACCCACAACTACTTCTCCTTTGAAAGCAATACCTACAAACAAATCCAGGGTACAGCTATGGGCACCCACATGGCATCATCCTAAGCCAAACTATTCATGGGCCACCTAGAGGAATCGTTCCCAAACACTCAGAATTCCAAACCCCTCATCTGATTTGGATTCAATGACATCTTTATGATCTGGATCAACGGTGTGGACTCCCTATCTATGTTCCTCCAGAACCTGAACACCTTCTCACCGATTCACTTCAGCTTATCCTACCCAATTGAACAAGCCACCTGCCTCAGTGTTGATCTCCTCCTCTAGGATGGCTATGTCAGTACCTCCATCCATATGAAACCTATCAACTACCAGCAATACCACCTCTTCGACAACTACCACCCATTCCACACCAAGAAATCCCTTTCATATAGTCTTGCCACCTATGGTCATCTCACCTGCAGTGAAGAGCGGTCCCTACCAAAACATACCGAGGCCTTCACAGACAGTAATAACCCTACCAGTCTTGTACAAAAACAGTTCTCTCATGCCTTATCTCTCCAGTCATCCACCACCTCCCAAAGTCCTATTGTCCTGCGACAGAGGAGTATTCTCCTCGTTACTCATTACCACCCAGGACTGAAGTAACTCAATCACATTCCCCGCCATGATTTCGACTACCTCTCATCATGCTCTGAAATGAGAAATATCCTACCCACTATCCTTCCCAACCCACCCACAGTGGTATTCTGCTGCCAACCAAACCCACACAACATCCTTGTCCATCTCCATACGTCTGCTCCCAACCCCTTGCATTATGACTCATAAACCTGTAATAGGCCTAGATGCAAGACCTGTCCCATAGATCCTACCACCACCACTTACTCCAGTCCGGTCACAGGCATCACCTATCCCAACAAAGGCAGGGCAACCTGTGAATCCAGTCATGTGACCTATAATCTAAGCTGCAGCCATTGTGCTGCATTCTATGTGGCCATGACAAGCTACAACCTGTCCGTCTGCATGAATAGTCACTGACAAACTGGCCCAGAAACAGTTGGATCACCCCATTGCTTAGCACACCACCCAATGCGATGTTCTTCATTTAAATGACTGCTTCAGAGCCAGTGCCACCTGGATCCTTCCTAGCAACACCTGCTTTCCTGAACTGCACAGGTGGGAACCCTCCCGGCAATACATCTAACATTCCCGTACCTGTCTTGGCCTCAACCTTTGTTGGTCATTGTCCTTATACATCTAGCCCCTTCCTTTTCCCATTCCAGCACTACTAAGACCTCCATTCCACCAACACACCCACAGTCTTTTTATTTCTCTCCTTTTCCACTATCCTCCTTCCCTGCTCTCTGTCTAGCCTCCTGACTGTATCTAGCTTCCCTACCCTCTATACACCTTGTCCCTGTACTCTCCCACAATCAGCTCTTTACCATTCCCCACCCATATCTGCTATCCCTCCCCCTCCCTGCCTCCACCTTACCACCACCATATGGATGCATCTCCCATCATGTGCTGCTGCTCACAATCTGGCATCAGCATGCAGAGACTGTGGTCATGTGTTTGTAAGTAGCATTTGCGTGTGTGTGTGTGTGTGTGTGTGTGTGTGTGTGTGTGTGTGTGTGTGTGTGTGTGTGTGTGTGTGTGTGTGTGTGTGCGCGCGCGCGCACACACTTCTGACGAAGGCCTTGTTGGCTGAAAGCTAACATTCTGTCAGTCTTTTTGTTGCGCCTATCTGCGATTCAGCATCTCCGCTATATGGTGAGTAGCAACTATCCTTTTCATAATACTTTCAGTATTGTAATTCTGTGGTAAATGAGATAATATTTTGAGCAATGAATATATTTCAGCACAAATAAACTCTTGTTACAGTTAAGGGCACTAATACTATAGTACGTGGGGGGAACCTAGACTTGGGGGTATAGAGTATTTTTAATGTTATCGAAGATGCAGACTTGTGAGTAAACAAAGAAAAGTTCCAGTTCTGACTTTTAAAAATTTGCGTAATACTGACTTTTACAAAGAAAAATATATCTAAAAACAAAGATGATGTGACTTACCAAATGAAAGCGCTGGCAGGTCGACAGACACACAAACAAACACAAACATACACACAAAATTCAAGCTTTCGCAACAAACTGTAGCCTCATCAGGAAAGAGGGAAGGAGAGGGAAAGACGAAAGGATGTGGGTTTTAAGGGAAGAGGGTAAGGAGTCATTCCAATCCCGGGAGCAGAAAGACTTACCTTAGGGGGAAAAAAGGACAAAAGGATGGGTATACACTCGCGCACACACACACATCTCCATCCACACATATACAGACACAAGCAGACATCTCACAAGCAGACATATTTAAAGACAAAGAGTTTGGGCAGAGATGTCAGTCGAGGCAGAAGTGAAGAGGCAAAGATGATGTTGAATGACAGGTGAGGTATGAGTGGCGCCAACTTGAAATTAGCGGAGATTGAGGCCTGGTGGGTAACGGGAAGAGAGGATATATTTCATTATCCCTATGAAATCCCCAAACCACCTTCCCTACCCTCTGGCTCCTATCCTTGTAACC
Organism: Schistocerca nitens; assembly: GCF_023898315.1. NCBI lineage: Eukaryota > Metazoa > Arthropoda > Insecta > Orthoptera > Acrididae > Schistocerca > Schistocerca nitens. The sequence goes on along the minus strand of NC_064619.1, from coordinate 498,144,454 downwards.
GCCCCCGGTGTAAAACCTGTCCCATGCACCCTCCCACCACCACCTACTCCAGTCCTGTAACCCGGAAGGTGTACACGATCAAAGGCAGAGCCACATGTGAAAGCACCCACGTGATTTACCAACTGACCTGCCTACACTGTGATGCATTATATGTGGGAATGACCAGCAACAAACTGTCCATTCGCATGAATGGACACAGGCAGACAGTGTTTGTTGGTAATGAGGATCACCCTGTGGCTAAACATGCCGTGGTGCACGGCCAGCACATCTTGGCACAGTTTTGGTTTGATTTTGGTTTGATTTTGGTTTTAGGGCGCAAAACTGCTATGGTCATTAGCGCCCGGTCCGTGACTGAGGAAAGAATAAAAACTGAAAATGAAAAACAGCAAAAATGGGAACGAAACTCAAAAAATTGGACACTAAAAGCAGAAACAAGGCTTAAAAGTCCACTACAGAGAGGGGTTGATGGTCCCCGATAAAACTTCAAATGACTGACGTCATTTCACTGTCACTAATAAACTGGAGAACGTGGTCGGCTGAGCGCGTGTCATCTGCTAAAATCGACGATAGATCAGGCGATAGCTGTAGACGGGAGCGTAACGGATTAAAATAGGGGCATTCAATTAAAAGGTGTCTTACCGTCCACAGCTGAGAGCAGTGGGGACAGAGTGGGGGAGGATCGCCGCTTAAAAGATGTCGATGGCTAAAAAGACAGTGCCCTATCCGGAGTCTAGCTAAAATTACCTCCTCCCGACGACGCGTTCGGGAGCAAGAGGTCCAAGCGCAAGGAAAGGCTTTCACTTCCCGCAATTTATTGCGGGGAAGTGTTGACCAATGCGCATGCCATAAATGAGCTACTTTGCGACATAAACCGCTCCGTAGATCGGTGAAGGGAAGCGACTGAATAGCTGGCCGAGGAAGAGAAACTGCAGCCTTGGCTGCTATATCAGCCGCCTCATTCCCACAGATACCAGCGTGTCCCGGGAGCCAGAGGAACGCCACCGAGACGCCCCCCAGGTGGAGCAAGCGCAGACAGTCCTGAATCCGGTGGACCAGAGGGTGCACAGGGTAAAGAGCTTGGAGACTGAGGAGAGAGCTGAGAGAATCTGAGCAGATTACGTACTGTATCCGCTGATGGCGGCGGATGTAGTGGACAGCCTGGAGAACAGCGAAAAGCTCTGCAGTATAAACCGAACACTGGTCGGGAAGCCGAAAGTGATTTGGGGCGTCGCCAACAATATAGGCACTCCCTACACCCAACGATGTTTTCGAGCCGTCGGTGTAAATAAAGGTGGCGTCCGTCATTTGTGCACATAGAGCAGCAAATGCCCGACGATAAACAAGTGAAGGTGTACCATCCTTGGGAAATTGACAAAGATCACGGAGCAGACAGATCCGGGGACGGAGCCAAGGCGGTGCTGTACCCCAAGTTGTCAAGAAGGTTTTAGGAAAGCGGAAGGAAAGAGAATGGAGCAGTTGACGGAAGCGGACTCCCGGGGGTAGTAGGGAGGAGGAGCGGCCTGCATACCCTACATCAAAGGAGGCGTCGAAAAAAGGGTCATGTGCTGGATTAGCAGGCATGGAAGACAGATGGCTAGCATAACGGCTCAGAAGGACCGCTCGCCGATTGGACAGCGGAGGTTCAGCAGTCTCAGCATAAAGGCTTTCCACAGGGCTAGTGTAAAAAGCTCCAGACGCTAAACGTAAGCCACGGTGGTGGATAGAGTCGAGACGCCGAAGAATAGACGGCCGAGCAGAGGAGTAGACTATGCTTCCATAGTCCAATTTCGAGCGCACTAAGGAGCGATAGAGGCGGAGAAGGACCACTCGGTCCGCTCCCCAGGAGGTACCATTCAGGACACGGAGGGTGTTGAGCGTTCGCAGACAGCGAGCCGAAAGATAGGAAACGTGGGAGGACCAGCACAGTTTTCTGTCAAACATAAGACCCAAGAATTTAGTGACGTCTGAAAACGGAAGGTTGACAGGACCTAGATGTAAGGAGGGCGGAAGAAACTCCTTACGTCGCCAAAAATTAATACAAACGGTCTTACTGGGAGAAAAACGGAAGCCGGTTTCGAGGCTCCAAGAGTGGAGGCGATCGAGACATCCTTGAAGACGTCGTTCAAGAAGGCTGGTCCATTGAGAGCTGTAGTAGATCGCAAAATCGTCCACAAAGAGGGAGCCCGAGACGTCAGGAAGGAGACAATCCATAATTGGATTTATAGCGATGGCAAACAGTACAACACTCAGCACGGAGCCCTGGGGTACCCCGTTTTCTTGAGAGAACGTACGGGAGAGAGTAGTGTTCACCCGCACCCTAAATGTTCGCTCTGCCATAAATTCGCGAAGAAAAAGGGGCAGCCGTCCTCGAAAGCCCCAAGAGAACAGTGTGCGGAGGATGCCTGTCCTCCAACAGGTATCGTATGCTCTCTCCAGATCAAAAAATATTGCTACCGTTTGGCGTTTCCGGAGAAAATTGTTCATGATATAAGTGGAGAGAGCAACAAGATGGTCAACTGCAGAGCGATGCTTTCGGAATCCGCATTGGGCAGGTGTTAAAAGACTGCGTGAGTCCAGCCACCAAGCTAAACGGTAATTCACCATACGCTCCAAAATCTTACAGACACTACTCGTGAGAGAAATGGGGCGATAGCTAGAGGGGAGATGTTTGTCCTTTCCAGGTTTCGGAATGGGAACGACGATAGCTTCCCGCCATCGTCTGGGAAAGGTATTGTCGGTCCAAATTCGATTATAAAGGCGAAGGAGGTAACGCAGACTATGGGTTGATAAATGCAGCAACATTTGGACATGGATACCATCCGATCCAGGGGCGGAGGAGCGAGAAGAAGAGAGGGCATGTTGGAGTTCCCGCATGGAGAAAACAGTATTGTAGCTTTCGCGATTTTGAGAGGAGAAAGCAAGAGGTCGCACTTCCACTGCACGTTTCTTCGGGAGAAACGCTGGCGGGTAATTTGAAGAGCTCGAAATCTCAGCAAAGTGCTGACCCAATGAGTTAGAAATTGCGACGGGGTCCACTAAGGTATCATGCGCGACAGTGAGCCCAGAGACCGGGGAGAAACTAGGCGCGCCTGAGAACCGTCGAAGCCGACTCCAAACTTCCGAGGAGGGAGTGAAGGTGTTAAATGAGCTAATAAAGAATTGCCAGCTTGCCTTCTTGCTATCGCGGAGAACGCGACGGCATCGTGCACGGAGTTGCTTATAGCGGATACAGTTTGCCAGAGTAGGATGGTGACGGAAAATGCGAAGAGCACGTCGCCGCTCACGGATTGCGTCACGGCATGCCTCGTTCCACCAAGGAACTGGGGGGCGCCGGGGCAATTCGGAGGTGCGTGGTATTGAACGTTCCGCAGCTGTAAGAATAACGTCGGTAACATGTGTGACCTCATCGTCGACGCTGGGAAAGCGACGGTCATCGAATGTCGCTAGAGACGAAAAAAGTGTCCAATCGGCTTGGGCAAACTTCCAGCGTCGCGGGCGCATATATGGCAGTTGAGGCTGCAGCCTAAGGACACATGGAAAGTGGTCACTCGAGTGTGTATCATCAAGGGCGAACCATTCGAAGCGCCGAGCAAGCGGAACAGTACCGATCGCAAGGTCCAAATGAGATAAATTTGTCGTGGAGGCAGACAAAAACGTGGGGACCCCAGTGTTGAGGCAAACTAGATCCGCTTGGTGGAAGACGTCTAGCAATAGGGAGCCACGTGGACAAGGATGTGGAGATCCCCAAAGCGGGTGGTGGGCATTGAAGTCCCCAACCAGCAAATAGGGGGGTGGAAGCTGACCAAGAAGATGAAGGAGATCAGCTCGTGCCATTGGTGTGGACGATGGAATGTATACAGTACAAAGAGAGAACATGTATCCAGAAAGGGAAAGACGGACGGCGACAGCTTGGAAGGAACTGTCTAAGGGGATTGGATGATAATGGAGAGTATTATGGAGAAGAATCATGAGTCCTCCATGGGCTGGAGTGCCGTCCACAGAGGGGAGGTCATATCGGACGGACTGAAAATGAGGGAGAACAAAGCGGTCATTAGGACGCAGCTTTGTTTCCTGAAGACAGAAGATGACCGGCGAGTAGGATCGTAAGAGGATCGACAATTCATCCCGATTGGCGCGAATGCCGCGGATATTCCAGTGGATAATGGACATAGGGTGAACAGAAAATGGAGGAATGTGACCAAGGGTGCTGTCAACTCAACGACTGCTCAGAGCTTGCGACCGACAGCATGGAATGGCATTCAGCCGAAGGCAGAAGATCCTGATCCATAGGTTGGTCAGGAGCAGCTCCTGCCACCAGCGATCGGCCGGTTGACCGGCCACCAGCAGTGCGCCTCGGCGACACAGAAGACGGCCGAGAGCGATTTCCGCCAGGTGGCGCTGTGGATGGGACACGCCTTGGCGGAGAAGGAGAGGAACTGGGTTTCTTTGTAGCCTTCTTGGAAGTATGAAGTTTAGAGGACGGAGGAACCGATGGTGGTGAAGTTGCCGTACGTAAAAACTCTTCACGAGTATGCTCTTTCTTCGAAGACTTGGTGTCTGACTTTTGGGCTCGAGATTTAGCAGAACCCGACGAAGGGTGAGCCAAAGAGTGGGCAGGCGAAAGTGGTGAAGTTGAACGGGCGATCTTTGCGCTGGCCGATCGGACGACCGTGGCACTAAAGGTGAGGTCGCAAGTCTGCGTGGCCGCCTCCTTTGTTGGCCGAGGAGAAGCAAGGACAGTGCTGTATTTGCCTGTCTGAGGCACGGTGGGCTGTCGACTGGCGAATAATTTCCGAGCAGCAAAGGTCGACACCTTTTCCTTCACTCTTATTTCCTGGATGAGCTTTTCGTCCTTAAAAACTGGGCAATCTCTAGAGGAAGCAGCGTGGTCACCCATACAGTTGATGCAGCGAGGGGATGGAGGTGGACAAGCACCCTCATGGGCATCCCTGCCACACGTAACACATTTGGCCGGATTAGAACAGGACTGGCTGGTGTGATTGAATCGCTGGCACCTATAGCAACGCGTAGGGTTTGGGACGTAAGGACGAACGGAAATTATCTCATAGCCTGCTTTGATTTTCGATGGGAGTTGCACTTTGTCAAATGTCAAAAAGACAGTGCGGGTTGGAATGATCTTCGTGTCAACCCTTTTCATAACCCTATGAACAGCCGTTACGCCCTGGTCTGACAGGTAGTGCTGAATTTCTTCGTCAGACAGTCCATCGAGGGAGCGTGTATAAACAACTCCACGCGAGGAATTTAAGGTATGGTGCGGTTCCACCCGGACAGGGAAAGTGTGTAGTAGTGAGGTACGCAGCAATTTTTGTGCCTGGAGGGCAACTGTGTGTCTCTAACAACAGGGTGCCATTCCGTAATCTGGAACAAGACTTTACAGGACCTGCAATTGCGTCGACACCTTTCTGAATAATGAAAGGGTTGACTGTGGAGAAGTCGTGACCTTCGTCAGACCGAGAAACAACAAGGAACTGTGGCAACGATGGAAGAACTGACTGTGGTTGAGACTCAGTGAACTTACGTTTGTGAGCAGACGTAGTGGAAGGTGAGGAAACCATTGCGGAAGAATCCCCCATGATTACCGGCGTCTCCGATGGCGCGCTCCTCCCTTGTGGGGGCCCTCTCTGAGGGCTCTCCCGCCTTAGGTGATTGTTCACACCTCAGGTCACACCTCCCGACAAACGGACGGAGGGACCAATCGGCACTTTCGGAAGGTATCAGCTCGGGTAATCACCCCTCCCTGGGCCTGGCCGTTACCAGGGGGTACGTACGTGTCCTACCTGTCTACCCGGGGCGGGGAATTACGCGTTACCCCGTCACCGGCTACGCATGGAAGTGCGTGGGTCGGCCTTCAGACACGCACAGGGAGGAAGAAAGAGAAAGGGAAAGGGAAAGGAAAGAAGAGGTCTCAAACGCCGCAGCGGAGAAAAGGGTAGAGAGAAGAGGTAAGGAAAAGAGAAGGACAAAGGAAGGACGAAGACTTACAAGTAAGGAAGGCGAAGAATGTGGTACATTTACAAGCGTCCGTCTCCGGACGTAGGCACAAACCATTCCCCCAGAGTGGGAGAAAAGGAAGGAAAGAGCCAGAGGTGAGGGGGGGGGGGGGGGGGGGGCGAAGATGGGGGATGGGGAAGGATGCGGAAAGGGAAGGTATGCAGCCCGGAAAGGAAGGAAGGCCACATCAGCTCGGGGTCCCGTGCTCGCTACGCACGTATCCACAAAAGAGTTGTGGATCCCCTGGGGGGATCTTGGCACAGTGTTACACCGTCCGGGTTATCTGGATACTTCCCACCAACACCAACCTATCCGAACTCCGGAGATGGGAACTTGCTCTTCAATATATCCTCTCTTCCCGTTACCCACCAAGCCTCAATCTCCGCTAATTTCAAGTTGGCGCCACTCATACCTCACCTGTCATTCAACATCATCTTTGCCTCTTCACTTCTGCTTCGACTGACATCTCTGCCCAAACTCTTTGTCTTTAAATATGTCTGCTTGTGAGATGTCTGCTTGTGTCTGTATATGTGTGGATGGATATGTGTGTGTGTGTGTGTGTGCGCGCGAGTGTATACCCGTCCTTTTTTCCCCCTAAGGTAAGTCTTTCCGCTCCCGGGATTGGAATGACTCCTTACCCTCTCCCCTAAAACCCACATCCTTTCGTCTTTCCCTCTCCTTCCCTCTTTCCTGATGAGGCAACAGTTTGTTGCGAAAGCTTGAATTTTGTGTGTTTGTTTGTGTGTCTATCGACCTGCCAGCGCTTTCGTTCGGTAAGTCACATCATCTTTGTTTTTAGATATATTTTTCCCACGTGGAATGTTTCCCTCTATTTTATATATATGATGATGTGACTTACCCAATGAAAGTGCTGGCAGGTCGACAGACACACAAACAAACACAAACATACACACAAAATTTAAGCTTTCGCAACAAACTGTTGCCTCATCAGGAAAGAGGGGAAGGAGAGGGAAAGACAAAAGGATGTGGGTTTTAAGGGAGAGGATAAGGAGTCATTCCAATCCCGGGAGCGGAAAGGGATTGGAATGACTCCTTATCCTCTCCCTTAAAACCCACATCCTTTTGTCTTTCCCTCTCCTTCCCCTCTTTCCTGATGAGGCAACAGTTTGTTGTGAAAGCTTGAATTTTGTGTGTATGTTTGTGTTTGTTTGTGTGTCTGTCGACCTGCCAGCACTTTCATTTGGTAAGTCACATCATCTTTGTTTTCAGATATATTTTTCCTACGTGGAATGTTTCCCTCTATTATAACACACACACACACACACACACACACACACACACACACACACACACATTACTTTTCCTGCGAACTGAGGGTTGGGGTGCGGGATGGCGCCCACTTGCTTCCTATGCTGCCATTTCACGAGAATTAACAGCATGAAGCATCAAGAAGCATGAAAAACACATTTAAAAGGCAGGGTTTTCATGCTTCCTCAATACTCGGAAACCATACAAAGTAAAAAATTCTTAAATAAAATTCAAAATGAAGGTAATATTGTTAGTTTGAGGTCATATTTAAGTGGTATTGTTAGAACTTAAATTTAATGTTAAATTTCACAACTTTTCTTATTTTTTTCTGAGCTAAAATTTTAAATTGAATAAAAATTATACCATAGTTCAGCATTTGATTTAAACACTGTATTCCTAAACTTTTTACAGCATATTTAATTAAGATCTGTAGAAAAAATGAAATAAAATAAAAAGTAAACAAAAGCTGCAACAATAGCCATGAATTATGATGTGACTGTTCTTGGACGCCCTGCTGTTTAACTGCAGCCCATTCAAGCTAAGTACAGTGCAGATTTAATATTTATAATTTAATCACTTTTTCCATACTTCCAACAATATGCTCCATAACACTTAAAACTGAAGTCAATGTATAATAAAAGGAGATGAACCCTATGTAAGTTTCATCTTTATGAAAACTGTGGTTATGATTAATACATCATGAATAAAAGGTACTTACAAATGTATAAATTATTGTTATGTTATGTTATATACCTGCGTCAACAACAGATATTCAGTTTCAAAATGAACTGTAGTTCACCAAAATCTGATATAAGGTTCTTTAGTTAAAGCAAACTTTACTGAATTATAACTCAGACTAGTAAAGATTTAGGAGATAACTTTGACAGTTTTTTTACAGTAATTGACATATGTAAAATTTATTTATGATTTAAAAAATTAGGTAAGTTTTCTCACTTTTCATCCGATTTGAAACGGAGTAGCCTATGTGTACTATCTTGTCTTTCAATTAACAAATACAAACTAGGCAATTGGATTGTAGCCAACAACTGTGCATGAGCAGCCCGTTGTGAACTTTAGCCGACGTACAATGCTCATATAACTACCCACTAGCTGTTCTATGTGATTGTGCTCAACACACTTTCATTTCATATCACAACTGCTGAAGGATTTCTTACATAGATATAGCAACTAGATTTGGTCTGTTAGGGCAATGTATCTAGGTAAAAAGTTTTCCACATTTCTGCCAAACCTGTGTTACAGAGCTGGTAATGTTATACTTTCACTTTACTGCCTCTGAAATCATCCACTGACAAACATAATTTCCTTCATATTTGCACATCCAGTCACATTACACACAAAAACTATGGAACTTAGTTAATAAGAATTAAAGCACACAACTGTTTAGGTTACTGTCAACAAAATAATGCAATTGAAAAATATAAAAAAAATACCTATTTCATACTGCATCACCTCATAACCAAGAGAGAAAAAGAACTACAATTTGGCTACTTCAATTAAAAACGGAGCAATATGGAAGTTTTTCTTTGATCCCTTGAGTAATGTGTGTAGAATAAAAATTGGAAACAAATGTTCAGCCATTAAGTTAGAAAACAAATATATGACAAATTCAGCACTGCACTTAGATATGGGGATGATTTATTTTTCCTTTATTTAACTAGCTGCCACTGCCATAACACATGTGATACATTGCCCACAACAGCAATCACACAAACAAAATACAAAGTCTCATACGAAATCTGTGAGCCCTTTTTAACTTGTCTGTATACTGTATATCCAAGTGGAGTGGATTATATGACATCATAAAAATATGCCAAGGAACTGATATGCTCACAATAACGAAGGATTTAACAGGATATTGCGCGTATCTTTTGCGGCAAATATTAGCTATGTCTTTCTCAAATCAGTTTGTTCTCAGGCATCTGCTTCCTAGCAGCAGCACACAGCTGTTTCCTGTGCAAATCTGGCAAACATAATTAGCTCAATCACATGTCTGAAATTAGGTAAAGATTATACGCCTTGAAAAATAAAACAAAACTAAATAAAATTAACACCTATTTGACAAAACACCCGCATATTGATACACGTAAGAAACCAAGACTGGTATAAGAAACTGATCCACATAGCGCGCGTAATCACACACGTCAGACGACACAATTTAAACTGAACAGTGAATATGTTTTCACATTAAACACACACACACGAAATTTCCCACAGTAGATCGCAAGAGCAACACGGAAAGAAGAAAAGAGAACCCAATTTACGAATAATCAAAGAAAGTTTTTTTTATGCCTTCATCATATTGAAGCCACAATTTTTTTCAGTAAAATGTAAATTACATGCACTTCGTTCTAGATAATCATTTAGCATTAAATATACAGTCACAACATAAAAAACTTACAACGAATTTTGATTTTCTCTTGTAGTGTGAGCACCCTACAGCTCCTGCTTCTTCCATTTTGATGATGCTGAGGTTTGACAACTATCGACAAAATCCAAATATTCAAGAATCGCACAGTAGCAGTCGATGTCATCCATCGATATGGTGCACAATGTGTTTATCGTATTTGTTTACTGTTTAAATGGTGGATGAAACAATTCAGCGTGGTAAGGAGGAAATAACAAATTGTCATTTAAGTGATTACACGTCACTGTCAGGTATGTATTTTGAGGTTTACATAATGTATAGAACTTAAATAGCGTACGTAATTCTCCGTCACGTCGTAGTACAATCACTTGGAGCGGTACTTTTTAAATGGAATACTAATGATGAATTTCCATTACTGTGTACGTGCATATTAATGTTGCAATACGTTCAGTTGAATTTCCAGATCTATATTTGCACCTGATGAGAGGATGCTGCCAAGGTAAGGGAAGGGGTTAACGTCTTGAAAAATCATTCTATTGATGGCGATATTTTTTCCCCCCTTCCCAAGGTAGGGGTTGGTTAAAGATTTTCGTTTTTGCTAGTATACAGTTTGAGGCCATTCATTTTCTATGCTGCAGAGAAGTCATTCCGAATTAACACTAGTTCTTCTTCGAACTGAGCTACAGCTGCATTGTCATCAGCATGTTGTATCTCAAATAATACTGCAGAAAATGTTATATTCCTTACATTTAAACAGCTCAAATTAAACAGCTTCCCATCCATTCTGTTAGTTAACCGCATTCCTTGGGGGAGATCATCTTTAGCTAACTGCCTGGTAGTCATAACATAGAAGGAAAATAATTTGGTGGCAATCATGCACCGTTACTTAACACCAATATTTCTTGATACGGATTGGCCTACCACCAGAATCGTTACTAATGACAGCTGCTGTCGTATCTGTGTAGAGCAATTGTGACATGACAAAGCATTTCTGTGAAAAACTATATAGATCTAAGATTTTTCATAAAACTTCTTGGTTTACAGAGTCAGATGCCTTAGTGAGGTCAATAATGGCAATGTATGGCCTCCTGTTTTGTTCCCGTATTTTTCCTGAAGCAGACGATCTGTGAATACCACATATGTGGTTCCTCTAGAAAGCCCGAAGACTCACTGGTTCTATAGTAGTAATTTTTCGACTAAGGATATATTACAATTTGCGAGAATTTGAGTAATTAGCTCTTTCCAAGCCAGACAGCAAAGATATTCCACAGTAGTTATTGCAGTCTTCTTTCTTAAATGTGGGAACCACCAGACTATTTCTGAAATCGGGAGGCAGTTCAGTGTTCCAGATTTTGACAGTTTGTTCATGTAGGCCTATGTGTCTTATGAGTTCCTCAGCACATTATTTGAGAGCTTCCATTGGTATAGCATGAGAACTCGTGGCCTTGTGTTGCTTTGCTTGATTGACAGCATACTTAACTTCATTTAATGGTGATAGGGAGTTATCTTCTTTGGTGGGTACTTTTTGTATAATATCATACATTTGTTCATCAATAACTGATTCCTGGTCTTCAAAATGATGCTTCCACATATTCACGAGGGAGCATTGATATTTTTGAAGTGTACACTTGTCATTGGACCACAGTGGTTTTCTACCAGTGATAGCTGGACCATAAATTGTGTTTGTGGCTTGAAAATATTATTGCATATCTTTGCCTGTTAGATATTGTACCTCTTTAGCTCTTATATCTACATTCTTCAGCATACATGATTTCTTTTTAAATTTTCGTTGGCAAGACGAAAGACTTCTTTCTTAGTGATGAAGTTCATGTCCTTTCAGCATCTTTACAAGGCTTTGATCTTCTCTGAGATCAGTGCTTCAATGTCATCATCATTTTCATCAAACCCTCCTGATACTCCCTGGTCTTATATTCTAATGTTTCTTTGGGGACACCCAAAATAGTGACCGTCAAATTCTCCCAGTGTTGTGTTGCATCACGATGACATCCCATACCCAGTGTCTGATGAAGCTCTTTCTTGTAATGTGAGGAATATTCTAACTATAAACTTCCCAGTATCAAATGTGTGTTTATCATTTTGGTCAGATAGTGACAAATACACGGTGGGTCTAATAAGTCAGTGATCTGCCCAATAGTCATTGTGTCCTGTCATTTTTAGTGGTGAAAATATCATATACATCTTAAGGACAATTACATAGTCAGATATGAGATTATATTGCTACAATCTAGGGTGCTGCCGTGATCTTTTGAAGTGATTGTTTTGCCGAAAGATGGTGTTAGTAATTGTTAATTCACATTCAGCATATTTTGCAAGTAGTGTAGTACCACTAGAGTTTTTGCTTCCACCACCCTCCTTGCCAGTGGCACCACTTCACACTGTGAATGATGTATTGGTAGTTGTCATAGTTCCTAATATCATCAATCAATAAAAAAAATATTTCAGTACTCCACTGCAGAAATTGCCAGTGACGATTCATACAATGATGTAACTCCATTATATACAATTATCAATACAGTGTTAATTAATCAACTCAACTAAAGATGATCATGTAATCTTAAATCTGGGCAGATAGCCTGTGTTGCTGTACCAAAGCTGCTCTGACGCAGCACTGTCAAGAACTGTGAATAATGTAATTTCATGAGTGAGAAAGTGACATAAATGAAGTCAACAAAGTGAAAGAGGTCATTCCATGTCATTTCAACCAAAATAAACATTTTTTCACCCATCTTCACAAACTTTCATGAAAATACTTTCTCCATCCTCCCTCTCTCTTTTCCCCCCTCCCTCCTCTCCTGCTCCCCCTCTCCCTCTCCCCCACCTCTCCCAATTTTATGGTGTTTCAAAGTAAAGTTTTGAATCTTTAACACTGAAAACAATGTGTAATACTTATAAGAAAACTACTAGTGTGGGGGAACAAATGTAGGCCTATACGTAAATTTCTAAGGTTTTTTTAAATGGTTCAACATTACATTGAATATCACGTAAAGGTAAAATGATATCTAAAGTTCCTAAAATAATCTTCGAAGAATGAGCTATCACACGTTAAATTGAAATTAATTTGGTGTGTGTTCTTTTATTGTGTTTTCCTCCATTATTGGAAAATGTAGGTGACTCTTTATTCAATTTTTTCACCAAGTGTATTATTGTTTAATAATTTGTAAAAATAAGTTTTTGTATGTTTTTATTGTTTTCAGTTTCTTTCAATAAATGATATTGAGTTTGAAAACTGATGAACAATTGACAAAATATTTGTGGATGTTGTTGTTGTGGTCTTCAGTCCTGAGACTGGTTTGATGCAGCTCTCCATGCTACTCTATCCTGTGCAAGGTTCTTCATCTCCCAGTACCTACAGCAACCTACATCCTTCTGAATCTGCTTAGTGTATTCATCTCTTGGTCTCCCTCTATGATTTTTACCCTCCACACTGCCCTCCAGTACTAAATTGGTAATCCCTTGATGTCTCAGAACATGTCCTACCAGCCAATCCCTTCCTCTAGTTAAGTTGTGCCACAAACTCCTCATCTCCCCAATTCTGTTCAATACCTCCTGATTAGTTATGTGTTCTACCCATCTAATCTTCAGCATTCTTCTGTGGATAAGTGGCAGCAAATGTGGTTCATGCTTGAGGATGCAGGAAACGGGCAGTTCGGAGTCGTGCTCACTTGGTCATTTGTTTCTGGTCATGATTGTACTGTATAACATTTGTCTAAATTTTAACAAAACAATGATGAAAAATGTTTTTAGATCATAGAGAAGATGAAGAGCGATATTTTTTTCTGTAAGAAGATTATTTGAATTTGTAATAAGATAACATATGTGAATAGAAGATGATACATTTAACCTGTGCATAAGGGAAGACAAGTGCAGCATAGATATGTTAACACTGACTGACTGTCTCAACAAACAAGTTATGTTAGAAACAGAACTGCAGAAAATGTAAGTAATTTATTGCAAGATGAAATTAATAAATATAAATTACATAGAGGAAAAGATAGTGATGTCGAAACTACTTGTCTCCATGGTAAATATTTTTTTCAAAAATATTGATTTCTAAAAGAGAGAGAGTGAGAAAGAAAGTTAACAACACACAAAAACCACGAGAAACTTGTTAAGAAAACACTAACGATACTCATTTACAGCAAAGTAAGGACAAAGCTGTTCCAAAATTATTAGGCCTAATAGTAAAACTAGAATGAAATCTGTATCTTGTTGCAACATAAAACTTTGTTTACATTGCTCAGTGGTAATTGTATTGATGAATATTTGAGCAAAATGACAACTCTGAAATGACAGAATAACAAAATGACAGTGCTATGAACTCCAATGGCTTTCACAGAAGTAAGATGCTCATCTTTGGAATTTTATACATGTAATGACAGCTGTGAAAATGGATATGTAGGCTAAATTAGCGGAAAAAAGAAAATAGAAATTATTTTAGATTGAAGTGCCAGAAAATGCAACTGCCTGCCTTAGAAAAGACAGCAGAAGAAAAATTGTTGATATGGGTTTTCTGGTTGATAACATAATGAACAGTGTGCACTAAAACTGTTGGGACAGTTGCAGTCTTTTCTTCGTTTGATGTGTTGCCCGTTGGTGCATCTTTGTACAGAGGTCGAGCAGTGCTTTTCCGATGTTTTGTTACATCTACATCTACTTGCATACTCCCCCTGTCACATGGTGCACACTGGACAGTACCTTGTATCACAACTTTACTGTTTGAGTTGTAAGTGGGATTATGGAACCATGATGGTCTATATGTCTATACATGAACCCTAATTTCTATTATCTTGTCTTGGTGGTCTTTACACAAAATGTAATTTCTGGCAGTAGAATCATTCAGCAGTCAGCCTCAAATAGCTATTTATAGTTTTTCTCAATAGTGTTGCATCCACCATTTGAGTTCATGAAGCATTTATGTAATAGTCACATGTTAATGGAACCTGCTGGTAACAAATCTAGCATCATCTCTCTTAATCACTTCAGTGTATTTCTCCAATCTGATCTGGTGGAAAACTCAAACATTCAAACAGTATGCAAGAATGGGTTGCACTGGTGTTCTGTACACATTCTCCTTTATAGATGAGCAAACTTTTTCTAAAATTTTCCCATTTCCTCCATTTGCCTTCCCTACTACTGACCTTACATAATTGTTCCAATTCATGTTGCTTCACAACTGTTTGCCTAAGCATTTAATTATCTTGAGTGTCAAGTAGCACATCACCAATACTTTATTCGAACAGGGTTGTTTTTCCACATAATCTGCAATAACGTGCATTTTCCTACATTTGGAACATGCTGCCATTTGTCATGCCATATAGAAATTTTGTCAAAGTCATCTTGTATCCTCTTATATTCATACAACGATGACTTACTGCTCACCTTATCCATCAGAAAATTTATATATATGTGGGGTGTTTTGTGGGTGGTTGGTTGTAGATGGGTTTAAAGCTCCCTTTGGCGTGAATTTATGTTGAGTTTCATCCATCATCCATTTGTTCCATTCCCCTCTCATATACACTTAAAGTGGTTTATTTATCGAGGCATCAAGAGGTTGCAATTGTGAGGCAAGTCCTCCCGGAATAACAGCAAGCTCTATATTTTCCTGTGGTAATTTTTCTTTCAGGGGATTTTTCTAATGACTACTAGACTGATCTAGCACAAGAAGAGAACTTTTCTTCAACAAAGCATCTTTCCTTTTCTCCTACACTCTCTTAATCCATAGCCTCATACCAGCCTCACCCATCCAACCCTTGTCACATACGTGAACAACAACACCTGGCATTATTTCAGAAGTTTTTGGCATTGTTTTGCAGTTGAAAATGATCAGTGAGTTAAGTTCAGCACCGTCAGTGCAACATGACAGAACAACAGTGTAGTGCATTTTTTCATGTCCACTTGTTTTTATAATTAAATAATGGAAAATCCAGGATGGAATTTAACAATATTATGAAAAGAAGTTGCTACTCATCAAATTGCAGAGATGTTGGGTCGCAGATAGCCACAACAAAAAGACTGTCACAAATAAGCTTTCAGCCAGCAAGACCTTCGTCAAAAATAGATGACACACACACACACACACAGACACGCGCGTGCGCAAAACTCATACACCCATGTACAGTCTCTGCCAACTGAAGCCACACTGTGAGTTGCAGCACCAGTGCATGATGGGAGTGGCGACTGGGTGGGAGTAAGGATGAGGCTTGGGCAGGGATGGGGAGGGAAAGTAGGATTGTTAGTGGGCAGCAAAGTGCTGATAGGGAGCACACAGGGATGAGATGGAGAGAGGGTAAGTATGCTGTGTGAGGTCGGGAAGTTAGGCGGAGGGCAGGGCAAAGGGGATGGGGAGGGGGGTAGTGGAAAAGGAGACAGTTAAAAAGATTGAGTGCGATGGTGAAATGAGGGCTGTGTAATTCTGGAATGGGAACAGGGAAGGGGATGGATGGGTGAAGACAATGACTAATGAAGATTGAGGTCAGGAGGTTTATGGGAACATAGACTGTATTGCAGGAAAAGTTCCCACCTGCGCGATTCAGAAAAGCTGGTGTTGGTGGGTGGGATCCATATGGAACAGGCTGTGAATCAGTCATTAAAATCAAGAATGTCATGTTGGGCAGCATGCTCAGCTTCAGGGTGGTCCAGTTTTTTCCTGGTGACAGTTCGTTGGTGACCATTCAAGCAGACAGACAGCTTGTTGGTTGTTATGCCCACATAGAATGCTGCACAGTGATTGTAGCTTAGCTTGTAGATCACGTGACTGGTTTCACAGGTAGCCCTGCCTTTGATGGAATAGGTGATGTTAGTGACCGGACTGGAGTAGGTGGTGGGTGGAGGATGTATGGGAAAGATCTTGCATCTAGCTCTATTATAGGGATACGTGCCATGACATATGGGGTTGGGAACATGGGTTGTGTAGAGAAGGATGAGTATATTGCATAGATTCCGTGGATGGCGGAATACCACTGTGGGAGGGATGGGAAGGATAATGACAAGAGGTAGTCGGAACCCTGGCAGAGAATGTAATTCAGTTGCTCCAGTCCTGAAGGGCACTGAATTACGAGAGGAATGCTCCTCTGTGGCCGAACAGTGGGACTTTGGGAGGTGCTGGGAAACTGGAAATATAAGGCACAGGAGATTTGTTTTTGTACAAGGTTGGGAGAATAATTGTGGTCTGTGAAGGCTTCAGTGAAACTCTCGGTATATTTTGAACAGGACCACTTGTCACAGCAGGTGCGACGACCATGGATGACTAGGCTGTATGGCAGTGACTTCGTGGTATGGAACGGGTGGCATCTGTCGAAGTGGAGGTCTTGCTGGTGGCTAGTAGGTTTGATATGGACAAAGGTATTGATGTAGCCATCATTGAGCTGGAGGTCACATCTAAGAATGTGGCTTGGTGGGTTGAGTAAGACCAGGTGAAGCAAATGGGGGAGAAGCTGTTGAGGTTCAGGAGGGATGTGGATAGGCTGCCCTCACCCTCAATCCAGGTCGCAAAGATGTCATCACGAATCTGAACCAGGTGGGGGGATTAGGATTTTGGGTGCTAGGGAAGGATTCCTCTAGGTGACCCGTGACTAGCAGGTGCCCATAACCGTACCTCAGATTTGTTTGTAGGTAATGCCATCAAAGGAAAAGTAATTGTGGGTGAGGATATAGTTGGTCATGGCGACTAGGGTGGAGGCTGTTGGTTTGGAATCTGTCAGGTTGTGGGAAAGGTAGTGTTCAATAATGTTAAGGCTATGGGCATTAGGGATATTAGTTACAGGGAGGTGGTGTCAATAGTGACGAGCAGGGCACTGTGTGATAAAGGGATAGGAACTGTGGATAGTCATTGGAGGAAATGGTCGGTATTTTTTATAGAGGAGGGTAGGTAATAGGTTGAAGGTGTTGGTCTGCGAGAGCAGAGATTCTGTCTGGGGGCACGGTTACCATCCACAATGGGGTGTCCGGAGTGGTTGGGTTTATGGGCTTTAGCAAGTGTGTAGAAGGTAGGAGTGCGGGGGAGTCATAGGGGTGAACAGAGAGATGGGCTTCGAAGACATGTTCTGAGATGGGCCTAACGATTTGAGGAGTGGATGAGATCCAGGTGGATTTCTGTAATGTAGTAATTGTGGTAAGACTTATTGGTGGATGTATCTGACAGCTGGCAGAGTCCTTCTTCCAGATATTATTATGAGGTCGGAATCAGTTTTAAGATGGTGGACTGTGATACTTTCTGCAGATGTAATGTTAGTTTACGTGTTGAGGGATTTGGTGAATGATAGTGAGACAAGGTTCTTGGTTAAGAAATTATGGAAAGTTTATAGGGGTGAGTTGGGGAGCTGTGGAGGTAGATCACAGTTGGATGGAGGAGTGAACTGAGTCAGGCAGGGATCAACATCGGTTCTTGATTGAGTCTGATTGGTAGGGTTGTTGGCGAAAAAGTGTTTCCACTATAGGGACCGGGAGAAAGTGAGAAAATCTTTAACAAGCCCTGCATGACTGAATTTGGGAGTGGGACAAAAGGTGAGGCCTTTGGAAAGGACTGATATTAATGTGAGGATAATGCTTCTGGTGGAAAGATTCACGACCGGGTTTCAGGTCTGTTTAGGTTCTGGATTCTGGGTGTTGGTGCGAGGGAGTTTTGGAGGGTGGAATAAGTGTAGTAGGTTTGTGATACAGCTTTTTTTAGCTATGAGGGGATGTGGGAGAGGTTTGGATGTTGTTGTAGAGGTGGTGGACAGCACTCCTCATCTCACCTTTTCCCCACTTCCAAATTCGGTCATGCAGGACTTGTTAAAGATCTTCCCACCTTCTCCTGATCCTTAGAGTGGAAACATTTTTTTTTGCCAACATCTTTACCAGTCAGACTCAACCAAAGATCAATGTGGAATCCTGCCTGACTCAGTTCACTCCTCCACCCAGCTGTGATCCAATCCCACTGCCCTTAAATCACCCCTATTAACTTTTCAAAATTCCTTAACCAAGAACCTTGTCTCACCATCGTTACTCAAATCCCTCAATTTGCAATCTAACCTTAAATCTGCAGAAAGAACCACAGTCCACCATCTAAAAACTGATTCTGACCTTATAATCCTATCTGCGGACAAGTGCTCTACCACTGTTGTTTCTAACCGCAAGGATTACCTGGCAGTAGGACTCCACCAGCTGTCAGATACATCCACTTGCAAACCTTGTCGCAATGACCACATTCCAGAAATCCAGCTGGATCTCCAGTCACTCCTCAAATCCTTAGGCCCATCCCAGATCCATCTCTCTGCTCACACTCCCCACATTCCTACCTTGTACGTGATCCTAAAATCCATAAACCCAACCATCCAGGACACCCTATTGTGGCTAGTTACTGTGCCCCCACTAAGAGAATCTCTGCTCTTGTAGACCAACACCTTCAACCTATTAGCCAGAACCGACCCTCCTATGTAAAAGATACCAACCATTTCTTCTGCCAACTCTCTATAGTTCCTGTCCCTTTACCACACCACGTCCTGCTCATTACTATTGATGCCACCTCCCTGTACACTTAACATCCTCAATGCCCATGGTCTTACCATTACTGAACACTGCCTTTCCCAATGCCTGACAGATTCCAAACCAACAACCTCCTTCCTAGTCGTCATGACCAACTATACAATCACCCACAACTACTTCTCCTTTGAAAGCATTACCTACAAATAAATCAAGGATACAGCTGTGGGCACCTGCATGTCACCAACCTATGCCAACATAATCATGGGCCACCTATAGGAATCCTTCCTAAACACCCAAAATTCTAAACCCCTCACCTGGTTCAGATTCATTGATGACATCTTTGCAATTCAGATCAAGGGTGAGGACACCCTGTCCGCATTCCTACAGAACCTCAACAGCTTCTCCCCCATTTGCTTCACCTGGTCCTACTCAACAAGCCACCTTCCTGGATGTTGACCTCCACCTCAAAGATGGCTACACCAGTACCTCTGTCCATATCAGACCTACTAACCACTGACTAGAGTCATGTGTGTGTGAGTTGCATTTGCGTGAGTGTGGGTGTGTCTATCGTCCATTTTTGATGAAGTCCTTGCTGGCCAAAAGCTTATTTGTGACTGTCTTTTTGTTGTGCCTTTCTGCAATTCATTATCTCTGCTGCATGGCGAGTAGCAACTTCCCTTTTCATAATACTGTTACATTGCATCCTGGATTTTTCATTGTTTAGTTTTTGCCTGATTACTTTTCTTCGATCCTAGCCCAGTGCTGTTTTCCTTTGTTACTATTTTCTAATGCATTACTATATTCAGTGTCCATCTTTCTTGTCTTTCCTGTGTTTTTCTTGTCGTCTTATAAACCACACTGCATGCTCTGCTTATGAGCCACATTGTATCAACCGTCTCAGCTGTGCACAACATATGGCTACAAGACCATGATGTTTGTTGGTGCAGCATCTTATGTCTCTCATTACTCCCGCCGATATCATTAATCCTATACCTTCAAATTGATCACTCACCCTGCATCAATCTCCCGTATATTTGCGTGTTATTTCCCGCACCTTTCCGGTGACACATGATCTTGTATCTCATTCTATGAGACCCTCCCCACCCCCTACTCTTTCTCCGTTCTCTCTCTGTTCATATATACAGGGTGTTACAAAAAGGTACGGCCAAACTTTCAGGAAACATTCCTCACACACAAATAAAGAAAAGTTGGCCCAATTGAAGGAAGGTAATGTTGACTTCAGTGCTTGTGTTGACATGCGACTCATTGCTCTACAGTACTAACATCAAGCACATCAGTACGTAGCATCAACAGGTTAGTGTTCATCACGAACATGGTTTTGCAGTCAGTGCAATGTTTACAAATGCGGAGTTGGCAGATGCCCATTTGATGTATGGATTAGCACGGGGCAATAGACGTGGCGCGGTACGTTTGTATCAAGACAGATTTCCAGAACGAAGGTGTCCCGACAGAAAGATGTTTGTAGCAATTGATCGGCGTCTTAGGGAGCACGGAACATTCCAGCCTATGACTCGCGACTGGGGAAGACCTAGAACGACGAGGACACTTGCAATGGATGAGGCAATTCTTCGTGCAGTTGACGATAACCCTAATGTCAGTGTCAGAGAAGTTGCTGCTGTACAAGGTAATGTTGACCACGTCATTGTATGGAGAGTGCTACGGGAGAACCAGTTGTTTCCGTACCATGTACAGCGTGTGCAGGCACTATCAGCAGCTGATTGGCCTCCACGGGTACACTTCTGCGAATGGTTCATCCAACAATATGTCAATCCTCATTTCAGTGCAAATGTTCTCTTTACGGATGAGGCTTCATTCCAACGTGATCAAATTGTAAACTTTCACAATCAACATGTGTGGGCTGACGAGAATCCGCACGCAATTGTGCAATCATGTCATCAGCACAGATTTTCTGTGAACGTTTGGGCAGGCATTGTTGGTGATGTCTTGATTGGGCCCCATGTTCTTCCACCTATGCTCAATGGAGCACGTTATCATGATTTCATACGGGATACTTTACCTGTGCTGCTAGAACATGTGCCTTTACAAGTACGACACAACATGTGGTTCATGCACGATGGAGCTTCTGCACATTTCAGTCGAAGTGTTCGTACGCTTCTCAACAACAGATTCGGTGACCGATGGATTGGTAGAGGCGGACCAATTACATGGCCTCCACGCTCTCCTGACCTCAACCCTCTTTACTTTCATTTATGGGGGCATTTGAAAGCTCTTGTCTACGCAACCCCGCTACCAAATGTAGAGACTCTTCATGCTCGTATTGTGGACAGCTGTGATACAATACGCCATTCTCCAGGGCTGCATTAGCGCATCAGGGATTCCCTGCGACGGAGGGTGGATGCATGTATACTTGCTAACGGAGGACATTTTGAACATTTCCTGTAACAAAGTGTTTGAAGTCACGCTGGTACGTTCTGTTGCTGTCTGTTTCCATTCCATGATTAATGTGATTTGAAGAGAAGTAATAAAATGATATATATGATCTCACTGTGACTTCATGCCAGTTTTAGTTAATTTTTGCCTTCCGCTATTGTCGACTCCTTCAGATTTATTATTGTTCCCCCCTTTCGCATCCATTTCATCCTTCTTGTGATTTTTCCCAAGTATTTGGGTGTATTGTTGCATATTTTTTCTGACGTAATTCTTCATTAGTTATGTAATTATTCACATTTTTCCACCACCATGGATCCTTGCTCCTTCCATCTGCAGCAATACAGAAATGTTTTCTTATCCCTAAACAGAACCCTGTCCCACATACTGTTTCTGTGTTGTTGCTTTGCTCATGGAATCCCCCCCCCCCCCCAAATGGCCTTACCATAAAATTACCCATCTCCAGCTGCCGCTCCTCCTTCCACACTCCCCCAGTCCTTAGCCCTCACCTACATAGTCCTGCCAAACCATATCAACCAAAGCCAAACCTCCTTGCAGTACCTTCTCTTCAGCCATAAAATTCTCCTGCTATGCAATCCCAAATTCCTGAAACCCATAACACACTTTGAAACTCTTGCCCACCAGGAACTAGAGCAACATGCACAATGCCACCTCAAAAAACTCTCCACCCTGCTCTTGGCCTACTCCCGCCTTGGAGTAACACTATCCGCCACCTCTACGACAACCTCCAAACCTCCCCCACATCTCCTCATAGATGAAAAACCCTGTCTCACAGACCTACTACATTTACCCCACCCTTCAAAACTCCCTCCCATCACCACACAGAATCCAGAATTTAAACAGATTTGAAACATGGTCATGAATCTTTCCTCCAGAAGCATTAGCTCTGCAGAAATATCACTCATTTCCAAAGGCCTCACCTTTTGCCCCACTCCCAAATTCAGTCATACAGGGCATGTTAAAGATCCTCTCACCTTCTCCCTGTCCCTACAGTGGAAACACTTTTTCACCACCAACCCTACCAATCAGACTCAACCAAAGAACCCTGCCTGACTCAGTTCACTCCTCCATCCAACTGTGATCCATCTCCACTGCCCCCCCAAATCACACCTGTTAACTTTCCAGAATTTTTTGAACCAAGAACCTTGTTTCACCATCATTCCCCAAATACCTCAACATGCAAATTAACATTACATCTGCCGAAAGAACCACAGTCCACCATCTTAAAACTGATCCCAACCTTATAATGCTATCTTTGGACAAATGCTCCACCACTGTTGTTTTGAACTGCAAGGACTACCTGGCAGAAGGACTCCACCAGCTATCAGATACATCCACCTAGAAACCTTATCACAATGACCCCATTCCAGAAATTCAGGAGGATCTCCAGTCACTCCTCAAATCATTAGGCCTCTTCCCAAAGTCCATCTCTCTGCTCACCCCTACTACTCCCCCCACTCTTACCTTGTACATGCTTCCTAAAATCTGTAAACCCAACCACCCAAAATCCCCATTGTGGCTGGTTACTGTGCTCCCACTGAGACAGTTTCTACTCTCAGAGACGAACACCTTAAACCTAGTACCCGAAACTTACCCTCCTACATAAAAGGTACTAACCATTACTTCCACTGACTCTCTACAATTCCTGTCCCTTTACCACACGGTGCCCTGCTCGTCATATTGACACCACCTCCCTCTAAACTAACATCCCTAATGCCTATGGCCTTACCGCTATTGAACACTATCTTTCCCAATGGTTGACAGATTCCAAACCAACAACCTCCTTCCTAAACATCCAAAATTCTGAACCCATCACCTGATTCAGATTCATTGATGACATCTTTGCAATCCGGATCGAGAATGAGGACTCCCTATACACATTCCTCCAGAACCTCAACAGCTTCTCCCCCATTTGCTTCACCTGGTCCTACTCAACTCAACAAGCCACCTTCCTAGATGTTGACCTCCACCTCAAAGATGGCTACACAAGTACCTCTGTCCTTATCAGACCTACCAACCACCAGCAATACCTCCACTTCAACAACAGTCACCATTTCGATACCAAAAAGTCCCTTCCATACAGCCTAGCCACCCATGGTTATCGTATCTGCAGTGATGATTGGTCCCTCTTGAAACTACCGAGGGTCTCACTGAAGCCTTCACAGACTGTAATTATCCTCCCAACCTGGTACAAAAACAAGTCTCCCATGCTCTATCATTCCAGTCTCCCACCACCTTCCAATGTCTTACCGGCCATCCACAGAGGAGCATTCCCCTCCTAACTCAGTACCACCCAGGACTGGAGCAACTGAATTACATTATCTGCCAGGGTTTCGACTACCTCTAGTTGTGTCCTGAAATGAGAAATGTCCTGCTCAGTATCCTTCCCACCCCTCCCACAGTGGTTTACCAAACCTGCACAATATGCTCATCCACCCCTACACAACCCCTGCTCCCAACCCCTTATCTTATGGCTCATATCCCTGTAATAGAGCTAGATGCAAGACCTGTCCCATACATCTTCCCACCACCATCTACTCCAGTCTGGTCAGAAACATCACCTATCCCATCAAAGGAAGGGCACCCTGTGAAACCATCCATGTGATCTACAAGTTAAGCTACAACCACTGTGGTGAATTCTGTGTGGGCATGACAACCAACAAGCTGTCTGTCTGCATAAACAGCTATACAGCCCTCATTCTACCATTGCAACTAGTCTTTGCACTTGTCTTCTTTTC
Organism: Schistocerca nitens; assembly: GCF_023898315.1. Classification (NCBI taxonomy): domain Eukaryota; kingdom Metazoa; phylum Arthropoda; class Insecta; order Orthoptera; family Acrididae; genus Schistocerca; species Schistocerca nitens. Next base: position 498,120,133 of record NC_064619.1, on the reverse strand, counting down.
CACTACACTCAACTCCCCCCCCCCCCCATCTCCCTCCCACCCCTCTCTCCTTCCCTTTGTCTAACCTCCCGGCTTCACATAGCAATCCTACCATCTCTTCACCTCGTCCCTGCATGCTCCCCAGCAGCAGTTCACTGTCCCCCACCAACCCTACTATCCTTTGCCCTCCCTGCTCCAGCCTCCTCCTTACCCCACCCAGTTGCCACTCCCATCATGCAATGGTGCTGCTGCTGCTGCTCCGAGTGTGGCTTCAGTTGCCAGAGACTGGAGTCCTGTGTGTGAGGTGTTGCATGAGTGTATGTGTCTGTCACGTATTTTTGATGAAGGCCTTGCTGGCCGAAAGCTTATTTGTGACAGTCTTTTTGTTGTGCCTGCCTGTGAGTCAGCATCTCCACTATATGGAGAGCAGCAACTTTTCTTTTCATAATATTGTTTTTATAGTTACATTTGCAGCACTTTTCATAGCAAGAGTCCTCGTGCTTGGCCATCAGATGTTGAAGGATTTTCGTCCAAATTCTCTATTGGCTTAGTTTCACACTGGTTTGCTTTCGATGTTGAATAATAAAGTGATGGAAGTATAATATATTCTCTTTATACCCTTGTGGCATTTTCTGAGATATTTAGGTTTTGGTTCACATGCTAAGTCCATAGCACTTCATAAACCTGTAGCACTAGCCAACTCCACCCTTAAAGTCTGTTAAGTTCTACTGTACCGCTAGCTTATGAGCATGTATTTGAATCATTTTTGTATTAATAGCATTGCCATTTTGGTAGTGTCCTTGAGTTCACTTCAATATGTCATCTTCTAGTTTTGGCCGTTTTACTTTCAATCCTCTATTTGCACATTTAATCTTCACCCCCTGCGGGTATGGGGGTTAGAATAGGCCTGAGGTATTCATGCTTCTCGTAAGAGGCGACTAAAAGGATGGCCTTTATGTGATGGTCCCCTGTAGGGTTTGACCTCTATTCTTCAAAATTTTCCCAGAGAGTGAGCCAATTGGGGAAGGACAACTTACATGGTGAAACATGTCCATTGTGCATTGAGATCTTTAGCCCACTTTCTCATCGTCGCATTGCGGTCCCACTCATTCTCCATCTCTTGGGTGGGGACACCTTCCTGGGTGAATTTTCCACCATGCACTATGCACTGTCGCTTTCTGCACCGACGATGGCCATGGACTAATTTGCACCTCATATCCAGCATGGTAGCCAGTCCGTTGTGGTGGGGCCACCATGTATCCTGTTGGTTGTAGCCCCTGACCACACAGGGATTGCTCTGCTGCTGCCTGTACTGTTAACTCCCCACATATGCCAAGGGGTAGATGCCCATCCCCCTGGAGCATCGGGACTCCCAAAAAATGCCATCCTGCCAGGTGGCCTTTGCTGCAGTGGGCGGTGCCCGTGGGGAGTGCCCTTGGTCGGAGTGGGTGGCATCAGGGGGGATGAGACGCGATGAAGTGTAGTACATCATCTCTTGCTGGTGGTCAAACACCTGCAGTCTCTAAGCGTTCACAGGCTCAATTCAGTACACAGAAGTACGACCCTAAATCCTTCCCTGCCCTGACCACATCATGGGAGGAACGCCAAGCTAAGGATGGCAGCGAATCATATTCTCCCCGGTACCTAGTACGTACGCGAGCTGATAGGGAATCATTCATGTCCATGAAGCCTCAGTTCTTTGTAGAGTATTTAGAGGACAAGTTTGGGGAGGTGGAGGGCTTGTCCAAAATGCGGTCTGGGTCAGTCTTGATAAAAACAGCCTTCTCTGCCCAGTCACAGGCATTACTCACTTGTGACAAGTTGGGGGATGTTTCTGTTACTATCATGCCCCATAAGAGCTTAAATAAGGTCCAGGGTATTATCTTCCACAAGAGATCTTCTTTTACAGTCCGATGACAAGCTGCGTGCCAACTTAGAGCGACGAGGTGTCCATTTCATCTGGCGCATCCACCAGGGTCCGAGGGATAATCAGGTTGACACCGGTGCCTTCATCTTAGCTTTTGAGGATGACACATTACCTGAGAAGGTGAAGGTGATGGTCTAACACTATGATTCTAAGCCCTATATCCCTCCCCCAATGTGGTGCTTTAAGTGCTGGAAGTTTGGCCATTGTCTTCCTGCTGTACTTCCAGCCTCGTATGTCGAGATTTTGGTCATCCATCCCAATACTCCATGTGCCCTGCCTTCTATCTGTGTCAACTGTGGAGAGCACCATTCTCCTTGTTCGCCAGACTGAAGGATTCTACAGAAGGAAAGAAAAATAATGCAATACATGACCCTGGACCCACTGACCTAGATTGAGGCTAAAAGGAAATTTGAAAGACTTCATCCTGTGCGCATGACAACATCTTATGCTGCCACTATAACTACTGTTACAGCCTCATCCGTTGCACCACTTCCAGTCAGCTCTCAGAGCCGTAAGACTACATCTGCCCCCTTGATGGTGGGGGCACTTCCCTTCTTGTTGCTCCCACACCACCTACTTCAGGAGCAGCCCCCCCCCCCCCCCCCCCCAACTATCTGGGACATCAGTCCTCACTTCTAAGCCAGAGAAGTGTAAGTCTTCTTCGGCTCCTCTCATTAGGAAGGGGTCACTGGGGTCACTTCCTTCCCAGGTTCCTACCAGCGACAAAGCGGACACCTGCCAGTGGCTGAAGCAGCCACAGGTAGCTGGTTGTAGGGCTTCAGGGTCCTCCTCAGTCCTGGAGACTGAATCAAAGAAGCCCTCCCAGCTAGAAAAAATCAAGGGACAGTGCAGGAAATCGAAAAAGAAGACTCCAAGGACAAGGAAATTGTGGTGACATCCACACTACCACTACCTACAAACTCTGCATCTGAGGATGCATGTGAGGATGAGGTGGAGATTCTGGCATCCGCTGAGGAACTAGATCTCACCAGACTCTCAGACACAATGGATATAGACTGCTCAGGCAAAAAGTCGGTGGCAGCAGGTGACCCTGCATCATTGAATGTTCCATGCCTTCCCAGTCTGACGATGAATTCATCCTCCATTGTAATTGTCGTGGTTTTTTGTTAAACTTTACACCTGCTTTCTGAATTGCCCTTCAGGAAACCTGGTTCCCAGCAATGCGGACCCCTGCCCTCCGTGGCTATAAGGGATATTACAGGAACTGTAGCAACTGTAATCGAGTGTCAGGTGGAGTTTGCGTTTATGTCCTAAACTCAGTCTGTAGTGAAACGGTGCCCCTTCAAACCCCTCTTGAAGCTGTGGCTGTCACGATAAGGACGATGCGGGAAATAACTGTCTGCAATATATATCTCCCTCCATATGGTGCAGTACCCCTGAATGCATTGGCTACACTGATTGCTCAACTCCCTAAACTCTTCCTACTTTTGGGAGATTTTAACACTCGTAACCCCTTGTGGTGTGACACCATGCTTACTGGCCGAGGCAAAGATGTAAAACTTTACTGTCTCAGTTTGGCCTCTGCCTCTTAAACACTGGGGCCACTATACACTTCAGTATGGCTCATGGCAGTTACTCAGCCTTTGATTTATCACTTTGTAGCCCAGGACTTCTTCCATCTGTCCACTGGAGAGCACGTGACAACCTGTGTGGTAGTGACTACTTCGCCATCTTCCTGTCACTGCCCCGGGGCATCAGGCCCACGGACGCCTGCCCAGATTGGTGTTAAACAAGGCAGACAGGGAAACTTTCACCTCTGCTGTCACTGTTGAATCTCCCCCACACGGTATCATCAATGTGATGGTTGAGCAGGTGACTACAACAATCGTTTCTGTGGCGGAAAGCGCGATCTCTCGCTGTTTAGTGTGCCCCCGGCAAAAGGCAGTCCCTTGGTGGTCACCAGAAGTCGCTGAAGCAATTCAGGAGCGTCGGCAAGCTCTATAGCAGCATAAGCGGCACCCTTCCCTGGAGCACCTCGTAGCCTTTAAACGGCTCCATGCCCGCTTTCACCAACTTATCAGATGACAAAAGCAGGAGTGTTGGGAGAGATACGTCTCGACCATTGGGCGCCATACGTCACCTTCCCAAGTCTGGGCAAAGATCAAATGTGTTTTTGGGTATCAGATGCCAACAGGTGTTCCTGGTGTTAACATAAATGCCATGTTCTCTACCCTCACAAACGCGACTGCCAAGCACTTTGGTGAGCACACTCTCGAGCCTCTGCATCGGAGAATTACCCCCCAGCTTTTTGCACTCTAAAATGGTGGCTGGAATGGAAAGTCCTCTCTTCACTACACGCCACAGTGAATCCTACAATGCCCCATTTACATTGACCCGACACATCTCGTGAGCCAGATCAGATCCACAGTCAGATGATTAAACATCTGACTACAAGTGACATCTCCTCGTCATCTTCAACTGGATCTGATGTGATGGCATCTTTCCATCACAATGGTGGGAGAGCACCATCATTCCAGTGCTCAAACCTGGTAAAAACCCGCTTGATGTGGATAGCTATCAGCTCATCAGCCTCACCAACGTTCTTTGCAAGCTGCTGGAACGTATGGTGTGTCAGCGGTTGGGTTGGGTCCTGGAGTTATGTGGCCTACTGGCTCCATGTCAGGGCGGCTTCCACCAGGGTTGCTCTACCACTGATAATCTTGTGTCCCTCGAGTCTCCCATCCGAACAGCCTTTTCCAGGCACCAACACCTGGTTGCCGTCTTTTTTGATTTACAAAAAGCATATGACATCACCTGGCAACTTCATATTCTTGCCACATTATACAAGTGGGTTCTCAGAGATCTGCTCCCAGTATTTATCCAAAATTTTCTGTTGCTCCATACTTTCCGTGTCCAAGTTGGTGCCTCCCATAGTTCTCCCCATATCCAGGAGAATGGGGTCCCTCAGGGCTCTGTATTGAGTGTCTCTCTATTTTTAGTGGCCATTAATGGTCTAGCAGCAGCTGGAGGCCATCCGTTTCACCTTCTCCATATGCAGATGACTTCTGCATTTCGTACTGCTCCACCAGTGCTGGTGTTGCTGAGCAGTGCCTACAGGGAGCCATCCACAAGGCCGAGTCATGGGCTCTATCCCATGGCTTCCGGTTTTCAGCTGTGAAGACGTGTGTCATTCATTTCTGCCAGTGTTGTACCGTTCATCTGGAACCAGCACTTTACCTTATGATGATCCACTAATTGTCATGGAGACATATCGATTCTTAGGTCTGGTTTTCAATGCTTGTTTGACTTGGCTTCCTCATCTTCAATGCCCTCCGCTGTCTGAGCAACACCAACTGGGGTGCAGATCGCTCCATGCTGCTGCAGCTCTCCAGAGCCCTTGTTCAATCCCACCTTGATGATGGGAGTGTGATTTATGGTTTGGCGGCACCCTCAGCGTTGGGTTTGCTCAACCCATTGCACCATTGTGGAGTTCGACTAGCGACAGGAGCTTTTATGATGAGTCCAGTGACCAGCGAACTGGTGGAGGCTGGAGTCCCTCCATTGAAGATCAGACGTGCACAACTGCTCGCCAGTTACATTGCACACAATCATAGCTCTCCTGAACATCCTAATTACTGTGTTCTTTTCCCAACCAAGGCGGTTCACCTCCTGCATAGGCGGCCCAGGTCAGGGCTAACGATTGCGGTTTGTGTGCGACTGCTTCTGTCTGAACTGGAGTCCTTGCCTTTACCACCTCTCCTTGAAGTGGTTCACTCTGACGGCTCGATGGCTGATGGTCATGTTGGCTCCGCCTACATTCAGGACGCCCATATTGAACAGCATTCCTTACCCGATGGCTGCAGTGTATTCACTGCAGAGCTGGTGGACCTATCTTGTGCACTTGAGTACATCTGTTCATGCTCTGGCGAGTCGTTTCTCCTCTGTACTGACTCTGTGAGCAGCTTACAAGCTATCGACCAGTGCTACACTCGCCATCCTTTGGTAATGACCATCCAGGAATCCATCTAAGCCCTGGAACTGTCCAGTCGTTCCGTGGTGTTTGTCTGGACCCAGGACACATCGGCATCCCAAGCAATGAACTTGCTGACAGACTGGCCACACAGGCTATGTGGAAACCACTTCTCGAGATGGGCCTCTCTGAAACTGACCTGAGTTCTGTCTTATGCCGCAAGGTTTTTCGCCTTTGGGAGGTGGAGTGGCATAACAGTACGCACAGTAAACTGCGTGTCATTAAGGAGACTGTGAATGTGTGGAAGTCTTCCCTGCAGGCTTCTCTCAGGGAATCAGTTGTCCTTTGTCGATTCCACATTGGCCATACGTGGATCACACATGGTTACCTCCTCCATCATGAGGACCCACCTCACTGTCGCTGTTGCTCCCAAATGACGGCCATCCACTTCTTGCTGGACTGCCCACTTTTAGCTGCTCTGCAGCGGACTTTTAACTTTCCCAGCACCCTACCTTGCAACAATGCTTCAACAGCAGCTTCAGTTTTACGTTTTATTCTTATGGGTGGGTTTTATCATTTGATCTAAGTTTTAGTGCATGTCCTTTGTCCCTCTGTGTCCTGCACCCTAGTGCTTTTATCGTGGAAGTTTTAATGTGTTGCAGAGTGGCTGGCTTCTCCTTTTTATTCCCGTGGTCGGCCAGCCACTGTAATCTGCTTTCTTGTTTTACTCTTTGCTAATTGTTTCTTGGGTCTCTCTGTTGTTTCCTTGTCCTCTTTTGTTCCTTTTAGTGTTTGTTGCCTTTTCTTAGTTTGTTTTGGTTTTTTGTTTCTTTCAGTATTATGCTGAACATGTCTTTTGTTTTATTCTACTCCTTGTGGACTTGTTTTATATGAACAAGGGACCGATGACCACGCAGTTTGGTCTACTCTCCCCCCCCCCCCCCCTCCTCCTCTTAAACCAACCAACCATTTAGTCTTCCTCATCATTTTCAGTTCTTCTTTACTAGCCCAGCAATAGCGAATGGTTTTTTCCTACTGATGAAGAATTGAAATGCCACTCAGCTGCTCTTTTTCCATGTTGTCATGTTGTTGTGCATATGCTGTTACCTTCAATTTATGACTGGAATCAGAAGAATACCTTCTACTTTTTTCCATTATGAAACTAGCTACTAACAAAACTGTGTACAGTTACCAGTAACACATATCACTTTCAGTTCAAGTTCACTGGTACTGTAGAGTGCAGTGACGCACCATAGGTTAGACAGTGTTCTGGATTTGTGAAGAAGGTGTGGGAGGGAGACAGTGTTAGCAAGCTTGTGAATCTCCCCAACTCACGTTCATCGCATCAGTGCACTGGTGCTGCCAATTATTCAATGTTGCCAGGTGAGATTGGTTTTCCTCAGCATTGAATTTATGGCCATTTTTAAGACTATTGGGAGTTTAAATCCAACACTAGATGTTTGTATAAAAATTTTGAGTATAAGACACACCTGAATTTTGGGAGCAGTTTCTTGAAGAAAAAATTTTGTCTTATAGTCCATAAAATATGGTGTTTATGTGCCACAGTTTGATGTAAGACTACATGGAGTGTGATTCTGCACATGTCCACCAAAGCTGAGAAACTTTGGCAGAATTCATCAAAGAAATGTATTCACATGTTACAAAAACTGACTACTTCAGTAATTGTTGTACCAACCTGACACAAAACTAAATTTAATTTTCTTAAGTTATGTTGGCATCAAAATTATTTTAAGATAATTACTGAATAAAACAATGGAAAATTTAAAATGGAATAATGACTGTATTAGGAAAAGAATAGCAATCTATACTTGCTAAATGGTTATTCATGTTTTTTACAACTCTCGTGACTTGCACAGTTTGTGTTTTTTTGATTGGGAACCTCCTTCTCAATAATCTATTGATCAGAGGAAATTGTTTAGTACACCCACCTATGTTATTGTGATTAAAGTAAACATTCATATGCAGTGCAGTTTAGCAGGGCGCGCTGTGTCTCAAGTTGTAAATGTAACATGATTGACCTACACTAATCCGTCAACAAGTGCACATTTTAACTTTACAGCAAAAGGGGTTTTCAGCATAGATGGTTGGCTCCCCTAATTGATGTACACTACAGTGACATCATTCGAACATTTATCCACTTTCATCAACACTGAAGAAATGTAACAGTATTGTGAAAAGGACAGTTGCTACTCACCCTATAGCGGAGATGCTGAGTCGCAATAGGCACAACAAACAAAAAGACTGTCAGAAAATGAACTTTTGTCCAACAAGGCCCTCATCGGAGAGGTGCGCGTGTGTGTCTGCACACGCGCGCACATGCACACACACAGCCACATACACACACAAAACAACTATTCGAAACATCAGAACTTTGAAATATCATAAAATGGAATCAGAGAGAGAGAAAATGTTAAATTTGGTGTTGTGGTGTTATATTTTTCCATTTATTGCAGTCTTCCTCTTATTCGAGTGTCAAGAAATGTTCTGTGGAACTTTGTTCATGTACATTCTGTGTTGGCATTTTGTAATTTGTGTTGAGTAATCTTTCTCTCTCTCGCGCACACACACACACACACACACACACACACACACACACACACACACACACAAGAACAAACAAAATGTGTGTTGGGGGATGTGGATGAGGGGAGAAAGGAGGCTGGTTGTGGAAGGGTGGCTAATGGCTCAAAGGAAGGCAGTGGGTGCACAGGATGGGAATACAGCACCCCAGGACCAGCAATGATGACTTTGACACATGATGACAATGACCTGGAGGAGTGGATTGGGAGGGTATGGCAGAACAAAGGAAAGGGAGGCTCTGTGGAAGGGTGTATGGATAAATTAAGGGAAGTTGCAAGGGCAACTCCCATCTACATAGTCCAGAAAAGCTGGTGCTAGAGGGAAAGATCTGGATAGCACAAGTTCTGAAGCAGTCATTGAAATCAAACATATTATTCTCAACAGCATGTTCTGCCATTGGGTGGCCAGCTCTGCTCTTGCCTGCAGATAGGCAGTGGAAATTCATTTGGGCAGGTAGCCAGTTGCTGGTCAAGCATTCATAAAATACTATGCAGAAATTGCACGAGAGCTTGTATATGATATGACTGCTTTAAGTGGCCCTCCCTTTGATGGGATAGCATAAGTCTGTTACACAACAGGAGTAGGATGTGCTGGGTGGGTAAATTGGTCAAGTCTTGGACTGGGTCTTTCACAGTGATATGAACCATGTGGCAAGCGTATGGTACAAGTATCCACAAGGGTGTGGTACAAGTATCCACCAGGTTATTGTGTAGGTTGGATAGGCAGTGGAGTGGCAGTTTAGGAACCATGAGAAGGATTGTGAATAAGATGTTCCTCATTTCTGGGCATGATGATAAATAGTTGAAACCCTGGCAAGAGATGCGTTTCAGATTTTCCAGTCTGGGATGATATTGGGTATGAGAAGTATGTTTCTTTGCAACTGGATCTTGAGGTAGGTGGGAGAATTAGGAATGTGTGAGGATGTGGCACATGAAATCTGTCAATGGACTTAGTGAGATCTTCAGCGTACTGGGCAGGAAATTCTTGTCACTGTAGATTAGCCATTCATGGGTCGCCAGACTATTTGAAACTAATTTTTGGTGTGACAGATGGCAGCTGTCAAATTGCAAGTACTGTTGATGGTTAGTGAGCTTGTTATGGACAGTGATTTGAATGGAGCTATCAGAGAGGTGAAGGTCATTGGCCAGGAAGGTGAAAAGTTGGGCTGAGTATGACCAGGTGAAGTGATCAGGAGAGAAGGTGTTCTGGCTGAGGAGGAATGAAGCTAGGGTGCCTTGGCCTTGTACTCAGACCATCAGAAATGAGTTGGTGGGTCTATAGTGGAAGGACATTGGGACAGATATTGTTTAATAGTAGCAAGGCAGTGTGCATGAAAGGATGTTAGTGTATAGGGAAGTGATGAATAGTGTACCAGTTGGTAATGGGGTGGGAATGGTTGTGAGTCGGTGAAGGTCATAGCACATTTCTTTGATGTGAGAGGATACGTTACATAGTTTCTTGCTAAGAAAATATATGCCTCATGTTTTCTTTTATGTGTTATGAAGTCTACACTTCTCTTATATTATATCCATACAACTTACATACGTTGCTATGTGTTCATTCTATACTGACTTATTACTGTTCTCCCTGTACACAGCTATTTTACACTTCTCATATGACAAACAGTTACTGGCAGAAAAAACTTTTTTTTTTTTTCCTTTCAGAGTAACACTCTTTCTGCATCATTTTTTCTATCTGCATAAAGATAAAATCATTGAATAAGTTTTTAACTGACATAGTCCACACCAGGGTATTTTGAATCTCGCTGTTAATTGAGCAATTACAAAAATGTGAGTGTGCCTCTCTTTGTGTCCTCTCGGTTCAGCATCTACCAGGAGACCAGGAGAAGACAAGTCAAATTTGCATCTGAATTTTTTCCTTTATTTTTAGTGAGCTGAAAATGAGACGGCCACAGAAATAAAACTGGCCAAGTGAGTGCCTAATTAATAACCACAAAACTAAATAGAAGGAGCTATGTTACAGCTAGGGGAGGTGCGATGTATTACACACTGTTGCATACTTACATTATCATTAGGCTATGAATTATCTCCCAACTGTCCTTAGGTCAATTAACTACAGTAACACCTAATTGAAAATGAACTATTGTGAGAGCTTTGAATATTTAATATCTGTGAAACAAAACTTGTAGTAGCTAAGGGGAAAGATACTCTCTTTAATGATTGCACACTTTAGAGACTCCCTTGATTCATAAAATTAAAACCAGTTCTTGTTTTTAATAATGTTTCGTGAAAAAATACTAATTAGAATTTCAGGTGAAATTGTACTTAATTCTCGACTGATTTACTGTTGAACTTCTGTGACAAAGTCTTGTAGTTCTTTCAGCAACCTCATTTAGAATCTGTGCAATCTGTTCCTAGGATCTTCATAAAACAGTTACTTTCATATTCGTAGACTGCCCTGAGTCTCCACATGGGCTGATATGGCACTCCCAATGGAGAGAGGATGGTAGTCATTGTATTGCCATAAGTTAAAAAATTGCAGAAATAAAAAAATGTTTCCTAAAAGGAATATGATTGTATTTTCAGGTTCTAATTATCCATCCATTTTTCATCAGTCCACAGAATCTACGAATTGCTGAAATATCTAGGATACATAAGGTTTGACCCACACAATTAACACTCCCAACATACCTTTAGGAATGTTGTTGTTGTGGTCTTCAGTCCTGAGACTGGTTTGATCCAGCTCTCCATGCTACTCTATCCTGTGCAAGCCTCTTCATCTCCCAGTACCTGCTGCAGCCTACATCCTTCTGAATCTGCTTAGTGTATTCACCTCTTGGTCTCCCTCTATGAGTTTTACCCTCCATGCTGCCCTCCAGTACTAAATTGGTGATCCCTTGATGCCTCAGAACATGTCCTACCAACTGATCCCTCTTCTAGTCAAGTTGTGCCACAAACTCCTCTTCTCCCCAGTTCTATTCAATACCTCCTCATTAGTCATGTGATCTACCCATCTAATCTTCAGCATTCTTCTGTAGCACCACATTTCGAAAGCTTCTATTTTCTTCTTGTCCAAACTATTTATTGTCCATGTTTCACTTCCATACATGGCTGCACTCCATACAAATACTTTAAGCAACGACTTCCTGACACTTAAATCAATACTCGATGTTAACAAATTTCTCTTCTTCAGAAACGCTTTCCTTGCCATTGCCAGTCTACATTTTATATCCTCTCTACTTTGACCATCATCAGTTATTTTGCTCCCCAAATAGCAAAAATCCTTTACTACTTTAAGTGTCTCATTTCCTAATCTAATTCCCGCAGCATCACCCGACTTAATTCGACTATATTCCATTATCCTCGTTTTGCTTTTGTTGATGTTCATCTTATATCCTCTTTTCACGACACTATCCATTCCGTTCAACTGCTCTTCCAAGTCCTTTGCTGTCTCTGACAGAATTACAATGTCATCAGCGAACCTCAAAGTTTTTATTTCTTCTCCATGGATTTTAATACCTACTCCGAACTTTTCTTTTGTTTCCTGTATTGCTTGCTCAATATACAGATTGAATAGCATCGGGGAGAGGCTACAACCCTGTCTCACTCCCTTCCCAACCACTGCTTCCCTTTCATGTCCCTCGACTCTTATAACTGCCATCTGGTTTCTGTACAAATTGTAAATAGCTTTTTGCTCCCTGTATTTTACCCCTGCCACCTTCAGAATTTGAAAGAGAGTATTCCAGTCAACATTGTCAAAAGCTTTCTCTAAGTCTACAAATGCTAGAAACGTAGGTTTGCCTTTCCTTAATCTTTCTTCTAAGATAAGTCATAGGGTCAGTATTGCCTCACGTGTTCCAACATTTCTACGGAATCCAAACTGATCTTCTCCGAGGTCGGCTTCCATCAGTTTTTCCATTCGTCTGTAAAGAATTCGTGTTAGTATTTTGCATCTGTGACTTATTAAACTGGTTGTTCGGTAATTTTCACATCTGTCAACACCTGCTGACTTTGGGATTGGAATTATTATATTCTTCTTGAAGTCTGAGGGAATTATGCCTGTCTCATACATCTTGCTCACCAGATGGTAGAGTCTTGTCAGGACTGGCTCTCGCAAGGCTGTCAGTAGTTCTAATGGAATGTTGTCTACTCCCGGGGCCTTGTTTCGACTTAGGTCTTTCATTGCTCTGTCGAACTCTTCACGCATTTCATCTTCATCTACCTCCTCTTCCATTTCCATAATATTGTCCTCAAGAACATCACCCCTGTATAGGCCCTCTATATACTCCTTCCACCTTTCTGCTTTCCCTTCTTTGCTTAGAACTGGATTTCCATCTGAGCTCCTGATATTCATGCAAGTGGTTCTCTTTTCTCCAAAGGTCTCTTTAATTTTCCTGTAGGCAGTATCTATCTTACCCCTCATGAGATAAGTCACTACATCCTTACTTTTGTCCTCTAGCCATCCCTGCTTAGACATTTTGCACTTCCTGTCGATCTCATTTTTGAGACGTTTGTATTCCTTTTTGCCTGCTTCACTTGCTGCATTTTTGTATTTTCTCCTTTCATCAATTAAATTCAGTATCTCTTCTGTTACCCAAGGATTTTTACTAGCCCCCGTCTTTTTACCTACTTGATCTTCTGCTGCCTTCACTATTTCATTCCTCAAAGCTACCCATTCTTCTTCTACTGTATTTCTTTCCCCCATTTCTGTCAATTGTTCCCTTATGCTCTCCGTGAAACTCTGTACAACCTCTGGTTCTTTCAGTTTATCCAGGTCCCATCTCCTTAAATTTCCACCTTTTTGCAGTTTCTTCATAGTTATAATGGAATTTTGTCTACTCCCGGGTCCTTGTTTCGACTTAGGGCTTTCAGTGCTCTGTCGAACTCTTCACGCAGTATCATATCTCCCATTTCATCTGAAGAAACCTTTAGGAATATTTAACAAAATACATTCTTGAAGAAACAGTACACTTCAATGACAACTGCCAATAATGCGTGGACTATGCAATAGAATCTAGTTACGATAACATCCACCAGCTACTACAAGCATTTGAACATAATTTGATTTATTATTATTATTATTATTAAAAGAAAGAAAAATATCTTGAACATAAGTCACATAAATTTAAGTTCCATTTTGGTGAATTATTTGTTTCATGGAGTAAATGTCACAATGCAAAGAGCAGTAAGCTCTCTCAAAGGTGAACTGACAGTCTTCATCTCGTATCTCTGTTGCATAACTCGTGCAATATCATAACAACATTGTTCAGATTTCCCACACGGCAACAAAATAATGTTACACAAGTAGAGCACAATATACAATATATTACAGTTATGATCCAGTACTTACCTCCACGAGGCAAAATATTTAGTACAGCTGATAGACACATAAAAAAATTAAAGGTACACAATACTATCCCAACTTTCGGAACTATTAGGCCTTTCGTTAGGGAGGGAATGTTAAAGAGGAAGGGTATATCACTCAGTGGCCAGGTTGAGAGAGACCAACCTGTAATGAGGCTTAGGGCAGACGGAGATGAAGGGGGGATAGCAGAGAGAGCCTGTAGGACACTGTCATTTGCTCCTACTGTTTTATTTGTTTCTTAATGGCAATGCTAAATATTTTGCCTTGTGAAGGTAAGTACTGGCTAGCAATTCAGTATCATAATTAAATGTTTCTTTGAGTGAATTTTCCTTTTGATGAAATTAGTTCACTGTTATTCTATATAATATATTACAATGCTGTGTCCTAAAAAAAGCTATAATAGTAATTATGTGTCAATGTGTGTATAATATTAGCAGTTAGAGACTACATGGTATTTGTATTGAAATGTCTCATCTAGGCAACTACATACTTACCAATTTTAGGCACTCTCAGCCTCTTCCCCATACAGTTGTACAGTACTAACAAGGGGAACTTCCCATCGCACCCCTCCCCCCCCCCCTGCCCCCTCAGATTTAAGATGGCCCAGTGGACAGCCCATCAAAAATTGAACACATTTCAAGCATGAAAACAGGAAGATGTGCCAAACTATGTGGTAAAAAAAAGCAACACAGAAACAGTGAATGGTCCAAGAAGAAGTAGTGCAATTAGATTTTAGAGATTAGATTTACTTTCATTCCGATTGATCCGTAGTGAGGAGGTCCTCCAGGATGTGGAACATGTCAGAAAAACAACAATACATGACAAATATTTACAATTAAAACAAATAAGCTAATGTACCATTCCACAGGTCCCAAGTGGAATGATCGTCATTTTTTAATGAACACTAAGAGTAATTTTACAAATACTAATGCACTGAATTTAAAATAAAAAAGTTTATTTATTTATAAGGTAATACAACTACTGTAATACTTATTTACAATGAACACATTACTGCACTGAAATGGTGCAGAAGTTAGATTATACTAACACACACACACACACACACACACACACACAAATTTTCAATGAACACATTACTGCACTGAAATTGTGCAGAAGTTATGTTGTACTTATATACAAATCAGTTGGTTTTACTAAGAAATTCATCAATGGAGTAGAAGGAGTTGGCCACCAATAAATCCTTTAGGCTTCTCTTAAACTGAATTTCATTGGTTGTTAAGATTTTTATGGCTGCTGGCAAGTTATTGAAAATGTGTGTTCCTGAATAATGTACACCTTTTTGTACAAGACTAAGTGACTTTAAATCCTTGTGAAGATTATTCTTATTTCTAGTATTGATTCCATGAATTGAGCTGTTGGTTTGAAAAAGTGATATATTTTTAATGACAAATTTCATTAAGGAATAAATATATTGGGAAGCAGTAGTTAGTATCCCTAGTTCCCTAAACAGGTTTCTGCAGGATGTTCTTGAGTTCACACCACATATAACTCTCACTGCACGTTTTTGTGCCCGGAAAACTTTAGCTTGGCTTGATGAATTACCCCAAAAAATAATCCCATATGACATTATGGAATGAAAGTAAGCATAGTATGCCAGCTTTTTCATTTTTATATCCCCTATGTCTGACAAAATTCGCATTGCAAACAGAGATTTGTTAAGACGCTTCAGCAGTTCTGTGGTGTGCTTCTCCCAGTTGAATTTATTATCAAGCTGTAATCCCAAGAATTTAACACTGTCCACTTCTTCTATCTTCTTGTCATTGTATGTTAGACATATACTCTTGGGACACCCCTTACAAGTTCTGAACTGCATGTAGTGTGTTTTTTCAAAGTTTAGTGACAAAGAATTGGCTAGGAACCAGTGATTAATGTCCACAAATATTTTATTGGCTGATCTTTCTAAGACTACATTTGACTTGCTATTTATTGCAATGTTTGTATCATCGGCAAACAAAACAAACTTGGCATCTGGTAATGTTACTGATGAAAGGTCATTGATATACACAAGAAAAAGTAAGGGCCCCAAAATGGAACCTTGTGGGACCCCACATGTAATTAGTTCCCAGTTGGATGAGGCCTGATAGCTTGATACATGTCTCTTTCCTAATAACACCCTTTGTTTCCTGCCAGAGATATAAGATTTGAACCATTTTGCAGCATTTCCTGTTATACTATAATATTCTAGTTTACTTAAAAGGATATTGTGATTTACACAGTCAAATGCCTTTGACAGATCACAAAATATACCAGTTGCCTGCAATTTTTTGTCTAATGAATTAAGCACATTTTCACTGTAAGTGTAGATAGCCTTCTCAATATCAGAACCTTTTAGAAATCCAAACTGTGACTTTGACAGTATGTTATTTGAGATAAGATGGTTATAAAGACGACTGTACATTACTTTTTCGAAAATTTTTGAGAATGCTGGCAACAGTGAAATTGGACGGAAATTTGATGCTATTTCTTTATCTCCCTTCTTAAACAGTGGCTTAACTTCAGCATATTTCAGCCATTCAGGAAATATTCCACTAATAAACGACTGGTTACACAGATAGCTTAATATGTTACTTAGCTCAGAATCACATTCTTTAATTAACTTTGTTGATATTTCATCATACCCACTAGATGTTTTTGATTTTAAAGATTTTATGATGGACATTATTTCTGTTGGGGTAGTGAGGGTCAAATTCATATTAAGGAAGTTACTTGAAATGTCTGGTCTAAGGTAATCCATAGCAGCATCTACCGAACCTGACAACCCCATCTTGTCAGTAACAGTTATAAAATGTTTGTTAAAAAGTTCTGCAACACTATACACATCTGTCACCAATGTATCATTTACTCTTAATGCTATTTGTTCCTCTTCATGCCTGGTTCTACCGGTCTCCTCCTTCACTATATCCCATATTGTCTTTATTTTGTTATCTGATATGACTATCTTTTCCTTGTAATATATTTGCTTTGACATCCGTATTACAGTCTTTAATATTTTGCAGTATTTCTTATAATGTGCTATAGCATCAACATTGGAAATGTTTCGGAGTGACAGATACAGTTTTCTTTTTGTTTTACAAGATACCCCTATTCCTCGAGTAATCCATGGCTTCTTTGTAGACTTTGCTCTAACCTTGGTAAGTTTTGGGGGAAAGCAGTGTTCGAATAAGGTAAGCACTTTATTAGCAAAAATGTTATATTTTTCATTCATGCCATGAACGCTGTAAACATCAGTCCAGTGAATGTCTCTGAGGAGTGTCCTAAAATAATCAATTTTTGGCTTACTGGTTACCCTTTTGAGCTCAGATTTAACAGATTTTATATCCTGTTCAGTATTAACATTTAACAGAAGGAACTGCATGTCATGGTCTGAGAGGCCATTGACTATTGGTTTTGTAATATAATTTTGTTCATTGGACTTTTCTATAAAGATATTATCAATGGCTGTTTGTGAGCAAGTGGCTATCCTAGTGGGGAACTTTACTGTGGGAATTAAGTTGAATGATAGTGTTACTAACTCAAACAAGTTCTTATTGGGAGAGTCTTTAAGGAAATCTACATTGAAATCACCAGCAACCACTATTTCTTTGTTTTTGGTTGTTAAATGGGCCAGTACAGCTTCAAGGTGGTTGACAAACAGATTAAAGTTACCTGCAGGTGCTCGATATACACTTAATATTATGAAGGATTTTTTGTGAAATTCTAATTCTGTTGCACATGCTTCCATATGCTGTTCTAGGCAAAATTTATGAATGTCTATGTTCTTAAATTTATGACAGTTCCTGATGAATGTGGCAACTCCTCCTTTCTCCATTTCTGATCTACAAAAGTGAGATGCTAACCTAAACCCTGTAACCCTTAAAAGTTCTATACCAGTGGTCACATGATGTTCAGAGAGGCAGATTATGTCACCTGGGTTTGAAGACTCTAATTCATCTATGCAGATAGTTAGTTCATTAATTTTATTTCTCAGTCCTCGAATATTTTGATGCAATAAAGATAGCTGACATTTCTCATTGACTGAGTTAAGATTGGGTGGAGTTAAAATATCTGCTGACAGTTGAAAATTCTCAATAAAGAGCAACATCTGGCAGCAGCAATGTCATGGGTAAGTGGTCACGGTGTTGGATTGCCTAGCATGCAAGTCATGTTCAAAACACACTCATTCAATTCCCCCACCTCACAACATTTGTACCTATCCATCCAGTCATTGAAAAGTTTGTTCTCTTTCTGTAGTCTTGGCGGTTGTCATACTATACACTGGTTATAGAATATGAGTCAAGTGGTAAGAATATGTTGCTGCCACAAGTAAATGTAATGAACAGTGAGAGCAGGCGAGATACCACATAGACATCACACAGAAATGAAAACAACAACTAAACGAATATCAATTATGTTACAACCAAGGAATTCACGAGTCAAGACTTCCAAAATGAAATGCAACTTCAGAAACATTGCTTGACATTCATACGGACGCCTATATCAAGCAAGGAGGCATATCTCACTCGCTTACCAGTACAAAGCAGATGCATTGATAGGAGATTCCTATCATATGACACAGATACCGTCACTAATGCTATGTATGACATACCAGATGTGTTTTCCGGTGGAGGATTCCATTCAAAAGCCACTGCCTTTCTGCTAATAGAGGTGTTGTGCAGAATCAACTGTCATTATAGGCCCTTACATCTAGCTGTTGTTAATGGACGTTATGACACAGCGCAGACACAAATCCGAATAGAGTAAACAGCGGAAAAAAAAGAAAGAAGGAAAGATTGGCACAAGGAAGATATGAACATGGCATGACCATTTGGCCATCCGACACCCTAACCATTTAACAACAAAGCCATTTGTCTTCCTGGCTGCTTTGTATTGCAGTTCTTGTTCTTGGATGTTCACTGTTTCTGTTTTGCTTTTTCTCACAGTCCAGTACATGTTCTTCCTGTTTCCATGCTTGATCTGTGTTCAGTTTTTGATGGGCTGTCCACTGGGCCCTCTTACCACTAAATTTGAGGGTGGTGCATTGGGGAGTTTCTCCTGTAAGCAGCTACCTTGTATAGCATTTTATATACCTAACCTGACTGATTAGCACTCAATTTGGCATCGCCTACAAATCTCATCACCAAAGAGTCTGTCAATTGGTAATATCTTTAGTTACAAGTGTGGTTTCTTGCACACTAGTGCCTCTCTTGTGGATGCTAGTGCATTGTCATCTGATGACCTAATATCCAAATACTGGTTCATAATAGACAGATATTAATGTTATAAAATGCAGTTTGTTTGCTTTTCACCCTTGAATATGAAACTGTTATGCCAGGAAGTGTTGTATTAGTCCATTTATTAAGACATTATATTGTGTGGTAATGAAGGCTGGGTAACTGCAGTGGTACTGCAGTACCTGTGTTTGATTTAATCTGAAGTTTCCATAGACAAACAAAATATCAATGGAGTGCTTCAGTATATCTTAGTAGCGGCTCAGTCATAGACAAGAAAACTAGATTAATCATTGAGTACTAATCAAATAAAACCCCATTCACGTGAGGTGTTCCACAAGGTCTGTACTGGAACAGCTCTTTTTCTTATCTATATTTAACCCCTTAACTGATTCACTTCAGGACACAGTTGCATTCACCCGTGATGTATTCTGTGGGCATGAATGGGATGGAGGAGATGGGTGTAGCATAATTGAATTTGTATTTGACATTGCAAACATGCAGTTTATTCGAAAGGTGTTTCAGAACACGATAATGACAGAAACGTTTATCAGAAAGTTAAAAATTTCTCTGTGTATAGCAGATTGTGGCAGGCAGGCATCACATAGTCCATCACACTCTGGATTTGTAATATGATTTTCCTCTGATATTTTTTGATGCATAAACTGTGCACCTTCTTGTTGCGTTATCTTTCTTCTTTGTAGCTGGCACATATGCCGGAAAATGTCTTTCAATAAGTTGTAGAGGATCATCATTTGACTATTGGTCCCACTTTTCCTGCACTTCCAGTAAATGAACACTTTGCTGGTACCGCATTAATATCATTAAACACATCCATTTCAAATGTCGTACATCCTAACAATCAGCAATGTAGACAATTCAACTTCATCATCAAACTCACTGCCCTCTGAGTAACTAATCTCACCGCTACTGCATTATCTGTAGTTTTGCAGGATGTTTCAGTAAATTCCTTATTACTGCATGCTTCTGACCATAAAAGAATACATTCAGAAGCACCATAAGCACATCGCTTCAATTACCCAGCCATGTTTACATGCACACAGAGACACTATATTTTAAATAGTCATTTTATAAACCTACTCCTTGAAGAAGATGGAGAGAATACTGAGCTGTCACTTGATGAGCTATGATGTCAAAAGCAAACAAAATGCAAGGCTGTGTTGGTCCCACATAAGCCAGCTGAGTATTTTATATAAGTAAAAAAAATAGCTCTACATTTTTACTGTGAGTATAATAGAAATACCTCAAACCAATTGTCACCTTAAAAAATAGCCCTACATTTTTACTGTGAGTATAATAGAAATGCCTCAAACCAACTGTCACCTTTAATAATCAACCTGTTGCAGACAATAATGAGGCTAAATCATTAGGCTTGTAGATCCAGAGTAATATGAAATGGGAGGTACATGTGGCACAAGTTAAGTCAAAACTGAATAAAGATTCTAATGTCATAAGAAAACTAAAATTAAATAAATGGGCAAGCAATTGTGTGGCATCGATGCATATTTTGTTGGCATACAAAATATGGAATCGTATTTTGGGGTACTGCCATGCTACACAGAGTACATTAATAGCGAAAACATTAAATATATGTGCAGGACTTATCTAAAAATACCCCCATTGACCTGTATGTATATCTGGGAAGCATTGCTGCCTGTCAAGAAACTTGAAATTAGTAAGAGTAGTGTGGAAAAAATTAAGATATTCACCATCACTGCATAAAACTGCAAGATAATCTTCATGTTATGCATACAAATACTAATAGATGTAAAAATAGCAACCCATCACATGGGGATAAAAGTGCACAACAAACTTTCCTAATAAACATAGATGCAAAAACATTTTGAGAGACAAATAAGACATATCTATAGTAGCACTCCATCTTTTCACTAAGAGAATATTTTGATAGCCCTTTAATGGTAATATGTGTTTCTTCTATTCACAGTATAAAAATGTGATGCTGTGGTATGTTATACAGGGTTATTCTAAATGATGGACCCATTTTCAAAACTTTGTATTTATTCAAGGACCAATCCAAAATGAACAAGCTTTATACCAATGAAAAGAGGAAATTTCAAAGTTTTTTTCATAATGTTTGATATCAATTTAATAAATGTAATAATTTGTAATTAATTCGTTTTTTAATAATTATTTAATGACTAGAAATGTTATAGATGTTCGATGTGGCCACCGTTGGTTGCATGGCAAACATCGACGCGGTAGCCAGACTCGTCCCACACACGTGGAAGGGTATGTGCTGTTACTGAGTGCACGGTAGCAGTGACACGGTTCCACAGATCATTCAGAGTGGTTGGTAGAGGCAGGACATAAACAGCTTCCTTCACATATCCCCATAAGAAATAGTCACAGGATATGAGATCAGGACATCTCGGTGGCCAGAATGCAGAGCCAGGCCCTCAAGTCCCCTGCGACTGATCCAGCTCTGACGAAGGGAGTCATTCAAAAAGCCTCATTCATCACGGAGCCAATGGGGGGAGCTCCAGCCTGTTGGAAAATGAAGTCCTGGGGATCTTCCATAAATTGAGGGAACAGCCATTGTTCCAACATGTCCAGGTACGCAATTCCCATTACAGTTCTTTCTGCAAAGAAAAATGGTCCATAAACCTTTGTATGGGATACGGCACAGAACACATTGATCTTCAGTGAGTCTCTTTCATGTTGCAATGCTGAAAGTGGATTTTCCAAACCCCATATGCAAACATTGTGCCTGTTGACTTTTCCACTAAGGTGGTACGTCCATCGCTAAAAATTAAACACTGTAGAAATGTGTCATCCTCCATCTTTGGTAGCACATAACCACAAAATGCGAGACCGCATACAGTTAGTTGGGGTACTCCAAGTTCTTGACTGGCTCTATCAGTAGACTTAATGGGACTGCGCACAAAACTTTCTTGAATCTGTCTGACATCTTCCTCTGACACATACAGTCGGCCTGTGCTTGTTTCTTTGCACGCACTCCCAGTTTGTTTAAATTGCTTAAACCAATGACTAATGCTTTTGCGAGTTGGTGGTTGAATACCGAATTTAGTACAGAATGCTTGCTGCACTGCAATTTGCGACTCACTTTCTGCGAACTCAGGATCGCAGAAAACCTTGTGCTCCACAGACATCATCTCACTCACAACTGACAGTGAAACGGAATGACAGCCCTATTGCCACTCGAACTCTACTGGCTGACTCTGAAACCATCGCTGCCTGCCCGCTGCCATCCACCAAAAAATTGAAACTTCCTCTTTTCATTGGTATAAAGCTTGTTCATTTTCGATTTGTACTTGAATATATACAAATTTTTGAAAATGGGTCTCCATCATTTAGAATAACCCTGTATCATTGTATAGTTGAATTTCTTTAAATCTGTTTAGCTGTGAAACAGAAGGACATTATAATCTTATGTTTAAAACAACCAACATCATAAAGTATGCAGTTCTGTACATGATCCAATGAGCAGAAAATAAATGAAATAAATGTTATGGTCGCTTGACGTGTATTTTGACTATTTCAGAGTTGAATATTTTAGACAAGTGATAAAACATTGGTAACTGCAAGACACAATTACAGGTAAGATTGAGGATGCATTTGTAGAATTTGTCACTGTACATGTAATGGAAACTCCAGGCTGGAATATCAACAAAGTAGGAAAAGATAGGTTGTTACTTACCATAAAGATGACACGTTAAGTTGCAAACAGTTACAAAGCCTTCTTCTGAAAAAGAAAGAGAAAGAGAAACATGTACCATTCATCCACACAAGCATGCACACCTCACACACACGACAGCCAGCTCCAGCAGCTCGGACCAGAAAGCAGTTATCATGTGGAATGGAAGAAGTAATCTGGAGAGGGTAGGAAGGGAAAGGGATAGCAGTGTATGGATGGGGGAGAGAGGAGCACTGTCTGACGAAGTGTGCAGGGATTAGAATGCCAACAGGCAGTGTCTGGAGATCGTAGGGCAGGGGGTGTGGTAAATGGAGCAAAAAAGGAAAGGAGTGGGGAAAGATTGGTGGATGCATTGTCAGAGGGTGACAAACAAAGATGGTGGGAGACAAGATTGGGGAGAAGGTGATAGGACAGAGGGCGTGGAAACTGTTAGGTGGGGGAGTGTGCAGACATTATGTTACCACAGATTGAGGCCGGGATAATTATAGTAGCGGAGAATATGTTGTAAAAATAAAACCCACCTGCGCGGTTCAAAAAAGCTAGAGGTGGAGGGGAGGATCCAGATGGCTCAGGTGGTGAAGCAGTCATTGAAATTAAGCCTGTTATGTTAAAGCTGCGTGTTGTGCCACAGGGTGGTGTACTTAGCTCTTGTCCAGAGTTTGGTGGTGGCCATTTGACCTGGTGGACAGCAGGTTGGTAGTCATACCAATATAAAAAGCTGTGCAATGTTTACACAGTGCAGGTAAATGACATCGCGGCTTTCAGTGGTGGCCCAGCCCCTTAAGGGGGTAGGATAAACCTGTGACTGGATTGGAATAGGAAGTGCTGAGTGGGTCAGTTGGGCATGTTTTGCACCTGGGCCTTCCACAGGATATAATCCTTGTGGCAAGGGGTTGAGGTTGGGAGTAGCATAAGGATGGACTAGGATGTCGTGGAGGTTAGGTGGGTGATGGAACGCCACTTTAGGAGGGGTAGAAAGGATCTCAGGTAGGATGTCCCTCATTGGCATTGTGGTCCAAGCTGCTGGAGTTCGCTAACAAGTGTGCGATGTGTGCTTGCTTGTGTGAATGAATGAATGGTGTGTGTTTCCTCTTTCTTTTTTGACAAAGACTGTAGCCAAAAGCTTATGTATAAGTGTCTTAATTGTGCCTGTTGGCAAATTAACATGTCATCTTTACAATAAGTAGCAGTCTGCCTTTTCCTATATTGTCAATGTACACACAGACTTTTAAAACCTGTTATCCTATGGTCTTGAAACAGAGTAAGACAGACAACAGCAAATATGACTCCAGGTCTGTGTGAAAGTGGTCATCAGTCATGCAGAAGCTTAGTATCACACTTCTACATCCATACTCCACAAGCCACTTTATGGTATGTGGTAGAAGATACTTTGTGTACCAGCGTCACTTCTCTTATTTTCAGTTACAGTCATGAATGGTCCTCAGGAAGAAAATTGCTGGAAATCATCTTTGTACACTTCTGGAAAATGTCAAAGAACACCATGAATTCGTCGACCCAGCAGAGGGAAATTTTATTGACACACTCTTGGGGACGTATACAACACATGATCACAAAGACAGAGCCATACCCAAGTGAGTAAAGTCAACAGTGTGTGCTCAATGTCGGCGCTAGTACTGTGTATACATTCCTTTTGCAGCAATGCAGGCTGCAGTTCTCCCATGAAGACAATCATAGAGGTGCCGAATGTAGTCTTGAGGAATGGCCTGCCATGCACTGCCCATCTGGTGCCTCAGCTAGGCCGTATTCCATGCCGGTTGTGCAGACCGCACAAGACGATGTTTCATCCAGTCTCAAATATGCTCAATGGGGGACAGGTCTGAGGATCGTGCTGGCCAGGTTAGCTGGTGTACACCTCGAAGAGCACATTGGGTGGCACAGGAGACTTGTGGACGTGCATTGTCCTGTTAGAAAAGCATGTCGCATTGTTGGTGCATGAACGGTAGCAAGACCAGTTGAATAATGGTTTCAATGTATCTTTCACTGTTCAATGTTTCCACTAATGTCACCAGTGGAGACCGACCAGTGTAGGATATTGCTCCCCACACCATGATTCTGGGTTTTGGTCCTGTGTGCCTCTGTCGTACAGATTTTTGCGCTCCCCTGCACGATGCCACACATGCGTTCGATCGTGATTGTCACCTAGGCAGAAGTGACTCTAATCACTGAAGATGGCATGTCTCCATTTGTCCTTCCATAAATGCCTACTGTGACACCACTGGAGGCGGACTGAGCGATGTTGGGGCGTGAGCAGATGCCCTAACGTATGCGGGATCATAGCCATGCTTCACAGAGACAGTTGCGAATGGTTCTTGGCGATACCCCCGGAGCAACAGTGTCCCTAATTTGTTGTGAAGTGATGGTGCGGTCCTGGATGGCACTTTGTAAGATGCGATGGTCTTGGCGTGCATCTGTGTGTCGCCGCTGCCCGGACCCAGGTTGATGGGCATGTGCACCTTCTGCTGACCACTGGCAACAACATCTATGCACTGTGGAGGCCTCTCGCCCCATGTGTTGCACAGTTGTGCCATATGTACATCCAGCCTCCCACAGGCCCACTATACGCCCTCACTCAAACTCTGTCAGTTGCTCAAATGGATCATGTACATGCTGTCACGGCATGCTGACAATGTTGAAGACACACAAGGAGCTCCGTATACCACGGCAAACTGGCTGCCACTGACTCTGGTGGTGAACAACCGCTGAGCAGCTTGCAATATTCCACAGCAGATAACGAAGTCCCTGGCGTGTCCGCAGTGTGGCGTGTTTGATCATCGCATGCACTGCCCTCTCATAATGTCCCATGCAAATATAGCAGCTCTTATTCACTTGAGTCATTGTGTTGTTTTTTCATTTTCCAGGAGTGTATGCTCAGATTTTACATTCATGGTCTCCTCATGAGATACGTGTAATGGGAAGCAATATATTGGTTGATGTTTCTGGGAATGTACACTGTTAGTAAACCACATGATGATGCATAATATCTTTCTTATAGTGTCTGCACTGGATTTGGACGAGCAAAATATGCTGGCTCTCTTACTCAATGAACCTATGATGAAAGGAACTTCTCTTCTTTGCATCTTCTCTGTTTCCTTTGTCAACACCATCTGGTAAGAGTTCCAGACTGATGAGCAATATTCAAGTACTATCCAAATGAGGGTTTTAGAAGCCTTTTTCATCATGGGTAGATTACATTTCTGGAGGATTGTTTCAGTGAAACTCAGTCTGGTTTCTGCTTTCCCTATGATTATTTTTGAGGTCATTCCACTTTAAATTGCCCAGCGTAATCCTAGATAGTTAATGCGTCTGACAGCTTCTACTGATTGTTCGGCAACCTTGAATCGTATAAAAATGGGTCTTTCTGCCTGTCTTTCCTCCTATGTATGAGCCAGACATTACATTTGTTTGTGCTGAAGGTGAACTACCAATCCCTGCATGAAGTGTTGATCCTCTACAGGTATTCCTGTATTTCACTATAATTTTCTAACTCTGTGATTTGTCTATATACAACAGCTACATCCACAAATAGTCTTATTGAGCTACCAACATTATCTGCTAGGTCACTTATATGTATATTGTGAAAGCACTGGTCCTATAACACTCCCCTGTGTTATTTTTACATTTGAAGATTTGTTTCCATTAAAAATATCATGCTGCATTATATTTGCTAGGAACTCTTCAGTTTAATCACAGAGCTGATCAGATATTCTGTATGCTCATATTTCATTCATTAGGCAACGGTGTGGAACTACATTAAATGCCTTCTGGGAGCCAAAAAACACATGATAAACCAGAACATCAGTATCTACTGTCCACTGGGTCCTGTGAATGGACAGAGAAAGCCCGATCTCACATGTTCACTATTTGTGGAATCCTTGTTGATTCCTCCAGAAATGTTATAATACGCCAGCATAAAATGTGTTCTAAAATTTGACAACAGACTGATGTCAGCTATATATTCCTGTAGTCTATTTGACAGTCCATTGTGAAAACAGAAATGACCCACGCATTTTTCCAGTCACTAGGAATACCTCGTTCCTCCAGTGACATGTAATAGATTGCTCAAGATCTTCCCCAGCTTTGAGAAATGGTATTTAGTACTTCAGCCTTCCCTCTATCATCCTCCATTTTGGTGCAGTTATGGTCATCAGTTATCTGTACAAATATCTTTGATCCCTTTACTGAGTTAACACAAAACCAGTACTTCTTTGAAGTTTCTGTCATACTGGTGCATAAAATTCTAGTTTTGAATTAATTGAATGCTCACGACAGGGCTCTCTGTACACAAATTTTGAATTCATTCAGTTTTTGTTTGTCTATGAGGCTTTGGCTTTCTTTAAATCTAAGATGGAACTCTCTCTGCTTTTGGAGCAACTTTCTAGGGACAGCTGTTGAACCATAATGGAGGCTATGATAATTATGATAAATACAAAACCAGGAACCAGATTCTACAAATTACAAGTTAAAAAGAAAATTCGGGTTAGAAATTGTGTTAGGTGAGTGGTGATAACATTTAAAACTCCCATAATAAATGTAAAACCGTAAAGAGGTCATAAAGATTGAACTTGGTGGAAATAAATGCTATAAAAAAGTTTCTCACAGTGTTAGGATGCATGCGTCCATGTCTGTCAAACTCTTCTGATGCAGTGAATATTGATGGACTCCAGACAAACTCTCCTTAGTTATTCATTCCTTAATTATTAGTAGCTCTATTGAAGGAGAAATTCAACCAATTGTGGATAAAACACTATTTTATCTTCATACAGTGACTCACTCTCATTGCGTTTTACGGACAAGCTCTTAAAATGGACATAGAAAGAACCTCTAATACTGTCAACATTCTTGTCCATCGGTTGTTCAAATC
The DNA here is from genome assembly GCF_023898315.1 of Schistocerca nitens. NCBI lineage: Eukaryota > Metazoa > Arthropoda > Insecta > Orthoptera > Acrididae > Schistocerca > Schistocerca nitens. Next base: position 498,092,563 of record NC_064619.1, on the reverse strand, counting down.
ATCGGTATTCCTTGGAGCAGTTTACTAAGGATGAAGTTACACCCATCAAAATGTTGCCACACTTTGACAAAATTACACTCTGGAAAGCTGATAACTTGTAGTGGGCTGGGGTTTTGTGATACTAGATATTGAGCATCAGTGGCAGAGGGGAGCAAAGGTCTTTTTTTGTCAGGGTTGGCGAGAGGGAAAGCAACACTTTGTGGGCAGTGGAATGGGTTCTTTACTTGGCTCAGTAGGTGAGATGTGATTGAAACATTGGTAGTTTCACTATCAGTCATTTATTGGCACATAGGAGCCTTTAAACGAAGAGAGTAATATAGTGTTTTAACTTGCTCAGTTCTTCACGGCAGTGGTGAGGTGTGGAGTCGTAGCAAGCAGATTCCAGTGACTGCTGATATGGCGATGGCTCATGTTGCAGCAGGCGGCATATTCTTCCATTCAGTACCATTCCCATGACCTTCTGTGGTGGCAGCACAGTCTTCTCCTTGTTAATTTGCTTGTTGCGTTGTTAACAAGTGGCTACTGCATGGCGTGGATTGCTCCGTCCTGGAATCGAACCAGCTTCCCCCAGGTTCGGCATCTTCTGGCGGAATTCGTCAACCTCTAGGTTCACAGGTGACTCATTTGGTGAAGCTGCAGTCCCATTGTCCTCACCAGCCACCTGGGTAAGTACCATGTGAACTCCTTTCTGGTAATATCTGGGATAGCATCTTCTGCGTTGACCTATTGGTATGGTACTGACATCATCTTCTGTCAAGCAGTGTAGTGACCAAGTCATTGCAGTGAAGAGTGACGTCCGCTGACTAACCATCAGTTTGTCTGTCCAGGTGATGTTTCTACATTTCTTCTTTCTCCCCTCAAAGGACCCCCTCATGCCCATTTGTTTTTGCCAATGTCACAAAGTTTCTAGGGTGACAACTGACTCTTTGGTTGTTGATCTATGCTTCTCACGTTGGGCAAAATGTGACCAACGTCGACACACGTACCAGCTTTCCTTGTTTTACATCTACGCTGGCGTGGCCAGACATTGCCCTGTCATCCTCCTCGGCGTCACCAGATACGTCACGCACAGGAGTTCAGTATGATGACAGTTCCTGGAATGCTGAATGCTGATGTGTGAACTGTACTGGTCGTTGTTCTCCTGGTAAGCATTGCCCATTCTGCTTGGTCACTGATCTGCCAAATTGCTGACTGCTGCTGTGCAAATTTCGTTGGTCATCGGCCTCCTTGTTCAACTACTGCTGCTTCCGAATATTGTGGCTTAGCATTCAAAGACTCTAAAATGTTCACTTAACCTATAATAAGTTTTTACATATCTTTCTGCTGGATCTCTGCTTTGAACAACCATAAATAACACATAATTATTATGCACAACAATAAATAACAAGTAATTATTATATACAGTTATTATATAACTTCTAAATTCTATATTAATTATTGTCCTGATTCCGTAACACATATCATACAAAAAGTAGTAGTCCTAATCCACCATCTGTAAACAACATTCCTATTGCATCTCATTACAGATTTAAATCTGGCTTAGCAATGACGAAAGCAGTTGAAATTATTATTTTTCTCACATTTTCTTCATCTAAATCCAACTTTCTGTAAATACCTTCCTCTTGGACCACAGTAAATCATGTGGCTCTGCCAACCAAGAAATTCAATTAAAAAAAAAAACTCTGTTGTTGTAGTTTCAAAGGCAAAGAATTGTTTCTAATTAAATCTTTCCAGAGTGACAGAAAGCAAATATTATTTTTAAAAATAACAAATCACACAAGGTATGCCACATGTCTCCTTGCTTTGGCCTTTGTTGTTGTTGTTGTTTTTTTTTTTTTTTTTTTTTTTTTTTTAACAACAAACCTTATAATATGGGCATCCGCAGCTGAAGGTATGCATTCTTGAAAAATAAACTGCAAACAGCTGTTGTATGATCCTGTAACAGTACTACCGGTTTCACAATGTTAGAGTTGCATCTTCAGGTACATCTAAATGAAGAAGACTAGCACATGAGGGAATTAAGAATTATAAAACTATTTAAAAAAATAGAATGGCAAGAATCTAGGGGAAGGATATAACATTATATACAAAGGATATAACTGACAGAAGCAAATTTAAATTAGAAGTCAGCTTACTCGTTTTCAAATTATTTACTGGCAAAAATTAAGCACACACAGTGTTCCATCATTCCTAGTCAGTTTGTAATAATTCATCAAAATATTGATGAAAGTCAGAAGTCAAGAGATGCAGAATGAAGAATATTGCCATAGAAGGAAGTCAACTCTGAAAAGGACTTTAAAATTGTAAAACCATAAATGGGGGCTTACAGGTGAAAGTGAAATGAAATAATAATTGAGATAATAGACAGGATTTAGTGAAAAATACCAGTAATGGGCCATAGAATAAAATCAGAATGAATAAAGGAACAATAAAAAGCTGCAAAAAAAACTTGTTATTTTAAAGTCTTACCGGAATGGGTCTGTTAACTGTCAGTGAGAACCATCATGGCCAGATGTTGGCAAAATACCAAGCATATACATGGATAAAAGGCAGATGCGGCTCAGCTGGAAGGGACAGAAGGCATGTGAAATTGAGGCATTACCTGGAAAAGCAACTTAATGATCATTAGGTTGTTTTTCCATTTCCTGCAGTAACTGCATCTTTACGAAGCAGTCTTTGTGCTCACAAATTATTACTCTCCGACATACACAGCACCCTCTAGGAACATTTGACAGCCATGCTGCTCCAAGTCCTCATCCCACTGACTGCCATAGCCAGTAGACAACTTCCTTGCGACCCATACCAGTGTTGCGTGTGTGCTGTGCTGAGATGTATTGGTCAGTGATGGGATATCCGTACTATGGAATTTATATTTGCCAACATCACATTGGAAGAAAAATAGTGATTGTCAACAAAATATGGGAAGTGATTGTGATAGTATATCCAGTATGGCGTGTGATTAAGAGAACCATAAACCACGAGAAACATAAAATTCAGAAAGGGACGTGAAAGAAAGAGGTCACTAAGAAGAGAAATTCAGGACAGTGTTATGTTTTGCCAAAAACTGGTATGAAAGTCTGCTCTAAGATATTTCTAGTCTGTAAGAAATGTTGCACAAAGGAATGCTATCTAAAAATATGCCCAGTGGATCAAGAAGAGATCCATGAACAAGTTTTTACTTTAGGTGACAGAAGAAAACATCACCTAGAACATCTAACACAATTAGGTCTGGTTAGAATCAAAGCTCCACTTATATTTACCATCTAAAATGCAACAATTATAAGACAATAGTCTGTAAATTCAAATTCCAAACTATCTTGCAAGTTACCGAGAGCAGTTTGAAAACAGTTTGTAAAGGTGTCAAATGCTACTACTCTTACAGTAGAGAGAAACAGAACAACAGACCGCATAAAATTGCAACAGAAATTTGGGACTTAGTCCACTCTCACTGGGACCAGTTTCATTTCACACTATTGTCAATGCAAGTCCAAAAGGAAATATTTTGACAACACTGACTAGTGTTGCAAAATTATTCACATCAGTTAGAGATCATTTTCTCCATGAAACAAATACAGTACTCCAGATGAAGTATAACATTTATTATAAGTTCTGTAGGGAGAATAGTCTGTGTTGGTTTCAAAAACCTGAATTGATACCTGTGATTTCTGCCGGGTGTGTGAAGTTATATTGAGTGTCAATGCAAATGACCCTCATAAAGACATGTATGAAGAACACAAACTAAACGTTGTGGAATGCAATAAACTCAAGGACAAGTATTCGGAGACGGCCAAACTTGACAACGCAGATACCTTAGTGCTCGAGTTTGACTATGTACAGAACCTGCCTCTGCCTAAACTGAGCATAACTGCACAGTTCTATAAGAGATCATCCATACTTCACTTTCTTTCAAGGCTACTATACAGACAAATACCTCCAGAAAAGACTATTAATACTTAGATTGATATTAGATGTAAACAAATTCCCCTTTTTCAGTAAGACCTTCCGTGATCTAGCCAGTCTGCATTTTATATCCTCTCTACTTCAGCCATCAACAGTTATTTTGCTACCCATACATCAAAACTTATGTCGCACTTTTACATCTCATTTTCTAATCTGGTTCTTGCAGCATAAACTGATTTAATTCAACTACGTTCCATTACCCTTTTCTTAGTTTTGTTGATGTTAATCTTATAGTCTCTTTTCCAGCCACTAACCATTCCATTCAGCTGTTCTTCCAAATCTCTTGCCATCTCTGACAGAATTACATGTCATGGGCAAACCTTACAGTTTCTGTGTCTGCTTTCTTAATGTATATATTAATTAACATTGGGGTCAGCTATAACCCTGTCTCAAATCCTTTTCAATCACTACTACACTTTCATGAACTGCTACTCTAATAAATGCAGTCTGGATAACATTTCACTCCATGTATTTCACCTTTGCTACCCTTAGAATTTTGAAAATTGTATTTCAGTCAACACTTTCAAAAGCTTTCTCTAAATCTACTTATGTGGTTTGCCTTTCTTCAGCATATCTTTTAGGATGAGTCATTGGGTCAGTATTGCCCCACATGTTCCTACATTTCTCCGGAGCTCAAACTGGTCTTTCCCGAGCTCAGCTGCTGCTAGTTTCCTCCTTCTCCTGTAAACAATTAGTGTCCTGTAAATAATCAGGGCATATTAATCTGGTGATTTAGTAGTATTCATTCCTATCGACAACTCTCTTCTTTGGAACTGGCATTTTTACATTCTTCCTGAAGTCTGAGGGTATTTTGCATGTCTAATGTATTTTGCATACTAGGTACAATAGTTTTGTTATTGCTGCCTGTCCCAAAGATCTCAATAATTCTGAGGGAATGTTATCTATTCCAGGGGCCTTGCATCAGATTTCAGTGCTCCTACAAATTCTTCTCTCAAAATGTAATGTAACTGGATATATACAAAATCTAATCACCAAGGACTAAACATATATAAATGTGCAAACTTTCAGAGCCAGTAGCTCTTTCTTCTAGCAGAAGGGTTGAAGGGAAAGGAAGAGGGGTGGAAGAAAAGGACTAGAGAGGTTCAGGAAATGGGGGAAGTTTGGAAAAGTCGCCCAGAACCCTGGATCAGGCAAGAGTTACTAGATACGATGAGAATGAACAGTCTTTCCTTCTCATCTGGTGTGGTAAGTCTCCCCTGACCCAGGGGGTTCTGGGTGACTTTTCTGAACTCTCCCCATTTTCTAAACATCGCCAGTCCTTTTCCTTCAGTTCTCTTCATTCCCCTTCAACCTTTCTGCCAAAAGAAGGAAACATTGGTTCCGAAAGCTTGCACATTTACTTAACCTTTATATATGTTTTCTCCTGCTGCCACATGGTGCGTAGATTTTTTTATTTATTCAATTATATTGCAATTATATTTTATAAGATTGATCATTTTCATTTGTAAGTTCTTCTCTTAGTGCCATAGCTCCCATTTCATCTTCATGTACTTCCTCTTCTCTTTCTGTAACGTCACCCTCAAGTTTATATATACAGGAAGTAGGAGAAGATGAAATGGGAGATTTGGTACTGAGAGAAGAACTTATCAATGAAAATGATCACTCTTAGAAAATATACAGTTGCTTTTTCTTTTTAATTTTCCTATAGGCAGCATCTATCTTTTCTGTTAGGCTGTAGATACTGTAGCAATGATACACAATAGGCAGTTTCATTGAGAGACATGGCCATGGAAGAAGGAAATAAAAAAAATGTTCTGACAAGGTGTGAATACAGCAATATAAATCACATAGGAAAGAAATAAATAGTAAACAGAGATAAGCCAAGCCAAGGTAGCTGCAGGAAAAAATTGAAGAATTGGAAAAAGAAATAGTCATTGTATAAATTGATTCAGTGTATAGCAAAGTCCAAATAGCAGCAAATTAAAATCAAACACATTGACATGAAGAGTGCAAAAAGAATTACATTGTTACAGTCAAAGGAGAAGGCAGATAAAGTGGAAAGAGTATGTTGAAGAACTCTGTGAGAGAGAGGAAGCGTCTGATGATGTAATACAAGAAGAAATGGGAGTCAATATGGAAGACATAGAGGAACTAGTAACAGAGCTCTGGAAGACTTGCAAGCAATCAGGGCAGAATTTCTAAAATCATTAGGGAAGTGCCAACATAGCAACTATTCAGTTTGGTTTGTAGAATCTATGAGTCTGGACAAATACTATCAGATAAAAAAAAAAATCATCCACACAATCCAGGAGATAAGCAAGATAAATGCAAGAACTATCATAGAATCAGCTTAATATCTCACACATCAACGTTGCTGACTAACATAATATACAGAAGAATGGAAAAGAAAATTGAAGATGTCTTCATGATAATTTTGGCTTTAGGAGACATAAATGCGCTGGAGAGACAGTTCTGGTATTTGACTTCACATCGGAGGCAACGCTGAAGAAAAGTCAAGATGTGTTGACCTAGAAAAAACGTTCAGCAATGTAATTGTGTAGATGTTCAAAATTAGGTACAAACTACAGTGGAATAGCGATAATAGACACTATGTGCAAGAATCAAGAAGGAAAAACAAGACAGCTACATCTACATCTACATCCATACTCTGCAAACCACCTGACGGTGTGTGGCGGAGGGTACCTTGAGTACCTCTATCGGTTCTCCCTTCTATTCCAGTTTTGTATTGTTTGTGGAAAGAAAGATTGTCTGTATGCCTCTGTGTGGGCTCTAATCTCTCTGATTTTATCCTCATGCTTTCTTCGCGAGATATACATGGGAGGGAGCAGTATACTGCTTGACTCCTTGGTGATGGTATGTTCTCGAAACTTCAACAAAAGCCCGTACTGAGCTACTGAGCGTCTCTCTTGCAGAGTCTTCCACTGGAATTTATCTGTCATCTCCATAATGCTTTCGCGATTACTAAATGATCCTGTAACGATGTGCGCTGCTCTCCGTTGGATCTTCTCTATCTCTTCTATCAGCCCTATCTGGTACGAATCCCACACCGGTGAGCAGTATTCAAGTAGTGGGTGAACAAGTGTACTGTAACCTACTTCCTTTGTTTTCGGACTGCATTTCCTTAGGATTTTTCAAATGAATCTCAGTTTGGCATCTGCTTTCCCGACAATTAATTTTATATGGTCATTCCATTTTAAATCACTCCTAATGCCTACTCCCAGATAATTTATGGAATTAACTGCTTCCAGTTGCTGACTTGCTATATTGTAGCTAAATGATAAGGGATCTTTCTTTCTATGTATTTGCAGCACATTACACTTGTCTACATTGACATTCAATTGCCATTCCCTGCACCATGTGTCAGTTTGTTGCAGATTCTCCTGCATTCCAGCACAATTTTCCATTGTTACAACCTCTCGATACACTACAGCATAATCCGCAAATAGCCTCAGTGAACTTCCATGTTATCCACAAGGTCATTTATATATATATATTGTGAATAGCAACAGTCCTACGTCACTCCCCTGCAACACACCTGAAATCACTCTTACTTCGGAAGACTTCTCTCCATTGAGAATGACATGCTGCTTTCTGTTATCTAGGAACTCTTCGATCCAATCATACAATTGGTCTGATAGTCCATATGCTCTTACTTTGTTCATTAAACGACTGTGGGAAACTGTATCAAACGCCTTGCAGAAGTCAAGAAACACGGCATTTACCTGGGAACCCATGTCTATGACCCTCTGAGTCTCATGGACGACTAGCACAAGCTGGGTTTCACACGATCGTCTTTTTCGAAACCCATGCTGATTCCTACATAGTAGATTTCTAGTCTCCAGAAAAAGTCATTATACTCGAACATAATATGTGTTCTAAAATTCTACAACTGATTGACATTAGAGATATAGGTCTATAGTCCTGCACATCTGTTTGACGTCCCTTCTTGAAAATGGGGATGACCTGTGCCCTTTTCCAATCTTTTGGAATGCTACGCTTTTCTAGAGACCTACGGTACACCACTGCAAGAAGGGGGGCAAGTTCCCTCGCGTACTCTGTTTAAAATCGAACTGGTATCCCATCAGGTCCAGCGGCCTTTCCTCTTTTGAGTGATTTTAATTGTTTTTCTATCTTCATCTATTTCGATATTTACCATTTTGTCATTGTGCAACAATCTGGAGAAGGAACTACAATGCAGTCTTCCTCTGTGAAACAGCTTTAGAAAAAGACGTTTAGTATTTCGGCCTTTAGTCTGTCATTCTCTGTTTCAGTACCATTTTGGTCACAGAGTGTCTGGACATTTTGTTTTGATCCACCTACCGCTTTGACACAAGACCAAAATTTCTTAGGATTTTCTGCCAAGTCAGTACATAGAACTTTACTTTCGAATTCGTTGAATGCATCTTGCATAGCCCTCCTCACACTACATTTTGCTTCGTGTAAATTTTGTTTGTCTGCAGGGCTTTGGCTATGTTTATGTTTGCTGTGAAGTTCCCTTTGCTTCCATAACAGTTTTCTAACTCGGTTGTTGTACCATGGTGGCTCTTTTCCATCTCTTACTATCTTTGCTTGGCGCATACTCATCTAATGCATATTGTACGATGGTTTTGAACTTTGTCCACTGATCCTCAACACTATCTGTACTTGAGATAAAACTTTTGTGTTGAGCCGTCAAGTACTCTGAAATCTGCTTTTTGTCACTTTTGTTAGACAGAAAAATCTTCCTACATTTTTTAATATTTCTATTTATGACTGAAATCACTGATGCTGTAACCGCTTTATGATCACTGATTCCCTGTTCTGCGTTAACTGTTTCAAATAGTTCGGGTCTGTTTGCCACCAGAAGGTCTAATATGTTATCACCACAAATCCGTTCTCTGTTTAATTGCTCAAGGTAGTTTTCAGATAATGCACTTTAAAAAAATTTCACTGGATTCTTTGTCCCTGCCACCCGTTATAAACGTTTGAGTGTCCCAGTCTATATCTGGTAAATTAAAATCTCCACCCAAAACTATAACATGGTCAGGAAATCTACTCGAAATATTTTCCAAATTTTCCTTCAGGTGTTCTGCTACAACTGCTGCTGAGCCAGGGGGCCTATAGAGACATCCAATTACCATGTTTGAGCATGCTTTAACCGTGACCTTCACCCAAATTATTTCACATTTCAGATCTCCATCAATTTCCTTCAATACTATTGCACTTTTTATCGCTATAAACACGCCTCGCCCTTCACTGTCCAGCCTGTCTCTGCGGTATACATTCCAATCTGAGTTTAGAATTTCATTACTGTTTACATCTGGTTTCAGCCAACTTTCTGTCCCTACACTTCTTTGTGTTACTACTATTCATTATTGTTTCATTACTATTAATGAATTATTATTGACACATTATTTATTCAACACTGAATAAAATATTCATTTATTATAACATAATTACAAAATTGACCTAATTACAGTGCAGCACCCATATATTTTATGATACAATGGACACTTGTTCCAATTTGCATGTCACCACCTTCAACAGACTATAATCTCCTGATATAAAAATAACAACAAACAAGCACCATACAATGAAGGCTTCCACGACCAGATGTCGTAGCTGCTGGTGAATCTTCTGTGTTGTGTTGTGGTGGCCTGTGAAATCTTTCCATTCTAATGATTTCACCCAGAGCTGTACTGGACATCTTCAGAGGTGCTCCTTGTTCCACTCAGCTTTCCCAACTGATATGTCAGACATTGGGAAGTGGCATAAATACTGTGCTAAAGGGGTGTGACCAAAGCTTGAGCATAATCCTTGCTGCTCCAGCTAACTGTGATAAACTGCTACTAAAAGGGGAGCAAGATCTTTCACATAATCTTCGTAGAATCTTACAGGTAACTCATCAGGTCCCGACGCTTTTCTATTCTGCGAACAGTTATCTCATTATGTGACATTTTGATGTTCTTATGATGATTGAAAAGAGGAACTGTATTATGATCTACTGCAGTGAAAGAATTTTGGAAGACAGGATTCAGTACTTCAACCTTCTTTCTGGTATCTTTAGTTTCACTGTCAGTGTGGTCACAGAGTGAGTGAATTGGTGATTTGGAACCACTTACTGATTCTATGCAAGGACAAAACATCTTAGAGTTTTGCTTCATTCATTCTTAATTTCTCAGCTAAGTTTAGACTTCTGTTGAATCTGTGCTGAGGCTCTCTTTGTTTATGTAGCAGTTTTCTGAAACCTCTATTAAACCACATCAGGTCTTTCCCATTCCTCATGACCTTGCTTGGAGTGTATTTGTCCAAGGCGATTGAACTGTGCTTTTGAATTTTTTCCATTCGTGCTCCACATCGCCATCCTCATTACTGAATATTTTATGCTTGCTACTCAGATACTCTGTAATTTATGTCCTGTCACTGTTGCTAAGCAAAAATTTTTTCCTACCTTTCATAATATTCCTTGACATACCCGTAGTCATAGTTACTGTCACAGCATATGATCACTGATACTTTCCTCTGTGTTAACTGTTTTGATAAGTTCAGGTCTGATTGCTGCTAAGAGGTGTAAGATGTTACCTTCTCTAAGTGTCTGATTGAAGTAATTTTCAGTCAAGACTTTTACAATAATGTCCCACTAAGTGTCTGATTGAAGTAATTTTCAGTCAAGACTTTTACAATAATGTCCCACTAGTCCCTGTCTCTGGCACCAGTTTTGATTGCATAACTCTCCTAATCTATACCTGGAAAGTTGAAGTCACTCCCTATTAGACTGATGTGATTAGAAAAGTTGCTAATGATATTCTGCAAGTTCTTTCTGAGGTGCTGTACCACTACAGCTCCTATCAGGTGGTCTATAAAAGCATTCAGTTACTGTTTTTGACCCACCTTTGATTCTTAATGCTTAACTTCATGCAGATTAATTCACATGCGAATCCGTGAAAACCTCCCTAGATACTGTCAAATTCTTTACTGCTACAAATGCTCTGCCACCACTAATGACGATAAATGCACTGCCACCACTGATGACAAACCTATCCTTATGGTAACTATTTAGTGACAACTTATGAATTTGGTACTATTCACTTTTGGTTTCAACCAGCTTTCCATTCCTAATACTATCTGGGTATTATAACCTTCAGTAATCGATACTAATTCTGGGATCTTCCCTTATCTGTTCCTACAGTTCACTAATTTCGTATTAACCTTTTCTATATCCTATATGGGAGGACAAGCGTTCTCTGAGAACATTGCGGTTGATGTTTATTTGTTTTTGCAGGCAATTCATCTCTGATCCTATGGGGGGATTCCTTTAAACTAAAAAAACTCCCATATGCATGCCACACATACTCTGCTATCTTAGTGGCACGCTTCCTGCCTGCATTGCATACTTGACTTATTAACAGAAACCCTACAATCCTCAACTCGATAGTGGAGGTCAAGAAATTCATCTAAGGCTAGTTGCCTTGACCAAATCAGCCATTTGCCATTTGCCGCAGAACCCAAGTGGCACATGTCATTTGTGCCAACAACTTCAGAGTTTGAATTTGCTTTCTGGAAAAATTTTAGACAATTCCACTGGCCGAAATCTGCTTCAAAACATAAATGCAATTTTTAGATACAGAAAGCATGTTATTTCTAAATTTTCACCTGACTACTGGACATAGTTAATTGTAGAATTAAACCACAAGAATACTTACCGAGCGAGGTGGCGCAGTGGCTAGCACACTGGACTCGCATTCGAGAGGACGGCGGTTCAATCCCGTGTCCAGCCATCCTGATTTAGTTTTTCCGTGATTTCCCTAAATCGCTCCAGGTAAATGCCGGGATGGTTCCTTTGAAAGGGCACAGCCGAGTTCATTCCATAATCCGATGAGACCGATGACCTCGCTGTCTGGTCTCCTCCCCCCAAACAACCCAACCCCCACAAGAATACTTGTTCTCTCCTTGATGACACACTAGATTCTAGATGATGTGAGATTTCATGCTATTTTCTCTTTGCTCCTTCCTTCCTGGCTGATATAATACTTGTAGTCAAACTGCAAGGAATTAACTATGAGTCTTTTTATTATTTTCCTATTAAAATATTGCTGAGAAATGCTTATTCTACTGAGCAAAATATTAATTTATCTAAATGTAACTCCAGTTCTCAATGACTTTATTTGTGTTTACTAAGTCAGTTCACATTTGGTGCGGACTGAATCAGTGATTAATAACATTATGAAAATGATAGGTTACTAGTCACCACAAAGATGACACATTGAGTTTTCACCATGCCTCACTGCAGCTGAACTTGTCGTCTTTACATGAGTAGCAATCTGTCCTTTTTATAATATTGTTGATATTCCAACCTGGACTGTCTATTGTTTGAATCAGTGATTAATCACATCTCCTGTTCCTTCAACACTGTGTGTGAGGACTGAGTAAGGTGATGCTGTGGTTAGCACACTGAATTTGACTAGGGAGGATGGTGATTCAAATCCGTCTATGGCCATCCAGATTTAGCATTTCCAAGGGTTTCCCAAAAACTGGTATTGGTACTTTTAGGACACATCAGATTGCCTTCTTACCTTGTGCCCCATCTGTCATGACTTCATTAACTACTAGACATTAAACCTTAATCTTCCTTCCTTCCTTATATGTGAGGATACTTTGCAGATTTAGAATCAGATCATGCGAAAACATGATAAATTACTGAAACTTGGGAATCAGGAACACCACAGACGTTGAAGCAGAAATGTGTTAGATAAGCTTACAGATGTATGACATTTTTCATGATTCAGAGAGTGCAATTGCAATTTCATGTAGATAATCAGAAGTTGTATTTATAATAATGTTATTTGCCCATTGCATTTCTATCTAGAGTTACTGTGTAGTATTGAATCGCAATAACTTGCCATTTGGCAGGTATTTGTTTATTAAGCTGTTTAGACAAAGAAAAATTAAAGCTGTGCAGGTAAAGAAAAAAATATAATCGTCCTTATTTTTTTTATGTTTCATTTTTTTAGACTACTGTACTATTACCACACTATTGTGGTACATTTTTTACGTGAAATGAGTAATGACAAAATACACCGAATAATATCAACAAGAACAATAATAAATAATAATAATAAAAATAATGTTAATCAATACTGATAGGACAACAAAGAATGTGAAACAAAACTGAGCAAGTGTGGGAGATATCAGAGGATTAAATAAGATTAGTGATATCATATGGCAGCTATTTTGTTTTGTAGTGGATCAGTTTCCAGATAAAGAGACACACACACATGCAGTCTTGTACAAAGTCACAAGGTAACATACAGTAAGTGATTTCTAAAGGATCTTCAGCTTATGGTAAGACACCTTTTAGAAGTAGATGGCAATAAAATATCTCTCAAACACACTGTCTTGTAGGATTATAATATTATGATGCAATATATTCTTCAACATGGTAATAGAAAGACAAGGTGTGTGAAAGAAATTGCTGTTTTCCCTCCATTACTTATCATACAATACTCTGATCTGTGGTGTATTGGGAAGTGCCGTCTTCCATGCACTTCATCGTGGTTTGCAGAGAAAGAATGTAGAATCAGTTACATAGTTAAACAGATGTAGGAACAATACAATTTTATAATTATTCTGCCTCTTTTTTTTCAGACATGGATCCAGGTTCTCTACGTGCTGAGATTGAAGAACTGAAGAAACAACTCCATCAGAAAGAGAAACAGTTAAATTTACTTGAGCAGAATGTGGTAAATTACATATTTTAATCTTTCATTTCTATCATTTGAATGTGTGCGCCTCTCTGTCTCTCTCTCTCTCTCTCTCTCTCTCTCTCTCTCTCTCTCTCTCTCTCTCTGTGTGTGTGTGTGTGTGTGTGTGTGTGTGTGTGTGTGTGTGTGTGTGTGTGTGTGCATTTTTAATGTGAGTTATGGCAATCTATCTTTCCCTACTTTGATAAATTCTTTATTTTTATTGCCATTATTGCTGCCAGTTTGTTGTATTTTTACTAATTTCCAACCCTGTATCTACTTAATTGAAAAATATGTGGACACAATTTCAAGAGGATACAGAATGATGCAAGCCTATGGTACTTGTTGTTGCTGTGGTCTTGAGTCTGAAGAAAGGTTTGATGCAGCTTTCCACTGTAACCTGTCTATCCTCTGCAGGCTTCTTCTCTGCATAGCTACTGTAGCTTACATTATTGTGAACATGCTCATTGTAGTCAAGTGGTATAATTTTACGTCCTGCCACCATCACCACTCCCCACCATTACAGCATTAATTATTCTCTAGCACCTCAGGATGTCTCCTATGAAATCATCCTTTATTTTAGTCACATTGTGTAACAAATTTCTTTTCTCATAATTCAGTTCATTACCTCTTCGTTAATTATCCAGTCTGTCCATCTTTGGCATTCTTATGTAGCACTAAATTTCAAAAACTTCTGTTCTCTTCTCATCTGTAGTATTTGTCATACACACTTCACTCCCCTACCGGCTACACTCCAGGTACGCACTTCCAGAAAAGAATTTCTGACATTTTTAAAAACAATACCTTTCTTACTATTGCTATTCTGCATTTTGTATCGAATCTATTTTAGCATTGTCAGCTAATTTTCTGCACAAATAGCAAAGCTCATCTTCTACTTTAAGTGTGTGTTTTTCTAATCTGAATCCTCCAGCATTACACGATTTAATTCAGCTATGCTCCATTAATGTTGTTTTACTTTCGTTTATTTGCATGTGACAACATCTTATCAGGACACTACCCCTTACATTCATTCAATATTCGAAGTCCATTGTTGTCCTTTGCAAAACTGTAGTACCAATAGCAAATCTTCAAGTTCTTATTTCTTTTCACTGAGCTGAAATATCTTTTGTAATTTTCTGTTTGATTGCCTTCACTGCCCAGATTGAACAACAGAAGGGATATAGTATAACTCTACCTCATTCTCTTTTTGACTATTTCCTCCCATTCTGCTCTCCCCCCCCCCCCCCCCCCCCCACACACAATCTCTAACAACTAGTCTGGTTTCTGTGCAAGTTATAGATAACCTTTCACTCCCTGTATCTTATCCCCACTGCCCACTGGTTATTCCAGTCACCATTGTCAAAAGCTTTCCTAAATCTACACATGCTACAAACATAGGATTGCCTTTCTTCATTCTGTCCTTTGAGATGGGTCTTAGGCTCAGTATTGCCTCATGTGTTCATACATTTTTCTGGAACCCAATGTGATCTCCAAAGGTCAGCATATACAAGCTTTTACTATTGTCTGTGTTGTTGTTGTTGTTGTCGTCGCTGTTGTGGTCTTCGGTCTGAAGGCTGATTTCATGAAAGTTTCCATGCTGCTCTATCTTGTACAGACTTATTCAGCTCCAAATAGCTATTGCAACCTACATCTGTGTGAACCTGATCATTGTATTCATCCCTTGGTCTCCCTCTACAGGTTTTACCCCTCCTCCTCCTCCTCCTCTTGCCATAGCCACGGCCACCCACCCACCCATGCCATGCACACACACACACACACACACACACACACACACACACACACACACACACACACACACTCACTCACTCTTACTTCCCACCATTACCAAACTGACTATTTCTTGATGCCTCAGGGTGTGTGCTATCAAATGATCCCTTCTTTTAATTAAGTTGTGCCAAAAATTTATCTTTTCCCCTAGTTTGATTCAGTACCTCCTGTTTTTAAACTGTTTAATCAAGCAGTAATAAAATAAATTTTCATTGTGTCACTGATAGCATGTACAGTTGCTATCCCACAGAAATGACCCACTCAAAGCATTAAACAAGGCAATTACATCAGATTACTGCCAACCTCTTATTTGAAAATGCTGTTTATCTTGTAGACAGCTGCCTCATTGTGTGATTGTTCATTTTTTTCTCACCTAGCTCCCTGTGTATTTTATATTACTGGTGCCCACTGGGACGTATGACAGCACAACTTAGCACTGTGTTAGCTCAAGCAAAAATGAAGCAATAGGTACGAGCTCACAGCTGTAAAGCAACAATGGAATGGTCCAAGGCGTTGTTATTTGTAGATGTTGCACTTAACGAATATTTCATCCATAAGGGACAGCATTATGAGAGCTGCAACTGTTGATAAATAGATACATCTGTACTGTTCACCAACACCAGTGATGTAAATAAACAATTCTCCACCTGAAGATGCTGGTGTGAACCATCGAAACACGTAGTGGCAAAATAAACAAGTGACCGATGCAGAAACTGTTTAATTTATATGGTGAACTTTATACATTGGTGCACCCACTCAAGGGTTAATCTTCAGCATTCTCCTGCAGCACCACATTTCAACAGTTCTATTCTCTCTGCAAGGCTAGAATCCACTTTATACATTGGTGCACCCACTCAAGGGTTAATCTTCAGCATTCTCCTGTAGCGCCACATTTCAACAGATCTATTCTCTCTGCAAGGCTAGAATCCACACAAATACCTTTAGTAATGACCTTCCTAGATGTTAATAATTTCATATTTTACAATTTTATTTTTATTTTTAGCCAATTTGCCATTTACATCCTCTCTGCTTCAGCCATCATCAGTTATTTTGCTACCCAGTTATCAGACCTCTTCTAGTACTTTTAGCATCTCAAGTCCAAAAGTAATTCCTTTCCACATCACCTGATGTAATGCAACTACACCCACTTTTACTTTTGTTGCTCTTCATCTTATAAACTCTTCTCTATCTGTGCCATTCAGTTGCTCTTCCCAGTCCATTGTTGTCTGTGACAGAATTACAGTGTCATTGACAAACACCAAAGCTTTATTTCTTCCCCTTAAACTTTAATTCCCCTAAATTTCTCCTTGATTTCCTTTACTGCTTGCTCAATATATATGCCGAATAATATCAGAGATAAGCTATAACCCTGTCTCACTCATTTCTTAAGCACTATTTCCCTGTCCTATCCTTTGATTCTTATAACTGTAGTCTGGTTTCTGTACATGTTGTATATAATCTTTTGTTTCCCATATTTTACCCCTGCTGCCTTCATAAGCATCTCCCATGAACCATAGACCTTGACGTTGGTGGAGAGGCATCCATACCTCAGTGATACAGACAGCCACACTGTAGCTGCAACCACAATGGAGGGGTATGTGTTGAGAGGCCAAACAAATGTGTGGTTTCTGAAGAGGGGCAGCAGGCTTTGCAGTAGTTGCAGGAGTAACAGTCTCGATGATTGACTGATCTGCCTTTGTAACATCAACCAAAATGGCCTTGCTGTGCTGGTATTGGGAATGGCTGAAAGCAAGGGGAAACTACAGCCATAATTTTTCCTGAGGGCATTCTGTATTGTTAAATGATGATGGCATCATCTTACATAAAATATTCCGGAGATAAAATAGTCCCCCATTCAGATCTCAGGGCGGAGACTACTCAGGAGGACATCATCATCAGGAGAAACAAAAGTGGCGTTCTATGCGTCAGAGCATGGAATGTCAGATACCTTAATTGGGCAGGTGATTTAGAAAATTGAAAAAGGGAAATGGATAGGTTAAAGTTAGTTACAGTGGGAATTAGTGAAGTTCGGTGGCAGGAGGAGCAGGACTTCAGGTCAGGTTCTCCCGTATCTTCCTTCGTCGTCGGCTTTGTCATTGTGGCCGTGAGGCACAATTATACCAACTGGAAAGGCGCGTTGATCTTAGAGCATGACATATCGTAACCTTAAGTCACTGACAACACACAACGGTCATGGTAGCACCTGATTCCAGAATAGCTGCAGCTACGAACTACCCCCTCTTGACCAGGTCCCCAAAACTTAACTCATAACGAGATCCCTTCGAAGCAAATTGTCATAAAGATCATCTATAAAGGCTTCATACAACGATAAGAAATGTTACAGTTTATGGAATAATAACAGATACGACCAAACTGTCTTGTTTCTTCTCTTTTATTTAACGTAACTTTGTTCACAGTTTTATTTCGCATTCACCACTCATCCACACTCTGATGTGGAGTATATGCGAGTGTCTGAACCCTAACTCCCAAGTTCCATCGAAACCCTTTGATGAACAGTTTTGGTTGCTTGACACCAACAGTCAATGATAATGATACAGTATTTTGTAATTGTCTCTTCTAGTTTAGCCACTGCCCTCCACGAATATTTGTTAGGCGTAAGACAATTACACACTTTTCTCTCCAGTCCGCTATTATTAAGAGTTCACATAAAAGTTAATGTTTTTCTCCTTTTCATAAATTGGAGCCAGCTCTCCGCGATATAATTAAAGAAAACGGTCTCAGTACCGCGTCCCTCATGAGATGCGTATAGATTTATCCCGGAATTGACCGCCCTGTACGTGTATTCAATTTAATGACCACACTTCGCTATCTGCAATTTCGTGTAACTTTTGTTACTCTGATCATATACCATAGTTATTTAAAACTCGCCCCTATATTTTTTTCATAACACACAATTAGCACTTCTTTACTTGTTTATTTCTAAGAGTAAACGAAAAAATGACACCGTATCATCGACTTTGTCGATATAAAGCAGAACACCTCAATATGCCCAATTTTACCTCTTCTTAAGGGATCAGCTACCTTACTCATTAATTTACTACATACTATTTCCAATAACACTAAACAGGTATCGCCGTTATATTTTAATTGTATTCAAAAGCATGTTATTATTATTATGACCGACCGAATCGTAACAAATCGTGCGGCGTGCGTTTTTAACGATAGCTTTACACTCGCCCAGCCTTTATTCATGCAATATGATATATAAATATACAGACAGAACTGAAAGAGCGATCTCTCTACCGTAACCAATAGAGGCAAATACGCTATTCAAGTTCCGTTACATCTATCTTGACTTGTATTGTTACAAGGTGCACACAAGGTTATAAATACAAAATCAAACAGGGGAAATGCAGGAGGGCGTTTAATAATGAATAAAAAAATAGGAATGTGGGTACTATGAACAGCATACTGAATGCATTATTGTAGCTAAAATATAAACTAAGCCCACACCCCCCCACAGTAGTACATGTTTATACGCTAACTAGCTCTGTGGATGAGGAGGAGATTGAGGAAATGTGTGATGAAACAAAAGAAATTATTCAGATAGTTACGGCAGACGAAAATTTAATAGTAATGGGTGACTGGAATTCAATAGTAGGAAAAAGAAGAGAAGGAAAAGTAGTAGGTGAATATGGACTGGGGGGAAGGAATGAAAGAGGAAGCCACCTGGTAGAATTTTGCACAGATCATAATTTAATCATAGCAAACACTTGGTTTAAGAAACTTCAAAGAAGGTTGTGTGCATGGAAGAGACCTGGAGACACCGGAAGGTTTCAGATTGAGTATATAATAAAGGTAAAACAGAGGTTTTGAAACAAGGCTCTAAATTGTAAGACATTTCCAGGAGCAGATGTCCAGGGGCAGATGTGGATTCTGCTCACAATTTATTGGTTATAAACTGCAGATTAAAACTAAAGAAACTGCAAAAAGGCAGGAATTTAAGGGAATTGGTCCTGGATAAACTGAAAGAGCCAGAGGTTGTAGAGAGTGTCAGAGGGAGTGTCAGGAAATGATTCACAAGAACAGGGGAATGGAATACAGTAGAAGAAGAATTGGTAGCTTTGAGAGATGAAATATTGAAGGCAGTAGAGAATCAAGCAAGTAAAAAGACGAGGGCTTGTAGAAATCGTTGGGTAACACAAGAGCTATTGAATTTAATTGCTGAAAGGAAAAAATATAAAAATTGCAATAAATGAAGTGGTCAAAATGGAGAATACAATCATCTAAAAAGTGAGGTCAACAGGAAGTGAAAAACAGCTAAACAGGAATGGCTAGAGTACAAATGTATGGATTTAGAAGCGTATATCATTAGAGGTAAGATAGATGCTGTCTACAGGAAAATTAAAGACCAGGAGAAAAGAGAACCACCTATATGAATAGCAAGAGCTCAGATGGGAAACCAGTCCTAAGCAAAGAAAGAAAAGCAGAAAGATGGAAGGCATATATAGAGTATCTGTACAAGGGAGATGTACTTGAGGGCAGTATTTCGGAAATGGAAAAGGATGTAGTTGAAGATGAGAAGGGAGATCTGATACTGTGTGAAAAATTTGACAAAGCACTGAAAGACTAAAGTCGAAACTAGGTCGTAGGAGTACCGTATTTACTCGAATCTAAGCCACACTTTTTTTCCGATTTTTGAAATCCAAAAAACCGCCTGCGGCTTAGAATCGAGTGCAAAGTAAGTGGAAGTTCTGAAAAATGTTGGTAGGTGCCGCCACAACTAACTTCTGCCGTCGAATATATGTAGCGCTACACAGGCATGCTTTGCAGGCACAAAGATAAATACTGGCGCCAAAACCTCTGTGCCAGTAAATAAATTTAAAAAAAGGTGGAAGACGAGCTTTTTTCTCCACCCCGAGTTTCGACCACTGCATTTTCATACATTATCTAACGAAGTAAATACAAATTCCGTATTGTTCATCTTCGAATGTAGCAGCATTTCAATGTAATACGAAATTCCGACTGGCAAGACTGTTCAGGATGTTTGTCAATATGGCCAACTCTACGTTCTGAATTTTTTCCTACCTGTGAGAAGATATAGTTGCTAATAGTAACTTTTATGAATTGTGAATCACATGCAGTATTCTCTTCACCAAAAGAATAATACAAACATAAACATTTTGCCATGTATTGTTTCGTGTTTGCTGCTATCTCATTTAAATCCTGTCTGCCTAATAAACTACGAACCTAGATGAGACAACAGCAAACGTGGAAGAATGTACATATCATGTCAAGTTTATATTCGTATGATTCTTGTGCCTAAAAGTGATACAGCCAGAAATAAAGTACGGCAATTGACTAGATTTTTAAATCTAAGATGACTAATTTCTGTGCAGTATGTTATGTACTAAAGAGGCGTGTGCAAAAATTTTCGCTAAACTCTCGTTCAGAACATCTTTGATCATACGCAGTCTATTATTTGGTTCTTGTTGATCATTATCAAAGAAAGCAGCAGTGTAAGTAACAACAAATAGCAGTCTCTCTCTCTCTCTCTCTCTCTCTCTCTATCTATCTATCTATCTATCTATCTCTCTCTCTCTCTCTTTTTCAAGCGGCTGTAGCACGCACAAAAGCAAGCCATAAGCCATGCCGCGAGCGGCGACAGGCCGTAAACACTCATTATCAGAATGCGGCAAACAATGCATGACACAGTACAGTAACGCGTTTTCATTTTAGAGTGACTAAACACCTATAACAAAGAGAACGGCAGTTATCAGATCAAAGAAAAATAAGCAATCAATTCAAACCTGATGATGCACGTGAAAAAGGAAGGGTACCGGTACCCGCATAAATATGGACGGAGCGCCTGACGCATGGCAGTGGCTACCTGGTAAAGCTTAACTGCTAAACTTACAACTCGAACCACACTACTGTAGCTGTATCGTCATTGATTCGACCTAAATTGTGTCTAATATTACAATGGACCAACTTTGTTTCGATTTGGAGGTGCGACCTAAAACTATTCTCTACCCTTGAATTTCGAGTCTCAAATTTCAGGTGCGGCTTAGATTCGGGAAAATTTTTTTCCCTTGATTTCGAGTCTCATTTTTCAGGTGCGGCTTAGATTCGAGTGCGGCTTAGATTCGAGTAAATACAGTAGACAACATTCCGTTAGAGCTACTGATAGCCTTGGGAGAGCCAGCCGTGACAAGAACTCTTCCATCTGGTGAACAAGATGTATGAGACAAGCAAAATACCCTCAGACTTCAAGAAGAATATAATAATTCCAATTTCAAAGAAAGCAGGTGCTTGGCAGGTGTGAAAATTACTGAAATATCAGTTTAATAAGTCATGGTTGCAAATTAATAACACGAATCCTTTACAGGAGAATAAAAAAACTGGTAGAAGCCAACCTCAGGGAAGATCAGTTTGGATTCCGGAGAAATGTAGGAACACACAAGACAATACTGATCCAACAACTTCTCATAGAAGATAGGCTGAGGAAAGGGAAATCTAAATGTGACAGGGGTAAAATACAGGGAGCGAAAGGTTATTTAAATTTATACAGAAACCAGAAGGCAGTTACAAGAGTCAAGGGGCACAAAAGGGAAGCAGTCATTGAGAAGCGAGTAAGACGGTGTTGTAGCCCATCTCCGATGTTATTCGATCTGTATATTGAGTAAGCAGTAAAGGAAACAAAAGAAAAATTTTGAGTACAAATTAAAGTCCAAGGAGAAGAAATAAAAACTTTGAGGTTTGCCAATGACATTATAATTCTGTCAGAGACAGCAGAGGACTTGGAGGAGCAGTTGAATAGAATGGACAGTGTCTTGAAAGGAGGATATAAGATGAACATCAACAAAAGCAAAATGAGGATAATGGAATGTAGTTGAATTAAATTAGGTGATGCTGAGGGAATCAGCTTAGGAAATGAGACACTTAAAGTAGAAGATGAGTTTTGCTATTTGGGAAGCAAATTAACTGATGATTGAAGTAGGAAGGATATAAAATGTAGACTGGCAATGGCAAGGAAAGCATTTCTGAAGAAGAGAATTTTGTTAACATCAAGTGCAATAAATTTAAGTGTCAGGAAATCCTTTCTGAAAGTATTTGTATGGAGTGCAGCCATGTATGGAAGTGAAACATGTACAATAAACAGTGTAGGCAAGAAATGTGGTGATACAAGAGAATTCTGAAGATTGGATGGGTAAATCATGTAACTAATGAGGAGGTATTGAATAGAATTTGTGAGAAAAGAAATCTGTGGTGCAAACTCACTAGAATAAGAAATCTGGTGTTAGGATGCAGCCTGAGACATCAAAGGATCACCAATTTAGTACTGGAGGGAAGTGTTGGGGGGGGGGGGGGGGGGGGGGGGGGGGTTATAAATCATAGAGGGAGACCAAAAGAGAATACAGGAAGGATGTAGGCATCAGTAGTTATTTGGAGATTAAGAGGCTTACACAGGATAGAGTAGCATGGAGAGCTGCATCATACCAGCCTTTGGACTGAAGGTCATAACAGTCACCACCTTCAGAATTTCAAAGACTGTATTCAATTTAACATTGTCTAAAGCTTTCCCAAAATCTACCTTTCTTCATCGTATCTTTTAGGATGAATTATCGGGTCAGTACTGCCTCACATGTTCCTACATTACACCAGAATGCAAACTGGTCTTCTTCAATACCAACTGCTGCCTTCTTCTGTAAATTTAATTGGTGATTCTGTAGAATTCACTCCTTTCAGAACCTCCCTTCTTTGGAATTAGCATTATTAGGTTCTTCCTGGAGTCTGCAGGTATTTCACCTCTCTCATATATTTCACATACCAGAGGAATAGTTTTGTCATGACTGGTTGTCCCAAGGATCTCAGTGATTGTGAGGGACCTTGTTTCATCTTAGGTCTCTCTCTTCTCTGTCATATTTTTCTTGCAGTGTCATGTCTCATTCACATTGCCCCCTCTGGCATTTTTTTAGAACTGGAATTATTACAGTCTTCTTGAACCCTGTCTCATATTTATTGCATACCACATGAAGTAGTTTCATCATGGTTGATTCTCCAAGAAACTCAGTAATTCTGAGGGAATGTCATCTACCCGTGTACCTTGTTTCCACTTAGAACTTTCAGTGCTCTATCAAATTATTCTTGCATTATCATACGTTCCATATTATCTTTCCATACTTCCTCTTGTATTTTGATAATATTGTCTTTGAGTATTTTTTTGTATAGCTTTTTTATATATTCCTTCCAACTCTCAGCTTTCCCTTCTTTGCTTCTGTGCTCTTGATATTCATACAGGTGCTTCTCTTTTCTCCAAACATTTCTTTAATTTGCGTACAAGCAGCATCTATCTTTTCCATTCGTTCTTTTACAGCTTTGAATTCCTCCTTTAGACATTCCAGCTTTGCCATTTTCCACTGCCTATCATCCAAACAAGCAGTTGCTTCTGTTTATTTATTGCATAGTGTCTTTGTAGATGTTTCACTTACCTGAGCTTCAAAGGTAGCAGTCATTGTATCCATATCAGTCATTGTATCCGTATCAGTGTTAAACAGACTGTAATAGCTAAAAAGCAGGTATTACAGTAAAGTGAAAAAGACAACACTTCTCATAAAATGAAGTTTTTGAGTAGTAGATAAACACATGTGGACAAGCTCAGCTATCAGAACACACACACACACACACACACACACACACAGAGAGAGAGAGAGAGAGAGAGAGAGAGAGAGAGAGAGAGAGAGACAGACATGTAACTGTTTCTAATTATTAAGAACCAGATTTATTCACTGTCTCAGCTTCTAAGTGCCATTTATCTTCTTCTGTTTTCTTTGTTTTATTAATCAGTTGATGGAGCTTTTGTTTGTTCTAGCAACTGGAAGAGATGGTGAAGAATTTTGAGAGGACAAAACTGAGTAATGAAGAAATTTCAAGGTTTAGCAGACAAATAATAGTTCCTGGCATTGGAGTTAAAGGTAAATTATGAACAACAGGTGTGTGTGTGTGGGGGGGGGGGGGGGGGGAGCATCTGCATGCATGTGTGTAAGTGTATGCTGAGGGGTTGGGGGAGCATGTGATTGTGTGTATGTTTATCACAACCTTCGCTTAATTATAACAAAAAGTTTTATTTATCTTTTACTGATAAAATGTTAGGATATTTATGTTCTAGGCAAGTTCTTGTACAATGTAAATGCTGTAGATTAAAGGAGACCACACACTGACAAGCAGAAGTGTTGAGTTGTCAATAGGTGCACACAAAAGGAAAAAACTTGCTAGCGTTTGGATTGTTCCTGTGATGAGGTAGAGTAAAATACACAAACACTCACTGTACCCCTACATGATGCTAGCTAGACTGACAGTCCCGATGATATTTTGTGGCAGATGGACTGATTGTGGTGGAGGTAGTGTCAAGTGGGGTGAATGGAGCGAGGCAGTAGACAGGTAGAGGGACTGGGAGTGAGTGGCTAGCAGCTCTGAGGGAGTTGGTGACTCTGCTGGCTAGGAATGCAGGAGGGAGGAGTGACAGGTATATGGGCTGGTAGGATTCTAGCAGGTGGTGGAAAACAGCACACACTGAAGGTGACGTGGGGACATGAATCGGTCGGGTGTGATGGGATGGAGGAAGGAGAAACTGTTGAGTGGAAGTGTGGAGACAGTGGGTTTCCTGAGACTGAGGCCAGGATGATTACAGGAGCGGAGGATATTCTGTAAGGATAACTCCCGTCTGCATAGTTCAGAGAAGCTGGTGGTGTATGGAGGGACTCAAATGGCTTAGGTTGTGAAGCAGCCATTGAAATTGAGCATGTCATGCCCAGCTGCATGTTGTGACATAAGGTGGTAAGGTGTACAAGAAGTGAAGTGATGGTTTTAGAGTTTAAGAACATTGGAAGAGGTAGTCATTGTACATAATCGAGAGGTCAATTTGTACACAACATCCTGCACTGGCACAATCACCAATCATGGTTGGCTATAGAGGCAGCATGGCTCAGTATCTCTGCAGGAGATGCAGTAGACTTCCAACAACTTTTGAGTCCATGCCACGTGGAGTTGTTGCACTATGCCAGGCAGAAGGAGGTCCAGTACAATATTAGGAGGTATCCCATGACGTTTGTGTTACCTCAGTGTATGTGATGTATCTAGGAAGGGTGAAAGGAGAAAAAAAAAATTCTTTTTTCTTGGTGATAAACTTTGTTATTTTGTAACCACTTACAGTAAATAGTACATGGTAATGTTAACTAATAAAGTATATCTTTGAAGTCATAACGAAAAGTCGAGCATTCACCAAAATTTATTCTTTTGATTAGTTTCTTCTGTCTGTATGAGTCATTGGTGAAATATGTTGAGCGAATCAACCATATTAACACTCTGTAATAATAACTCGAACTTCGAGGGATAAGTATAAGTGTGTTTATAAACTCAATTAGTTATTTAACTAATTCTTTATCAATCTGATACAAGAAAAGAATTGATAAAGTGATAGTGTACAGGAGTTGCAGCACAGCAAGGTGAGAAAGCACCTCCAACTGCCAAATTCTGGTGACACAGGATTGACACATGATTCATTTTGATGGACCATGATTAATTTACAGAGACTGGAAGACCACAAAATGAAGAGGTAAGATGTTGATCTTAACTAGTTTCAGAAAAGTCAGTACCTACAATTACTCTGAAAGGACAATACATTTAGCTATTAGAATTGTATATAAATCATTGTTAAAAATAAAAGGAAGAAGTCCATTATTTTTTCAGTGTCCATAAGGGTTACCTGAAACACTTAATTGATTGCAACTTGAAGACTACATCTTGCTACGGGGTGGCGTCAGTTCTGGTGTACTGTGTATGTTGTGTGAAGACTCATGAGAGTTGTAGCATTATCTAATAGTGTGGTCTTGCAAAAATTTTCTTTTACCCTTTAAGGGATAGATCCTAATAATAATGTTTACTGATGTAGCATCAAGAAGTGTAGAGCCGTGGAGAGTTTGTAAATATTTACTATGGTCTTAGCATACTTTGTCCTCTGCACAGGGAAGTACCATCTTTCCTTATTACAGGGAAGTACCAATTTTCTGGTAGGAATTTAGCATGTATAACACCTTACCAACTTCATCCTTATGCACAACTACTTTTCTTTTGAACTGAAGGTTTACAAAAAAAGTGAAGGTTTGCAAAAAAATCTTCAGCACAGCCATGGGCACCTGCTTGGCACCCTCCTGTGCCAACCTCTTTTTCGGGCCATCTAGAGGAAACCTTCCTAGCCTTTCAAAACTCCCAAGCCCTAATCTAATTTAGGTTCATTGAAGGATTCAGAACCAAGACATGCTCTCCATATTCCTTCACAACAACAACAACACCTTTTCTCACATCCACTTCACCTTGCCCCCTCTAATAAATGCACCACCTTCCTGGACATTGACTTCCACCTCTCTGATGGCTCCATCTACACCTCCGGCCACATTAAACCCACTAATCACCAACAGTACCTTGCATTTTGACAGCTGCTATCCCTTACACACCAAAAAATCCCTCCCCTACAGCCTAGCTGCTCGGGTGGATGACATATCTGCAGTGACAAGAACTCCCTTACTCAGTATGCTGAAAGCCTCACAAAGGCCTTCACAGACAGCCAGTCCCCCCCCCCCCCCCCAAACCTAGCCCACAGACAGATTTCCTGTGCCATATCTTGGCTCATAGCTAATCCTCCCTCGACCCCCAATAATCAGCGACAAAAGAGTGCTCCCCTCGTCAACCATTATCACCCCTGACTGGAGCAACTGGACCATATCTTTCACCAGAGTTTTGATTATCTGTCATACTGCCCTGAAATGAGGATCATACCCAAGATATTTCCCATCCCTCCTAATGTGGGATTTCATCACCCACCCAACTTTCTCAACATCGTAGTCCAACCCTACACTTATACCACTCCCAGCCCCTTGTCTAAGGGCATAATCCCTGTTGCAGACCAAGGTGCAAGACCTGCCCAATCCACCCACCTAGCACCTCCTACTCCTGTCCTGTCACAGGCTTATCCTACTCCATCAGAGGCCGGATCACATGTGAAAGCAGCCATGTTATATACCAACTCTGCTGCAACCTGTGCACACCTTTTTATGTTGGTATCACTACCAAGCAGCTTTCCACCAGGATGAACGGCCACTGCTAAACTGTTGTGAAGAACAAAGCTAACCCCGGTGACACAGCACATAGCTTAGCACAACATGCTCGGTTTCAGTGGCTGCATCACAACTCAAGCCATCTGGATTCTCCCCTCCACCACCATCTTTTCTGAACTGCACAGATGGGAGTTATCCTTGCAACACATCCTCCACTCCTGTAATTATCTTGGTCCCAGTCTCAGGTAAACCACTGTCCATTTTCCAATCTATGTTCCAGATCATCTTTTGTGTGTGCCGCCTCCCACTACCTGCTACAATAGTACCAGCTCATATACCTGCCACACCTTCATCCCTCATTCCTAGCCACCAAACTGGCCGCCTCCCTCCAAGCCTCTAGCCACCCACCTGCAGACCCTCTCCCTGCCTCCCTCATTCCTCTCTCTCCACCCACCCCACACTACACTACTCCCACCTCAACCAGGCTGTCTGCCACAAAATAGCAGTGGCACTGTCAGTCTAGGTGGCACCAAGCAGGGGCATAGGCGTGTGTGTGTGTGTGTGTGTGTGTGTGTGTGTGTGTGTTACTCCAGCTCATCAAAGGAAAAATCCTAAAGGAACCAGCTTTCTTTCTTTTGAGTACTTAGTTAATTTATTTCTTTTTCACATTTACATAAAAATATTTGCTTCATATTGACAAACACAAAATATTTTAATGTGAAGATTGGTATGATTTCTTATTTAGATAAATGTTATGTCCTTACCAACTACACAAAATATTTCGGCTAGAAGCTATTTGGACATTGGTTCAACTGAAGCAGAGCTGTGAAAACAGGTTTTGAATATATCAGAAAATAGAAGACTTCATTTGATGGACCATTCAAATAAGAATTGTGGGACCATAGAACGGTACCCCATCAGATTAAGTAAGAAAAGCAAAGGAAGATTAGGACTACTAGAACCAAAGACGAATAGAAGACAGTCCCCAAAGAAAGACCTTCCCCTCCCTGCCACAGGGCCCATCTGCGGGGAGGGGAAAGGGGGGGGGGGGGGGTGCGGAGTAATTCACTGGTGGGCCAGAAGAGAGAGGTGTTCATCAATTGCTACAGGATGAACAGCTCCATCTTCACTCCCACAGACCTCTTCTTAAATTCATTGTGTATGACTAAAATGAGAATAAGATTGACTTATGTTGCTATAGTTAAGTTAAGTATGCTTACAAAGTTATTCATATCCAACCATATAATTGATCAGAAAAATCTAAAAAGTACAAATTCCCTTTGCACAAAACTTACACCATTTTAATGTTACCAGCCTTTAGAGAACAGTTCTAACCCTTATCAGATGCCACCTGTTAATAAGAAGATCTACAAAATACTATAAAAATTAATAAACTATGTTCTAGTAACATTAATCTAGGAACTCGTTAGGACATTGATGCAATCATCAATCCACACCAGGTCTCTTATGGTGGAACACTCACAGAGGACGTTCTTTGTACTCCAGAATTGCCAGTATTAGCATTACCATTTGTTTTGGACTCTCCTGTATGAGCTAAATTCCAGCCAGAAAATTGGTACTTCCCTGTAACAAGGAAAGATGGTACTTCCCTGCAGAGAAGACAAAGGGTGCTAAGGCCATGGTAAATATTGCAGACTCTACATGAGTCTACACTCCTTTGTGGTACATAATTAGACAATATTTTTGGAGTCCACCCCCCAAAGGATAAAGGAAAATGTTTGCAAGACCACACTATTAGATAATGGTACAACTCTCATGAGTCTTCAGACAACATACACAGTACACCAGAATTGATGTCACCTGCTAGCAAGGTAAGTGTTCAAGCTGCAGTCAGTTATATTATTTAGGTGTCCCTTACAGAAACTGAAAGAATAACTGATGTATTTTTTTACAATGATTTCTATACAATTTAATAGTTAAATGTATTGTCCTTTGTAAGCAACAGTAGGTGCTGATTTTTCTGGAAATTAACAGATCGATATTTTACATCTTCATTTTGTAGCCTTCCAATCTCTGTAAATTAATCGTGGTCTGCCAAAACAAATCATTTATTATTCCAGTGTAGACAGGATTTGGTAATTGGACATGCTATTTCGCCTCGTTGTGCTGCAACTTCTGTACACTATCAATCCTTTTTCTTGTATCAGGCTGATAAAGAAATTAGTTAAACAACTAATTATGTTCATAAAAATTTGTGTATTTATCCTTCAAAGATGGCAGAATGTTAATATGGCTGATTTGTTCAACTCATTCCAGCAATGACCCATACAGGCAGAAGACACTAATTAAAAAAATTAATGTAACCAATGCTTGACTTGTACTTATAAGTTCAGAGATATTATGTTTCTTTAGTTACTATTATTACTATGTACAGTTTGCTGTAAATGGTTACAAAATAACGAAGTTTATTGTGAAGAAAAAAGGAAATTTCTTTCTCCTTTCATCCTTCCTAGATACATGACATACACTGAGGTGGCAAAAGTCATGGGATACCTCCTAATATTGTGTCAGACCTCCTTTTGCTTGGCATAGTGCAACAACCTGAAATAGCACTGACACAACAAGTTTTTCTCAACAAGTTGTTGCAAGTCCCTTGCAGAAATATTGAGTCATGCTGCCTCTGTAGTTTCCCATAATTGATGAAGGAGCTGGTGCAGGATTTTGTGCAAGGGTGACCTCTCAATTATGTCCCATAAATGTTCAATGGGATTCATGTTGGGCAATTTAGATGGCCAAATGATTTGCTCGAATTGTCCAGAATGTTCTTTAAACCAGTTGCAAACAATTGTGGCCTATTTATATTGTGCATGGTCATCCACAAAAGTTCCATTATTGTTTGGGAACATGAAGTCCATGAATGGCTGCTAATGGTGTCCAACTAGCTGAACATAACTATTTCCAATTGATCAGTTCATCTGGACCAGGGGTCCCAGTCCATTCCATGTAAACATGGCCCACACCGTTACAGAGTCGCCATCAACGTGCTTTGTCCATAGTGTGACGTAATGCCTGGTATTCTGGCACACTCTTGGTACTATGGATCTTGGAATATTGAATTCCCTAACAGTTTCTGAAATGGAATGTCTATGCATCTAGCTGCAACTACCATTCCACATTCAGAGTCTGTTAATTCCCGTTGTGCGACCATAAGCACATTAGAAACTTTTCACACGAATCATGTGATTACAATTGACAGCTCTGCCAGTGCTCTGCCCTTTTGTAACTTGTGTACACAATACTGCCACCATCTGTATATGTGCGTATCTCTAGCCCATGATTTTTGTCACATCAGTGTATGCCTCCACTTGATACTGACATTGATCAGTTCAGTTCCATTGATGACAGTATGCAGAGATAGATATTATAACACTGTACACAGGAAAGTTGCATTTTATATTTATGCCGTCTTACAGTACAAAAGTCTTATCATATTATATGAAGATGGTATCTGTTCTTTTGGACGTGTCCGAAAGAATAGATACCATTGGTGACCATGCAGCGCTCTGAAAATGAAATGATAATTAAATCAAGACCCTAAGCTGTCTACAGGCATTGTACGTCAACGGGGACAGTTTAAAATGTGTGCCCTGACCGGGACTCGAACCTGGGATCACCTGCTTACATGGCAGACGCTCTACCCATCTGAGCCACCGAGGGCACAGAGGATAGTGCGACTGCAGGAATTTATCTCTTGCATGCTCCCCGTGAGACCCACATTCCCAGCTTAATGTCCACACACTACATTCGTAGTGCCCCTGCCCATTACACTCATTACTCGCGGCAGACAATCTTACCGAGTCCCGTAAGAGTTTGGGCAATGCGTGTGCTTCCAGCACAGAAGAAGAAGGCCAATGGCCGGTTAGCCTTAACTATACGAGGTGCGGCTAGAAAAAAACCGGACTGATGCTGGAAAAAAACATTTATTTACAATTATTTACAATTTCATGTTATCTCCTTCAATGTACTCTCCTCCTCGGTCTCTACACCGCTCCATATGAATTTTCCACTGTTCATAGCAATGCTGCAGATCATTTTCGGTAAGTCCATACATTACTTCCGTCGCTTTTTCTTTTACTGCTTCAACAGTCTCAAATCTAGTTCCTTTCAAAGCTGACTTGACTTTAGGGAAAAGAAAAAAGTCACAGGGGGCCAAATCAGGTAAGTAGGGTGGATGAAGGATCCATGACTTTTTTCTCCACAAATCGTTCCGTTTTCTCCATACTCGCTCACGTAGGGTAGCCAGGACGCTAATGTAGTAATGCTGATTCACTGTTTGTCCCTCTGGTACCCAATCAATGTGCACAATCCCTTTGATGTCAAAAAAAAAAACAATCATCATTGCCTTGAATTTCGATTTTGACATTCGTGCTTTTTTTGTCGTGGAGAACCAGGAGTTTTCCAATGCATCGATTGGCGTTTAGTTTCGGGATCGTAAGTAAAAAACCACGATTCATCGCAAGTAATAACATTTTGTAAGAAGGTGGGATCACTTTCAATGTTTTCCAGGATGTCAGAACAAATCATTCTTCGGCGTTCCTTCTGTTCAGTTGTGAGACACTTTGGAACCATTTTTGAACACACTTTGTTCATGTTGAAACTTTCATGAAGAATCTGCCTAACACTTTCCTTGTCAACTCCTGTTAACTCGGACACTGCTCTGATTGTTAAACGGTGATCTTGTCGAACAAGTTTACCGATTTTTTCAATGTTTGCATCAGTTTTTGCTGACAATGGTCTGCCAGTGCGAGTGTCATCACTGGTGTCTTCGCGGCCATCTTTAAATCGTTTAAACTACTCAAACACTTGTGTTCGCGATAAACAATCATCGCCGTACACTTGTTGTAACATTACAAACGTTTCACTTGCAGATTTTCCTAGTTTGAAACAAAATTTGATGTTAACACGCTGTTCTTTCTCTACACTCAACATTTTCCGACGCACAGAGAAAACGTCAACTACTTAAAACAGATGCCACGGGCAGACTGAGTGCAGGAGGCAGATGAAACTCGAGCAGTAGGCGGAGCGAGTCACGTGACAGGCCACGCGACTTTCAGCCTTATTGCATTCGTTTTATTGTTTCACCAGTACTAGTCCAGTTTTTTTCTAGCCACACCTCGTATGAAGATGGTATCTGTTCTTTCAGACATGTCCAAAAGAACAAATCTGTGTGGACATTAAGCTGGGAATGTGGGTCTCACGGGGAGTGTGCAAGGGATAAATCCCTGCAGTCACACTATCCTCTGTGCCCTCAGTGGCTCAGATGGATAGAGCATCTGCCGTGTAAGCAGGAGATCCTGGGTTCGAGTCCCGGGCGGGGCACACATTTTCAACTGCACCCGTTGATGTATTTCAATGCCTGTCGACAGCCT
The DNA here is from genome assembly GCF_023898315.1 of Schistocerca nitens. NCBI lineage: Eukaryota > Metazoa > Arthropoda > Insecta > Orthoptera > Acrididae > Schistocerca > Schistocerca nitens. Next base: position 498,059,650 of record NC_064619.1, on the reverse strand, counting down.
AGGGTCTTCATTTAATTATCATGTCTTATAATATTGCAAGAAAAAATGTTATTCATCTGAAGCAGCATTATGACTACATTCTCCTTCTCATATTTTATCAAAATCGTAGTATGTGCCAGGAATTTATTCCTTTATTACTAGACCAGAAGAGGAGGTTTGGTTGTTAAGGTTTATTTTGTCACTGGACATGCGTTAGCCCTTTTTGAAAATTTAAATTTTAAGAGTACAGTTTCATAAATTACATTTACACATTTCATAATTACATAAAGTTGTCTCGAGAGTACCATCATATTTACACGTTTGGTTTTTACATGAAATTGTCATTCTTTTTACTACATATACATTATTATATGACCTTTATTGTCCATCTTTCATTTATGAAAGTGTTTATGACCGTATTAATCTGCATCAGTACATTGTTTCGTTGGCAGTGGTGGTGTGTTGTTTGACTTTCATTTCAGTTAAGTTGTATTGTTTGGTCCAACTGCTAAAACCACACACAGTGTTGTCAGTTTGCTAACAGGAGTAAGCTTGCAGTTTTAGACTGTCTGACTGTATGCTTGTAATTGTCTTTTCCAATAACCATTTCTTCCAAGGACTATGATGGCTCATATATGGCAGAAAGACTCGAAGAATACACCAGAAGTGATACATACAACCAAAACTTTTATAAAACAATCAGCCAGAAGGGTTGAAAGGGAAGGAAGAGGGATGAAGGAAAAGAACTGGAGAGGTCTAGGAAAAGGGTAGATATCGGGAAAGTGACATAGAACCGCGGGTCAGGGGAGACTTACAGTACAGGATGAGAAGGAAAAACTAATCGTTGGGGACTGCATCAGACAAGATTTGATAACCTGAGAGTTTTAAGGTGGAACACAGGGTAATATACAAGCAGACATTACTGCTCAAACATATTGCATAAGTTAATAGGAGTGAAAAGCTAAGTGCATTGCATGTAAAAGAGGTGGGAGAGGGGCGGTGAAAAACAGACGGGAAAGACAATGAAAGATGTAGAAAACTAAAACAGAGTGAAGCAAAGAGTAGTTACCACGTGAAGAAATGCCGAAATGGAAGAAATTAATGTAAATTAAGGTCAGTTGGGTGACGAGAACCAAGGACATGTTGTAGTGCTAGGTCCCACCTGCAGAGTTCAGAGAAACTGGTGTCTGGGGGAAGAATCCAGATGGCACGTGTAATGAAACAGGTGCGAAGGTCACAGTTGTCATGTTGTAGAGCATGCACTGCAACAGGATATTGCAAGTTGCCAGTATACACCCTTTGCCTATACCCATTCATCCTAATTGACAATTTGGTGGTAGTTGTGCTGATTTAGAAGGACGAACAGCATTTACATAACAGCTGGTATATGATATGTGTCGTTTCACAGGTGGCTCTCCCTTTGATAGTATATGTTTTGCCAGTTACAGGGCTGCTATAGGTGGTGGTTGGAGGGTGCATAGGCCAAGTCTTGCAGTGGGGATGGTCCCTGGGGTAGGAGCCATATGGTAGGGAGATGGGTGGAGATTGCGAGAGCAACAGAAAACTAGTCTAGGTGTGGTAGACAAAATTTCACACAGAACGGATCTCATTTCAGGGCATGATTTTAGGAAGTCATGACCCTGTCAAAGTAGCTGATTAACACATTCCAGACCAGGATAATACTGAGTCAACAGGGTGTGCTCTAAAGTTGTTCTTTGGAGTGATCAGCAGTACCAGGATTGGATGTGACAGCCTGGGAAATCCGCTTTTTAACTAGGCTGGTTTGGTAACTACGTGCAGTGAAGGCTGAAGTGAGGATGGTGGTGTATTGCTGTAAAGAGTCTGCTTCCAGGCAGTGAAGGCTGAGGTGGGGATGGTGGTGTATTGCTGTAAAGAGTCTGCATCTGAACAAATACGTTTGCCTCGGATGCCAAGGCTGTATGGGAGGGAACATTGGACATGGATAGGATGACAAATGTCAAAATGTAAGTGCTGTTGTTTGTTGGTAGGTTTAATGTAGACAGAAGTGTGTAGCTGTCCTTCAGTGACGACGAGTTCATCATGAAGGAAAGTGGCATGGGATTCGGAATGGGACCATGTGAAATTTAATTGGGAGAAGGTTTTCAGAGATTCCAGGAATTTTAGCAGCTCACCCTCACCATGAGGCCATATGGTAAAGATGTTATCAGTGTATCTATACCAAACCAGGGGCTGAAGAATTATGCATCCCTTGAAAGTACCCTCCAAGTGACCCATGAAAAGGTTGGCACAGGATGGAGCCATGGGCTTACCCCTGGTCTGTTTGTATGTCTGCCCCTCAAAGGAGTAGTAGTTGTCAGTAAGTATAAAGTTGATTAAGGTGAGTACGAAGGATATCATAGGTTTGGAATCAGGTGGGCCTTTACTGTGGAAATTTTCAGCAGCGGACATACCATGTACATGGGGGATGTTGGTATAGAGGGAAATGGCATCAATTGTGACAAGCAAGGTGGGTGGTGGGAGTGGGACGGGCACAGATTTCAGATAATCTAGTAACTGGTTTTATCTTTGATGTAGGAGGGGAGTCTTTGTACTATGGATTGCAGGTGTTGATCAACTAAGGCAGCGCGGAATTAGCCGAGGGGTCTAAGGCGCTGCAGTCATGGACTGTGCGGCTGATCCTGGCGGAGGTTCGAGTCCTCCCTCGGGCTTGGGTGTGTGTGTGTTTGTCCTTAGGATAATTTAGGTTCAGTAGTGTGTAAGCTTAGGGACTGATGACCTTAGCAGTTAAGTCCCATAAGATTTTCACACAAGTAAGGCAGATATACCTTTGTTAGCTGTTTTGAAGCCAGCAGCTATAGGACGGCCAGGATGATTGGGTGTGTGGATCTTAGGAAGAAGGTAAAACGTGTGGTTATGTGGCTTGGGTGGGGGCTTTAAGGAGGTACTGGAGGTCAGTTAGAATCGCAGGGATGGGATCTTGATGACAGACGCTATATTTAGAGGTGTCAGACAGCTGGCTTTCAATCAAGTGCTATAGTGGTAGATCCTTTGTCTGCTGGGGGGGGGGGGGGGATAGTGGTGTAGTCATCAGCTTTTAGGAAATATAGAGCCTGGACTTCTGCAGGGGACAGGTTAGGGTCATGTTGTAGAGACATGAGGAAGGGTTGTGAAGTAATGCTGGATGTGAGGAATTCTTGTAAGGTTTGTAAGGGATGATTTTGAAGTAGTGGTGTCAGATCAAGCTGGGATTGTGATCTGAGCTGTTTGAGTCAAGGTTCATTGTCAGGTTTGCTGTTGGAAAGGTTTTGAGATTAGATTGCAAAGTGATTTTTCCAATGTATATTACGTGTGAAGGAAAGTAAGTCCTTCACCAAAGCAGCATGATCAAATGCAGGTTTTGGGCTGAAAGTGAGATCCTTAGACAATACAGGAAGGGGGAGTGCTTTATATGAGAGTTTAAGGACACCTTACTGTTGTGATTGGTTCTTATGATTGGATTTTTCTTGCTCTGGGAGACAGTGGTGAAGGCTGTGTGATGTTAAGGAGGTTGGCCATGCTTAGGAGGTTGGCCATACTTGGTTTGCAGGAGAGGAGTGGTGGCTGATGATGGGGCTGTTTAAGGAGCTACAGGGGGACACAAAGGGAGACACTACTGTTCAGGTAATTTAGGAGAAGGTGGGATAAATATTTGAGACGAAATCCAGCATGTTGTTGCAGTTTGAAGTTGACTTGGTGGATGATACCATTCAAGGAAACATGAGGGGCAGATATCTACAGTATTTTGTAAAAGGAGAGAAGTGTGGTAGAGTAGAAAGTTTGCTGATGAGTCATATAGGTCACAGATTAGCCAGGTAAGAGCAAGAGATTGCTATATTTGAAACTATAAAAGAGCCTGGTGTAGATTAGGATTACATCCAGAAACAGGGACTTTCAATGTTAGACCTATTGGAGTGACTCCAAGGGACAAGCAGGTTTCAAGAAACAGAATGTGGTACCTTAGTTTTGATAGTGCAAAAGCATGTTTTCGTAAAGAACGGAGGTAATATGAGATGGGATTCATCATGGCAAGAGAAGACAGTTTGTAGAGTTAGAAATTGTGGCAGTGGCACAAAGAATAATAAATAAGCTGAGGGTGGAAAAGATTAGAAAAACACAATTAAAGCAAGGGAAGAATAAGGAAAAAATTTGCAAAAATCAGAAAAATTTGTACAGAAGTCCTTAATAAGAGGTAATGCATGGGAGATCTATATGATAGGAAAAAAAATGATTGGAAAATAAGAATGGAAAAAATTGATTGAGAAAATTGTAAAAACAGACAAAATATTAAAAACTGGGTAAACAGAAAGCGAAAGTCATAGGAGAAAATTTAAACTACTTAGATTGGCAATTAAAGTGATGTAAGAGACAGCAGTAAAAGTTGATTGAAGTTGATAACGTCTCAACCTGTAGAATTTCTCACCCCACTCAAACCATGCACCCCCACCTTTTACCTTCTTGCCAAGTTCTACAAACCCAATCATCTTGTCCATTGTATAGCATCTGGCTTAAAAGCATCCAAAAAAAAGTATATCTGCCTTAGCTGATCAACACCTGCAACTCTTAGTACAAAGACTCCCCTCCTACATCAAAGATACCAACCAATTACTAGACCATCTGAAATCCGTGCCTGTCCCACTCCCACCACACACCTTGCATGTCACCATTGGTGCCACCTCTCTCTCATGGTGTGTATAGCATCTGGCTTAAAAGCATCCAAAAAAAAAGTATATCTGCCTTAGCTGATCAACACCTGCAACTCTTAGTACAAAGACTCCCCTCCTACATCAAAGATACCAACCAATTACTAGACCATCTGAAATCCGTGCCTGTCCCACTCCCACCACACACCTTGCATGTCACCATTGGTGCCACCTCTCTCTCATGGTGTGTCTGCTGCTGGACACTGTCTCAGTCAGCACCCACCTTATTCCAAACCTACTTCACTTTCGATGGGCAGACATACAAGCAGACCAGAGGCACGGACAAGGGAACCAGGATGGCTCCTTTGTGTGCCAACCTTTTCCTATGTCGCTTGGAGGGCTCTTTCTTGGGATCCATAAACCTTCAGCCCCTGGTCTGGTTTAGATACGTTGACGACACCTGTACCATATGGACTTGTGGTGAGGCTGAGCTGCTAAAATTCCTGGAATCTCTGAAAACCTTCTCCCAATTAAATTTCACATGGTCCCATTCCGAATCCCATGCCACTTTCCTTCATGATGACCTTATCCTCACTGAAGAACAGCTACAACCTTCTGTCCACATTAAACCTGCCAACAAATAAAAGTACTCACATTTTGACAGTTGTCATCCTTTCCGTGTCCAACGTTCCCTCCCATACAGTCTTGGCATCCGAGGCAAACGTATTTCTTCGGATGCAGACTCTTTACAGCAATACACCACCATCCCCACTTCAGCCTTCACTGCCTGGAAGCAGACTCTTTACATCAATACACCACCATCCTCACCTCAGCCTTCACTGCACGTAGTTACCAAACCAGCCTAGTTAAAAAGCGGATTTCCCAGGCTGTCACATCCAATCCTGGTACTGCTGATCACTCCAAAGAACAACTTTAGAGCACACCCTGTTGACTCAGTATTATCCTGGTCTGGAATGTGTTAATCAGCTACTTTGACAGGGTCATGACTTCCTAAAATCATGCCCTGAAATGAGATCCATTCTGTGTGAAATTTTGTCTACCACACCTAGACTAGTTTTCCGTTGCTCTCCCAATCTCCACAATATTCTTGTCAGACCCTATGCTCCTTCAGCACCCATCTCCCTACCATATGGCTCCTACCCCAGGGACCATCCCCACTGCAAGACTTGGCCTATGCACCCTCCAACCACCACCTATAGCAGCCCTGTAACTGGCAAAACATATACTATCAGAGGGAGAGCCACTTGCGAAATGACACACATCATATACCAGCTGTTATGTAAACACTGTTCACCCTTCTACATCAACACAACTACCACCAAATTATTGATTAGGATGAATGGGCATAGGCAGAGGGTGAATACTGGCAACTTGCAATATCCTGTTGCAGTGCGTGCTCTACAACATGACAACTGTGACCTCGGCGCCTGTTTCACTACATGTACCCTCTGGATACTTCCAGCAGACACCAGTTTCTCAGAACTCTGCAGGTGGGACCTAGCACTACAACATGTCCTTGGTTCTCACCACCCAACTGGCCTTAATTTATGTTAATTTCTTCCATTTTGGCATTTCTTCACACAGTACCTACTCTTTGCTTCACTGTGTTTTTCACCGTCCCTCTCCCACCCCTCTTATGTACAACGCACTTAGCTTTTCACTCTTATTAACTTATGCAATATTTTTAAGCAGTAATATCTGTCCGCATATTACCCTGTCTTCCACCATCAAGCACTCAGGTTTTCAAACCTCATCTGATGCAGTCCCCAACAATCAGTCTTTCCTTTTCATCCCGTGTGGTAAGTCTTCACTGATCCGTGGTTCTGTGTGACTTTCCTGAAATCTACCCCTTTTCCTAGATCTCTCCAGTCCTTTTCCTTCACCCCTCTTCCTTCCCCTTCAACCCTTCCGCCTGAAAAAGGAGCCACTGGCTCTGAAAGCTTGCCAGTTACAAATGTCATTTTCTGTGTGTTCTGCCGCCACATGATTACAGGTAACTTTCTGAAATGATAGTTTACCCCCTCATAATGGTCATAACTTCACTACTGTCCATGGCACACTTTGTACCTACTTTGCGGATTGTATTACTGAAGTCTGTGCACTGCAGTTTAAATCATTTATCAAATTTTCAACACAATAACTGTAAATGTACTTTATTGAGTTACTGTTCTGGTTTTTTAGTTAGTGTTCTTCTAGAGGCATAAGAATCACTTCACATTTTTTCATGCAGCTCTGTGCAGCTTCTACACAAAAATGTGTGAAAATAAAAGTCTCATTACATCTTTATCACAAAGTATACACTACTGTATACAATTTGTGGCATTCATATTTTCTTTCAAACCAACTGTTTTAAAGAGAGAGAGGCCTCCCATGTGCCAGTTTGCTTTTATGTTACATCATTTTAAGGTTAGAAAGAAATTTGTAAGTTAGTTAAGGTAATTTGTGCTTCTTTTCGATTTCAGGCAAATGAACATATCTTATTTGTCAATTCTCCACTGAACATCACAACCCTCATCAGAATTGTATCATATCTAAATCTATAACTACATTTAGTAGCCTCTAAGGGAAGATTTGTGCAGTACATACTTAGAAACTGCATCAGAGTTGCATGGATAAGAATGTATATCACAGTAGAAAATGTGATTACACTGCAAGAAAAATATATCGTAAATAAACAAAGGAAAAAATAATGCAAAAAATGTTCAAATGTGGGTGAAATCTTATGGGACTTAACTGCTAAGGTCATCAGTCCCTAAGCTTACACACTACTTAACCTAAATTATCCTAAGGACAAACACACACACCCATCCTCGAAGGAGGACTCGAACCTCCGCCGGGACCAGGTGCACAGTCCATGACTGCAGCACCTTAGACCACTCGGCTAATCCCGTGCGGCAAAATAATGCAGTGTAACTTAATCAAACAATAGGAAATCCAGGAATGTAACAATATTGCAGTGTAACTTAATCATGATGTACTCTAAGGTGTATTATGTACATATTTATGTGGATGAGCTCAACAAGGAATCAGCTTTGCACCGTCTTTCTGTTTTGTCGAAGTCTCATTTTTTCTATTTACCTAATGGTACAATTCACATTGTCTCAGTCTAATTTTTCCTCATGTATATCCTTAAATATTCGTTCTTATTTCTTTATGCTCAGGTAGATGAATATTTGTTGAGTCGGTTTAACCTTCACTATACTTGTCACTACAAATATTTACAGAGTTAATGCCATTGCTTATGTGGGAAGTTATCTTAAAGCAAATCCCCAATTCATATTCATACATAATGTGTGTTTGTCTATGCTACTATGATAATATTTTCATATACTGACAGTGCACAGTATTTGAACTTGCATAATGTAACAAACAGTGCAAGAAATTGAATGTATCTCATGTAATCCTTTCAAAATACATAGGTGATTCTTGAGTGCTTTATGTAAATAAGCAGATGATCATATCTGTGTTAGGAGAGACAGAATTGACATTGCTCTGTGTAGTGAAATATTTTCTTCTCTGATCTGCGAAAAGATTGTTATCAAGTGATTTGTATCTCAATGCTTTCAGGACCTACTGTGTGTATCATTTCTTACGTCACTCGTTTCTCACTTTTTCATTACAATTACTGCTACTGTGTCGTGCTCTGTAATGAGTTTTCATATGTACTTCACTACTCCACTTTGCATTCATTTTCACACTCATTCACACATAAATAGTTACGTCAGTCGGACCCTCCTTGTACCTACCACCATACATATACCTATTTTCCTATAATAATCAGGATGTGCACTTGCATCATTCCCTTGAACCTTTTATACCTTAATAAACTTACGAGATGCTTAACTACCTGTAGGTTAGCCAACATAACATGCAGGCCTACTGAAATTATACTTATTCCATCAAGACTTACACTCGTGAGCTCATGCATTGGTCTTCATGTTGTAATCTTATATTGCCAGCATGTCATATTCTACTTGGGTCAACTTACGTTCTGATGATTTTTATTCAGTAAATTAAATCACTTGCCTTTTGAGTTATTACGTGTGTTGTTGTGTTCATAGTGGTCAGTGACTCCCCTTCTCTGTATTAGTTCTTATTGTTGTTACATTCATTGTGTATAAGACTTTTGTAACTGTTTGTGTATAGCATAGATTTAGTTAGCTTGTACTCCTGTGTAGTGTGTATTTCGTGGAGAGTAGTTCTCTTGTAAACTGTTGAGATAGTCTAGTGTAGTTTGGATTACTTGTATAATAGGTCATTTGTAAACAGTCACGATCTATACTCAATAAATGTAGTTAGTCCTTTTAGCCTGTACATTTTAGTTGCATATTTATCCTTTTATTCTCTTCCTGTCCTTTCTTATTCCGAAACATAAAACTAATATTTACATTTGTACTTCGTCTAAATATAACTCCCTTGCATCCCAGTCTTTATCATAAAGTAAAAAGTACATGTTTTGGTGTTGCATGCCCCCACTATCCCATTCGGTCATTGGCAGGGGGCCTAACGTGATTGGTTGTTGTTTCCGTTTTGCTCTGGACCAGCAGTTACTGGTTTGTACTCATTACATTTCACATCATTTCGTCTCCTATGGTGTGTAACTCCTTGCCAGTTGTTATACCTGCGTCTTTTGTTCGGATTTGGTGGGTTCCAGTATCTTGGCTCATATTCATAGACACCTCTCTTTTGATAATCATTGTTCCCATAGTAACCAAAATTTCAGTGCCTATTATCTGGCAGTGATGCAAATAGGTGCCAACCTACAGTAGTAGTAGGAGTAGTAGTAGTAGTAGTAGTAGTAGTAGTTGTTGTTGTTGTTACTAGGTTGGTTATTTCCTTTGCTTTGAACATTTGATCATCCATTCAAGTTGTTTCCTTGACCTTGGTCATCCTCATGTATGAGATCTACAGTGTCCAGTAGTGAGGTCTGTCTCAGGGATAGTGATCCTTTTCAGGATGTTTAACACATCTACATGTGAGATGGGATTACTCCAGTATCTCATTTTGTTTATATATTACTTGAAATATTTTTGCAATCCCCTTTGTTTACTGTTGAATGGTAATCATTTTTGACCACCAGTAGACCAAAATTTGTCTAGAAAGACTTGTGCAAATTGATCATATGTTTGACACCATTCTGCCACATCCACTGTCCAGAGCAATGCATCTGCTTGGGTGAATCCTATGATGTTGCATATTCTTTGTGATTTGGTCTAGCTACATGGCTGTACATTGCAGAACACTCTTATACAAATTAATTGGTGAACTGCTTTTGACTCTGTAGAAAACACCTGAAACTGGTGAAACTTTCCAGTCTTTCCTCCACCAGTATTGATGAAAGACAGGGTCCTGTTCCCAGTGAGTGTTTAATGACGTGTGACAATTGCTGGGAGGGTGGTGAGGGGGGGGGGGGGGTGTGTGACTCATTTGGTTTGTCATTGGCATCAGCAGTTGACTATATGTGCTGAATCTCTTTCAGTGGCATCATTGAATCTGCGGAGGTGAAAATGTATTTCTTCTTTGGTTTTCTAAACTCTCCTGCATGTTTCACTTGTTAACAGCACCCATTTTGTTCAAACTAACTATCAGTGGCCAGTTCAGAACAAATTTGTTGTACAGTACCCTCAGTGTCGGCATCTTCTTTGGTAACAATTTTACTTTCCTTTTTAGACATCAATTTTTTGACTTCTTCTACATACGTTCAATGATGCGGGACAAAATTTTCTGCAAGTATGGTGTCAGTCTCAACATTTTTTTTTTTTCTAGTTTCATAAACCCAATGTCTTTTGAGTTTTTTTCATTTTGTCAAGCACTTCATTTCAAACTGATAGTAGTTGTGAAACATCTGTCTGAATTGCAGGTAAGGTCTGAGCTAGCTCATTGTGTCAGTGTGCAAATTATTTTGCTATTTGGTCAGCCCGCCTAACCTACCAGCAGTTTTCTTTTGTTCTTCAAGTAATTTCTAATTAGAATCTTTTAACATATTTGTCAATCTTTGATCAAAACTGTTCCACATATTTGTAAATTCTTAGGCAGATTTCAGACTGAAATCATTTGACATATTTGTAAATATATTTTTTAAAATTTGCATCATCTCATTCATGTCACTTGGCTCAGGTATTGTAGTGTTTGCTGACATTTGTGATGTCCTTTTGCCCATAACTGTTTTTTGTTCTTGTGATATCGGGTTGTCAAAAATTTCAGCGTCAGTTACAGTGCCTCTTTTGAAATTACTAAGTGAAAAAGCTCTCTCTGTAGACAGTTGTGAGTTGTGTCAGCAGTCTATTGTCTGCATTGAAATATTTCCTAATAAAATATTTCCGTCTTTCATTTTTGTGAAATTGAAATCATAGCTGTTACTCACATAGTCTCATCGGGCACTTTATGCCTGGTCTTTTATCAGATATTTTCAATTTTGTTTTTGTGACATGTAACTGGAGTCAACCCTTATAAATACTGCTCACCACATCCTTCATGCAAGCCCATCATTGATGGAAAGCATCAGTTTATTTCCTGTTACAGACAAAATTATTTTTGAAGTGGAATTTTACTTGCCCATTCAACAGAGCTGTCCCAGATTAGTTTAATGCAATATTCATTTTATCAATGTGTATTAACAGGGACACGAAGAATAACTAGTACTCCAGCAGCAACAGAACCGTACTGGCCCGTGCTGTTGCTACCGCCATGCAGAAGTGCACTGCTCAGTGGCTGCTGGAGTACTGATTACTCTTTGTGCTTTGCTGTTCCTGTTAATACCTATCAATGAAACGAGTATCATGCTAGTGATTTGGGACACTCTATTGAATGGGCGTGTAAAATTCCAATTTAAAAATTATTAAGTTTGTGATGAGAAACAAACTGACACTTACTGTCGATGATGGGCATTGTACAAAAGTTGTTTTGAGCAGGATTTGTTTGGGCTGACTATAGCTACAGACTGCAAAAACGAAATTGCAAATTTCTGCCAAAACACATCTGCCAAAATACCAGAGAAAATGCACCTGATGACACATAGGAGAGACATCTGGTATGTTCCCATTGTTATTTCACAAGGTTCCTACTTTTGCTTGCATTAGCATGAACAGTTCCTTAACTGCTAGAGCACCCCATATTAACTTCTAATTTTCTCAACTCGGGCATTGTCATGGGAAAGGTAGTAACTACTGAAAGGAAAATCTTGCAGGTGAACTGAAAAACAAATTTATCAACTAGTTTTCACTAACATTATCACAGAAACTGATTGGAATGGAAGGCATACACGCATACTTTGTGTTACATATCACATTTGAAAAATCTGGCGTGTTTATGTTTATCAAATCCTACGTTCTCAATATAAAACGAACAAAATCACTCCTCATCCAAAATCAGAATTATGTTATTTGTATTTTATGCACAAATTTTGCTGTAAAATGCATGATGCTACTCCTCCAGGAAGTTCTACATAGATATTATTATTATTATTATTATTATTATTATTACATCCGAGATGTAAGGCGTTGCAAACATTGCAAACTAGTGACTGACCTGAAAGGCTGTCCTTTCTTAAAAATTCTGTGCCCTGCTCATTATTTCGATGTCATTCAATGACTGTCTTGTTTTTATTTCAGGAAAATAGTATCTTGACAGCCTAATCAAGATGAGGGAGCTGATATTTTAAGGATTTGTGTTCAAAACTTGTCACATTTTCCAGAAAAGTCAAAGAAGTCCGTCACCCTTCATCTCGTTCCTTCTTTTCTCAATGATACCAAATTCTGAATTCATTATCACAAGGCATGTAGGAATGCCCTGAAACTAGAAATTTCAGATACACAAAATCAAAATAGTTCTTTGCAATGAGGTAAATCAGGACCATTACACTCACTTAATTCTTAATCTATCCAGCAAAGTTGTCAGCCCATATTTGTAAATGTAATTTGGTGGTGAAATACAACGGCACTTTCAGAACACAAGATGCGATGTTGTTTCCACCATGATCAGCTTTGCCCTCATGCCACAACCACATAATACTTTGTGGAGTGTCACCAACATATAGGTACAGCTTGTAATTTGATAACTGCCTGCTGCAAAACTTATTTTCATGAGTTAATATCAATGCAAACAGTACAGGTTGTACTTGAGGGCATACAGGACATCTTGTTATCAATGCTGAGAGAGTTTGTTGTTTTTTCTGCCTTTTACAGATGCAGCTCTTTGTTAGCAATAATGCACAGTTTGTTTAAGGCCTACAGAGCAAGTTGGTGTCTGATGTATCAATCAGTCATATGTTGTGCAGGTGTCAGCATGAGGCCAATCGAATGACAACTTAGGAAACTCTCACTTAAACACTCTCCTTTAGAATCTGTGATCTATATAACTCTCAGGGTGCAACATTTTGAATACCTGGTAAATTCTATCAATATTGAGATCTAAAGAGAGGTAACATTTCATTGATTTATGCCATGCATACTGACGTTCCTCTGTTGGAGACAACATTGTATGTGACTTGATCAGTTCTTTATCAACAATGGTATATTTTTTCTTGTGAACATGTGAATTAGGATTTTTACCCTGGTGATCTTCAAGTATCTGCACTCCTTAACAGCAACATATTTTTAAAATATCTGCTGCGAACTTGCTCATGGGCACTGTTGGCTAGTAAGCAATATGTGACAGAAACGTGCCACCTTCTTATTAAGTAGGATCATCGTATTTTCCATCCCACCTTCTCTGAATATTTATGATATTAATGAAACCCATCAGATACATTCCTATTACATCAACTGTCTGTTTCCAAAATTCGGTATGAAGTTTTCTTATAGCCTCTACAGTGAATTCACAACACTTATAATGACACTTACATGTTGCCTAGGAAAGAATTTTGTGAATAAACGAGTTTGGTTAAACGCACACAAAACAGTAAAGTAAGAGAAAAGACTGCGTAATTTCAACTTACCATTCTAAATGGAAGAATTGTGGAAGTATACTGATTTATAAACGCAGATCTCTACCGTAACAAACACTACCACTTGTTACCAGCACATCTAGACATGCTCTGTTGCCGAGACACTGTGAAAGGAGATGCTACCTTGCCCACATCATTAGCACTGCACATACAATTTACACTATCTAGTGATTACATTTTCATCCAAGTTTGATTATATTGAGGCATACTATCTTCTATGTGCCTTTGGCTTGGCCACATACTACCTTCTCAACATGAAACCTCAGAATTGGAATTTTTGATTATATTATGAAAAGGAAAGATGCTAGTCACCATGTGATGGAGATGCTGAGTCGTACATAGAGGCACAAAAAAAGATGGTCAAATAAGGATTTCAGCCAAACAGGCCTTCATCAGAATTAGACAGCACACACACACAAACACACACACACACACACACACGAATGCAGATGCAACTTGCATACATGTGACCAAAGTCTCAGGCTGCCAGAGCCATGGGCTGGCCTAGGCAGCCAGAGACTTTGGCCATCTGTGTGTGTGTGTGTGTGTGTGTGTGTGTGTGTGTGTGTGTGTAATTCTGATAAAGGCCTTTTTGGCCAAAAGCTTTGTTTGACAATTGTTTTGTTGTGCCTATCTGTGACTCAGCATCTCCACTACATATGGTGATTAGCAACTATCATTTTCATAATATTGTCATTATTCCATCCTGGATGTTCTAATGTTTGAAATGGGAATTTTTGGCAGTTATGACTTTACCCAAGTCAATGCCTCAATTGTGATTGCATTTAATTTTTAAACTCCTTAAATGTTTCTATATTCACAGATGTAACTTGGTCTTAATTACCCTTTGTCTCAGTTAACTCTTCCTCTAATATTTACACGTCATTCACTAGCCTTGTCCACTTGCACTACAAATAGACAAGTGGCCTCTCCTTCAGCAGAATCTGAGCAGGCACACAAGGGAGAGATTGGTTTGCTGTTATCAGGAGCTCCAGTGTAAGGTGCATTATGGAGCCCCATAGGGAAATAGTGTCCAAGTGCTGGAAAGAAGTCCAGTGTGCACCTGGTATGTATGCTGGGAGCCCTCATCCGAGATGTGGAGGGGGTCCTGGGTGCGATGCAGTTATCTTGTTGTGGTTCGTGTCAGCACCCTCGACATCTGTCACATAGGTTCTGGGGCCAACCTTAGTTTGAACAGGCAGTTGATAGACGTAATGAAAACTGCTGGCCTTACTTTGAGGGAGGGGAGAAGGAGGGGGGGGGGGGGGGGGGGGTTTCCAAGCAGAGATTACAATTGGCAGTATCACACCCAGAATTGATCAGGGTACTTTGACTTGGAGGTGAATGGAGTGTGTCAACAATGGCTTTATTGATTCTGTGACAGTCTTTGTTGCAGATTTCTGGGCCTGTGTTATGTAGTGGAGATTAGTAGGATTCCATTTGATAGGTCAGATGAAGCAGTTACTTGGGAAGCAGAATACTTGCGGAATGCACATGGTGTTTTTTTGTGCTTGATAATAGTTTGAGGTCCTCCGATGAATTCTCAGCAGTTGATATGCAGAGAAAAATCAGTTTGCATATGAAGTAAATACATTTTGATTGTCAAAATTTTAATAGCAAATTGCCAAAAAATTCATGACGAAGTCACTGAACATACTGCCCTCCAGGCAAGTTATCAAGTTATCACACTCAAATTATTCTTGGAATTGAGAGCTGGATGAAACCTGGTGTAGAAACCTCCAATATATATATATATATATATATATATATATATATATATATATATATATATATATGGATATGTGTGTGTGTGCGAGTGTATACCTGTCCTTTTTTCCCCCTAAGGTAAGTCTTTCCGCTCCCGGGATTGTAATGACTCCTTACCCTCTCCCTTAAAACCCACATCCTTTCGTCTTTCCCTCTCCTTCCCTCTTTCCTGATGAGGCAACAGTTTGTTGCGAAAGCTTGAATTTTGTGTGTACATTTGTGTTTGTTTGTGTGTCTATCGACCTGCCAGCGCTTTTGTTTGGTAAGTCTCATCATCTTTCTTTTTAGATATATTTTTTCCACGTGGAATGTTTCCCTCTGTTATATATAACAAGGCTTAAAAAGATGCCATAGGAGGGGGGGATGTTCATTGCAGTCGACAAAAACTAAGTCTGACTGCGAAGTTTTCTGATTACTTAACCAGCCTAAGCGAAATCAAGTTAATCATCAGATATTCTTTACCAGCCTGTAATTCCACTGCAACAGTTGTAGAACCATTCAAAGAAAGTCGGCAGAGAGTAATGCAGAGTATCCTGATCAAGCAAAATTAATTGGAGATGACTTTAACTGATTACAGATTGAGACCTCTATGGATTTGTTGCAGGTGGTGTAGGCAGGCAATTCTATAAAGTAGTTCCAAATATATTTTTCAAAAACTGTCTTGAAGAGCTTTTAAATCTCATAGCTTTGAACAGGAATGACTTAAGGGAAAATGTCAGTATAGAGACAGAGATTAGTGATCTTGATGTAGTGAGTCTTCAGTTTCTTCCTTCTTGCTCGAACAGTCCATGGGTGTACTGCCGGTCCATAGTGTCCAAAGGGCACAATATTTCGGCGATCAGACATGTCGCCATTGTCAGGTGTGCTGACGAACTGAGCTCCTGAGGGTGGGCGGCCGTCTTAAATCCCCTCCCCCTGCGAGGCTTTCTCTCCACGGTCCGTGCCCGCGGCCACATGTTGGTGGTCACTGAGACACTGGTATCGGCATCTGTGGTGGCGTCAGAGTAATTGCCTCGTCCTCCTTGGTCACCAGTTCATTTTCTTTGCTGAACATCGTTTTAAGACTCAATGGTGGTTCCCATGCCTTGCTGAGGTTATAGCCACTATCTCGGTTGATGAGTGTGTCCCTGGTATGAATTTCCATAGTCTCTCTAATGACGCTGTCCCAGTGTTTAGATGTCTGTACCAAGACCCTGGTATGTTGGTAGTCCATTTCGTGATTTTCGGACAAACAGTACTCTGCGACCGCTGACTTGTTGGTGTACTTAATTCAGTGTGCCTGTGATATTCTCAGCAGTGATCTTCGATGGTGCGCACTGTCTATCCAATATAAGTCTTCTCACACTGACACAGAAACTGGTGTATGCCAGCCTTCCACAAACCGAGATCTTCTTTGACACTTCCCAATAATGCTCGTGTTTTATTGGGTGGGCAAAAGACAGTTCCTACTCGGTGTTTCCTCAATATTCGTCCTATTTTCCCTGATAATGTGCCAGTATACGGTATATAGACAGTGGCTCTCTCTTCCTCCATGACTTCTTCCATCTTCACACGCTGTACTGTAGAGGTGTGGCGGAGAGCGCATCTGATCTGCCATTCTGAGTACCCGTTTTTCCGGAATACAGTTTTGAGGTGTTCCAGCTCATGGGGCAGACTCTCTGCATCAGAGATGGTGTGCACCTTGTGCACCAGTGTTTTTAGCACCCCATTCCTCTGCGAAGGGTGGTGGCAGCTATCTGCATGCAAATACAGGTTGGTGTGCGTTTTCTTCCTGTATACCCCGTGGCCCAGGGTGCCATCCGCTCTTCTTTTGACCATGACTTCCAGGAATGGTAATCTTTATGGCTTATCTTTGGCGGGTGATGGAGCATCTGATGCATTTGTCAAGCCCATGGTAGTTATGTTTGTGGATGAATCAGTACCAGTGTGAGGGAGGTACTAAAAACTGGTTTGAACATGTCAGTGGTGATGGTGGTTGATGGACTCATCACTTCAGCCTTGAACATCTTTTACAGATAATGTGATAAGGTCCATTGTAAGGTGGCTGCTGTGGCTTGCAGACTGTGTCATGACTTACAAAATCACATCTCCATAGCTCATTGGAAACAAAGGGGCAATGGATTTGCCGGTCCCTCGGAGCAGTGGCATATTTCTACCAGATTTGTGCACCTAGCTTGTGTACAAAGTTTGACAGTTCATTGTGGTTGTCTGACATGTTGAAGAACTCACCAAGCAGTAGTATTGGCATGATATATTTATCAGTTCCGTAGATGTGGCTTTCAGATCTTCTTTACTGCTGCGTGGAGACCCAGGAGGATGATGGGCAAAGTCTCTGTCCACTGCTGCAATTCATGACATCGAAGAGACACTTCCAATTTCTGGTGCATTCGCCAACAAAGCCATTTACTACCAGAATGATTCATACCCAGTAGAAGGATGAGTGCTTTCAGTAGGTTATGACTCGGATTGCCTTCCTTGGTCTGTTGTAACTCATAGTGGTACACTGAAACAGGCGATCCATTCCCGGAAGATTGCAGTCGCGGTCACGTCGACCTTAGGGAACACCTCCAGTCAGCATGTGAAATGATCAGTGGCTGTAAGATAGTAGGTATACCCTTCCGATGGTGCAAACAGTCCAACGATGTCCAGATGAACATGTTCAAATCTTTCTTTCAATTGAACGACTGTGCCACGAGGTGCCCTGATGTGCCAGCGAACTTTGTTCCATTGGCAGGCCTTATCTTGGTGCACATATTCCTTAAGTTCTTGTCCATGGTTGGACACACAAAAGCTCGGTGTACTCCATGGTGTGACAGGTCATGTAAGGAGAAGTTTGACTGCTGCCGAAAGTCAGCTGTTACAAACGGTTGCAGTTTAGTATTTACAATGTCACAATACAGCAGCTTGTTTGATGATGGTAATGTAACTTGATGGAGCTGTAGGTCTGATGGTTGTGCTAAAAAGTCTCATGGCTTGCTGCCTCCTTGTTGCACTGCAGCAAGAGCTTTGAAATCAACTGTGTCAGTGATAGCTTTGATACAAGCGAGAGCATCCATCGGCATATTCAGGTCTCCCTCGACATGGGCTATGTGGGTGGTGAACTGTCCAATATAGTTGAGGTGGTGGAGCTGACATTGTGACACTTTCTCCAGATGCTGGTGGAAAGCATATGTCAGTGACATGTGATCTGTGACTAGGGTGAACTGCTGTCCCTCTAACATGTGGAACTTCTTAACGGGGGCATATGCAGTGCACAGTTCAAATTGTACATGGAACAGATCTGCTGTGATGGGGATAATTTTTGATTGAACAAGGCTAAAGGCTGTGTGTGTTTGCATACTTGCTATTGCAGTGGCAGACGTATCAACCATTAGGACGATAGGCACATGTGGAACTGGGTGCACTAACAGAGCAACTTTCGCGATGATCGTCTCACCTCGGTAAATGCCAACTCAACATCACTATTCTGGGGCAGTTTGTCCTTTGACCTCAGTGCACCTTGCAAGAAGCCTCTTAGTGGTGCAGCCAGGAGGGTGTGGTTGCAAATAAAACGACGATATAAATTGGTGACACCAAGAAATCACCGTAATTGTCTAACTGTTATATACAATGGAAAATTAACTATAGCTTTGACTTTCTCCTGTGGTGACCGTATACCATGAGCATTAATAGTGTAGCCCCGGAATTGAACTTCAGTTTCTCCAAAGATGCTCTTTGACGGGTTGGTAAGCAGACTGTGTGCATGAAGATAAGTGAAAATCTGCCGTAAGTGTGACAGGTGTTCTGCCTCAAAGCTTGACATAACCAAAACATTGTTGATGTACATGTAACAAAAATCTAGGTTGCAAGTAACCTCATGTGTGAATTGTTGAAACATTTGGGCAGCATTAAAAAGCTCAAAAGAGATTCTAGTGAGTTCAAACAGTCCAAATAATGTGCAGTCAGCAGCTTACAATGTTGTCTGGTGCCACAGGCATTTGGTAAAACACACATACTAAACCCAAATTAGTAAAAATGCACTTACCGTGGATGTTGAATGCAACTCTTCGATGTGTGGTATCAGGTATTGGTCCTAGTGGTTCTGGCAGTGAGCTTTCTGTAATCTCCACATGAGCACCATGTGTTGTTCTTCTTTGGGACCATATGCATTGAAGATGACCAACTAGTGCTCTCGGTGAGCAGTAAATTCCCTGTACGAGCATGAATGGGAACTCCTGCTTCACTGCCTTCAGTTTCTGTGGTGTGAGGTGATGCAATCAAGCACAAAGTGGTGGTCCTGTTGTGGTTAATATATAGTGTACTGTCAAGTACTGCGCAGATGTTAGTGTGGGCATCTGGGCTGTGATCTCTGGGAACTGCTTGGGGAGCTCTACTAATGGAGAGTCACCACTTATCATCTATAATCCATACTTTCCCCTGAGATTTACCAGATTGGTAGTGGTATCAAGGAGGCACCGATGGTAGAGGTCATGCAGGTGCCCATAGGATGATAGGAAGTCCACTCTGAGTATTTGGAGTGTTATGTTTGCTATAATGAATTGTCACTTGAATTTTCATTGAAGACCTAAGTTTAACGTTAACTTGACTTGACCATATTTTGAGATTGTGGGACCATTGGCGATGAAAAGGTGGCAACCAACATAGCTACAGTGTAGCAGACAATCTTCATCGGTTATTAGGCTCAGTTCAAAGCAGGACTAATCACTGAAGACAGTTCTCCTTGAGTGAATGAGATTCCAGGCTGAAGACATGTCTGGAGATGCCCTAGACAGCGATGGGATACCAACCTGACTGCCACCCCTAACACAGCATGACAACCAGGAGTGATCATCTGGTGTGCCATTTCTTTTCATAGCAGGACCCCTTTGGTTGTCAACTGCTGCACTCTTACAGCACAGCAGTATGTTGACAATTTTCTTTACCCTGTTTTGTTGCCCTTCATGACAAGCCATACTGGGCTTACATTACTGCAAGATAATGCCTGCCCGCATGTGGCTAGAGTTTCTGCTGCTTGTCTTAGTGCTTTCCAAACCCTACTTTGGCCAGCAGTGTCACCAAATCTCTCCCCAATTGAAAATGTTTGGAGCTTTATGGTCAGGCCCCTTCAGCCAGCTTGGGATTTTGATGATCTGACGTGCCAGTTGGACAGAATTTGGCACAGTTTCCCTCAGGAGGTCATCCAATAACTCTGTCGATCAATACCGAGCCAAATAATTGCTTTCAGAGGTGGACCAACACATTAGAGACTTGCTGTTTGAGAATCTCTTTCTCTTGTATAAATCATCCAATTATTCTGAAATTGTGATCAATTGTTTGTCTGTACATGTACATCATGTCTAGCAATTGCCATCCCATTCTAATACTTCCTTCATGGTGTATCGTTCTTTTTCTTGGAGTGTATGTACTACAGGACAACACACAGAATTATTCTTTGTTACTACAAAATTTAAGTATATATGTAGCATTCAATTGGAAGTATTATTGGGTCACAGTATGTTGATGCTATTGACTACAAGCATACTGTATGTGTGCTGATATTTCATCCAGTAGCCACAGTTATTTAATATTAACTGTACAAGACCCCTGCCTCTCCCTCTCTTACTATAGTAGATGTATTACTTATCAGACCAAACTGATAATGTGGCCACAGGAGCAGAACCATCATTTTCACACCCAAGAAGCAGGGAAAGGAGGTAGCACTTGCATGCACTCTAGTACTTTTACGAATCGAGTACTGTAAAACTCTACATGTCGTTATGCGCCACTGAATGAAGTGCCTATTTAGAACAAGAACATAAACAGAACATACAATATTTCTCACATTAGCTGCTCACTACGCTTTGCTGACAGTATCCATAAAAGTACATTCTCCACTGATGTAGCTATTTTTCACATTGGTGACTGTTGCTTTGTTGCCTACTGCTTCAGTATTGGATGGTAATGCTGACTCTTTGTTTGAATCTACACCAGCTAGTCTTATTATATTTTCAGATTACTCTTCCATCACAGTACGTGCCATCCAGTAGTCATCATGCCCTTTTTTGAAGTGATACCCTTTCAAGTCTTCTAATGTCACAACTTCAAAAGCTAATAAAATAGCTGTAAAAGTAAATTGTATTAAAGCTGAGAATGAAATTGTCTGCATCATCTAGCAATTGGCATGTATGAGAAGTAATGCTGAGGTCCTGTGTTTGACCTTTAGTAACCATTTCAGATTTTTGTGCAAGTGGAAAAGTCTGGAAGGGGGTTCACTCAGGCTTGTGAAGCCACATGAAAAGCCACTTGAATATAAAAGCAGTGAAATTCATATGCAAGTCACCGAAGTGGCATCACATTGAACGGCATGCATCGGACAAGGTGATGTGCTGTGTTTGTTTATTAGCAGAAAAAGCATCAACTGTTAGTTTTTTTTTTCAGATTCAGAGCAAGATATGTGACTTATTATGTCTACAGATCTTGATCTTTGATAGATTCCAGACCAGTTTGATAAGCATGAGGTCTAGATTTGTGGTGTAACATGGTGATTGCATGGAACATCATTTTCCACTTTTAACCACTTACACCAGCTGAAGACGTTCATCGAAACTGAAAACGTAGTTTAGGTAGTTGTTAAGTGTGGAACATTCCACTATGTGCACCCTGGATGCTGTATTTTGCAGATGAATGTAAAAGGAAGTCATCTCAGCATGTCGATAAGGCACAATGGCGAATGCCTCTCTCCACCTGCTGTGGGAACCCGCTTATGCTTTGCCAGTGGCAATGCCTTGGAAGCCATGGAGGAAAGGGTGTGGCCAAGACTATAAATGCCTGAACAAATGAAAAATACATGAAAACTGTCAGTCGAGTATCTAATGTCAAACCAATACAGCAGTACACGTTACTCGGACTGTCTGTTGTGAGCTACGATATATTAGCGGTCCATATCACCTCCAATTGTAAAAGTAATTGTGCAGAGAATACATTGTAGTTACAATACAGAAGAGTTGTCGTAAAATGGTTTATATTATTTAGTAGCTTGAACAAATCAGAACTCTCTTTCATCTCCTGCTGCAACTGCAAAAGATGAAGAAGTCACAAAGCATAGTCTAGTGGCATTGCATAGTGGGTCCACTCAAGCAATTAACTTTAAGAAAGGTGACTGTAAATTATTTATAAGGTAAAGTTGCTGCACACATGCAAGTGGGTATGGAGTGGAAGGCATCGTAACCAAATCCACACCAAGTAGCACTCCACATTTTCTTCCTAAAGTAAGAAGGAGAAGGTTGATGCTCCTTGATTAATGCCAAAAAGTTTGACTTTCCTTGTCCCTGTGTGTTTTGAATTTTTTTCTGTGCATTTCTACTCGTTATTCTGAAGTTGTCCTGTTATAATCATGGAGGAGAGATGATAATGGATTGAAACTCAACTTTCACAACAATGAAATTTTGCCTGTCACTGTTCTTTGACAATACTTGCCAGACACTGTCACTTTTCAACATTTATTCACAGTGTAGTGTGCATGAAAAGAAAATAAGACTTGTTTTCTCAGGCACCTTGTAAAATCAAATTCCATAGGCGGAACAGTTTTCTCATGGTTTTTTTTTTTTTTTTGCTAGACTGGAAGTCCAGTTTTGTGTAACAAAATCTGTGAGTTTTGCAGACAGTTTTCTTTATATTGTTCATAATGTAACAAAAATTGCTGTCTAAGTTATCTATATCACCAATGAAATATTTACTGTCTGCATTTTACTCGTGCTGCTGAGGACAGATACTTGAATCCTATTTCACAAGAGATTTGTACCTCCTTCCGTAATTTGCATACCACTGACTACTTAACTTTTGTTTGTCTACATGTACATGCATCTTCCGTCATCTTCTCTCTCAGCATTATCACATCATTCTTGTTCTCATTGTCAGTAAAATTAATGACATTAACAGCAAGCTATGGCTTCTTGTGAAGGTATTCTACATGATGGTTTTTCGTACCACTTTTCATACTTCCACTGTGAGGAAACAATGTGCACTATTTTGTATTGGAATGTGACTGTACCTAGTCACATGACCAATTTAGTTCCTGGTACGGGAGCTGTACCACTTTGCCTTGCTGACTAATATGATAATGCTGTTGACTTTGCATTCACTGCTTAGTTATAAAGGCTCATTTGAAAATCAGTGTAGCAGTGTTATTTGTTACAGTGATTTTAACTAGTCTAATAAGTCTTTACCACTGAGCTGTGAATACACTGCTGCTTTTTGACATAAATACTGTCCATCAGTACAGTCCACATTAAATCATCATTATTTCTGTATTAACCATTTACAGGAATATCTGACTGCCACTTGTGAAATATCTTGTAGTATTATCAACATTAATGAAACAGCATCTTCCAGACATCTCTGCATTATGATCGTCCGTTATACACATCCAGTTTGCACCTGCTTTCCTGCTTGCTGTGTAATGTCATCTTTCCACCTCACATTACATCACCGTATCAATTCTTTCTTCCCGCTTGGAAACCAGCATTTGGTTATTTGCTGATGTGATCTTGCACAATCATTTCCCTGTCTCTCAAGATATTGTTTGAGTAATATTTTTACATGCTGTTTAAGAACTATCGAAGTAACGTGTTGCCATTTCTGTTTTTACAGGTCAGCTTGCACTGAAAACATCATCTGTTCTTATTGTTGGAGCTGGTGGATTAGGATGTCCTTCTGCTTTGTACCTTGCAGGAGCTGGTGTTGGTATGTAACATGTAAACTTTTTATTACTATTTGTTTGTTGGCATGTGTGTGTCTGCTGTGGTGTGTGTGTGTGTGTGTGTTGGGGGGGGGGGGGGGGGGGTGAGGTTGATTATGTGAAATACACACTCTACTTATTGTGTTAAGCCATACTCATTGAACAACAAGGGATAATTTTCATTTATTTAAATCGAATACTCACCTGTCTAGGGAAAAACATTCATCATTCACATCAGACATTTGAAATTACACACCATATCATAGCTGATAATAGAAGTAAATAAGTCCTAGCCATCACCTCAAAATTTAACATTGTCAACAGCTAAATAGAAAATAAAGAGATACTAACATATCCACTGTTCAGCCACAAATACCACCCTTCACGTGACTCAGTACCACCCAGGACTGGAACATCTGATCTACATTTTCCTTCAGGGTTTTGACTATCTCTCATCATTCCCTAAAAGGAGAATCACCCTTCTCACTATCCTCTGCAGCCCTTTCGCAGTGTTGTTGCACCATCCATCTGACCTGCATAATATCCCTATCATTGTCAATCATAAACAGCTCTGATGTAAATGCTATAGATGATTACAAAACATACGCAAAATATTGAAGGTAGTAATACATACATCAAAGCAAATGCATTATTGATAAGTATAGTTGCATCAGATAACAAGATCAAGACAATATGGTATATAGTGAAGGAAGAGACTGGTAGATGAAGAGGAGCACAAATCATTAAGAGTAACTGATACACGAGTAACATATGTGTGCAGTGTTACTGAGCTTTTCAGTAAGCACTTCATAACTGTTACTGAAAAGTTGGGGTTGTCAGTTTGATAGACGCTGCCATGGAACATCTCAGACCTGTCACTATAGATAACTATGATAATATGAGTATGACCTTCACAACAGCCAACAAAGTTGATTAAACAGTGTATCTCTGAGTTTAGTGACATTTTAAGTTATTTATTTAACCAGTCTTTTATCAATGGAACATTTCCTGGTTGTTTGAAATATGATGAAATTAAGCCTTTTTATAGAAAGTAGATAAAGAAACGTCATTAACCTTCTATCCAGTTTCACATTTGCTTACATTCTAAAAAATTTTACAAAAGATAATATACAATTGTATTCTTAACCATCTGACCGCAAATAAAATATTATCCAGGTCACAATTCAGATTTCTAAAGGGTTCCGATGTTGAGAAGGCTACCTACACATACAGTGAGGATGTACTTAATTCATTAGACATTAAATGACAAGCTACTGGTATAGCCTGTGATCTGTCTTAGGCATCTGACTATGTAAATCACAATATTGTTTTAAGTGAATTAGATTATTATATAATGTGAAATGCTCCAAAATGGTTCAAATCTTATATCTCTTACAGAAAACAAAGAGTGTCAATACAAAAGCAAAGTGCTCTACTGGGAAACAGTAACACGTGGTTCCGTTATCGGGCCCTTAGTTTTTCTTGTGTATATTAGTGATCTTGTGTCTGTAACATTAGCAGATGCCAAGTTTTGTTTTGCTTACAAATGATACAAAATTTGCAATAAATATTAAATCAGGTATAGCCATAGAAATTTTCATGGACATTAATAAATGGTTTCTGCCCAAATCTCTGTCACTAAACCAGGAAATAATATACTATCTTCAATTCAGAACTTGTAAAAAGTTTTTTTGCCAGTATATTCCTAAAATATCATGACAAGCAAATAAAAGAAGTTGGCAGTGTTAAATTCTTAGCATTACAGCTTAATAATAAATTTAACTGGAAGGAGCATATTGCAGAATTTCTGAAGTGCATAAAAAAATCTCTCTCTGTGATGCAAATGTTGTCAGACATAGGTAATATAAAAATAAAAAAACTAGTGTAATATGCTTACTTTCATTCATAATGCCATATGGGATTTTATTTTCTGGGGTATCTCATCAAGCCAAGCTACAGTTTTTTGAGCCCAAAAAATTATACGTGGTGTGTACTCAAGAACATCTTGCAGAGGACTGTTTAAGAAACTGGGGAAACTAACTGCTGCTTTCCGATATAGGCTGAAGAGCCAAAGAAACTGGTACACCTGCATAATTTCATGTAGGTCCCCTGTGAGCATGCAGAAGCACCACAACACAATTTGGCATGGACTCGACTAATGTCTGGAGCAAATTGACACCATGAATCCTGCAGGGCTATCCATAAATCCGTAAGAGTACGAGGGGGGCAGAGATCTCTTCTGAACAGCACTTTGCAAGGCATCCCAGATATGCTCAATATTTTTCATGTCTGGAGAGTTCGGTGGGCAGTGGAAGTGTTTAAACTCAGAAGAGTGTTCCTGGAGCCACTCTGTAGCAATTCTGGCTGTGTGGGGTGTCACATTGTCCTGCTGGAATTGCCCAAGTCCGTCAGAATGCACAATGGACATGAATGGATGAACTTAAGTATGTGTCACCTGTCAGAGTCGTATCTAGATGTATTAGGAATCCCATATCACTCCACTGCACATGCCTCACACCATTACAAAGCCTCCAACAGCTTGAACAGTCCCCTGCTGACATGCAGGGTCCATGGATTCATGAGGTTGTCTCCATACCTGTACATGTCCATCTGCTCAATACAATTTGAGATGAGACTCATCTGACTAGGCAACGTGTTTCCAGCCATCAACAGTCCAATGTCAGTTTTGACAGGCCCAGGTGAGGTGTAAAGCTTTGTGTCATGCAGTTGTCAAGGGTACAAGAATGGCCCTTCGGCTCTGAAAGCCCATATCAGTGATGTTTCATTGAAAGGTTCACATACTGACACCTGTTGATGGCCTAGTACTGAAATCTGCAGCAGTTTGCAGAAGGGTTGCAATTCTGTCTCATTGAATGATTCTCTTCAGTCATCATTGGTCCCATTCATGTAGGAACTTTTTCTGGCCACAGCGATGTCAGAGATCTGATGTTTTACTGGATTCCTGATATTTACGGTACAGTCGTGAAATGCCAGTACGGGAAAATCCCCACTTCATCGCTATCTCGGAGATGCTGTGCCCCATCACTCATGCACCAACTATAACACCATGTTCAAACTCACTTAAATCTTGAAAACCTGCCATTGTAACAGCAGTAACCAATCTAACAATTGTGCCAGACACTTGTCTTATATAGGCGTTGCCTACCACAGTGTCGTATTCTGCCTGTTTGCATTTCTCTGTATTTGAATGCACATGCCTATACCAATTTCTTTGATGCATCAGTGTATTTATTCCTTAATGAAATTTGTCATTAACAATATATCTTTTCTTCAAACCAACAGCTCAGCTAATTGAATCAATACTACAAATAAGAATAACTTTCACAGAGATTTAAAGTCACTTGCTTTGGCTCAAAAAGATGTCCACTACTCAGCAATACACATATTCAATAACATGCCAGCAGCCATAAAAAGTTTAACTAACAGTGAAGTTCAGTTTGAGAAGAGTCTAAAAGATTTATTAGTGGTCAACTCGTTCTACTCCATTGATGAATTTCTTAGCAAAACCGATTGATGCATATGTTATTAATAATACCACATAATGTGAATATTCCATACAGTCTGACTTCTGTACAAATTTTGTGCAGTAGTGAGATCATTGTAAATAAGTGCTGCTAAATGTTTTTTATTTTATTTTTTTATTTGATGGTGCGTGACTACAATAGCGTAAGAATTATCATATGCACCAAAGTGTATTGAACATTTAATACTTGGTGATAAGTTGTATATCCTTTTAAATGTAATTTTTCTTACCAATTCTGCATCCACAAGGGCAATTTTATTTGGGTTCTGTGAATGGTACATTAGCAGATCTTTTTTTATTCTGTAAATTTGCATTTTGTGTTCTTGTTTTCTGACATCTTCCCCATTCCTGATTATCTCCTCACTTTGGATCGATTGGAACAAAAAGTAGATGTAAGACCTGTCCTCTGCAACCTACCACTACCACCTTGCTCCAGCCCTGTCACAGGAATCTATTGCTCCATCAAAGGCAGGACCACCTGTGAAAGGTGCCACATGATCTACCAACACAGCTGCAACCATTGTGCCGCATCCTACATGGGCAAATAACAAGCTGTCTGCCCACATGAATGGCCACTGCCAAATTGCTGAGCATGCCATCCAATGCAAAGTGCTTGACTTTAATGACTGCTTCACAGCCTGTGCCATCTGTGTTCTTCCCAGCAATACCAGCTTTTCTGGATTGCACATATGGGAACTCTACTTGCAAATATCCTTTGTTTTCATAATCTGTGGCCTCAACCTTTGCTAGTTCCTGTCCTCCACCTACGTATCCCTTTCTCTCCTCCCAGTCCAGTACACACATGCCTTCTATCCTGACAATCCCCCTTCTCTACTCTATCCCCCCTCCAGAACTGTCTCCCAGTGCTGCACCCAGCAGCCCTATCCTGTTCCCAGCACGTCCTTGAATCCCCTCCCCACAGCCAGCATCAGCATATTCCTCCCCACGCCTCCTCTCCTCACTTACACTGTTTTTCTTCAATCTCCCCACCTCACACCACCTCTGTATCCCCACAACCCATTCCAGAAAAAATTACTGCTTACTTCAGACACAGTAGCAGTTAGTTGTCCAAAGATGACAGTGACTGTGTGTGTGTGTGTGTGTGTGTGTGACAGAGAGAGAGAGAGAGTTATGCTTGTGTGAATGTGTGTTTGTTTTCTACATCTGATGAAAGACTTAGTCTTATAGCTAAATACATGGTGGCTATAATTAAATTTATACTACTTGAGAGAGCCCCTTGAAAAATGAGTGGTTGTAGGACAATGGAACATTTGTAGGGATATGTGGAAGAGAAGAGAAATAACAGTTAAACTATTGAAAGAAACACATTTTAAAGAGGGTGATGTTTAATTGTGTATCATGTTTACATTCCATGATACAAATGTTGCTCATTGTGACGACTATCTGCATCTTGACAGCCTGGAACCACACTAGAGATGGCTCTCCTGCTGTCCAAAATATCTCAGGTTGGCTACCTATGTTGCTGTCCTCACCTTCAGCCTCAATGTGTGTTAGAGTCAACTGATAAGCCCTGTCCTTTAGGTAATCCCACAGCTAGAAATCACACAGGTTCAAATCTGGGGATCTTGGTGACCACACAGTATGTAATAATCAGCCAATGATTCTGTTTTGTCCAGATGCATTATGGAGTAAGTGAGTGACCACATGAGCAATGCGTGGTGGAGCTCCGTCAGGCATCAAAATAAAATGCAAAGCACTTCTCTTCAGTAGAGCAGGAATCACATGTTGGCGAGTCAGCTCGCAGTACCGTGCCATTCACGCTGCATATCCTTGGTCCTTCGGGTCCAAGTTCCTCAAAGAAAATCTGGCCAATTATGAACTGTGACATCAAGCCACACCATATAGTGACATGTTTACTATGCAGAGGAACTTCGTGAACATTTGTTGGTCATGATGGTCCCCAAATGCAACAATTGTGAGTGTACACTGCCCCATCGAATGTAAATGTGCTTCATAACTTCACAAAATGTTACAAGGCCACATATCATCAGCTTCAACCCTTGTAAGAAATGTAAGAACAAAGGCTACTGAAATTTCTGTGTCATGTATCAAAAGTTGGGGAGTAACGTGAAATTTGTACTGATAACAACTAACAATTGTTCACAGAACTTTTCAAATGGTGAACCACGGAATGTTTATTTGTTATGACATAACTCGTGCACTGCTTGAAGACAAAACATTGTCTCCAGCATTCTCAGCCATGGTAACAGTAACTTCTTGAACAATTTGTGGTGCAATTAGCCATCAGCTCTTCCAGCAGCAGTTCCCAAATCACCAGTTAATTTGAACTTCTGAATTGTGTTCTCCAATGCCAGTGTGGGAAGAGGACCTCTCTGTTTTTCCTTAATGTATCAATACTCGTGAATAGCTGCAGCAGTCTTGCTGTTGCATTGATAAAACAGCTTTGTGTGTAAAGCCCTGCTCACCTTGTCCAGACCCATGTTGACTGTCTGCAACTGTAATGCACAGTGCTCATGTTCCAACTCTATGTCGCCGTACCAGTACTGGTGCCTAAAAGGCAAGACATAACACTAACATTACTAAAAATGTAAATCCTACTGTGCACAGTCAGAACATAATTCCTATAAAATTGGGTACCTATACAGTAAATAGTTTTCTGTCTATGCTGGTTCTAGTGGTGAAAGTTTGTGTATAATAATTCCGTAGATCTAGCATTCTTTTTTGTTGTGCCTGTCTGTAACTCAGCGCCTCCTCTATGAGGTGAGTAACAGTCTGTCCTTTCCTTATTGTTATTAAAGACTTTTATTTGTATCATGTCTGGCAAATGGTGCAATAATAGAACGATATCACATCTCATTTGTTTATTGATTTTTACTTTTGGTGACACATGCTTTCGAATTCTGAAGCATAAGTAAACATCTATTGCTGTACACAAGTTAAAAATTTATTGGAGAGCAATGTTTCTCCCTTGTGTCTTAATCAAAATTGTTGGTTAAAGTGTAGTGAAGATAACAATGTAGATTACACATATACATGAGATTTTATATTTGAACAACACAATTTATTGCAGGACATATTGGTATAATAGATTATGATGAAGTTGAACTGAATAATTTACATCGACAGTTACTCCATTCCGAAGCAAGCTTGGGAACACCAAAGGTTGAATCTGCTGTGGAAGCCTTGAAAAGGTAAGCAGTATTAATGCAACTCTTCCAGAATTAAACACTTCTTAAATTAAATTTATTTTACTCTATCAAGAACTCTATACTTTGACAGTTGTCATACTGTTGAAACATGTGTTACCTCTGATGGCTTCCTCTCTCTAATCTATATGTATAAAAGGCAGTGTCCTGACTGACTCTTCATCACCCAGCCCAAACCGCTAAGGACAGAAACTTGTAATTTGGAGATGATGTGGATCTTATACTGTAGGCATCATTTAAGAAGGGATTTTTTTAAATTCCAACCCTAAGGGTGGAATAGGGATTGGAGGTTAAAAAATGAAGGGGGGGGGGGGGGTCACTATTGTGGCAATTCTGAAGGTAGGCATACAAAATTTGGTATTTGGTTTCTTGATCAGAAATAAAGAAATATGTGTTTCAGAATTTTTGGAAATTGAACCCTGTGGGGATGAAATAGTGGGTGAAAACTTTTTTTGAAACTATGTCATTATTGAAGAACCAATAAAATATTTTTAAAGCTACATCTGTGAACATTGGTATTTGACTTCTTGGTTACAAATACCGAAATGCGTGTTTCAGTGTTTATGGAAATTAGACTCCTAAGGGGGTAAAACAGGAGATGAGATTTTTTATGAAAATATTTTAATACAAAAGCATTATTAAAGCTATGAAATTTTGTCTTCTCAGTTAAAAATAAAAAATATGTATTTCACTGCTTTTGGGAATTCAACCCTTATAGGGGTGAAATGGGGATGAAAGCTTTTATGGTAGTCTGCATAATCCTACAAGAAAGATAATTCTTAGGTGGCCAATATCCTACCTTCAAAGCTGCTTTAGGAACTGTGACAGCCATGATAGGGTTTCAGGGGTCTGTACACTTGTTCACTTGGGTGTCCATAATGAATGGATACCTCTTCATGTAACTCTCGCTGCTGCAGCTGTATGGATTTGGATGACCACTGATATCACTCTGTGTGATTTTTGCTTACCTCTGACAGGGAAATTGTGAATCCCGAGATGATCAAATTGATGCAACAACTGCCTCCATCCTTCCTCCTACTGACAGGACTTCAACAAACATGATCTCCTTTGGGGCAACACTAACCAGCCTCAAAGGGGTTTCCTTATAGAACAACTACTTTCTAATTATGACTTGTGTTATCTCAATGATGGAATGCCTACCCTTTCTAGAGCAGCTCTTAGCATACTCTAATTCATCAATCTCATGATTTGCTCTTCTTATCTTTTTCTGTGGATAAAATTATCTGTGCACAATGATCTCCATGACAGTGATCCATTTTCCATTGGTCCTGTTGATTCAGTGCCTATTTTCATCAGACAAGTCAGCACATTGGGCGGTCCAAAGGGTGAATTAGCAGATTTGTACCCCCAATATCATCTTCACAGTCTCTCCATGAGGACTCATCAATGATGTCTACTTAGCCTATTCTATGATATCCAGGCTACCAAAACAGTTGTCACTCTCTTCATAGGGATATGACATGGGTGATCCACTCTGTGGTGATCTGAAGAAAGTGTGACAACAGTCTGGTATCATTGAAGAACTCTTCAAAAATATGGATGATATCTCTTGATCACCAACTTCATAAACTTGAAGCAGCTGCATGTTTGGGCTCATTTTTTCACTTGGTAAAGGAAGAAAAAATGGTTGGAATACTGTGTGTCCTCTCTGAGAATTCATCCATCTTCTTACCAGGTGTGGGCTACACTGTCTGGCCTACCATCCCTGGTCTCTTATTATATATTAGACATCTCTGGTGACCCATCTATTCTTTCTGATCATTTTGTGACCCAATTTGCAATGGCTCCAGTGTCTGTCTGTAAACATCCCAACTTCCAAGCATGTAACCAGTGGGTGAACAACACTTGCCTGTCTAATACTGTCCAAGTCTTATAACAAGCCTGCCCTCTGTCTAACCTCCCGAATGCACATAGCTGCCCTACCCTCTCTCCACCTCGTCCCCGTGCACTCCCCAGCAGCACTGCACCGTCCATCCCCCTTAACCTACTATCCCTCCTCCTCCCCACTCCAGCCTCCTCCTTACCCCCACCCAGTCACCACTCCCATCATGCACTGGTGCTACTGTTCGGAGTGTGTCTTCTGTTGCCAGAGACTTCTCTCGTGTGCATGAATTTTGTGTGTGTGTGTGTGTGTGTGTGTGTGTGTGTGTGTGTGTGTGCGTGTGCGTGTGTGCTATTTTTGATAAAGGCCTTCTTGGCCGGAAGCTTTATTTGTGATAGTCTTTTTGTTGTGCCTATCTGCAACTCAGCAGCTCCTCTATATGGTGATAGCAACTTTCCTTTTCATAATATTGTTACATTCCATCCTAAATTTTCCATTGTTTGATTTAAGCCTATTAATTGAAATTCATTAGAGTATTCAACTCCAGGTCCTGTCTTGATTGACATTCAGCTGAAAAAGGGTCATAAACACAAGCTTCTCATCATTTTCAATTTTAACTGACTACAAGATAAATTCCTCTCACAACATGCAGGGTAAGGAGGATACACAGATGTATAGCTATACAAGAGAGGAGAGTTAGGGAACAGGGGGATCTGAGTGGCAGAGGAAAATGGGACAGTGAAGGAATGAAGCATGAGAGAGAG
This sequence comes from Schistocerca nitens, assembly GCF_023898315.1. Taxonomy (NCBI): domain Eukaryota; kingdom Metazoa; phylum Arthropoda; class Insecta; order Orthoptera; family Acrididae; genus Schistocerca; species Schistocerca nitens. Next base: position 498,026,223 of record NC_064619.1, on the reverse strand, counting down.
AAGAGAGAAAGTTAGTTTGGTACTGTGCACCGCGAAATTTGAATCCGCGCCAGACGTCAGGGACGTCAAAGACCCATAGAGGTCTCTGCACCATCGCGTCGTAAGCTGCGGTGGCGTGCACCTCCTGGCCCGCTTTTAGTGTGAGGGCGCCACAGTGGAACATGTGGTGCAGCGATAGCGTACTTAAGCACCGGCCTCTCGCTCAACCAGTCAGTCTGATCTCGCTTACGTCAGTTGACACCTCGCTTTGTGCTAGACAGCCTACTTCCTTGTTCGTGTACGAGTGGATGTGTTTGTTTCCTTGTGACTCTGTTGTTCGGTCTTGTTGTATTTGTTGTGTCCTTTCGTTGGTCATGTCCATCCTCTCCCGTTGTGTTGTTGTTCACGGGCCTCTCTGCGGGTCCCTCCGCACTTTCTGTCATTGCTACCCCGCGACCATCCTGGTCACAGTTACAACATTTTGGCGACGAGGTAAACGGTGGTCGTTGTTGGTATGGAGTTGAAGTAGGTCTGTCTGCTGGAGCAACAGCAGCAGCTCATGCAGCAGCAGCAGCTCCAGTTAGACATCTTACAAAAGTCGCTGCAGTTGCTAATGAACAAAGTCGATGCCCGGGACCCGTTACTGCACCAGCTTCAGAGTCCTCGGGTGTCCAATGCTTTCCCGCGTCCGCCGTCGTTTCCACCCTTTAATGACACTAAAGAGGACTGGGAAACCTACTTACATATGCTGAAACAACATTTCACGGCTTTTCAAGTCACGGACAACTTCTTGCAGCGGTCGTTGTTTTTGTCTTGGGCCTCTCCGGACACATTCTTTCTTCTCCGCAAGTTGGCACCGTTGTCCGGTCCTGTGGCTCTCTCTTTCCAGGAGATCTGCCTTTTGCTGACAAACTATTATTCCCAACACTACCAGTAGTCGCCTCTCGGCTGGAGTTCCACCAGTACCATAAACAGCCTGGTCAATCGTATTGTTCCTGCGTCATGGACTTGCAGGGTCTCAGCCATCGATGCGATTTTACGTGCACCAATCAGCAGTGTAAGTCTTCGTATGTGCACTCTCTGATCCGAGATGTGCTCGTTCAGCTGGCTCCCGACCTTGAGGTCCATACTGCGGCAGTGAAATTCGACAACCCCTCCATGGAAGAGATTCTCCGCATTGCCCACTCCTTTGAAATTGCTCAAACGGCTAACAAGCGTCTTATGGTGCGACCGCAGGTGACAGCGGTCGTGGCGTCACGGCGGGTGCCGCCCTCACGACGTCGACATGACCCGGCCGACAGGGGCCAGCGCCGTCGGCACTCCTCGTGTTCTGACGTCTCTATGGCATTGGCGCCTTCGGTCGCCCCTCGTCACCAGTCGCGCGGCCCAGTACTGTCTTGCCCACAGTGCTTTACTGTCCATTCGTGGGCTGATTGTCGCCACCGCTGGAAAACGAGTACGCTGTGTAACAAGGAGGGCCACACACGATCGGTTTGTCGTAGTCGCTCGACTCGATCCAGTCCTGCCCCTCCTGGGCCTCAAAATACTGTCCATGCTCTGCAATCGGTCGTCCCACAGGATGACCCATTAGCGCGGAAGCTTTTACTCACACTCTGCATTTTCACAGAGGATCTCAGTTTTCAGGTCGACACTGGGGCCACTGTCTCCCTGATTAATATGGCGACATATACACGACTGGGCTCTCCTGCGTTTTCGCCTCTTTCTCGCCATTTGGTCACCTACGGAGATGGTTCCATTCCCCTTCGTGGGCAGTTCGTCATCCAGGCGACATACAAGCATGTTCTTGTGGCTCCTTATCCTCTTTGTCGTCAACCATCCATTGGCTTCAAATATTTTTGGCCTGGATGCATTTCAAATGTTTGGCTTTTCAATTTCCGATGAAGTTAAGGTCGTTCCCACGGCTGTTCCCTTTCAGGACTTGGACGGTCTGTGCTTCGCTTTTGCGTCATTGTTTGCACCGGATCTTGGATGTGCTTCCAGCTTTCAGGCGCACATCACCCTCCGGCCAGATGCACAGCCTCGCTTTTGCCAGGCCCGGCCCCTTCCGGTGGCCTTACGGCCAGCGGTCAAGCAGGAACTTGATCGGCTCCAGGCCGCTGGTGTGCTGGAACCTGTAACTTACAGTGCATGGGCGACACCACTGGTGGTCATACGGAAACCCAGTGGGTCCCTTCGGCTGTGTGGGGACTTCACTGCTACAGTCAATTCTCAGTCCCTCGTTGACACCTACCCCATTCCCCAGCAGGAAGACCTTCTTGCCAAGCTTGCCGGGGGAGAGTATTTTTCCAAGATCGACATGGCTGAGTCATACCACCAGTTGCTCTTGGATGCCGAATCTCAGAACATCATAATTATCAACACACCTTTCGGATTGTATAAGTACAAGTGCCTTCCCTTTGGTGTCTCTTCGGCACCGGCCATTTTCCAGCGATTCCTGGAGCAGCATACACAGCTTATCCCTGCATGTGTGAAATATCTGGATGACATCTTGGTCGCCGGGCCTTCCCGCCAGGAACATTTGCAAAACCTCAGCGCCTTATTTCACGCTCTGCAGTCTGCTGGTCTACACTGTCGACTGGACAAGTGTTGTTTTTTTCAACCGGAAGTGGAATACTTAGGCCACTGGCTTAGCAAAGATGGCATTCGCCCTTCGGGTCGTAATGTCACGGCCATTGAGGCCCTTCCTCGTTCCAAGGACTTATCGGAACTACAGGTGTTTCTGGGCAAGGTTACTTATTACTTAAAGTTCTTGCCCCAGGCTGCCTCCGTTGCTCAACCCCACAATCACTTGCGTTGCAAAGATCCGCCCCTTGCCTTACTCCCTTCTCTCAGGACCGCCCCTTGGTTGTGGCAGCTGATGCGTCGGCATACGGCATTGGGGCCGTCCTCACGCACTGGGATGCCGATGGCTCCGAACAGCCCATCGCTTATGCCTCTAAGACGTTGACCCCAGCACAACGAAACTAATCCCAGATTGAAAAGGACGCCTTCGTGATCGTGTTCGTTGTCCAAAAATTTCACATCTATCTCTTTGCGGCAAAGTTCACGCTCCTGACAGACCATAAACCCTTGGTTACACTTTTCGGACCCCACTCTCACCTTCCCGAGCAGACGGCTCAACATCTCCAGTGCTAGGCATTGTTTTTACGTAATTATGCTTACACCATCCGGTATAAGCCCACCGCCCACCATGCTAATGAGGACGCTTTGTAAAGTCTCTCAGCAGGCCCCGATTCTGCCTTTGACCAACAGGAGGTCCTCTGCTTTCACATTGATTCCGCCCGCCAGGATGTGCTGGACAGTTTTCCTCTAATGGCTGCTGATGTTCCTGCGGCTACCCGCCACGACCCTGTGTTGCAGAAGGTTCTCAACTATGTGGTCCACGGGTGGCTGTCCTATGTTAATCGTCGGATGCAGTCCAATTTCAGCCCCTGGCGCCACCTGTCCCACAGACTCTCCGTGGTCGATGATGTCCTTCTGTTGTCCATGGAGACAGATGCCCACCGGGTGGTCATCCCTCCGGAATTGCGGCTTCAGGTGCTCAGTTTGTTACACCACGGTCACAGGGGTATGTCCTGTATGAAGGTTTTGGCTCACCGGCATGTGTATTGGCCCAGCATCGATGGCAATATTTAGTGCCTGGTCCATGGGTGTACTGTCTGTGCGCGTCACCAGGCAAGCCCCCCTCAGTCGTTTGCACTCTGGCCTTTGCCTCGCCGACCCTGGTATCGCATCCATATTGATTTTGCGGGCCCGTTTTTGGGGTCCGTGTGGTTACTCATCGTTGATGCCTACTCCAAATACCCCTATGTTGTCCGAATGGCATCCACCACCACGGAGGCTACACTCACGGCCCTGGCCCAGGTTCTCGCCATTGAGGGCCTGCCCCACACGTTGGTCTCCGATAATGGTTCCCAATTCACAGCATCCTCCTTCCACGACTTCTGTCAGGCCAACGGTATCAAACATATCCGTAGCCCCCCTTTCCACCCTTCGTCCAATGGCGCGGCAGAGAGGCTTGTCCGTACTTTTAAACACGAGTTGACTAAGGCGGTCGACACATCTCCAACCACGTCGGCCCTCACCCTGTTTTTGAGCACCTATCGCACTACACCAATTGACGGACGCACTCTGGCAGAGCTCCTTCATAGGCGACAGCTGCGGACCCTGCTCCATTTGCTGATGCCATCCTCCTCCCACCCCAGGTCCCGGCCCTCGCAGTGGTATGCCCCTGGCACGGCCATGTGGGCCCGCGAATACGGGCGCAAGGCAGGTTAGACACCCGCCATGGTCGTCACAGCCCATGGGCGGCGTGTGATGTCAGTGCAGACATCGAAAGGATTGGAGCACTGCCATCATAATCAGCTCCGCCCTCGTGCTGCTACGGGTCCCGCGCCTCTTTCGCTACCTCCATCGGGTACGGACGCGGCCCTCGAGTCACTGTTCCAGCCCCCGGTTGCCGTCTCTCCGTGGGCCTGCCGCCGGCCCTCTCCGCCTCTGGGTGGATCGGCAGCTCCCTCCTCCACCCTGGAATCTGGATCGGCCGTCATGGATACCTCGGGTGTCCCTTCCTCCCCGCCATTAGGAGCTGATACACCCAGTTCCTCTTCCCACTGCCGCCCACCTCGGCATCGTCCAGGACGTTTCCGCCCCTACCCGCAAGTTTCAGGGGGGAGGGATCTGGTACCGCGCACTGCGGAATTTGAATCTGTGCCAGACATCATGGACGTCGAAGACCCATAGAGGTCTCTGCACCATCGCACCGTAAGCTGTGGCGGCGCCGCAGTGGAACACGTGGTCCGAGCGGCCAATAGCGGCGTCCCCGATAACGTACTTAAGCGCCGGCCTCTCACTCAGCCAGTCAGTCTAGTCTCGCTTATGTCGGTTTACACCTCGCTTTGTGCTAGACAGCCTACTTCCTTGTTCGTGTACGAGTAGACGTGTTTGTTTCCTTGTGACTCTGTTGTTCGGTCTAGTTATATTCGTTCTGTCCTTTCGTTGGTCATGTCGTTGTTCGTGGGCCTCTCTGCGGGTCCCACCGTGCTTTCTGTCATTGCTACCCCGCGACCGTCCTGGTTGCAGTTACAACAGTTAATTAGTTAGATGGATGGAGAGAGGGGGGAGGCAGAGGGAGAGAGCCGGAAATACAGAGGAAAGATGAGTTTTCTGCAAAAACTAGGGGAATAGCATGAAAAATAACAGGTTAATAAAAGGTGAGGCCAAAAGAACGGGAAAGGGGGCGCTTGCACATAGGGATTAGCAGAAATTGAAGCCAAGGCTGTTGTGTTAATTGAGGGTGTGCCACAGAAAATATTCTCACCTGCACAATATAGTGGAGCTTGGGAGGGGAGGATTGTACAGATAATGAAGCAGTTGTTGAAGACATTGGTGTTCACAGAGGCCATTCATGTGAGTAGACAGAATTCTCCTACCCTCATACATCATTGCACAGCAGTAGCAACAGAAGTACTATATAGAGTAACTGCTTCCAGATGAGACACTAACTTTTATTAAATAGGAAATGCCTATTACTGTAATGCTGTGGAAGTATATAGGTGGATGGGATAGGGCTTATGCATATTCAGCTGCAAGAGAATAACGCCTGTGATACAATGTTGATAACAGGGAAGTTATAGAAGGTGTTACAGATGTTGTGCATGAGTGACAAAACTCTACTTTGTGGGATCCCTCCTCTCAGGATATGACAAGAAACAGTCGAAGTCCTGGTAAAGGATGTAATCTAGTTCTTCATTGTTGAGGTAGTAAGGGGAATATTCATCAATAGCTGGTTCATAGTGGTGACATCTTTTTCGAATCATGAGAAAAAACAGGAGAAGAAATTTGTTTGTGGATAAACTGACCACAGTACTGTCTTTCTGCAAAGGCTCTGGAAAGCTTATTAGCATGTTTGACTAACTACATACCATCAACCACAGTTAATAAGGATGTAGAGGAGGAAAATATGACATGAAATTGATGACAGCTTTGATATATGCAGGGTGTATCGAAAATGAATGTAGAAAATGAGAGTGGGTCATAACAAGCATATTTCACACAGCAACCCATGTCCGCAGGCGCACAACATGCTGTTCGAACCATCATGGTAGCAGGTCTGCAGGACAACAATTTCAATGCATTTGTGACATCAACGTAAAAAAGTCAGCAGGTTGAAGTTTTATTTGCAAATGCTGTTGTCGATATAGTTGCGAAGATTCCAGGCAGATCAACGCAATGGGTTTTCCACCTCTTACTGTGGCACGGATGTAATTCTTTGTCCTGTGCGAATGCCTGTTTGATAGGTGTTGCAGAGAGAGTGCATACTGCAGAGTACGGTTCACCCTGCTTCAGTTTGCCATCAAATGGGGACACTCATGTGTTTGCTACTGTGTGGAGCAGATAGGAAGTGGAGAGCTATTCTTGGGAGGAAAGGGCATGCACTTTACTTATGTGACATCAGATGGAATTGCTCATACTGCCCAGCATTTGTATGTTCGGTGGTTTTCGAATAGACAAGTGCCAGATCTGCACACATTTACTGCCATTCACAGGTCCGTACGAGAGACAGGTTCACCTGAGGTACATTTTCCGCCAGCACGTTCTTATAATAGCACATGTGCATTTAAGGTCTAGTTTGAAACCCAATGTATTCATTTTGTGTTAGTGGTGTGAAGCACAGACGCACGTGGTTGTCAGCACACAATGTGTACACCAGGTTTTGAAGAGAAACCATTAGCGCTACTGGAAAACACACTCTCAACAGGCTCACAGTGTGTTGCATGGGAAATGGGTGTAAGCAATTCCACAATTTGGTGTGTATGGTATGAAGATGATTTGCACCCCTACTGTTTTCAAAAGGTTCGTGCCCTTAACCCAGACAACTTTCCACATCGAATTGAATTCTGCGAGTGGTTTTTGCAAAGGTGTACCATTCAAATGGACTTTCCAAACCAAGTACTTTTTATGGATGAGGCATCCTTCACACGAGAGGATATGTTCAACAGCCATAATCAACAATTGTGGACATGGCAAAATCTGCACACCATCTTTGCTCATTGTCATCAAGATCACCTCACTGTCAACATTTGGTCCGACTTGGTAAGCGATAATCTAGTTGGTCCATACATGTTTCCCCATTGACCGAATGCAACAGATACTTAATCTTTTTATGAGAAAGTCTGCCAGAGTTTTTGTAACATGTCCCACTCAATGTGAAACAGTGAACGTGGTACCAACACAGTGGTACACCTGCACTCTTCACACACACAGTGCAGATGCATTTGGATGAAACTTTTGATGAGAACTGGATAGGGCATGGCATGGCCTGCATATTCTCCTCGATTGAGACTGATGAAGACCTGATAGCGTGCATTATGGTAGCCTCCGGTGTAATTTCCATTTTGCCAGAAGTGTTTGAAAGAGAGCGACAGTCACTTTTGCTTCATTTCACAGTGTGCAATCAAGCAGGAGCTTGTAATTTCATGCACTTTTAGTAACTATTTTCAAATAAAGGTTATAAAACTCCATCCCAACTACTCATTTACCTTGATGCCACAAATATATTGAAAATGTTGCCCTGCAGACCTGCTACCATGACAGCTCAGATGGCATGTTGTGTGCCCATGACAGCTCAGATGGCATGTTGTGTGCCTACCCTCTGAGTGGGATGTTACGCTGTTCAATGACACCAAGTGCCGTACACTAATGTTGGTTGTGATGTGAAATGTGCTTGTTATGACCCACTCTACCAGCCCTCTCATTTTCTACACTCATTTCAGGTAAACGCTGTACACGCTGTTGGTGGTTGTTACATTTGTTCTTAGTTGGGCAGAAATCCAGTGACTGCCAGACAAGGTAGGATTTGTCAAGCACGAAGATAAGCAGTACAAACTCTTGCCCTCTGCCAGGCATTTAAATGTGACTTGCAGAGTATCCATGTAGATGTGTGCTGGGCAGACATTATCTGGCTTAAATGTGAGCCCAGGGTGGCCTACCATGAAGGGCAGCAAAACAGGGCATATTGTCACGTAGAAGAAGGTATAGTTAGATGAATGACGAACACTAACTTCACTTAATGAAGGTTTATTCAGCACTTGCACATACAAGAGTGCGGAGCAAACTGCCTCCAGCTAGAACACATACGGTATATATACAGTTACAGAATATTTCAGTACAATGATTCTTGACATTTGTGGATACTTCTTGAATGTACTCGAACTGAATATAGAAATTAAAATTTTATAGTTCAGGTTATTTCTTCAACTCACGACCCTCCATGCAACAGTCTAGTGTCATAACCACTACACCATGGTGACTGTGCTACTCAGCTTCTTCTGCGACATTACTCCCTCCTTAAGAGAACAGCGTCTCGGTGTTATGTCCCTCTAGTCTGTGAACAAGTCATCAGTCCTGCATACTCCGACTCCCAATGACTGATGTTTGCCCTGGCGGTGATCTTCTTAGAACTTACTTTGCCGCTACGCTCTTCGTCACCTTTCCATTTGTTGCCTGTTACTGGAGCTTCGAATTTATCCTGGGTTACAGGATCCTTATAGGGCTTCATTCGATGGACAGGGACTGTATCTCTGATCTTTCATCGCCTTGTGTCAGAGTCGAAATCTTCAACTTCATAAGTAACATCAGACAACTGTTTTACAACCTTATAAAATCCAAAGTAGTGCCTGAGGAGCTTCTCAGAGAGACCAACCTTCCGAACAGGAGTGAAGATCCAGACGAGGTCACCAGGCTGGTAGACAACAGGGCGGTGGCTCACGTCATACCTTCGCCGATCATTTTCTTGAGCGTGTGGAGTCGAGCTAACTGCCGAACTTCAATGTAGTCATCGTTCACGTCATTAGGATGTAACGGAAACACAGTGTCCATCATCGCAGTCGCCTCTTGCCCTGCGCCACGAAAAATGGCGTAAATCCTGTGGTGCCCTGTTTGGCAGTGTTGTAGGCAAACGTCACGAAAGGTAGCACCTCATCCCAGTTGCTCTGCTCAACATTGACGAACATTGATAGCATGTTGGCCAAGGTCTTATTAAGGCGTTCAGTAAGCCTGTTAGTTTGCGAATGGTAGGCAGTCGTCATGTGATGAGTAATGTTGCACCGACAGTTTATCTCTGTCACAAGATTCAATTGAAAAACTTTCCCTCAATCCGTAATTAACGACCTGGGGGCACCATGTTTTAATACAATTTCTTCCACAATAAATTTGGCTACCTCGAATACTTCAGCTGTTTTCACGACATTTGTAGTGGCATAGCATGTCAGATAATCAGTGCAAACAATAACCCTTCTATTGCCACTAGCAGACGTTGGAAATCATCTGAGGACAATCCCAACACGCTGGAAAGGTGTTTCGGCTCATGGAATTGGTATGAGTCGGCCAGGTCGTTTCTGAGGAACTGCCTTTCTCTCTGGCACTCTCAACAGTGCGACACACAGTAGGGGACACTCCTAAATAAACCTGGCCAGATAAATCTCTTGCTTATCCTATCGTGTGTCTTAATAAATCCTAAATGTCTGGCCTCAGGTGTGTCATGGAATTTCTGTAGAACATCCGAGCTCCTGTGTTTAGGAATCACTGGTAGCTACCTGTTTCCAAATGGATCAAAGGTTTTCTTGCGAAGTTATCCATTACCTACTTTAAATTGTCCTTTTACATCCTCTGACCGATTTAAGGCAAGCGTAATTTGAGATATCTTGGCGTCCTTCTTCTGCTCAGCAAAGAGATCCTGGAGTGTAGCGAGACAGTCACTGTCTTCATCAAAGTTTTGATTGCCTTGCACAGGGTTTCTTGAGAGACAGTCGGCATCTTGGTGTTTTCTTCCACTTTTGTACACTATGGTAATGTCATACACTTGAAGAAGTAGTGCCCACCTGATGAGTCGTCGTGTTGGATCCTTAAAGACCTGTCAACTAACAAAGTGAATGATGGTCTGTAACAACAGTGAATGGCCTTCCATAGAGATACTGTCGAAATTTGCACATGGTCCAGATCACAGCAAGACATTCTCTTTCTGTAATTGAGTAGTTTCTCTCAGCTTTTGTAAGTGTCCTAGAAGCATGGGCTATAATCTTCTCTTTTCCATCCGAAATTTGCACCAGAACAGCACCGATCCCATACCCACTGGCATCTGTGTGTAGTTCTGAGGGTGCTCTATTATCATACAGACCAAGTACAGTGTCAGTCGTCAGAGCTTTTCACAGCTCTTCGAAAGAATCTTGTTGAGCACCACCTCAGATAAGTTTAGCATCGGCTTTTAACTAATGTTGGAGTGGCCTGCCTTTGATACAAAAGTCTTTGATAAAACAACAGTAATAAGAACATAATCCGAGGAGGCTTCTCACATCTCTAATACTTTTAGGAATAGGAAATTCCATTATAGATCCCAACCTTTTCTGGGTCTAGCCACACACCTCACACCTACATTTGACGCAAGGTGTCCAAATATTTTGATTTCTTTCGCTCCAAAGAGACACTTTCTTGAATTAAGTTTCAGTCTGCCTTGTTGGAGACACTTAAGAATGGCCCTCAGTCTTTTTACTTGTTCATCAAATGTCTCTGAGAACACTATAATGTCATCTAAATAACAAAGACACATCGTCCACTTCAGGTGACTTAGAAGATTATCCATCATCCGTTCAAAAGTTGCTGGTGCATTACACAAACCAAACGGCATTACCTTAAACTCATACAGGCCCTCAGGGGTGATGAATGCAGTTTTCTCACGATCAGCCTCATCTACTTTGATTTGCCAGAATTTCGAGTACATGTCCATGGTTGAGAAAAACTTAGCCCCCTTCAGACAATCTAGTGTACCGTCAATTCGGGAGTAAACGTTCTTTTTACTTATCTTATTAAGTGCCAACTGCCATCCTTCTTCCTGACAAGAACCACTGGTGACGGCCATGGGCTCCGCGAAGGCTGAATGGTGTCATTCTTCATCATTTACACTACCTCGTCACAAATTATTTGACGTCCCGTTGCTGACACACGGTATGCTCTCTGGCTTATTGATTGGTGGTCTCCAGTGCTAATCCGGTGCTTCACCGTCAATTTGTCTTATATGCTCTTCACCTGTAGATTGAAGCATTCAGAGAACTCGTGAAGAATGGCAAGTAGCTTCTTCTGTTGTTACTTAATGAGATCTGGTGACACACGAGCTAGAAGACCTTGTCTCATAGTGGTAGTGCTAATTTCGCCCACAGACTGCATGGGAGGTTTGTATGACGCTCAGCTGTTTGTCAATTAACAGCTCAGCGTTTGCTACGCACATGCATCTTGGAAGGATCTGTGGTTCTCGGCGACAGTTAAGTTATCGATCCACAATTCATCGAATCCATTGTTAAATGAGATGACAGAGGCTATGATACCAAGTTATTCTTCATTGGTATGCTTCTCCTACATTCCACTACAAGATCCATGGGTTGATGCATGGCATGACACATGACAGTTACCTTTCTACCGCTGACTACAGGAATGATCACTTCATCCAACACACATAGTCTCCACACACTCGGATACACATCTTCCTGACCACAGTATCTCATCTTGTCTAGCATAATCTTCGAGCGACCACAATTTATAATTGCCTTAGATGCTTTTAAAAAGTCCCATCCAAGAATAACATAATGACTTCACTCTTTTAAGATGATGAATTCTAAGGGATGTGTATGGCCACTTTGTTGTTTTGATGTTTTGTTGTCGATAAATACAGTTTTCTGCAACTGGCGACGGTACTTCTCCGAAATGACTGAATATGCTGCTCCAGAGTCCACAAGAGCTTGGGTTGGTCAGACATCCATGAGGATATCAACGTAGTTTCCTATCATTTTTGTAGTGATTGACGGTGGAGGATTTTTCTCTTCGGCAGCCTAACCTCCAAGGAAGGTCGCACCCCTTAGTTTTCCAGGTTGTGGCGGCTAGGTGATCAGCTGGAGCTTCTAAACGGCAATGGAGACCTGGATCAGTGCGTTGGGGAGCGTCCTCTCCAGTGCCTAGCTTGTGGCAATGGTGTCCTGCACCCTCATCTTCTTGTTCATCTTCATCGTCCCGTCTGCTAAAATCAGTCTGCTGTCTTCTGGCGCGGGCATCATCAAATATCCACTGTATTTCTCAACAATAGTGCACCACATGTCCCGCTCATCCGCAGTGGAAACATACTGGTTGGTTGTCCTGGATTCTCCAGATGTCAGTCTTCCTTGGTGTCCAAACAGGTTCCTAATGTGGCATTATAGGAATGTAACTTCACCTGGGTCTCGACTTTTTCACCGTTTCAAAGGGAAATGAAGGATGAGAGATTGGGTTCAATGTCTGTTCCACTTCCTCCCTTATGTCCTCTTGAAGCGTCTCAGTGTTTTGCTCACCATGCAATCCAAGTGCCTTCTGAACTTGCTCTCTCACTATCTGATGAAGAACACTTGTGAAATCATTATTATGAAGATGCCAGCCGTAAAAGCTCACATGTTATGACTTGTGAAATCAGTTCCTTCCTCCATCACAGACATCGATACGACGTTTGAAAGCTGTTCAAACTTCTTGCGTGTAATTCGTTTTTGATGCATTGTCTCGATATACTGACACCATTTTATGAAGTTGTCTGCTGTCGAAACCTCCTTCAGGAGTAGGGCTTGATACATGTCCTCAGCAATACTCTTCATGAGATGTGCAACCTTATCTTCCTCCTTCATTCTAGGATCCCCTATTTTACACAGCTCCAAGACGCCTTGAATGTAGGATGCTGTAATTTCTCCTGGACGCTGTGCCTTGCTCTTTAATTTGTCTTCGGCCTTGCACTTCTGTCATTGTGTGTCGCCGAAATACTTACGCAGTCCCGCCTGGAATACTTCCCAACTTGTGAACTTCTCCTCGTTGTTCTCATACCATTGTGTGGCAGTGCCCTCCAAGTAGAAAAATATGTTAGCCAAACACATGGTGTCATTCCATTCGTTAAATTTGGCTGTACACTCAGATACCTTCAGCCACTTGTTTGGATCTTGGCCATCGTCTCCAGAGAACCCGGAAGGATGTCTATGTGGTGGCACACAGTTTCCGTCATTGTAACATCCTCTTCTCTTCTGTCTCCGGTAGATTGCGATCTGTTGAATATGGCTCGAACTTGGGTTTCTCACCACATAAACGGCGGCTCTGTTGTGGCCTGATGGGAGCCACTGTGTCATCAATAATGAGCGCTATCACAAATTCCAATACCCAGCATCCCCACCAGAATAATGTCACGTAGAAGAAGGTGGAATTAGATGAATGACGAACACTAACTTAACTTAACGAAGGTTTATTCAGCACTTGCACATACAAGACTGCAGAGCGAACTGGCTGCAGCCAGAACACTCACAGTTTATATACAGTTACAGAACATTCCAGTACAATGATTCTTGACATTTGTGGATACTTCTAGATTGAATGTACTCAAATCGAATATAGAAATTTAAATTTTACAGTTCAGGTGAGTTTTGAACTCACGAGCCTCCATGCAACAATCTAGTATCATAACCACTACACCACAGGGACTGTGCTACTCAGCTTCTTCTGCGATAATATAATATAGCGAATGTACCACTGTGCTGTAAGGATGTCATGGATGACCATGAAAGGGATCATATTGTACACATTGTTTTGTTGCCCTTGATGGCAAGCCGTCCAAGGCTTACATTTCAGCAAGATAATGCCTGCCAGCACATGGTGAGAGTTTGTATTGCTTGTCTTTGTGCTTGCCAAAACCCACCTTGGCCAGAAAAGTTGGTGGATCACTCCCAAATTGAGAACATTTGGAACATTATCCCTCCAATCAGCTTGGGGTTTTGACAGTCTAATGCTCCATTGGATAGAATTTGGCACAATATCTCTCAGAAGGACATCCAGGGATTTGGTGAAGGGAAGTGGAGCCAAATGGGAGTTTAAGAATTCCCGTAATGTTACCAGGTCATGATTGGTTCAAAAAGGATGTAGATCATAAGTGCAGGGTGTATGAAACTATTTAAGATGAAGCCCATTGTGTACATGTAGGCTGTCTTTGATTGGTAATGTGGGTGATGAGAAAATGATTCAGCTGAGGGGAGTGAGTAAATAAAAATAAATTCTTTCCAAGTTCAGTATGGTTAAACTTTATCTTAGAACTGAGACTGACTCCTTTTGAAAGAGCAGAGCCTTCTACAATAGTCAAAGTTTTTTCAAGATAGATTAACAATGATGCTGGTATTTTTGAGAGTGTGTTCAGGCATAGTGTGTTTTATAGGACATGAAGGAAGTTTCTGGGGATGTGGAAGCTGCCAGAGCCCAGCAACACCAAGAGTTGGGAGCTATGTCATGTCCACAAGGCAAGTGTGTGGGAGTGAAGGGTTCTTTGGTGGGGAAGTGGTAGTGCCAGGCAGGAGTAGCTTAGATATCTTCCTCAGATGTTATTGAGAATGTTGCTCCAGCTGTTGGAAGGCAAGGGTCTCGGTATCAGAGATGAGATGCAGTAAATTATTGTCACAAAGTTGAAGGATGTTGCGAAAGGAGTAACTTCTATTTTGTGACAAAGATTTCATGTATATTATCTATTAGATTGAAATCGTTGCCCTCCAACAGTTGAAACAACATTCTCAGAGTTCAGTGTTAAAAAAATTATTCCTGTGCAGCATTGACACTTGTTGACTGGGGAAAAACAGCAAGTACTGCAGAATTGAGCCTAATGTTTTCTCTCTGTATAGTGTTACCACAGAGGGAATCACATCACCTTATGCAGGCACTCAACAGGAAATAATAATTTTCTAGATATTAAATGTAATCAAGCAAATACTTAACAAGACAGAAAGACATAAAACATGTAACAACACATTCTTTGAATATTATCAAGAAAAGTGACACAGTGGTAAGACACTGGACTCGTATTCAAGAATTGGTGGTTCAAATCCCTGTCTGGACATGCAGATTTAGGTTTTTCATGATTTCCCCAAATTGAGGCAAATGCAGAAATGATTCTTGTGTAAGGTCATCCTTTATTTATCCCAACTTTGTTTGTGATGACATCATTCTTGATGGGATATCAAATCCCATCTTCCTTCCTGCCTTGAATATTTCCACTGCTAATTGGAGACATTCATTAATACTGAACGCCATTTGACACTAACTCAGTTATATAGACTGTTCAAAAGAATTAGGGGAACATGTTTATCAATGTCCTGTATGTTAAAACTGTTTTGATACAGAAGGTACTTGTGATCTTATTTCATGGCTTCAGATATTCACTTTCAATGTAGGCAGTGATTAAAATCGTTCACCATGTATTGGCTGTGTTATGCAATACAGTGTCACATGACCCCTCAAAAGGATGTGACTGTCAGTGTCCCAGTGTTTTCTAGTGAGGTACACATATGGCAGTTGTCATTTGCGGATGTTGTATTCAACCAAGGACACATCAATGCAACATCTTATTGCAGTGCAAGTTGCAAGGGTGGTCTGTTCGATCAAAAAAGAATAGGCTTTCAGTTGTGTTGCTGCAGATGCCAGTTCCTCTCCATGTGTCAGTCTTAGGTTGTGGACAGGGGAAGACAGATCAGTACACATGGCGAGTTGGACAAGATCATCGATGCATTACAACCCCACCTGAAGACCAATATCCTGCCGTCTCTGCATTGTGGTGTCACTTGGATAAAGCCAGAGCACTGCAAGATGATCTCATAAGGATCACTGGAGCCATTGTGTCCAATCAGATTGGAACGAACAGGATGCGAGAAAGGACTTTATGACCCTGTTCAAGTACCCTGCTTGACATGGCAACATCTTGCAGCTTGCCTTCAGTTCTGAAGCTCCCATGTTAACTGGCAACTTTGTCACTGGTGAAATGTGTTATTCACAGACAAGTCCGGGTATCCTCGGACGCAAGTTGATTCCATGTTCACGTGCAGAGACCCTTGGTGAGTGGTAACTAACAAATGTTATCCAGGATATTACAAGTTTCCATGGTTCTCTGATATTGAGGGGAGGCTTGAATGTTGACAGCCATACAGATCTTGCCATTGTCCATGGTTGCCTTACAACCACGCAGTACATCAAACAGACCCTGTTGGACTATTTATTAGCTACTGTTTAAGATGGTAGTCATGAATTCCTTCTAATGCCAGGGCCTGTAAGATGTGCAGCAGCACAGATGTCTTGCAAAGCCTGGACACTAAAGTAATGGAATGGCTGGTAGTGATTCTCGACCTAAACCTCATATTGCATATGTGAGACACACTTGACAGATGTGATCAGGGCCTGTAAGATGTGCAGCAGCACAGATGTCTTGCAAAGCCTGGACACTAAAGTAATGGAATGGCTGGTAGTGATTCTCGACCTAAACCTCATATTGCATATGTGAGACACACTTGACAGATGTGATCATGGTCGTCCTGTTCCACACAGACTTCCCAAGAAATCTCATGAAGAATGGCAATGGATATCACAGGTTGACTTCCATTATCTGGAGCATCCCACATATGTATCAGGCAGACATAAATGCTCACAGAGGACATACATGTTGCTGAAGCTCTCAAAGTCCAATGTAAAGCACCCAGGATGATGGGATGAATGATTGATGCCAATTTGTTTTCAATGTAAGTGATTGAAGGTGTAATGATGTTTTGTGTATTTAATTTTTGGAAGATAAAGGTATAATTTGGTTACATACTGAGTCCCCAATTATCTACATCTACATCTACATTCATACTCCGCAAGCCACCCAACGGTGTGTGGCGGAGGGCACTTTACGTGCCACTGTCATTACCTCCCTTTCCTGTTCCAGTCGCGTATGGTTCGCGGGAAGAACGACTGTCTGAAAGCCTCCGTGCGCGCTCTAATCTCTCTAATTTTACATTCGTGATCTCCTCGGGAGGTATAAGTAGGGGGAAGCAATATACTCGATACCTCATCCAGAAACGCACCCTCTCGAAACCTGACGAGCAAGCTACACCGCGATGCAGAGCGCCTCTCTTGCAGAGTCTGCCACTTGAGTTTATTAAACATCTCCGTAACGCTATCACGCTTACCAAATAACCCTGTGACGAAACGCGCCGCTCTTCTTTGGATCTTCTCTATCTCCTCCGTCAACCCGATCTGGTACGGATCCCACACTGATGAGCAATACTCAAGTATAGGTCGAACGAGTGTTTTGTAAGCCACCTCCTTTGTTGCTGGACTACATTTTCTGAGCACTCTCCCAATGAATCTCAACCTGGTACCCGCCTTACCAACAATTAATTTTATATGATCATTCCACTTCAAATCGTTCCGCACGCATACTCCCAGATATTTTACAGAAGTAACTGCTCCCCAGTGTTTGTTCCGCTATCATATAATCATACAATAAAGGATCCTTCTTTCTATGTATTCGCAATACATTACATTTGTCTATGTTAAGGAACAGTTGCCACTCCCTGCACCAAGTGCCTATCCGCTGCAGATCTTCCTGCATTTCGCTACAATTTTCTAATGCTGCAACTTCTCTGTATACTACAGCACCATCCGCGAAAAGCCGCATGGAACTTCCGACACTATCTACTAGGTCATTTATATATATTATTGCTCAATAGAGTATGGCAGATACCCAAAATAATGTTCCCCTAATTCTTTTGGGCAGTGTCTTTGTTTTTTGGGTTCCGTGCCTCAGTAGGTAAAAACAGAGCCCTTATAGGATCACTTTGCTGTCAGTCACTCAGTCTGTTTGTCTGCCTGTCTGCCAGCCCAACTGTTTAGACCCTTTTTTGCAGGAACAGGTAGAGTATCAAGTTGAAACTCATGTCATGTACCAAGATCTACGGTCCCTTGGCGGAATGAAAAATTTAAGTTTTTATGTCACCCACTCGAAAGAGACTGCCATTTATGCCACATATTTCGATACTTAGAAACTCGTTCCTCAAACCCTATAGTGTACATCCTGGTAATGTAGTATCATGAAATATGACAAGAAGCTAGGTTTCACAGTACAAGTAAAAGAAAAATAACTGAAAATTGTTAACTTGTAATTCTATCACATCAAAAAAAATATTTTTGTGTCATTTTTGTCTGTCTGCCTGTCTATCCATCTGTCTCTCTGTTAAGACCTCATTTTCTCAGAATGGGTAGAGATATCTAAAAGAAATTTGTCACATGCTAAGGTCTATGGCCCCTTGGCGGTGTAAACAAAAATTCAATTCAATCAAAATGTACAGCCATATCATACGAAAAACATTCTTTTACTCTGTGTTGTCCATCTATCCATCTGTTGCCCCTATTTCTCAGAAATGGGCAGAGGTATCTAGTTGAAATTTGTGTCAGATACAAAGGCCTTTGATCCCTTGACAGTGTAAATAATTTAAGCATCTAAGTCAATGAAGTCAAAAGATATGGATATATATGTCACATATTTTGATAGTCACATAATGACTCATCTAAACCGTTAGATGAACTATCTACATACATGTCGGGCCTGAAGTGCATGCCTGGAAACCAAGAAGTTACAGGATTAAATCTCGATTTAAACATGGGTTTTTCAGCCTTTATTTTAATCTATCCAAGTCAATGAAGTCAAAAGATATGGATATATATGTCACATATTTTAATAGTCACATAATGACTCATCTAAACCATTAGATGAACTATCTACATACATGTTGGGCCTGAAGTGCATGCCTGGAAACCAAGAAGTTACAGGATTAAATCTCGATTTAAACATGGGTTTTTCAGCCTTTATTTTAATCTATCCTTCACCTCTCAGTGATGTAAGGAGTCACCAGAAACATGTGGTTCAGTTGCCACATTAAACTGTAGGTCTTCTTTCCTCAGTTGGATAACTAGAGTAGAGTTAGGAACATGCAAGTCGCTGCTGTCCCGTAGAAAGACTTGCACCAGGCCATTAAGCCACATGAAATAATAATAATAATAATAATAATACCAACTATTATTATTATCATTATTATTATCTATGTACATGGTTAAGTTTGTATGGAACCCAAAAGTGTCTTAATCACACTTGTCTGGATTTTTGTTATTTATAAAGAGAAATTACTGATGATTTAGAAATAATTAACATGATAGTGATAGTTTATTCAAGTGACCTGGCAGTTGATTATGGCAGCATATCTGAATAAAATCTTAACTGAATGTTCAAGTTGTACCATTTCAAATAGAATTCTCAAGCTACTGACATCTGTCTTCGCCATTATGTTTAGTAGAAAAGCTACTGATTGTCGGGGCTGTTAGTGAGTCTTGTCTATACAAGCAGTGTCAGCAACTTTCATGATACAAAAATTGAAGGTGAACGGCAGAGAAAGGAAAGGGAAGGGATTATTGATGTCACCTGCATCAGGTATTTACACAGAATCAGTGGCGATGAGCGAAAATGTATGCCAGACTGGGATTTGAACCTGGAATCTCCTGCTTACTAGGCAGTTGCCTTAACCATTGCACCACCTAGGCACAGACTATTGTGGTACACCTCTCGGCCAACCCACACTCCCGCCTAAAGCCATCCATCTACAGTCCCGGTCCACGTTCACCATGCTCGCTGTTTTGAGACTCCCACAGGAGGTCAGATGTAATCTTGCATCCACGCTGAAGACGGATTTGTTGCCCATTGAGGCAAATCAATTATATGAATACATGGTGTCTGTTCTTTAGGACATACCTCTCTGTTGGTCGTGGTTTTACCGCAATGCACACACACACACACACACGTTTATGGCAAAGTAATTTACTATTGAATAAAAGGTGAGGATGCATGAGTATCAAGGAAACCGTATATCAGATGTTGAATAAAAGGTGAGGATGCATGAGTATCAAGGGAACCATATATCAGATGTCCTGCAGTTATTGTGCAGAATTATCTGAGGATATGACAGCTAATCACCCATCTACCCACCTGCTGCAAACCAATCATATTCTATTGATTAAAAGTTAGGGATACATTTGAAAGAAACCATACCATATACTAACTGTGCTGCAGTTACTGTTCAGCATTCTTTGTGGAAATGGCGGCTAACCAGTTGTCTACCCACATGAAAACAGCTCAGCTGCTGTTAACTGGAAACAGTCACTAAGTTGCTAAACATGCTGCACACTACACCACCAGTTCCCGCAACCACAGCACCAGCACCTATAATTTGTACCACTGGCAATTCCAATCCCAGAGCCTGTACCAATGTACAGTCTTGCCATTGCCACTGAGTCAGCTGGCCTCCTCCCACGCCTCACTACATTTAATTCCTTATTATTTCAATTTCTTTCAGCTCATGTTTTGTGCCCTCCCTGCTGTCACATTGATTTCCCTGGCCTAATCCTCCACTAAAACCCATCTTCATCTGCCCCTCTCTACTCTCTTTTCCTTGCCCTTTCCTCTACTGCCATTTTGCACCCCCAGTCTCCTCTATCCTGAACTGTATTCCTCTTTCCTCCCTGTTTCCACCTCTTTATCTTCATACTTCATGCCTCTCCCTCTCCCTCTCCTGCCCCCCCCTCTCTCTCTCTCTCTCTCTCTCTCTCTCTCTGAGATAAAATCCTGGTTTTATCATAATTCATGGTATACTCAAGTTCCAAGGAATGTTCTGCTATTGCTGATTTAGTAGCTTGTTGTAGCTTGCTATGCCTTTGGTGCTCTTTACATTTTATATCAACGGTCCTGGTGGTCTGGCCAATGTAAGAAATTCCACATTCACATGGTATATGGTAGATACCAGGTTTTCTCAATCCCAGATCATCATTAACCATTCCAAGAAGTGCCCTGATCTTGTTCAGTGGGCAGAACACACTCTTAATATTGTGCTTTTTCAGTATTCTGCTTATCTTAGCAGATATAGGCCCTGCGTACGGTAGAAAGGCTACCCTCCTGGTCTCTTCTTGTTCATCTTCCTCAGTATCAGGTTGTCGGGAGGGATGTATCGACTTGCGGATGTCCCTTGTTGAGTATCCGTTGTCTGCGAACACTTGCTGTAGGTGTTCTAACTCTGCTGCCGAGCTGTCTGAGTCATAAAGTGTTTTGGCTCGATGAACAAGTGTTCTCAGCACCCCATTCTCCTGTGCCAGATGATGGCAGCTGTCAGCCTGGAGGTATAAGTCAGTGTGTGTAGGTTTCCTATACACAGTATGGCCTAATATGCTGTCTGTCTTCGTTTTCACCAGGACATCCAGGAAAGGAAGTTGACCATTATTTTCTAGTTCCATTGTGAACTTAATGCTGGGGTGTCTCGAGTTCAGATGGTCAAGAAACTCGTGCAGTTTTTCCCAAACATGTGGCCAGATGACAAACGTGTCATCAATGTACCTATAGAAACAGGTCAGCTTGTAGACAGCGGTTGTAAGTGCCTCATCCTCAAATCTCTAATTAATCTATTTAAATGGTTTGTGAGACAATAATAATTTTTAACATTAAACACCTAGTGTTAATGCATCAAATTACTATGTTTATGCAGCCATGCTTCTTCCATGCAAAGGGTGTGGAAAGGTACAGATGTTTCTTTGTCTAGCACTTAGTTTCAGCCTCTAGCAAAGTGACACAGATCCTGTCTCTAACCCTTGGGGCCATTGTGTCGAAAAGAAGAGGATTTGTATATCTGGCACAGAGCCACAAATCTCCATCCACACCTTCTCTTGTCACAATGCTCTCCTTCAATGTCATTTCACCCCAAACTACCTCTCTGTCCGGCCATGATCCCCAATCTCTTTAGGCTTTGGTGATGGAATCCTGATTTTGCCACTGCTCTTAACATTCAAAATTGAAAGTTTAACAAATAATGTAATTCTCTGGACTCTTACACTAACCATTAATCAACTGTGGGGGAGTGCTTGTGTTTTCTCATCTTGTTAGTTGTTTCTATCTTAGAACTTCAATTGTCCTACTATCTTCATTATAGATGTACGTCTTATGGTGTACAATGTATTACTTTTTGTTTGGGAAGATGTTTTGATTTGCCTTGGATGCAGCAGCGTAAGTTACAGTTATGCTCAAAACTGATACTCACCTTGACTAGTTTCCATAATCGCACTTGAGTGTTGCTACTAAAGTCAATACAGATAGTTTCTATCTTTCTGGGTAGTATCACATTTTTAGAATGAATTAAGTGATGAGATGGAGTTTGATTTTCTATTGCTCAGTTTTTAAGTCTAATCTGCTACTGTAATTATGATTGTACTATCAATATTTTCTCTGATGGTAAGGATTATAAGAAAATATTTTAAGTTTTTTTTTCTTTCCATAGGCTAAATAGTGGGGTACAAGTAACTCCCTACCACATACAGCTGGACAGTCAGAATGCTCTGGACATAGTAAAAAAGTATGATATAGTTGTGGATGCCACAGATAATGTTGCTACACGATATCTTCTTAATGATGCATGTGTCAAAGCAGGAAGACCACTTGTGTCAGGCAGTGCTTTACAGTTTGAAGGGCAGCTTACTGTTTATAACTATGAAGATGGGCCTTGTTATCGCTGCTTATTTCCTGTGCCACCACCACCAGGAACTGTTACAAATTGTGGAGACGGTGGAGTCTTAGGAGCAGGTTGTATGCACATAATCTACTTTTGATTGAAGATTTGTATCCAAAGACCTGTCAGATAAAGTAACATAATATGTTAAGCAGCTAAATGATCAAAAATTGTGTTATGCACTAATTGACACCCATAATTTACCGCACAAAAAATTTTTGGTAATTATTGTACATATGGGTAATCACGAAGTTTTAATTATCATGTAAAAGAGTTATGTAATTATTTTTTGTTTCCTTTCATGTACAAGTCTGCAGTCCTGATACACATCAAAATCCCAGTACCATACTACCATAGCATGCTGCTAGTGGAGACAAACAAAAATGGTGCAGCACTGTGATAAAGTGGAGCACTTTGCAACCCTTAGAAGTGTACAGCAACAGTGCACCGTCATATGTCAAAGTGGAGACAGGTGACATGCAAGCATCCAGTCTGATCAAACAAGTATGAACGATGTTGAACAAAATGGAAGACGATCTCTCTGTGAAGAAACAGGAATTGCAAGATAAGCAGAGGCCCAGCACACCAGAATTGAGAAGATAGTGAAAAAAGTGAAAAAGGTGTCAACAACTTGCCAGCCATTTTAAATGAAGGGTTCCATGACTGCTTACACCCACTAAAAATGCCCAACAAACCAAGGCAGCAGCAGAATTATTGCAGCTGTGTCAGGCCGGTCCAGGTGGCTTCTTTAGCCACCTAATCACCATGGACAGGTGTTGGGTGTATCACTATGAGCCTCACAACGAAGGAGTGGAAACATGCGGATTTACCTCTGCCAAAAAAGGCAAAGACCCAACATTATCACGAAAGCTGATACTGAGCGATCTTTTCGAATTGTCATGGTGTAATGTTAATGGATTATGCTTGCAGGAGACATACCATCACAGGAGCATATTACTGAAATCTCCTGACAAGGTTATGGAAAACTGACAGGGCAAAGTGTCATGAGAAGCTGCCTTAGAGGGTGTTTTTTGTTCTATGGCAATGTTCCATCTCATTCTACACCGGACCCAGTACATCCCACACCTATCCCCTTGTATTCTCTTGATTTCTTCCTCCTCCCTCAGGTGAAAAGACCATTGCATAGCAGACATTTTCAGAACAACAGTGAGGCAACTTTTGACAAGATGGATTGTTTTCTGCACAGTGAAAATGCAGATTGCTACAACAGAAATATCCACCAAGTAATCCACAGTTAGGAAAAATGTGTTGAAGCATGACTATATGTAGGAGTAACATTATCACTATGTGTCAGGATCACACATTGATTTTTTTGTTGTGGTAATTAAAACTTTGTGATTACACCACATAGAATTGCAACATGTGTAACAAACTACAAATTTTATGGTAGCCATTAGTCTCGTATATCTCAAGTAATGCTAACCCTATTGCTTTACAGCCTGAGATGTTCTACCAACATTTTGTTGACTTCCAGCCATGCTTAAATCATGTTTTTCTGTGATTATATTCTGAAGTGTACATTACAAAAACATAAAGAAGACTTCTGTTTAGTGATTAAAAATTCCTATTTAAAGTTCACGAGCTGCACAAATAATGGCCATTATGGACAAAGTGCCGGAAGACTTGCATGTGGAAGTCACATCACATGCCCATTAAAATGCCTGAAAAGTTTTAAAAATTAATTTTGTTGCTATGGAAGCTTCATATAATATACTTGAAAGATAGATGGAGATGTAGACGTTAATATCTGTATGAAATAGTGCTGAGGAAAATGTTCCTTGCTTAATGAATGCTACAAATTTCAATTCTAATCAGAATAGTAGATTGGACTTGGGGAATGTTTTCTGAAAAGACAGAGATTTCAGCCAGGAAAACAGTAGCTGCTGATCTTTGAGGTTGTACCAGAAAGAATGCAAACAGGAACAGGACACATTATAAAACCTTTACAAGCCATTTGAACACAGAACAGTTCTCAAACTGTTCTATATGTTGTGTGAGGAGGAGATATTTCACCAGGACATTGTTTCAGTCAAACTGCAGTGGCCAAATGCCATGACCTGCAGTAAAAATCATTGCCTCATGTAACTTGTCCTCCCTGTTTGCTCAGTCAAGGATTACTTTTCCTACTCCCTCATGAGAAGAACAGATTCATTGGACAAATTCAATACCAGTTCTTCTGAAATTGGTACTGTGTAGGCTTTAGTGGTGGTAAATGGACAACTGTGCAAACTGCCACAAAACTGTCAAAAACTGCACTCAGTGAGAGGAATGTCAACATTGTACATTTGGGAAGTGATGCTGCTGGAAGACGAGCTGGATGAAGAGCAGTGTATCCTGAAGCTGATGCCCTGTGAAGTTACAGAGAAAGATACAGCCATAACCTTTATAAACATTTTGATGTGCTAGTGAGAAAAATCAAACAAATCATCAAAAACCGCTGAGTCTTCTGCTTGTTCAATAAAATGTGGACATTACTGGGGTGTTTCAAAGATGACCTCAGCTTACAAAAGTTAACATGCCAATGTGGCGAGACATATTGGACAAACAATGTGCACCATCAAAGGTCAATGCATAGAACACCAGCAGCACACTAGGTTGATGTATCCTAACAAATCAGGAGTCACAAGAAACTTCTTATCCCAGACACATGTGATGGAATATGAACACATAAGGATGTTACTACAAATATGAAAATATTGTGTTGGCATCCTTAGAGAAGCTATCAAAATATGTTCCAGGCAAAATCTTATCATCTGGAACTGCAGCTATTGTCTCAACAGGGCTTGGAACCAGGGCAGCCAGGGTGCCTACGTTCACACTGCTGCATCTGGGTCACCCTACTGGATGTCATCAGCCACACTCACCTCTTTGGCTCCCAGTGCATGTTATCAGGCTAGGACTGCATGCAAAGCTGTCCATGGGCAAGGGGATGTAAGTTGACCTTGTGCCGCCAGGTGGTCAGTTCTGTAGTCCACATGACATGAACAATATGTATGATTACTGAAGTATTGTGTCCACTAGACACTATATGTTGGAACTTCATCTGTAAACTGTTTCGATTTTTGGGAAGTAATTACAGAATGCATAGAGTTATGGTGTAAACAGTGCTGTACTACAGCTTGAACAAAGCCAAGCCATGAATATTAAAGGAAATGCGTTTAATGCTTTTCATAAAACCATAAGAAGCCTTGGTAATAAAAAGGATTAACTTCTCATAGTTTTACAGGAAAATTGATTGGACACATTGGAATGTCAGCAGTGAGTTGTGTGTATCAGAATATCAAATGAAAATCACTGAAATTGGACAGTTAATATTACTACTCTAAAACCAAGAAGAAGAAATGGTGAAGGAGAGGCTGTATATGGGGGGGGGGGGGGGGGGAAGAGAGAGAGAGAGTCGTAGGCGCTTTACACTAATACGTTAGATGGCTCTTTGAATACTGCACTGAAATTGGCGATCAGGACACACAAGCACATAGAACTGTCTATTTTTGGCTTCATATAGCATCTAGAGACATTTTCTATAAAGATACGTGAACTAACCTGGAGCATCATCATATGCCTGTATTTTAATATTGATTCCAGCTTTTAACCATTTGCAACAGTAAAATTTCCTATGAGAATTGAAGGACATAGTGCAACAGCTATTGACAGAATGTTTTTAGACCCAGTAATCTTCTTTGATGTAGATGTAAACCAGTACTTAGTGATTTATCTGCCCATGAAAGTTAAATGTTAACAATAAAAATATCCTAATCAGTTAGCTACAGATAATAGAAGAAAATTTGCGTGTCATAGTATCATAAGCAATGCTTCAATCACATTGATTAGGTATAGACTACAGGAAGAACATCAGGTATCCGTACCAGATAGGGTTGATAGAAGAGATAGAGAAGATCCAATGGAGAGCAGCACGCTTCATTACAGGATCATTTAGTAATCGTGAAAGTGTTACGGAGATGATAGATAAACTCCATCCACTCTGCAAGAGAGACGCTCAGTAGCTCGGTATGGGCTTTTGTTGAAGTTTCGAGAACATACCTTCACCGAGGAGTCAAGCTCCCTCCTATGTATATCTCGCGAAGAGACCATGAGGATAAAATCAGAGAGATTAGAGCCCATACAGAGGCATACTGACAATCTTTCTTTCCACGAACAATGCGAGACTGGAATAGAAGGCAGAACCAATATAGGTACTCAAAGTACCCTCCGCCACACACCGTCAGGTGGCTTGCGGAATATGGATGTAGATGTAGATGTATAAAGGAAAAAGCTAGATGGAAAACTCAACTCTTTTATAAACATATTCCTATTTCATCATGTCTTGTTTCTTCCTAAAACAAACAAAATTAACCACAAACAGTTACAAAGATTGGATAATTTCTGGTGTTAAAGTATTGTGTGCTAGGATGGAAAAGTTAATTATGTTGTGCATAGAACATATTAACAATAAATGTTATGATGTGGAACATGTCAGCTGAACATAAGCAGGAATACGTATTTGAGATGATGAAAAAATATTTATTTAGCTACATGCTGGACATTTACAGTTTTTTCTATATCAGTGGCTAAATATTTCTGTTCAAGAATTCCTCTGTGATGTTTAAAGAGTTGTTAAAGAGAAATGTCTTTAGTCTACATTTGAAAACACTTCTGATATCTGCTTACATAATTCAGAGGACAAATGGTTGTTAAGTGCTGCAACTCCATTACCACCAGTATTGTAAAATACTACTGTCAAAAAATTTGAACATATTATATGTTAAAAAATAAAACACTCAAGAAATAAGTCTAAAACATTTTGGACATCATTAAGCTAGAAATAAACAAAAATATTGATCCAAATTAAATTGAGCACCCGAAAAAACTGTGGTAAAAATGGTGTCACATTCAAATCACTGGACAGAAAATGCAGTTACTACTTCCACATAGTGGCAGTAAACATTGCACCAACTTACAGCTAACCACAGAAAGATGTAAAATAATCCAACATTCTTGTTTTAGATCAGCATAGTGAGAGACACTTCTATGACAAAACATGCCAAACAGAGCTCTCTGATTAATTTATGTGATGACTCCATTTTAACATGTAATGCAGCTGGACACAAGGAACCTTACACATATTATTTGATGTAGTGTAAGTCATTTCAGCTCATGTGCATGCCTGGAGCAGCTAAGTAGGCACAGACACAGGTTGGAAAGTGGCTGAAATGCAGGCAGTCTTGTATCCAGGTCATAGCATACTCCTCAGCCAAATGGATGCAGGTAGGGGTGTTTAAGCAGCTTGCCTGTGTGTAGAATTTATGCAATAGAACCATCTAATGAGTAGCCGTCACTACTTGCACACGAGTGTGAAGAGGAGCACCCTCTCTCCTGGGCCAGCATGATTCAATGTATGACCATAATGTCAGCTTCTGGTGTTAGCGGGTCATTTTTGCTTGAATGAAATCACATAATACCGGGTGGTGCAAATGAAAATAGCCCACGAAAATAAAAAAGGAATGCAGTGAAATTACAGACAGAAAGAGCTGAAATGGACTTACCATTTATTTACAATGAAAAATACATTTGTCAGCAACTTCACAGATGATGTCTTGTAATACCTGTATTTTGTATGGATTTATTTAATATACCTTGCTCTTCAAGTGCCTCCATAGGAAGAAATCAAATGTCATTAGATCCACCAAACATGGTGACCATAAATGTTTGCTGACAGTTTGTTCCTCAGTGAAGACATCATGGACTCATTCCAGAGGTACCTTAGATGTGTGGCATTTTGCCCATCTTGCTGGAAGAATCAGTTTTCTCTTTCGTATTCAGTGAGTTGTGTACAAAATTTATCTAAAATTTCCATACATGCAACCATGTTGAGAGTATTATCAAAAAATATCAGTCTGACCCAAATGTTTCTGGTACACCACACTAAACGCTGTTTGTTTCATCGTGAAGTGGTTGCTGACTCACAGTATTAGACCTCTCCATTGCCCAGTAGCTTGTGTTCTGTGAATTCACATGACCAGAAAGATGAAACCATGCTTTGTCACCCATGCTGTAACAGAAAGGGTTTAACAAACCATCGTTGATGATATTCAAAAGCCACATTCCATAATCTATACATTTCTCACTGTCAACCTCCCATAATTTCTGCACTTCCATCACACGGTATGGCTTCAAATTAAGGATTTTCAATATCTGCTGGTAACGGCTACTTACATACATCTGTTGGGCCAATATATGTGTAGACTTCTTTGAGCTCTGAATAATTTTTCAGCAAATGTCTGCAATAACTTCTGGTATGCAAACTGAAGGAATTCTGTGTCGTTTTACAGTTTGCACAGATTCATAAGTGCACCAACTTTTATACAGACTCTGTATTTCCGTCTTTGCTGGTAGTCCTCTATGCAGATACTTGACCCCAAAAATTTTGCAAGTTTTCTTAACTGAATCTGTTTTCCCATATCCTTCCACAATTTCAATTCTTTCTTCTATCGAGTAAGTCATTTTGCGGACCACAAAGAGAAATTCTAACTTCACTTATAAAATAAACTGAAATGCTGAAAGAAGAATGCTAACAATCGATTGTCACATAAAACTGTCCACTGTTGTAACTATTTATTCTATTTCAGAACTCGAAATATTGCATTGTCATTCAAGGGGGAGGCAGGCTACTTTTAATTGCATCACCCAAGTATTAGTCTTTGGGAGAGTGACACTAAATGTTAGCCATGAACCAGATGTAAGCTTGTTCAGCTATCACCTGAGCTAAGTTTGAGTTTGTTGATGACTCAGTCATGGTCTACAGAGAAAGTTGCAGAAGAGTCAAAATAGTTCCAAAATCACTTCGTTTTTTCTGTGCAGTGTGTATGATTTTTCTCATGTTGATCATAAAATAGTCATACAAGTTCTTGATTATGATGACTTAGTTTTTCACATGACATTCTTAAATAACTGCTTCACAGATTTGTTGCTGCGTTAGATTTGTCAATCTCGAGTTTTTGTGTGTGCTGCATCCTTCATACAACTAAAACACACATTTTTTTTATTTTTTATTTTTTTTTACTCCAAACATGTTCTTGAAAAGGCATTTTTTAAATTGTTTGTATATAGAACTCCTAATATGTCTCAACCTTGTTTAAATTTCAGAAATTGTCACATGTTCATACCAGTATTGGCAACTGAATTAAGTTTGACAATCGTCTTTTGTGTTCATCGTATTATGCTTGTGTGGTGTCTAACAACTTAAAGAGCATGCTCTTACCTGTATTTCACATGTCTTCAGATTAGTGATCTTTCTATCTTTTTGGCGGATTTTATATTACACTGTCTTTCTTTTTGCATTACTCAGAACTTTTGTTTTTCATTTCATTGACCACACCTTTGAATCCATTAAGTTTACATTAAAATGCATTTTGGAGCTCTACATGCTGTCATTTGAATAGAACAGGGAGTTCTGTTTCCAGATCATGGAAAGCTTCCCTCAACTTTTTGTTATTTTCCTTAATATCCTCAACTCCCACTAGTTGTTTCCTCAATATTTTTATTTCTTTAGGCCTCTTCTTGCCCTTATTAATAATTTACAAAATTTTTGCTAACACAACATTGTTCATTCATCATTGATGATTAGAGACTGGAGTGCAATTGAATTGAACAGTGATTGAAAAATTGACTTCACAAAATATAATTGTTATAGCAGACCAAGTAACTTTTGTTGAATGGTGTACTACAAAGTGACCCAGATACAAAACACTAATTTTCAACATAATAACCAACTGTCTTTAAACAATGGTCAGAACATTCTAGCTATTATTCAATTCCTCAATGATAGAAATCTGCTCCTTGGTCATGGAGCCATCTGAGATCTGCTGTGTGGATGTCTTCATTGTCAGAAAATCTCTTTTCTCAGATGTTTTTCCTTGGTTGCATGGACATTGTCTTCTGTGGTTGCTGTTATTGGTTGTCTTTCCCGATCAGCATCACCCATGTCTGCATGGCCCTGGTGAAATTGTTGGCATCATTTCACTGTGGCAGGATATGACATTGCATTTGCTCCTTATACTGCCGAAATTTTGCAGTGCAATTTAGATGTTTTGCTCTCAAGAATCTTACTGGCCCATGTACTTCAGTTTTGGAGTATGTTTCCAGTTGCTGTGCTGTTTCACTTGGACACTGTAATGCACCTGTTATTCGTTTCACAGCAGAACTTTATCTGCAGGAAACTCGCAACATGTATCCTATCTGACAAGGTGCCACTCATCTTACATGATGGTCTTAGTGTGGTATGATGTGTAACTCATTTTCTGACGTTGCTATAATCATTAATAACATGGCTTAAAGATGATTCTGCTCGAACCAAAATGTTTTTATTTTCCTCAGTACTAGCCATTTTAGGTGACGTCTACTATTACATTGCCTACAATAGATTTTGTGGTTTATGTACACACAGTTAGAAATTTAATTTCCTACTACACAAAAGTGTAAGAATATTATCGCTCAAAATTTTATGACAGTGTCAATGGCAGTTGCACTAATCAAGTTTCTTTTTTATGATGGGAAGATAGCTTATGTGTAGCTGAAACTAGTAATTACAATAAAATTTGTTTGTGATCTTGACTTCAAGGTTTTATAATCCATAATATATTTAAAAATAGTTTCCTTAACATCAGTGAGTTCAGATTTACTCATTGCAGTGTGATGCAAGCTTCAGTTACTCGTACACTCATCATAGTCATTTTGTTGGTTATTGACCTTTTCTGATGGCTTTGCTAATCACATTGTATTGTAATGATCATCAAATTGACGATGGATACGTCATATTCCCAGTGATCCAACTCATCAACTTCTTTAATTTTGCTGATAACTTAAGTTGGGAATGAATTTTGGGCTAGTATATCTCCTTCATATAAACATCTTACAAACATTTTAGGTAAATATTATGAGTACACTTATCAAAAGCTTGATTCCATAATATTAATTGAAAGTGTTCATCAGTTCTGCGAAACAGCTTATAGTAGAAATAAAGACAGACTATTGCAGAGGACTCTTCTCAACCATGCTTCTGTGACCAACCCAAGAGGAAGTCATATGCTCGACAACTGTCCTAACAGATACTCCTTTGCTGACATTTTTTTTCCAAAAACATTCTTTGTATTATTCTACCATTTTGCCTACAATGCATTAACATACTTCACAAAAATGTGAACATACTCTCAAAACACACACACACACACACAGACAGAGAGAGAGAGAGAGAGAGAGAGAGAGAGAGAGAGAGTGTGCGGGGGCTACTCACAAAGAATCACATGGCATGACAGGTCAAAAGAATCGAAATCCTTCTAACAGTCATGTTTTATTTATGTATTTAATAGTATGTAATACTGATACATAAAATTTATGTGAATCAATTTATGGTTCTTCTTATGTTTGCGTAGGTTTCTTATGGTGCACATATGATTCAGAAACATTCGCTGGTTGATCCATTCAGGCACCTAACATAAGTTTTCTGTTCTGTGAATTTGGACTGATATTTTGCATCTTTTAATCTTAATTCATTATGATAAAAGTGTGTGTTTTGTGATTACTAAATTTGTAAATAACCTTCAGAAACAATTGCTTTGATAACAAGAAAATATTCGTAAGCTACATATATGCATTTGTTGAAATGGTAGTTGGAATTTACCATCTCAGTTATGTGAATATACTTAAATAACACTTCTAACAGTAACAACTGTGCTCCCATTTAGCAATTAAAGCAATTATATATGTACTAATATAAACTTCTTGTGCCTTTCCAGTTCCTGGGGCTATTGGTGTGTTACAGGCACTAGAAGCAATTAAGATAATACTGAAGATACCAGGTGTTCTCTCACAAAGATTGTTATTATTTGATGGATCATCTGGAATATTCAGAAATGTTCGCTTAAGGAAAAAGAATCCAGATTGTGATGTTTGTGGAGAAAAACCAAAAATTACAACTCTTATTGATTATGAACAATTTTGTGGATCAAGAGCCAATGACAAGGTTAGCTGATTTCATTCCATTTGAAGACATAGTACAGTTTCAAATACTGTACAGAAGCTGCTTGTTGGATAGCTGAACTTTAATTCAAGATTTTGTAAATATACATAGCAGTGTAGGAGTTGGTAAACAGTAGCCCAAGTAAAGCAGAAGTAGGTAGGAAATATCTTGCCGATTTTCATGTATTGTTACTTAAGTAGTATTACTAGGTATTCAGCCTTTGGTTTGTGATGTTCTAAAGCAATAGAGCTGTTTTTCCCCTTTTTACAAAACAGATTGTTCTTAATTTATTTGCACAAATGTATTTCAGTACATCTGTTCCCTCATCATTGAGCTATTATGTTTGTTATGTAGCCTGTGTTAACCGAAAAATTTGTTTGTTTCCTAGAACAGTGTATGTGGTTAATAACAATGAAGGGAAGAAAAAGATTGGCTACCCATCCAAGACAAATGAATGATTTATGCCCAAAGAAACAATGAATTAAGATATACAATAAGAAAACGCTGATCCTCTGATGAAGGACAGATATGTTAAAACATATTTGGATAAGAAATAAAGAAAAATGGATATTTTGCAAAAGCTCGCAGACTCGGTTGTACAATAAAAAAAAAAAGTTAGATGAGCTCTTTGATATAGATGGCATGTAATAGTTGACAGTCCCACTTATAGAAAGCTGTAAATTCAATCTTAAGAACCTGCATGATCCTTTGATAAAAATAAATTAAATTCTTGGAATAAACAGGATGTGTATTCCATAAAATTTACTTGTACTCATAACATCATTGGCACAGGAGAGACATGAGGGTGTTTTTGGCAGTAATGTTGAAGTCAGGAGCTAAACAAATTCTTCAAAATAATTATTAATTTAGCATCAGACATTTCAGAGGCAAAAGTGAGATGGTAAGAGGGGCAGATATTTAAGTGTGATGGCTGGTGATGGGTCCTAGCCATGTCGGGGATTGCGACAATGAGGTTAGGATGACACAAATCTTGAAGATGGGTTGTGGATGAAAACAAAATGTGAAATATAATAACATTTAATAGGTGGTGAGCTATGAATACGTTAGTCGTTCCCCCAATTTACAGTCATAGGATATGTTGTACACTGGCCCTAAAAGCATGGGGGACATATTTTAAGGTAGCAGGCTATATAGGGTGTCCGAAAAGAAAGCTTATATTTGAAGAGCTCTGTATGCATGTGCAAAAAATCAGAGGAGAGTGTGGAGTACATTCGTCGCTTGCTTGGCCTGTAGGTATTCCGTTGACATAGAGTGCTTCTCGGGAGCTGACCATCCATTATGTGTGCAAGAATTTTACAAAAACGGTGATTCAGTGACTATAGCACAGAGGCAATTTTTCAGTGATTGTGGATTGCATAATGTAAGTGATGCTCCAAGTGTTCCCCTTACTCAGGATTGGATCAAAACATTTGAGCAGACCAGTTCAACACTGGCTAAACTAGAATCCGGGTGACCAAGGTCATCAGGAA
Source organism: Schistocerca nitens (assembly GCF_023898315.1). Taxonomy (NCBI): domain Eukaryota; kingdom Metazoa; phylum Arthropoda; class Insecta; order Orthoptera; family Acrididae; genus Schistocerca; species Schistocerca nitens. The sequence continues at coordinate 497,992,258 of NC_064619.1, read as the reverse complement.
TGAGCAAATCCATGGAGAGTGTAAATCGGTCTGTTCATGATGATCCTAACCTCTCCTTTCTTAAGCATGCAAGGACTTTAAATGTGGATACATCGTCATTGCGCCAAATTCTGCAAAAAGATCTTAAAGTTCACCCTTATAAAATTCAATTGATGCAAGAATTAAAACCTCAGGATGCCAGACATAGACTGCAGTTCATTAATGATGTGACTGAGTGCCCTTCATTTAACATCATCTTGTTTTTTGACGAGGCTACTTTTCACCCAGACAGTCACATCAATAAGCAAAATTGCTGCTACTGTAGGGCAATGAATCCTAAACAGAAGCATTAGAAACCTCTTCATTCACCTAAAGTTACTGTATGGGCTGCATTGTCAGATCAAGAAATAATTGACCCGTACTTTTTCGAGTACAGGAACAGTCGTGGAGTTACAGTGAATTTGGAACATTATGTGATAGTTTTAAATGACTTTATGGTGCCTGAATTGCAAAACTTTCGTGGTTATAACCAAAGAACATGATTTCAGCAAGATGGATAATGATGGTGTTTGGTTTGGGGGCGCTCAGCTGCTTGGTCATCGGCACCCATACAAAGTCCCAATTTTTACATAGTCCAATTTGTTTTTTACACAATCCAATCTAGCCATGATCACAAATGGTGGTGGTGATGATGACGAAATGATGAGGACAACACAAGCACCCAGCCCCCAGGCAGAGAAAATCCCCAACTCAGCCTGGGATCGAACCCTGGACCCCATGATCCAGAGGCAGCAATACTAGCCACTAGATCATGAGCAAGATGCCACAGCAAGATGGAGCCACAGGACACACATTCAATGTGACTGTACTGCGAGTTCATGAAATTTTCCCTGCCAAATTGATCTCCAGGATGAATGACATAAATTGGCCACCATGTAGTCCAGATTTGAGCCACATTGATTTTTCATTATCTGGTATGTCAAATCTAAAGTGTATGTCAATAGTCTGACTTCTCTGGAGCAATTGAAGCCATCTCAGTGCCTACATGCTGAGCCGTCATGCAAAATTTTGTTCGTCATTTAAATGAGTGCCTTTGGCATTTGGATTGTGTTAAATGACATGATTTGTAAGAAGTAAACTCCTAAGCTGTATATTCCAATAATAAATAAAGATTTTGTCAAAAGACTTCAACCTCTATTTTATTTGGCACATCAAATGTAAAGTTTCTTTTGAGACACCCTGTATGTCTTGAGCATGCTACTCTGTCCGTGCACACTCTACAAGTCCAACTGGAAGCTTGTATTAGTAGCCATATGTAAGTGTTGAGTATTACAGGAGCTAAATTCCAAATTAAAGGCAAATAAAAAAAAAGTAATTGAATTGTGTCCCCCATGGGATGTTAGTGTAGGAAGACAGATTGCCAGGAATAGCGGAGCGTGGAACTGTTGCCGGCAGAGATCTGGCCAAAGGCAAATAATTACTTTGCACAAATAATCTGTAAACATATCTTTATTCAACTTTGATCAGTCCTGAAGTACCATCCAATATCATAATCCAATGTTCACAGCAACATACAAGAACATTAAACACTGTAAGGATGGCAGGACATGATGTAATCTGGTCTTCAGCCCATGACCAAGTGAACTGAATCTGCTTGGCTGCTGTGGGGCATTCCTATGTCCCATCTGCAGAGGTCACCTGTTTCGGCAGCTGGGGGAGACCTATCCCTGGTGCACATCATTGGCCATGGCACTGTCCTGTGCAACTGCTATCGGCATTCTCAAAAATTTTGCAGTGTTTTACCAACTATCGCCAGGCTCCACCTTTGCTGGTATTGATACACATGAATAACACCAGAAATTCCTTGGGGCTGTTGAAGGATGATACTTTTGTATTTGCTGGCATCACAACATTACAAAATTGCAGCAAAATGCAGGCAGAAGTGCAGAGGAATCAATGCTTGGTGCACAGATTGGTAGTTGACACTCAATTGTAACATATTGCATGTAAATAAAAGTAAACCATTTTTTCTATAATTACATGATTTCTGAACAATCGCAGGAAGTAATAACAACCATTAACTCTTTAACACGTATTAGCTGTACAGTGTGACCTCACATGATGAAGCACTGCTGTGTGCAGAAACAATGTTTCAGGGAATGGATGCATGATAAGAGACTAGGTGTGATGAAACAAAGGTCATGTTTCCCGTCCTTCTTTTGACTCTGGGCTTTGAAGCAAACTGGCTAAGTCAGAAGTATGTATTTCCATTGGTTGTGAATTTCTAACCTAAAAATTATTTATGCACATTATTATTTGACACATGAATTACTTTTGTATAACAGTGACGAGAATGTGTTACCACATCTCCATTCTGAATAGGAACATCCAGCTTCACTCAATAATAAAAAATGTTATTTTATATTAAGTGATCGATGGTTTAGTCAGGGTTTTTTCTGACTTATTATTGGTTATCAGTTTTATTATGTACAGGGTGATTAAAAAAAACTTCTTTTACAACTTTGGGGGCTGTTTCCTTGCACCAAAACAAAGAAAAAAATTCAAATAAACATATGTGAAAAAATCTTTCATTTTTTAGTTGTTATAAAAGTTTACAATCAGCAGCTTTCCAGATCAACCCAAAAGGGTCAGTTTAGTCTTTCAAAGAATGCTTTGACTCTTTGTATGCATTGTGTCCTAGGCAGTAGTGTCTTGTACTCATTCAAAGAATGCGTTGATGGTTTGTGTCATAGATGGTGACGTGGTGTCGTTGAGAGTTGTTTACATTTGTCATTAGTCTGCCTTCAAAATTACAATTATTTCCCATATAGTGAGGTAACTAAAAATGTTTTGTTTAACCATGGTGAGATATTCATTTTGTGAGCAGGCTGACATGATTTTTATGTGCATCTGTGCAAGTGGCAATGCCATTGAGGCTGTATAGCTGTACCAGATGGAATTTCCAGCCCGAAGAGCTATCCAAATTTTCCTACTAATTGAATGGAACTCTTTGTTATCTTAATATGTGTACACAACTGAAATGTTGAAGACAGACTAATGATGAATAACAAAAGGTAAACAACTCTCCATGACACCACATTTCTACCTGGGATACACTGAATACACTGCATCATAGCCTTCTATGAATGAATGCAGAACACAACTATCTAGAACACAATAGATACAGTGACAAAGCCTTCTTTGAGGGAGTGCATTGAACATATTAGGTAGTATCTGGTGAGATTTTGAATGTAAATTTTCATTAATAATACAAAAAATTCTTTAGTGTAAGGAACCTGTTCCTGAAGTATGTAAAAGTATTTGTGGATCACTCTATATATGTCGTTACATTATTGTGCAATCTACTGTAGTATAGAAAGAGAAATGTGACTCTAATTTATCATTTCAGTGAAGATGTAATTCTCAAAATAAATCATCCGCAAATTAAGGAACAAAGAAAGGAAAGAACTGAAACTTTGATTAACTGAGTTACATTTTATAGCTCTGTGGTGGTAATGATGGGTAGCTTGAAAATTTTGTTTCATTTTGTAGTGAAAGCATGCTTTCATTGGTCCATGATATGATGGTCCTGGTAATGAGGCCACACTTGTATTGGTCCACCAAATGACGAGTCTCATGCTTAAAAGCTTAAATATCTGTGAGTATGCGTGCGCAGTGATTTAAAATGGAATAACCACATAAAAGTAATCATAGGAATGCTAGATGGCAGACAGAGATTCATCTGAAGAATCCTCTGGAAGTGTAGCCCAACCATGAAGAGGTAGTTTACGAAACCCTCATTTGAGCTATCGTATTGCTTATCGGTCGAAGACTCTCACCAAATAGGATTCATAGAGGAAATAAAGAGGATTCTAAGATGAGCAGTGTGTTTCATCACAGTTTCATTTAATATGGTGAAAGTGTTTCAGAGGTGCTCCTTCAGCTTCAGTATCAGAACTACAGGAGAGGCATTTTTGTCCTTGTGTATACCTCATAAAAACGCCATGAAGGTAAAACTAGAGATACTACAACTCATGTGCAATCATTCTTCCTGCACACCTTTTGTAGCTGGAACAGGAAAGAGAGAAGGTGATAGTAGTATGCATAGAACTCTACCTAGCGACATACCATAAGATGGGCTGTGGAGTATGGATGCACATGTAGATGTGAGGGTGACATTTGTGATTAGGATAAGTTGGATATCAAATTGATCATCACTCTTTGATCCAGGTGATTTTTTATTTCAACTATTTTAGCTTTATACTGTTTTATTGTCACCAGTTTTGTTCTCACGCTATTAACTATATTAACAGCTTAATGCTCTGTGTTGTATGAGGGTTGAATGAAAAGTAATGCCTCGACCTTCATTAATTGGGTTTGGATGGGAATGTCTTAGTAAATCAAATGGAGAAATAATCCTTAGAATGTGATCTTTAATTACCAATATTCACTTTTCCACATAATCACCTGCCAGTTGGATACATTTCTGCCAAATATGAACACGTTTTCTGAAGCCATCATGGAATAAGTCGACACTCTGTTTCCGCAACCACAGTCTCTCAGTTCTCTTAAGTCTTCATCAGAAGCAGAATGATATCCCACAGATCTTCTTTCATTATCAGGAACAGATGGCAGTCAGACGGTGCTAAATCTGGACTGTATGGGGTTGCCGTATGGTGATGAGATCCAGTCTCTGGAGTTCTGCTGTGGTGGCATGTGAAGTGTGTGGTTTGGCATTGTCATGCTGCAGGAAAACATTTCCCTTTTCCTTTCGGACCCTTGTTAGCCATAGTTTCAGAGTTTGCAGCGTTGTGATGTAATGCTCTGAATATATTGTTGTTCCACGATCAAGGAAATCAACGTGGATAACACCATCTTCTTCCCAGAACACTTGTTCCACGATCAAGGAAATCAACGTGGATAACACCATCTTCTTCCCAGAACACTGTGGCCATTATTTTTCCAGCTGAGGGCTGCGTCTTGAATTTCATTTTCTGGGGTGAGTCTTTGTGTCGATATTCCATAGACTGATGTTTCGTCTCCAGGTGGTAATGGTGTACCCACATTTCATCTCCTGTCACAATTGAATGGACAAAGGCGTCACCTTCATTCTCATAATGCAAATTTCAAGTCTGTGTGCTTTCATTTCAGGAGTCAGCATCCAGGGTATCCATCGTGCACAGATCTTCCAATGGCCAAGCAAAGCAAGAATGCGACCCATTTGTTCTTGTGAAATGCCGATGTGCTTGCAATTTCTCTCTGAGTGATACGACGCTCGTCCTGAATCAATCTGTTAACATTTTGTTCGTGAAACACAGTGGTTGCTGTTACAGGATGTTCAACTCTTTGTGTGTCACACACGTAAAATGTTCCCACCTCAACATCTTTAAACTTACTCATCCAATGACACACAGTACTCACATCAACACAATCACCATAAACTGCTTTCATTCTCTGATGAATCTCGTTTGGGGTGACACCTTCTGCTGTCAAGAATTCAATGTCTGCACGTTGCTTAAATCGCATTGACCAACCGTCTGCACAGGGTTCCATACTTTACAATGTAACAACACAACCGTTCAATGCTAAGGCTTCCCGCCAACTGGAGCTGTAGAGAAGAGGCTACGGAACAAGCCAGTACCTGCCGCATACCAATACTGCCAACTGTTGAAGAGTTACTATGTATCACTTGAACTAGAGTGTATTTACAGACAACAGTGCCCTAGCACAGAGATTTATCAATCCCCACAGATTATTTGTTTTCGACTTCCAGTTTGCAAGAAATGTAATTGAATTACTTAAAAGAAACATACCGTGGGTACTGCACTTGAAAGTTATCTCTTTGCATACAGTATTGATCACTGAAATGGAGCTTATCGCGGACTCTGCATTTAAATTGATTTTTCTGCTTACTGTGTTAGATAGTCTACGTTTTAAAAAAGAATAATACCTGATGTCTGTAGGGATGGCAATCAAAGCAGCTGTGCCCCTGTACATAATACTGTGTTAGATAGTCTGCTTTTTAAAAAAGAATAATAGCTGATGTACATGTAGGGCTGACAATCAAAGCCGCTATAATCCTGTATGTAATACTTGTAATACTTGGATATGCGCCGTAGCACAAGGCCGCCAGTGCAATACACTTTGGGGGGGGGGGGGGGGGGCACATGACTTCCGCACTTGGCACAACATCTGCCGCACCATCTACCAGAGCCCTCCTCTATATAAATACATTGCAGCAGGCTCTTAACCTCATATTGTGTTCATACTTATTGTGAGAAACTGCTTGTATCATTGCCTGGATTCTTTCTGTCTGTGTGTGTGTGTGTGTGTGTGTGTGTGTGTGTGTGTGTGTGTGTGTGTGTTCTCAACTGTTGTTCATTTGTTTGTGGTCACAACTCTACCTCACTCTGCAGTTGTCAAAGAGCTTCAAGCATTTTTATATAAAATTTCTTACTATCACAAATTTATTCTGGGTACAGCCGCATTGGCCCATCCCCTTCATGAGTTGCTCCACAAGAACATTCCTTCTCAGTGGACACCGGACTTCAAATGCACATTTACATTTTTGAAATCTAAATTACATTCTGCTCCTTGTTTGGCTACTTTCCATCCTGGCCACTACCTGGTTTGGCTATGGACAATTCTTAGTATGGGCTCGGTGCCATTCTTGCACATCAGTTTGAGGATGGTTCCGAACATCTGATAGCTTAAGTGTCAGAAATGCTCAACTCCACTGAGCCATGCTACTCCCATGTTGAAAAGGAAGTGCTTGCTATTGTCTATGCCCTCATAATTTCATGTGTTCTTGTATGGTACAAAGTTCCAACTCATTACTGACCACAATCCTGACAAAGCAGCACATTTTTTCTGTCTCGCTACAACTGTGAAATACTTTTCAGCATTCCAATAAAGTGGAAGGGTTTCCTGTTATCAGCTTCTGAGTTGCAGCTGCTGTCACTGCTGATCTGGTTTTGCTTCAAGTTATTCATCTCATTCAATATGGTTGGCCTGACAAGCCGCTGGAGAGGGATTCTGATCCTTTGCACAACTATTTATACCTGTGTCACCGCCTATGATGGTGCTGTTCTCTTAGCTATGTTTGGGCTGTAATGGCAGCCACCCTACAGTGGGGTGTGTTTTGTCTCCTACGTCAGGGTCACTGGTGGTGGGGGTCTCATGTAACAAGTTATTGGCCCATCAGCACGTTTTGGACCGGCATTAACGGTAGTATGCTGCTCACCAGGAGGCACCATGAGCGAACCTCTGTCTTTGTCTCCCACCGCAGTATCCATGGGAACTAGCCCTTTTTTGATTTCATGGGACCTTTCATAAATACTTCCTGGATGTCGATTGGTGATGCTTTCTCTAAATTTCCATAAGTTATCTGCTGTCCTGAGACATCAGCCACAACCATGATTCAGGCCCTCTCCAAAATTTTTTCTGTTGAGGGATTGCCATATGCACTTTTGATGGGTTATGATCCACAGTTTGTGACTTACGTCTTCAAGGATTTTGCACACAATTGTTCCTCCTTTTGACCCTAATCTAACGGCAAGGCAGAATGTCTCATCTGCATGTTCAGGGTGCAAATGAAGAAGTATGCCATGTACTCCTCAACGGACAATGCCTTGACACACTTCTTGAGTTGCTACAGGTCTCCAACCATACACCCTCCAGCATCTACTCATGTCACTCAACTAGCAAACTTCGGCGTGGTCCTCATCATGACCTGCTCCTGGCTCCACAATGTGGGCTTGGGGGTTTGACCGCCCTCCAAAGTGGATTCCAGCCATGATCCATGGTTGGCAAGGTCACTGCTTCTGTGTGCTGCTCACCAGTGACAAGCTGCCGGTGTGCCGCCATGACCAGTTGTGTCCTTGCACCGCATCGAGGGAAGTGGATTCACCTCTGCTGCCTCCACCTCCTTCTTCAGCACTTATCTTCGTGGCATGGGGTGTCCCTGCTACAATGGCAGACCCACCTTCATTGTGGATGTCACCGTCTTGTGCCTCTCCTCTGGAGTCCTGCCCACCAGTGCCTGCTGCCAGGCCTTCCCATGATAATTTGCTGTCACTGGCAATTTTGCTGGTGACTGGACCGGCACCTTTGGACTCTTCGACACTGGCATCCCTGGCACTCTGACTTAATAGCCAGCACCTTCACCATTGGCACAGTTGCACCACATCAAAGAACCAGATGTCGAGATGCTACCAGGGCCCTTGTCTCCGGTCCTCTCTTATGGTACTGGGACAGCTGCTGGCCATGCCTCTACTCACTGTTTCCGGCCCGGAATCTCCTTCTGCCACCCACATCACCCTTTCCCCGAGAGGGGAGGGGTGCTATAACCATGTATGTAATACTTGGATACACACTGTGGCACCAGGTCACCTGCGCACTACACTTCAAATATTCCACCAACAGCATCTGCATGTGTCGGCCGCCAGAGGCCACCTTTGGTGGGCCACATGACTTGCAAACATGGCACGGCATCTGCTGCACTATCTACTAGACCCCTCCTCTTTATAAGTGCAGTGCAGCAAGCACTCACCCTCATATTGTGCATACTTACTGTCAGCAACTGCTCATATCAGTGCCCGGATTGTTTCTGTGTTTGTGTCTGTGGCCTTAACTGTTGTTCACTTATATGTGGAAGAAAAATAAGCTTGGTTCATTGTGGCCGTGCTGTTGTTTGTGTCTTACGGTATGATACAAAAGTAATGTCAACTCAAATGTGAATTGGTTGTCTCAAAATATTTGCTTTTGACAGTTCCATCTATTACACACTTTGGCAAAACCTCCAAAATGACCTCAAGTAACAAAAAGAAACATTGAAATAATGAACTTTTTCAGGCAGATATTGTTGGCAACCAAGGATCTTATTAGCTGCTGAAAGTAACAACATTTTTCGCTCACTTATTTCGCCTTATCTTTGCTACTTGGTGACATGAATTTTACCATATTCAGCACCCTCTAATAAAACATTTACGAGGGCCGTTCAGAAAGTAACCTCCAGTTGATTTAAAAAAATACACCAAGTTAAATAAAAATATTTTAATATATACATCTTACAACTACATCTTTGCACTATTTTTCTACATAGTCTCCATAGCGATTGAGGCACTTATCGTATCTCTTCACAAGCTTTGAAATTCCTTCTGCATAAAAATCACCCGCTTGTGCCTGGAGCCAGCCTGTGACCACATCTTTGAGCTCTTCGTCGTCATCAAACCGCTGTGACCCGAGCCATTTCTTCAAATGCATGAAGAGGTGATAATCACTTGGCGCCAGGTCTGGGCTGTAAGGTGGATGGTTGATAACGTCCCACTTGAAGGACTCAAGAAGGGCCGTTGTTCTGCGAGCAGAGTGAGGACGGGCATTATCGTGCAAAAAAACGATACCGGAAGTCAGCATACCACGGTGTTTGTTCTGTATAGCCCGTCGTAACTTTTTTATTGTTTCACAGTACACGTCTTGATTAATGGTCGTACCACATTCCATGAATTCAACCAACAACACCCCTTTGGCATCCCAAAACACTGTTGCCATCAGTTTTCTGGCAGAAAAATCTTGCGAGGCTTTTCTTGGTTTGGTAGGCGAATTTGAATGTGCCCACATCTTTGATTGTTCTTTTGTCTCAGGGTTCATGTACTTAATCCAGGGTTCGTCACCGGTCACGATTCTGTTTAACAATGGTTCTCCTTCGTCCTCATAACGTGACAGAAAGTCTAATGCAGAGGCCATTCTTTGAGTTTTGTGGTAGTCGGTAAGAATTTTGGGCACCCATCGTGCACAGAACTTACGGTAACCCAATCTTGCTGTCACTATCTCGTACAAGAGAGTCTTAGAAATCTGTGGAAAACCAGTAGACAACTCCGACATTGAGAAACGTCGATTTTCACGAACTTTTGCATCAACTGTCTGAACGAGTTCGTCAGTCACCAATGATGGTCTACCACTCCTCTCTTCATCATGAACGTTTTCTCGTCCACTTTTTAAATAAACGTACCCATTCACGGACAACTCCTTCACTCATAACTCTTGGTCCGTACACGGCACAAAGCTCACGATGAATAGCTGCTGCAGAATATCCTTTGGCTGTAAAAAACCTTATGACAGCACGCACTTCACATTTGGCGGGGTTTTCTATTGCAGAACACATTTCAAACTGCCACAAAAACTAAACTAGCGCAGGTACAACGTTCACTCGACCACGGCTTGATGCCGACTGACCTGTTGAGTGCGTGAACGCACAGATGGCGTCGCTACTCGCCCCACAACCCGCACTGTGACCAATCGGAGGTTACTTTCTGAACCGCCCTCGTATAAACTTAGCATGCTGTTACATGCGTTTCAAGGCATATGTGTTAGTTTACTACCTGTTTGAAAAACAGCAGTTGATACCAAGTCTTCTAAAAATCTTGATTGTCAGTATTTAAATGTGAGTGGGAAATGTCTAAATCGACGTCTCCGTTTATACTCTGCAAACCACCTTGAGGTGCATGGCAGTGTGTACATCCTATTGTACCAGTTATTAGGGTTTCTTCCTATTGCATTCACATATGGAGCACGCGAAGAATGATTGTCTGAATGCCTTTGTGCGTTCAGTAATTAATCTTATCCTCACGATTTCTAGAGTGATCTTTTAAAGCCAGTTTTTGAAACTTTGTTAATAGACTTTCTGGGGATAGTTTACATCTATCTTCAAGAGTCCTCCACTTCAGTTCGTTCAGTATCTCTGTGACACTCTCCCACAGATTCATCAGACCTGTGACAATTTGTGCTGACTTTCTCTGTATACATTTAGTATCCTGTTAGTCCTGTCTGGTATGGGTCCCACAAACTTTTAGCAATATTCTAGAACTGGTCGCATGAGTGATTTGTAAGCAATCTCTTTTGAGACTTGTCTTCCTCAGTATTCTACCAATAAACCAAAGTCTACCATCTGTTTTACCCACAACTGAATCTATGTGGTCATTCTATTTCATATCCCTACAAAGTGTTACACCCAGGTATTTGTATGAGTTGGCAGATTCCAACAGTGACTCGTTGTTATTATAGTCATAGGACACTACACTTTTTTCCTTTTGTGAAGTGCAAAATTTTACATTTCTGAACATTTAGAACAAGTTGCCAATCCCTCCACCACATTGAAGATTTGACAATATTTATGAAGCTTCTTTCAGATTGTACTTCATTATAGATAACTGCATCATCTCCCTGATGTTTCTTTTAATATTGTCTGTAAGTTCATTAATATGCAACACGAACAGCAAGAGTCCCAACACATTTCCCTGGGACACAACCAAAGTTACTTCAACACCTCATGATGACACTCCATCCAAGATAACATGCTGTGTTCTCCCTACCAAAAAATCCTCAATCCTGTCACAAATTTGACTTGACACCCCATATGATTGTACTTTTGACAATAAGTATAGGTGCAGTACTGGTCAAATGCTTTTTGGAAATCAAGAAATATTACATCTGCCTAGGTGCCTTGATCCAAAGTTTTCAGTATGTCACATGAGAGAAGCGCGAGTTGAGTTTCACATGAGCAATGTTTTCTAAATCCATGCTGCTTGGCATTGGGAAGGTCATTCTGTGCAAGATACCTCATTATGTTTGAGCTCAGAATATGTTCTATGATTCTACAACAAATTAATGTTAAGGATATTGGACAGCAGTTTTGTGGATCACTTCTACTACCCTTATTGTAGACAGGTGTGACCTGTACCTTTTTCCAAGAAATAGGCATGGCTTTTTGTTCAAGGGATCTATGCTGGATTATAGTTAGAAGAGGGGCTAACTCAGACACAAATTCAGTACAGAATCTGATGGAGATTCCATCGGGGCCTGGAGCTTTCTAAAATTTAATGATTTCAGGTGTTTCTCAATACAACTGACACAAATACTTATTTCATTCATCTTTTCAATGGTACAAGGATTAAATTGGGGCAGTTCTGGGTTTTTCTTTGTAAAGGAACATTTGAAAATGGAGTAAAGCATTTCAACCTTTGCTTTGATACCCTCAATTTCATTTCCTGTCTCATTTGCTAAAGACTGGACACTAACTTTGGTGCCACTAACAGCCTTTATATACAACCAGTATTTCTTTGGATTTTGTGAAATGCCATTTGACAATATTCTGCTACGGTAGTTATTGAAGGCATCACACATTGCTCTCTCGACAGCCAAACATGTTTCATTCAACATCTCTTTATCTATAGCCCTATGCTTTGTTTTACACCTATTATGCAGTAATCTCTGTTTCCTTAGAAGCTTCTTTACAGTGACTGTATACCATGGAGGTTCCCTCCCATTATGAACTATTCTACTAGATACATATCTATACACTGTGTGGTCAACTGTTCTTTTAAACCTGAACCAGAGTTCCTCTATATATGCTCCCGAAGTGTGCTGAAAGTTTCAAGTTTGTCATTGAGATATGACATTACTGATTTTTTATCTAGTTAACTGAACATATATATCTTTCTGCTTGTTTTAGTTGTCCTTTGTACTTTGACAATCATTGTGCACAACCACATCATGGTCACTGACACCAGATTCCTTGTGGATATCCTCAAAGAGGTCAAGTATACTTGTTGCCGTTAGACCCAGTATATTTCTATTATGAGTGGTGTTCCTTATTATCTGTTGTAGGTAGTTTTCAAGAGGGCATTCAGTAAAGTTTCACTGGCTGTCTTATCAAGCACACCACTAACAAAACTGTAATTTTCCCAATTAATTGTTGGATGATTAAAGTCTTCACCCATGATTACAGTATGATTGGGGAATTTACATACTATCACCTACAGTTATCGTTATCTGGATTGAATGGAGAATCACCTAAGGTCAAAAAAATAAAAAATAAAATTAAAAAACCTTATGTGCTTCCTGATAATGTGAATTCTATAATACATGATTGAAAAATAGAATTTAATATATATGTTGGGTGGCTCTACCTCAGAATCTTTAACTGTGATCCACATCTGAAATACCAGTTGCGACCAGCAATCTTAACAATCACACTCCAGCTGATCTCAACAGTGAACTGCATGCAGTGCTAGTGACAGTGTTGATGGCTTGACTTCCATATTTTCAAAATCCCCCCCCTCTCACCTCCCCCCCCCCCCTCTCTCTCCCTCTCTGTCAGTGCTGATCGAGGTCTCTCGGTATCCCCTACCTTCTCAGTGGCCTCAGCCATGGCCTATCTGGCCTGTCCATAAATCCAGTTCTGCAATGGAGCCATCTGTGCTTACTTCATAGACTGGTTCGAAGTTTCAGCCTGCCAGTAATTCTGTCCTATTTTTGCATGATGTATGTAGGTTCTTTTATTGGCCTAGCATTCCTGAGAGAAATGACCTGTGGGGAATAATTTAAGCACAGCTTAGAGGTTGGATCCAGAATGATACATTCACTATGTATGTTGCAAAGAACCGTCATGACTGGTTAAAACTGATTACATGCCTGGAAAACAGTTTTAATCTGATAAGAATGTTAATATCACTGTAACCTCATGTAAAATGAAACTCTCATTCTGGAAATGAACATAGTCTGCAGACTAAATTATTCTGAAGTATCACTCTTATACCATAAATCCTAGTGTAGCAAGATATGAAAGAGTGCAGACTGTGGAGACTTGTGAGAACTTACAAAATACCCATCAACCCAATTCACACTAGAGCTAAATGTACTGTTGGTTAAGTGGATATAATAATCTTCAAAACTTCAAGCAAGAAGTATGTTTCCTGTAACTGTGGTTCTTGACGAGTGCTAGGAGCTACTTTCTGTTTCAAAAGAATTACTTTCTTACCTGTACTCATTGAAATGTGACCCTGAAAGAAGAAGAATTGCCACATATCAATTGCAGTTTTTCAATACTAGTTCACATTCCAGTTCACTATGAAAACATGTGAAACAATTGCCTAAATAAATGTTTGTTCTTCCTTCAGTATTGACTTTCGTGGTGCTGCTACATTTTGAGAACTGTTGTCATATAGCATTATTGTCTCAGTACTTGATAACCTGTGGTTGTGTACGTGAAGCCAAAACTGGGTGCCAGACCAGGAATCAGTATCTGGGTTCTATATGCCTTATGGAGTAACTCAAGGCTGCAGCCTGTTTCAGAATTTTCCCCATTTCTTTCAGATTCCACTTTGTCTCTCCCATGATGCAGTGGCATAAACAACTTCTGGAGAATGACTGTTGAGGTGTCACTGTGGTGGTATTGTTATACTCCGTTGTGTTCAGAGTAACTCTCACTGTATTACCCATGCAGTAACTATGTAACCTCTTAAAGGTCTATTAGCAGTCACCATAATTAAATTTCCTCGGCAACTAACATTTTGTGATTTGTCACTTTATGAATTAGCACCTGACAGTTTCACGCTAAAAAAAAAGCTTTAAAATAATGAAGGGGCCACTGTATTCAATCATGATGTAGGGCTTGACGGTAGTAGTTTGCTGTTGCCATCATACAACCTGTGGATGCTGTGGCAGACATGTAAATGTGTATGGTAGATCTCCATTATGAGTTCTTCTACGTATATTGCTTTGTTTACATATTAAATGAAACTAAGGTTGTGAGGGTGCTGAAAGGTGACCTACTTCTCTCAAAAAGGACCACAAAGCTTAACATCTTTATCTGGTGAATGTCTCACAATCAACAATGTGTCACTCATACTGAGAGGTTTGAATGCAACCCAGAACAATGGTGTAAGACCTGACACATGTACGACAAAAAATATAATAATGAACTTTTGGTCCACATGATAAGTAAAAACTTGCTCCCTACAGCTCATGTACTACTATGTTCCGACAGTCTTGCGCCATCATACAAGGAGGCACATATCACTAAGTCTATTTGTGAGTGATGAGTGAAATGTTTAATCTTCAGTATTGATAATATATAATTTAAGGGCGTATATCACATTTTTTTTTTTGTGCTTCATTGTACTGATTTATCTCTCTTGCTTTTTCAGGATCATAAGCTTCAGTTACTAGATGCTAGGGACAGGATCACACCTTTGGAATACAGAAGATTTCTTAATGAAGAGAAACCACATATTTTAGTAGATGTAAGACCTCCAATGGAGTATGAGATATGCCACTTAGACAACGCAATAAATATTCCACTTGATACATTAAACAATGAAACTGTTCTGTGTGACATAAAGCAACTTATTGATGCAAAAAGAAATAAAAGTTCTTCTCTCCCAGGTCAGTATTGAAACAACAGGAAAAACATTTTGAAGAAATCTACTTAAGTCATAAATATATTGAGTTTTTTCTATAAATGTTTGACTATCTTTAATAAGCCTATTAAATTTGTATAAAGCTCATCAGTAAAGTATCTTCAAACTTAACCATTGCTCATCAGCTTCATGAAATCAATAGTTTTTGCAAAGAAGCTCATAATATTTGTGTCTTTACTGCCAGAAAAGCTGTTTAAATGATAGTCCTCTCGGCTGACTGCTAATATGCTATCCCTCTTACCACACAATATGACTGTGTTGGGAAAATAAGTTTTGAAATGAAATAGCAGCTGTCAGTCAGATAGTATGAAAACAGTTAATGGAATGAAATTGTGCTCTTCAATCAATTTCAGGTGCTGCAGTTAGCATTTTCTCCCATCAGCCAACTGCTTTGTTTAATGTAGCTTACCATAATTTTCTCTCCTGTGCCGATATCTTCACCTCAAAGCAGCACTTACACCCAATTTCTTCAATTATTTGTTATGTATATTCCAATCCTATCGTCTGCTGACATAAGTACACTTTCCCTCTTCTTCTTCTCCTCTTGTTGTTGCCCTGTACGTTGGAATAAGAATCTAGAAAACAGTGAAGTTAGTCAGGTGTTTGTGTGCTGTGTCATATGTATCTATGGAAAAATCCCGATTAGGCAACAAGATATTGGACGTCTATACCTCATCACAGAAAGTGGAGGTCAGAGACTTTCCTGATCTGTGAAGTAATACAAACAGGGATCTGTGGCATATCTGATGACACAATGCTGGTATAGCCACAGTTGTTTTGGAGCACATTGTTCAGTGCACATTGTTGAACATGGGCTCCACGGCAGATGACTCCTATGTTTTCCCATGTTGGTCCAATAACATTGTCAGTTACAGTTCTAGTGGGCACAGAATCATTAAGAGTGCACTGTGGCTCTCCAGAAATGTGTTTTGGACTGTGGATCAATGGAAATGTGTCAGTTGTTCAGATGAATCACATTTCTTGTTACACCAGACCAGTGGTTGTGTCCAGATACGCCATCATCCAGGGGAACAGCTGCTTGAAACAGGTATCATACTACAGTTGCAGACTGGCGGGGACAGTATTATGCTATGACAGACGTTTGCCTCGGCTTACATGGGAGCTGTGGTAATAATTAAAGGCACCACAGCTACTGTGAACTATTTGAACATTATTGCACACCACCTACATCACTACGTACTTCATGTCTTCCCCGTTGGTAATGTGGCATCTTGTAGTAGGAAAAATGTTCATATCATGAGGTCATAATCGAGCTACAGTGGTTTGAGGACCATGATAGTGAACTCACCTTGCTCTTTTGGCTACCAGATTTGCCTGGTAGGAACCCAGAGAAACAGCTGGGAGGTTGGCGGGTGCCATCTCCATGTTCAAAGATCACCAGCCCATAATGTATGGGAAATCTGTGAACTATGCATAAACATCTGGTGTGACATTCCATAAACCTAGCAAGGTCTTGTTGAATCCATGCCACAAATAATCATTGCTGTATTGCATTCCGAGGATGGACCATATGAGCAACAGCACTGAATGTTTTATCTGTTTTTCATTAGTTCCATTGTTTTATATTTCTCACTACATCTACACCCATACTTTACAAGCCACCTTATTTATTTATTTATATTTTCCCCCATGGAGTCATTGAATCAGTGGTTTGTGCAAACATCATAAACAATACTGTTATAGTAATTACACCGGAAAGTATGTGTTGCATACAACTGCTACATCTTATATCTGTTTTACACAGTTATTACCATACAATTCAAATGCTACTGCTGTTTATTTGGACTTGTTTATAACATATGCAATATGCTACAGTTGTCTGAGTTTTCGACTTTCCATTTAAAATTTTAACCATACTTTCAAATGCTACTGCTTCTTATTTGGAGTGTTTTACAACATATGTAATATGCTACTGTCGTCTGAGTTTTCAACTTCCCTCTTAAAATTCTCAGAATATATTTAAACAATTTTATATAAAAAAAATAATTTTGTGTTTAAATCATTCTCTTTTCATGGCTTAGTGATGTTGACAAATCAAACCACAGTCATTTTAATTTTGTTCTTAAAAGTTATTCTGTTTAAGTGTACATCCAGTGCATAGCACCATAAATAGGATATGTTATTTTGTTGTATAAAAGTCCTAATATGTGGCTTGGGACTAGCTTTGACAGCTGGCTAAGCCAGGGATATAAGACAGTACTGACTTTCCCACATTATCTTCATCATTACCTATTGTATTAATGGGCCTTTAATGCCTACAGAAGGAAACAGAAGAAAAAATGGAAAAACTAAACACTATAAAATATTATAAAGGGACACATTACAAAAGCACAATAAATAAAGGGAAGTCAGTCAGTCACAACAGAGGTGCAGATAGAATTCCACCATTGTTGGTCTCTAGCTTCATCTTCCGTCATTGTCAGTCTCTGGCTTCATCTTCCATCACTGTTGGCTCCACTTGTTTAAGGATTGTTAGTACTCAATCCTTCCATTGAATCCTGAGATGTCCCATAGGCCATTTTTCAGCAGATTGAGAATGGAGGTCTTGGTTAAGGAGGGATTCGTCACTTCAAAAGAAGTGGACAAACCACTGTATCCTTCTCTGACCTAATATTCGGCCAATGTGTGGCTTTCCAGACACTTGGTTTAGGTCTTCCTTCATTATTCATTCCCATTTACCTACAATTGTATCGCAGACAGTTCATTGATCTTTCGAACTACCTTCCTCTTGAAGTTGTAGCTAACATCACCCAACTTTCTCAACCAATCTCTCATATAGGTCATCTTGCACTCTTCATTCCCACTTACCTTCCATGGTATTATAGATGGGTCTGTAAGTCTTTTGAAGTACCTTCTTTTCAAAGGCACTGATTGTTTCTTCAGTTGTTGCTGATGTCGCACAGGTTTGGCCACCATATAAAAGTACTGGCCATGCTACTGTCATGTACAGCTGAATCTCTTTCTTCCATTTTATTAGACATGACTTGAATAGAGTGTTCAGACTTAAGAACATGCGATTTGTGTTTATTATTCATTGATGGTCTTCTTTTGTCACTTCATTTTTATTAGTCAGTATGGATCCCCTTGAATTCTTGAGCTCTTTCAGTGGTATGCCTATCAACAACAACAAACAGAAGGAGAGCTTGACAGCATTACACACTATGAAATCATCATTCACCAACAATGCAGTTTTCTTTGCATTGTGGAGTAATCAGGAGGTATCAGCACACACTTGCTTCTTGGTGTTGCCAGAATCACAGAGTCATCATTGAATGCCAGGATTGTGTCTGCCCCCACCACCTATTTTGAATACTTCATAGTGCCAATAGTGGTTCATGGTGTGGGTTCCTGTTGTCATGTCCTAGTTCATGAACCACGGGCAACATATGAGTGGCCAAGTAAGTGGTCCTGACAGTCAGGATACCAGTTACTTTGGAATAAGGCTGGGCATCTCGGACATATTCTGAGTCATGGTCACCTTTGTGCTCACACGGCAAAGACTATCAAATCCACCGGTTAGTCCCTCAACCGTTAGGGGTAAAACCCAATGGGACCCGGGGCAAGTAAGGCTAGCAACCTGCTTCCCTGGTACTTTAAATATGATGCTGGCAACAATCAGAGCAAAATGCCTCAGATCTTTAGAGGTGATGGAGCCCCACCTCCAATTGAGAAACCAGGGACTCCTAAGATATGACTCGCAAACGAATGGTAACGAGATGGGGAGCTATTAATATCAATGGGGGCTACTCTGGGAAGAAGGTAGAGTTGGCAGAGGCTGCAAGTAAGATGGGGTTGGACGTTTTAGCTGTTAGTGAGATTCGGGTAAGGGGTGAGAAAGAAGAGGGAGTGGGAGAATACAAGGTTTACCTGTCAGGAGTCAAAGCAGGAATAGCACAATGGGGTGTAGGGCTTTACATCAGGAAAGAAATGGAATCCAGCGTAGTTGCAGTAAGATACGTAAACGAACGACTGATGTGGATAGATTTGACAGTGTCTAACAAGAGAATTAGGATTGTGTCAGTATATTCGCATTGTGAAGGGACAGATCAAGATAAGATGGATAGTTTTTATGGTGCACTCAGTGACATAGTTGTTAGAGTAAAGGACAAGGACAGTGTTCTGCTCATGGGTGATTTTAATGCCAGGATTGGAAATCGAACAGAAGGGTATGAAAAGGTTATGGGTAAATTTGGAAAGGATATGGAGGCCAACAGGAACGGGAAACAACTCTTGGATTTCTGTGCCAGTATGGGCTTAGTAATCACAAACTCATTTTTTAAACATAAGAACATTCACCGGTATACTTGGGAAGGCAGGGGAACCAGATCTGTCATTGACTATATAATAACAGATCAGGAATTCAGGAAGGCTGTGAGGGACACACGTGTATTCAGGGGATTCTTTGATGACACTGATCACTATTTAATCTGCAGTGAAATTGGGATCGTGAGGCCGAAAGTGCAGGAGGTCAGGTCCATATGTAGGAGGATAAGAGTGGAGAAACTTCAGGGTAAGGAAATCAGGCACAAGTACATAACAGTGATCTCAGAAAGGTACCAGTTAGTTGAATGTAGTCAATTACAGTCATTGGAAAAGGAATGGACAAGGCACAGGGACACAGTACTAGAAGTGGCTAAAGAATGTCTTGGAACAGTAGTGTGTAAAAGTAGGATGAAGCAAACAGCTTGGTGGAATGACACAGTCAAGGCAGCCTGTAAAAGGAAAAAGAAGGCGTATCAAAAATGGCTACATACTAGAACTCATGTAGACAGAGAAAGGTATGTTGAAGAAAGAAACAAAGCCAAACAGATAATTGCAGCATCCAAGAAGAAATCTTGGGAAGACTTTGGAAACAGGTTGGAGACTTTGGGTCAAGCTGCTGGAAAACCATTCTGGAGTGTAGTTAGCAGTCTTCGAAAGGGAGGTAAGAAGGAAATGACAAGTATTATGGACAGGTCGGGAAAACTGCTGGTGAATCCTGTTGATGCCTTGGGCAGATGGAGGGAATATTTTGAAGAGTTACTCAATGTAGGTGATAATACAATGAGCAATGTTTCAGATTTCGATGTACAATGGGATAGGAATGATGATGGAAATAGGATCACATTTGAGGAAGTGGAGAAAATGGTCAATATATTGCAGTGCAATAAAGCGGCTGGGGTGGATGAAATTAAGTTGGAACTCATCAAATACAGTGGAATGTCAGGTCTTAAATGGCTACACAGGATAATTGAAATGGCGTGGGAGTCGGGACAGGTTCCATCAGACTGGACGAAAGCAGTAATCACACCAATCTTTAAACATGGAAACAGAAAAGATTGTAACAACTACAGAGGTATCTCTTTAATCAGCGTTGTGGGTAAAATCTTCTCAGGTATTGTTGAAAGGAAAGTGCGAGTATTAGTTGAGGACAAATTGGATGAAAATCAGTGTGGGTTTAGGCCTCTTAGAGGTTGTCAGAACCAGATCTTTAGCTTACGGCAAATAATGGAGAAGTGTTACGAGTGGAACAGGGAATTGTATCTATGCTTTATAGATCTCGAAAAGGCATATGACCGGGTTCCTAGAAGGAATTTATTGTCTATTCTACGAGATTATGGAATAGGAGGCAAACTTTTGCAAGCAATTAAAGGTCTTTACATAGATAGTCAGGCAGCAGTTAGAGTTGACGGTAAATTGAGTTCCTGGTTAAGAGTAGTTTCAGGGGTAAGACAAGGCTGCAACCTGTCTCCACTGTTGTTCATATTATTTATGGATCATATGTTGAAAACAATAAACTGGCTGGGTGAGATTAAGATATGTGAACACAAAATAAGCAGTCTCGCATATGCAGATGACTTAGTTGTGATGGCAGATTCGTTTGAAAGTTTGCAAAGTAATATTTCAGAGCTAGATCAGAAATGTAAGGACTATGGTATGAAGATTAACATCTCCAAAACGAAAGTAATGGCAGTGGGAAAGAGATATAAACGGATTGAGTGCCAAATAGGAGGAACAAAGTTAGAACAGGTGGACAGTTTCAAGTACTTAGGATGCATATTCTCACAGGATGGCAACATAGTGAAAGAACTGGAAGCGAGGTGTAGCAAAGCTAATGCAGTGAGCGCTCAGCTACGATCTACTCTCTTCAGCAAGAAGGAAGTCAGCACCAAGACTAAGTTATCTGTGCACCGTTCAATCTTTCGACCAACTTTGTTGTATGGGAGCGAAATCTGGGTGGATTCAGGTTACCTTATCAATAAGGTTGAGGTTACGGATATGAAAGTAGCTAGGATGATTGCAGGTACTAGTAGATGAGAACAGTGGCAGGAGGGTGTCCACAATGAGGAAATCAAAGAAAAACTGGGAATGAACTCTATAGATGTAGCAGTCAGGGCGAACAGGCTTAGATGGTGGGGTCATGTTACACGCATGGGAGAAGCAAGGTTACCCAAGAGACTCGTGGGTTCAGCAGTAGAGGGTAGGAGGAGTCGGGGTAGACCAAGGAGAAGATACCTGGATTCGGTTAAGAATGATTTTGAAGTAATAGGCTTAACATCAGAAGAGGCATCAATGTTAGCACTGAATAGGGGATCATGGAGGAATTTTATAAGGGGGACTATGCTCCAGACTGAATGCTGAAAGGCATAATCAGTCTTAAATGATGATGGTGATGATGATGATGAAGATGATGATGATGAATAGTGCCAATAGTTGGTTGCCAAACCATTCTTGACAAGTTGATTGAGAGTAGCAACCTGCAGTATTTGGATACATTTCAATGGGATGTCTAATTCCTCAACGTCTTCCATAACATGGAGCAGTTAGTGCTGCTATAAGCTTGTCAAAAATCAATGAAGGTGAGGTGTAATTCCCAATCAAACTTAAAAAATTTTTCTATCAGCTCCCTCAAGGTAAATATGACTTTCCGACATATTACATTAATATGACACTTACCAAAGATTTTCACACATGTACACATCAAAACATTTCTAAGAAGCAATTTCAGTTGCTAAGATGAACATCAACAAAAGCAAAACGAGGATAATGGAATGTAGTCAAATTAAATCGGGTGATGCTGAGGGGATTAGATTAGTAAATGAGACACTTAAAGTAGTAAAGGAGTTTTGCTATTTAGGGAGCAAAATAACTGATGATGGTCGAAGTAGAGAGGATATAAAATGTAGACTGGCAATGGCAAGGAAATCGTTTCTGAAGAAGAGAAATTTGTTAACATCGAGTATAGATTTAAGTGTCAGGAAGTCGTTTCTGAAAGTATTTGTATGGAGTGTAGCCATGTATGGATGTGAAACATGGACGATAACCAGTTTGGACAAGAAGAGAATAGAAGCTTTTGAAATGTGGTGCTACAGAAGAATGCTGAAGATAAGGTGGGTAGATCACGT
The DNA here is from genome assembly GCF_023898315.1 of Schistocerca nitens. Taxonomy (NCBI): domain Eukaryota; kingdom Metazoa; phylum Arthropoda; class Insecta; order Orthoptera; family Acrididae; genus Schistocerca; species Schistocerca nitens. The sequence goes on along the minus strand of NC_064619.1, from coordinate 497,969,616 downwards.
AACTAATGAGGAGGTATTGAGTAGGATTGGGGAGAAGAGGAGTTTGTGGCACAACTTGACTAGAAGAAGGGATCGGTTGGTAGGACATGTTTTGAGGCATCAAGGGATCACAAATTTAGCATTGGAGGGCAGCGTGGAGGGTAAAAATCGTAGAGGGAGACCAAGAGATCAATACACTAAGCAGATTCAGAAGGATGTAGGTAGCAGTAGGTACTGGAAGATGAAGAAGCTTGCACAGGATAGAGTAGCATGGAGAGCTGCATCAAACCAGTCTCAGGACTGAAGACCACAACAAACAAGATACTATTGTGAATTGTGTTTTATTCATCTGGTGACTTATATTTGCAATCCATTTGGTTTGCGTACAGGAGACGTATCAAAAATTTATAAAACAGTTACAATGATTTTTACATTAATAAATAATAGCACTATAATAAATAATAGCAGTATAAAGATATTTCTTGGAATGTGTAACACATTGTATCCAGATCAAATTTCTGGTTTGTTCCACATGAATTCATCCACTGAGTAATAACACTTCATTGTCAGTACCTCGTATAGCTTTCTTTTAAGTGAACCTAAATTCATCTGCATCAACTTGTTCTCTTTTAATTTGTTACGAATTTTCATTCCCATGTATTGAGGTCCCTGGGCAAACAGTCTGAGGCAGTGGGTGGGGAGCATAAAATTTTCTTTGTTTCGAGTATCATGTGAATGGACAAAATGGTTTCCCTCAAATAATTCATGTCTGGTGTGCAAAAATATAATAATCTCATATATGTATAAGGATGGCAGAGTTAATATTTTAAGTTTTCTAAATAATGGTCGACATGGTTCTTTGTGATTTGCAGTGCACATATTTCAAATGATTTTTTCTGTATTTTTAGTATCCGCACTATATTTGTCAAGTTACCCCAATAAACAGTACCATACCTAATAATGGATTTGAAGTAGCTTATATATGCTACCTTTTGTGTGTCCTTGTCAGTTGCAGTTCATAATATTTGCATTGCAAATGAAAAGCTGCTCAGTTTGTTTGCCAGGTATTCAGTGTGTGCCTGCCAGCTCAAATTTTTATTTACATTTAAACCTAAGAATTTGACTGAGTCAACTTCTATAACTTGGTTTTTGTGGGCATTCTTAATCTTACAATATAGGCTTTCACGGCCGGTGTTGTCTTCAGTAGAAACTTGCGGGCTGAGAGGCCGTGGTCGATGTATACAATTTCCACCTAACATTTCGTCTCCATCTGCAGGAGACACCTGTTTACTTCATCTATGATGCTTTTCCCCTGCTGAAAACGAAATTGATTGTTTAGAATAACAGAATATTTTGCAATGAAGTTTTTTATTTGTACAGCAGCAAGTTTTTCATATATTTTAGATAGGGCCGGGAGAATCAAGATAGGACAATAATTTCCCATGATCTCTCTTGATCCCTTCTTGAAGAGTGGTTTGACTTCAGCATATTTCAGTACCTCTGGGGAACAGCTCTCTTCAAGACATTGATTTATTATTTGAGCTAGTGGTTTTGCAATTCTGTTGTGTACCATTTTAATAACTTTGGTGGTTATTCCATCCTAACCTGCAGATTTTTTGTTTCTTAATGTTAGAATAGCATTTTCTACATCCTTCACAGAAACTTTTAAAAATTTTGTAAAGTTTTCAGAGTTTTCACCTAGGCCAAAGGGATTTACTTTGTTGTGATAATCTGTTACATCTACATTGACTTTGCTACATTTATAAAAAATTCATTAAAGTACTCTGGTATTTGAGTTGGATTTACAATAGTATTTCCTCTGGTGTCAATTATTGAAATTTCTTGGTTACAAGCTTTAACACCTAACTCAGTTTTAATGACTGACCACACAGCCTTTTTCTTATTTTTATGATTTAAAATTAGCCTGTTTTTTGCCAGTTGTTTTGCTGCTCTGGCAACTCTTTTAAATATGGTTTTATAGAGTCTAACATATTTAATGAAATCAATATCTTTATTATATTTTAGTTCTCTGTGCAGTTGCCTTTTCCTTACTCTGGAAATTTTTATGCCCCAGCACTTTACTTTATTTGTTATTTTATTGCTGCAGAGTCTAGGTGGAAATGTTTCATTAAAGACACCAAGAAAACTGTTTAGGAATTTCTCAAAGTTTTCGTCTCTTGAGTTACAATGATCAAAAGGCTATGTTTTCTGTTTTAGCTTCTCACTAAATGTTAGCACGTTTTCTTTACTAAAGTTCCTGCTCATATAGGTTCTCATACATGAAATGTTCCTGTCTGTCTGTGGCAGCTCAATGAAAAATGCACAGTTATCTGAAATACCTAGATATAGACAAAATTTTCACACATCTTCATGTACATAATTAGTTAGAACATTGTCAATACATGTTGCTGATTGCTCATTGTCTCTGGTAGATTCAAAGAAATTCAGTTTGAAACTGTAGTAACACTGTTCACGTTTACGTCACACTTCACTTAGCGTAGACCGGGACTGTGTCCTAGGCATGGCCGATGTTAACTGACTGGGCACGGCCCATACTGCCAGAGTTGTTGTTGTTGTTATGCCGGCAGAGGTCGCGTCCGAATTCTCGCGTGCCATCTGGTGGACGGGACTCTACTTGCGGCAACTACCGTCTGTGACGCGCCGTGCCAATGTGCGCCTCCCGCGATCTTTCTGGTGGCTACTGCACTCCTCCTCCTTCGGGGGGTGAAGTCACTGTGATCCACTGCGTCGGAAGGTGGAGCGTTGGGCAGGAGTGATGACCCCCACATCCATTGGATGGCCGGAGTCGAGGAGAACTGCCAACCCTCGAGCCGGAACCTTTGAATACGGCTGGAAGTGACCCACACGAAGAGGCCCCCGTCGTCCCACAACCGGAGCCTGGGACAGAACGGGCGACAAGCTGTCGAACTCCAGATCCTGTTCCACCTCGGAAGGGGCAAGACCCAGTGGTGGGGACGAAGGGGAAGGGACGACCACAGGTGAACCAGCCTCCTAAGAAACCGGGCCTGCTAGGGGGGCCGGCTCTTGCTGGGGCATCTCGAACGATGGCGATGCCGGTGCTGGAGCTACTGGAGGCTGCCAAGGCTGAGAACCATCGCAGTGCGGCAGAGTCACAGCGGGGAGAGGAGGTAACGTCCCCTGTGAAACCAACACAGGTGCTGGCAATGGGGAAGCCGGTGTCCGAGAGGTCAGAGGGTGGGTGCCCGAACGTGGACGTAGCTGATTTTGGTGACGATGTACCACCCGGTCCCCCGCCTGCAAGGTATAGAGCCGGCGGCCATTTCGGCGCAGGACCACTGCCGGTATCCAACGTGGATTGCGACCAAACCCACAGGCCCAGACCGACATACGCAGTGGAAAACCAGGTACTCTGTTTTGTGAAGACTGGCGAGGACCAGGCCGGAGGAGGTGCAGCAGAGTCCTAGGTTGACGCCCATGGAGGAGCTCTGCGGGGCTGCGTTCTCCCATTGGTGTGGTCTGGTATGCCGTCAAGAAAAATGTCAATGCTTCCTCCGCAGGAAATTCGTGCACATACTTTTTCATCTGCGTCTTAAATGTGCGCACCATGCGCTCGGCTTCCCCATTCGATTGTGGATGGAAGGGGGGAGAGCAAACATGCCGAATACCGAAGCGCCTACAAAAATCCTGGAAGGTCTGCGAAATAAACTGCGGTCCATTGTCCGAGACCAGGGTGATTGGCAGACCTTCCACAGAAAAGATTTTTGCTAGTGCCTGGATGGCAACTTCTGAAGTGGTTGAGGAGCAGCGAACCACATATGGGAAGCGGGAATAAGCATCAATGACAATGAGCCAAAAGCCATTGAGAAACGGGCCCGCAAAATCGATGTGAACACGTTCCCATGATTGGGTTGCCGGCAGCCATGAAGAGAACGCTACCCTGGGAGATGCTTGTTGGCTCGCACACTGGGAACAGGCGGCCACCAAGTGCTCAATTTCTCTGTCAATACCGGGCCAGTACACATGTCTGCGAGCCAAGGTTTTAGTACGGGAAACACCCCAGTGCCCCGCGTGTAATAACATGAGGACCTCCCTTCGTAAACTTGCAGGAACAACCACGCAAGGAGCTGTATCATCGGTAGCCAAAAGGAGAACTCCTTCCAAGACCGAGAGGCGGTCTCGTAGAAGAAAATAATTACAAAGAGGGTCCGAGGCCCGGCCCGGAGGGCGGGATGACCACCCCTGCTGAATGAGGCGAATACTTGCTGGAGAACCGGCGACTCGAGAACTAGTGATCGGGAAGTCATCAACCGCTTGGCGGGACGCCACATCCAAATGAAAACACATAATCTCTTCTCGATCGAACGTAGGATCCGGGCCCCCGGAAGACGGGAAAGAGCATTGGCGTTGGCATGCTGTCCTGTAGGGCGAAAATGAATGTCATAATGGTACTTAGAGAGGAACAAGGCCCAGCGCTGTAGTCTGTGGGCCGCCCTATCCGGAATCTGAGAGGCGGGATCAAATAACAATATTAACGGCTTTTGGTCAGTGATTAACTGAAACTTCGTGCCATACAAGAAAGGGTGAAACTTGGTAACAGCGTAGACAATGGCCAAAGCCTCTTTTTCCACCTGGGAGTAATGGGCCTGCGCGGGACTAAGCGTTTTAGACGCAAATGCCAGTGGTTGCTCGGAACCATCTGCGTTGCGATGGGCCAGGACCGCCCCCACCCCATACTGCGAAGCATCTGTAGCCAGGACCAACGGCTTATGGGGATCAAAAGTAGTCAAACAAGGGGCTGACGTGAGGAGGCCCTTCAACAAGGTGAACGCTCGCTCGCATGCAGGCGAACAATCAAAAGGAACACCCTTGTGCAGAAGGCAGTACAGGGGGTGGGCTGTAGTGGAAGCCCTGGGAATGAACCGCTGGTAATAGGCTATCTTGCCTAAAAAAGCTTGTAACTCTTTCAGCGAAGCGGGCCGAGGAAGGTTGACGATACCTTGGACCAAACTTCCTAGTGGCTGGATGCCGTGCCGAGAGATGGTGTAACCCACATACTCAATGGACGGTTGGAAGAAGGTTGACTTATGCAGGTTGCAATGCAAGCCCACAGACCTGAATTTGAGAAAGAGGGTGCGAAGGTTGTGCAAGTGTTCCTTCGTGCTGCGGCCTGTGACGATTATGTCATCCAGGTAATTAATACAATGAGGGATTGTCGACGTGACATGCTCAAGATAACGCTGGAATATTGCCGGGGCACTGGATATTCCAAAGGCCAACCGCTGGTATTGGTAAAGGCCAAACGGGGTGTTGACGACCGCCAGCCGTTTGGAGTCCTCATCAAGTGGTATCTGATGATAAGCCTCCGACAGATCAATTTTCGAAAAATATTGGCCTCCCGCCACGGCGGAGAACAATTCATCAGCACGAGGCAAAGGATAGGTGTCCACCACCAATTGGGAATTAATGGTGGCCTTGAAATCGCCACAAAGACGTAATTTTCCCGAGGGCTTCCTTACAATAATGAGGGGCGAAGCCCACTCACTGGAAGAAATGGGAAGAACGACCCCTAGGGCTGTCAGCCGGTCTAGCTCTTCCTTTACCTGAGGGCGGAGAGCCAAGGGGATCTGCCTCGCGCGTAGAAAACGTGGGCGAGCCGACGCCTTCAACGTTAAGTGAGCTTCAAAATCTGAAACACGCCCCAGGCCCTCCTCAAAAATATCTGGAAAGTCTGAGATCAAAGATTCCAATGATTGATAGGGAACGTCTTCGGAGACCAACTGTATGGTGTCAGCGATAGAAAAACCGAAAGCTTGAAAGGCATCCAGGCCAAAAAAGGTTAGCGGAGCTCGCATCACTGACAACAATAAAAGTAATAGGCCGAGTGACTGATTTGTAAGTCACATCAGTAGTGAATTGACCCAGTAGGGGAATGAACTGTTTACAATAACCGCGTAGACGCCGGTAAACTGGCACCAATGGGGGCGATCCAAGGTCGGAATAAGTTTGTGCATTCAACAACGAAACTGCCGCGCCCGTATCTACTTGCAGTTGTAACCGGCGCGACCGAACCGACACCTCGATAAAGAGTTTGCATGCCGATGCGTCGGGAGCCTGGCCCGATGAAACTTCCTGAATGTCAACGTCCATGTCCTCTGTACCTGCTTCCTTTGATTCTTTTGAGGCTGAGCGGCAAACTTTAGCAACGTGACCTTTTTTATTACATTTGCGACAAACGGCCCAACGCTGGGGGCACTCTGACTGATCATGATGTATATAGCACGACGCACAGGACTGCAACAGGGGCTGGCAGCCGGAATTCTGTTTACGCGCCGTGCGGGAGCGGCCGTAACGGCCGGATTGTACCGCTCACACGTCATCCACCCAGGACACAGTGGATGCGGCCGCGCCGCCCTGAACCTCCGCGACGTCGCACCACGCTTCCAGCTGTTGACCTGCTGCGTGAGAGACTTCATACAATTGAGCAATGGACAGGACTTCCTCGAGGGAAGGGTCTTCTAACTGCAGGGCCCGTTGCCGGACCTCCCTATCAGGGGCCGAACGAACAATGACGTCGCGTACCATAACGTGGGCATACGACTCTCGCGACTGCTCCGTGACAAAATGACACTTGCAACTAAGACCGTGCAGGGTAGCGGCCCACGCCTGGTAAGACTGATGGGGCTGCTTCTTGCATTGATAGAACTCGACCCTAGCCGCCACAACATGCATGCGGCGGCGATAATATGAAGACAGCAATGAACACAATGCGTCAAAAGACAAGGACGAGGGTTCCTGCAACGGCGCTAGCTGCTGCAAAACTTGATACAGCGAGGGAGATATCCAAGACAAGAAGAGAGCACGACATACCTCCACATCGGCAACATGAAACGCCTGGAAATGCTGCCGAAGGTGATGTTCATATGCGTCCCAATCCTCTGCCGTCTCGTTATACGGGGGAAAGGGAGGAGGGAAGTGCGCCGGAGCAGACAGCGTGGAGAGCAACGCCGGAAGCACTTGTTTCATGGTGGCCATGAGCTCCGTCTGCTGCGCAACCAAAACTCGCACTAAATCCTCCATGCCGTGGAGAAGCTGCGAAACCGGAGCAACGACGCAACACGCGAAAGAACGACCCTACTCGTCGCCAATTGTGTAGTAACACTGTTCACGTTTACGTCGCACTTCACTTAGCGTAGATCGGGACTGTGTCCTAGGCATGGCCGATGTTAACTGACTGGGCACGGCCCGTGCTGCCGGAGTTGTTGTTGTTGTTGTTGTTGTTGTTATGCCGGCAGAGGTCGCGTCCGAATTCTCGCGTGCCCTCTGGTGGACGGGACTCTACTTGCGGCAACTACCGTCCGTGACACGCCATGCCAATGTGCGCCTCCTGCGATCTTTCTGGTTGCTACTGCAGAAACCATATTTCTTTACTAACTCATTGAATCTTGAAGCATGGCTACTATCAAATGTGATATCAATATTAAAATCAGCAGCTAAGACAATTTTTTTTCTCTACAAAGGTCTTCTAGCATAATTTGAAGCTTATAAAAGAATAGTTCCATTGTTTATGTCCCTGGAATTCTGTCTATTGAGATTATTCTAACCTTTGCTAGTGAGTCCACTTTTTCTGCACAACAGCTCTCAAACTCACATTCTTCATTTAAATAATTAAAACAGATTCTGTTCTCAAAATTTATATCACTATGTACAATTATACATGAGCCTTGATGTGGCTTGTTTCTTCTGCAAAAGCTATATGCTAATACGAAGTTCCCTATTCTGCTTAGAATTTTAATTGTGTCCTCAGTAAACCAGTGCTCATTTAAACAAACAACTCTAATCTTTGCACATTCTGACAGAATGATTTCCAATTCATCTATTGTGGAGCTTTTATTGTTCAAAGCATCAGTGTTTAAACCATTTACATTCCAGGGAATAACATACCTACTTTGACTATTAGTTATAGGCTTTAGCATATTTCTTGCAAGATAATGGTTTGGTTTTGTCTTTCTTAATGCTACACAAGTTTTTTCACCCTTGTCGCTACTTATCAGTTTCCCTTATTTTTTATGACCTGGCAAGTATCTATGAACATCTTGCTGAATGAAACTTCCTGGCAGATTAAAACTGTGTGCCGGACCGAGACTCGAACTCGGGACCTTTGCCTTTCGCGGGCAAGTGCTCTACCACCTGAGCAACCCAAGCACGACTCACGCCCCTTCCTCACAGCTTTACTTCTGCCAGTACCTCGTCTCCTACCTTCCAAACTTTACAGAAGCTCTCCTGCAGCAGATAGTTGCTACTCACCATGCAGCGGAGATGCTGAGTTGCAGATAGGCACAACAAAAGGACTGTCAAACAGTATTGTGAAAAGTGTAGTTGCTGCTCACTGTATAGTGGAGATGCTGAGTTGCAGACAGGCACAACAAAAAGACGGTCAGAAAATGAGCTTCTGCACAACAAGCCCTTTGTCGGAGGGAGAACACACACACACACACACACACACACACACACACGACCGCAGTCTCTGGCTGTCAAGGTCTGTCTGGCCTCAGCAGCTAGCGACCGTAGTCGTGTGTCTGAGCTGCGTGTTGTCTTGTTCCGATAAATGCCTTTTTGGCCAAAAGCTTACATGTTTAACAGTATTTCTGTTGTGCCTATCTGGGACCCAGTATCTCTGCTATAAGGTGAGTAGTAATCTATCCTTTTTATGATATTTGTCATTATTTCATTCTGGAGTTTCAATAGTTTCTATCTGAGAGATGATACAATAGTATAATTAATAATTTCATGATACACTGAGGTGATGAAAGTCATGGGATCCCTCCTAATATCATATTGGACCTCCTCCTGCCCAGTGCAGTGCAGCTGGTAGATGTGGCATGGACACAACAAGTTGTTGGAAACCCCTGCAGAATTATTGAGCCATCTGCTTCCATTGCCATCCATAACTGCAAAAGTGTTGGCGGTGCAGGATTTGGTGCACGAACTGATCTCTTGATTATGTCCCATAAATGTTAGAAGGGATTCATGTTGGGCGATCTGATCAACCAAATCATTAGCTCAAATTGTCCAGGATGTTCTTCAAACCAATCATGAATAATTTTGACTTGGTGACAAGTCATCCATAAAAATTAAATTATTGTTGGGGAACGTGGAGTCCATTAATGGCTGCAAATGGTCTCTAAGCAGCCAAACATAACCATTTACAGTCAATGATCAGTTTAGTCTGAACGGAGAACACAGTCCATTCCATGTAAACTCAGCCCACACCACTATGGAGCCACCAGCAGCTTGCACAGTGCCTTTTTTGGGTTGATGGCTTTGTGTGGTCTGAGCCACACTTGAACGCTACCATCAGCTCTTACCAACTGAAATTGGGATTCATCTGATGAGGCCATGGTTGTCCAGTCATATAGGATCCAACTGATATAGCCAAGAGCCCAAGAGATTCACTGCAGTCCACATCATACTGTTAGCAAAGACACTTGTGTCAATCGTCTGCTACCACAAACCATTAATGCCAAATTTTCCTGCACTGTCCTAACAGATACGTTCAGTATATGCTCCACATTGATTTCTGCAGTTATTTCACATAGTGTTGCTTGTCTGTTACCACTGACAGCTCTACACAAACACCAGTGCTGTCGATTGTTGATTGCTGGCTGGCTGAAGCCAGACTGCTAGAGACTGTGGTCATATATGTGTGTGGGGGTGGGGCGCATGCTCGCTTGCACCCTTGTGTGTCCGTTGTCTATTTTTGACGAAGGCCTAGATTGGCCAAAAGCTTATTTTGTGACAGTATTTTTGGTGGCCTATCTGTGAATCAGCATCTTCACTATATGGTTAGTAGCAAGTATCCTTTTCATAATATTGTTACATTCCATCCTGGATTTTCCATTGTTTGATTTTGTTTCTGTTGCAGTTATTGTAGTCTGTCGCCGTGGGAATGCTTCACAGAAAGGTGTTATTAAACTGAAAGAACACCTAACAGAAGAGGCAGTGACAATACGGGACATTATAGGAGGCCTGCATGGTTGGGCAAATGATGTGGACAAGTTGTTTCCTGTTTACTGATGTCATGCATGCACTTGTTGTTATACGAAAATAAATGGTGGAAGCCTTTTATTCAAACAACCAAGATTATTTTTAAATACAAATAAAATTTCCTGACAGAGCTACTTGGAGGGTTACTTTAGCAAAAAAAAATGTGATTCCTAAATTACACTTTCCCATGGCAGAGAATTAACCAAATTGTACAAGGTATACAACTTTGCTTCTGCCATTTTTCCCCAACATTTGAGGCTTTAATGAAACAAGTTGATTACACATGTATTATTCAAAGTATTTTCCATCGCTGGCCACTACTTTCTCCCATCTTTTGGGCAGTGTATGAATCCCACGTTGAAAAAATTGTTCGTCTTTTGAAGCGATCCACGAATCGATCTAATTTGTGGCTCCTTCATGAGATTGGAAGTGTTGGTCAGCCAGGCCATGCACCATTGATCTAAACAGGTGATAGTCAGAGGGAGCAATGTCTGGAGAATACAACATGTGGGGTATGACTTCCCATTTTAACATTTCCAAGTATGTTTTGACCTCTTTTGCAACATGGGGTCGAGCGAAATCATGCTGCAAAATCACTTTATCGTGCCTCTCGCTGTAATGCGGCAGTTTGTCATTTAATGCTCTGCTCAAACGCATTAATTGTGTTCAATAATGAGCACCTGTGATTGTTTCACTTAGTTTTAACACCTCATAGTACATGACGCCGAGCTGGTCCCACCAAATACAGAGCATGATCTTGAAGCCACGTGGTAGCATGGCCGGGATGTCCTCATGATTTTTTTGCATTTAGGGTTACCATAATGAACCCATTTTTCATCCCTGGTCATAATGCGATGCAGAAATCCCTTCCGTTTTTGCCTCTGAAGCAACTGTTCACAAACACACAAACGCCGTTGAATGTCTCGTGGTTTCCGCTCACATGGGACCCAAGTTCCTTCTTTCTCAATCATTCCCATAGCCTTGAGACATTTTGAAATGGCTTGCTGTGTCACTCCCACTAATTGTGCCAATTCTTCTTGAGTTTGACACGAGTCTGCACTCAACAATGTCTCCAATTCTGCATCTTCAATAACATTCTCTCTTCCACCACTATGCCGGTCTACGACATTAAAATCACCATTCTTGAAGTGTTGAAACCATCCAAGATACATTCTTTCACTAGTAGCGTCTTTACCATACGTACTTGAGAGCATTCGATGAAGCTCAGCTGCTGTTTTCTTCATATTGAAACAAAACAGTAACAGCTCCCACAAATGATGATAATTAGGCTCGAAAACTGACATTTTCAATCAAGAACAACTTTATGATGCAGACACAAATCGACAAATGTTTGAATGAGGTTATGTTGACCGAGGTCCAAGCTAACTGCCTGACGTCTGTGATCTGTTTCTTTCAGCCACTACTTACCATTGTCACCATCTGTCGGCAAACAGCAGAAGCAGAGTTGTACACCTTTTAGTTTCCCATGTCAACATGCATAACACACCTTATTTTTGCAGAGAACCAATCTCACTATCATTGCATATACACTTAACAGCTTTTCAAGAGAAACTACAGACACACAAATTTACAAGCAGCTGTAAACAAACTACATCCAGTAAGCATAAATTGAAACGAAATCAGGAAACATACATTATTACACAATAAACATACGTAATTAAGGAATATATAAATAAACAATAAAAGTCAGATTTCTGTATTCAAAGTTAAAGGTGTTAATATAATAATAACTTTCTTAAATGGTCTGGGCATTTCCTTTTGTATCCTTGTTGTACATACTTCCTAATCTTAAGGATTTGTCTACATTTGTATACGTGGGATTTCTATGTAACTTACATTTACTTGTATCAATGGTACTGAGGTTTTGTGACTTATGTAACTTCCATTACACAAAATAATATTTAATATATATGTAAAAATACCAAAATATGTGTATTTGTAGAATGGAGTCTTCAGGTGTCATGTTAATATATGTTGGAAGGATGGTGCTGGATAGTTGGCTTTTTAAAATGTGTTTATTTTCTGTATTACAGGATCATCTGATACCTTGTTCATGTGTGTATTTGTGTTTGTTCATGAAACAGGGTGATTCACTTCAGAAAGCATTCCTCATTATGCACTGAAGTGACAAAAGTCATGGAATAGCAATATGCACGTATACAGATGACACATACAAAAGATATGAAAGGGTCATGCATTGCCAGAGCTGTCATTCGTACTTAGATGATTCATGTGAAAAGATTTCAGATGTTATTATGACCACCCGATGGTAATTATTAGATTTAATGCAGAGTGATGGTTGGAGCTGGATGTATGGGACATCCCATTTTTTAAATCATAAGGGAATTTCAAAATTTTGAGATCCACAGTGACAAGAGCATGCCAAGAATACCACATTATCTCGCAGCACGGACAACACAGTGACCAACAGCCTTCCCTTAACAATTGAGAGCGGCAGTGTTTGTGTGGAGTTGTCAGTGTTAACAGACAAACAACTCTGTGGGAAATAACTTCAGAAATCAATGACATATGATGAATCTCTCCTTTAGGACAGTGCAGCAAAATTTGCTATTAATGGACTGTGGTAACAGACAGCTGACATGAGTGCCCTTGCTAACAGCATGTCGTTGCTCGTGACCATATCAGCTGGACCCTAGATGACTGGAGAACCATGGCCTCATCAGATGAATCCCAATTTCAGTTGGTAAGAGCTGATGGTAGCGTTCAAGTGTGGCTCAGACCCCACAAAGCCATCAACCCAAAAAAGGCACTGTGCAAGCTGCTGGTGGCTCCATAGTGGTGTGAGCTGAGTTTACATGGAATGGACTGTGTTCTCCGTTCAGACTAATCTGATCATTGACTGCAAATGGTTATATTTGGCTGGTTAGAGACCATTTACAGCCATTAATGGACTCCACGTTCCCAAACAATGATTTAATTTTTATGGATGATAATGTGCCATGTCACCAAGCCAAAATTATTCATGATAGGTTTGAAGAACATCCTGGACAATTTGAGCGAATGATTTGGTTGATCAGTTTGCCCAACATGAAACCCTTCTAACATTTATTGGAAATAATCGAGAGATCAGTTCGAGCACAAAATCCTGCACTGCCAACACTTTTGCAATTATGGATGGCAATGGAGGCAGATGGCTCAATAAGTCTGCAGGGGTTTCCAACAACTTGTTGAGTCCATGCCACATCTACCAGCTGCACTGCACTGGGCAGGAGGAGGTCCAATATGATATTAGGAGGGATCCCATGACTTTCATCATCTCAGTGTATCATGAAATTATTAATTATACTATTATATCATCTCTGAGATAGAAACTATTGAAACTCCAGAATGAAATAATGACAAATATCATAAAAAGGATAGATTACTACTCACCTTATAGCAGAGATACTGAGTCCCAGATAGGCACAACAGAAATACTGTTAAACAAGTAAGCTTTTGGCTAAAAAGGCCCTCATCAGACCCAGACAACACGCAGCTCACACACAAATTACTGCTGAGGCCAGACAGACATCGACAGCCAGAGACTGTGGTCATGTGTGTGTGAGTTGCATTTGTGTGTGTGTGTGTGTGTGTGTGTGTGTGTGTGTGTGTGTGTGTGTGTGTGTTTGTTTGTTTGTGTTTGTTCTACCTCCGTCGAAGGCCTTGTTGGCCATAAGCTCATTTTCTGACAGTCTTCTTGTTGTGCCTGTCTGCAACTCAGCATCTCCACTATATGGTGAGTAGCAACTATCCTTCCCACCATTTTGTATGACAGTCTTTTTGTTGTGCCTATCTCCAACTCAGCATCTCTGCTATATGGTGAGCAGTAATCTATTCTTTTCACAATATTGTCTCTGAGATATAGCTGCACAAAAGACACAACTGTAAGAATAATCGTGTCCAGGATCTGGAGTATACACTTAAAACTACCTATATATGAGTGTATGTACAAGCAGTTATAGTGAACCATGATAAGTGAGAGATTGATTGTCTTTTGTAATGCATAACTTGCAAATGAAATTTAATGGAGGCCTGCAAGAGACAAACTTTCAGTAACATGTAAGTGACATAATTCAAATACAGTGGAAAATCAAGGATGGAATGTAACAATAAGAAGAAAAGTTGCTACTCATCATATAGCAGAGATACTGAGTCACAATAGGCACAACATCAAGACTGTCACAAGTAAGCCTTCGGCCAGTAAGGCCTTCATCAAAAATAGACAACACACCCATACACACACACACACACACACACACACACACACACACACAAATGCTACGCACACACACGAGTGCAGTCTCTGGTGACTCGGTGGTGGTAAGGAGGAGGGTGGGGTGGGGAGGGGAAGGAGTAGTAGGGTAGGGGTAGGGGACTGTGAAGTAGTGCTGATGGGGGAACGTGCAGGGCCAAGGTGGAGAGAGGGTTCACTTAGCCGCTGCAGCTACGAAAGGCGGGTGACCTTGAACGAGCTTCGCCTGGCTGCCGCCAGAGCTGGAGGATCGTACTCTAGTTTTAACAGAACGCGATCCGCTGCTAAAAATGCAGGAAGTGGCCGCCATTGCATTTATCAGGGCCCTTACTTCCGGCCGCGCCCATCTTATCAGTTACTTCGTCACTGCTCATGAGGCAGCTGCACGCTCATTCGACTCGAGGCAGCCGCACAGTACAGACAGCCATGCCTTACAGACGGAGGAGATATAGAAGATCAAGACTACCAGTGTACAAGAATGTAGACACATTTGACATGAAGCCTAAGCAAACTCAACAACAGCAATTGCTTGGAGGACCTATAACTTTTGTAGGATGTAAGATTAATTTTTCTTGCACGACTACAGAGGTTGTTAGTGGTAATTCTTGGCTTACAATTGCTTTACTACGAGGAGGTGATTCACCACTTGCAGGACTTGAGAGCTACAATGAGAGAGATATTATCAGCTACCGTACATTTTCTGTTGGCGTTATTCCAAACAAGAGTTATGGTAGTTGTATAGTAACAACAGACAAACCATTCTCTCTTTATACGAAGGTTAGGAGGTTAGACAGAGGGCAGGGGAGAGGGGAGGGCAAAGCAGTAAAGGAGAGAAGTAAAAAGACTGGATGCGATGGTGGAATGATGGTTGTATAGTGCTGGAATGGGAACAAGGAAGGGGTTGGATGGGTGAGGACAGTGACTTAAAGAAAGGTTGAGGCCATGAGGGTTATGGGAACATAGAATGTAATGCAGGGATAGGTCCCACCTGCGCAGTTCAGAAAAGCTGGTGTTGGTGGGAAGGATCCATATGGCACAGGCTGTGAAGCAGTCATTGAAATGAAGCATGTCATATTGGGCAGTGTGCTCAGCACCAAGACAGTCAATTTGCTTCCTGGCCATTGTTTCCTGGTGGCCATTCATATGGACAGACATAGAATGTGGCATAATGGTTGCAGCTTAGTTTGTAGATCACACGCCTGGTTTCAAAGGTAGCCCTGCCTTTGTTGGGATAGGTGATGTTTGTGACTGGACTGGAGTAAGTGGTGGTAGGAGGATGTATGGGACAGATCTTGCATCTAGGTCTATTGCAGGGATATGAGCCATGAGATAAGGGTTTGGAGCAGGGGTTGTGTAGGAATGGACAAGTATATTGGACAGTGGAATACTACTGTGGGAGGGGTGGGCAGGATATTTCTCATTTCAGGGCACGGCGAGAGGTAGTCAAATCCCTGGAGGAGAATGTAATTAAATTGCTCCAGTCCTGGATAGTAATATCAGGGGAATGCTCCTCTATGGCCGGACATTGAGACTTTGGAAGGTGGTGGCTGACTGGAAAGACAAGACACAGGAGATTTGTTTTTTTTACAAGGTTGGGAGGATAATTATGGTCTGTGGAGGCTTCAGTGAGACCCTTGGTATATTTTGAGAGTGCCATTGCAGATGTGACGACCATGAGTGGCTAGGCTGTATAGAAGGGACTTCTTGGTATGGAATGGGTGGCAGCTGTTGAAGTGGAGGTATTGCTGGTGGTTAGTAGGTTTGATATGGACAGAAGTACTGATGTACCCATCGTTGAGGCGGAGGTCAGCATCTAGAAAGGTGGCTTGAGTTGAGAAAGACCAGGTGAAGCAAATGGTTGATAAGCTGTTGAAGTTCTGCAGGAGTGTGGACAGGGTGTCCTCACCCTTGATCCAAATCACAAAGATGTCATCAGTGAATCTGAACCAGGTGAGGGGTTTAGGAATCTGAATGTTTAGGAAGGATTCCTCTAGATGGCCAATGAATAGGTTGGCATGGATTTATTTGTAGGTAATGCCTTCAAAGAAGAAGTAATTGTGGGTGAGCATATAGTTGGTCATGGTGACTACGAAGGAGGTTGTTGGTTTGGAATCAGTTGAGCATTGGGAAAGATAGTGTTCAATAGCAGTAAATCCATGGGCATTAGGGATGTTAGTGTGAAGGGAGGTGGCATCAGTAGTGACGAGCAGGACACAGTATGGTAAAGGGACAGGAACTGTGGAGAGTCAGTGGAGGAAGTGGTTGGTATCTTATATAGGAGAGTAGGCTCCGGGTATTAGGTTGAAGGTGTTGGTCCATGAGAGCAGAGATTCTCTCAGTGAGGTCCCAGTAACTGGCCACAATGGTGCGTCCTAAAAAGGAATTTAGGAAGCATGTAGAAGGTTGGAGTAACAACCATTTGTCAGTAAAGTTAACATGAAGAGTGAGATCAGAATGCGTTTATAGACTAAGTAGAGAAATTGCCACTAACTGGGGGTCTGTATTTGTCATTTAGTAAAGTGATTCCAGTGACATAAAACTTAACAGCTGTGAAGACTAAAATTTAAGTTAATAACATGACTTGACTGGAAAGTTGTTTCAATTCACTATGCAGGCTATTCATTCAGCATGGTACTTGCAGGTCCATTCTACATTGTGTGTGAATTCACAACATGATGAGACCAGATCGTGACTCACTGCAGTGCAACTTGTGGTGGCCAGGTGTCCTCTAGTCTGCAACAGGGGCCAACCAGAGTTGATTGGCGTGTGACAGTGTGAGGCACACTGTGCCAGAAAATGCAACCAGGACTAGTGGCAGGATGCAGAAATAGCAGCCGGAGCATGCTGTATATGCCTTGGCTCTTTCAGTAACCATGAGAGATCATGAAAATGAAAAGTCTGTAACAGCATTTATAAACTCAAACGACCACACAGGTAGCTGATGAGTTTCATGAGTAAAACTGCCCTATGAACAGTACCCATGACTTCAGTAAAAATATCTGTAAAATACACCATTTGATCAAAAAGTATACAGACAAATGTATGTAATGTATAATTGACTACTTGATTTCATGAGAGGCAAGGAGTATTGTGTTATACTAGAGAAGCAGTAACAGTGAATGGGTTGGTCAGGAGAGAGTGACTTCAAATACGGACTAGTCATTAGATATCACCTGAGTAATACATACATCAGGGACATTTCAACCCTACCAAATATGTCCAAGTCGACTGTTGGTGTTGTGATTATCAAGTGGAATTGCAAAGCAATAACCACAGCTAAACCAAGACCAGGCAGATCTCATGAACAGGTGAACAACGACCATTAAGCATTGTGGAGAGAATTTGTAAAAAATTAAATGAAATCAGTGGAAGGAATCACTTGTGACTACCATAGTGCTAACAGTTGTTTAGCTAGCACAGTGACTGTGCATATGGAGTTAGAAAGAATGGGGTACAACTGTCGAGCAGCTGCTCTCAAGCAACACATTTCTGTATTCAGTGCTAAGCAGTGCTTGAGGTGCTGTAGAGAGCAATGCTACTGGACAGAGGATGACTAGAAATGAGGAATTTGGAGTAATGAATCCAATGGAAGGGAGCAGGTCTGGTGAATTCCTGGAGAACATTACCTGCCATCATATGTATTCCTAACAGTGAAGGACCGATGAGATGGTGTTATGGTAATGAGATGTTTGCCATGGGGTGGGGTGTGGTCCATGTATTGCTCTTCAAAAACATTAAAGAATGGGGTACAACTGTCGAGCAGCTGCTCACAAGCAACACATTTCTGTATTCAGTGCTAAGCCATGCTTGAGGTGCTGTAGAGAGCAATGCTACTGGACAGAGGATGACTAGAAATGAGGAATTTGGAGTAATGAATCCAATGGAAGGGAGCAGGTCTGGTGAATTCCTGGAGAACATTACCTGCCATCATATGTATTGCTAACAGTGAAGGACCGACGAGATGGTGTTATGGCAATGAGATGTTTGCCATGGGTTGGGGTGTAGTCCATGTATTGCTCTTCAAAAACATTAAATATGGAAGTATATGAATACATATTACAGCATTATATTCTGGTCCAGAAGAGGAACAGTTTGGAGATGATGATTGATTGTATCAGCATGATAATGATCCTTGTCATTAAGCAGCTTCTGTAAGGCATTGATTTGTGGACCATAAAATTCCTTAACTGGACCAGCCTTCCAAGACTCCTGACCTGAACCCAGTGGAACACTTTTGGTATGAGTTTGGATGTTTACTTCGCTCGAGACCGTAGCATTTAACATCACTACTTCCTCTGATGAGGAAGAATGGGCTGCCATTCATCCACAGACATTCTGACAGCTCACTGAAAGTGTCCCCAGCAAAGTTCAAGCCATCTTAAAACTGAAGTGTGGACACATCCTATATTAATGTCCACTATTATGTGCCTGGATACATTTGTCAGATAGTATATTGATAATGATTTAACAGGCCCAAAGAAACTTCCAGAACAAAAGACCACAGAATTTAAAAGAAAATTAGGAACTAGGAGAACCAGAACAGTTACAACATAATCTTTATGGGCGATAGAAAATGAAGCAATTTGAAAGTTGTGTCCATGACCGCTAAAATAATTAATTCATTAGATGAAAATTTGATAAGGAAGTAAAGGCTACAAATGAAATATTCACTGACTTATAGAGAGAGGCTGTGTCCTGTAACCTATTGATTTTGATAATCGTTGATGTACTAGTCAAGTGCCACTCTTTCGGTTTTTTTTTTCTTTTTTTTTCGAAAAATCTGCAGTCAAAGTTTATGAGGAAAGATCCATTTTTATTGTTGACCAGATGGAATCTTTCAAACACACGAAAACAAGGAAATTTTATTTATATGTATCAGGCCTACAACCTAATAGTTTGTGAGAAGTCTAAGAATTAGTGATTTCCTTATATTGGAGACACACTAGAGGATGATAGCCTTTGTTATCTGGGGTGGTGGCCATGTAAGCTCAGATCACAGTCACTTTGTGCACTTAGGTTCAACCCAAAATTTTTGCAATATTTTATACTCTTTGAAAGGGAATAATATCAGTCATGAAATTTAGATGTTATTTTAATGATACGAATATAATAGAGGGAAACATTCCACATGGGAAAAATATATCTAAAAACAAATATGATGTGACTTACCGAACGAAAGTGCTGGCAGGTCGATAGACACACAAACATACACACGAAATTCAAGCTTTCGCAACAAACTGTTGCTTCATCAGGAAAGAGGGAAAGACGAAAGGATGTGGGTTTTAAGGAAAAGGGTAAGGAGTTATTCCAATCCTGGGAGTGGGAAGACTTACCTGACAAATGTCTGCTTGTGTATGTGCGGATGGATATGTGTGTGTGTGCGCGAGTGTATACCTGTCCTTTTTTCCCCCCAAGGTAAGTCTTCCCACTCCCGGGATTGGAATAACTCCTTACCCTCTTCCTTAAAACCCACATCCTTTCGTCTTTCCCTCTCCTTCCCTCTTTCCTGATGAAGCAACAAGATGTTATTTTAAGTTAGACAAATGCTATTGTGAGCAAGAGGGGGGAGGGGGAGGGAACGGGCTGTGTATAATGAATGTGCCTTTGAAGTGTAATGATGTGGTTGATTCTTGGTACAAGCTGTATCCTTTTTTGTGTCATGCTCACCAACAGATTTGGAAATTGATGGTTCTGAAGGCAGGCCTCCATCCATATTTTGCTGGCATAGTAAGGGCTTTCCTCCGTAAGTATATTGCTGTGAGCTGTTATGCATGCAGTTTGGTGTAGTGGTGCAAGTTTGAACATGACCACCAACAGTTATTTATTTAGTACTTAAACATTTATAGAAGGTTAACGAAATACTATATGTTTGTACATTCTGGAATATTCAATGTTTGTATAAATGGCAGAACTCTCCATCCTCTACTTCAGTTCTGGTCTGGCTGTGCATTACAGCTGTTAATAAGTGGTTTCAGGTTTATGTATTGTACTTCATTGGCAAGTCTGCTTCCAAATTTCAATTTGATTCCAGTCACAATATAACATTGTTTGGTGGAGATGCTGAATGCTTGAAAACATCTAAACCACTTTAGTAGCTAGTTCGAATTAGGCAAAGCAAAAGCCATCACCTAAATGGACAGAATCCATAATACAAGGAGTACATGGTTCCCATGGTCCACATTTTCAGGATACCAAGGAATTACTAAACAGCAACAAGTCAGTTGAATATCAGGCATCCATCAGTGCGTTCCAGAAAAACTGGTCAGGGCACAACGAAATGTCTGAAAGGATTTGACCGAGTCATCAAACACAACTGGTGTTGGATGACATAGTGTGTATGGTGCAAAATATGTGCTTTTACATGGACCACAAAGCAGTGGTTTGAAACTACAAAGAGAAGCTCAGGAGCTGGCATAAATTCCAGGCCAAACTGAAGAAAACATTTGGTGACAATCAGCAACAAGTTCACTTAACACAAGAACAATTGACGAACAGATCCCAGTTTTATGGAGATAATACACAGCCCAACTCGCAGAATGTTTTAACAC
The DNA here is from genome assembly GCF_023898315.1 of Schistocerca nitens. Taxonomy (NCBI): domain Eukaryota; kingdom Metazoa; phylum Arthropoda; class Insecta; order Orthoptera; family Acrididae; genus Schistocerca; species Schistocerca nitens. Next base: position 497,948,790 of record NC_064619.1, on the reverse strand, counting down.
TATGCACAGAATGTTTTAACACTATGTCACAATGTGAATACGAATGTGGCAGAAGCTAACAAAATGTCACACTTGATGAAAGGAGTTGCAGAAGACATGTACCAAGCTCTTCTGGTAATGGATGTCACAATAGAGGAATTCCTCAAGTAGTGCCAGCACAATGAGGAAATGCAACAGAAAAGGCTCGGGTGAAAGAGGTGTGATCAACTCCAAAATGTTGTCCCCATGGCAGATTTGAAAGACCCCTTTGATCTCACCTCGCTTATTACATGCCAGGGTGAAGAGAAGAGCTATAGCATTTTATAGCAGCCAGAACTGAGTACACAAGAGATAGCAGCTGTGGATGTTGACCCCATATGGTAGGAGGTAATAGAGAATGTTGAAGAAGAGGTGTGTTTATATGTAGCACTATTCTTCCCCATCAATCAAATATGTCAGGAAGAATGGACTCGGCCAACTGAGAATTATGCTGCAGTTGTCAAATGACAACCAAGCATGCAACCAAAGCAGATACAGTCAACTCCTCGACTAATGGCCTAATACACTGACCTCAGTCAAATTTAAAATGTCTCTATGGTGAATCAGTGTTAATTCCCAGTCATCAAACCATCATCAGCCAACATGCATTTGACCATTGTTAACGCCATGAATTGCGATGGAAGGCACCCTGGAGATGCAAAGATGTTAAAAGACTTATGGATGTACACCCAGCTGCCTATTTACGTAAGTTTTTTAGATAGTCAGTGGTGAGTGATACCACAGTCACTTGCTTTCACCACAGTCTAACACATATTTAGATTCTGCTCTCGCTTTCATCAACAAGCAGAAGTGTGTGTTCATTTATGTTTGACCATGTGGAAAACAAAACAACAAGATGGATATACTTCTTGAATTGGTCGGCGTGAATGCATCGCTTCTTGAAACTAAAGCTACTGACTGCTGCAGAATAAAAGAAGGAATGTGCAGTGTCTCATTTCAGTCATTATTTTTCCATTCAGTTTGAATACCTATCTCATTTACATAAAAAATTCATCATATATATGCTAATTAATATATCTAATTGTTGTTTTCAAGAAAATGCTTGTCTTCTTGTTTCTAGCCATACTAGTGTCCTAAACCTTTCAGTGAAATTGAATCGGGTAACTGTGGGTCCGCAACTGATTATATTTGGAAATGCATATTTGTTATATTATGGACATACAAAGCGTACATCGCATAACAACACCTTAGCTCCGGTGACTTTTCAGGCATTCCCAACAGATCTGTTGCAAACCCTCCTCTCGTATTTGCCTTTGTATCATATTGTGCAAATCACACAATATTTTGTGAAGACAACTTTTAATATGTTCAGGTGGTGGCAGTTGCTGTTGTTCCTGCTGCAGGGCACAACTTAGGATAGGCTCATGCCAGTTTTGAAATTTATCAGTCCAGGAGCAGGCAATGTGTGTGCGTGTGAGGAGACACTACGGTTGGAGGAAAGTGGTGCTCATAGTGCCGCCTGCCGAAAGATGTAAAATGACCTTTCATTCATGCATTGTGGGCAGTGACTGCTGCCAGGTGCTCCTATGGTTAAAAGCTGAATTAAATATCAACAGTGTGCTGCATCAAGTCATGAATCAGAAGTTCTTGTTCCTTCTGTTTTCGTTTAAAGGAAGCCAATGCTTGGTTCCAGCTGGCATTTAATTGAAAACCTGCACCCTTTTTGATGAGATTGTCTGCTTTACAGATATATATGACATCCTTAAAAACACAGTCCCAGAAAGAAGATGCTGAAGATAAAATTATGGAGTTCTTGTAAAACATTTGATGCCTTGTATCCAGGCAACACTCCACTGCCTCTGATTTTTGACCCAGATGTCTATGATGATGGTGTTTATCTCAGCGTTCTTGTATAGTTCGGCACGTCTGCCCAATATAAGATTTCCCACAATGGCATAGGATCTTATATATGCCATGTTTCCTAAAGCCAAGAACTTTTTTGACCAAATATTACAAAATCCTCAATTTTGCTGTTTGCTGGGGGAAAAAAACACTTGATTGTTTCTTGAGAATTCTATCAATTCTTGATGACATGCTGCCAAAATGCGGCAGAGAGGGCCATTGCAGGGGGTTCCTCCACACGTTCAATTAACTCCCTGCTTTGAACTTGCTTGTAACAGAATGCATGGCATATCTCTCTATCAGAATAGCCATTCTGTTTGAACACCATTCTTAGCTGGCATAACTCACCAGACATACTGTCAGTATCTGAGATCACAAGTGCTCTATGTACAAAAGAGCACTACTACTTTTGCAGCTTGTGGCCTGCAAATATAACTGTGTGTGAAGTTTGTGGTAGTAGGTCCAAATGTACTATTGACTTTTCTTCTAAACATGATACCCAGGAATGGTAAAATGCCATGTTCTTCAACTTCCATGGTGAACTGTATATTCGGATGGAGTGCACTTCGGATGTTGGAGAAACATAAGGATCTCACAACAAATGTGTTATCTACATACCACCAGAAGCAGGAAGGTTGGAGATATGCTCACTGCAGTCCTTTTTGCTCTTATTGAATCAGAAATAATTTGACATGAGCCCATATTTAAACAATGCCACAACATATTTCTCAAAGTTGCAGCTGATAAGCCCTAATGTGTCCTGCAGGGATACTTTCATGAATGAAGGTACACCATCGAAACCAAACCAAGATCTGACAGTTGTTGCTTAAGTGTCTTCAAGCATCCTACAAAGTACTCCAAGTTCTGGATATGACAATCACATTTGCCTACTAGAGGTCCCAACAGCGAAGTGAGATGTTTAATGAGGAATTAGGTAGGGCCTCCAATATTGCTGCTACTCTGCACTGAATGGATACATCCTTATGTATCTTTGGTGGGCTTTACAGTTTTGAGGGAACTGCAGCCTGCTGGCGCATGCCCTTAATGGCTTTAGTCAGAATAGAACTCCTCTTTAGAAGATCTAATGTTTTTCTCTGAGTCTTACTATTTGGGCCCTATCTTAGTGTGCTATAGGCAGGATCATCAAACAGCACCCCTATCTTGCTGTTGTATTCAACCAGTGAGTGAAAGACATTGGCATTCCACTTGTCGGCAGGTATAAAACGAGGTCTTCATCTGCTCTATAGTCTTGCAAAGCCTTCCTTTCTGTTCAATTGACATTAAACATTTTGGCAGGTGTCCCTCTTAATCTCTTATGCAACATCAATTGAAAGTTTCAGATTTGCTTGCTGTATCCCAGCTGTCATATCTCGCATTGGAGCTGTACCAGGAGTTGCATAGTTCAAACCTTTCGAGCACCATAACTGCTGCATTATCTAAGAGCCCATCTGTAAGATTAAATATGGTGTGTAGATGTGGTGCAGTCTGTTCTTGTCATTGGGCATCAAGACGAGGATACTGTGAGTGTGTGGAACATTACCTTTTTGTTTAGACAAGTCACCTAGCACCCAGGAGCTCCTACCTACCCAATCCTAACAGTTGAGAAGTTCGAAGAGATCTTGTCCAGAAAAATTGGGGTATTTTTACTTTTCTTGATGATGGGAAAAGAATAAAGTTGATAGCTTTTAATCCTGTTCATGTATTAAAGACAAAAATTTATCAGTTCATTAGTAATATTTAGTTCTAAATCCCGAATTTTATCATGAATTGGAGTAAATAAAGTATAATGTACTTCATAGTGTTGGACTTTCAATGTGAAGCTTAAATGAAGCAATAATATTACTTTCACAATAAAAAGTATCGTTTTTTTTCCCAAACATTTCGTCAGAGAAATTAAAATTATCGTTAATTAATTCAGATGGAAGTATTTTAAAAATATTAAGAGCAGTTGGTTTTTCATTAGCTGCAATAATTTTCTCATTAAATCCTAACACACTTCCAATCTATCTTTTACGTGCATACACATTTTAACATACTAGACTCTAGCTACAGCGAAACACGGGAAATGACGTATTCACAGAAGTTACCACATCCAGTTGAAGGGGTTGCGATTATAAACTTTGAAGACGAAATTTTTCGCGGGAAGAAAGATCTGTGTTTGCTATTGTTTTCGTCGAGGTGGTATATGCCGCATCGAACTTTTGTAGTAACTCAGTAATATGATTTGTGGTATTGTGATTTCTAAGAGACGAAAAGCGGAACGCAAAATTGTTGGAGAGAATACAGAAAACGTAATATACATTCGCATTCTGGGAGGCAAACAAGCGTATGTACTCAAGCTGCACGTGTAGTGTTGTACTCATGAACGTTATAAACGGCAGATTTAGTTTCATAGCTGTGTTGTATGCAACTTTGTACTGTTGTAGTGGCTTTTGGAAGGCTTCTTCAAATGTAACTCTCGTTTAAACACGTTGGGATGTTAATTAATGGAGTTGTTGGGCTTCATTTTTAGTCACTGAAATATATGGCGATGAAATTCGCCAAAAACAGGAAGAGAAATGCAGCAAAACTGGAGATACTGTGAGAAATACGCATTTGCAAAATAAGGTGCTGAAGTAGCAGGTAAGGATTCATATGAATGTCTCGCCTGACATTTAGAAAATTTGTGAATTAAATTAGTGTCTAGTAAATTCACTCTTCATTATTAATCATAAGGACCATTAGTGAGTAAATGGTTTAGGATGTAAGTATTAGAATTTCAATGTTAGAATGAACAAGTTTTAGATCTTAGCTGCACTACTTACAAAGAAAATGCTGTAGGACAGATTGAATAAAAGTATTCTGTTTGTGGGCCAGTACAGTGAGAAACATCTCCTAAGTGCAAAGCAGGCATTACTGGCCTTTTTGGGTTGTAGCAAAAAGATGCAAACTCTGAACAAACGTTTCCAACAGTAATTAAGTTTGATTCTTTATAATTTAGCCCTATTTTCTTCTCAATTGGCAGTCATGGCCTCATCACTATTTTCTACCTCAAGGTAATGTGAGGTTATTCACACAAGGTCAGGTGCTGATGCTACACCCTTCTGCTTTGACCCATGGTGAGCCTTGATGTTTTCGAGTCTTTGCGTTTGTAAATTGTGTGTTGTTGTATTTGGTGGCTCTCTGTTGTGATGTATGTATTTAGTAAGTAGTTTGACATGAATTGAATGTTTAATGTTGGTATTGAAAGAATTTGTGCTGGCTTTCTGGCGAGTTACTTTGAATTTGCATATTTTGGCTGATGGATTCATTTTTTGTCTGTAAATATTAGTGCCATGTCTTTCTTGTGGTCGGAGATTTAGTATTTTTCTTTTTTCTTCTGTGGTAAAGAAGATATAGATATTTACGAGTAGCTCATTGCTTATTGCAATGGGCGAAGTTGTTTATGTATATTGAAATTGGTGGTGGTGAAAGTTTTCATGAATTTTGGGGATTTCCTTGTTAGTGCTCGGTAATTGTTGGATCGTTATTGGTAGGTATCATGGGTACTGACATACCATCGTTGTTTAGGATACATTTCTGATATTAGTCGTATGAGCATGGTTCAAAAAATTGGTTCAAATGGCTCTGAGCACTATGGGACTCAACTTCTGTGGTCATCAGTCCCCTAGAACTTAGAACTACATAAACCTAACTAACCTAAGGACATCACACACATCCATGCCCGAGGCAGGATTTGAACCTGCGACCGTAGCAGTCTCGCGGTTCCAGACTGTAGCGCCTAGAACCGCACGGCCACTCCAGCCAGCCATATGAGCGTGGTTTGGTTTGTGGTACTGAGAACTTTAGTTTAGATAGAGTAAGTGAAAGTGTTGTATCTATGGCTGTGTTTGAGCTATGTGGGTGAAGTGAAATTTGAAACACCATGTTTTAGAGTAGTTGGTTCCTGGTATTGAGAGCTTTGTTGGAGCTATGTAGCTCCAGTGAAAATTGTGTTGAGTTTGTGTGTTCTGTATGGGTTACTGGTATTGAGGTCTTCATTTGAGATATATAGGTCACGTGAAATATACAACACCAATAGTTTTCATTTTTGTAATTTTTTGTTACATTTTTAGTATTTTGTGTATTTGATTTTTGGGTGAATACTTGTTTTGCAGAGAGGTCATTATTGCCAGGTGAGTGGAAGAAATCACTATTCTTTTGAAATTGTGGCTATTTATGTCATGCCACATTAGTTAATTTATATATTGTGAAGGTGCTGTGAAAATGCTTAATGCCTTGAAGATGCATCCACAAAATGACAGTTGTTAAACACTAGTATCTATCTCAAGCTTCTCACTTACAATTTGATGCAATACGTGATAAGATTAGCTGGATATGTGCTTCAGCATTTGACAACTAAATCTTTGTTCACATGTAGAAGATTTTACTCATAGGTACTTCAGTGGATGTTGATTTGTATCTCATTGGCGACAGTGGTGTACTCTACATACAATATTCATGTTACTAATAAGTATGTACTTAATACTTCTCTAATTTGACATGTAGTGATGATATTCCACTTATGATTGATCTTTTCTATACTGACTGGTTCTATCAAAAAGTATTTGATAATTCATTCAGTATACCTTTGATTTATTTTCGGAAACACATCACAAATCCAGTACCACACCAGAGTTGCGGGATTGTACAACCAAACATTCTCTGCCACCACCATATATTTTTTGGGATGGTTACTAAGGATAGGCCACGGCATATATTGAGGATCATTATTTTATATTTTACCATCTGTGCCAAATTAATGTGTCTGGCAATATATTAATATTATGGCACTGTCAATAGTAGTATCACAGATACATACAATGAGACTGTTTACATTCCACTGTGAAAACCCACTGTCATATAATGTTTACTGAAGTGGATGACACTTGTATATCTTGTGTTGGAGTTACTGTTGCAATAAATGTGAGTTTTTTGTATGACATGTTAAAAACAACTGCAGTAAAATAAATTTGTTTATTGCAAAAGGAGTTATGTCATTTACATGTGTTGTATTGTCCCATTTTATATGTGTGTTGTTCACAATCCCTGCACCCATCCCCACCCAGCAAAAGTAATTACAGATTCATTTCATAATGTTACATCATGTGTGTGTATGTTTTGGAAGGGGAGAGGGGGGGATGCACACACCTTAGAGAAGAGTTTATTGGTCCATCCACTAATGATTATAGGTCCAAGGATAATATTTTTTGACTGAGTTGCTTACATTTCTTCAAAAGTAAAGCTGTGAAAAGTATGAAATTAAAATATTTTGTGATTGGCTCTGAATAGAATATTGAATGTTTTGTTATAATATATTCAATTACTCAACATTTATTCTATTACTGTGAACTGTTGGACATCAGAAGTATTAGGTACAAATGTAATACCTATTAGTGACATGAAAATTTCTCCCAGACTGCGACTTGAACCTACATTTCTCTCTTGTTGTGAGGGAATATTCCATGAAGTTCTGGGTTTGCAGTCAGATGTTACTGAACCAGTCTTTCGACTGCATAACTTCCAGCAATGTGAATGGAATATTCATCTGTCCTAGAAACCTCATCAAAGATTCACTGTGTATATGTTTAGAATAAGGTATAATAAGCCAATTGTAACACATTCAGCCAGTGATACACAGCTTCTTATTTGGCATGTGTTCAGTTCTTTTCCTTTGATTCTTTCCACACATCACCTCTCCTGTGCCTGTAACTTCAAATTGATCAGCCTGTGAGAGTACACAATGGGCTCTGAAAATGAACGCTTAAGTTCTTCTAGATATGTTGTTTGGTTTTGTCATTTTGGATATGACATGATCTTGAAGAAATACAACAAGCAGAAGTAGCAACCGCTATGACCAGTGCTTGATTTGTAAAGAAGTAGTAGTACCAGTACTGTGACCTACCATGGACTGTTCTTTATTAATGTCTTAAAACACTATTTCAATGGTTTTGTATCATAGGTGTCAGTATGGTATACCATCACAAATCAAGCACTGGTTATAACAACAAAATCAATTGTCTGCTTTAAAATAGTTACACTGACTGTACCTGGATTGCTTTGTCATCTCGCAGCAATAAAAAAGGAAGATTGTTTGACAATATTATAAAAGGGATAGGTGCTATTCATTATATAGTGGAGATGCTGATTCACAGTTAGGCACAACAAAAAGATTGTCAAACAAAACTTTCAGCCAAACAGTCATTCGTCACAATTAGACAACATATATTCAGTATCTCCACTATATGGTGAGTAGCAAGTACCCTTTTCATAACATTGTCATTATTACATAATGGATTTTCCATTGTGTGAAGATTAGTGTTAATGTACCGTTGACCACAGTAGTAAGGACAGAATATCAGGTTTCTACCAACAGACAGCTTATCTCAATAATAACTCTGTTGAAACTTTTATCTGCTTTAATGTATATATTAGGTTTTTTTGTACAAATACATTTTTCTAAACTTTTTAAACTACATTGATCAATAGGAATTTCTATTGTTTTCCCATCACAACACAGTTTATTATTTTTTGAAGTGACATTCTGAGTTAAAAATGTTGTATAAAAGCCAATTTGCACAACATTTTTGTAAAAGCTCTTATAGGAACAAATAATCTCTTCTTCAGTGCTGGTGAGTTATCATTTAATTGAAATAATCTTTTCATGTATTATCAATAAAATGGGAATTGATTGGTATCCAAAAGTAAGAATATTAGACAAGAAAAAATGAAACATTGTAAGCGTTTACCTAAGTCAATTTGATGCGCAATAATAGGATGAAGAGTGTGTGGAAAAATCAATGTTAATGATGGATAATTATATTTTAGCTCCTTGATGGATTATCTGTGATAAAAACAATTATTTATATGTTTTATAGAAGTTTAGATCAACCAAAATATCAAGAGTTTATGAAAATGTGTAAAAAGCTTAAAGAGAATATCTCTAATTTTATTGAAATAATGATGAAATTGTATCATTGAATTAATGTGAGGATAATTCATTTGTTTTATTTGATGATATGTACTTGTTAATCAGCTTGGACTTAGTGAATATTCTACTAGAGATAGACATAATGGAATCGATTGTTTTTATTTTGCTCAAACATATTCAAAAATTGTATATATGGTTCTCGGGCGAGACGTCGGATGTCATAGTGAAAACTCCACAATATTTCGTCAGCGCAACTGGCCGACATCTTCAGGTGCGACGAACACACTGCTAAGGCAGGACCAGGGCTCCCCATTTATGCCAGTTTTAGGCAGGAAGTGCGCATGCGTGGAGGCGCCAAATTCGATGGCCAATAGCGACGATATCAACTGATAGCTGGAAGGACAGTAACGCCACCTACAGGATGAAGAACCAAATACTTCGGCGCACGCGCGGAGGCTGCCGCCGCTGCTCTGCGCTGCCATCGGCAGCCCCAGCGACCTCTGTCGGAAGCTGCAAGCAGTACTGCGCGTCCACGTAGGCGCCTTGATTATCCTCCCGTTGTCAACAGAATATTTATGTTGCTGGCGTATCGTCGTCCGTCTTATGACCAAAAGTATTCCTCTCTGCTCGAAGCGACTTCAATATGGCCAGTGCTGGATCCCATGCTGAACTAAGCTGAAAGCCCGTGTCTCTGTTTACAAGATTCGTCGAGCTGCGTATTTCCACTGCTTCCTTAATAACACTGTCTCAGTACGAACTCGTCGATGCGAGAATTTTTGTATGTAGGTAATTCATAGAATGGCCTGTACTGAGACAATGCTCGGCCACTGCAGACTTTTCTGGTTGCTCCAGACGAGTGTAGCGTCGGTGTTCAGTGCATCTCTCTTCTACAGTGCGACAAGTTTGTCCGATGTATGACATGCCGCAGCTACAAGGAATCTCGTAAACACCGGGTCTTCTTAGACCAAGGCTGTCCTTAGATGAGCCCAAGAGAGCTCTGAGTTTTTCCGGCGGACGAAAAACACATTTAACTTTATGCCGCTTCAATAGTCTTCCTATTTTTGAAGAGACACCGCCGATGTATGGCAAGATGACCATTCCCCTTTGTTCTTCGCCTTCTTCCACTTCCTCACGTTGGGTAACCCGCTTTGGTTGTAAGGCACGGCGAATCTCCCGTTCGGAATATCCATTTTGTTGGAAAATGATACGCAGATGGAGTAGCTCATTGGATAAGCTGTCTGAGTCTGACATGGCTCGTGCTCTGTGGACCAACGTCCTCAGTACGCCACTTCGTTGCGAAGGATGGTGACAGCTGGTGGCCTGTAAGTATAAGTCCGTATGTGTTGGTTTACGGTACACTGAGTGACCTAACGTGCCATCTTCTTTTCTCCGTACCAACACGTCCAGGAATGGAAGTTCGCCGTTTTTCTCCATCTCCATCGTGAACTTGATGTTGGAATGAAGCGAGTTAAGATGCCCAAGAAAAACATTCAGCGATGCAATGCCGTGAGGCCAGATAACAAAGGTGTCGTCCACATATCGCCAAAAACACGTAGGTTTCAAATCCGACGTCTGGAGCGCTCTCTCCTCGAAGTCTTCCATGAAAAGATTAGCCACAATGGGAGACAGGGGACTAGCAATTGCGACGCCGTCAGTCTGTTCAAAGTATTGTCCATTAAATAAAAAGTATGTCGAGGTGAGCACATGTTGGAATAACTCTAAAAGTTCCCCATCCAGCTTCTCACTAATGAGCAAAAACGATTCCTGCAGTGGTACACGAGTAAAAAGTGAGACTACGTCAAAACTCACGAGTATATCTGATGGTGCAAGTCGTAAGTTCTTGAGCCGACGAATAAAGTCTTGTGAGTTACGGATATGATGCTCACACTTTCCTACTAAAGGGCTCAATTGCGCTGCTAGATGTTTCGCGAGATTATACGTTGGTGCCCCGATATTACTCACAATAGGCCGCAGTGGCACATTATCCTTGTGAATTTTGGGCAATCCGTACAGCCTGGGAGGTACGGGCGCCTGTGTACGTAGTCTCTTAGCAACCACATCGGAGATCGTGCTGTTTTTGAGGAGCTCCAAAGTTTTCCGCTGAATTTTTGCTGTGGGGTCCTTATTTAGTGTGCGATATGCAGAGTCGTCCAGAAGCTGGTGCATCTTGCTCAGATACATCGACGTGGAGAGGATAACAGTCGCATTTCCCTTATCCGCCGGCAAAATCACAATATCATTATCTTCTCGTAGGGATCGAACCACTGACCTCTCTTCAGCTGTCAAATTGTTCTTAGGCACTTGAGCCCGTGTCAGAGCACGGCAAGTCTCCCGCCGGATCTCCTCGGCAGATTCCCTGGGAAGTTTTAGGATGCCTTGTTCGACGGAGCTAATGATGTCCGGAATAGGTGGTGTCCTCGAAGTGGGTGCGAAGTTCAATCCTTTCTCCAGGACCGATACCGCCGCGTCAGGCAAAGGTTTGTCCGCTAGATTGTATACAGTTCGTCTACGAACTTCGTTGTTCTCTTCTTGTGGTAAACGGTCCCTGAAGCGATGAAACATATCAATTTGACGTGCTGCGTCTTGTTGTCGTTTCCACTCTGAGAACGCCTAAGTAGCGCTGTCAACCCACGTCCAAGAATCAGCGGACAGTCTTGACAACATCTTCAAATGAAGTGCCAAGAGCTCTCTGGATAAGAAGTCCAGTTCTCGCCGAGTATGGTGAATCCTTTCTCTTACCAGTGCGTGGCTTGCTCGAGTTTTTATCCTTTTAGCGGCTGCAGATGTTATGAAGTGCGTCACCTTAGCGAACGTCGGAATAACTCGATGATCTCGGCATCTTAATAAAAACGTAAGGGCACATAGCAGTCTGCTCTTCTTATTCCGTAGTTTATCAAAACTATTAACTTCTTTTACCATCTCCTCCCCGTACAGGTATCGGATGTGTTGCTTGAGGCTTTCCCGACGGACATGTTGTATATATGGTTCTCGGGCGAGACGTCGGATGTCATAGTGAAAACTCCACAATATTTCGTCAGCGCAACTGGCCGACATCTTCAGGTGCGACGAACACACTGCTAAGGCAGGACCAGGGCTCCCCATTATTGCCAGTTTTAGGCAGGAAGTGCGCATGCGTGGAGGCGCCAAATTCGATGGCCAATAGCGACGATATCAACTGATAGCTGGAAGGACAGTAACGCCCGAGAACCATATATACAACATGTCCGTCGGGAAAGTCTCAAGCAACACATCCGATACCTGTACGGGGAGGAGATGGTAAAAGAAGTTAATAGTTTTGATAAACTACGGAATAAGAAGAGCAGACTGCTATGTGCCCTTACGTCTTTATTAAGATGCCGAGATCATCGAGTTATTCCGACGTTCGCTAAGGTAACGCACTTCATAACATCTGCAGCCGCTAAAAGGATAAAAACTCGAGCAAGCCACGCACTGGTAAGAGAAAGGATTCACCATACTCGGCGAGAACTGGACTTCGTATCCAGAGAGCTCTTGGCACTTCATTTGAAGATATCGTCAAGACTGTCCGCTGATTCTTGGATGTGGGTTGACAGCGCTACTTAGGCGTTCTCAGACTGGAAACGACAACGAGACGCAGCACGTCAAATTGATAAGTTTCATCGCTTCAGGGACCGTTTACCACAAGAAGAGAACAACGAAGTTCGTAGACGAACTGTATACAATCTAGCTGACAAACCTTTGCCTGACGCGGCGGTATCGGTCCTGGAGAAAGTGTGGTGTCACTGCCAGACACCACACTTGCTAGGTGGTAGCTTAAATCGGCCGCGGTCCATTAGTACATGTCGGACCCGCGTGTCGCCACTGTGTGATCGTAGACCGAGCGCCACTACACGGCAGGTCTCGAGAGACGTACGAGAACTCGCCCCAGTTGTACGACGACATTGCTAGCGACTATATGGACGAAGCCATTTCTCTCATTTGCCGAGAGACAGTTAGAATAGCCTTCAGCTAAGTTAATGGCTACGACTTAGCAAGGCGCCATTAGCCTTAAATAGCTTGTATATAGTCACTTGTATCGCCACAATCTCCAGATGTCTCATCAAGAACGATGTATACAAGGATGTATTAAAAGTTAAGTATATTCCAAAGATACGTATTTTCTTTATCACATTCATTAAGTCTCCTGTTTCAGACCTCACTCCATCCTTCGTGAGTTAGCGCGTGCATCTTGGCCGCCTCTTTCAATTAGTGTGCGTAGTGTTGGCAAGTCTGCCGACACTACAGAAAGGATTGAACTTCGCACCCACTCCGAGGACACCACCTGTTCTGGACATCATTAGCTCCGTCGAACAAGGCATCCTAAAACTTCCCAGGGAATCTGCCGAGGAGATCCGGCGGGAGACTTGCCGTGCTCTGACACGGGCTCAAGTGCCTAAGAACAATTTGACAGCTGAAGAGAGGTCAGTGGTTCGATCCCTACGAGAAGATCCTGATATTGTGATTTTGCCGGCGGATAAGGGAAATGCGACTGTTATCCTCTCCACGTCGATGTATCTGAGCAAGATGCACCAGCTTCTGGACGACTCTGCATATCGCACACTAAATAAGGACCCCACAGCAAAAATTCAGCGGAAAACTTTGGAGCTCCTCAAAAACAGCACGATCTCCGATGTGGTTGCTAAGAGACTACGTACACAGGCGCCCGTACCTCCCAGGCTGTACGGATTGCCCAAAATTCACAAGGATAATGTGCCACTGCGGCCTATTGTGAGTAATATCGGGGCACCAACGTATAATCTCGCGAAACATCTAGCAGCGCAATTGAGCCCTTTAGTAGGAAAGTGTGAGCATCATATCCGTAACTCACAAGACTTTATTCGTCGGCTCAAGAACTTACGACTCGCACCATCAGATATACTCGTGAGTTTTGACGTAGTCTCACTTTTTACTCGTGTACCACTGCAGGAATCGTTGTTGCTCATTAGCGAGAAGCTGGATGGGGAACTTTTAGAGTTATTCCAACATGTGCTCACCTCGACATACTTTTTATTTAATGGACAATACTTTGAACAGACTGACGGCGTCGCAATTGCTAGTCCCCTGTCTCCCATTGTGGCTAATCTTTTCATGGAAGACTTCGAGGAGAGAGCGCTCCAGACGTCGGATTTGAAACCTACGTGTTTTTGGCGATATGTGGACGACACCTTTGTTATCTGGCCTCACGGCATTGCATCGCTGAATGTTTTTCTTGGGCATCTTAACTCGCTTCATTCCAACATCAAGTTCACGATGGAGATGGAGAAAAACGGCGAACTTCCATTCCTGGACGTGTTGGTACGGAGGAAAGAAGATGGCACGTTAGGTCACTCAGTGTACCGTAAACCAACACATACGGACTTATACTTACAGGCCACCAGCTGTCACCATCCTTCGCAACGAAGTGGCGTACTGAGGACGTTGGTCCACAGAGCACGAGCCATATCAGACTCAGACAGCTTATCCAATGAGCTACTCCATCTGCGTACCATTTTCCAACAAAATGGATATTCCGAACGGGAGATTCGCCGTGCCTTACAACCAAAGCGGGTTACCCAACGTGAGGAAGTGGAAGAAGGCGAAGAACAAAGGGGAATGGTCATCTTGCCATACATCGGCGGTGTCTCTTCAAAAATAGGAAGACTATTGAAGAGGCATAAAGTTAAATGTGTTTTTCGTCCGCCGGAAAAACTCAGAGCTCTCTTGGGCTCATCTAAGGACAGCCTTGGCCTAAGAAGACCCGGTGTTTACGAGATTCCTTGTAGCTGCGGCATGTCATACATCGGACAAACTTGTCACACTGTAGAAGAGAGATGCACTGAACACCGACGCTACACTCGTCTGGAGCAACCAGAAAAGTCTGCAGTGGCCGAGCATTGTCTCAGTACAGGCCATTCTATGAATTACCTACATACAAAAATTCTCGCATCGACGAGTTCGTACTGGGACAGTGTTATTAAGGAAGCAGTGGAAATACGCAGCTCGACGAATCTTGTAAACAGAAACACGGGCTTTCAGCTTAGTTCAGCATGGGATCCAGCACTGGCCATATTGAAGTCGCTTCGAGCAGAGAGGAATACTTTTGGTCATAAGACGGACGACGATACGCCAGCAACATAAATATTCTGTTGACAACGGGAGGATAATCAAGGCGCCTACGTGGACGCGCAGTACTGCTTGCGGCTTCTGACAGAGGTCGCTGGGGCTGCCGATGGCAGCGCAGAGCAGCGGCGGCAGCCTCCACGCGTGCGCCGAAGTATTTGGTTCTTCATCCTGTAGGTGGCATTACTGTCCTTCCAGCTATCAGTTGATATCGTCGCTATTGGCCATCGAATTTGGCGCCTCCACGCATGCGCACTTCCTGCCTAAAACTGGCATAAATGGGGAGCCCTGGTCCTGCCTTAGCAGTGTGTTCGTCGCACCTGAAGATGTCGGCCAGTTGCGCTGACGAAATATTGTGGAGTTTTCACTATGACATCCGACGTCTCGCCCGAGAACCATATATACAACATGTCCGTCGGGAAAGCCTCAAGCAACACATATTCAAAAATACCTAGTTAGTTACAGACAATCAAAACTTTTTAAATGTACTTACACATAATGACACTGAGTTACATCGCATTACCATGAGCTTGTTGTTGGAGGTTTAAATTTTGATGCCTTAAACAATGTAGTAAATGTCAGAATTACGGTAAGTTTGGATTTATCACAATAGATGCAGTGTGGAAATCTAATGGTGAGTAGTAAAGAAACAAACCGAACATTTCTTTAATATCAACATAAATGTTGACCACATTAAACATAAACATTAAATGTATTAAACATAAATGTTAGAAAATACTTTACTAATGCTTTGTTGTCTTATCTAAATTATACACTCAAAAAGTTGTTAAAAAGCTAGACTAAAAAGGAAGAATTACAGGATGAATTTAAAAAATGGAAGGAACTATGAACAACACAATATGAGAAATACAAAGAAGAATGTTAATCTGTTGTTAATGCTATCAAGTTAAACAAGAAATTGAAGGTTTAGGCGATAATGTGTTGAAAGCTATAGGAAACAGAGAAGTTGAAGAACAAGAGATTCCATATCATCAAAATTTAATGATATTCCACCAACTGACTATGCATTTTAAAATATCATAAATACAGGATGTACTGAAATAGTATGAAGAAGATGAGAAAAATAAAATTGAAAAATAAAAGTGAAAGAATGATAGAGTGTATAACCTTAGTCAAGATAAAATTTTTTCATTAAGAGCTGTTGGCATGTTGAAGTATATTGATAATTTACCAGGAAAATTTGATGGAGAAAAATTTGCTGGTGGTGGAAGAGAACGTAATTGAACAGATTGAGCAGTGAATCTTATAAGTAAAAAGCACATTACTATGGATGATTTGAAAGTATAATTTGATTCTATTGATTTATGAAAGTATGCAAATATGTTGTTCATTTCAGAAGCATTATGTTATGATAAATAAACAAAACAAAATCACATAGAGGTATTATCTACAATAATTTGATAAAGAAATCGTGAATGTCTATTTTCCAAATTTTACTAAGCAAGTGACTTACAAGAAAATATAGAAGCTTCTGAAATGAAGAGGCAGGTGAAGGATTAGTAAAAAAAAGTGTACAAAACAACCAGATCAATATATTTTAATTAATGATGTATGTCGGTACCAGTTTGAATTACCGCGATCGACGGTTTAACACGTGTGTGTGCTTGTAGGCTGAATAAGAGAAGTAGGTTTGTCTCACCTTGATGGAATAATTTATTTACGAAACCCTGTGCTCAGAACAGACAATATTACACTGCAACCAATAACTCGTGCGAATGCGTGAGAAAAGTTCAGTACGGTAAATTATTTCGTATCTGACACACTTGGATTCACACTTTCACCACGGAGTAGAACGTGGAAATAGAAATCAACAATCAAAGAATAAAACACAGAACAAATGTTGGTTGTGTATAGCATCTCTGGTGTCCAGTGGGAAAGTTTTGCAGCACTGTACTTTCAAACACCGGAGCATGTTACGGCGCTAGACGATGACAGAAGATGCCGCATCACCCCCATGGTGGAAGCTGAGTGTCATTCCAAATAGTGTGCTGGAAAATTGACATGTCGTCCATATCTTGAGGTGCGTGGTGGTGGGTCAACAGCGGCCCCAGCTGCGTCGGCGACGACGTTGACGGAGTGACTGCTGAGTGAGGCGGAAGTTGTGGTCGGTCAGGCGTCATTGCTTCCAGAAAGACGTACGCCAGTTTCACGTAATCGGTTTCCCATTGATCAAGATGTTCAAGGTCTTGCTTCCTCTGGTTACGACATGATGTGGGCCGGATTATAGTGGTTGGGGCGTGGGTTTCATACCTTCCATTCGTAACGTGATGTGTGTGCAGGAGGATAGGTCATGATGGACAAATGTGGCAGGAGTCCCGTGTCGGTGATGTTGCTGTGGACAGAGGCGAGCCACATGTTGTCGCAGTTGGCGGAGAAATTCCGGCTGGTCACCCATAGGGTTCAGCAGAGTGTCGGTAGCCATGAATTCTCCCAGCAGGTGTAATGCTTCGCTATAAACCAATTCGGCTGAAGAAGCATCCAGGTCTGGCTTGACTGTGCTTCGGAGTCCCAGTAATACCACAGGAAGTGCTTTGGTCCATCCAGTGTCATGACACATTAGGGCAGCTTTTAGGGTACGGTGTCATCACTCTGTTAAACCATTGCTGGCAGGGTGATAGCTCGTCGTCCAGTGGTGAAGTGTGCCACAAAATTTTGTCAACTCTCAAAACAAATCAGACTCAAATTGACGTCTCCTGTCTGTCGAAATGTGCAGTGGGCAACCAAAACGTGACACCCAGTGTGTGCTGAAGGCGAATGCGATAGTCTCTGCCATAACATTATCCACTGGTGCAGCTTCTGGCCACCGAGTGTACCGATCAATCATCGTAAGTACGTAACGCTGACCATCGGATGATGACAGTGGGGCAACAGTGTCAAGATGGCATGTGTGAATTGTACTGTCATGATTGGAAAACTTCCTACCGGTGAGTGGACGTGGCGATTTGTCTTGCTACGCTGTCATTTCAAGCAGCATCTCGTCCATTCACAGCAGTCCGTTTGCATTCCAGGCCACACATAACGCGTTGTAACTAAGCATGTCGTAGCTCGTATTCCTGGATGACATAAGTTGTGCAGCGAATGGAAAGCGTCCTTCCGTAATTCCAGAAGTAGGAAGGGGCTCGGCTTTGATGTGGGCATGTCACAATATAGCTTTACGTAGCTTCCAGGAATGTCTACAAGCTGCAGGTCCAGCGCTGATTCACCATTTGACAGAATCGCTTGTAATTCCGCATCAGCTTACTGTGCTTCAGCGAGGTTGGCGTAATCGATCGTATTGGCGATGCTGCTCAGTCTGGACAAACAATCGGCCACTACATTGTCGATTCCAGACACATGATGTATACCAGTGGTAAACTGAGAAATAAACATGAGCTGGTTGAGTTGTCTGGGGGAACAGTTCATGTTGTTCTGACAGAATGCATATGTTAGTGGCTTGTGATCCATAAAGATAACAAAGTCACATGCTTCTAGTTGCGGTCTGAAGTACTTGACAGATTCGTAAATGGCCAGAAGTTCTTTGTCGTATGTGCTCCAAAGTCTTTGTGACTTTGTCAACTTTCGTGAAAATAATGCGAGTGGCTGCCACGTGTCACTACATTGTTGCTGCAACACAGCACCGACTGCAATCTGGCTAGCGCCGACTACCAGTGCTAACGTGGCGGTAGGATCTGGATGTGCCAGCAGGGCTGCGTTGGCGCTGCTTTTGTTGGCTGCTTCGAATGCGACAGTCATTTCGTGAGTCCAAGTCATGGGCGCATTACCCTTGGCTTTCGGACCAGTTAGCGCTGCGACTAAAGGTTCCTGTAGCTCAGCAGGGTGTGGCAAACGGCGGCAGTAAAAATTTCACATCCCAAGGAAACGCCGTAGTTCCTTGGTTGTAGCAGGCCTCGGAATGCGTGAAATGGCTTCCACCTTCTCAGGTAGTGGTAGAGATCCTCCCGCAGATATTCTATGTCCGAGAAAGTCTACTTCAGGTTGACCAAAGACACATTTTGAGGTATTGAGCACGATTCCGTAGTGTTCCAATTGCTTGAATACTTTTGTTAGATGGTGGCGATGTTCCTCAGGTGACGACGAAAAAACCAAAATTTCGTCCAAGTATGCAAACGCAAAAGGTAAACCCTGTAGCACTATGAAGCACTGCCATGTCTGTGCAGCATTCCTTAGTCCAAAAGTCATGAACATGCTCTCGAATAAACCAAAAGGAGTGATGATGGCTGTCTTTGGAATGTCACGTTCGGCTACAGGTATCTGTGTGTAGGGCTTTGCACAGTCTAACACAGTGAACACTACTGAGCCACTCAATGCGTAATTGTAATCACACAACAAGGGTACGGGATAACGATTGGGTATTGTCTGGGCATTCAGGGCTCTATAATCACAGCAAAGTCTCCATGCATCCTCCTTCTTTGGCATTAGATGTAGTGGTGAGGACCAAGGGCTGTTGGAAGGCCGGATTACACCTTTGCGCAACATACAGTCAAATTCTGCCTTTGCTATTTTGAGGCGATCTGGAGCTAAACGTCGCGGCCTACAAGAGGTAGGGTGTCCATCAGAAGTCTCAATATAATGGACAGTATCATATCTTACCTCCTTAGGTGCACCGGGTGGTCGCATCAGGGCTGAAAATCCTCGCAGCAGCTCTGCGTACTCGCCATCCACTACCTGAATTACCTTGGCAGTATGGACAGTGGCATCTCGATGGAATCCGGAATTTGTTAGGCTGGTGGTGTTGCCGACCAGACGAGAGTTCCTTATGTCAGGCAGCAGGTTTTAGTGGACGAGGAAGTCGGCTCCAACAAATGGTTCAGCGACGTCCGCGACGGTGAAGTCCCAAGCGAAAGCGCGCCGCAACCCGAGGTCGAGTTCCAAGCACATCGTGCCATACATCATAATCCGGGAGTTATTAGTAGCTGTAAGGCATATGGGCGTAGACGGTCGCTTCTGACGTAGCATGGTTCGAGGAAAGATTGACAAATCGGAACCAGTGTCTACTAAGTACTTCCAGGGCATAGACGGTCGCTTCTGACGTAGCATGGTTCAAGGAAAGATTGACAAATCGGAACCAATGTCTACTAAGTACTTCCAGGTGGAATGTCGGTCACTTATGAACAGGCGCCTGCATGTCGGACAGCAACCGGAGGAGGCGCTTACTTCCGATCGCCGCTGCCGTTTGGGTAGGCGCAGGGCGTCGTACACTTACGTGCTTGCTCACCAAACTTGCGATGGTACCAACAGACCTTTTGTTTTGTCTTTGTCGTAGTCGAGGCTGTCGATGATCGGCTGTGTGAGCAATGACGGAATCGATGTCGGCTCCTGTTGTCTGTGTCGCGGCAGTGTAACAGCTCGCTGATTTGCCGTGATAATAAGACCACTTTGTTGGCGAGAACAGCATAATCCGTGCGCGAGACAGTTGTCGCCGCGTAGGCGCACGCCGCGGTGGCGGAGCTAACTATTGACGGCGTCATTGCCTCTTTGATCTTATCGGCCAATGCATCTAAAGACGCGTCAGTCTGCGACACCACGATTGCCTTCACTGGTGGTGGTAACCGGCTGCTCCAGATCGTGCGCAGCAAGCTGTCCAGGACTGTACCTGCGTCTACTTTACACCGCAGATGACGTAGATACTGTGAAGGTTTCTTATCGCCGATGTCCTCTTGGGTAAGCACCTGCCGGATTCATTCTTGCGAAGTGGACACGCGCCGAATTAGTTCTGCTTTCAATCGGTCGTAGCTGTTCGTACCCGATGAGCTAATTATGATGTCTTGAACCTCAGCGGTGTACTGGTGATCTAGTTTTCTGACCACCAGTGCGAATTCCGTGGCGTCGACCGGGATACCACAGGGATGGATTGTGAGGCCAGAAGGGAGGTAGTCACACCGCTAGACGCGTCACAGAAGCATTTGTCAACTCTGGTGGATTCGCTATCTCCATTTCCTGCAAGGACTTCTCGTAAATTCAGCGTGCATGCAGGAGATCACACCGGAGTCACCATCTTGTCGGTACCGGTTTGAATTACCGCAATCAACAATTTAACATTTGCGTGTGCTTGTAGGCTGAATAAGAGAAGTAGGCTTGTCTCACCTTGATGGAACAATTTATTTACGAAACAGTGCAGTCGGAACAGACAATATTACACTGCAACCAATAACTCATGCGAATGCGTGAGAAAAGTTCAGTACGGTAAATTATTCCGTATCTGACACAATTGGATTCATGCTTTCACCACGAAGCAGAATATGGAAACAGAAATCAACAATCAAAGAATAAAACACAGGACAAATGTTGGTTGTGTATAGCATCTCTGGCGTCCAGTGGGAAAGTTTTGTAGCACTGTACTTTCAAACACCTGATCATGTCACAGTGCTAGACGATGACAGAAGATGCCACATCACCCCCATGGTGGAAGCGGAGCGTCATTCCAAATAGTGTGCTGGAAAATTGATATGTCGTCCATATCTTGAGGTGCGTGGTGGTGGGTCAACGGCAGTCCCCAGCTGCGTCAGCGACGACGTTGACGGAGTGATTGCTGAATGAGGCGGAAGTTTGGTAGGTCAGGCGTCGCTTATACCAGAAAGACGTACGCCAGTTTCACGTGGTCAATGGAGACTGTAGTCGGTTTCCCAATGATCAAGGTGCGTGAGAAAAGTTCAGTACGGTAAATTATTCCGTATCTGACACACTTGGATTCACGCTTTCACCACAGAGTAGAATGTGGAAACAGAAATCAACAATCAAAGAATAAAACACAGAACAAATGTTGCTTGTGTATAGCATCTCTGGCGTCCAGCCGGAAAGTTTTGCAGCACTGTACTTTCAAACACCTGAGCATGTCACGGTGCTAGACGATGACAGAAGACACCACAATATACATGACTTAATTCATAGATTGACAGTAATTAATGATGAATTATCTGGTTATAAAAAATATCATAATCAAAAATGTGGAGTATCAAAAATGTTAACTAAGAAGTTCAATAATTTTATCATCAACAATACAAAACGTATACCTTATTTAATTACAGGTTTAAAGAATTTACCACATTCATTCTGGAAATCTGAAAAATGTCATAAAGGATTAGATTAATTAATAAACTACCGTTCAAAGTCATCTATAAGGTTATAATTATAGTGATCCAGGTAAAAAATTAGATGAAAATGAACTAGAGGAATCTGTTAGATGAAAATTAAATTGTGGAATCTGTTTAATGAATCATGTAAAAAATGTGATGTTTCCATATGATTCATAATGATCTGAAACCTAGGTATAAAGCAGATAAACAAATTCAAAGGGAAGAACGTTTACTGAAGTATCATTCAGAGAAAAATTTGCTGCAACAAAAGTTAGAGGAATAATTCATGGAAAAAGAAAATCAGATATGTGTTTATATATCGAAAAAAAGGAATGGGGTGTATAAAATATTAGACTGTATCAAGAATAACATTTAGGATAGATCATTTTGTACTACTAAATGGAAAAAATAAGCCTAATAATATTAAAATTACACTCCATAACTACACTGCGTTGATTATTTACCTGATACTAAATAAAGAAAGACAGAAAAGAAAGTGCAGAAATTTAATTATAACACTAGGTATACATGTCATGCAACAAATTATTAAATATTCAATTAAAAAGAAGGGAGGGGCAGGTTTAACATAACATGAGGGGGCCTTATTACCAATTTTATTAGCAGCATTAGGAGTTATTTATACATTACCTAGTGGAGTAGCAGCTATAGTAAAATCGGTTCCTGGTAAATGAATGATGCAGAATTCGGAGAGCAAAAAGACATATTCTAAAATTAGGAAAAGCCTTTACATTACAAAAACGTAATAAAATAAATATTATGTATGCTAATTAATTAGGTAATTTTGATGTATAACAACGTATTAAAAAGTAACAACTGATCACTTTCATGTTGTCCTTATGATTAATTAATTAAAAATGGATAGATTTGGTTTTGAAACTAGTTGATGAGTGCAATAATACAAAATATTATAATTTAAAAATGAAAACAAAAGATGTAGCTAAAGAAAATGAAAAACATGTTATGCGAACTGTAAATGTTGTAGCTACTGGGCCCAAATATATTGTTGGTGGGAAAGCTAAAGTCACTAAACCAAAAGGAATTTTTAAAGAAGGTTGTACTGGAAAGTTGTCAGCAATATCTGAAATTGAAGATGTTATTTCTTCTGATCCAGTTACATACAAATTAAGAGCTTTGGACTGAGAAGTGAAATAAATTTTATAAACATAAGTTACAGAAAACTAATTATCCAGACATATATACCTTGGTAAAAAAGAAATGTGACAATGTATATGTTACCTTGTTGGGTTTTGATAATTCATGTAACAGTTGGGTCAATGAAGCAAAAATATTTTTAAAAAATTTTGTGTTCAAATGGAATTATTTACTGGAAGTTTAGAGTTGTTTGGTATTGATTAGAATATAAATTTTGCTGACCGGGTTAATAAAGAAGACAGAATATTGATGAACCATATTTTGTTATTATAATACATTTCATTAAAAATTATTTGAAATTTGATTCGATTGATAAAGTGGATTTAGTACGTTTAGTTTGTGAGAAATATATAGAAATTGTTATGAAGGTTATATACAATCAAATTGTGAAACAAGTAATTGGTTTTTCACTTTTATCGAAAAATAATCTAATTTTCAGCAGGAGTCATAGGGATTAATAGATTTTATGTTAACTCAATCTGATGAAGATTAAATATATCATTAATCAGTTGTTCTTGCATGTAAATACATGACTGCAAACAATTTTCAAGCCCGCATCTCGTGGTCGTGCGGTAGCGTTCTCGCTTCCCACGCTCGGGTTCCCGGGTTCGATTCCCGGCAGGGTCAGGGATTTTCTCTGCCTCGTGATGGCTGGGTGTTGTGTGATGTCCTTAGGTTAGTTAGGTTTAAGTAGTTCTAAGTTCTAGGGGACTGATGACCATAGATGTTAAGTCCCATAGTGCTCAGAGCCATTTGAACCATTTGAACAATTTTCAAAGTTGTTTTCATTTTTGGTACAAATTTATTAAGTTAGTAATGTAATTAATTCTTAGGCCGGTATTACACTATCAAATTTCTTCGTCCAATATCTTTGTCAAATATCTTTGTCAAAGAAATTTGATGGTGTAATAGCGAACGTTGTCAAATGTCATCAAATATTTGATCAAATCTAGGGCCTTGCTGTAGATTTGATCAAAGAAGTCTCTTCACTTCTGTTCATTGCAATATGTCATGTCACCATGTGGAGCACTAGCATCGCTGCAGCGTTCTATCATCTGTAGTGTTTTGAACAACATTGGCAGTAAATACAATTGGTGTGTACTGACAACTACAAAATTAATAGAGATGTATAGAGCTGATGAGGTGCTTTAAAACGTGAGGCACCCTGAATACAAAAATAGATTAAGAAGATTGGAGACCTAACCTAACCTAACCCTCTCCTGTAGCAAGGAATCCGAGTGTTATAGTGAGCCCGTCTTCTGCAGATGTGGCAGTTCTTAAGTGAATATTGTGCTTATGATATGAGGATACACTTCACTGAGCACATACAGAAATGTATGCTCATCCATTCTTAAGTAATTGATGTACGACTTGACGTCCTCCACTATAAGCTCACGTAACAGGTTTTTGTTGAAAGCTTTTTATCGTGTCGTCGTAAAACCCTTGGCTTCACCCAGGTAGGTTTCCTTTTTTTCCCCCACTTCTCTTCCGCATGTGCACACAGTGTAATTATGGTACATGTAACTGCTGTGGTTAATAACAAGTGGTTGTTGTCAGCCATCTTGAACTTTGACGAAAAATATGATGACGGTCTAATACCCCTTCTCTCGCTACGTTAAAGATCTTTGTCAAATATATTATACGCAATATTTGATCACATCTTTGGTCAAATCCTTGACAAAGAAATTTGATAGTGTAATACTGGCCTTAGCTTTCTAAACAGTTTGGTTGTCTGTGTCTAATTTGTTTGATTATGTTTATAATCTTCTTTCTTGTGTTCTAATGACATAATAATTATGTTTGCAATTACCATCATATAAATTTCGGGGAAAGAAAATTGTTATTAAATTACGGTGATTATCTATTGTACAATATGCAGTTCGGTTCTGCAGCTTTCTTCGTTTCTTTCACGTAATATTTCATTTATATTTTCTATACATTCATCTTTCCACTTGATGATGCCATCATATAATTTATTTATTGCTTATAATTGTAATTTTTCGGTTTATTTGGCTTTTATATGAATTTGTTACTTCTCTTCAAGTCTCATACTGTCTATATTCATGAACTTCATATTTTAATTGTTTGGATGCTTGTTTTTTATTATAAAGTGGAAGTATATAAATCAGTTGCAATGATAAATGTATTAGTTTTTCATTATAGTTGTGGCCCACCAAACTGTAGTGTTGTAAATTTTCTAAAACTAAGATAAATATTAAGCATTGTTCTACTAATTTATAGTCTGTACATTGATATATTCTGACATATTTTATCTTATTTAGGTGTTCCATTACTATAAGTTGAGAGTTTTCCGAAAAGACGGGTTTTAGACAGTAAATAACCAAGTTTTTCTTAGCAGGTTTTTTGATGTGGCAACATAAATAATTTGATCTTTCTTCATTTCTACTATATCAGATATTATTCTGTATTTTCAAGTTTTAAACACTCATTGTCTTTTTCTTGTAGATCATTATATTTGCATGTATTACACTGTCTTTGATTTTTTAGTTTATTTTCAAATTCTGTAGCTTGTAGTTCAGGTTTGTATTCTGATGTACTTTTTATTAAATGTATCAAAATTTGTTCTGTAGTCAAATAATATTTTCTTCATTGCATACACATTTTGTGCCGTATGCTATTACTATTCTTTTAAATCATTAACTGTTAATAAAAATCAAGCTTTATCAACATTATTTGATGCCAAACTTTTCGTACAATTTTGTATATATTTATATTCTGGTGCAAGTATTTTAAACTTTCTTGTTTCAATAAGTAGGATATCATCATTTTTAAGAAATAAGACAATCTCCTTTATGTTGCAGTAAAGTTTCAGGTGGGAAAATTTTCCCAGCTGAAGCATTGTATAAAAGATGAGTATTTATCAGTACATGTTTTCCTTCAAATAATGGAAACACAATATCTTTAAACCATGTTCCCAAATTATTTGACTATTATTATTTATAATAAATTCAAATGTATTTTAATTAATGGATAAAACAGACCGAGTACAAGTCATTTAAATATAAATATTTTATTAATTAAATTTTAAATACAATGAATGAATTGCTTTTGCTTTGCATATTTCATATTTTTACCAAAATCTTTTATAATGAACAAATGAGGGTAAATGAAAGTAGAATTTTCCTAACAAAATTATATTACTTCAAATTACCAGTTGCTAGTGCATAATAATGTCTTTTAGGCCAATTTAATAAACACCGCCAGTAATTACATACGTATTGACTATAACTATTTATCATGTTATATAGTAATGGTCGTAATTCTTGACCAAAATCGAGTAGCGTTGTTCAAGCGATACTAAATAATTGGTTACTCACATTTGGCATTCCAGACTTGCTAATTACAGATTAGGGTACCAATTTGACCCTGTCATGACCTGCGGGACATATGTGTCCCACTTCACTTTTTCGTGCTTCACGACCGAGGGGACAATAGAAACCCACATCTGCAGTGTGCTGCCATTTACTGGAAGCCTTCGCTACTACTTGAAACCATTACAGACTTCTTCCCGCCAAACAGCTGCATTCTGCTGGAAGTTGTTCGATGCAGTGCGCTTGTTTGATAGCTTCTGTGAAAGTTTTTGCATATTTTTCAACTTTTCTTTTGTAAATAAGCAAGGTAAGCATAATAACCGTATTTATTGTGTTTCTCATCATTTATTTGTAAGTATTACATGCAATTTCAGTGTAAAATGTATTTCGGTGACTTGGTAAATAGTTTTTAGTTTTTGACCGCACGAAATGTCAATCACATGGCCAGTAGGACATATTTGTCCCACATATTATTTATAATTTCGTTATACATTTGACATTTTGGCTTCATTTCTTTCTCTGTACAATGCTACATCAATTGGCTCGGTAATGTATTAATATAATAATAACAATAATAATAATAATAATAATAATAATAACAATAATTTGTTGCACAATACAGTGTGCTAGCCCAATTACAGACCTAATTTCCGTTTTCTTTTTAGAAATGTCACGTCTGAAAGATGAACTTCTTGAGTATTACTTTTCGCTTCCTGATAATAAAGAATTTTCGGAGGAAGAAGGTGATGATGAAGCTCCAGAAGAACTCACTCATCTTGTGCATCCAATAGTACATCTATTGATACTACACCGCCTAGGACATTGGCTGAGTCATCTAGCTATGGTCGTCACAACTATGGTGACAGTGATAGAATGGAGGTGGCAGAAAATGATGGTATTGCGTGTACAGTAAAAGAAAATGTCGCCGAAATTACGAATGACACTGCAAATGAAGTTATTGTGAGTGCAAAACAAGAGAATGGGGTCGAAAATGCCATTGAAATTGATACACTGTGGACTGATGACATAACTTATTATTAAAACTTATCAGCATCTCTTGATTGAAGTGCAGATATAAAGTTCGATTTTGGACAAAATGATAAAGAAATAGATTATTTTTTTACAATTTTTACTGATGACTGTTTGAGGAAGATCAAAGATGAGACTAACCTTTATGCAGCTCAAATAAGTGACAACATAAGACAGTCCAGCTGCAAATGGAAAGACACTGACGTTGAAGAAATAAAATATTTAATTGCCATTCACATTCAAATGGGAATATATAGGCTGCCTGAGCTGAGTCACTATTGGTCTATCGACTCACTCCACCAACCCGCTCCACCGACCTACTTTTAGGTATAAGTGGAATTTTTCAACTAATGAGTAAAACCAGGTTAAAAAAGCTGACTGAAAACATTCATTGCAATGACAACGCTACAGCAGTACCAAGAGGTGAAGCTGGCTATGATCGACTACACAAATTACACCCAATAATTGACGCCTATCAATAACACTTTGAAAAAAAGTATACGCTCCATCAAGTATCATGGCTGTTGATGAAAGTATGGTCCCATTCAAATGGCGTTCTTCTAAGAAGCACTGCCTTCCAATGAAGCTGTAAAACGAGGTTACAAAATTTGGTATCTTGCTGACTCAAAAACAGGTTTCATAACCCAGTTTGAGGTGTATACTGGAAAGAAGGACACCCAAGACTCAACGGGCAGTTTGGGAGAAAATATTGTGCTCCATCTTACTGAGTCATACATGCAGTCTCACCACCTAATTGTGTTCGATAACTTCTTCAGGTCATACAATCTGATGAAGTCACTAAATAAAAGAGGACTTTTTGAAGTTGGAACACTGAGGAAAAACACGAAGGGCTTCTAGGTAGGATGAAGAAAAAAGAGAAATTACAATGGTGGCAGTTTATGTTCAAAAGAAAGGGATGTGTCTCAGCAATAAAATGGCAAGCTACAAGACTGTGACAATACTAAGTACTTGTCATAGTCCAAAATATGTAACCTTTGTCAAAGGGAACTGTAAGCATGGAGGAGGACATAACCAGTTATCCTTTCGCTTATCAGACAACTAAGAGCAGGTCATGAAATCAAAAGAAGAGGAAGACCAAATTTTCTAAGAAGAAACAAGCCGGGTGTGAAGAGTGTACCAAACGAAGTTCGCCTTCAAGCCAGAAAACGTTTCCCAGTAAAAGACACAAGGAAGTGCTGCAGGTTCTGCAGCACTAGTGATGGGGAGCTCGTGAATGAGTCGTTCAAATGAACGCTTCACTCCAGTGAAGTGTGAACTAACCATTCAATTTCAATGACAGCAATTTCACAGATAGCACACTCCACACTTTTTTCTAGTTCACTCACTCTCTCCCCCTCTCCCTCTACATCGGCGCTACGTCACTCATCCTCCCTTCACTTCAGTCCTCCTTCTACAGCCTGTCGACGAATCGCGCGGTGTTTGTGGGGAACGATAGGTTTCCAAGGGGTTGGGGAGGTGAGGGGGGAGGAGAATGCAGCGTCAGCTGCTTCCTGCAGTGCTGACATCATTACCCGTGACTATTTGTGCAGTTAAACTTCGCGTCCACGGGTAGCCTACCGTTGGCAGCGCTTGCAGACAAATGAATATTAAAGATACAAACGAAGAGGCTGGCTATGTGAGCATGCACAGCCAACATGAAAGTGAGAGGTTTGTTAATAACACTGAAAGAGGGATTTTACGTGAAATCGTACCAATGACTACAGGTGACAGTTTACGTTTTGAATCTGGAGGGTTATTATTCACAACAAAAATAAAATCTACAGGAAAACTTCTGAATAATTACTTAACGTAGGTATATAGACTTTGTGACAGTGGTAAACATACTCATTCTATTTTGGATTAAGTTTTAAAAGGAACATAAAATTGGACTGCATTTCATTGGTTGCCCTAGTTTTCAGTCCATGAATACAACAAATAATGTTTAATTTGGCAGATAAAGACTTTTTTGGGCGCTTCATGAGAAAATGTCGAGCAAAATTAAATGTAATACCTTCTTTATATGTGACAGGCTCCTCTGTTTATCTTTCCTTTGTCCCCCTCGACCATGCTCTATTTAAGTTAACTCAGACGCTGTAAGAGCGTAAAACGTTGCTTGCACGTTACTGCATAGTTCGGCCATCTGTTGGTAAAATTATGAAGTATTACGAAGCTTTATTGTACGAGCGAGGCGAAGCGAGCGCAGCCGCGGCTGAGCGGCGAACTGGGCAACTTCGTCAGGCTTCTGTACTTCATGAATGAACTACTTCATTTGAACGCTTCACGGCAAAGAGTGAAATGAATGAAGTAGTTCTCGGGAATGAACGAGTTCGACCCATCTCTATGCAGCACAAAGCGAAAGGAAGTACGAACCAGCATGATGTGTATGCACTGCAAAGTTCCTCTATGGCACATCCCTGCTTCGAAAACTTTTATAGAAAATAAATGTTCCTAATATCGGCATTGGTAAAATCAACATCAAACGTCATTTGCAATATAACCCTTGTATTTGTATAAACTGGTCACAAAAATTAATTACTTTTTCTAAAAGTTGCAGCTGAAATTAAATGTTCTCTCTTATGCTCTGTTTGTATTCAAATCTATACAATACCCGCACCTAACGACCAATGGGACATATAAGTCCCACTTGAAATATTAAAAAACTGGTCATAGCAATCATACACTTTTTACACATTTTGCTTTAGAAGCAAAATAAAAAACAAAAATTTAAAAAAAACTGAGCAAATTATAATGCACTCATGAAAGGGTTCATGTCTGATCATATAACGTGATTGTGTTGATTGTTCCGAATTCACAAGATGTGAAGAAGCCCATTCCACCCTCAAGCCAATGGGAGAACAGAGAGAGTTCATCACATAATTTTGAAGATGTTCAGCTATTACTTTCCAAGATGCTACTCCAGGTGGGTGTAAAATGCATGTGCGCAATGGGAAATATTGAATGCTAAAATGATGATATGGCCCTGTCTGACTACCCTCTGAAGTAGATCTTAGGAGCTAACATATAAATTTCAACCTCAACATAAATAAATGATTAAGGCAACTAATACTACTAAATGATAAATGTTGTTTTTCATTATACATTTATTGTAGATTAAAAAACAACCCTTTATGTTACAATTGTCTATATTTCATGACAAATTTGCTGATCAGTTTCCCAACTCTGCCTCTTTTTATGGCCACGCGATCTAACATAAATAACGCGAAATGACTGACATCATCTACATACCAAACACTAGAAGACACTACTTTCAAATGTGATCGACAGTGGTGAACCTCAGTTGAAATAAACTAGCGTGATCACAGCTGTTTAGCTTTATAGCCCTAATAAGCCAATGCAATTAGCAATATTACTGTATGTACTGCGTCCAGTTCGTCGGAGTGATAGTTCTCGTACACGTCTGCGACGATGGAAGAATTCCAGCCACAAATAAAACTCTTTCAAACACTAGGATGGCAGAAGGCGGCCCTCTGACTAATATACTCTAATACTGTTTTCTCCTCTCTGCGTTCTACAGACGAGAAACGCGAACTCCCAGCCACAAGGACGGAGTTCAAATAACGTCTCAACGTAAGTATAGGCAGAAGAAGTGCTCTCAATCACTGAACGCTGCATACTCAACGACGACTTCCAACCCAGACAGGAAGTTCAGAATTGTATAAGTTCGCAACTGTACAGTGCCTAACCGTTCTAAAGATGAGCTCTCGTGATAGCAAAGACAGGATGCCCACCTGTACCAACAAAGCTGATACTCAGTCACCGTCACACACGGGTGCTCAAACACAGAAGACCACTTCTCTGCACCGCTGACCTCCCAGCATAGCTCGGCTCCCCTCCCTCATAACTCAGATAACGAATCATCTTCTCGAAACCACTGAATATTCTACCTCTCTACAGATTCTTCCAAACACCAACCAACCATATTTTAGTCTTTTGTCGTCCAGCATGGAAAGTTTGCGAGGAAATACCTATACTCATCCAATGGTACGCTTCTGAGTAAAAATCAGAGGAAATAACCAAGCCTTTGTGATTTCTGAGGTGACACTTCCTTGTTCCTCTCAGCAGCGTCCCAGATATAGTTTCCGAAGTATAATCCTTCTGGCCTAGCCACAATACCAGCCAGTATTGAGGCAAACAGAGTTCTAACCCACTCTCCATTGTTGCCAGATATATTCAAGATGGCAGTGTGTAGACTTGGCAACAGTGCATGACATTTTCCAAGATGGCGGCCATGATGGCAACTTATGACGCAAGTACAAGATGGCGGGAAAGTGCCATGCACCCCCCCCCTTCCCCGCCCCCCTGATGGGAAGTTCAAATTCATTCAGGGCAATACAACCTCTGGTAACCTAAGAAAATGGGAGGAAAGAAAAGGCAGTGAAAAATGTCGGGAAAGAAATGGCAGTTGGGGTTTGAATTGTGGTGGTAAAAAAATGGTCAATTGGGCTATCCCTACTAAACTCAGAAAATGGCTGGAAAGAAAGGGCACTTAGACTAGCTCCACCAACCTAGGATTGATGGGAAAAGGGCTCGATCTGTGATGGACATAAGTCTTCATTATTTTGCATGCACCACTCTCTATTTAAACACTTACAGGCAGTACCACCATCCGGCATGTTCGTCATGAGGTCTGGACTCCAACTGACCTAGTACACAGTACTGCTGCCAGAGAGCGCTCTCATCCATGACGTAATCCAAGATGGCCGCCATGACGTCAGTTGATGAAACAAGTACCGTTATCCAAGATGGCGGGAAACAATGTGTACCACCACCGGACAGCGGTGTCATACCTCACAGCTGTTCGACCACTTTCTCTCTCTCACGATTCTAACAGAACACATCTGACATGTATAGGCCACGTGCATTTGCATACTGATGTCACAACGTCTAGCCCGCATGCGCATACTGACGTCCCACATCATATTCTAGAAGTCTGCTAGTGATTCTAACAGAACATGTGTGATGTGCAGCTGACACATCACACAAAGTTCTCAAGTCACATCGCTACGTAAGAATAAGAACCAACTCAAACTCTTAGAAATTCTATAGTGTCCCACAAATACTTAATATTCACTTTTTTATGTTTCCATAAAAAAATTCCTGCCCTTACATAAGCTGTTTACCATTCTTCTTTGTCACCCACCCCTTAAGCTATTGTACTGCGTTATACATAAAAATTATGCAAATTAACCTAGTGTTCTGCACTTAACCTGCTGTTCTGCTCCATGCCACCAACTCATGCACACCCTTCCCTTAACTATTGTACTGCTAACACCACATTGATACAAAAAATTTATGCAAATTAATTAAATCTATATTTTTCACATGTGTGGTGTAGTTTTTATTAATTTGCACCATCCTATTGGTCGGTGAAATCGATGGAATACATTTTAAACAAAAGATCGCTAGTAAAAAACCCATCCCACACTCGACGCCTTATGCCACTGCCGCCCCCGCCGCCAACACTGCCCCTGGCCCCGACCCCACCCTGGTTGTGGCCACCACAGCATCGACCTGACGTCCGTGGGCTGCCCTCCCTCAGGCTAGCAGGTTATGGCTGCTGCAACCAGGCTGCTCACAGCGGCCCGATTCCACAGCGTCTCCTCCTCCGCCGTCATATCCTCGCCGATCATATGAGGTACAGCACACACCCATGTCCACCTCGCCACAGAACTCCAAGGTGTGCTGACACTGGTCCCATACGAGAAACGCCTCTGGGCAGCAAGTGTGCTTACCTTTGCTGACGATATACCTGTGGATACTGACTTCACAGTCAGCGCTATTGAAATCTGCTCATGCTAGCATGGATAGATCTGACATAAAATCGATAGAATTGCGAAAAATGTCGTGGGAATAGGTATAAATTTACCGAGTTTACACTGAAATGTGGGGAAATTGTGGAAGTACTTGCTTATCTTCTGGTTCACGCAGAAAAATTTGTACATTGAAACAAGTATGTGGCAGCAAGAGGAATCCGAGAAATGTCGACATGGAAGCGAAGGGAATCAGGGAAGCAGTCAATTTTTCTCCGTCGAGGAAGCATTATAATGTATGCCTATTGATGTACCAGTAATACAAACGGATTGACTACTGTATTTGATGCTTTTCAGGAAGACAGAGAACCATCCACCTCTAAACTTACACGTATCTGCGTTGAAGGATAACAGAGAGTGGACAGGGTGATCTATTGAGATGGAGCTGTAACGAGGTACAATTTAATGGTGGACTGATGATGCATTCTAGAGAGGGAGAAGTTGCTGCAGGTTAATTTTTCCACTGTTCTGTCAGGATGCATCAGTCGCGTGACATAGTCTGCATTCTACTTATATACAGTGATGTGTTCAGTATGTGGTTTAAAGCACTGTCTGTTTGCGATCATCAATGGTAAACCTGTCGGTCATCAGAGGTCTTCCATCTCATGTGTGATAAAACGTGATACATTCCTCTAAACGACCTATGATTTATGCCATGTACTCCATACCCCTGTTGCATCTTGGGTGTAAAATGAAGACTTCAGCTTCATAACTAAGTTAGCGATAGGTGCTTGTGGGGTACTGGAATTTCTGTGTATTCATTTGCCTGACAGATGTGTTTACAGAGTTAGTGGCAGAATGACTTGTAATTTTCACATGTCGGATGCGTCTGCTATGCCTTTATCTGTTTCCTTGTAAGAGGTATTCCCCCTTACTAACGATCATTTTATATAGGGCTGAGGCAGGCATCGTATAATTTCTGAAGCACGATCGGATGTGAACAGTGGATGCTATACATCTTTGGAAAGCTATATTGTGCTTGTATCATGCAGAGCCGATGTTTTAAGGCATTAGGTTTTTCGTTTCACGGTTCAGTAACATAGTTTATCGTAGAGAAACTGGGAAGAAGGAGCTATGCCCTGCGATTGAAATATATTTCTTACACTGGAATATTAACAGCGCTACATTCCATATGAAATGCAAGCGATCTAACATTATAGCCCGTTTTAATTGCAGAACGTTGTACCCTTAAGAGTGCGTGTGTTTGTGTTCTCTCTTACTAATACCTTCCAGGTACTGATCCTAGACTCTGGAATAATACTTTAAAATTGATATATGTAAAAATGCTTCGAACTCCATCCGCCTGGAGCTCCATCGCCCAAAAAAGTCACCCATTTCTTGTTTTTCTTAACTGTCGGCTATTACACCTCGACACTGTGAAATCTGTTACTATACATCGATAAGGAGTGCTAACCTCCTCAACATGGGCACATCTCGAGAAATCTTGTGCACTTGGATGGGTGAAGACTCG
This sequence comes from Schistocerca nitens, assembly GCF_023898315.1. Taxonomy (NCBI): domain Eukaryota; kingdom Metazoa; phylum Arthropoda; class Insecta; order Orthoptera; family Acrididae; genus Schistocerca; species Schistocerca nitens. Next base: position 497,913,913 of record NC_064619.1, on the reverse strand, counting down.
GTAAGCTCCATTCATTCACGAGATGCAGAATGTAGTGGTCTATTTGTGGTCGGTTGCAGATTAAACTAGTGATGGTGCTGCAGGGCAGGTTGATCAATGACAGTGTGAGGGGGTCTTTCAGTCTCTAATTTTACCCTAAGACTGCGAGAATGCTCTGTGACTCCCATCAGCATAGAGATAGATTGTAAATTAAGCATTATGCTCAAGGTGCTAGAAATATGTGGTGTGCTGTCTGATATACTCTGATGATGTATGTGTTCGAGAATTAACAAAGAATGGACTTACTGTATAGTCATCTATCCACATTCGCAATGATACTCGCAAAGTGGAGAAGGGGTGCTTTAGCTATGATAATGAAATTGGCAAACATGCTGTCACATCATTGGTCAGTGTTGAAATTAGTGTAAAATTGCTAAAATTGTTCACAGTATCAACTGTGATGCTTATTAATTCAGTACTCCGGAGGTGTCTTATCCATCCCATCTGTCCACTGGCACACTGTTGGTTATAACATAATGATTGACTGACAGCACTTCTTTGAGTTGTAGAAGGAGTTTTGCTATGGAGTGACACCTTCTGGGGATGGCTAGCACCGAAACAATGATCACGTACATGACTGCAATACGAGAAATCAGTCGAAACAGAATGCAGAGCCATTAGCTATTCGGTCAATGTGACAGATGAGTTTAAATGTAGTTTGGAAACCCACGCCAACACCATAAAATTCCTCCAATTTCCTTATTTGTAAATGACTTTTATTTAAAAACATCCAGTGTGTGTGGTGTGTTATGGTAACAGCAGTAACAATATGATTTACACAGTGTGGCGTCTAAAGTTAGCCCAATTGACCTATCTTCCTGCTAAAATTCAAACTTCACGCCAGGGGGGGGGGGGGGGGGGTTGGCAGGTTGGTGTGGCACTTTCCAGCCACCTTGGGTAACGGTACTCATGTCAACAGCTGACGTCATGGCAGTCATCTTGAATGACGTCAATCGCGTCACAGTTTGACGTCTTGGATAATTGTACTTTGGGGTGATGTCCTTGTTGTCTGCGAGAGGCCATGGATCAGAACATCTTAATGAATGGCGTCAATCGCGTCACAGTGCGACGTCTTGGATAACTGTACTTTGGGGTGATGTCCCTGTTGTCTGCGGAAGGCAGTGGATGACAACGTCTTAATGTCAATTTAGAACCTGACACAGACCTCGAGGTCCTGGCTGAAAAACCAAGCATTTGGTAGTGTAAAAAGGGTGTTAGAGCAGGAGACAGGGCCACAGGGGGGCGTCTCTTGCGACTTACAGTATAGTCTGCAGGATACGATCATCCTCCTAGAGTACAGGTGATAGAACTTTAAACTGGTCTGTACAGTTGATCAATACCTGTATATTTAATAGGATCATCACATGTGCTCGATGCCTGCACGCTTGCGGTATTTGGTTTCGATATATGGGAGGGGAGAGATGCATTAAAAATCTTATCTAATTCTCTGTCGGATGAAGTTAGCTGAGCTTTTATAGTTCTTAATTTTTCTCTGATAACGAAGATAGCATGTTGGGGAGGTAGATGTGAATGAATGTGGATCTGTAGTATCTGTATCTAGTTTGGGGACGTTCCACACTGTGCCCATTTCCACCAAATGGTCAAAACACAGTCCTGTCCCACAAACTCCGGTCGCTCTGTTTCTACACGGGTTACATGAGGTGGTGGATATGGCTTTCTCCAATTTCTACCCAGTTCCGACTTAATTTGGAATGATCACCTGCGAAAATCTACAGGGATGGTAGCATAAAGTCTGAGGGGTATTTGAAAGATGCATAGGGGTACCAAAAACCATGTTGTAATTTTACTGTTACAGACAGGTTCGAGAAAGGTGGCTCGTTTCGTGATATGAGATGCCAGAAATATGATTCACTAGTGGCTGTAATCATTAAATGATTTCTCCATAGGATCCAACACAGGTATGTGGTTGAATGGAAGGACATGATTCCAAACCATAGACATCATTTCTAGCAGATAGCGTAACATTAGAGATCTGCAAAGCTAGTGTACATTTCATACGACCTCACCATCTACTACTGTTTGTGATCCTTCTCAACCAGTCATCGCCTATAGCCCAGTGGATGTATCACCAAACCTCTGACATGGGATCGAGACACAATGCGTTACAAATACTGGAGAAATATCTACTAGTGGCAGTGTGGGGGGTTGCAAATAACGGTTTCATACCACGTTCCTTAGCCAAATTACTTTCAAAATTGAGCGTTTTTATGACGAGGTTGCATCGTGGGTTACGTGTAATTGGACTGCCGGTGATAATATACGCTTCTATGATCACCGTCTCAGTATTTGTCTGGAAAAACCACGTGATTCACTAGTAATGCCATACGTGGATTTATAAAGCTGGTATAGCTTTTAACATGGATACTTGTGTGCACATGTAGAACCAATACCGCTTGTGACAGTAACGTGCTGTAGTTGTTGGGATCGAGTTTTTTAACATCTGGTGGTTTCTATGACGATTAAACCTGTCTTTCTAAGAAACAGTGGTAGCACTCGCAAGAAAAACTTATGAGACATGCTCACCCATCGTTGATTTTCTCTGAGTATTATTTTGTATCATATGGAATTATTTATTGGGAAAGTATTATACTTAGTAGTAGAGGGTGCGAGATAGGTTCGCCTTGAGCATCAGGCTTATAAAGTACGTGTTCGTGTTCCGACATGTGCAAAGGAAATGACTATGTCCATTTGTAAGGATGGTATGGATTTGATGTCGAGTATTGTGATAGCAAAGGGAAGAGTATGTCAAGTCATATGAATGGTACTGATATTTCTATTTCCAGAGCCACAGCTGTCAACAGGGTGTATTTCCGACGTCGTTCAACTGAGACCACGATCTTAACATTTAGTTGTAAGTACAGGTATAAAGCATAGATGTGAATGATTTTGTAGGATCATTCTGTCTATGTGTGGTCTGTGGTGGGCCTGATTCACGTTTCCCATTAACAGCAGGAGCTGTCCGGATGCAAAGGTCTGTTGGCATGCATGAATGTAGCTGAGTTAACTGTGTCGTCCTCTAGACGGAAGAATAGCAAACTAATACCCAGTATGTGTTGGGCAGCTTTCGTGATCGGGTGGAAATTTGAAAAGATTGAATAGGGACATGTGTTTGTGATGGACCATTATTCCCTCCCATGTAAACTGTTCGGTTGACTGCTTCTCCACTTTTCGCGCCTTTATTTAGTTGAGGAAACATCAATTGTGGTGTGTGCATCTAGCAGGTGAAGGACACATTTGCCGATTCTCTAGACATGAGAAACACCTTAGTTGACTGTGTAAGTTATAGGAATGATTTGGGATCTGTTACATCACCAACATCGGTATTCGCGGGTGGAAATATCATTTTCCACTATTTGTTTCGAGTTCTCAAGTAAAGGTCTTCGCAGATGGGACAAGTTTCAAATTACTTAGTGGTCTAGAGCATGCTCCACCTCGCTAAAGTTTGGGGTTTGTAGAGAAATAATTTCCAATTTATATCTTGGGAGTTATGTTGTACGAGCGATCTGTAGGATGCTGCCGTGTGCTTGATTTCGAGAAGTACCGCGAAAATGGTATAATATTATGGCAAACCATGCGGAAATTCATGTGTTCTTGTAATCCCAGAGTCTGGAGATCGGTGTAGAAAAGCGAACAAAGAAGCAGGTCTGGACCAAAAACAGTAACATGTTTCTGCTGAGGGTAAACGAGCCCGAATTTGTAGAACAGTTCTGAGAGTGACTTCGGTCTGCTGACGTCACTGTGGTCACCCATCAGGGGTGGATGACCGCCGATCTCACATGGAAATATCTAGTGCTGCAAGGAGTATATACGATGCTGTCTGTCTTCACGGTATATGTATGAATGATGTAAAAGGGATGATTTTGTATGGTGCAGGACAGAAAATGTATGTTTTCTACATCGACAGGGTCACGGTCATACACTCCTGGAAATTGAAATAAGAACACCGTGAATTCATTGTCCCAGGAAGGGGAAACTTTATTGACACATTCCTGGGGTCAGATACATCACATGATCACACTGACAGAACCACAGACACATAGACACAGGCAACAGAGCATGCACAATGTCGGCACTAGTACAGTGTATATCCACCTTCCGCAGCAATGCAGGCTGCTATTCTCCCATGGAGACGATCGTAGAGATGCTGGATGTAGTCCTGTGGAACGGCTTGCCATGCAATTTCCACCTGGCGCCTCAGTTGGACCAGCGTTCGTGCTGGACGTGCAGACCGCGTGAGACGACGCTTCATCCAGTCCCAAACATGCTCAATGGGGGACAGATCCGGAGATCTTGCTGGCCAGGGTAGTTGACTTACACCTTCTAGAGCACGTTGGGTGGCACGGGATACATGCGGACGTGCATTGTCCTGTTGGAACAGCAAGTTCCCTTGCCAGTCTAGGAATGGTAGAACGATGGGTTCGATGACGGTTTGGATGTACCGTGCACTATTCAGTGTCCCCTCAACGATCACCAGTGGTGTACGGCCAGTGTAGGAGATCGCTCCCCACACCATGATGCCGGGTGTTGGCCCTGTGTGCCTCGGTCGTATGCAGTCCTGATTGTGGCGCTCACCTGCACGGCGCCAAACACGCATATGACCATCATTGGCACCAAGGCAGAAGCGACTCTCATCGCTGAAGACGATACGTCTCCATTCGTCCCTCCATTCACGCCTGTCGCGGCACCACTGGAGGCGGGCTGCACGATGTTGGGGCGTGAGCGGAAGACGGCCTAACGGTGTGCGGGACCGTAGCCCAGCTTCATGGAGACGGTTGCGAATGGTCCTCGCCGATACCCCAGGAGCAACAGTGTCCCTAATTTGCTGGGAAGTGGCGGTGCGGTCCCCTACGGCACTGCGTAGGATCCTACGGTCTTGGCGTGCATCCGTGCGTCGCTGCGGTCCGGTCCCAGGTCGACGGGCACGTGCACCTTCCGCCGACCACTGGCGACAACATCGATGTACTGTGGAGACCTCACGCCCCACGTGTTGAGCAATTCGGCGGTACGTCCACCCGGCCTCCCGCATGCCCACTATACGCCCTCGCTCAAAGTCCGTCAACTGCACATACGGTTCACGTCCACGCTGTCGCGGCATGCTACCAGTGTTAAAGACTGCGATGGAGCTCTGTATGCCACGGCAAACTGGCTGACACTGACGGCGGCGGTGCACAAATGCTGCGCAGCTAGCGCCATTCGACGGCCAACACCACGGTTCCTGGTGTGTCCGCTGTGCCGTGCGTGTGATCATTGCTTGTACAGCCCTCTCGCAGTGTCCGGAGCAAGTATGGTGGGTCTGACACACCGGTGTCAATGTGTTCTTTTTTCCATTTCCAGGAGTGTATATTGTTGGGTTGGAGATCGGTTTCACGCTCCAATATTCAAGCTTCTGTCCTCAGTGGGAGAGCAGTGTAATTGAGTAAGAGTCTTAACATATTTGTCATATTTGACGATATGTAGGAGCACTTTCCAGGGTTTAATTGTCAGTGCACTACGGCTTTCTGTGTAAAATAGTTTCTTTTCTACAGAAAGAAAGAAAAGGTGGACAGTGCTTCCATACTGGCTGCATCAGTAATTCGGAGTGTAAATTCGATAAGAGCCAATCATAGTCCCCCATTCATTCACACGACATCCTTTGTGCTGGGGTACAGGAGTCTCTACATAGCGGTGAGAACGTTTGCATACGTTGAAGGCAGGTAGGGTAACACGCGATGGACGGGGTGCCACGTTAGGACCGTGAGGAAGAATGCATCATGGCTATTCTGAGCTATTTTCGTAAACAGGTTTTGTTAGGACAAGAATTTCCATGCAGACATGCTGAGACATCATAAAAACTCCTACAAAAGCGACCATTAACTATTTCTGGGACACTATACAATTTCTGAGAGGCTAACTCGGTTCTTATTTTACATAGCCATGAGACATCAGTTTAACATTGAGAACCTTTTAAATGGTAATTCGCCACGCGGACGTTTCGCAGCGACGTGTCAGTCACGCTGGGGCAGGTAGGCACAGCTGGACGCAGCTCGTATGACTCGTTAGATCGCTAGGGAGGAAGCAGCTTCTGCTATTATGGAACAGATTTCCATAGCGCTGACTGTGACGTCAGTATCCACAGGTATAGCGTCAGCAACAGTAAACACACTTGCTGCCCAGAGGCGTTTCTCATATGGAATCAGTGTGAGCATGCCTTGGAGTTCTGTGGCGAGGTGGACAGGGGTGTGTGCTGTACCTCACTTGATTGGCGAAGACGTGACGGCAGAGATGGAGACACTGTGGAATCGGGCCAATGCGAACAGCCTTGATGCTGCAGCCCTAAGCTGCTAGCCTGAGGGAGGGCGGCCCATGGACGCCAAATCGATGCTGTGATGGCCGCAGCCGGGGTGAGGTCGGGGCGGGGGAGTGGCAGTGGCGGCGGCGGCTGCGATGGCGGCGGGGGCGGCGGCAGTGTCGGGCAACGAGTGTGGGATGTGCTTTTTACTAGCGATCTTTTGTCTAAACTGTATTCCATCGATTCACTTATCAATAGGATGCTGCAAATTTTAAAAAAAATCTACCCCATACATGTGAAAAATATCGATTTAATTAATTTGCATAATTTTTTTATATCAACATGGTGTTAGCATTACAATAGTTAAGGGAAGGGTGTGCATGAGTTGGTGACATGGAGCAGAACAGCAGGTTAAGTGCAGAACACTAGGTTAATTTGCATAATTTTTATGTAAAACGCAGTACAGTAGCTTAAGGGGTTGGATGACAAAGAAGAATGGTAAACAGCTTATGTAATGGCAGAAATTTTTCTATGGAAACATAAAAAAGTGAATGTTAAGTATTTGTGGGACACTATAGAATTTCCAAGAGTTCGAGTTGGTTCTTATTTTTATGTAGTGATGTGACTTGAGAACTTTGTTAGATGCGCGATGTGTCAGCTACACATCAGACGTGTTCTGTTAGAATCGCTTGCAGATTTCTAGAACACGATATGGGACGTCAGTATGCATGTGCAGACTAGGTGTTGTGATGGCATTATGCATGTGGATGCAGACTATACATGTCAGATGTATTCTGTTAGAATCATGAGAGAGAGAAAGTGGTCGAACAGCTGTGAGTGATGACACCGTTCTCTGGTGGTGGTACTGTGTACTAGGCCCGGACCTCCTGGCGAACACACTATTTTCCCAGCATGTTGGATAATGGTACTTGCGTCATCAGCTGACGTCATGGCAGCCATCTTGGATTACGTCACGGATGAGAGCAACCTCTGGTGCCAGTACTGTGTACTAGGTCCATTGGAGTCTGGACCTCATGGCGAACACACTGGATGGTGGTACTGCCTCTAATTGTTTAAATAGAGACTGGTGCATGCAAAATAATAAAGACTTATGTCCAGCACAGGTCGAGTCCTGTTGCCATCAATCCCTAGGAAGAGGTGGCGGTCGGATGACTTAGGCTGGTGGAGCTAATCTAAGTGCCCTTTCTTTCCCGCCATTTTCTTAGGTCAATAGGTATAGCCCCAAACTTCGTCCCAATCCCTAGGAAGAGGTGGCGGTCGGATGACCTGGGTTAGTGGAGGTAACCCAACTGCCCTTTCTTTCCTGACATTTTTCACTGCCCTTTCTTCCCCACCGTTTTCTTAGGTTAGTAGCGGTTGCATTGTCCTGATGGAATTTGAACTTCCTGCCAGGTGAGCGGGGCAGAGGGGGCGTGGCACATCCTGTGTCAAGCCGGACCAGCACACCTGTGCGGGCTATTTTTCCACCCAGAGCTTGAGTTATGCCTGCCATTTTATCTCCATTGGCGTTCCAACCTCAATAGTATAGGCAATCATTCATTACGCTGTTATTATAATAAAGACACTCCATCACCTTTCATACAAAAGCGTTAACAATTATTTACAAGGTGTATGTGGCAATGTCAATCTTCTTGAAATAATCATATATACGATGTGCAACCTGTCAAATGACACCTAACTGCGGTTGTAAATAACGACCAAGTATGTGGATAAGTGCTTGTAAGGTGCGAAATTATAGCCACCTTACAACTTTAGCAGTAATCATGAGAAATGGGATGTATATTTCAATTTTGTAACTGCTATGGGCAGTCCAAATGGGTACCAGTCTACCAGTCTTTCTCTGTACGAGGTAATTTATGGGGGAAAAATGCACTCACTTTTCAAAGTGATTAATCCCCAGCTTTGATCTGACATCGACTTAGCAATAAAGTTTGCTAAGACACTACGGGACATGTGGTAACAAGTAAAACTAGCAGATACGGAAGCCTCAGAACGACAAGAGCAGGACAATGTGTACGGAAGTTACTGCAATACAGGATTGGCCATTGGCTATTAGTAATGAACCCATATATATCAAAAGGCAAAACAAGCAAATTCATGACCTGATACCATGGACCAAACCAAATAGTGGAAATAATGTAAATGTCAGTGTTAAAATACAGATCCCAACGAAGAATTTGATTATTAATGTGGGACATATTAAGCATTTGAAGGAAGCTGTCAATGCATTGCCACAGATCTAGCAACGTCTGCAGTACAGAATGCGAAGCCTCATGGAACAAAGAAGAAACAGGCGACAGATGATCAAAATGTGTCTAAACTGCCCTTACGTCGTAAGGCCACATTAATAGATGACATTTGAGATTGTTGTAAGTCATTCAGTATTATTTCGTTCCGTTTATAGTATGTTTTATAGTGTTCATTTATTTTTTATTATCAACGGATCGATGTTTTTGTACATGGGGGTAAAGTTTGGTCCAGGTAATCTCGCCTTCTGTAAGGCAGGGAAGATAGGGATACAGGTTTTTTCTCAGGTCGCATACCTACAGGTACGAATTAATAATAACGACGTATTAATAATTTCAGAGCAAAGAGATGGCTATGCTCTAATGTCGCCCGATGATCTACAGAGATGCCAGAGGGAAAGTGTTACGATCTGTCCCAGTAGTATGACACAGACTGGCATACAGACACGTGAGATCTATTTGTTCCTGGGGAAAACTGTGCAAAGGAATGTCAGAGGGAAGTGTTACCACCATATCCACGTTTCCAGAGAGTGGGCATCCACATGGTCCATTTCGTTTTTTCACCAGTAATCATAGTAGTTACAAACACAGGAAACCAGCAGGTATGGACAGAGTGGGATTACAGTACAACAGAATACTAATAAAACGGTACGACTTGTGACTTAGCTGGCGCGACATTTCATCTACCAGTACAACTAGTACGACCACACTTAAAGTGGGAACGATCTGTGTAGTAATGGCCCGACAAACCGCTAGAGGTAACCTTTCTAAATAACACCCTAAATCCAGACAGTCTACGCTCACTAGACGAACTAGTAGCAATGCAAAAAAGGGAGAAATACAGGTGAACAAATGTCCAGCGCATACAGGAATACGGCGATAGACAACATCATAGTATCACGACTATAAGCGTGACATCTACCAGCGCTGTTACGGCTCTGATTTCGATTTCTGTAATCAACTTCCGTTTTAAACGAAAGTCAGTGCGTCACTCTGATTTACCTATGCATCAGATACCCGTCGACTGATTTGTAAATAAAGCTCAGACGCAGTAAAGGAATTACGTGTAAGCAATTAGATGAACCTATAAGTGTATAAATAATTGTGTTCGTGTATATGACATGACTTCCGCAAAGACCTACGATATCGCTTCGATATATCAACCGTTGAGAATATCGTAAATTATCTGTATGGTTATGGAAGACCGTCTAAAGTTGTATAATGTAGAACAACTGGTACAAAATACATAGGATGAGGTTATTCAAAGTGAAAAATTCGAGACGAATTTTCTGAGGGAAGGGGGAGATTCTACGCCCCACAATAGGGGACACTAAAAATTCGTCTTTGACAGCTTCCGGAATCCGAACCGACTGTTTCCATGACCAGTAGACTGCAAGCTAGGGTAAATGTTGAGTGAGGTGCAGCAAACACGGAAGCCTGTCGTGTTCTGACACAGGATAGAGGGAAGACAAGAGGTTTAAGGTCAGTGTACAATTTCCGAGAGATGCCGATTTTCGGACTCGATAGAATGTTTGCAGCAGGAGACTCATGGAATTCAAGGGTCTGATTAACATTACTTATCTGCGATCAGACTGACTACTACACTGAAGGCTCATTCTAAACATTAGAAAAAGCAAAGGAAGCAACTGGCTACACGACAGAAGTCAGTGTCTGAAACCAATGGGGCCAGGTGCTAACAGAAGTAGCGAACACCAGCAACACGTTAAATACAAATTTGAGGGCAGCATTCCAGGTGAGGGAAAATGACATGTCGGAGCATACGACGCTGGCCACGAGAGACATGGAGTCGGCGCCCTAGCGGTCTGACTGAGAACTCCCTCTCAATATAAAAGCATGGGTTTTTAAAGAATCATAGCAGTGCGCCATTTCCCGCTTCCTATAGACTACCCACCGGTACTTAACAAGCTTTGTCCAATCTGGCGAGTCGTTCTCCACTTCCAGGGCGCCTCTGGCCAACCGCAATTAGAATCCCCCCCTACTCCTACTTGGTAGGTAGGGATGCTTCTGGATTCCAAGTTTGGCGTCAACAGCGTTCAAGTGAAAGCTAAACGTCAGTGCCACTCAATTATAGCAAGCAACAGTGTTTGATGTCACTTGGCCCCGACCCCCCATCCTTCTATGGGTGGAGAGTGCTGTAGTAGCACCCCTTTTTCGAGAAATATACATTTTTTTCGAAAAAAATGTATATTTCTCGAAAAAGGGGTGCTAACGTTACACGACTCTGTAAACCTACTGACGTTGCAGTTCTCAGGAGCAAGTGTCAAGCTTGCTGCCTCTGCTAAGACGTACCTTTTCATTGCCATATTCTACAGTGACACCTCATGACAACGTCTAGGCGGTGGATGGAGTTACTAGTTAATTCTCTGAGGTGAAAATTCTCCCCTGGGACAGCTGCAGAAAGCGCCTGCAATTTGTACGGCTTCAGAGTTATTATTTATCTCCGGTCATCTAAACGGTACCACTTTTGCCTGCTCTCTGCATTGAGTATCTGATTTCCTATCTTGAAGTGCCCTTGATGGTTCCAAATAGCCTTAAGCGTAATAACGTACAAGTCATTATGTCGTCAATTACGACGAGCTATCGCAGCATGGGGGACAAACCAAGTGCCCAAATCTGCTGGAGTGTTAGAAGCAGTGTAGGCAGACGACATTTCACACTCCTTGTGTAGTAGAAGGAAAGATGATCGTGACAGAATAATATTAAGTGGAGAGTAAGTCGCGGAATACATACCGTGCACTGGTTTTTGTTTTCTTATGTGCGGACATTAAACGAGAGGTGTGGAATACGAGAAAACGGCGGGTGTACCAACGAATAAACGGTTTCACCTGCTGTGGGCGTGGCCTTTTACGGTTTGCCATCGCGTCTTGGCGGTGGCTTGACCGTCAAGGAGCAACCACACCCCTCCAAGAATGAAAACGAAAGATAAACTGGTATACGCTCCATCAAGTATCATGGCTGTTGATGAAAGTATGGTCCCATTCAAATGGCGTTCTTCTATGAAGCACTGGCTTCCAATGAAGCTGTAAAACGAGGTTACAAAATTTGGTATCTTGCTGACTCAAAAACAGGTTTCATAACCCAGTTTGAGGTGTATACTGGAAAGAAGGACATCCAAGACTCAACGGGCAGTTTGGGAGAAAATATTGTGCTCCATCTTACTGAGTCATACATGCAGTCTCACCACCTAATTGTGTTCGATAACTTCTTCACGTCATACAATCTGATGAAGTCACTAAATAAAAGAGGACTTTTTGAAGTTGGAACACTGAGGAAAAACACGAAGGGCTTCTAGGTAGGATGAAGAAAAAAGAGAAATTACAATGGTGGCAGTTTATGTTCAAAAGAAAGGGATGTGTCTCAGCAATAAAATGGCAAGCTACAAGACTGTGACAATACTAAGTACTTGTCATAGTCCAAAATATGTAACCTTTGTCAAAGGGAACTGTAAGCATGGAGGAGGACATAACCAGTTATCCTTTCGCTTATCAGACAACTAAGAGCAGGTCATGAAATCAAAAGAAGAGGAAGACCAAATTTTCTAAGAAGAAACAAGCCGGGTGTGAAGAGTGTACCAAACGAAGTTCGCCTTCAAGCCAGAAAACGTTTCCCAGTAAAAGACACAAGGAAGTGCTGCAGGTTCTGCAGCACTAGTGATGGGGAGCTCGTGAATGAGTCGTTCAAATGAACGCTTCACTCCAGTGAAGTGTGAACTAACCATTCAATTTCAATGACAGCAATTTCACAGATAGCACACTCCACACTTTTTTCTAGTTCACTCACTCTCTCCCCCTCTCCCTCTACATCGGCGCTACGTCACTCATCCTCCCTTCACTTCAGTCCTCCTTCTACAGCCTGTCGACGAATCGCGCGGTGTTTGTGGGGAACGATAGGTTTCCAAGGGGTTGGGGAGGTGAGGGGGGAGGAGAATGCAGCGTCAGCTGCTTCCTGCAGTGCTGACATCATTACCCGTGACTATTTGTGCAGTTAAACTTCGCGTCCACGGGTAGCCTACCGTTGGCAGCGCTTGCAGACAAATGAATATTAAAGATACAAACGAAGAGGCTGGCTATGTGAGCATGCACAGCCAACATGAAAGTGAGAGGTTTGTTAATAACACTGAAAGAGGGATTTTACGTGAAATCGTACCAATGACTACAGGTGACAGTTTACGTTTTGAATCTGGAGGGTTATTATTCACAACAAAAATAAAATCTACAGGAAAACTTCTGAATAATTACTTAACGTAGGTATATAGACTTTGTGACAGTGGTAAACATACTCATTCTATTTCGGATTAAGTTTTAAAAGGAACATAAAATTGGACTGTATTTCATTGGTTGCCCTAGTTTTCAGTCCATGAATACAACAAATAATGTTTAATTTGGCAGATAAAGACTTTTTTGGGCGCTTCATGAGAAAATGTCGAGCAAAATTAAATGTAATGCCTTCTTTATATGTGACAGGCTCCTCTGTTTATCTTTCCTTTGTCCCCCTCGACCATGCTCTATTTAAGTTAACTCAGACGCTGTAAGAGCGTAAAACGTTGCTTGCACGTTACTGCATAGTTCGGCCATCTGTTGGTAAAATTATGAAGTATTACGAAGCTTTATTGTACGAGCGAGGCGAAGCGAGCGCAGCCGCGGCTGAGCGGCGAACTGGGCAACTTCGTCAGGCTTCTGTACTTCATGAATGAACTACTTCATTTGAACGCTTCACGGCAAAGAGTGAAATGAATGAAGTAGTTCTCGGGAATGAACGAGTTCGACCCATCTCTATGCAGCACAAAGCGAAAGGAAGTACGAACCAGCATGATGTGTATGCACTGCAAAGTTCCTCTATGGCACATCCCTGCTTCGAAAACTTTCATAGAAAATAAATGTTCCTAATATCGGCATTGGTAAAATCAACATCAAACATCATTTGCAATATAACCCTTGTATTTGTATAAACTGGTCACAAAAATTAATTACTTTTTCTAAAAGTTGCAGCTGAAATTAAATGTTCTCTCTTATGCTCTGTTTGTATTCAAATCTATACAATACCCCCACCTAACGACCAATGGGACATATAAGTCCCACTTGAAATATTAAAAAACTGGTCATAGCAATCATACACTTTTTACACATTTTGCTTTAGAAGCAAAATAAAAAACAAAAATTTAAAAAAACTGAGCAAATTATAATGCACTCATGAAAGGGTTCATGTCTGATCATATAAAGCGATTGTGTTGATTGTTCCGAATTCACAAGATGTGAAGAAGCCCATTCCACCCTCAAGCCAATGGGAGAACAGAGAGAGTTCATCACATAATTTTGAAGATGTTCAGCTATTACTTTCCAAGATGCTACTCCAGGTGGGTGTAAAATGCATGTGCGCAATGGGAAATATTGAATGCTAAAATGATGATATGGCCCTGTCTGACTACCCTCTGAAGTAGATCTTAGGAGCTAACATATAAATTTCAACCTCAACATAAATAAATGATTAAGGCAACTAATACTACTAAATGATAAATGTTGTTTTTCATTATACATTTATTGTAGATTAAAAAACAACCCTTTATGTTACAATTGTCTATATTTCATGACAAAATTGCTGATCAGTTTCCCAACTCTGCCTCTTTTTATGGCCACGCGATCTAACATAAATAACGCGAAATGACTGACATCATCTACATACCAAACACTAGAAGACACTACTTTCAAATGTGATCGACAGTGGTGAACCTCAGTTGAAATAAACTAGCGTGATCACAGCTGTTTAGCTTTATAGCCCTAATAAGCCAATGCAATTAGCAATATTACTGTATGTACTGCGTCCAGTTCGTCGGAGTGATAGTTCTCGTACACGTCTGCGACGATGGAAGAATTCCAGCCACAAATAAAACTCTTTCAAACACTAGGATGGCAGAAGGCGGCCCTCTGACTAATATACTCTAATACTGTTTTCTCCTCTCTGCGTTCTACAGACGAGAAACGCGAACTCCCAGCCACAAGGACGGAGTTCAAATAACGTCTCAACGTAAGTATAGGCAGAAGAAGTGCTCTCAATCACTGAACGCTGCATACTCAACGACGACTTCCAACCCAGACAGGAAGTTCAGAATTGTATAAGTTCGCAACTGTACAGTGCCTAACCGTTCTAAAGATGAGCTCTCGTGATAGCAAAGACAGGATGTCCACCTGTACCAACAAAGCTGATACTCAGTCACCGTCACACACGGGTGCTCAAACACAGAAGACCACTTCTCTGCACCGCTGACCTCCCAGCATAGCTCGGCTCCCCTCCCTCATAACTAAGATAACGAATCATCTTCTCGAAACCACTGAATATTCTACCTCTCTACAGATTCTTCCAAACACCAACCAACCATATTTTAGTCTTTTGTCGTCCAGCATGGAAAGTTTGCGAGGAAATACCTATACTCATCCAATGGTACGCTTCTGAGTAAAAATCAGAGGAAATAACCAAGCCTTTGTGATTTCTGAGGTGACACTTCCTTGTTCCTCTCAGCTGCGTCCCAGATATAGTTTCCGAAGTATAATCCTTCTGGCCTAGCCACAATACCAGCCAGTATTGAGGCAAACAGAGTTCTAACCCACTCTCCATTGTTGCCAGATATATTCAAGATGGCAGTGTGTAGACTTGGCAACAGTGCATTTTCCAAGATGGCGGCCATGATGCCAACTTATGACGCAAGTACAAGATGGCGGGAAAGTGCCACGCACCCCCCCCCCCTTCCCCGCCCCCCTGATGGGAAGTTCAAATTCATTCAGGGCAATACAACCTCTGGTAACCTAAGAAAATGGGAGGAAAGAAAAGGCAGTGAAAAATGTCGGGAAAGAAATGGCAGTTGGGGTTTGAATTGTGGTGGTAAAAAAATGGTCAATTGGGCTATCCCTACTAAACTAAGAAAATGGCTGGAAAGAAAGGGCACTTAGACTAGCTCCACCAACCTAGGATTGATGGGAAAAGGGCTCGATCTGTGATGGACATAAGTCTTCATTATTTTGCATGCACCACTCTCTATTTAAACACTTACAGGCAGTACCACCATCCGGCATGTTCGTCATGAGGTCTGGACTCCAACTGACCTAGTACACAGTACTGCTGCCAGAGAGCGCTCTCATCCATGACGTAATCCAAGATGGCCGCCATGACGTCAGTTGATGACACAAGTACCGTTATCCAAGATGGCGGGAAACAATGTGTACCACCACCGGACAGCGGTGTCATACCTCACAGCTGTTCGACCACTTTCTCTCTCTCACGATTCTAACAGAACACATCTGACATGTATAGGCCACGTGCATTTGCATACTGATGTCACAACGTCTAGCCCGCATGCGCATACTGACGTCCCACATCATGTTCTAGAAGTCTGCTAGTGATTCTAACAGAACATGTGTGATGTGCAGCTGACACATCACACAAAGTTCTCAAGTCACATCGCTACGTAAGAATAAGAACCAACTCAAACTCTTAGAAATTCTATAGTGTCCCACAAATACTTAATATTCACTTTTTTATGTTTCCATAAAAAAATTCCTGCCCTTACATAAGCTGTTTACCATTCTTCTTTGTCACCCACCCCCTTAAGCTATTGTACTGCGTTATACATAAAAATTATGCAAATTAACCTAGTGTTCTGCACTTAACCTGCTGTTCTGCTCCATGCCACCAACTCATGCACACCCTTCCCTTAACTATTGTACTGCTAACACCACATTGATATAAAAAATTTATGCAAATTAATTAAATCTATATTTTGCGCATGTGTGGTGTAGTCTTTACTAATTTGCACCATCCTATTGGTCGGTGAAATCGATGGAATACATTTTAAATAAAAGATCGCTAGTAAAAAACCCATCCCACACTCGACGCCTTATGCCACTGCCGCCCCCGCCGCCAACACTGCCCCTGGCCCCGACCCCACCCTGGTTGTGGCCACCACAGCATCGATCTGACGTCCGTGGGCTGCCCTCCCTCAGTCTAGCAGGTTATGGCTGCTGCAACCAGGCTGCTCACAGCGGCCCGATTCCACAGCGTCTCCTCCTCCGCCGTCATATCCTCGCCGATCATATGAGGTACAGCACACATCCATGTCCACCTCGCCACAGAACTCCAAGGTGTGCTGACACTGGTCCCATACGAGAAACGCCTCTGGGCAGCAAGTGTGCTTACCGTTGCTGACGATATACCTGTGGATACTGACTTCACAGTCAGCGCTATTGAAATCTGCTCATGCTAGCATGGATAGATCTGACATAAAATCGATAGAATTGCGAAAAATGTCGTGGGAATAGGTATAAATTTACCGAGTTTACACTGAAATGTGGGGAAATTGTGGAAGTACTTGCTTATCTTCTGGTTCACGCAGAAAAATTTGTACATTGAAACAAGTATGTGGCAGCAAGAGGAATCCGAGAAATGTCGACATGGAAGCGAAGGGAATCAGGGAAGCAGTCAAATTTTCTCCGTCGAGGAAGCATTATAATGTATGCCTATTGATGTACCAGTAATACAAACGGATTGACTACTGTATTTGATGCTTTTCAGGAAGACAGAGAACCATCCACCTCTAAACTTACACATATCTGCGTTGAAGGATAACAGAGAGTGGACAGGGTGATCTATTGAGATGGAGCTGTAACGAGGTACAATTTAATGGTGGACTGATGATGCATTCTAGAGAGGGAGAAGTTGCTGCAGGTTAATTTTTCCACTGTTCTGTCAGGATGCATCAGTCGCGTGACATAGTCTGCATTCTACTTATATACAGCGATGTGTTCGGTATGTGGTTTAAAGCACTGTCTGTTTGCGATCATCAATGGTAAACCTGTCGGTCATCAGAGGTCTTCCATCTCATGTGTGATAAAACGTGATACATTCCTCTAAACGACCTATGATTTATGCCATGTACTCCATACCCCTGTTGCATCTTGGGTGTAAAATGAAGACTTCAGCTTCATAACTAAGTTAGCGATAGGTGCTTGTGGGGTACTGGAATTTCTGTGTATTCATTTGCCTGACAGATGTGTTTACAGAGTTAGTGGCAGAATGACTTGTAATTTTCACATGTCGGATGCGTCTGCTATGCCTTTATCTGTTTCCTTGTAAGAGGTATTCCCCCTTACTAACGATCATTTTATATAGGGCTGAGGCAGGCATCGTATAATTTCTGAAGCACGATCGGATGTGAACAGTGGATGCTATACATCTTTGGAAAGCTATATTGTGCTTGTATCATGCAGAGCCGATGTTTTAAGGCATTAGGTTTTTCGTTTCACGGTTCAGTAACATAGTTTATCGTAGAGAAACTGGGAAGAAGGAACTATGCCCTGCGCTTGAAATATATTTCTTACACTGGAATATTAACAGCGCTACATTCCATATGAAATGCAAGCGATCTAACATTATAGCCCATTTTAATTGCAGAACGTTGTACCCTTAAGAGTGCGTGTGTTTGTGTTCTCTCTTACTAATACCTTCCAGGTACTGATCCTAGACTCTGGAATAATACTTTAAAATTGATATATGTAAAAATGCTTCGAACTCCATCCGCCTGGAGCTCCATCGCCCAAAAAAGTCACCCATTTCTTGTTTTTCTTAACTGTCGGCTATTACACCTCGACACTGTGAAATCTGTTACTATACATCGATAAGGAGTGCTAACCTCCTCAACATGGGCACATCTCGAGAAATCTTGTGCACTTGGATGGGTGAAGACTCGGTAAGCTCCATTCATTCACGAGATGCAGAATGTAGTGGTCTATTTGTGGTCGGTTGCAGATTAAACCAGTGACGGTGCTGCAGGGCGGGTTGATCAATGACAATGTGAGGGGGTCTTTCAGTCTCTAATTTTACCCTAAGACTGCGAGAATGCTCTGTGACTCCCATCAGCATAGAGATAGATTGTAAATTAAGCATTATGCTCAAGGTGCTAGAAATATGTGGTGTGCTGTCGGATATACTCTGATGATGTATGTGTTCGAGAATTAACAAAGAATGGACTTACTGTATAGTCATCTATCCACATTCGCAATGATACTCGCAAAGTGGAGAAGGGGTGCTTTAGCTATGATAATGAAATTGGCAAACATGCTGTCACATCATTGGTCAGTGTTGAAATTAGTGTAAAATTGCTAAAATTGTTCACAGTATCAACTGTGATGCTTATTAATTCAGTACTCCGGAGGTGTCTTATCCATCCCATCTGTCCACTGGCACACTGTTGGTTATAACATAATGATTGACTTACAGCACTTCTTTGAGGTGTAGAAGGAGTTTTGTTATGGAGTGACACCTTCTGGGGATGGCTAGCACCGAAACAATGATCACGTACATGACTGCAATACGAGAAATCAGTCGAAACAGAATGCAGAGCCATTAGCTATTCGGTCAATGTGACAGATGAGTTTAAATGTAGTTTGGAAACCCACGCCAACTCCATAAAACTCCTCCAATTTCCTTATTTGTAAATGACTTTTATTTAAAAACATCCAGTGTGTGTGGTGTGTTATGGTAACAGCAGTAACAATATGATTTACACAGTGTGGCGTCTAAAGTTAGCCCAATTGACCTATCTTCCTGCTAAAATTCAAACTTCACGCCAGGGGGGGGGGGGGGGGTTGGCAGGTTGGTGTGGCACTTTCCAGCCACCTTGGGTAACGGTACTCATGTCAACAGCTGACGTCATGGCAGTCATCTTGAATGACGTCAATCGCGTCACAGTGTGACGTCTTGGATAATTGTACTTTGGGGTGATGTCCTTGTTGTCTGCGAGAGGCCATGGATCAGAACATCTTAATGAATGGCGTCAATCGCGTCACAGTGCGACGTCTTGGATAACTGTACTTTGGGGTGATGTCCCTGTTGTCTGCGGAAGGCAGTGGATGACAACGTCTTAATGTCAGTTTAGAACCTGACACAGACCTCGAGGTCCTGGCTGAAAAACCAAGCATTTGGTAGTGTAAAAAGGGTGTTAGAGCAGGAGACAGGGCCACAGGGGGGCGTCTCTTGCGGCTTACAGTATAGTCTGCAGGATACGATCATCCTCCTAGAGTACAGGTGATAGAACTTTAAACTGGTCTGTACAGTTGATCAATACCTGTATATTTAATAGGATCATCACATGTGCTCGATGCCTGCACGCTTGCGGTATTTGGTTTCGATATATGGGAGGGGAGAGATGCATTAAAAATCTTATCTAATTCTCTGTCGGATGAAGTTAGCTGAGCTTTTATAGTTCTTAAATTTTCTCTGATAACGAAGATAGCATGTTGGGGAGGTAGATGTGAATGAATGTGGATCTGTAGTATCTGTATCTAGTTTGGGGACGTTCCACACTGTGCCCATTTCCACTAAATGGTCAAAACACAGTCCTGTCCCACAATCTCCGGTCGCTCTGTTTCTACACGGGTTACATGAGGTGGTGGATATGGCTTTCTCCAATTTCTACCCAGTTCCGACTTAATTTGGAACGATCACCTGCGAAAATCTACAGGGATGGTAGCATAAAGTCTGAGGGGTATTTGAAAGATGCATAGGGGTACCAAAAACCATGTTGTAATTTTACTGTTACAGACAGGTTCGAGAAAGGTGGCTCGTTTCGTGATATGAGATGCCAGAAATATGATTCACTAGTGGCTGTAATCATTAAATGATTTCTCCATAGGGCCGGCCGCGGTGGTCTAGCGGTTCTGGCGCTGCAGTCCGGAACCGCGGGACTGCTACGGTCGCAGGTTCGAATCCTGCCTCGGGCATGGGTGTGTGTGATGTCCTTAGGTTAGTTAGGTTTAAGTAGTTCTAAGTTCTAGGGGACTTATGACCCAAGATGTTGAGTCCCATAGTTCTCAGAGCCATTTGAACCATTTGATTTCTCCATAGGATCCAACACAGGTATGTGGTTGAATGGAAGGACATGATTCCAAACCATAGACATCATTTCTAGCAGATAGCGTAACATTAGAGATCTGCAAAGCTAGTGTACATTTCATACGACCTCACCATCTACTACTGTTTGTGATCCTTCTCAACCAGTCATCGCCTATAGCCCAGTGGATGTATCACCAAACCTCTGACATGGGATCGAGACACAATGCGTTACAAATACTGGAGAAATATCTACTAGTGGCAGTGTGGGGGGTTGCAAATAACGGTTTCATACCAAGTTCCTTAGCCAAATTACTTTCAAAATTGAGCGTTTTTATGACGAGGTTGCATCGTGGGTTACGTGTAATTGGACTGCCGGTGATAATGTACGCTTCTATGATCACCGTCTCAGTATTTGTCTGGAAAAACCACGTGATTCACTAGTAATGCCATACGTGGATTTATAAAGCTGGTATAGCTTTTAACATGGATACTTGTGTGCACATGTAGAACCAATACCGCTTGTGACAGTAACGTGCTGTAGTTGTTGGGATCGAGTTTTTTAACATCTGGTGGTTTCTATGACGATTAAACCTGTCTTTCTAAGAAACAGTGGTAGCACTCGCAAGAAAAACTTATGAGACATGCTCACCCATCGTTGATTTTCTCTGAGTATTATTTTGTATCATATGGAATTATTTATTGGGAAAGTATTATACTTAGTAGTAGAGGGTGCGAGATAGGTTCGCCTTGAGCATCAGGCTTATAAAGTACGTGTTCGTGTTCCGACATGTGCAAAGGAAATGACTATGTCCATTTGTAAGGATGGTATGGATTTGATGTCGAGTATTGTGATAGCAAAGGGAAGAGTATGTCAAGTCATATGAATGGTACTGATATTTCTATTTCCAGAGCCACAGCTGTCAACAGGGTGTATTTCCGACGTCGTTCAACTGAGACCACGATCTTAACATTTAGTTGTAAGTACAGGTATAAAGCATAGATGTGAATGATTTTGTAGGATCATTCTGTCTATGTGTGGTCTGTGGTGGGCCTGATTCACGTTTCCCATTAACAGCAGGAGCTGTCCGGATGCAAAGGTCTGTTGGCATGCATGAATGTAGCTGAGTTAACTGTGTCGTCCTCTAGACGGAAGAATAGCAAACTAATACCCAGTATGTGTTGGGCAGCTTTCGTGATCGGGTGGAAATTTGAAAAGATTGAATAGGGACATGTGTTTGTGATGGACCATTATTCCCTCCCATGTAAACTGTTCGGTTGACTGCTTCTCCACTTTTCGCGCCTTTATTTAGTTGAGGAAACATCAATTGTGGTGTGTGCATCTAGCAGGTGAAGGACACATGTGCCGATTCTCTAGACATGAGAAACACCTTAGTTGACTGTGTAAGTTATAGGAATGATTTGGGATCTGTTACATCACCATGCGGAAATTCATGTGTTCTTGTAATCCCAGAGTCTGGAGATCGGTGTAGAAAAGCGAACAAAGAAGCAGGTCTGGACCAAAAACAGTAACATGTTTCTGCTGAGGGTAAACGAGCCCGAATTTGTAGAACAGTTCTGAGAGTGACTTCGGTCTGCTGACGTCACTGTGGTCACCCATCAGGGGTGGATGACCGCCGATCTCACATGGAAATATCTAGTGCTGCAAGGAGTATATACGATGCTGTCTGTCTTCACGGTATATGTATGAATGATGTAAAAGGGATGATTTTGTATGGTGCAGGACAGAAAATGTATGTTTTCTACATCGACAGGGTCACGGTCATACACTCCTGGAAATTGAAATAAGAACACCGTGAATTCATTGTCCCAGGAAGGGGAAACTTTATTGACACATTCCTGGGGTCAGATACATCACATGATCACACTGACAGAACCACAGACACATAGACACAGGCAACAGAGCATGCACAATGTCGGCACTAGTACAGTGTATATCCACCTTCCGCAGCAATGCAGGCTGCTATTCTCCCATGGAGACGATCGTAGAGATGCTGGATGTAGTCCTGTGGAACGGCTTGCCATGCAATTTCCACCTGGCGCCTCAGTTGGACCAGCGTTTGTGCTGGACGTGCAGACCGCGTGAGACGACGCTTCATCCAGTCCCAAACATGCTCAATGGGGGACAGATCCGGAGATCTTGCTGGCCAGGGTAGTTGACTTACACCTTCTAGAGCACGTTGGGTGGCACGGGATACATGCGGACGTGCATTGTCCTGTTGGAACAGCAAGTTCCCTTGCCAGTCTAGGAATGGTAGAACGATGGGTTCGATGACGGTTTGGATGTACCGTGCACTATTCAGTGTCCCCTCAACGATCACCAGTGGTGTACGGCCAGTGTAGGAGATCGCTCCC
The DNA here is from genome assembly GCF_023898315.1 of Schistocerca nitens. Classification (NCBI taxonomy): domain Eukaryota; kingdom Metazoa; phylum Arthropoda; class Insecta; order Orthoptera; family Acrididae; genus Schistocerca; species Schistocerca nitens. The sequence continues at coordinate 497,891,047 of NC_064619.1, read as the reverse complement.
CACACCATGATGCCGGGTGTTGGCCCTGTGTGCCTCGGTCGTATGCAGTCCTGATTGTGGCGCTCACCTGCACGGCGCCAAACACGCATATGACCATCATTGGCACCAAGGCAGAAGCGACTCTCATCGCTGAAGACGACACGTCTCCATTCGTCCCTCCATTCACGCCTGTCGCGACACCACTGGAGGCGGGCTGCACGATGTTGGGGCGTGAGCGGAAGACGGCCTAACGGTGTGCGGGACCGTAGCCCAGCTTCATGGAGACGGTTGCGAATGGTCCTTGCCGATACCCCAGGAGCAACAGTGTCCCTAATTTGCTGGGAAGTGGCGGTGCGGTCCCCTACGGCACTGCGTAGGATCCTACGGTCTTGGCGTGCATCCGTGCGTCGCTGCGGTCCGGTCCCAGGTCGACGGGCAAGTGCACCTTCTGCCGACCACTGGCGACAACATCGATGTACTGTGGAGACCTCACGCCCCACGTGTTGAGCAATTCGGCGGTACGTCCACCCGGCCTCCCGCATGCCCACTATACGCCCTCGCTCAAAGTCCGTCAACTGCACATACGGTTCACGTCCACGCTGTCGCGGCATGCTACCAGTGTTAAAGACTGCGATGGAGCTCTGTATGCCACGGCAAACTGGCTGACACTGACGGCGGCGGTGCACAAATGCTGCGCAGCTAGCGCCATTCGACGGCCAACACCGCGGTTCCTGGTGTGTCCGCTGTGCCGTGCGTGTGATCATTGCTTGTACAGCCCTCTCGCAGTGTCCGGAGCAAGTATGGTGGGTCTGACACACCGGTGTCAATGTGTTCTTTTTTCCATTTCCAGGAGTGTATATTGTTGGGTTGGAGATCGGTTTCACGCTCCAATATTCAAGCTTCTGTCCTCAGTGGGAGAGCAGTGTAATTGAGTAAGAGTCTTAACATATTTGTCATATTTGACGATATGTAGGAGCACTTTCCAGGGTTTAATTGTCAGTGCACTACGGCTTTCTGTGTAAAATAGTTTCTTTTCTACAGAAAGAAAGAAAAGGTGGACAGTGCTTCCATACTGGCTGCATCAGTAATTCGGAGTGTAAATTCGATAAGAGCCAATCATAATCCCCCATTCATTCACACGACATCCTTTGTGCTGGGGTACAGGAGTCTCTACATAGCGGTGAGAACGTTTGCATACGTTGAAGGCAGGTAGGGTAACACGCGATGGACGGGGTGCCACGTTAGGACCGTGAGGAAGAATGCATCATGGCTATTCTGAGCTATTTTCGTAAACAGGTTTTGTTAGGACAAGAATTTCCATGCAGACATGCTGAGACATCATAAAAACTCCTACAAAAGCGACCATTAACTATTTCTGGGACACTATACAATTTCTGAGAGGCTAACTCGGTTCTTATTTTACATAGCCATGAGACATCAGTTTAACATTGAGAACCTTTTAAATGGTAATTCGCCACGCGGACGTTTCGCGGCGACGTGTCAGTCACGCTGGGGCAGGTAGGCACAGCTGGACGCAGCTCGTATGACTCGTTAGATCGCTAGGGAGGAAGCAGCTTCTGCTATTATGGAACAGATTTCCATAGCGCTGACTGTGACGTCAGTATCCACAGGTATAGCGTCAGCAACAGTAAACACACTTGCTGCCCAGAGGCGTTTCTCATATGGAATCAGTGTGAGCATGCCTTGGAGTTCTGTGGCGAGGTGGACAGGGGTGTGTGCTGCACCTCACTTGATTGGCGAAGACGTGACGGCAGAGATGGAGACACTGTGGAATCGGGCCAATGCGAACAGCCTTGATGCTGCAGCCCTAAGCTGCTAGCCTGAGGGAGGGCGGCCCATGGACGCCAGATCGATGCTGTGATGGCCGCAGCCGGGGTGAGGTCGGGGCGGGGGAGTGGCAGTGGCGGCGGCGGCTGCGATGGCGGCGGGGGCGGCGGCAGTGTCGGGCAACGAGTGTGGGATGTGCTTTTTACTAGCGATCTTTTGTCTAAACTGTATTCCATCGATTCACTTATCAATAGGATGCTGCAAATTTAAAAAAAAATCTACCCCATACATGTGAAAAATATCGATTTAATTAATTTGCATAATTTTTTTTATATCAACATGGTGTTAGCATTACAATAGTTAAGGGAAGGGTGTGCATGAGTTGGTGACATGGAGCAGAACAGCAGGTTAAGTGCAGAACACTAGGTTAATTTGCATAATTTTTATGTAAAACGCAGTACAGTATCTTAAGGGGTTGGATGACAAAGAAGAATGGTAAACAGCTTATGTAATGGCAGAAATTTTTCTATGGAAACATAAAAAAGGAGCAACCACACCCCTCCAAGAATGAAAACGAAAGATAAACTGGTTTTGTGACAAATAAAATATATTGTAATCTTGGATGCCATGTTGAGCTTTCAGGGTGTATGTTGTATGAAAAGTTGTGTTGTACTCTAATTCAAGAGTCACTCTAATGATTTGTACACACATTGAAGGAAATATTTGTTTGTAAAAGGAAAGTAGTGGACGTGCTCTTTCGTTACATGAGTAGAAGTAATCTTCTTTTGTTCCAATAACAGCTGTAGAACGTGAAGATGTTAAGCCTTTCCTTGGCTACAAATGGGATTTCAGAGGCGCTGACTAACGGACCTCTACTTCAAGAGAATCAACTATGGCGCCCGGGTTAAAAAAAAAATGTTAAATACATCAGATATTATGCTGGGTGACAGATCGCATGATATTCTGACTCAGCTTGAGTTAGAAGGAAAGAGCCAGTAGCTACGTAAAACCCCAACCAACAAGAACAACACTTCACTGCGAGTGACGCATAATGACATCAGGGAAGCCGTGAGATACCATCATAATAGTTAAAAACAGGAGTTTCGTAAGGAAAACTAGGTACAACGCAACAAGAAATATTCCAGTGTTGAGCCAACAGTGAAGAACTTCTGATGGATGAAGGTTCGAAGATCTGAAGTCACTAGGAGAGCTGACAGGGAGGGAAAACCAGGACAAATGGTGTCATAGCCAACCAAACCGCCGCAGAGCGCACTGGATAAATATTCCACCCTTCTTAACAAATGTCTGTTTGCTGAGTGCTGGGTGCTGATTGCCGACTGCCCAGTGCGTATCTCAACCCTTGTGTCAATTACAGCTGTTCAGTGTAAGGGGTGACTATGGAAGTCGATCCTCGGCATTCCCAGCTGTCTTCGTTAGTCTGTGGAACCACGAGTTCAGCTGGAAGGAGGTGCTGTCAGCTGCACTGCCAACTTCCGAAGGCACACTGATGGGGCACAGAAGATGTCATAACCCTGCAGGTCTGCTGGAGACTTGACCTGCGTGACCTGGATGCTGTGGCTGTGCATCATATGCCTTCGAGTTGGTGGGCACTGCTGTTACTCATCCCGTTCTGGTGGAAGAAACCCATGCTTCTGGCTCCTGTTCCCTAAACGGAGGCTGTGAGTCAACCTCTGTGAGCCAGCATGTGGACCTGGGATAGGACTCCTGACTGCAAATATTCGACATCCACGAGAATACTTTGGAGATCGATACACAGACCTGGAGACCACCAGATTCCACAGTCGACGGCCGCCTATGACGTAGCAGCCGCCAACCGACATTATGCTGCGCTGGTGGCACTACAAGTCGACCGCAAGCCTGCTTTCCACTGCGGATGATTAGCAACTCCACTGGCCCGACTGTGGCATGGTACCTTGACAGACAATCCTGTATTACTGTCCAATACATGTCTTATTGTTAACGATGTTTTCTTGGTGCTCTCGAGCGTAACTAGGTCCCACCACCACATCCCCCCTTGGCGACTGTAGGAATCTGGGACTGGACCCCTATAGTGTTTTAAGTTGCTTCTCCACACCGAGCACATTTATCATCTACTTCTAAGTGACTCATGTTGGTAGAGCTTGATTTGAATTCTGGAGTATTTACTTTGTCTTCTTTTGTGAAGAAATTTCGGAAAACGGTGTTCAATAACTCTGCTCTAGTGGCACTGTCGTCACTAACATCACCATCGTTGTTGTGCTGTGAAGGTATTGATTGCGCCCGGCCATTGGGACCATTGTTGTACTTTACATGCGATCAGAAACTCTTTGCGTTCTCTGCCACATTTTGAGACTGAGTTTCATTGTGAAACTATGAAAAGCATATCGCATCGAAATTCGCGCTTCTGTAAAGCTTCGCCCATCTTGGGGATTTTGCGTTCTTTTAAATTTGGCAAGCATTTTCGTTGCTTCTGCATCGTGTTCTGACCTGTTTGGTGTACCATGGGGGATCAGTACCGTCTCTTATTAATTTACTTGGTATATATCTCTCTATTTCCATTGATATTATTTCTTTGAATTTAAACCACATGTGGTCTTCGTTTACGTAGTCAGATTGGTGAGAAGAGGGACTGTCTCTTAGGAATAAGTCAAGCGGATTTTTATGTGCTTTTTTAAATAGATGTATTTTGTGTTTAACTTTAGGGGATTTAGATGTTACAGTATTCAGTCTAGCCACAACAACCTTGTGGTCATTAATCCCTGTATCTATCCTGATGCTCCCTGTTTGGTCAGGATTATTTGTTGCTAAGAGGTCAAGTATGTTTTTGCAGCCACTTACACTTTGAGTAGACTCTTGAACTAATTGTTCAAAATAATTTTCTGGGAAGGCATTCTGTACAATTTTGGAAGACGTTTTATGCCTGCCATCGACCTTAAACGTGTATTTTTGCCAACATATCGAGGGTAGATTGAAATCACTACCAATTGTATCATCTGAGTTGGGAGGTCGGTAAAAGGATCCAGTTATTATTTTGTTCTGGTTTCCAAGTGGAACCTCTATCCATATTAACTGACAGGAACTATTTACTTCAATTGCACTACAAGATAAACTACTGCTGACAGCAATTAACACTCCACCACCAACTGTATTTAATCTAACCTTTCTGAACACGGTTAGGTCCTTTGTAGAAATTTCGGCTGAACTTATTTCCGACTTTACCCAGGTTTCCATAGGTAAAACGATTTGAGATTCAGTGCTTTCTATTTGCGCTTGGAGGTCTGGTTCTTTTGCAACACATCTATGACAGTTTACAACTACAATATCGTTTGTTCCTATGTCTACCTTCATTGTGTGTTCTTACTGCTCCCTTTGAAATTGAAGCCCTTTCTACGCTTTCCTGAGACTCTTTAAAGTAAGAAACTGCCCTCTCCCCTCCACACAGCTGCTTCCTGCGTGCTGTGGACTCCTTTCCTACTTAGCAGAATCTAAAAACATACCACTCCATGTGTAAGTAGAGGAATCTACAGCCTACACAGTTGCAGATCCTTCTGATCCTCTGATTCAGACCCTCCACTTGGCTCTGTACCAAAAGACCACAGCCAGTTCTGTCGACAATGCTACAGATGGTGAGCTCCGTCTTCATCTTGCAAGTAAGAATGACAGTCCTTACTACTTCAGTTTGCTGCCTGAAACCAAATGTAATCTCTTCGAGTCCAAATCGACACACATAATTAGTACCAACATGAGCCACCACATGCAGCTGGGTGCACCCAGTTCATGGCATCTGGAAGCACCGGTTCCACATTTGGAATGACTCCACCCAGCATGCATTCAGAGAGCACAATGTATTCCTTCCCCTCCTTTGCATCGTATCCCTAAGGTGTCCCATTATGCACCTAACGTTGGAGTTCCCACCCTCTGTGAATGCCCAGATCTTGTAGGCCGAGACTATTCCTCTGGAGCAGGGCTAGCGACTTCATCTGGCTCAGGACTTCGTCAGCCACAGATAACGCCTGAAATGTGTTCCTCAGACAAACCGAGAAGGCCGTCCAATCGGACTCTCGGTATGTCTTTCTCTGCTGGCTATCATGAATTTAGCGATTTCAATAATGATATGTCACTGCCAGTGAGGTTTCGGTAGATCGCTCGATGCTGTTAATCATGGTTTTTGTAACAGGTTAGTTAATTAATTAATTTATGCAAAAGCACACGCTTATTGAACACTGGTTAATGGGTCCTTGAAAAACCTTCTAGAGAGCAAGAATACTTCGGATTATCATAGAGATTTGAGTGTCGAGATCTTCTTGCAAGATCTCTCAGTAAAAAAATTCGTTTTTGAGTAAGGATTATGGAATGATTGGTGTATTAAGGTTACATGCATTATTTGTGTAAGATACTAATGAGGGCGTTAACACTTTAGAAATGTCACATATTGTAATAAATTTGGGTTTACAAGCGTTAAGGGTGTATCAGGAGTTCCCTGATTTTGAGGTATCGTTTTATTAATTTACACCTAGACTTATTGCTGATAAGAGTAGTTTTTTCTGGCGGTCACTTGCACTTGTAATAACCATTTTGTACAGTCAAGCAACAGTACCGAAATATTAGAGAAGCTGCATGCAAATCAGATGGAAAGCATTTCAGATTGTTCGGATACTTTTGAGCATGACAGTACATCTATGATTGTTTAGAATTTTTTTTCCTGTAGTATGAAATGTGAGTGTATTTGTGTTATTAATATTCCTACATTGAAATTAAATGATATGATCGTATGGTATTGTTATTCCTACATTAATCTCTTCTTAACTATGTAAAATTTCGATTTCTTTGCAAAGAGTTTGTGAAATGCATCATGTGAAACCAAATGTAAAATGAAGCACCGTTGTATTAACTGTAATTCGAGAACAATATCGATGTTTGCAGTCGAACAGTGTTAATTGTGTGCAAGTGACATGATTGACATAAGGAGGCTTTGTATAATCATGCGTTCTTATTTTTCGGTCACGGTATAAACTGAGCTTTATTCAATACTATAAACTGCAGCGACAATGCTCGAGTGAGTGGACTGGTTATCGGTATCACTATGGAATTGTTTTGCGTATGACTAAGTTGCACGAACCAACGTTCTTTGAAAAATACTTACTTCGTTTGTAACGTTATGAGTTACCGCGCACATTAAAACATAACTAACACTGTGGAGACTAAGAAAATGTTTGTTACGTGTGGTACTGTTTTCGGCTAAATTGTGAATTCGTGACTGTGGCCGATATAAACGAATGGATTGCAGTTTCGCCATCGGTGGGTTAGAGTGAATATTATACCGTACTCTTTTAAAAATGTATACGGGACGTTGATAACGGAATTGTATGTGTAAGAGACTTAATTATCGCGCTCAAACGAAGTTTGACCTACAGGACAACAGTAACTCCCGTCCGGCATGTGACTAAATAAATGCAACGGAGAATAACATTACTGCCTGGAGAAGCTTTTACTAAGCAAGCATGGAGCTCTAATCACGCCGCCAGCACAACGAGCAGCCGTCGGTGTCACAACACACAAACTATGGAAGATAAGACTAAAACATTTCATGTAGTTTCAGATGTCATTTGCTTTTCTTTTGAGATTTTAATTTTCTTAGTTCTTGCTTTCTGTAAAAATTATGCAGATTCAGGGAAGTGCACCACCGTTCGTGTCGGCATTGTTGACGACCATTAATGGTAGTTAGTGTTGTAAGTGGGGGTAAGCCCACAATTTTCAGTTTTTCTAATATTTAGATTTTCCCGAGATTTCCATTTGAAGTCATAGGTTGGGTTGTTACCTATAACACAACCAAATTCCAGCTCTGTCGGGTGATTAATTAAAGACAAATTTACAATTCAACTAAAACAAAAATTGTGGGGTGTTTACCCCACAAAATTGGGTAAAACCCTACAGTGCGACTCTTTGCCCTATTTAAGATAAACATGGATAAAATGGACAACAGAATAATAAAAAAACACATGAAATAACCCTTTTTATCATCGTATTGTAGCCAGGTGTCATGCAGCAGGCCCAGTTTCGATTCCCACGCCATGACATCACCAGCATGCAAGTTTTTTTTGGAGGGTTGGTAGGGTAACCTGACAGAATTCAGTAACTGAGGCTAAGCTATCTAGTAAACAATGTACGTTGTTAGATCTACGGATTCTTCCTTGAATTCCCAGGCTCTTGTTGATTTTCTTCTTTTTTGAATACTTCGTCATCAAACAATAAGTCTACATCTATATCTGAGCTACTACTATGCTGTTGGTAGTCTGAATCTGACCCTGGAATATAATCAACTGGCAGTTTGATCTGTTTTCTTCATTTTTATGGCATTGATGTAGTGAAATCTACTTACGTTATTTTGTTTCTATAGCACACTCTTTTTCTTTCTTTGGTACATCTTTCCTTCTTAGCAGCTAGGTTTTTTTTCATACTTTCTTCTTTCATTTGTGTCTTATTAGGTGTCGACGTTAGCAGCACAGATTACAATGCTTTGCTAGAAAGTTTTCCCTAAATTTTTACTTTAAATAGCGGAATTATATCATTAGGCGAGATAATTTTATGCAGTGTGTGTTGAAAGTCGTCTTTTGTGGGATTTTCATTGAAAATTTGTAGTCACGTTGTTGGAGCTGTATTGAACAAGGGATCAGAGAACTTAAATGAAATAGTGTAAAACACATTTACCTTGTTTTCTCATTCTGCAGCGACCTGTTGGTCATCTCCTGAATCGATGGCGGCCAATTCGAAAACTTGGTACGGATTTTTAGTCCACGCAGGGCTTTACCCTAGCTTTCCTAAAGCTGTTTGCTACCTCTGTCTTTCTCTTTTTCTGTTATTGTTGTTATTGCAGGTGTGTTAACCTTTCTTTTGGAGGGTCATACTTGCACGTTTATGGACAGGTTTTATCAAGTAAATTTATGCATTTTGTTGTGATACGTGGCAACTAGTATAAGTTGTGTTGTCTGCCACTAGATTCCAAGCGCTGACCAATCACAGCCATGTGGCAAGGCATGCTGTAGGTGGAAATTTTGAATCTGAACGCTGTCTGCTACATAAACTTTGTTTACATTTAACAGAACTTCATATCACACAATACTCATGACCAAGTGCATGTTTGTATAGCTGTGCATTTATTACAGTTTGTTTGTCGCTGCTTACGAAAATGTTTGTGGATTTTTTTTTTGTTTTGTTTGATGTCGCTTTTGGAGTTTGATACTAAACTCACACATGATTACTTTAGTTAACTTTGGAAGTAAAAAGGGTTCTTCTGAATTTAAATTGTTTTCTCCACGAAGTAAAGGGTTAAATACCCTTAAATACCTTAAATACAGCTGGTGATTTTAAATGTTAGCATGCAATATGTATCTGCTATCCAATCTACTGACATTCTAAATGCTGCAGTTGTGTCTTGCAATAGGAAAGAGTCGATAACTAGGTGAAAGGACAGAGGAAGTCGTGACGAAGCCAAGTGAGGGAAATTAGTTAATCGTTGGAGATACCGGCAGTAAGAGAGGTTTGCCGGTTCAGTGACAAAAGACCCTATTGTTCTCGTAAGTAAACAAACCAGCAAATTGCCGTAGTGCATGTTTTTTTTATTTAGGACATAATTAATGAGCAGTTAGTGTCATGATAATGGCAGTTAATGGTCAGTAAGTTTACCCAGGTGTCCAGACGCTTTTATCGTGAAGTGATAGCTGTCTTTTTAATTATGCTAATTTGTGACCCAAAAATGGCGTCTCCCACACTGTGGCCCTATCACCTACCACCATCCCCACTGTATTGCTATTGGTTGTTCCTCCACTGCTACCCCGACGTGAGTGTTCTCAGCAACCCAAGACTAGCATTATTAATCACGACTTCACTCAAGCTGCAACAGCAAATTCAGGTGATAGTGCAAATTTCTAGCATTGTATAGCACCCAGATATATTGAACTAGTTTCTGTGAACGTCTGGCACCCACACTATTTTGTGCAACATAAACACTATTGATAGTTTCGTGACTATGTGCTTTGGTGGTTTAGTTTTTGAATCTCTGCATGATAACCTAATTTATTAGACCCAGTTCTTGCGTTTTCATCAGTGTCTACAGTAGAGTTTCGTAGCGTGTGTCGGTAGTCGTTTCTTTGTCTGTGTACTCTAGTTTTCCACGATGTTTAGTATGGATAGTGTCTGTATTGCTGTTTGCAGATATGAGCAGAGTTGGTGACACTTTGCTCTCAGCACGCAGTTGTGTTGGCTTCAGTTACACAGCCTGAGTCTGCAGTGGATGAGCTACATTGTTATGGGCCAGCCTTGGGGATCCAATGGATGCACACCATGACCCATGAGCCCACCGATTGGTGCACAATAGTGCCCAGCCCAGTTATTGCTCACATTGAGGTTGACCCCTCACCTGCATCTACATTTACATTTATACTCCGCAAGCCACCCAATTGTGTGTGGCGGAGGGCACTTTACGTGCCACTGTCATTACCTCCCTTTCCTGTTCCAGTCGCGTATGGTTCGCGGGAAGAACGACTGTCTGAAAGCCTCCGTGCGCGCTCTAACCTCTCTAATTTTACATTCGTGATCTCCTCGGGAGGTATAAGTAGGAGGAAGCAATATATTCTATACCTCATCCAGAAACGCACCCTCTCGAAACCTGGCGAGCAAGCTACACCGCAATGCAGAGCGCCTCTCTTGCAGAGTCTGCCACTTGAGTTTGCTAAACATCTCCGTAATGCTATCACGGTTACCAAATAACCCTGTGACGAAACGCGCCGCTCTTCTTTGGATCTTCTCTAGCTCCTCTGTCAACCCGATCTGGTACGAATCCCACACTGATGAGCAATACTCAAGTATAGGTCGAACGAGTGTTTTGTAAGCCACCTCCTTTGTTGGTAGACTACATTTTCTAAGGACACTCCCAATGAATCTCAACCTGGTACCCGCCTTACCAACAATTAATTTTATATGTTCATTCCACTTCAAATCGTTCCGCATGCATACTCCCAGATATTTTACAGAAGTAACTGCTACCACTGTTTGTTCCGCTATCATGTAATCATACAATAAAGGATCCTTCTTTCTATGTATTCGCAATACATTACATTTATCTATGTTAAGGGTCAGTTGCCACTCCCTGCATCAAGTGCCTATCCGCTGCAGATCTTCCTGCATTTCGCTACAATTTTCTAATGCTGAAACTTCTCTGTATACTACAGCATCATCAGCGAAAAACCGCATGGAACTTCCGACACGATCTACTAGGTCATTTATATATATATTGTGAAAAGCAATGGTCCCATAACACTCCCCTGTGGCACGCCAGAGGTTACTTTAACGTCTGTAGACGTCTCTCCATTGATAACCTGTGGTTGAGTGAGAGGTCACCTTGTGGCATGGCAGGCGGCGAAAGATGTCCTGGGGGAGGGGGGGCGAACATAAGGTCACCCAGGTTAGTCCGACAAACAAGTTAAGGGTGCTGACACTGTCATGTAGCCAGATGCGATCGCTTGTCGTGTTTCAGAGGAATCCTCTCATTCTGTAAGAACTGGGCGATCACAGAGGGTAGAATTCATGGTAGTTGGGAGGGGAGTTCCAATGTTAGGTGTATTGAGGGGCCTCTTAGGGACATGGCTGCTACAGAGGGGAAGGAAGCCAGTTGCATTTCTGGTGCGTACTGGTTGGAGTCATTCCAGACATGGAATGGGTCCTTCCGGATGCCATGTAGAGCACAAGGTGCAGCCAACTGCAGGTGGCACCTCACGTCGGTACCAGTGATGTGTGTCGCTCTGTACTGGAAGAGATTCTCTCTGGTTTCAAGTGGCTATCAGAAGTGGTAAAGCCCCAGTCTTGCTGAGCTCACCATTTGCAGCATAGCCGACAGGACTGATTGCAGGACGTCTGATACAGAGCCGAGTGGAGGGTCTGAACTAGAGGCTCAGACGGTTCTGCAGTCACATAGGCTGCAGATTTCTCGACATGCGCCATGGGGTGGTGGATTTTCGGTTTCCGCTAAATAGGTCAGGTGTCCACTACATTCAAAATGCGGCTACACAGGTAGCAAGGGCTGATGGCGTAGACTGGCGGTTTTTTTAGGTAGAGGGTCTCGGGGAAACAATAAGGGCTTCACTCTCAAACGGTGCAGGTGGAACACAGGACTAACGTAGATCTAGAGACAATCGGTATAACTACTGTAAATTTTCGTAGCTGCGTTGGGAAAGTATCAAAGTTCCAAGCGCTAATAGAAAGCAATGATGCTCAAATCGTTATAAGCACTGAAAGCTGGCTAAAGCAGGAGATAAGTCCAGTCGAAATTTTTGCGAAAAACCTAACGGTGTTCCGAAAGGATACGCTAAACACAATTGGCGGTGGAGTGTTTGGTGCTGTTAGAAATAACTTATGTTGTTGTTGTTGTTGTTGTGGTCTTCAGTCCTGAGACTGGTTTGATGCAGCTCTCCATGCTACTCTATCCTGTGCAAGCTTCTTCATCTCCCAGTAACTACTGCAACCTACATCCTTCTGAATCTGCTTAGTGTATTCATCTCTTGGTCTCCCTCTACGATTTTTACCCTCCACGCTGCCCTCCAATACTAAATTGGTGATCCCTAGATGCCTCAGAACGTGTCCTACCAACCGATCCCTTCTTCTAGTCAAGTTGTGCCACAAACTTCTCTTCTCCCCAATCCTATTCAATACCTCCTCATTAGTTATGTGATCTACCCATCTAATCTTCAGCATTCTTCTGTAGCACCACATTTCTAAAGCTTCTATTCTCTTCTTGTCCAAACGGTTTATCGTCCATGTTTCACTTCCATACATGGCTACACTCCATACAAATACTTTCAGAAACGGCTTCCTGACACTTAAATTTATACTCGATGTTAACAAATTTCTCTTCTTCAGAAACGCTTTCCTTGCCATTGTCTACATATATTGTAGCGAAATTGAAGTAGACAGTTTCTGTAAGTTAGTATGGGTAGAGATCATTCTTGGCAACCAGAATAAAATAATAATTGGATCCTTTTACAGACCTCCCAGCTCAGATGATACAATTACTGAAAGGTTCAAAGAAAACTTGAGTCCAATTTCAAACACATGCCCGATTCATACAATTATAGTTGGTGGTGACTTCAGTTAACCATCGATAAGTTGGCGAGAATGCATGCTTAGATCGGGAGATATGCACGAAGCACCATCCAAAATTGTGCTAAACGCATTCACTGAAAATTATTTCGAGCTATTAGTTCATTGGCTCTGAGCACTATGGGACTTAACATCTATGGTCATCAGTCCCCTAGAACTTAGAACTACTTAAACCTAACTAACCTAAGGACATCACACAACACCCAGCCATCACGAGGCAGAGAAAATCCCTGACCCCGCCGGGAATCGAACCCGGGTACCCGGGCGTGGGAAGCGAGAACGCTACCGCACGACCACGAGATGCGGGCTATTAGTTCATTAGCCCAGTCGAATAGTAAATGGTTGTGAAAACACAGTTGTGTCGTAGCAACAAATAAGCTTGAACTAATAACGAGCTTCAAAACAGATATAGTGAACACAGGGTTGTCGTAGCAAGACTGAATACTCTGAGACTCCCAAATCCTCCAAAAATAAACGAAACATGTATCTATTCGAATATACAGATAAAAATTCGCTTGATGTCTTCCTGACAGACAGTCTCCACTCCTTCCAAAATTGACGATGTAAGTGTAAACCAGATGTAGCCTGAATTCAAAGAAATAATATCGACAGCGATTGAGTGATTTGTGCCAAATAAATTAACAAACGACGGAGCTGATTCCCCATGGCACGCAAGACAGGCCAAAACACTGTTGCAGAAACAACGACAAACGCCATGCCACATTTAAAAGAACGCAAAATCCCCAAGATTGGCGATCTTATCCTGACGCTCGAAATTTAGCTCGGACTTCAATACGAAATTCTTATAACAGTTTCCGCAACGAAAACTTGTCTCGAAACATGGCAGAAAAGCCAAAGAGATTCTGGTTGTACGTAAATAGCGGCGAGACACATTGAATGCTTCGGTGCGCGATAGCAATGGAAACACTATCGCTGACAGAACTGCTAAAGCCTTTCGAAACTACTTCAACTTACAAGATAAAATGGAAATGCCGTGTGGCTGGGGCCTCCCGTCGGGTAGACCGTTCGCCTGGTGCAGGTCTTTAGAATTGACGCCACTTCGGCAACGTGCGTGTCGATGGGGATGAAATGATGATACGGACAACACAGCACCCAATCCCTGAGCGGAGAAAATCTCCCACCCAGGCGAGAATCTAACCCGAGCCGTTAGGTATGACATTCCGTCGCGCTAACCACTCAGCTACCGGGGGCGGACACTTAGAAGATGAAGTAAATATTCCAGAATTCGAATCAGGAACAGCTGCCAACAAGAGTAACTTAGAAGTGGATATCCTCGGAGTACTGAAGCAACTTAAATCACTTAATAAAAGCAAGTCTTCCGGTCCAAACTGTATACCAATTAGTTTCCTTTCAGAGTACGCTGATGCAACAGCTCCTTACTTAACAATCATATACAACCGCTAGCTTGACGGAAGATCCGTACCCAAAAATTGGAGAGTTGCACCGGTCACACCAATATTCAAGAAGGTCATTAGGAGTAATCCACTAAATTACAGGCCCATATCATTAACATAGATTACAGCAGGATTTTGGTACATATATTGTGTTCGAACATTATGAATTACCTCGAAAAGAAAAGGCTATTGACACGCAGTCAACACGGATTTAGAAAACACCGTTCTTGCGAAACACAGCTGGCTCTTTACTCACACGAAGTGTTGAGTGCTGTCGACAAGGGATTTCAAATTTGATTCCGTTTTTCTAGATTTCCAGAAAGCTTTCGTCACCGTACCTCACAAGAGGCTTGTAATGAAACTGAGTGCTTATGGAAAATCGTCTCAGTTATGTGACTGAATTCGTGATTTCCTATCAGAGAGGTCACAGTTCGTAGTAGTCGACGGAAAAGTCATCGAGTAAAACTAAAAGTGATTTCTGGCATTTCCCAAGGTAGTGTTATAGACCCTCTGCGTTCCTTATCTAAAGAAACAATTTAGGAGACAATCTGAGCAGCTCTCTGAGGTTGTTTACTGATGACGCCATTAGTTACCGCCTAGTAAAGTGATCAGAAGATAAAAATAAATTGCAAAACGATTTAGGAAACATATCTGTATGGTGCAAAAACTTGACAGTTGACCCCAAATAATGAAAAGTGTGAGATTATCCGCATGAGTGTTAAAAGAATCCGTTAAATTTCGGTTACACGATAAATCAGTCAAATCTAAAAGCTCAAATTTACGTAAATACCTAGGAATTACAATTACGAACAAGTTAAATTGGAAAGAACTCATACAAAATGTTGTTGGGAGGCGAATCGAAGACTGCGTTTTATTGGCAGAACACATAGAAGATACAACAGATCTGCTAAAGAGACGGCCTGCACTACGCTTGTCCGTCCTCCTTTGGAGTACTGCTGCGCTTACCAGATAGGGTTAACTGAGAAAGTTCTCCTTCTCACAAAATTTCAATCACCAACTTTCTTCTCCGAGTGCGAAAAAGTTTTGTACGCGCCGACCTACAGAGGGAGTAACGATCATCATAATAAAATACGGGAAATAAGAGCTCGCACGGAAACATATGGGTGTTCTTTTCTTCGTGCGCTCTTCGAGAGTGGAATAATACAGAATTATTGTGAAGGCGGTTCCATGAACCGTCTGCGAGGCACGTAAGTGAGTATTTTACCTATTTCCCTCCCACTTGTTAGGAAGATACTTATGATTCCATTGCTATTTTCCACCCACGTTTTAAGAAGATACACTTGAGTGCAATTTTTCGAGAAGACGCACACAAATATAGGTTTGTGAATACCTCCACAATACATGCGCTGCATGCACCTCAAAGTATGACGCTGTTTACAGTTATGGGATAACATTATCGATTTTTCAAGTAGATGCACATAAGTACATGTTTCGTGGATATTTTACTGATTTTTCAATAAGACACACGTAAAACACGGGCTTGTAAAAAAAATGCCACTCTGGCATATGTCCTGTAAGCTCTTCATTGTATGATGCAATTTACAGGTTTTGGGTAATTTTATTGATTTTTCAAGAAGATTTACATACATACTTCACTATGAATATTTAAAAGAAATTCCGCAACGTACCTTCTGTAAGCACTGCGCTACTATGTGTGCTTCTACTGCTTTTTATCCCTAGTACTTCACTTATAACCACTTTTTCCAGTAAAATATCGGTGAAACAATTTCTGTATTGCGGTAATCTAACAAAATACTAGGATATTCAGACTTAAACATTTTTTTTATTTTATGATAAACTTACAACGAACTATCCTCCCACTAATCAGCTCCCCTAACACAAAAATGGCCGTAATGCTTCTACAGTGAAAGGTAGATCCTACAATCGGAAAGGCCGGCACTAGGCCGAGAGAGCGCGAGGGCACACCTGCGTGTGTAGGCGTCTAGCTTATAGAAGTCACTTCTAGCCTGCGCCGTTACCTGCATTTTATGAGGACAAATAGCCAATATAGTATGCAAATAATTGTAATGACTACGAACAAACTCACGCCACACAGCGTAGGTCTCTCAAGCACATCGAAAGAGTACTGCCGCGATTACCTCCTTACAGCCTCTGTCGCACAGCTGAACGGTCTGCCCAGCAATGCTTACATCTTTAATAGAAGAAGAATAAAGAAATCTCCCGGTCCTCTGACATTGCAGGACGCACTTGCAGGTCAGCAGCCTGCAACAGCGAGACATTGTACTCTATAAGCAGTCCCCACCACAACCAGCCGCCCATCCCCATAGGCGGGCTCTTACTGGGAGGCTGCAGAGTCCAGCGGGGAAGTTTCTTTAAAGAAACTGCAGGGGAATTAAGAAACCAATTCAGGCAAAGAGCAAATTTGCGATATTATTGTTGTGGTCTTCAGTCCGAAGACTTGGAAGCCTGTTATCTCCGAATAACTGCGATGTACACCCTTCTTCATCTCTTGGTCTTCCTCAACGATTTTTTTGTATTTCCTTTCTCTTTTGTTTTATACTGTAATGATTTTGAGTACTTGATTTTTTAGACAAAATACAATCCGTGGAAAGGAAAGTAACTTGTCACACTTCGTAGACTTACTTGACGATCATAAATGCCCTATTTAAGTATTTACTTCTGGCACTAACTTCGAGTGATATCCACCAAGCAGTACTGGTTTTACAATAAAGTACATAGTATTTGTATTTTTTATTTGGGCCAGTAAATCCTACATGTAAATTACAGCACATTGGGTACTGGACAGGTCAGTGCAAATATATCTTCATGTTTACATGATGTTTTCTGTGTATTAATGAATACAATTTTTTCATCTTTGATTTATAACTAAACAACTTTAACTAGAGAATTACAACAGAAAATATGATTAAACTAATATTAATGATTACAGTCTTTGCAAGCTACAAGTAGATTGTCATATTTACACAATATTTTCATAAGTGATATAGAATGTGACATAGTACCTTGACGTTAACTTTTTTAGTCTCTCAAAGATTTTGGAGGAACTCTTCCGAAGTAGCCTATAGAAGCAGTGCATTAATAGAACCGGCTTGGTTTTCAGATTTGTATTCGCTGCCTGGAGGCAGGGATGCCAGCATAGGTGACTAGAGGCTACTTGTGGATGGTTTTCGACAGCATCCTGAGCGCTGCAACTTCAGCCTCAAGTTCAGAATCCTCAGGTTTGATGCAGCTTTCCAAGCTAATCTATCCTTTGCGAGCCTCTTCATCTGCAAATAACTCCTGTAACCTACATCTTTTTGAATCTGCCTAATGTATTCATATCTTGGTCTCCTTCTATGATTTTTGCTCCCGCCCTCCACCACAACCACCGCCACACACACTTCCCTCCAGTACTAGTTGGTGGTCTCTTGATGTCTCAGAATGTGTCCTGTCAACCGATTCCTTCGTTTGGTCAAGATGTGCCACAAATTTCTTGTCTCTCCAAGGCTGTTCAGTACCTCATCATTAGTTATGTGATCGTCTCATCTAATCTTCAACGTTCTTCTATGGCACCACATTTCGAAAGCTTCAGAAATCCATGATTAAATAAATATCCTCCGTCCCATTATGCCACTTGCAGTATCTTTAGTACACTCCTTCTTTAGTTTATCTTCACAGCAAGAAGCCAGATTAACGGTCCGATTACGAGATGATGAGAAATGAATACCGCAGAAAATACGTGATGGGCGCTACCAATCGCTAATTTCGGATGTTGGTAACTAAATAAATACAAGCTGTCGCAGTATGCCACTTGCAGTATGAACAGTACGCTCCTCTTTACTAATCACACAACATGAAGTCAGATTAACGGTCCGATTACGAGATATGAGTGGCTGAATATAGCAGAAAATACGTATTGGGCGCTTTCGGTCACAACTTTCGGAGGTCAGTACGTTAATCTGGTTTCATGTTTTTGTAATTCAACTAAAGAAGGAGTGTTCTCTGTATGCTGTAGGTTGGGAACTGCGACGGCGAATATTCATTGAATTATTGACATCCGAAATCAAAGTCGAGAGCGCCGAGCGCGTTTTCTGCCTATTCAGTTGCCCATATATCGTAATCGGACCTTTAGTCTGGCTTCACGTTTTGTTATTAAATTAAACAAGGAGTGTACTATGCATACTGCAAGTGGTATGATGAGACGGCTGATATTTAGTTATTGACATCCGAAATCAGCGACCGGAAGCACCCACCACGTGTTTTCTACGGTATTCATTTGCCGTTACCTCGTAATAGGACCTTTAATATATTAAACTAAAGAAGGAGTGTACTAAAAGTACTGCAAATGGCATACTGGGACGGCTGATATTTGTTTAGTTAAGGGTTTCCGAACTTGGGAGACCGAAGTCGCGGAGCTCGGGACGCTGTCGTAAACCATCCGCGAAAAGCCTCTAGTCGCGTAAGTTGGTACCCCTACCTCCAGGCAGCGAAAACAAATCTGAAAACGAAGCGGGTTTAACAGATATTATTTTAATATTGCTTTGATTTTTTTTAGATCATTTACTACCTTAATTTCCTTTGGCAACTTATTATAAACAATTTTACTGTGGTGTAATGTTCCTTTTGGTACAAATTGGTTTTTATTTCGAACCTGTGAAAATCAGTTTTATGTCTTGAGTTATGACGATGAACATTTTCTTTTTTGGGGAGGATACTAGAAGTTGTTATTACATATTTCTTCATGATTCACACTATTCTTTTTTGCGTGATGAGAAGTCTTAGGCATGTCGGGTACAGCTAAACTGGTGGCTGTCCGACTTTTGCTTGACGTGATTCGGAAGAATGAAGACCTTCAGTTGAGTAATAATAACTTTATTGCGGCGCGTATCTGACGACGCCCGGCATGCGTGGACAGTTCGGGGCTATAAAATTGTGCTTCCGATCTATACAGAGGGTCCTCAATCCTCGGGAACTTCTGTAGTTAGGAGAGAAAATAGTATCCGTCCACACAAGTCAGGAGACAAGGAACTACTCACTAACTCTAAAAAACAAGGAATAATAATCATAAGAAACAGAACGTATATAAAAGTTATAAAACACAGCGCCTCTAGAGGCTGGGCGCGGAACTACACAGCGTCGCTACATCACTGTACTGACACACGCGCACAGCACACACACACACACTGGCGAACTTGAATTAGCGCGCGGCAGCGTCGCTACATCAGCCCCCCGGGCGGAAGCGGAGCGTCGGCGTCGAGATACCGCGCCGGAAAGTGCACCCGACGTCCAGAACGGGTCGTCCTCGTCGGAGGAGGAGGAACAACGTCAGGAGGCGGATGTTGTGCTGCGTTGGGCGGCGAATGTTGAAGAGCCGGCGCCGGAGATGTGGCGTCAGTGTCTGGAACAGCGGTAGGTGGACGCCTACGACGAGGTGCCGCTAGTGGGGTGTCAGGAAAAACATATGCAGGTTTAACCCGATTCAACGCGACAGTCGTCGTTTTGCCGTTCACTAGGATATCCATGGTGTGGGCACTGCGCCGTAGCACTTCATATGGACCAGAATAAGGAGCTTGTAGAGGCGGTTTAACGCCCTCAGTGCGGAGCATGACGTGACGACATTGTTCCAGGTCCTGGTGCACGAAAGTGGGCGGCTTGCCATGACGTGTGGCTTTCGGAGGGCGAATCTTTGATACATGGTCCCTCAATCGTCGCAAGAAATCCGGCTGGCCAGTAGCAACTGTCTCCGTGGCATCAGCGTCTACAAAGTCACCAGGAAGGCGCAGTGTTTCTCCGTAAACCAGTTCTGCCGCTGACGACCCCAGGTCTGGTTTGAAAGTCGTCCGTAAGCCTAACAAGACCACTGGTAGTGCGGTTGTCCAGGTTTCTTCGTGGTACATCAGCGCGGCCTTCAAACAACGGTGCCAGCGTTCGATCATGCCGTTGCTTGCTGGGTGATAACTTGTGGTCTTATGGTGGGTGTAACCACAAAACTTGGCCAGCTGTGAGAACAGGTCTGATTCAAATTGCCGTCCGCGGTCAGTGGTAATATGTAGTGGGCATCCAAATCTTGCCAACCAAGTCATTGCAAAAGCGGAAGCTAATGTGTCTGCTGTGATATTATCCACCGGCACTGCCTCCGGCCAACGCGTAAAACGGTCGATCATTGTAAACAGATATCTTTGCCCGTTCGAAGGTGGAAGTGGTCCGACTACATCCAAATGAACGTGGGCAAAGCGGGCGGTGGTATCCGGAAAATCGCCGATCGGTGCGTGTACATGGCGGTTAATCTTGCAGCGTTGGCACTGAAGACAAGATTGGACCCACTCGCGGCAGTCTTTTTGCATGCCTGGCCACACGAAACGTTGCGATACTAGGCGGAATGTCGGGCGTACCCCTGGATGGGACAATCCATGAACCGTATCAAAGGCTTGCCTTCTAAAAGCCGGCGTCAGAAAGGGACGAGGTCGGCCGCGAGAAACGTCGCAGTATAGCTGTGTGTCTTCCCCCGGAACATCAACAAGTTTCAGTTGCAATGCTGAAGCCGTGTCTTTAACATAGGCAAGGAGTTCTTCGTCGTCTCTCTGTGCCTGTGCCAGTGCAGGAAAGTCTATGTTACTGGAAACACTGCTGATCCGTGAAAGGCAATCCGCAACAATGTTGTCGATCCCAGAAATATGTCTAATGTCGGTAGTAAACTGGGCCACGAACTCAAGGTGATGAAATTGACGGGGAGAGCAGTTGACACTATTCCGACGGAAGGCGAAAGTGAGTGGTTTGTGGTCTGTATATACCGTGAAAGTTCGCGCTTCCACTTGAGGGCGAAAATATTTCACTGCTTGGTATACTGCCAGGAGTTCACGGTCGTATGTGCTCCATTTTCTCTGTGCAGGCGAAAGCTTGTGGGAATAATACGCCAGTGGCTGCCATGCGTTGTCGGACCATTGTTGTAACGCGGCACCGATCGCCGTCTGGCTCGCATCTACGAGTCGTGGCGCGTCGAGTCGTGGGTGTGCGAGAAGCGCCGCGTCGGCCATACTCCTCTTTGTTGCCTCGAACGCAGAACACATGTCCTCTGTCCACTGTATCAGAGACTTGCTATTTACTTTAGGGCCTGATAATGCCGCCGTCAAAGGTTCCTGCAGCTCCGCAGCGTGAGGAAGGTGTCGTCGATAAAAATTGAGCATCCCCAAAAAACGACGTAATTCTTTGATTGTAGTTGGTCGGGGTAGCTGCAAGATAGCGTCCACCTTCTCGGACAGAGGAAGAGAGCCTTCAGCAGAAATCTTATGGCCAAGAAATGTCACCTCTGACTGCCCAAAAACACACTTGTCCACGTTCAAGACGACACCGTAACGCTCCAATCGCTCGAAAATCTCTCGCAGATGTTGTCGGTGTTGATCGTGGTCAGCAGAGAACACTAACACATCGTCCAGGTAGGCGAAACAGAACGGCAGCCCCTGGAGAACCGAGTCTATAAACCTTTGCCAGGTCTGAGCGGCATTGCGCAAACCGAAAGTCATAAATTTACTTTCAAATAAACCGAAAGGCGTTATTATTGCAGTCTTTGGAATGTCGTCATTGGCCACCGGAATCTGTGTATACGCTTTAGCGCAGTCCAGGACTGTGAACACCGTGGCACCATGTAAAGCGTGATTATAATCCCTCAGTAACGGAACGGGATATCTGTCCGGCACCGTTCGCGCGTTAAGCGCACGGTAGTCACCGCATGGGCGCCAAGCTCCACCCTTCTTCGGAACAAGATGTAATGCGGAGGACCACGGGCTCTTAGATGGCCGCATTATGCCCTCACGAATCATGGCGTCAAATTCTGCCTTCGCTATCTTCAATCTGTCCGGAGCGAGACGCCTAGGTCGGCATGCTACTGGGGGACCATCAGTCGTTTGAATGTGATGCACCGTGTCATGTGGTATGAACCTGGGAGCGCCGGGCGGCCTGGTCAAGTTCGGATAGTTAAGCAGTAATTCAGTGTACTCACCCTCCGTAGCATGGACCAACTTGGCACTGTGCGTTGCGGTGTTGCGACGGAAACCCGTGACAGCTAAGCCAGTGACGCTGTCTACCAAGCGTGCGTTCGCGACGTCCGGCAGCAGGTGGTAGTGCGCGAGGAGATCAGCCCCGACGATCGCCTCCGTGACGTCAGCAACTGTAAAATTCCACTCGTACGCGCTACGTAGGCCGAGATTAAGCTCCATCCTCTGTGTGCCATATGTTGCGATGGAAGAATTGTTGGCAGCCGTCAGACGGAAAGCAGTTGGCGGCCGGCAACGATGTATGGCTGTTCGTGGTATGATACTCAGGTCCGACCCAGTGTCAATTAAAAACTTAACGCCGGAACTCCTATCGGTAACGAACAGGCGCTTGGAGGATAACTGGCAGTCGGTTGCGCCTATTGTCGACCGCCGGTGGCGTTTGGGTGCGAGCATGGCGGTGTGCACTTCCTTGCCTGATCGCCGAATCGTCGGTGGTACCAGCACAACGGTACCTCGCCTTGCGGAGTGGTAGTACTGCCGGAAGATCTGCTTCTCGAACGCCGCCGTCTGTATCGACTTCTTCTATTATTGTCGTCGTCCCGTGCTAGCAGCGCACTGACTTGGGCGCACAAAAGCTCAACCTTGGCAGCGAGAGAATCATGGTCGGCTCGTGCCACAGACGCGGTACTGTTTGCACTGTTGTCCAACGCCGCGACTGCGCTGACCGGAGCCGGTGTGATCGCGTCCTGAATCCGGTCTGCTAGCTGCGCCACGTCATCCAGCGGCATGTCCGTTTGTGAGGCGATTATGGCTTTTATTTGCGGCGGCAACCTACTGCTCCACAGCGTTCTGAGCAGACTGTCTGGCACAGTAACGGTGTCAACCTTGCTGCGTAGATGTCGCAGATATTGGGAAGGCTTCCTGTCGCCAATTTCTTCCTGTGTCAGAACCTGACGTATCCGGTCCTCTTATGACGCGGCAACCCGTCGAATTAACTCTGATTTTAGCCTGGCATAAGCTCCAGCCTCGGGCGGTGCTGTGATTATGTCCTGCACCTCGGCTGCATAACGTTGGTCGAGTTGGCTCACAATCAGCGCAAATTTAGTTGCTTCGACCGTTATTCCAGCGCAGCTAAAACTTGCCTCTGCCTGCGCGAACCAGAGTACTGGGTTGTCGGGCCAGAACGGCGGTAAACGGACTGCAATCCTGGAGACGGCCTGCTGTTCGGTCATTATGTGCTCGTTACTTGCGTAGCTCACGACTGCTTCTTCTTAATCACGTCGGTCTCTGCTTGAATCACGTCGGTCTCTGCTTGAATCACGTCGGGCTCTGCTTGAATCACGTCGGTCTCTGCTTGAATCACGTCGGTCTCTGCTTGAATCACGTCGGTCTCTGCTTGAATCACGTCGGGGTCACCACTTGTCGGGTACAGCTAAACTGGTGGCTGTCCGACTTTTGCTTGACGTGATTCGGAAGAATGAAGACCTTCAGTTGAGTAATAATAACTTTATTGCGGCGCGTATCTGACGACGCCCGGCATGCGTGGACAGTTCGGGGCTATAAAATTGTGCTTCCGATCTATACAGAGGGTCCTCAATCCTCGGGAACTTCTGTAGTTAGGAGAGAAAATAGTATCCGTCCACACAAGTCAGGAGACAAGGAACTACTCACTAACTCTAAAAAACAAGGAATAATAATCATAAGAAACAGAACGTATATAAAAGTTATAAAACACAGCGCCTCTAGAGGCTGGGCGCGGAACTACACAGCGTCGCTACATCACTGTACTGACACACGCGCACAGCACACACACACACACACTGGCGAACTTGAATTAGCGCGCGGCAGCGTCGCTACAGGCAGGATGGCGAGTTGCTCCAGAAAAAGATCCCATTCTTCAGTACAGAATGTATGTTAGCATAGTAAACAGTCATTAGTCAATCTTTATGACAACTGTTTTCAAGCACTCTCACTAAACAGCACATGGTACATAGTCTCTTAATATGTTATCAGTGCGACTATCCCATCTACGGTTTTTTCGGAGTCAGGTCTCCAGAAACTTTGTATTAGCAATATCTGTGCCCGATATCGAAATTTTTATATCCTCTTCACTGTTTCTCTTGAGATTATGAAAGTTTAACACCCCTGTTTTGTTTTTGTTTGTTATTAGTTTGTTTTGGTTGAACCAGTACAACACTAGTTAATGTGTCTGACAGTGTTGTCCGTAACATTCCTGCTTTCTTCCCAATGATTAATGTACTTTTGTTATTTGCAAACTGGGTAGTGCTGTGACACTGTATGGTTAAGGCTAGGCCCTTCATATACATTGGGGGAAGAAAAAAAAAAAAAAAAAAAAAAAAAAACCGACGGAGTTGTGACGACGTAAACGAAAGTTGGTAGGTATGTTCCTACATCTGAAAGGAGATATTTATTCAAATTTCGTGCCAGTTGCATTAAGTTGCGCTGGTAGTGGCACTGTTGTTTGTTGTTATGGTCTTCAGTTCAAAGACTAGTTCGATGCAGCTCTTCAAGCGACTCCATACTATGCAAGCCTCTTCATCCCTAAATAAATTCTGCAACCTACATCCTTCTGTATCTGCATGCTGTATTCATCTCTTGGTCTCCCTGTACGATTTTTATTCCCCACCCCCGACCCAATACCACCACACCTCCCTCCGGTCCTAAGATTGGCATTAAGGTACCTTGATGTCTCAGAATGTGTGCTAGCAACTGATTTCATCTTCTCAGGTTATACAAGTTTCACATTATTTACGTGATCTACCCAGCTAATATTCTGCATTCCTCTGTAACACCACATTTTGAAAGCTTCAATTTTATTTTTGTCTAAACTGTTAATTGTCCATGTTTCGCTTCCAAACATGGCTACGGTGCATATAAATACTTTCAGAAAAGACTTCCTGACGTTTAAAGGTATACTTGATATTAACAAATTTCTCTTCTTCAGAAACGCTTTTCTTGCCATTGACAGTCCGCATTTTATATCCTCTCAACTTCGGCCATCATCAGTTATTTTGCTGCCCAAGTAACAAAAATCATCTACTACTTTAAGTTTCTCTTTTTCTAATTTAATTACCTCAGAATTACCTGAAATAATTTGACTACATTCTATTACCCTTGTTTTGCTTTTGTTGAAGTTCGTCTTATATTCTTCTTTCAAGTCACTGCCCATTCTGTTCAACTGATCTTCCAAATCTTTTGCTGTCTCTCACAGAATTATAATGTCATTGGCAAACCTCAAAGTTTTTATGTCTTCTCCCTGGACTTTAATTCCCACTCCAAATTTTTCTTTTGTTTCCTGAACTGCTTGCTCAATATACAGGTTGAATAACGTCAGGGACAGGATACAATCCTGTCTCACTCCCTTCTCAACCACTGCTTCCCTTTCATGCCCCTCAACTCAACTGAAACACGGTTTCTGTACAAGTTGTAAATAGCCTTTCACTCCCAGTATCTTACCCCTGCCACCCACAGAATTTCAAAGAAAGTATTCCAGTCGACATAGTAAAAAGCTTTCTCTAAGGCTACAAAGGTTTGTCTTTCCTTGATCTATCTTCTAAGATAAGTCGTAGGGTCAGTATTGCCTCACTTGTTCTAATATTTCTATGGAATCCAAACTGATCTTCCCCAAGGTCAGCTTACACCAGTTTTTCCATTCGTCTGTAAAGAATTTGTGTTAACACCTACTTTCTTTGGGATTGGATTTATTATATTTGTCTTGAAGTCTGAGGGTATTTTGCCTGTCTCAGTCCTCTTCCTCACCAGATGCGAGAGCTTCGTCATGGCTGGTTCTCCCACAGCTATCAGTTGTCTGGCCTTGTTTTGACTTAGGTCTTTCAGTGCTCTGTCAAATTCTTCGTGCAGTATTATATCTCTGATCTCATTTTCACTACATCCTCTCCTATTTTTATATTATAGCCCTCAAGTATATTTCCCTTGTATAGACCCTCTATATACTGCTTCTATCTTTCCCTTCTTTGGTTAGGACTGGTTTTCCATGTGAGCTCTTGACATTCATACAGATGGTTCTCTTTTCTCCAAAGGTCTGTTTAATTTTCCTGTAGGCAGTATCTATCTTATCAATATTGATACATGCTTCTAAATCTTTACATTTGTCCTGTAGCCATTCCTGTGTAGCCACTTTCTTCTTCCTGCCAGTCTCTTTTCTTAGACATATGGGTTGATGTTACAAGACCAGATCAAGCAATCACCCAGACTGTTGCCCCTGCAATGAATAAAATGCTCATGCCCCACTTTAGGAATCTCATGTTTTTCTGTCCTCTCAACAGATACCCCGTTGTGGTTGCAGCTACCGGCTATCTGTATTACTAAGGCACACAAGCCTCCCCACCAATGGCAAGGTCCATGGTTCATGGGTGAAGCAATGCCACTATGGTGATGCAAATCAGGTTTCCTTTAAATACACGCTGTAATGGTCATGATCATTAGTTACCCTTGAGACTGGATATAGTGAGTTGATGTTACTCAAGAATTCCACTGGGTGTTCCTTCTGTGATAATGCTGAAAAACGTGGCAGGAATATAGCCACTGTGCATGACTGCTGGCAGCTATGATCGCGAGAATATATGGTCCCAAGAAGACCAGGCTCCAGATGACCACGTGGCAGTACCGAGATAGAACACCATAGTGTTTGGTGTATGGCTTTGGCACATTGTACTGCATCAGAAGCAGCCTGAGAGGCAGTTGGCATAGCAGTGACACAACAAACTGTTGCAAATCGGTTACTTCAGTGACAGCTCCAAGCCCCAAACCTCCCCCCATTTGTGACTTAAGTGGTGTCAAGTGAGAGGTCATTAGAAGGCAGGGTGGAGATCTGTTGTTTTCTGATGAAAGCTGGTTCTATATCGGTGTCAGTGATGGCTGTGTGTTCATTAGAAGAAGTTGGAGGCCAGCTGAGAACCTGAAACCAACCACCAGTCTGTGTGCTAGGCACACTGAGCCTATACCAGGAGTTATGGTCTGAGGTGTAATTTCGTATGACAGCAGGAGCACTCTCGTGGTTAAGCCTGCACCCTGTCCACAAGTTTGTAAGTCAGTCAGATGATTTGACATGTTTTGCTACCATTCATGAACAGCATTCCAACAGGCGGTGGGTTTCCAACAGGATAATGCTCTCGCTCACATACTACTGCTGCTGTAATCCATCATGTTCTACAGAGTGTCAACATGTTGCCTTGACCTGCTCAATCACCAGATCTGTCTCCAATATATCACATATGGGACATCATCGGATGATAACCCCACTGTCATCCACAAATGGCATTAACTGTCCCTGCATTGACCGACCAAGTGCAACAAGTATGGAACTCTATCCCACAAACTGACACCTAACACCTGTACAACATAATGCATGCATAGTTCTTATAATTAAATTTTCCCTGAGACATTTAAGTCTACAATAATGATGTAAGATGAAGAAATGAACCCGGGTCTTCTTGCCCGGGTTTGAGTCCCGGCCATGGCACAAATTTTAATTCATTTCTTTAGTTTCCATCATTATCGTAAAATGTGTCATGTTTGCAGGCTTGGATTCATCATGTGGTTACACTGATTATTAATGTACCAGCATTTTACATTTACAATGGGTATCTCACACATATATTAACATATGACCTTGCAATGTGGATCACTTAAAGATGTTACCTAGACAAACATATTCATGAAAGTTGATTACTCTAGATTAATTATTTTTTTATGCTGTGATTTTTTTCTACCAGTGTAATATCAAAAATATGATGATGGGACCCAATACTGAGCTCTGTAGTATGCCACACTTCACTTCTTTGTAATCAGAATAGTGTCTGGTTGATTCTTGAAATTGTATTTCTATTATTTGCTTACAGCCAGTAAGATATGACTTATGGCCTATGAAGTCAAAAGCCTTAGACCAGGGCTGGCCACAGCATGCCAAACTGCAGTCATGTGTGGTGTGCAGGCCGAGTGTCCCAGCTTTGCTTAGTCCTTCTTGGAAATACTCAATATGGTGTGACATTTCATGAAGTAGTGCAATGCGGCACTGTTTCTTCAGGCATACAGTACAGTATTTTTTTCAAAGTGGCAGTGCTGTGCATTCCTTGCTATTTGCTTGTGGTTTGAAGGAAATGTAAAAGAACTGGTTGTTGCAATGGCACAGGCACTCAAAAGGAGGCAGTCTAGCAATATACTGTCATAACCATTTGAATATGAGTGGGAATTATAGTACTTTTTCAAGGAGAAGGTTGAAAATTCTCAGAGTCTATTATGCAGTCACATAATTGCCGGGCACCACAGATATGCTGTAGGCGGCTGTACACCACAGTGCACTAGGAAGTTATAGATTTATTTGGTGATGAAAGAGAAAACAATTTGGCAGACCTAAAAAGGTGGAGTGCTGTCCAGTGAGCTGATCTCAACGCGAATAACTCATGAAAATAGTTACGTCTGTGTAGTTATAGAATTTCCTAACATAATATGAAACAAAGCTGCATGCGAGCAGGTCTGTGCTCTAGGCGATTCCTCTGTGGTGCCTTTGCAGTTACCTTGCCTTACCTCTCAGACAGCACCGGGGGGCGGGGGGGGGGGGTGTGTGTTGTGTAGTGGAGGGAAATGTGCACTGACGGCGAGATGAGAGAGTTGCCCACATGCCAAAAGTGCCGCCCATTTATTGAGTT
This sequence comes from Schistocerca nitens, assembly GCF_023898315.1. Lineage (NCBI taxonomy): Eukaryota > Metazoa > Arthropoda > Insecta > Orthoptera > Acrididae > Schistocerca > Schistocerca nitens. Next base: position 497,862,052 of record NC_064619.1, on the reverse strand, counting down.
TCTGGTCATCCCTGTCATAGACATATCAAGGCATAAGCCTATTACTTTTTCTCCAATATCAAGTTTTTGGCGCACTTCACTCAGAAATTCAAATATTGCTGTTTCTATTGGTTGGACTGTGGATTCTTCTTTATGACTTCATGAAGCACTCTCTTATAATTGCTAAAATTTACTAGAAATTCTTCTGTAACACTTCTGAAATTTCCAAAAATATCCTTTTTTCAGCACAAAATATTTTAAATGCCAAGAAACATTTATTTTTTTAGGAAATTTTTATTCAAAAACATATTTCAGTTATATTGAAAATAGAAGATAATATGGAGAGGCCACGTAAAGGTGGACAGAAGGATCCTTGCAAAACTATTGCTGTAGTTGTGGCCTCTTAAAAATTTGAGGTTTAGTCATCATGGAGCAATATGACCGCAAAAGAGCTCACAGCCAGTTCTTAGCCACATCTCACAATTTCTTTAAAATTTCACTGAAATTACAGACTAGTGCTCAAAATCAATAAGCAAAAGTCGGGCACACAGTTTTAATCTGCCAGGAAGTTTCATATCAGCGCACACTCTGCTGCAGAGTGAAAATCTCATTCTGGAGATTAGAATACGTCTGGCAAATAACTGAAGACGTACGGTGCAATTGCTACTCTGAGATGAAAAGGTTGACACAGGAATTCATGGCTGGCTGTATCAAACCAGTCAGAAGACTATGACAAAAAAAAGACATTTGTAATAATATTTTCAAAAACTGAAGGGTGATTAAAACAGTCTCATGAGCATCTGTAAAGCCTGAAGATACTACCCAACTAACTGGAATGCATTCCTTTGTGAAAAGGTAAGAATAGCCTTTATTATGTGGTGCTAAACTAATAGTGTATGTCCAGACAATTGATCGGACAAAGCGTAGATGTAAGTATCATCTTTATTATTAAGTAATAAAATATTCACAGTTATTAAATGAACATACAATAAATAAATCAGTAAGTCAAGGTCTGGAACATACAAAAAGTTCTATAACAGCAGCTAATTATTTAAATGAATTCATCTTCTTCAGATGAAACATTTTTGTCTGCATCATCATCATAATCGTCGGTTTTAGATTGATACGATTCTTTGGTACCATTTTGTTTTACAATGTATATTGGAATTTCATATGCGTTGCAGCAATTTTCTTCCAAACTCAAACCACAGCGTATTCTTAATATAGCAGTTAAAAGATTTAACTTCATTCTATTCCTTTGCTTGTTTTTTTTTTTTTTATTACATTCATACTGCTAAATAGTCTCTCAACATTGGCATTGAAATGAGGCAGTATGAGAGTAATCACAAAAGTCACTAATTCCTCAGATTTGGATTTCTCTTGAGTTTCTTTGAAACACAATGCTTCATTCCAAATTTTTTTTGTACCTTTGGTCTCATTCCAGTTCAACAAATAAATTTATCGCCACTGATCATTCACTCTTGCTATAAACAATACACTTTTCCTGAACTGATTAGATTTTCCTTGATGAGATTAAGTACTTGTTCAATACTATTCTCAAAATTTTTTTCATCAATGTCAAATTTCTGGTAACCTGTTTTATATTTCTTCAATCAAATTTTCTGTAAATGCTATGCATCGATTACACAACATTTCTTTGTTTTCCCATAGTAATCCTTTTTCTCTCATTTCAAGCAACTATTTTTCATATTGGAATCCCAGATAAAATCTTCGATCGAAGAAATCACAACTCTATTGAGTAAAAATATTAACTTTATTTGCAGTGACATAACTTTTGCTGACAAGCATATCTATCAGGTTGGTCAACTCATCAAAGAGTTTGGTGTGAACTGTATCTTTCGACTCGAACATTTTATTGACTCTGTTTATTTCAATTAATGTTGGATATAAAAAGGAATTTTTGTGTAATTTATCTTGTTTGCATACATAGCACGCAATAACTCTGGCATGTGACACCTTTCACCCACTTTAGCTATGACCATTGTGTGTATATTCTTGATACAGCAGATTCTGTTGATATCCGCCTTGTGTGGCATGCATGAACTATTTTTAACAGTTTCTGTCCATTTTTGTTGGTTTTGTACAGCTCCTTGTAAAGAGACTGTCTGGAACAGGAGCGACTAAACCAATCATATGTCTCTTTAATTAAAAACTCCAAATTTCTCAGTAAAAACTCTTTTGCATCAGCTCAGACAGCCAGTTGCAAGGAGTTGCACAAGCAATATACTAAAATCAGGTGTGGTACCTCTACTTTCAGTTTCATAAATACTCCGTTATTTACTCCAACCATGACAGAGGCAGTATCTGTACCCATTAAATTTTCAAGTCGCAAATCAAATTGTTGAAGTGTCTTCTTTATAGCAGAGACGATAGCTTCAGCATTACACTCATGCAGTTAGCAAGGTCAAGATATGTAGATACTATTTTTTTGTGTAATTTACTGTAATAAACTATAATCAATCCCAAGTATTTATGTACAGCAGTATCAGTAGGTTCATCAATTAATAAGCTAAATGGTTGACCTTTTCAATCTTGCTTTAGATCATCAGCGAAATGCGGTGCTAACATGTTTTTTTCTTCTTCTTTTTTTTCTTTTTCCCAATGGGCTCTTACTTATAAGCAATTTTAGGCTGCACAGGTACAACCTGCAACAATTTACGTATCAAAGAGTGGTCAAAGATGTAAAACCAAGTAATGAATAACTAATCAATCAAAGAAAAGGTTGCTTACTTTTTTATTTTGTAGATGATTCTTTGATATCCCATGAGACTTCAGATCCCCATAGTGACTCCTTAAAACTGTACCACAAAATTTGCACTTCGCTACCTGACCCGTAGTCCTTTCAATAATTTGAAGCCAATCTTTTAAATGGTCTTGAAGCCAAGAACCTTGAAACTTTTGCATATATCGTGGTTTCGGCATAGTTACACACATATGAAGCTGTGAAATAATACCACACTGAGAATCGCACTTGTATAGTGCCCACCACGAACGATGACAATCAAGTTACTTTTTATGCATATCTGACATGACTCACCCTGCATGAGCCAAGCACTCAGTGGTTATTCGAAGCGACAATGAAATAAGTGAGCACCTATTGTTCGAAACCTTCACTCCCTGCACCATCGCAAGCCAACGCCGCTCGTGAAATGAACTATAACTAGGTGCTACTAAATACTGTTCATTCTACTGAGAATCCCCGCATGTAGTCTATCAAGTGTGATGGTTCATTTGACGTCACATCCTCCTTGCCTTACTTCCACATGTACCTCATATCCTACCTTCCAAATTTCACAGAAGTTCTCTTGTGAAAATTGCACGACTAGAGTTGATAGAGCATTGCCCGCGAATGGGAAGATACTGTGCCAGAGTCTTGGTCTGGCACACAATTTTAATCTGCCGCGCACATCACGTTGCACAGTGAAAATTTCATTCTGATTACTGACCCAAAATTCCATAAAGAAATCTCATTACATAGCACCTGCCAACTTGTACACTAGAATTATGAATTTTTTTGTGCCACTACTTACACTTACATAGATGGCATTGTTCCAGCTATTTATAATCAGTGTATAACAATTGCGAGCATCTGAATACAGAGTGATGTCATCAGTGTAAGAGTAAATATATGTTAGTTTGTCTGTTGCACTTCTTTTGCTGAAATATCAATGCAGTGTCAGTAAAGCAAACTTCTGCCCATTTAAATTAGAATTTATGAAAAGCATTTTACAAATTTTCTTTTTGTTCTTGTGTGCATTATTTTGGAGCAGATAATTTTACACAATTTCTGTGTCTTGAATGATTGCATAATGATGAAGCGAAATAAGTTCAGGTAACAGCTTGATTATACTGAATTTTTTTGTCTGAGAAATGCCAATGAAATGTGTGTCTTTTAGTTATTGTACAGTGCTGTATTGAGTAGAACATTGTGTCACATAGTTTGCAAATTTCGAGATTGCGGAGTGAGAGGAGCAATGCGTCTGCATTAAATTTTGTGTGAAATGCAAGAAAACCTTTACACAGAGACACCACATGATGCAGGAAGCCTATAGTGATGAGTGCTTAAGCCATACTTGGTGTTATGAATTGTTTACACAGTTTAAAAATGGCTGGACAGAAGTTAAAAAGATGAGCCTCGTCCAGGATGCCTTTCAATGTCTACTGATGATGCTCATGTCAGGAACAACAAAATTATGCATGCCAGTCGAAGACTACCTGACTGAGAGATTGCAGAAGAATGTAACATTTCAGTTGGGTCATCTCATGAAACCCTGATACAGCATCTTGGAATGCATCATGCTGCTTTCAAGCCATGAGTCAAGACGAGAAAGACCTTCACCTTACCATTTATGAAGAACTTTTGAATTGAGGAAATGAGAATGAGCTCTTCCTTAAGAGAATCATAACTGGTGATGGGAAGTGGGTCTATGGTTATGATGTTGAGATGAGGATTCAATCTTCACAATGGGTCAGGAAAAGTTCTCCAAGGCTTGTCAGGTCAGCTCAAACGTCAAAGCCACACTGATAGTTCTCTTTGACTTTGAAGGATTATTCATCACAAATTCATGCCACAGGGACAAACTGTTAATGGTACTGATGATGATGATGAGCGTAGGGGAGCGATGCAGGAGACCCGTGCCGCCTTACTAGGCAAGGTCCTAGTGGAGGTGGTTTGCCATTGCCTTCCTCCGACTGTAATGGGGATGAATGATGATGATGATGATGATGATGATGAAGACGACACAACACCCAGTCATCTCGAGGTAGGAAAAATCCCTGACCCCGCCGGGATCGAACCCGATCAGGATGTGTTGCAATGACGATGCCTGCAAAAAAAAAAAATGTGAGAAAGAAATTGCCTGAAATGTGGGGAGACAATTCATTGCCCTTGCATCATGATTTGGCACCTGATCATTCATCCTTGTTGATGCATGACTATTTTCACAAAAAACGAAATCACAGTGCTGCCTTAACTTCTGTACTCTCCAGACATGGCCCCTGCAGACTTTTTTCTTTCCACAGTTGAAAATCCTGCTGAAGGGATAAAGATTTGCAAAATAGACAACATAAAAGAAAATTTGCAAACAGTGCTTTGCATGATCCAACAAGAGGCGTAACAAGACTGCTTCCGGAAGTGGAAACAGTGTTGGGAGCAGTGTATCAACCACAGAGGAAAGTATTTTGAAAGAATATCATACACAATAAGTAAAGGAAATTTTGTGGGTGAAGTTCCAGAATTTTTTGAAGATACCTCATATTTTGAGGCAGTTTAGTGTTAGTTCAACATGGTCATTCTTTTGCTACACTATCTGCATCTTGAGGTAATTTTTGGCACAAATTTCAAGTTTTGTATACTATTTTACACATTGAGAGCTGTTCTGCTACAGTGCGTTAAACTATATCGGAAAATATTAACCTCCAACAGCACTTCTTGATTATGACACTTTATCCATTTCATAACCAGTAACCTCTGTGCCAATTCCAGAACTGTACATTAGGGTAGATAACTTCTTGCCTCACTCATTAGGCTATGCAGCCTTTAAAACATTCATTCAATGATAGTTCAGTACTTAATTTTGGTTTTACTGTGTAGGAGAAATTTAAAGACTTACTTGTATCTGTGTAACATTTGAATTAAAAACATTCAATGAAATTGTTCTATCTAGATGGTTAAACATAGTTTTATGTTGTATTTGACATGGAATAGTTCCAGTTATGTTTTTCCTTAATAGGTGGAGATAAATCTCATCTTCCACACCACACACTACCTTAATAAAATTCAAAATAATTTAATGCAACTCGCAATTTTATGCACTTTATTACATAAAACTAGAGAATTAGTTTAATGTTGAAGAATGTTAAATTATCTGTAATGACAAGACATTGAGAGCTCAGAATGGAGGACACAGTTGTTACAACCGTAGATTTTCATACAGGAGTAGGCGACACATCTTTAAATTTATTATATTTCTGTCTGTAACATATAATAATAATAATAATTGTTTAGCAATATATGACCTACAGTGTAGAAGTGCATGATCTGATTTCTTATGAAAAATTATGATTCTGTTCAAACTGGAACGTAGTGCATACATGTACCCTTAAAGTTATCTGAACACTTATAAAATTCACAAATATTTATTAATATAATGAAAATATTGTATGAAATAAATAGAACATTTTCATGGAAGACATTATAAAATGATATAGTCTCTAGCTTAGAAAGCAAATATTTAGTATGCTATCAAATTACAGTGAGATTTTAAAAAGAATTCTTTGTATGAAATAAAAGCACTTTATTGCTGGAGATTTTACAATTGGTGGCAGCTAATACTTAGTACCTGGATTATATTTCTGAAATTTATGTACCTAAAAATTGACTGTTAAAAGTCAAACATGTTATGTAATTTTCTACAGAAAAGCTTTATATTTAACAAAAATATATATTTCAAATTTGTTTGTCATTTTTGCAGGCTATGTTCTCATACTTATAATTTTATTTTATTTTTAATGCAATGTTTTTCATTGTAAACCATGGTAAATTAAAATTGTAACAACATGGAAAGTAGGCACAACTTGTCATTTGTATAAAAGCCAGTGCAAGGTTGAGTGTGTGTTACGAATTCCATGAGATGGAAGTTGTAGTTGGAAAGGAAGTATGTCTTGTTATGGAGGTTGTGTGAAAAACTAAGAATGGAAAATTTACTAAATTTAACTGTAGAAATTTATTTAAAAAGTGATCTGTTACACATAATGTACACCAAGTGATTGAAATCACAAAAATAGCAAACACTATCAACAATTGCAGAGTGCATTGATTTGTCAAGATATGAATTAAAGTATGTTAATATCCTGCTGTTTAACTTTAATTGTATCACAAAAACTGTACCTACTTCCTGAATTAACTGCAATTACAGCTGAATGTTTTTATCAATTTTTATTAATATTTGGAGCAGGAGCATTAAACAACAGGACCATGAACCTAAATTAATAAAAATACAAGCAAAATGCCTTTCATTCTTCTGCCTGTTCCCACTTTTGTGTTCTATGCAGTGATGTGTATTATATACTGTACAACTTTCACTATCCCTTCCTTAATTCTTTTCAGAGTCTCAATTAGCCTAACTATAATTTTAGTTATCATATATACATAGATTCTTTGAATTACCTATTGTGATATTCACGTTCTTAGTTTAACAGCTTGAGTGCATATTAATATATTTACAACTACATTAATTCTGTTCTGTATTTGTAGAAAAATCCACTGCTATAGGATCATAAAATTAGCAGATTAGATTACGAACAAGAAATCTTGTTCTGAATAAGAACTGCATGGCAGAGAAGACAAGCAGGTATTAGTTAATGGTTTAAAACAGTTCCACAAGAAAAAATAAATAAAAATTATGGAAAAATTACAGGTTATTTTTTCATATTATGAAATTGTCACTTTTAAGGTAGTCTACTTTTTGTAGGTTTCCTGAAGAGGCTGAGACCTCTACCTCGTGGGGTGACTGGCACATTCTGAAACAAAAATATGATTCTTGTTTTCATCAAAACATTCATATCAGGTTTGATCAAACAATGGAAACCCCAGGTAAGAGTATCAACAATGTAGGAAAAGATAGATTGCTATTTACTGTAAAGACGACTATGTTGTGCCTGTCTGCAACTTAATGTATCATCCTTATGGTAAGCAGCAATCTGTTTTTTCCTACACTGTTAATATCGGATTTGTTTATCTGTGTTGGTAAAGTATCTTTCAAAGAGGGATGGTGGGAGAAGGGGCACAGGATCAGAAGATACTTTTCTTGTCATCTATGACATTTTACGTTATATAGTAATTGAACAGAAATTTAGCAAATGTGCAAAAATAAGAAGGGGCAGCACATAGTAGGGTTAAATGAGGCTGAAGTTTTACAATTACCAGAAATGAATACCTCGAAAATGGTACTATTTTACATAGTTTTCTGGCAAGTTGCACACAGTGAGAATGTTTCTTAGAGAAAGTCAAAATTACATTTAATATCATTCCTTGCTGATTGCATTACTGTTATAAGTTACAATGCAGAATTTTCTGCTTGCATAAAAGATTGAGCAAAAACTTTCTTCAATAAAATGGTTTTCTTACTGGCTCTGCCAAGTGAGAGATAGTGGTGGTGTGCAGACACGTACAGATACACACAGTATATACAGAGATCACTGCCATAAAAAGAGGAAAAATCCAGTAAGTTGCGCCATTTAATAACAACAAATAGTCATAGCAAGTATATTATTATCAGGAGCGTGTAACATCTGCCATTATCAGTTACTACCTGTGTATGTGTGTGTGTGTGTGTGTGTAAAGATGAAATGATGGGCATCTGCCATTACTAGGAACAACATTTATTTTATATAACCATGTCTTTATAAACTTTCAGGATTAATGTGTGTTTATGTTGAGTATGCTGCCTTTCTAATAGGTCAAGTACTGATAAACAGAAACCTATTTAGAATGTATCTGATCTATGAAAAGTTAAAATTAACTATACACCCAAAGAAACAGTATACTGTTCATGTTTCATATCATCATGTTGGGGTTTGGGGCCTAGCGATAAAGCATGTGCCTGGGAACAACGAGTTCACCGGATCACAGAAATTACAGTGTCTTTTATCTGTCAAGAGTTGTCAGGAATAGCATGTATCTCAGAGTCCATGTTGAACTGTGGGACCCTTTTCACTGATCTGGCACTTCCTTGTCTGACAACTGACACTGATGAATGTATTTGCTCGCGTTACCAAAGATACAAAAATTACACTGCGAAGGGTCTGTATGGAGGATGTTGCAGTGTTTCCCAACAAAAAGATGAAAAGTAGCCTTTGTCTGATTGGCACTGCGGGGGAGGGCAACAGGGTGCCTTCATCTGAGAGCATTCCTGGGCATTTATAGTACATCACAATTTGTCATCATAGCACTGTACACTGATTGTAGTTCCACACTATAGGAACTCTAAGAGCAGAGAGGCCCTGCAGCTCAAGGAACAGGTCAAATTGACCTTACTGGAAATTGTGTAAACAGCTTCAGACTTCTTTGCCGGGGGAGATATGGAATGCATCCACTGCTGGCTTTGCTATCATTTGCCCTCTGGCTGTCTGAACGCTGTCTGACAGAATAATCCTGTTGCATGATAACTCCCACCCCACACGACCACTTGGACGAATGCTACACTTCAGTGATTTCATTGGCAAACACTGCTACAGCCTCCGTACAGCCCAGATCTTTCACCATGGGATTTTTCACATCTTTGGTAACCTGTAGAAAGACATGCATGGATGTTTGTTTCAATTAGACAAGGAAGTGCAAAGAGTGGATGCAGTTATGGACCTCTAAGCAGCCAACTGCATTCTACGAATAAGAAATTGATCGTTTCATCTCCCAGTGAGGTAAATGTTTTAATGCATGTGGTGATTATTTTTGAATGGAATCATTCCATGCTCCTGCTGTGGCAGGTGTTTGGGTTCATCTGACTGCCTGTTATACATTAATTTCATTTCCTTAGAATTTGACTGATGAATCTCATTTTGGCATTGGTCTTATTCAGAACTATTGTACTTTAACTCTTGTACCACAAATCATTCCTGACAGGTATCCCTAGGTATTTTCCAGTCATGGCTGTTTCTATTGATTGATTTTCAATAGCATATTCAGAAAGTAATGGGTATTTTCATCTATTTATGCACAATTTTACATTTGCAGGTCTTGCTGCACTTTCTTGCAGTTTCTGACATTACATAAACAGCATTGTTTGGTAACAAGTATCATACTGCCAACAGATATATAAAATTAAAATAAAGTATCCAAGCTATCGGAATTATCAGTCCTTTCCTCAAGGAGGAAAGAGGGATGGATTGGAGAAGTTTAGAAAGGAAGGACAGGTCTGTCCGACACCAAAGTGAGTGCTCCATCTGTCGTAAGAATGAGAGGAGGCAAAAAGAATGGTTTGTTTAAACTTTTTTGATTAATAATAGAGACAACAGTTTCTACATTGTCAATTTCAGATGGCATATCTCACTTTGCGGAGGCATTTTGTATTGCACATCAGCTGTAACTGCTCACCCACATTCCATGAAATCAGAGCCAGGAAAAAGCCCTCCTTGTTCCAGAACACAGTTAAGTTTTTTGCCTAGAGTTTGGAGACTGCTTGAATTGTTTGGTCTTCGTGAAGTTGAAAGGTGCCACTTCATTGATAGTTGTTTTGATTCTATGTTGGATAAGATTGTTATGTCTCATCATTCTAGCACTTCGGGAAACAAATCTTCTCCATCTAGCTGATAACAGTTCCAAAATGCTCAGCCTCTAGACATTTTTTGCCCTTTGTGTTTGTAAGCATTGCACACAATTTGTGATACCCGAGTCAATACCAATCTTACTCGCAATTAACTATATCTGAGTGTTTCCTGTGATGAAGAAGTAAGCAGTTTTGCATCTAACTAAATTAAACCCGTCAGACAGAGCACCAACCATATCATAGTTTTTGACCTATTTGTCACACTATTTCATCAGTCTGGACGCTGGGCTTGCCTCTCTGCTTTTCACCATGCGCATTTGTATGGCCATCTTGACACCACTGTCTAGCATTTCACTCATTACAGTAGGTCCATAAACTAGGCACAACTTTTAACAAACCTGAGCTGCTGTGGATCCTTTTTCAAAAATCAGATTACAGCAAACAAACTTTGCAACTGATGATTTTCAAAGCCAGAGTTGGTTGCTTTCACCCACTGTCAAACATTTATTGAATCCAAAGAACTAATTTTGTAGCTCTGAGATAATTCATTATTTGGTACTACAACTGTGCTCCTTTGTCCTTACTTTTCAAATGGCCCACAAAATACCGCAGAACCTGAACATTCAGCTACCATGAACACATTAGAATGAAATCAGTTAATGAATAAAAATTCCAACAATGGCACAGTTTACACATCATCTTCATATTGAATTCAAAATGACCATTCAGACATGACCAATAAGTCTGGCCTAATTTAAAGCACTAAACAACAATAGAAGGTGCATGGATGCCCATTACCCCATAAGAGATTCTTAGTTTATTAAATGAAGAAATAAACGTACCCTCAAAGCCCAGGAAAAGGGATCTGAAAGTAAACAAGTTCTTGAGGAGGTGGAATAGAGGTGTGGATAAAATTACAATGTTCCTTAACTTAATACTGCATACTTGATTGTTATAGATCCTTCCTCCCAAAACAAATTAAATTAAAAAAAGAATGGAGTTTAGATTCATGTAACACTATCCTGTTCTGGAGATCTGTTATGTGCACAGACAGATTTCAGTTGTTATTTTGATATCTCAATGTATCACACAATTCGCAAAATCAGATTATTTCTTAACCATTTCAGTAGCATTGTAACTAACAGTTACACTGCAACTGTTCCATTGTGGTGAATGCTGAGTAGGTCTTTTACTTTGGCCATATGGTGCTAGCTTATTATAAACTGCTTTTCAGATGACTGTCATTTGTTAGAAATGCACATAATAATACTGCATTGTGCAAATCTTCATTTCTGGTTGGTTGACTGTGTAATATCCAAGAAATAAGAATCAGTTTGTACTACATATTTACAATTTTATTATTTGCCAGTTTGAAGAAGCGCTGCACACAATTTACATCATTTCTTACATTTCTTTGTATAAAATTTAAAATTGTATTAAAATGTAAATATTCTGAAATCTCTTATTCAGTAAAATAAATATCACAGAAGATTAATGCAGGAAAGGAACACCACTGGGCAGCAGGTTTTTTTTTTCTTTTTTTTTCAAAATGCAATTTAGCTTACTGAATGGAAAAAGAACAACATGCAGTAAAAAAATATAATTGACACAACAAATTTTTTTAGTTTCCAATTCTTGCTCACCTCATCTCGACGGGTGCTTTTAGTTGAGAACAGTGCTTTGATACGGCTTGGTGTATTTCCTTTACGGCTACTGGTAGACTCGTTAAATTCCTTCAGTATTGACCGAGGTGTTTGTGAAGCATCTGTGCCCTAAAAGAGAAATAACTTTTTAATTAAAATCAATATACCTGTGCCTTAGATTGAGTGTAACATCTTTCATGAACTGATAAGTGATGTATCCAAAATAAACAAAATATGAAGAGAAAAATCTGAAGATGCAATCCACATCATTAAAAACTAAACTGACCTCAAATGGTAATGGCAGCTCGAAAGACATCCTCAACTTCTGCAGCTTTAAGACAACATTCAAAATAATATGTTTATGTATCTAATATAAAAGATCTTCTATGGAGCCAATATGGAAGAGGACCTGCTATGGCAGAAACCGGGCACATCACTTGGAGACAAGAAAGATTAGTTTAAGGTCCGATCAACAATAAGGTCAACATTCAGAGCACAAGCTCTGGCAAGATATTTGTGTTTACCCCAATGACATCAGAATATAAGTTTCAGAAAGTGGTCTGTGAATAACAGTTCGAGAGAGACTCCACTACATATATGTCCCTTACCAATGAAAATGTCACAGTTGAATAAAAAGGAAGAAAAATGTGGGAGTTTATCACAAACCTAGAGCAATGGGCATGGGTGTATGTACAAGTGTGGGAGTGCATGTGAGCATCTGTGTGAATTCCCACTCATCTGTACGTTTCCCAGATTTGAGTGTTTACATGCTCCCATACAGGTAATGAGTATGCAGGATTGCAGTCATGTGAGAAAGATTGAATAAGGAAACTGAGCCTAAATTTTGATAAATAAGGACATATTCCCTCATAATTCTGTGTCTTCTCAGCAGACTGATTTCAGTGTGACTGCATACAATGACTGCTCGAGCAAAACACAATTAGTAAACATATATATTGCAGTTTTAGTCCTGCTGGAATGTGGGAAGTCACAACAGCAGCTTCAAAACAAAGAGCCATCTCAGCCTATCCATGGTATGTAAGACCATGCACTTGCAGCTTTCTGTATCAGTATGGTGGATAGTCTTAATTGCCGATGAATGGGTAAGGAGTGGGCAAGCATACAATACTTTGTCACAATTCATATTCCACAACAAAACAGCCACAGCCTCTGTATCTTATTCACTATGCAGGTAATCTCAACTAATCTGCTGTGTCTTCTGTGAATAACTTTATTACCGAAAGGCTACTTCTCTCAAACTATTTCCTCTTTTCAGATGAAGGAATTTCTGTTTCTGAAAGTGATACTTATTTTTATCTATGATTATGTCTGTTATCAAACTGAAGGTACAAATGGTTTTTATGTTTAACTGATTTTATTCTCATTGTAACAGAGTTCAATGTCGCACCATTTGGTTTCTTGATAAAAATTTTATTTACTGTTTTCTCAACTGATGTTGCCAAGTTCTAGAGTGACCGCACAGTTTTAATTATATGCAGCATTTTAGGAGGAGAGGAAGCACCTTCTGCTGTCATCATGCTAAATACTTCATTATATATATCCAGGAAGACTGTGGCTCTCAGTTTAACAACAAATTGGTCTTCAAGTCTACTTTATCTTCTGCATCTGTTGCCTCGCTTCATTCATATACACCACTGGTTACATAAAACAATGCAACTGTTATACATTTTTTTTTAATAAGAAGTCCTATTATGCATCAAGATAGTAAGAGAACGGGATGATGAAATTTTGTAGGTCTCAACAGAATGGCATTGTTCAAGCACAAGGAAATATCGATACTAGACAGTCACTAGGTGTGAACATTGTCACATTTAGTCAGTCACCAAGAGTGTGACAACAACACTTGTGTGTGTGTGTGTGTGTGTGTGTGTGTGTGTGTGTGTGTGTGTGTGTGTGTGTGTGTGTGTGTGTAACAGAAGATCACTGGCAACTCTTAAAGAGCAGAACCAATTTCATCATGATAAATTGTGCGAAAAAAGTGTAACCTCTCTTCAATGCCAAACACTCCACCTGGCTCTTGTGTATGAGATCGTACCAGTACTGATCAGAGACTTATCGCCTTACAAGATGATCACTGGCCTGTAGCCACCACGGATGATAGATGCCAGCCTCCAGTACCAGCTGCCACTGATGGGTAGTACAGGGATCTACCAACACCTTTTCCAGCTTGGAGCACAAACTGCTCTAAATTCCAGCACTGCTTGGGTCGGACAGGCCACAATCAGCATTCAACATGACCTCAAGGTATCTGATATTGTGGTCCATATGATGGGACAACATGGGCTGTGACTTAATAGAGACAAAATACTCCCAAAATGGCACATAGACAACACATATGCATCATGGTCATCACCATCTCTGAGCAGCTTCTGGCAGGGTGCACCTTACACATCACGGGCAGCAGTCTGCCTACTACAAGTCACTGGCCTGAACACAGGGCTGATGCAGTAAGATACGGCAGCCTGAGCCAGCCAATGGATTCAGCAGATTCATTGCCAGCTTGCTAAGCCACCAGCTGCCACTGAAAACATAACGACAAAATGTACTCAGAGAAATAAACGAAGTAATAATCTAATCCTGTTTCATTGGCATCTGATGATGCCACACAGGTTGCTTAGCCTTCATCCTGACTGACCGTATGGGTTTCCAGCCTATGTGTGGGGTACTCCTTACAGTCCCATGAATTTATAAAATTTATTTGCAGAAGGAATAGATAGGATACATCCTAAGCTGACAAGGAATACTTAATGTGGCAGAGAGAAGTGTAGGGGATAACATTTATATAGGAAGAGTAAGTTTTATGTGTACTGAACTGTTATTTTGGGTTTCAGTCCAAAGACTGTTTTGGGATAACACTCTGCACTAGTCTATCCCGCGCAACCTTCCTTACCTCTGAGTAATAACTGCAACTTATTTTAACTAGCTTCTTTACTGTTGTTAATCTATGGTCTCTACAATTTTTACCCCCATACTTCCCTCCATTACGAAGCCTTAATGTCCTATTCAACCAGTCACCTTTTAGTAAAGTTATACACTGATGAACCAAAACATTGTGACCACTGCCCACCGTGAGGTAGAATGCATCTTGGTGGTGCAGCGGACACATGACACATTAAGGAAGAATGCAAGTGGAAGAGAGATGACTGCTCAGTCATTATAGTGAAGATACGGGCTGCTAATGCAGAGATCCACTGATGTAAGTGGTTTTCACAAAGGGCACACACTTGTGGCGCTGCAGCTGGATACAAGAATCTCTGAAACGGTAAAGCTGGTTGCCTATTGGCGTACTATTATCGTGATTACCTATGGAAAGTGGCAAAGGATGGTGAAGTAACAAAGACAAGCATGACTCATCATGAAACAGAGGTCAGAGACGATCCCCCTTGTGTAATCCATGACAGGCAGCAAGCTGTGGCAGATCTGACGACAGCAGAGCACAATGCTGAGACAGACACGAGTGTGTCAGAGCACACCATTCAAAGGCCTATGCTGGACATGGAGCTCCACATCACACAGACACCCTACACATTACTATGTTGACCCAACAACATTGTGCACAGTGGGCACCGCATGACTGAGTTTTCACCTCAGATTGATAGAAGTGTGTCACCTGTCAAATGAATCATTTCTTGTTACAGCAGGTCAACGGTTGGGTCCTTACATACCATTATCCACGTGAATGGCTCCACAAAACATGCACCACGCCACAGATGCAGGCCAGTCAGTGCAGAATTATGTTATGATGTGCACTGAGTAGGGCTTCCATGGGATCTGTGGTGGTAACCGAAGGCATCAAGACAGCAGTGAACTATGTGAACATTATTGCGGACCACCTGCTTTTAGTTTCCACCTAAGGTGATGACATCTTCCAGCAGGATAAGTGTCCATGTTGCCAGTCAGAATTGTGCTATAGTGATTTGAGGGGCAATATAGTGAACTCAAACTGATGTATTGGCCGGCAAATAAGCCTGATCTGTAACACCTGGAACATGTATCGGGTGCCAACTATGTGCCTGTAAACCATCCTATCATTTGCAGGAATTGCTTGACCTGTGCATAGACATGTGGTGCCACATACTCCTGGAATCCTCTCAAGGACTTCTAGAAGCCATGCCAAGCAGAATATCTGTTGCACTGTGTTTGGAAAGTGAAACAATACATTATTAAACAGATGGTCACAATGTTTTGGCTCATCAGTGTAATACACATTTGATTTCTCCCTACCTGAATTCAGTTCTTCTTCATTAGTTATCCAATCTCATAATCTAATCTTCAGTATTTTTCTGAAAGACCACATTTCAAATGCTTCTTTTCCTTTCTGAACTGTTTACCTCCTATTTTTCACTGCCACAAAAGGCTAAAATAAAGATAAAATATGTTCAATAGAGACTTCATTACATTTTAATTTATATTTAATGTTCACATATTTCTCTTTCTCAGAAAATAGTTTTTTGTTATTACCAGTCTGCATTTCATATCCTCTTTACCTCTCCCACTGGTAGTTTATTTTGCTGCCCAAGTAGCAAAAGTCATCTACTATTTTCCGCATCTCATTTCCTAATCGAATCCACCCAGCTTCATCTAATTTAATTCAAATATGCTCCATTACCATTGTTTTACTTTTGTTGATTTTCATATTTTCAAAAGACTGTCTGTTCTATTCAACTGCTCTTCCTAGCACTCTCCCATCTAACAGAATCACAATGTTATTGACAAACTGCTTAATTTTTATTTATTCTTCCTGAACTTTAATTTCCTTTCCAAATTTTTCTCTGGCTTGCTTTACTGCTTGCTAAGTGTACAGATTAAATAACATTGGAGATAAGCTATAGCCAAGCCTCACTTCCTTGTCAACAACTGCTTCCCCTTAAGGCCCTTTGCCTCTATCATGGTTTGTGTAGAAGTTGTAGATAACCTTTTACTCCTTGTCTAATGTCCCTGGTAACTGCTGAATTTCTAAGAGTATTCCATTCAACATCATCAAGAGCTTTTTCTAAACTTACAAATGGTAAAAAGTAGGTTTACCTTTTCCCAACCAATCTTCCAATGCAAGTCCTAAGGACAGTATTACCTCATACGTTTCCACATTTTTCCATATCTGTAACTGATCTTCCCTCAAGTCAGTTTCTTCTCATAGTTCTATGGAACTGATGTGTTAGTATTCTGCAACGTTACTTATTGAACTGATGGCTCAACAATACGCATGCCTTAGTGCGATTGTAACATTCATCTTTACGTAGGAGGATATTTTGCTGCCCCATGTATCCCACATAGTAGGTGGAATAATTTTGTCACGGTTGGTTTTCCCAAGAATCTCAATAATGCTGAATGGATTCCTCTACCCAAGGTGTTTCTTTCAATTCAGGCCTTTCAGTGCTGTCATCTCATGGCATTTTCTTAACGTTGTCTTCAAATGTTTTCTTTTGCATAGCCTTCCTACATATTCTGCATTTCACGCTTTCCTCCTCTTGACATTTAAGTTCTTGACGATTTCATATAACTGCTTCTCTTTTTTGCCAATTATTTAATTTTCCAACTTTTTCTATTGACATGCGTGCTACACAGCTTTCTATTTCTCATCCAGCCATTCCTTGCATTCAATGTCTATCAAATTATTAAAAAAGCTGTGTTACTTTATGTTTTCTTTATTTGCTGTGTTTTTAATTCATCAACCACCTTTTTTCATTATACTTACACCAAGTGCTAATGATGATCAAATTTTGACCTTTGTAAAATTCTACCAAGTAGCTTCCACTTTCATACCTCCCCCCAGTCCATATTATCCTCTTAGTTTTCCGTCACATCCTTTTTCTAGAATCTAATTTTAGTTCCTCATCAAAGTTAAATTTTCAGCTTCCTGAAAGTACTAAGAAAATTTCTTCTATCTCCGCACACAGTTTTCCCAATCTCTTCATCTTCAAAGCTAATTGGCATAGTTAGTTATTTTCATGTTCTCTAGATCATAACTGCAATGTCTATGACGCGGAATGAGCGAGTTTGTCAGTTATACAATTATATTACCCTTTCTCTGCAAAAAATATGACAACATGCTGAGCATTGTTTTTTATGGCTGAACACAATACTACTTTTTGTGGCACACCAAGGCTAAGTGATGCATAGCGTAAGTAATTTCTGCTTCTAGTAATTTATTTATTGATGTTACAGTTGATTTCAAACAGATTGTTGACAGCAAGAATCATAAGGAATAAATATACTGTGAGCATTCTCTAATGATATTGGTGTGCTGAAGAGGGCCTCAAAACATTGCATATGTGAGGAACAGGATTTTAGCACTTTTCTTGTGGTATATTAAGTCCAAAAGAGTTTTTGTTTTTGAGTGAGTTAAAACAAATTAAAATTCTTAATTTATCTGGCAGAGTATAGAGTACTAGTGATTTCCCTACATATGTGGTACTGCTTCTTACATATATTCTATCACCTCATCTGCTGAGCTGTCCATACCAATCTTCAGAGCTACTTCAAGGAAGTGATTACAGTGAAACCCTACTTTTACACTTTTCATAGGACATATACGGTGTAAAATGAGGGAAATAACATTTTAAGCTGTAAAAGTTACACACAGGATACCCCCCTTGCACTTTGTGTATGATATATGTACATAACAGGCATCAAAATACCTGTAAGGGACTTGTTTATTATATAATGAAGGTTTATTATCTAATAAAAACCGCTGATGTAACTGGAACTGATAACTGTCTGGGAAGTAGGGACGTTTCACTCAATTTCCTATGCCATAATCTATGTTTTTTAAAGCTAGCAGCTGCCATTCTTATTTAAATAATGGAATACTGCACTAGTTATGTTTTTTTCATGCCTAGCACGACACATTTTGAGAATCTTTTCCTCGTTGTCAGTGCAAATACGTACATAAGAATTTTGTGTGGTGTTTGAATATGTGTTATTCTGAGTCTCTTGCACTGTGGGTGTCTTTTTGAGATTATCAGGTAGTGTGCCGTGTTTAAACTAAAAACATTTGAGCAACGCAAAGTGAATGACTGTGTCAACTAGCACTCCAAGTGGCTATATGCTGAAACACGCTAAATATGGTTGGACAAAGGTGTCATGATGATCACAACAATCACAAAACTGTGTTTGCGCAGTAGAGACAGTTTGGAAAGGGTTGTGATTGGTCATGATACCAGGTGTCAAGAAACTTAACCACGTGGTATTTGTAAACACTACTGGATGTCCAACATCATGCCAGTGTCATTTTTTCCTTCACAAGCATTTTTTTCTAATGTGTTAACCGTCAGAAAATGATAAAAATGTTGATGCAAAATTGGGTGCAAATTAACAGTGTGGGCATAGGAAACACGAAGGGACCAATATAAAATGTTTTAAACAGCAGGAAAACGTTAATTCTGGAAACATAAAAGCGGGTTTAACTGTATTAAACACATTGGCTTTCTGAGTGCTACTACATATGTTAGTAATGCTGTTGTGGATCATGGTTTTGTGTTTGTAATATCTATGATACTCTATTAACTATGCTGTTCATAGAAGTTAGCCACATTCTAACTGTCCTGTTTACTAACCTACGGAGTGTGATCAAAAAGTAACAAGAATTTTTCAATTTTGCGTGCTTCATACAACTTATTTTCAATTTTTTTTTCTTTGTTGGTACACATGTTCCTGATGTATCTGACTAGATCAGAGAGGTTTCTACGTCAGCATATCCTTTGGCTCATGCCAAGCAATTTTTGCCGATGTTTTGGGCATTAAACATGCAGTAGCAAAGTCTGTTCCAAAATTGTTGAATTTCGGCCAAAAACAACATCGTAGACATTGCTCACAAATTGCTTATGAAGTTGACAACGATCCAGAACATTTAAAGGTTATAACAGATGACGAAACATAGGTATGATATTGAAAACAAGGTTCAATTGTGACAATGGAAACCGCCTGTAGAGCCAAGACTGAAAGAAAATTTGCCAAGTTCCATCACATACTAAGGTTAATCTTACTGTTTTCTTAGACTATAGGGGGATAGTGTGTATTAAGTTCCTGCCTTATGGTTGTATGGTTAATAAGGAATGCTACTTGTAAGATATGCACTGTTTGTGTGAAGCGACTGGAAGAAAACAACCAGAATTGTAGCAAAACCGCTCATGGAAATAGCATCACGATAATGCTCCCAAAACAAAAAGAACCATTATGATGTCTCAGCCACCACGTTTGCTGAAGATGGCCCTTTGCAACTTCGTTCTATTCCTGAGGCTGAAAACCATAAAGGGTGTTTTTTTGCCAACAGTGATGAGGTAAAAACAGAATCACTGAAGGAGCTGATCATCATAAAGAAAAGAGTTCCAGAATTGCTTCAAAGATTGGAAAAAGCACTGGACAAGAGGGGAATTACTTTGAAGGGAACCAAGTTGATATATAAATAAAAGATTATTAAAGAAAATAAAAAATTGCCATTACTTTTTGATCACGCCTCATTTTTGACAATACCCCCATTTTCTTTGGTGTTGTTTAACTTCAATTTGCCTGACTATCGGATATCATGTTCTTCCAAACACCATTCTTAATTAATTCTGTTGATATTTGTCACCAATCATTCATTTCTCTTTTCAATTTTCTATCCTAACTGCATAAGTAGGGTCTCTAACATACTACACTACGAACCCTAAAATACCTGATTGCATTTCCTGCCCACATATCTAAATGCAGTACTGTTTTACCCACTATGTGGTCATTTGCCATATATTGGTGTTTCTTGTCCCTGGGAAATATAATGGCTTAGAGTTTTTCCTTGCTTGCAACGATGCTGCAGTACCAATATAAGGAGGACATATTAGCAGATAGGTTGATTATTCAAAACTTTTTCACCTGCAACTACTGAAAAAACCTGCTGCATTCATCAGAAACTGTATGCAAATCTGGACTCTCCACACCCTTCCAATGTGGTTGCACCTACAGTATGACCATGTGTGTCTGACATGCAAGCCAACCCACCACAGAAAGGACCATCGTTCATGGGACTAAGAGGACCTCTGATAAACCTAAAGTTAAGAACAGTGTTTTGTTGGATGTACAAAAGGGCTTCATTACATCAACTTTGTACAAATATTTACAGGAAAACCCTAATATTGGTTTAAATACTTCAACAGTCAACTAAAAGTGATCCTATTGGAGATGGTACATAATTTTTGTATAGTATTAATAGTACAAGTGGACCACCTGAGCATGTTCATTAAATGAAGACACACAAGAAATCTGTGATTCAAATGTTGCTTATGATCTAAAGTAATGTTACTATACAAGTATAGTACGGCTACATTTTTAGATACTTCAGTGAGAGCTGTCAACTATTCTGCCACTGTTGTAAAATGCTAAAAAAATCTCAATTCACTCATCCTGGAAGTATCTGTATGCATTCCAAATAAGAATGCTAGCTCACCTGTAGAGAAAGTCTCCCTTTCTTCCCAGGTGTAGGAGGGCCAGGTTTATTGTATGTAATCTGAAACACAGCAACACACATTAAAACAAACAGTATTGCACAGAAAAGTGAAAGATACACAAGAACATCATTTACCCAACCCTCACTATTTCAAATTTCCATTTTATCTGGATTTGTTTTAAAAACATGATACTGTGTGGTGTACATCGGCTATTGTATGGTATATATGCACAGTTGTTATATATTGGAACTGCATGAAGATCACTGCTCACATGCTTCCAATTACCGTTAATATGACCTGTTGGATTTGTTCCTTACAGATTTAAGAAGCTATACTAGTATTCTTCTTTTGTACCCATATTTGAGTGTGCCCAAGTGAAATGGCTTCAAAGTGAAGGAAAGTGGTTGTTTAGATGGACAAAAAGTTGGCAACACTGAACAGAACAGACGGAGGATTTGCTGAAAAACATAGCTGCAGACTATGGTGTACAAACATAAACGGTCAGACTTCTGCTTCACAATGATGACCTAAGATAGTTTGCAGAACTGTGAAACAATGATGAAAGCAAGAAATGATACAATGGATGAAGCACTATCATTTTGGTTCAGTGAGAAAAGAGCATGGTGTTCCAATATCTGGTCCATTCCTGCAGGAAAACACACTGAACTTAAATAGCAAGCTACCTGATGGCGATCTTATCTTCACAATCATGGCGCAGATCAGCTTTCAGTGACAGGTGAAATGTTTTCACAGGGTACAGTGGGAAACTTTTCCCCTCCAAAAATCTTACACTCACACCAGATTTATAACACAGATTAATATGGACCTTATCAGATGCCACTCAGTAAGACACTGGCTTCCAATTTACATGAGCAAGGGGCTATAAGAGGTGTAAAGATCAAGTTACAATTGTAGCTTGTAGGTAAAAAAAAAAAAAATCACAAAAAATGCATGGATGGACAGTGGCCTTTTTAAAAACAGGCTCCACAATGATTTTGTGTCAAATGTGATGAGAGATTTATTTGGAGGAAGAGGGTCTTCTTCCAGAGGCCACAGTATTTATTTCTGCAGTATCTAGATTCTTAGAAATCCAGATTATATATGGTCTGACACAGTCCAGATAAAAAAGATTCTTGTGTACAGGACTGTAGAAAACTATTCAACTTTGAGTACCTCCATATTTTATTTAATAAATCTGAGGGTCATCTATTAACATATATATAAAAAAAAACAAATTAATTGGCAAAGGCATTCCCTTACTGCCTAAAGACACCAAATAATTTTTTAAAGTGATCTATAAACAAATTATCTTATTCACAGCAAGGATAACATGACACTCCATGATTTTCTGTGTTGCTGTCTAGTTTTTAAAAAGTGTGTGTGTGTGTGTGTGTGTGTGTGTGTGTGTGTGTGTGTGTGTGTGTGTGTGTACAAGATCTTGCACTAGGAGAAACAATAAAACTATGAGATAGATGCAAGTAGAAGTGAGAGAGGAGTAAGAAGGTTAAGGCAGTGAGTTGCGCTCTAGCCAGAAAGCAGCTGCAGGCCACCAGAACATGTTATGCAATGGGAGACACATCTTCTGCATATGAACAGTGTTTCCTGCATTATTACAAGAAAACTAGAAATGCAGACAAGTTAATAAAATCTCAGGAAAGAGAACAACAACAAGACAGTAAACCAACAACAGATGTAAAAGAACAAGAATAAAAATGCTGGAAAGTGCAGCCATGGACTCCCTGTTTCACTTGCTGAACAATCCAAAGAAAACTTTAATGTCATTTCAATCCACCGTCGATATTTTGGCAAAATGTGTGTTTTTACGTCTGTGGTAGGCACACAATGTTGTCTGCAATTGTACTGAATGCCTTCTCAAAAAATTATTCTGAACAACTAGTTCAGGACCCCACTCTTAAGTGAAAATGGTTGCGAAAACATACCTGACCTCTTAGCAACAAATAATCCTGACCAAACAAGGAGCATCTTGACAGATACAGGAATTAGTGACCACAATGTGGTTGTAACTAGACTGAATACTGTAATATAGAAAACGACCAAAAACAAATGCAAAATACATTCATTTAAAAATGCAGATAAAAATTTGCTCATGCACCTTCTTAAGAGACAGTCTCTACTCCTTCCAATCTGATTATGTAAGCATACACTAGATGTGGTTTAAATTCAAAGAAATAGTGTTGTTGATGATTATGTGTTTAAGGGAATAAACAACAGGGTCAATCTGTCACTCCTTATCATGAGAGACATGTCAAAAGGTAAAAAGGTGAGAACAATGGAGACCAGGCTGCTCGAACTATATGAGCAAATCAAAGCGTTTAAAAGAGCACGACAATAGGTAAAAGAAAAGAGATAAACCATGCAGCACCTTGCACAATGGGTGTTAAAAGCACAATAAAGTAAGAGGGGAAGGCTCGGTGGTTACCCACCACAGGGGGAGGTCTCTCACCCCCACAACCACCCTTAACACTGGAAGTGGAAGAGTATTATAGGTTAGAGTAAAATCAGCTCTCCCTCAGGGAATGCAACACTTTGGTAATGGCTGTCATGTCATCCACATGCACCTAAGGTAGTAACCCGAGAGCGTGCCGCAGATCGGCCAGCAGAGCACGCTCAACAAGAACATGCGGTATCATCAGTAGACTACTGCAGCTGCAGTGAGGGAGATCCTCCCAACACAGAAGGATGTCATGGGTGAGTCCTGTGTGGCCAGTGCACAGTTGGCGCAGTGGCCAGTGCACAGTTGGCGCAACACAGTGGCATCTTTCCGAAAGGCCTGGAAAGATGTATGCTACACCTTAGTGGACCCTTAATTGCTGTCAACTTGTTTTGGGTTGTAAAGCCAGTCATTCCAATTCCCAGAGCTTTAGAATATTGCGCCGAAGTTGTAATCTTAATTCTGGGTCCAGTATCCCGATGTCAAGTAGATCTCCTGTACTTGCATCTTTAGCTAGACGGTCGGCAAGTTCATTTCCTGGAGTGACTACATGGGTTGGTGTCCAGATAATGGTCACCATCTTTCCTGGGCTGTAGTGGTCAGCAAGAAGGTCCTGGATGTTTGTGACCAAAGGATCTTTGGAATAGCACAGGGCTATACCTTTTAAGCAACTCATGGACTCACTACAGATCAGAAAGTTTGTCACTGCCTGGTATTTGGCGTACCTCAAAGCCTGAGAGATGGCAACAATTCTGCATGTATAAACTGCAGGCACTTGGCACAGAGTGCTTCTCATGTTCCCTTAGAAGTGTAAAAGCCAACATTGATGCTGACTTTTGATCTATCTTTGTAGATGCATACTGAATTAGAATAATCTTGGAAGATTGAAAGAAACAAGTGTTGGAGAAGGGTAGGATCATCATCCTTCTTGGGGCCACAAAAGAGGTCCATCCTTATCACAGGATATAGCACAGCCCACGGGGGATGTTGGGAGGGAGCTCTAGAACACACACTTATGGAGCCTATTGGAGGTCCGTCAGTAGAATATCAAGTTGCATCCCAGCTGGGCTTCTCAGTTTTGGGAGATGAGTGAACAGCCTGAACTGCTGGTTGTGGAACAGAGTTGAGTGACATGCGTGGGTAGGCACCTGACAGACTGTGGCTGTGTAACTTGCCAGAACCCGCTGTCGTCCAACATGCAGCGGCGTGACACCAGCTTCTGGGAGGCCATCAACAGAGCTCGTACGGAAGGCCCCCATAGTCAACCGCACAACAGTGTGGTGAACAGGGTCCAACAGGCTAAGTAGGAACGGTGCTGCGAACCCATAGGCAACACATCGGTAATTCAAGCAGGATAAAATTACCATTTTATAAAATCACAGAACAGTGTGGTCTGCACCCCACGAGGAGTGACTAAGAAAACGAAGAGCATTCAGTTTCTTCACCAAGTTGCCTTGAGCTGGCAGACAAGTGGCAGCCAAATTAGCTTGCGGTCAAATAAAATACCTAAGAATTGGAAAGTGTGAACAGCTTTAAGTTACTGGTCACTGAGATAAATTTATGGGTGTGGGTGCACAGTCCCGAGTTGATAAAAATGCCTCACTTATGATTTTGCAGGGCAAAATTGATACCCATGGTTCAGAGACCAGTTGTGGACTCTCCAGCCAGTCCCCCGAAGCTGGCACTCAGTGGTGTGCTGTAATGCAGAGGAATAGCACATATAAAAATCATCCATGTACAATAACAGAGACTTTGGGGCACACTACATTTATGGTAAGCAAACAGTGTTATGCTCAGAACCAATCCCTGAGAGACTCCTCTTACAACAGGCAAGGAGGGGCGAACGTCTATTCTAGCCTTTGACACCACAGAGGAAAGAAATAGTATCAACGGCACTTGAAAGATATATACCAAATAAATTAATAAGAGATGGTACTGATCCCATGTGGTACACAAAACAGATCAGAACACTATTGCAGAAGCAACAAAAAAGGATAGCCAAATTTTAAAGGAACACACAATCCCCAAGATTGTCAAAGTTTTACAGAAGCTCTACATTTAGCACAAACTTCAGTATTAGACACTTTAAATGGTTTCCATAGTGAAACTCTGTCTTGAAATCTGGTAGAAAACCCAAGGAGATTCTGGTCGTACGTAAAGTACACCCATGGTAAGATGCAAACAATACTTCACTGCATGATAACATAGGTGATGTTATTGATGACAGCACCACTAAAGTAAAGTTACTAAATACTGTGTTCTGAAATACCTTCACAAAAGACAATGAAGTAAATACTTCAGAATTAGAATCAAGAACAATTGCCAATATTAATAACTTAGAAGCAGATATCCACAGTGTAGCGAAGCAGCTTAAGACTCCTAAGAAAGGAAAGTCTCCCAGTCCAGATTGTATAGCAGCCAGGTTCCTTTCAGAGTATGCTGATACAATAGCTGCATACTTAGCAATCATAGACATCCATTCACTCATAGAAAGATCTGTACCCAAAGACTGGAACGCTGCAAAAGTCACACCAATACCCAAGAAGGGAAATTGAAGTTGATCTGTTGAATTACAGGCCAGATCACTAACGTCAATTTACAGTACGATTTTGGAACATATACTGCGCTCTAACGTTATGAATCACCTTCAAGAAAACTATTTATTGGCAGATAGTTCTGATCCAGAAAATACTGTTCTTGTGAAACACAACTACCTCTTTATTCTCACAAAGTAACGAGTGCCACCAACAGGTGTCATCAACTTGATTCCATATTTTTATATTTACATAATGCTTTTGGTACTGTTTCTCACAAGCTACTTCTAATTAAATTGTGTGCCTATAGAGTCTCATCACAGTTGTGTGACTGGATTTGTGATTTTCTGTCAGAAAGATTGCAGTTTGTAATAACTGAAAGTCCTTTAGTAAAACAGTAATCTCTGGCACTGCCCAAGGAAGTGTTATAGGCCCTTTGTTGCTCCTAAAATACATAACCAATTTATGAGACAATCTGAGCAGTCCTCTTAGATTGGTTGGTTGGATTAAAAGAGGGGGAAAGGGACCAAACTACGAGGTCATCAGTCCCTTGTTCCGAATAAAACAATGCCATAAGTGTGAAAGGAAAAATCACAAGCACGATGAATTGCAACCAACATATAAATCGACAAAAGGAGACAAGAGAATCACAGAAACGCAAGAAACAGGATGAAGAGACTAAAAACAACAAAGCACATTACCATGGCTGGCTAACGATGAGAATAAAAAAAGAGAAGCGAGCCACTCTGCAACACATTAAAAACTCCACCCTAGAAGCACTAGGGTGGAGGACACAGAGGGACAAAGGACATGCGCTAAAACTTAAGATCAAATGATAAAATCCACCCTCACGAATAAAACATAAAACTAAATCAGCTGATGAAGTGTTGTCAGATAAAATTAGTGGCAATGAATCCGGTAACCCACGATTTTGTTGCTGGGCAGTCAAAGCGGGACAGTGCACCAGAATATGGGCCAGTATCAACTGGGCGCCACACTGACTCGGGCAGATCTTCACGGTGCAGGAGGTAACTGGGGGTCGCCAATGAGGAACTGGCAGAGGACAACTGATACCCTGTGAGAGACCCGCAAGGAAGACATCCACACATTTGTAGTCTTCTTAATGACACACAGTTTGTCGTGTGTACTGTTATGCCATTCCGTCTCCCATAGCCAAATAACCCTACGGCGCAAGTCAGAACGCAGGTCAGGTTCAGAGAAGCCAATCTCCAGAAACGGTTTCCGTGTAGCCTGTTTGGCCAGCCTGTTGGCAAGTTCGTTGCCCGAGACGCCGACCGACATGTCTTGGGGGCCACACAAACACCATTGAACGACTGGACTGGTCCAGGGCATAGATGGACTCCTGGATGGACGCTACCGAAGGATGGCGAGGGTAGCACTGGTCGACAGCTTGTAGGCTGCTCAAGGAGGCAGTACACAGAAGAAACAATTCCCCAGGTAGTGAACGAATATACTGAAGTGCGCGAGAGATGGCCACCAGCTGTGCAGTGAATACACTGTAGCCATTGGGCAAGGAATGCTGTTCAAAATGGCTTCTGTGGACGTAGGCGAAGCCAACAATACCATCAGCCATCGAGCCGTCAGTGTAAATCACTTCAGAGCCCCGGAACATGTCAAGAATCGAGATGAAGTGACGTGAGTAACTGAGTCCTTAGGGTCATGCGAAAGGTCCAGACGAATCTGCAGCCTAGGTGTACACCACGGAAGTGTATGCGGACGGACCTGGATGGGTGGTGGTAAAGGGAAGGACTCCAGTTCAGACAGAATGGATCGCAAGCGAACCGCAATCATTAGCCCTGACCTGGGCCACCAAAGCGGGTGATGAACTGCCACGGGTGGAAAAAAGGAGATGGTAATTCAGATGCTCAGGAGAATAACGAATGTGTGCAATGTAACTGGCGAGCAGCTGTGCACGTCAGATCTTCAGTGGAGAGACTCTGGCCTCCACAAGGACACTGGCCACCAGACTCGTCCTAAAAGCTCCTGTCGCTAGGCAAACACCACAGTGGTGCACTGGGTCGAGTACATGCAACACTGAGGGCACCACCGAATCATATATCAAACTCTCGTAGTCAAGGCAGGCTTGGGGCACCATAACGAGCGAGGGATCGCATTTTCTGCCGCAGAAGCGATTGTGGTAGTCGCCTGCTCAACCATCACATCAATGTTACCACGTGGAGCAGAGTCAGCAGTGGCATCAGATGTGAAAGTTTCCCAGTCTGCCTTGTTTAAAGCCCATCGGGGCAAGTGTCCATGGGCCCGATGCTGGGGCAGTGACAGGAAATGTGTGGCGGCCCCATTATAAAAGCGGCAGAGTTCGAACTAAGACAGTAAAGTTTCGACACAGTAAGCATGATTTCACCCTACAAGGGGTTATGGATGTTAATACAACCCAAAAGTAGGAAAGGTGTAGGGAGTTGATCAATCAGTGCAGCTAATACATTCACGGGTACTGCACCCATCTGGAGGAAGCTATACATTGCAGATAGTTAATTCCTGTGTCATCCATATTCTGACAGCTGCAGCTTCAAGAGGGGTTTGAAGGGGCACAGGTTCACTACAGATTGAGTTTAGGACATAAACACAAACTCCATCTGACACTTGATTATAGTCGCTACGGTTCCTGCAATATCCCTTATAGCCGCAGAGGGCAGGGGTTTGCATTACCGGGCGAACCAGGTTTCCTGAAGGGCAATGCAGAAAGCAGGGACAAAGCTTAACAGTTGCCATAGCTCAGCCAAGCAGTTGACAAACAGCAATTCCACTGGAGGATGACATCATCGTGAGACTGGGAAGGCATGGAACATTCAATGAGGCAATTTGCGCCACACGGTCACCTGCTGCCACCGACTTTTTGCCTGAGCAGTCTATATCTGTTGTGTCTGAGGGTCCAGCAAGATCTAGGTCCTCAGCGGTCACCAGAATCTCCTCCCCATCCTCATACGCAGAACTTTTAGGTAGCGGTGGTGTGGATGCCATCACAAGTTCCTTGTTCTTAGGGGTCTTCTTTTTCGATTTCTCGCGCTGTTCCTTGGGTTTCCCTGGCTGGGAGGACTTCGCTGAATTAGTCTCTCGGACTGAGGATGAGTGTGAAGCCCTACGACCAGATGCTTTTGGGCTCTTCAGCCGCTGGCGGGTGTCATACTTCCCACTAGCAGAAACCTGGGAAAGGAGTGGCCCAAGGGACACCTTCCTAGCAAGAGGAGACGAAGAAGCCTTATGCTTCTCTGGCTCAGAAGTGGGGACTGAAATCCCCGATAGTTTGGGGGATTTCGGGGGGCGGGGTTGCTCCAAAAGTAGGTGGTGCGGGAGCAACAGGGAGGGAAGTGCCCCCCACCATCAAGGGGGCAGGTGTTGTCTCCCGATTTTGAGTGGCGACAGGAATTCGAGGAACTGATGGGGCGAGAACTGTTCTTGTAGTAGCGACGTATGAGGTGGTCATAGCCACAGGTTGTAGGCACCCAAGTCTCCTCTTAGCCTCAGTCGGTCCAGGGTCTTATATGATTTTCCTCTGTTTCTGTAAAATCCTGCAGTCTGGTGAGCAAGGTGAATGATGCTCTCCACAGTTGACACAGATGGGAGGCGGGCCGCATGGAGTATTGGGATGCGATGGACGTCCACAATATCGACAGCTGGGGCTGGAAGTACAGAGGGAAGACATATGGCCAAACTTCCAGCACTTGAAGCACTGCATCGGGGAAGGGATATATGGTTTGATGTCACAGCAGTAGACCATCACCTTGATCTTCTTGGGCAAAGTGTCATCCTTGAACGCCAAGATGAAGGCACCGGTGGCAACCTGGTTAACCCTCAAACCCCAATGGACGCGCTGGATGAAATGAACACCTCGCCACTCTAAATTTGCACACAGCTCGTCATTAGACTGCAAAAGAAGATCCCTGTGGAATATAATACACTGGACCATGTTTAAGCTCTTATGAGGCGTGATGGCAACAGAAATATACCCCAACTTGCCACAAACAAGTAATGCCCATGACTCGACAGAGGATGCTGTTTTATCAAAACTGACCCAGAGCGCATTTTGGACAAGCCCTCCACCTCCCCAAACTTTTCTTCCAAATGCTCCACAAAAAAGTGAGGCTTCGTGGAAATGAATGATTCCCCTTGAACTATCGTACAAACGATGTACCGGGCGAATAAGCTTCACTGTCATCCTTAGCCTGGCTTTCCTCCCATGGTGTGGCCAGGGAGGAGAACGACTTGGGGTCATATTTCTTAGCATTAAAGTTAGACTTCACCCGCTTAGAGACTGCTGGCGGCAGACCACCAGCAAGAGATGATGTAATACGCTTCGTGGCATGTCATCCGCCCTGATGCCACCCACTCCGACCAGGGGCCCTCCCCATGGGCTCCACCCAGCCGCAGCAAAGGCCATTGTTGGGAGTCCCAATGTTCCAGGGTGACAGGCATCTACTCCTTGGCATGCGTGGGGAGTTAACGGCGCAGGCATCAGCAGAGCGATCCCTGTGTTGTCAGTGGACTACAATCAACAGGGTACATGGCGCCCCACCACAACAGACTGGCTACTGTGCTGGATATGTGGTGCAAAGAAGTCCATGGTCACTGTCAGCACAGAAAGTGACACTGCATAGTGCATGGTGGAAAACGCACCCAGGAAGGTGTCCTCATCCGAGAGATGGAGAATGGGCGGGACTGCAATGCGACGACGAGAAAGTGGGCTAAAGATCTCTATGCAAAATGGACACGATGCCCTTCCCCAATTGGCTCGCTCTTCCTACAAGAGAACTTCACATAAAGGTCGAAATGTGTGAGACTCCTTTTAGTCACCTCTTATGACAGGCAGGAATACCTCGGGCCTATTCTTACTCCCAGACCCGCAGGGGGGGGGGGGGGTCTTAGATTACCAAAATGTAATTTCAAATTGGAATGATTACATAGATAATGTTGTGAGGAAAGCAAACAAAGACTCTAATTTGTTGGCAGAATATTTAGAAAATTAACACGTCTCAGCCCTCTTCTAGAGTACTGCTGGGCAGCATGGTATCAGCATCATCAGATAGGGTTGACAGAGGAAATCATAAAAGTTAAAAGAACGGCAGCTCGTTTTGTATTACCACAAAACAAAGGAGATAGTGCCATGGATATAATACATGAACTGGGGTGGCAGTCATTAAAACTAAGGTGGTTTTTGCTGCCGCTGTACCTTCTCATGAAATTTGAATCACCAATTTTCTCCTCAGCGTGTGAAAATACTTTGTTGGTGCCCACCTACACAAGGAGAAATGATCATCATAATACAAGGGCTGACTGAAAAGTAATGCCTCCGCCTTCGTAACTCTTCAACAGATGGCAGCATTGGTATGCGGCAGGTAATGTCTTGTTCCATAGCCTCTCTCTATAGCTCCAGTTGGCAGGAAGCCTTAGCATTGAACAGTTGTGGTGTTACTGTGGAAAGTGTGGAACCCTGCGCAGACAGTCGTTCAATGTGATTTAAGCAATGTACAGCCATTGAATTCTTGACAGCAGAAGGTGTCGCCCCAAAGGAGATTCATCAGAAAATGAAAGCAGTTCATGGTGATTGCGTTGATGTGAGTATTGTGCATCATTGGGTGAGAAAGTTTAAAGATGTTGAGGTGGGAACATCTGACCTGTGACAAACAAAGAGTTGAACATCCTGTAACAGCAACCACAGAGTTTCACAAGCAAAATGTTGACAGAGTGATTCAGGACGAACGTCGTATCACTCAGAGTGAAATGGCAAGCACAATCGGCATTTCACAAGAATGTGTGTGGGTCACATTACTGCTTTGCTTGGCTATCGGAAGATCTGTGCACTATGGGTACCCTGGATGCTGACTCCTGAAATGAAAGCACACAGACTTTAAATTTGCCAGGAACTCCTCTCACGTCACGAGAATGAGGACACACAGTACTCACATCAACACAATCACCATAAACTGCTTTCATTCTCTGATGAATCTCGTTTGGGGTGACACCTTCTGCTGTCAAGAATTCAATGGCTGCACGTTGCTTAAATCATACTGACCGACCGTCTGCACAGGGTTCCATACTTTCCACTGTAACACCATAACTGTTCCATGCTAAGCCTTCCCACCAACTGGAGCTGTAGAGAAAAGGCTACCAATGCTGCCAACTGTTGAAGAGTTACAAAAGTGGAGGCATTACTTTTCAGTCAACCATCATAAAATAAGTGAAATAAGAGCTCCCACAGAAAGATTTAGGCGTTCGCCTTTCCAGTGTGCTGTTCAGGTGTGGAATGGTAGAGAAAGAGCTTAAATATGGTTCAATGAACCCTCTGCCAGGCACTTAATTGCAAATTGCGTAGTTATCACGTACACATACATGTGTCAGAACAGGTGATGGGGCACCCCTCCAATACGGCGTGTGGCCAGTGATGCCTCACAGAGGGTAAAAAACACCTTCAGGAGTAAAAGGTTAAACCATATCGGCCATTCTGGCATTGTTTGCTGCTGGCACCAGAGGCAGCATGTCTGACGTTGAAGCTTTTGCCATAAGGTGGCCAATTCGGGACATTCCAGGAGGTGGGCCAATGTCAGACAGTCACCACACCGACAGCGGGGTAGATCCTCACGTCATATGATGTGGCCAATGTAGAGCTATAGAAAGGTGGATTCCTTGCACAAACCATGTAGGGAAGAACTACCACATGCTTGTGGTCCCCTTCATTGCTTGCAGTTTGTCTGCAGAAACCCGAGCGCACCAACCCGTGACTGAGGCCTTTGACAACTGATTATGTAGAGCTGACCAGAGGTCTGTTTCAGGTACCCACATCTTCAAAGTTGCCATCTTGGAAGCCAACTTGGCCAAATACCAGCATTTGTTACCAATCTTGCAGTAAATACACTGCACCTTGCATGTGTGTAGGCAAAGCTGGTTTGTTCATTGCTCATCGAGTCATCAGTGCATACCACTTGTAAACCCAAGAACGCAACAAAGATGGGCAGGAACAGGTAGCAAAAACCTGTGGGATCAATAGCCTTTCAGTCCAAGGGATAGGTCAAGACCAATCTGAGGCTGGAGTATACACCGTGGGAGTGTATATGATTACTCCCTGACAAGGGATGAGAGTGAGGAAAGCGAGGCGAGAGCAGAGACACGGTGTGTAAACTGGGATCATGACTCCAGTCCTGTGCTCCTATTGTGGGAGACTGATATCTAATAGGAAGGAGAATATTATAGTTTGGATGCTCAGAGGAGCAGCGTATGTGTATAGCATAGTTGAGCAGCAGCTGTTGGTGCCTTATCCGGAGGGATCCCAACCACCAAGAGTAGGCTGTTCACAGGTCTGGTCTGAAAGGTACGTATTGCAAGTTGGACCCCACATGGTGCATCAGGTCTAGCATGTAAAATGCTGCAGGTGAAGTCAAGCCATAAGCCAGACTCTCATAATCAGAGTTTTGTAAAGTCACAAAAGTATAAAGTGATCTGCACTCCAGCTGGTGTTACTGAGCCACGCAAGGGCATTAAGATGTGATTAGCACATTCGCTTCAGTTGGCTAGGATGGGAAGCCAGGTCAGTGAGGCATCATAGGCCAGTCCCATAAAGCAACAAGATGCTATCACATGAGCAGTTTGTCACTGTGGTAGAGTTGTCACTGTGGTAGAGTTACGGTTGTGGATGATAGTATGATGGCGACAGGAGTGCCCCAGCAAAGTGTGACAGAACGGCTCGTATCCTCTACATACAAAATGACTTTATGGACTGCATGAGCAGCAATTTATGTCTGTTTTCTGATGATGCAGCGGTATATGGTAAGGTGGTGTCACTGAATGTCTGTAGGAATACACAAAAAGACTTAGAGAAAATTTCTAGTTGATTTGATGAATGGCAGCTAGCCCTAAATGAGCAGAAATGTAAGTTAACGCGGATGAGTAGGAAAAACAGTCCTGTAACATTCGAATACAGCATTAGCGGGAAGCAGCCTGACACAGTCATAACGCTGCAAAGTGATATAACCCGGAATGAGTAGGTCAGCTTGGTAGTAGGGAAGATGAATGCTTGATTTCGTTTTATTGGGAGAATTTTGGGAAAGTGCAGCTCATTCATAAAGAAGACAGTGTAAAGAACACCTGTGAGGCTCATTCTTGAGTACTGTTTGAGTGTTCAGAACCCTACCAGGTCACATTAAAGGAAGTCATCTCAGCAATGCAGAGACGGTCTGCCAGATTTGTTACCAGTGTGCTTCATCATGCACGTATTATGGAGATGCTTTGTAAACACAAATGGGAATCCCTGGAGGGAAGACAATGCTCTTTCCTTAAGGCACTACTGTGCAAATTTGGAGAACCACAATTTCAGGATGACTGCAGAACAATTCTACTAGACCTAATGTACATTCTGGATAAGGCCAATGAAGATAAGATGCAAGAAATTTGGGCTCATTAAAAGCTTTCATACAGTCATTTCTCCCTCTCTCTAGGAGAGGAATGACTAGTAGTGGTACAAGGTACCCTCTACTACCCACCATACAGTCGTTTACGGAGTATGTACGTAGATGGAGATGGAACTGCATCATCCCTGTCTAGGTGGCTGAAATTCGGAAGCCATGGGTCAGAGCTCAGGATGCACCTTCTGTATGGAACCCTGCAGTCTGTGTTCAACAACACTCCACAGTGGAGGAACAGCTGTCCTAGTAAATAAAAAATTGTCAGTATACATGGAGAGCCACACTGTAGATCCCACAGCTGCAGCTAGACCATTGATAGCTACTAGACAAAGGGGTACACTAAAAACCAGAAATGTGTAATACCCCATTCTCTTGTATGTGGCAAGGTAACATGGAAAGTGTCAACTTGAACCCAGAAAGTATGATGTGACAAGAAGTTCCAAATAAAAATTGGATGCTGGCCCCAGAGACACCATACATGGAGGGTAGCAGCAATGTGCTGATGTCATGTGATGCCATACCCCTAAAAAGACAGCGATAAGGTTTTGATGCTGGGCAAAAGCTGACCAGACAGCACAGTCCAAGCAGATGAACTTGTTAGCAGTAGAATGTTCTTGGCAAAAACTGACCTGGGACAGAACCAAAATACCTTGAGACTTAAGGTACCAAGAACTTTGCAGGCTCACCATATGTTTTGAGCAACTTGCAGAGTACATTGGTAGGAGTAACTGTGCAATAGCTGTCCACCTCAAGATTATGTTTACTTGTTTTCACTACCGACACGATCACACTTTCTCGCCACTGAGGTGTGAACTCACACTATGCTCCAGATACAGTTGAAAATAGGGAGGTCATGATGTTGTCAGTCCAATGATAGGTGTCTGAGCATTTGACTGTGGGTGCGGTCTGGCCTTGAAACTGTGTCAAGGCAAAGTGCTTGGCCTTCAAGAATTCCCACACAAGAAGTGGCTTTTGGTGATGCACAGAGGAACCTCGCTTAACGAGCATCTCCCATATCGTGCAATTCGCATAGAGAGCAAAACAAATTTTAAAAAATGACTTGCTTAATGAGTGATATTACACATAATGGATGATGACGACTTAGTGTGACATCACCGGCCGTTTGTGCACGGCAGGGGTGGGTTGGTTGATCTGGGGGAGGGGAGCAAACAGTGAGGTCATCAGTCCCATTGGATTAGGGAAGGTGGGCTAGGAAATAGGCCGTGTCCTTTCAAAGAAACCATCCCAGCATTTGCCTGAAGCAATTTAGAGAAATCACAGAAAACCTAAATCAAGATGGATGGACATGGGTTTGAACCGTCATTCTTTTGAATGCGAATCCAGCGAGCTAACCACAGCACCACCTCACTCTGCTGCGGCAGGGGAAATGTTCAACAATATGAACACCTTTCATTCTTGGTAGAGGCGCATGAACAATGTCTTTAGTACCTACTGCAGTCTGGGTTTAGTGCTCTTTCTGCTATCACTTAGTGCAGCTTGTGATCAAAAATTTTTCTAAACTTGTGTTCATACAGTGTTTTTCTTGTGGGCAAATTTTAATAGCCTTCCTAGATATGTCCCCAAAGATAGCTGCAAGAAGACAGCCATAAAAGAAAGAAAATTACTTTAGAATTGAAACAAAAAATCACTGGAAAACGGAAAAGTGGTGTGAGCGCTATTGATTTAGTATGCACATACAGTCAGTCTACATGAACTATTTGCACTACTCTGAAGAATGAGGACAAGATTAAGGAGATAGATGCTTCAATGGGAATGACAATAGAATTAAAACCACTGCAATGATGTCCTATTCTGGACAATGTCGAAAGGTTGCTCCTTATATGGATAAATGAAAAGGAATTGCAAAGCGACACTATTAATAAGAACTTCGGCGAGAATGATTTTCGCCGACCTCATTAAGAAGACACCAGGTTCATCAGTGGCCAAAGAAATGTTTAAGGAAAACCGTGGGTGGTTCAAGAAGTTTAAGAGAAAAACCGGTATCCACAGCATTGTGATGCACAGCGAAGCAGCCAGCTCCGACACAAAGGCAGCAGAGAACTTCATCAACAACTTCAAGATGCTTGTATATTCCGAGGTTTATCTGCCGCAGTGGGTTTTTAATTGTGAAGAGACGGGGTCTAATCTGGAAAAAAATGCCAAGGCACATCTTTATAATAGCTGAGGAGAATGCTTTGCCTGGTCACAAGCCAATGAAAGACCATCTCACACTGCTAGTCTGTGCCAATGCAAGCGGAGATTTGAAAATTAAAACCATTGCTTGTTTACCATTCAGAAACTCCATGAACCTTCAAGAAGGGTATAGCCTGGAAGAATAGATGAAATGTGATGTGGAGGTCCAACAATAAGGCTTGCGTGAAATGTGATTTTTTTTTGTGCTTGGCACAGTGAAGCTTCAGTGACAAAATATTTGCTTGAGATGAATCTGCCATTCCATGTCTTGCTTGTTATGGACAACGCTCCTGCCCATTCTCCAGGCCTACAAGACCACCTCCTTGAAGAATTTCAATTCATCAAGATACAATTTCTGCTTTCCGACACCACTCCATTACTCCAGCCTATGGACCAGCAGATTTATTTTTAACTTTGAGCTTTACACTAAAGCACTATTAGACTGAAGCTACAAACCTCACTCTCAGAAAGTTTTTGAAATAACACTTCAACATCATTGCCTGCGTTAAGATGATCAAAACGGACTGGGAAGGGGTTACAAAGAGTAGTCTCACTTCTGCTTGGAAGGAGCTTTGGCTGGACTACATTGTTGAATGTGACTCTGAAGCATTTGAATCAGTACCTGTGGAGCCTGTAATCAACAAGATTGTGTGTCTGGCCATGAGCATGCGACTAGAAATGGATAACAATGATATTGATGAGCCTGTCAAAGACCACAGCCAAAAAATGACAACGGAAGAGCTTATGGGGTTGCAGTGTGTCTCACAGCAGTAAGTTGTGGAGCAGTAGTAGTTCAGAGGAGGTGGAGGAGGAAGAGGAGGAGGGGTGGGGGGAAGGAGCAGTGGGTAATGGTAAAGCAGCAACCTTCTGGCACAATAACAGAAATGCTGAAAGCATGGGAATCAGTTGCATCACACATTGAAAATCATCACCCCAGTAAAGCAGTGGCTACGTGCGCTGCAAATTTGTTTGACAATAATGCTGTGTCACATTTTTGCCAAGTGTTCAAGTGTCATCAGAAACAAATGACTATAGAGAGATTCCTAGTAAAAAAGAATTGTTATGTATTGTGAATAATAAAGTATATAGTACTGACAGGTCGACAGACACACAAACACAAACATACACACAAAATTCAAGCTTTCGCAACAAACTGTTGCCTCATCAGGAAAGAGGGAAGGAGAGGGAAAGATGAAAGGATGTGGGTTTTAAGGGAGAGGGTAAGGAGTCATTCCAATCCCGGGAGCGGAAAGACTTACCTTAGGGGGAAAAAAGGACGGGTATACACTCGCGCACACACACACATATCCATCCACACATATACAGACACAAGCAGACATATTTGTCTTTAAATATGTCTGCTTGTGTCTGTATATGTGTGGATGGATATGTGTGTGTGCGTGCGCACGCGAGTGTATACCCGTCCTTTTTTCCCCCTAAGGTAAGTCTTTCCGCTCCCGGGATTGGAATGACTCCTTACCCTCTCCCTTAAAACCCACATCCTTTCGTCTTTCCCTCTCCTTCCCTCTTTCCTGATGAGGCAACAATTTGTTGCGAAAGCTTGAATTTTGTGTGTATGTTTGTGTTTGTTTGTGTGTCTGTCGACCTGCCAGCACTTTCATTTGGTAAGTCACATCATCTTTGTTTTTAGATATATTTTTCCTACGTGGAATGTTTCCCTCTATTAAAAGTATATAGTACTATATTTATAATTTTCTTTGAATAAATGGCATGAATAATATAAAACTTTTAGTACTTTTCCCGGATGGAATGCATTATTGTATTTTACATTAATTTATATGGGATAAATTGTTTCGCTTAATGTGTGTTTCGCACTACGAGTAAGATTCTGGAAAGAATTATACTTGCTTTGTGAGGTCCCAAAGTATAGTGGAACTTAATTCATTCCACCTGCTGTTTGAGGACATGAAGTTCAGGCTGATCATTCTCAGACACTCAGGCTCAAGCATAATGCAAATGTTTAGCAACAGCATCTGGATTACACAATTCAGGGGCAAACCAGGTACATCTTCACCCATATTTCGAGGATGGATATGTGATTCAATGGTAGTAACATACCGTTCCCATCATTCTTGTTTCCATTGTTTTATTAGGTAGCAGACACGGACATGGAGCAGTTTAAACGCAATGTGATGGTCCATCAATGGATTTCACTTATGGCACTGGACAGATAATTTGTAATGGCCACAGCGATGTCTGAAGTCCACCATGGTATTGTTTTCCTATGGGGGGATCACAAGGAATAAGGGAACGCTAGGTCCGCTACCGACCAAATGGCTGTGGTTGCGTTCTGGACAGCCTTAACGATAGGTCTATGTGGCAGGATGCTAAGGGTGGTGGGAAAGGCAAAGGCATTCCAGTCAGCCTTGCTCAGAGCCCATCTGGGTGGATGCCTAGGTGAGTGACACTGGAGGAGGGATAGGATGATTGGGAAACGCTCACTGTCACATGTAATAATGGACTTTCCAATGAATGGAGAGGAGAAGGCCAGGGCTGCAGATGGATAGATCAATGGCCAAATAAGGTCCATATGGCACACTGAAGTGTGTGGGAGCACTGGTATTCAAGAGACAAAGCTCAAGCTATGCAAGCGATGTTTCGATAGCTTTATTGCGGCTGGTGGTGGTTGTTCCACACCACACAGGGTTGTGGGCATTAAAATGAGGTGTGGGGGGAGGATGTTAGAAATCAGTGCAGACAACATGGTCTAAGACTCTTCACCACTGGGAGAGTGATGCACATTACAGACAGTAAAATCCAGAGATGACATCACTCCAACAGCCATAGGCTCCAAAGTCTTGTCAGATGGCATGTGATCACTGTAGACAAAATGAAAACACATGAGCAGTTTCCACCTAACACTGTCATTGTCAGCTTGATTCTCATAACAGCTCTTATACACATGGAGGGTAGGAGTTTGGAATGCTGAGGGCCAAGATTCCTGTAGGGAAATGCAGGAAAAAGCCCCTACAGGTCCAATGGGGGATAATGCTATCATTTTCCTGTGCGGCGTGATGGGGTCAAGCAGGCAGATCATGCCCTAGGGTAGCCTGCTGCCACAGACTGCAAGGACAGGGTATCAATACATACTCGCTGTGAAGCACATTGTGTAGGGAGATCTGATGACGCAGGGGCCACTAGGAACTCTGCTTTGAGTATGGTGTCTGAACACGTAGGGTCCAGCAGCATGGGGACCACTGGAACCACCGCCGTCTTTGAGGTCCTCCTCCTCCTCGGATGAGATGATGTCCATGAGGGCTTGCTGCCAAGTTTCAGGAGAACACAAAGCCCTATGACCAGCAACCTGTGGCTCCTTCAAGCCACTGCCTGGTAGCCAGTTGCATATCAACATACTCCTGGGAGGGGATCGCCCAAAGGTCCTCTCACTGGTGAGACACTCAAAGGAGGGTGTCACTTCTCTGGTTGGGGATTGGGCTATTTTTAATGGGAGTGAATTTTACAACTACAAAGGGTTGTTTGGCATTGTGCTGCTTGCTCTTGTAGACACCAGTTACAGGTTTTTGTATGCTACATGTTGGCTGCCAGGAAAGACCCACATGGAAATGGATTCAAGAACTAAACAAGGGAAAATCCAGGATGGCATAATGGCAATATAATGAAAAGGGCACACACACACACACACACACACACACACACACACACACACACACACACACACACAAAGCAATCTGCCTGGTGGGGGTAAGGAGGAGGCTGGGAGGAGGCGGCATTGGAGGGTATGGGTGGCGGACAGTAAACTGCTGATTGTGGGGGCATACAGGGATGAGGTGAAAACTGTGTGCAGTCAGGAGGTTACAGGGATGGAGGAGGGAGGGTGAAAAGGAGATAAGTAAATAGACTTTTGTTGCATTGATGAATTAGAAGGATGTGTAATGCAACACTGGTATTCCAACATGACCAAGGGCCATACAAAGATGACCGACCATCCATCGTGATGGATGTCATTCAGGAGATCATGGATAGCCACAACCAATGCGAGTCGAGAGTAGCGCCGGTCAACAGCTTGAACACTGCTGATTAAGAACATCTCACCAGTGTAAGAACAAATGTGACTGAGGGCTCGAACATTTGCACCAATCCAGCAGTAAATATACTGCATCCGTTCAGCAGGGAGCATAGTTCACTGCACCTTGCATTTGTGTAGGCAAATGCTGGTTCTTTCGTTGATCATAGAGCCATCAGCGCATAACACTTGTAAACCAAAAATGCAACAATGATGGACAGCAACAGGTAGCAAAAAACCATAGGATCAATAGTCTTTTGGTCCAAAGGATAGGCCAAGACATATCCCATGATTGTGTATGCACCATGGGGGTGTACGTGATAGCTCCCTGACACGACATGACAATGGGAAAAATGAGGCCAGAGCAGATACACTGTATGCGAACTGAGTAGTTTGGATGTTTGGGGGAGCAGTGTATATGTATTGCATAGTCGAGCAGCAGTTGTTGGCACCTGATATGGAGGACCACAGCCACCACGAGGAGCCTGTTCACAGGGCTGGTCTGAAAGGCACCTGTTGCACAATGTTGCATCAGGCTCAGCATCTGCAATGCTGAAGGCGAGGCAGAGCCATACACCAAGCTTCTATAATTAAGATGTTATAGCATCAGAGCTTTGTATGGGTGCAAAAATGTAGAATGATCCGCACCCCAGCGGGTGTTACTAAGACAGCAATGACTATTAAGGTGTGACCACAACGTTTGATTAAGTTGGTGAATATGGGCAAGCTGTGTCAACTAGGCATCGAAGACCAATCCCAAAAAATGATAAAATTCCACCACACTGACCACTTGGTCCTCAAGGTACAATTCTGATTTTGGACGCACAGTTTGACAGTAACAAGTGCATGTCTTGGTGGTGGAAAACTGGAAGCCGTGGCTGAGGCTCCAGAATGTGCCTTTTGTGTGGCACTCACGTCGTCATTCAGCAACACTCACAGTTGAGGTGGTAAATGCACAAGTCATCAGCATACAGGGAAGGTTACAACGTAGATTCCACAGCTGCAGCTGGACCATTGATAGGCACTACAAAAAAAAAAAGTGCCCTGTAGGACCCCATTCTCTTGTATCCGGGGAGTACCGTTGGAAGCACCAACCTGCACCCGGAAAGTACAATCATAAGCCCGATGCAAGTCAAAAAGACTGTGTTAAGATGTTGATGCCAGGAAAAAGCTGACAAAATAGCAGTGTCCAGCAGATCAGATTGCCAAAAGTATAATGGCCTACGCAAAAACTACCCTGGGACGGAGCCAAAAGACCCCGAGACTGAAGGTACTAGCACAGCTGTCGGCTCACCATAACAACTTGCACAGAACCTTAGTGAGGCTAATTGGGAGACTGCTGTCCATCTCTTGGACGTGTTTACCCATTTTCATGTACTGGGATAATCACACTTCAAGGCCCAGGAGCAGAGTCAGAGCAAGGGGCTGTAGCATTGCGGAACTCCCACTCCTGAATGCAACATTATAAGGTTCCAGGTGACTTGTAGTAAGTGGTAAAGGATGTCTCTTTAACTGCTGTTTGGGAAAATGAAATAGAGGCTGATAATTCTCACACAGAGGCCCCAGCATAATAAGAAACACTATGTTCGGCAACAGCGTCTGGATCAATATAGATAGTACACACCTGCAAGGTACTAGCAACCATAGAGGTGTCAAATCTACACCAAAATCGAAGATAGTGCTATTCACAGAGATACCAGGTACACCTGCAAGGTGCTAGCACCAATAAAGGTGTCAAATCTATGCCCAAATCTGTGAA
Organism: Schistocerca nitens; assembly: GCF_023898315.1. Classification (NCBI taxonomy): domain Eukaryota; kingdom Metazoa; phylum Arthropoda; class Insecta; order Orthoptera; family Acrididae; genus Schistocerca; species Schistocerca nitens. The sequence continues at coordinate 497,819,286 of NC_064619.1, read as the reverse complement.
AGAGGGGCACATGGTACAATGGTAGCAGGGTACCACTCCCAGCATTCTCAAATTCTGTCATTTTATGAGGTGGAAGACCTGGGCACAAAGTCGTTTAAAGGCAATGGGGTGCTCCTTCAACAGATGTCATTTATGATGCTGGATAGCCTCCCTGTGATATCTAAAGGCCACAGCAACTTCAGGAGTCCACCAATATACTGTCTTCTGGCAGGGGCACCCAAGGAAGATGAGACTGCCGAGTCAATTGCTGAAAAGAATGGCTGCAGTTGTGTTCTGGACAACTGTATTGATACCTCCGTGTAGCAGAATGATGGCAGTAGTGAAAGAATACCAATTGGCTTTGGAGAGAGCCCATCAGGGTGGACACACAGGAGAGTGACACTGAGGGAAGGTCAAAATGATTGGAAAATGATCAATGTTGCACAAGTCATTGTCAACTCTCCAATGTTTGGATGAGAGACAAACCTTGGCTGCAAATGGAAAGGTCAATGGCCGAATAAGATGCACATGCCACACTGAAGTGTGTGGGAACACCAATGTTCAGGACGCAAAGATCAAGCTCTGCCGAGAAAGTTTTCAACAGCTTTACTGCAACCAGTGGTCTTCATTCCACCCTAGAAAGAGTTGCAGGCTTTGAAGTCACCCAACACTAGGAAGGGTGGGGGGCGCTAAGAAAACAATGCAGGCAAGGCGTTCTGGGACACTTTGTTGTCAGGAGGTACATGTTACAAATGGTAAATTCTAGAGGTGTCTTCCCACAAGCAGCCACAGCCTCCAAAGTCTTGTTTAGTGGCTCACATCTGCTGTAAACAGAGTTCAGTATGTACATACAAACCCCACCTGGTGCTCTTTCACAGTAAGTTCGGTTCTTAAAGTAGCCCTGACAGACATGGAAAGTAGTGGACCCACAGGGTGTATATGCCGACAAGGAAAATAATTTCCTGGATTTTTCCCAGTTAAAAATACACTTTCTCCCAGATGAAAACACACTTTTTCAGTGTTATGTGACAGTATACTCTCCCTCAGAATTGTAAAACTTATCAATCCTTTGAAGTGTTAAGGTTTTATGCATTGGCATTCCCGGTACATTAGTAAATGACCACGAGTGAAAAAAAATTTTATCTGCAGCAACAAGTACATTGTGTATTTTCATATTATAAAAGTATAAATTGGAATTCCACCAAACATAGCACATTAGTTTCCCAAGCGTTAAAATCGAGAGTGCGATGCACTTTTATCAGTCAGTCATAGCTTATGTCACGTGATCTCGCCAGCCAATGAAAGCAGATATTCAGCGCGTAGAATGAGGCCTATGAGAAAGACAGGCCATGGCGTGTACGTCACTAAGGTAGGCCTGCGCTCACTCGCTCAACTCAGCAGACAAACTACGTTTCCACACCGGTTAACTCTTAGCTAGGCATGCACATACAAACGAGAGAATTGTGTCTTCTACTGGAATCTGCTATTATGGAGTCTTACTGTTATTAGTCCTACAATGATCGTAAGTCCATAGGGCTACTTATAATTTGTTACTGCTGTACTGGGGCACAAGAAAATTAAAATCACACCAAAATTATTATCAGTTGCATAAGGCACCACTTCCTGTATGAAATGAGGACTGTTAAGCAGAAGAGACCAAATGCTATAAACAAAGCTGTTATACCATTTATATCGAATATTGACTTAAATTAAATTTTGCTGTACTACTGTTAGTCAGTAAGACTTCATAATAGCAGATTCCACTAGAAGATGCAATTCTCATTAGTACATAAACAGGTAACAGGTTTAGAAATGCATTTTGCCTGCTGACCTGAGCAAGCGAACAGTTCAGGCCTACCTTCGTGACATACGCACTGCGGCCTGTCTTTCTTGTGGGCCACGACCTAGAGCATGTGATGTAGTCAGTCAGTAGCAATATCACTGTTCAGTAGTGCAAACACACAAGGAGGAAAAGTTAATGGTTTAAATTAATATACAAGTGTGTTTACAAGAAAAGCTATGCTTTCACATATACTGCTAGTCTCCAAGATCAATAAGCCACCAGGAAAGCTGAACATTCACGTATAAATTGGTCTTTTTTTTACGTGTGTTACACTTCAAGATACATCACACAAATGTGCCAGTAAGATTTCAAATGATGTAAAAGTCTGTTCTTCTGGGCTCGAAATTCTTCTAAGTGGCTGGTCCACAAAGTGTTAAGTTTTAAATTTTTTTCGGGTAGCATCTGGCTGCTAGTTACAGCTACCAGCCACATTTCAAGTAGCCAGAAGCAGGACAATGTAATGACCTCCACAGGCGACTCAACTGTGCAGACACATGAGCCAGCTGGCAACTGCTCTAATGAAGCTAATGTAAACAGCTGTGACGTCCAGCTCATCGCAAGCAGTTTGTTTTGAAGTATTGCATAGTCTTTCGTCCTCAGGCTTTAACAAATTTTGCTGTTGGCAGGCACTCGCATGTGCAGTGTCTTTGGTTGTAAATGATGCATTTCCTTTGCAACTTAAGTGTTACTTTATTTTTTTCTCTCGTTTAATTTAGTGCTGCAGTGTAATTCTGCAGTAGCGGAATACAGCAATACTCCTTTGTTAGACTACCAGTTCTCAGCAGTCAAAATTCCAAAAATTTAACTGAAAACTAAAACACTCGAAAATTCCTGGAATTCTAAAAAAATTGCTGTGTTTTTCCGGGTTTTCTCCCGGATGAAAAAATTTTGGGGTTTTTCCCAATCTCCCAGGTGTCCTGGGCCGTATACGCCCTGTACCCACACTGTTGGGAAATATGTTTCAGGGAGGGCTAAGCAAAAAATGAGAAATGGACAAAAGATAATGTACCTCAGTTACATGAGGGAAAAAAACTGCTACATTTCCACTGAATCAAGGAGTGTGGGGGGATGCATGCATCTGGGGCCATAGGGGCCACCAGGAACACTGCCTCTGATACAGAGGTGGAGCACATGAGCAGGGGCCATCAGAATCTCCATCTTTTTTGAGGACTACTACTTGTCCTTTGATGATTTAGACTCCAAGGGCTTGTCATCCCAGATTCTGGGACACAGGAGGAATGCAAATCCTATGACCTGCAAATGTGGCTTCTTCAGCAACTGGCCAGCATCCAATTGTAGATCAGCAGAGTTCTGAGAAGGGAGTGTCTGAAGGGACCCCTTCTTGGTAGGGTGCCGTAGCAGGGCACTGCTTCTACAGCTGGGTGTTGGTGACTGACATCCCCAGTGGCTATGGAGTCAATGCTCCCAAAGGGGTGTGGGGGAAGCAGTATTAGGAGAACCTCCAACCACCAGAGGAGCATGTGTAATTCGGCACCACAGAGAACCAGATGTAGAAGACACAGAGGGCAATAACACAGTCACGAAAGAGGATGTCGTCGTCATAGCAGTAGCATTCATCATTGTTACACATGTAGGCTGTAGACAATCTTATTTCTCCTTTGCCTCTTGACGTGTAATGCAGTTAGGGTTTTGAATTCCTGTATTTTCTTTATGAGTTTCAAAACGGTGTGGTCTGGTGAACAAGAGGATGGTGCTCCCCACAACTGACACAAATGGGGGGAGGAGCACAAGGAGTGTTCATGTGCAAATGACTGCCACAACCACTACAGATTAGGCTGGCACTGTAATGTGATGGCATATACAGAGTGCATGCATTTGTAGTACTGAATGGGAGGAGAAATACACAATTTGACATCACAGCAATAAACCATCATCTTGACTTTCTCGGGCAATGAGTCACCTTCAAAAGTCAAGATGAAGGATCCAGTACCCACTCTGTTGTCTTTTGAGCCCCGGTGGACATGATGGACAAAATGCACACCTAGTCACTCCAAATTAGCACACAATTCATCATCAGTCTCTTGGTGGGAAACAAGATCCTGTACCATGTTCAGATTTCCAATGAAAAGAATATTTTGGGGTGATACTTCTCTGTATTGTAATATGTCTCTGCTTCAGACGAGAATGCGGGGGCTGTGCGGCCACCAGAGGATTATAATTTAATTCACTTCATGTGCAAATCTTCCACCTTGGTACCATCCACTCCGAATGGAGGCTCTCCCCACAGGTCCCACCCCGCCACACAAGTGGTTACCCGTCCGGTTAACCACTGCCCAGAGTCTCCTGACCCAGCCATGAAAAGTACATATTTCTTAGCTTGTGTGGGGAGTTTGTAGCTAAGGTACTAACTGTGTGATCCCTGCGCAGTTAGGGGGCTACCGCCATGCAGGTACTTGACGACCCACATCCTCTCAAACAATGGAATAGCCACCATGCTGGGTTTTGGATATACTACTGTTGCAAGAAAGCAGGAATCGAAGAGAGAAAGGAACAAAGGTGGAGTATATACTGCATGGATGATCTTTCCTGCACGATCCACACTTCTGGAAAATTTAGAAAAGAAGAATCACATCAAACCCAACAAGGGGACCATATAATTAATAATGAAAAGGTATAGAAGGATGGAAGATAAGAAAACAAGTGTCTAAAACACAAACGAGATCCAAGCGCTTCAGGACCAAGAAAACCATAATTTCATATTTTTGTTATTTTATGTAACAGTAAGTAGTTGTTCACATATTAGTACACATTAGTACAGAGTAATTAAACCCATAACGTGATACTTAGTTCACCTACTGTTTTCAACACCATTTTATATTTTCAATAACAAAGTTTCTATCTGCAGCACTATTTTATGGAAAGTAAAGTTGCTACTCACTGTATAGCAGAGATTCTGAGTCACAGATAGGCACAACAAAGACTCTCACAACTAAAGCTTTTGGCCATTGGGTGGCCATTAAGCCCTTCATCAAAAATACACACACACACACACACACACACACACACACACACACACACACACACACAGCCTGAGACTGCAGTCGTGAATGTGAGTTTGTGTGTGTGTGTGTGTGTGTGTGTGTGTGTGTCGTCTATTGTTGACGAAGGCCTTAATGGCCGAAAGCTTTAATTATGGGAATTTTTTGTTGTGCCTATCTGCGACTCAGCATCTGTGCTATATGTTTAGTAGCAACTTTTCTTTTCATAATATTGTTGCAGTACTATTTCTTTCATATGCCTTTCAAATGTGGGATGTTTTATCAGGTCACCCTGTACAACAGAACAAGTGTACTTTTCCTTTACTTATGCCTTTCCATGAAAGATCTCCTTCAATTTTCTTCATTTATTTTTAGTAATTTGATAATCAAAGCACAGGGCTCTGAGATTTCCTGCTTAAAAGAGAATTTTCCTGTGTTATCAAATATATAATTTACTAACTACTGTCTTACACATGTGCCTGTACACTCATTTACTATGGTGGAATCAGTGAAACTTAGTCTAAAGCAGGGCTTCACAACATACGTGCTCGCGGAGCAAGCTGTGAGCAGCAAGGTGCGAGCACGGAGCAGCGCGAGTACGCTACCCCCACTACCGGACCAGAGCGGAGAGTCACGTGGTGCACACAACAGCTGCCGCCAGTCAATGTAAATCCGCGGCCTCCTGCAGGGATATCACTCACGAATTATTACTGCGACAAATGAAACAAATAAAGGAGAATGTACACGTGCCAGATAATTTTATTAGCTTAGTGTATGCCTCTACATTCGTATTAATTTGTGAACTATTACACAATGAAAGGTGTCACTGAAGTGTGGGATTCTCGGTTATCTTGTACTTTTTGCCCTTTACAATTGCGTCTATGTTCGGAGTAATTGTTCTTGTGCATTTTAGGCGCAGCGTGCAGTTTAAATTTCGATCAGACAATGCGTTTCTCAGGCGCGTCTTGTTACATTTCATTGCAGAGAACAGTTGTTCACACACATGCGTGAAACCGAACATTGATATTATTGTAGCCGCCAGTTTGTGCAAACGAGGAAATCTATCCTGAGGGAAGTGTCTGTAGAATTCCAAAACGTTTTTCTTGTTCTGAAATTTGTCTCTGTATTCTCTGTCACACTGCAGGTCAATAATTTCTAGTTGCAGCTCAGGACGAATCTCTTCAATATTCGCTGAATATGGAGAGGAGAACAGATCAAAATCACTGTCTAGTGCTGTCAGATCTTGAAAGCATTGATCAAATTCTTCCTTAAGGGCAACTAAACTATGTGAATAACGTTCACAGTCTTTGTGAACATCTTGCATGGATGATAATTTAGGAAAATGAGCTACATTACCAGTTTCCAATTGACTCACCCAAAGTGTCAATTTCATTTTAAAAGCTCGTACTCGATCTATGAAATGAGTAATTAGCAGATCTTTACCTTGTAGTGAAATGTTCAAAGCATTCAGATGGCTAGTTAAATCTGCTAAGAATGCGAGATCACATTTCCATGAAGGCTCTTTCAATTCAGGAACACACATGTTATTTATTTCCATGAACATATTTATCTCATCTAATAGGCAAGAAAATCGATTTAATAATTCGCCACGACTAAGCCAGCGGACCTCGCTGTAATAAGGCAGGCTACCACACTGACTTTCTACATCCTCAAGAAAGCTTTTGAATTGCCTGTGTTGTAGCCCATGCTTCCTTCTATAATTGGTTGTACGAACAACAACACTCATCACATTTTTTAGAGTGATACTCTTTGCACATAAGTTTTCCCGGTGGATCACACAGTAAACGCCCCATATTTCATTCGGCACGGTCAGTTTTTGCATTTTCTCCTTCAACAGCGCAACGAAACCTGATTTTTTCCCTGTCATCGCTGGTGCACCGTCTGTAGACACTGAAACTAAAGAATTCCACGACAATCCTATATTTTCAACACTTTCTTCAATACTACTTAAAATATCATCTCTGGTTGTAGTGTTCTTCATGGCTACTACATCGAGGAGCTCCTCCCTCACCTGAAGATCTCTTTTAACACCTCTAATAAATATGGCAAGCTGCGCTGTTCCAGTGATATCAACACTTTCGTCCAGAGCTAGAGAATAAGCCATAAAATCTTTACAGATATTTGCAAGCTGGCTCTGGACGTCGTCTGCCATGTCCTGTACTGTATGCGACACATAATGGTCATGTTAGATAATGGCACAATCTAAAACTGTTCAACTTGAGATGGACACAAATGTTCCGCTACAACTACCAAACATTCTTTTATTAAATCGCCATCAGTGAAGGGGCGCAGGGATTTTGCTAAAAGCAAAGCAATTTTGTAACTCACTCTGAGAGCTGCCTCAGTTGATTTTTCTTCGTCGTCCAGATCTTCTTCGGATAGCTTTCTTTTAAGTTTAATAACTTCCTGCAGATGATGAAGAAATTGATGAAATGTATGACGAGATAAAAGAAATTATTCAGGTAGTGAAGGGAGACGAAAATTTAATATTCATGGGTGACTGGAATTCGTCAGTAGGAAAAGGGAGTGAAGGAAACATAGTAGGTGAATATGGATTGGGGGGAAGAAATGAAAGAGGAAGTCGCTTTGTAGAATTTTGCGCAGAACATAACTTAATCATAGCTAACACTTGGTTTAAGAATCAAAAGAAGGCTGTATACATGGAAGAACCCTGGAGATACTAAAAGGTATCAGATAGATTATATAATGGTAAGACAGAGATTTAGGAAGCAGGTTTTCAATTGTAAGACATTTCCAGGGGCAGATGTGGATTCTGACCACAATCTATTGGTTATGAACTGCAGATTGAAACTGAAGAAACTGCAAAAAGGTGGGAATTTAAGGAGATGGGACCTGGATAAACTGAAAGAACCAGAGGTTGTAGAGAGTTTCAGGGAGAGCATAAGGGAACAATTGACAGGAATGGGGGAAAGAAATACAGTAGAAGAAGAATGGGTAGCTCTGAGGGATGAAGTAGTGAAGGCAGCAGAGGATCAAGTAGGTAAAAAGACGAGGGCTAATAGAAATCCTTGGGTAACAGAAGAAATATTGAATTTAATTGATGAAAGGAGAAAATATAAAAATGCAGTAAATGAAGCAGGCAAAAAGGAATACAAACGTCTCAAAAATGAGATCGACAGGAAGTGCAAAATGGCTAAGCAGGGATGGCTAGAGGACAAATGTAAGGATGTAGAGGCTTGTCTCACTAGAGGTAAGATAGATACTGCCTACAGGAAAATTAAAGAGACCTTTGGAGAGAAGAGAACCACTTGTATGAATATCAAGAGCTCAGATGGCAACCCAGTTCTAAGCAAAGAAGGGAAGGCAGAAAGGTGGAAGGAGTATATAGAGGGTTTATACAAGGCGATGTACTTGAGGACAATATTATGGAAATGGAAGAGGATGTAGATGAAGATGAAATGGGTGATAAGATACTGCGTGAAGAGTTTGACAGAGCACTGAAAGACCTGAGTCGAAACAAGGCCCCGGGAGTAGACAACATTCCATTAGAACTACTGATGGCCTTGGGAGAACCAGTCATGACAAAACTCTACCATCTGGTGAGCAAGATGTATGAAACAGGCGAAATACCCTCAGACTTCAAGAAGAATATAATAATTCCAATCCCAAAGAAAGCAGGTGTTCACAGATGTGAAAATTACCGAACTATCAGTTTAATAAGTCACAGCTGCAAAATATTAACGCGAATTCTTTACAGAAGAATGGAAAAACTAGTAGAAGCCGACCTCGGGGAAGATCAGTTTGGATTCCGTAGAAATGTTGGAACACGTGAGGCAATACTAACCTTACGATTTATCTTAGAAGAAAGATTAAGAAAAGGCAAACCTATGTTTCTAGCATTTGTAGATTTAGAGAAAGCTTTTGACAACGTTAACTGGAATACTCTCTTTCAAATTCTGAAGGTGGCAGCGGTAAAATACAAGGAGCGAAAGGCTATTTACAATTTGTACAGAAACCTGATGGCAGTTATAAGAGTCGAGGGGCATGAAAGGGAAGCAGTGGTTGGGAAAGGAGTGAGACAGGGTTGTAGCCTCTCCCCGATGTTATTCAATCTGTATATTGAGCAAGCAGTAAAGGAAGCAAAAGAAAAATTTGGAGTAGGTATTAAAATTCATGGAGAAGAAGTAAAAACTTTGAGGTGATGCTGAGGGGATTAGATTAGGAAATGAGACACTTAAAGTAGTAAAGGAGTTTTGCTATTTGGGGAGTAAAATAACTGATGATGGTCGAAGTAGAGAGGATATAAAATGTAGACTGGCAATGGCAAGGAAATCGTTTCTGAAGAAGAGAAATTTGTTAACATCGAGTATAGATTTAAGTGTCAGGAAGTCGTTTCTGAAAGTATTTGTATGGAGTGTAGCCATGTATGGAAGTGAAACATGGACGATAACCAGTTTGGACAAGAAGAGAATAAAAGCTTTCGAAATGTGGTGCTACAGAAGAATGCAGAAGATTAGATGGGTAGATCATATAACTAATGAGGAGGTATTGAATAGGATTGGGGAGAAGAGAAGTTTGTGGCACAACTTAACTAGAAGAAGGGATCGGTTGGTAGGACATGTTTTGAGGCATCAAGGGATCACAAATTTAGCATTGGAGGGCAGCGTGGAGGGTAAAAATCGTAGAGGGAGACCAAGAGATCAATACACTAAGCAGATTCAGAAGGATGTAGGTTGCAGTAGGTACTGGGGGATGAAGAAGCTTGCACAGGATAGAGTAGCATGGAGAGCTGCATCAAACCAGTCTCAGGACTGAAGACCACAACAACAACAACAACAACAACAACTTCCTGTGCACGATCTGGTCCATCACATTTTCCACTTCCGTAGTCTTTCGTGTGGTACGACATATAATGTCGCTGCAAATTAAATTTCCTAAAAGAATTCAGCGTTTTGTGACATACTAAACACTTTGCAAACACCATCTTTTTCTGTAAACAGATAAAATTCCTTCCAACTGCGAAAGCAGGGTTGGGGTTACACAACGGCGACTTGACATGATTCTTAACCAGCGAAGTGACTGTTAGAGCTGATCGTAGCACTTTAAACGTTACACAGTCGGCGCGATTTCAATAGGCAAGCTGCGGCCCTATTCAAACGTGTGCGCTCATTTCCCCTCCCTCCCTACTCCGCGACCTTGCACTTGCTCGCGAGCACGTGCCTGAGCAGACGCGAGTACTCGCGCTCAAAACCGGCCAGTTGTTAAGCCCTGGTCTAAAGCCAAGTTCTTGAATTAAATCAATAAATTTAGTCCATGTTCAAATCAGCAGCAATTACATTGTTTCCTCTTATGTTTGAGATTATGTAGCAGTCACGAATTCATCTATTGAGATGACAATACTAAATCATTCTAAATCTACACAGAAAATGAAATAAGAGTTCCTCATTTAGCAAATTAAAATCATCACCTACTTTGGATTCTATTGAGTTGTTAACCAGTATACAGGAGCATCCACAAGTTATGTTGTTTGTACAAATATTGCTCCTAATCCATTACACTTATCATGGATGCTGTAGTTTGTTTTGTCTTTGTAGTTTTCACTCATCGATCTTCTGTGAAATATGCTGCTTATTTTAGTTCCTGAGTGTGGATAGTTTTCTCTGACTGAATCACATCTGTGTTTTGCTGACCAGCTCACCCTCTTCACTGTAACTCTGAAGTAAACAAACAGTTTAAAATGAATGGCTTTTAGAACGGAATCGCCGATTACTAATAAGTCATTTCCAATGCTCCAGTTTTTTTAATGGCTTTTTGTGCTGTGTGCTGGTCAGTTTATGTTGGTTTGTAGTTCCCAATATGGAAATACCAAAGATACAACACATTACCATGTCTAGTATGGTGTAGGAAAACCATTGGCATTCAAAACATCTAGTCATCTTGGAATGGATATATATAGGTTTTCTATGGTGTTCAAGGTACTATTATATTATTCCTCCTGCAAAATGGTGGCAAGTTCAGGCACTAATGATGGAGACCAAGTTATCATACACTCTTCTCTCCAAAGAAGACCACAAAGACTCAGTTACATTGACATCTGGTGGCTGTGGTGGCCATGGGAGATGCAGCTATTCATCCTTGTGCTTACAAAACCAGTCCAGAACAATGCAAGCTATATGAGCAGGGGACCTGCCATCTTGAAAACAGCAGTACCACTGGAGAACAAAGGTGGTACCATGGGATGGTCACATAATCCTTGCAATGTTGCAGAGTAACCATGGGGCCCATGGAGTACCACAGTATGGTTGTTGTCCATGTTTCACTGCTGGCAGGAAGCAGTCTGCACCGTCGCCTCGGGATGGAATACTCCAGATGTAAACTCTGCCAGATGCCGGAAGCAGCATGCAACGAGACTCATAAGACCAAATGACTTTCTCCACAGTCCAGATTTTATGGCTTCAGTACCACATTTTCCTGTTATAGGCATTTGCATCAGTGTTGAGTGTTTTTGTATTTCCAGGTCACTCTGCAACTTCCAGCTTAGGAAATTCCTCTTCATGTTGTTTTGGTGCTGACAGGTTCCTAAGTGTGACATGCAGTTCTGCAGCGACTTTGCAGCTGTCGTCCTCTAACTTTTCCCACAATTCTCTTCCATCACCATCTGTCAACACACGTTTTCTTTTGTGTTGTGCTTTAGTAGATGTTTTTCCATGTTCCCTGTAGGTGGTATAAATCTTCAATACAGTGCCTTTTGAAATATCAAACACTTCGGTTGCTTTGGTTATGGAAGCACCCACCATACCAGCATCAACAATTCGTCCACATTCAAATTCACTTAGCTCTGACATAATGCACTCACAACTACACAGAACACTGTTCTGACCACGGCTGACAGTTGCAACATATTGAGAGCATTGCACAGGTGTTATTCTGGACAAATGTAGCAGTCACACCTGCAGGTGTGACTAGCTTCTGCGTTTATGTTGAAGCATGCACTTCTTGCGGTATTCCCATGTTTTTGTGCAACACATGTAATTAGTCTCTTTAAGTTTGTATTGTGCTAGTTTGAAATCTAAGGAGCATTATGGATATAATTTTGCTTCAGCACATAGTATGACAAAGCAGTACTTGTAAGTTTTATTAATAAATGAAAGGGCAATTCTTAGTGTTAATACGTCATACATTTCTTGTATTTATGATGATGTACGAAGAACACGTTGCAAGAGATTTCGTTAAGACAGTATGCGTGATCAGAAATGATCACACGCTGTGCGGGAAAGGTGCTGAGGGGCAGTCAGCAAGCAGGTCGCTATACAACGACTTGACTGCCACGAACAAAAATACATTAATTGATTAAAGTGAATGCTATTCATTTATTAGCCTAAATGTTTCCAAATGGTTATATGTGTTACATTGTAATCTGGTTTTACCTATGGAACAAATAGGGCAACTGGTACCAGAAGTAAGGTTACAGCTGTTGTATAGAACCCTCAGATAGGCTAATTCGATGCACGTTTGTCAGGGATCAATATTGGATATTCAGTTTAGGAGGTAATTTGGATTTTTGGTGGTCATAATTTTATTTTGTCACTGACTTTGATAGGGTGGGTTAGTGATATAACCAGTCGGAAAACCAACAGTTAATGAAGTTGTTTCTCATTGGTTGCAAATTAGTGAGTAGTGGATTTCATTAAGCTTATACCAGAAGAGAAATGGTGTTTTGTTGTTAGAAACAGAAACAACTTAGTCTAAGTAAAATGGGTAATTACTAAATGCTTCGAGTGAAGCACACTGTGGGGGTTTATTGAAATGTTATAGGTAAGAGCCCAACATGTCCGGCTTTACAATCTGATAATACTTGACACCCTCATGAGGATAGAAATGATGTGTGGTCAGAGATTGTCTGGTGTATGACGTTACTCATGGAGCTTACTATTTGGAATAATTAGGTTTAGCTCAATGATACCAGACTTCTAAATTTGTTCGTAATTATGGAAATTGTAACGTATACTATTTCACAATGAGATCATTTCTAAGCAGGGATTGATAATTTTCTTTTCAACCATGGTGAGAACGGGTAAGCAGAGTTAGCCACCACTTAAAGTCAAAACGTTCAATGAGTGACTATTGGGATTAATTTGGTGGAAAGAGTCATTGTAGTTAGCATCCAACACCTGAAGAGATCCAGCTCTGTGACATCATTGATTAAGATTAAGACAAATTGGCTGTGGTGACGTAGCGATTTCTTTCCATTTATTTTTTTTAACTGAATTTGATTAAACTTCTTTGGAGGGAGGCAGAGGGGTTATCAGCTATTTGTTACGTGCATACCATTGAGTGTAATCTTAAAGAATTAATAAATTGTTGGGAAAGCAGATATGTTAACAGTGATTTCTTTTTAAGATCTTCATTTGGTACTTCACATAGTAAATAAAAGAATTAAATAACGGAGAAAGCTGTCGCCTGTGACATCTCCAGGGCAGCAAGTGATATATTTTACTTTTTTTGTGTTTTCTTAGTAATACCTTTTCTTAAATTTGTGCACGATTTTGTATTTAAGGGGTTTAATCTCGCATTTTGGAAGTGTAAAGTTGAGTAGTTTGTAGCTCAATTGTAATTTCTTCTGAACAGCCAGCTATACAGTTCGTTAAGATATCACAGTCTTTGTGACACATCAGGAGGGTAAGGAGTTGCATATCTACGTATCTGTCATGTCAGCCTTTGCAGTTTACTTCTTCAGTTAGTCTTGCTAGAATGGGTAAGATGTGTGCATGCTGTGTGTGGATGGAGGAGGAGATGGCCGCTGTTCACGAACATTAGAATGTGGGTTTCACTATGATCAGTGTTCACGAACAGTTGAATGTGGGTTTGACTATAATCAGTTCAAATACAATAAATTTCCGAGAGAAGAAAACACTTCTGTGCATGACTCAGCATGGTTTCTGAAAGCTTCATTTGTGTGAAATTCTCTCTCACATGACATACTGCAAACTATGGATGAGGGGCAACAGACAATTTCATATTTCTGAATTCTCTAAAAGTATTTGGCAAGGTACCCCACTGCAGACTTGACGAATGTGCAAGCATACAGAATAGGTTTTGACACATGCAAGTGGCTCTAAAACTTCTTAAGTAATAGAACCCAGTATGCTGTCCTCAATGGCGAGTGTTTGTCAGAGACAACAGTATCATCAGGAATAGCCCAGGGAAGTGTGATTGGACTGGTGTTGTTCTATATATACATAAATGATTTGGTTGACAGGGTGGGCAGCAATCTACAGTTGCTTGTCGGTGATGCGGTGGTGTATGGTAAGGTGTTGATGTTAAGTGACTGTAGGAAGATGCAAGACGACTAAGACAAAATTTACAGTTGGTGGGATAAATGCACATAGCCCTAAATGTGGCAAAATTTAAGTAAAAAGTATGAGTAGGAAGATCAAACCTGTAATGTTTAGATACAGACTGGTGGTGTCTTGCTTGACACAGTTGTGTCATTTAAATATCTGGGCGTAATGTTACAAAGCGATATGAGGTGGAACCAGGATATGAGGATTGTGAAGGGACATGGTCACATTCTGTTTATTGGGAGAATTTTAGGAAAGTGTGGTTCATCCGTTAAGGATACCACATATAAGATACTAGTGTGACCTATACTTTAGTACTGCTCAAATGCTTGGGATCCACACCAGGTCAAATTAAAGAAAACACTGAAGTAATCCAGAGGCAGGCTGCTTAACTTGTTTCTGGTAGGACTGAACAACACACAAATGTTATGAGAGATGCTTTAAAAACACAAATGGGAATCACTGAAGGGAAGGCAATGTTCTTTTGGAGGAACACTATATCTGACATTTAAAGCTGACTGCAGAACAATCTTACTGCTGCCAATATACATTTAGCCTAGGGTCCATGAAGATAAAATATGAGAAATTAGGACCCATAATGAGGCGTACAGACAGTTATTCTATAAACTGAACATCCACAGACTACAGGGTATAATACGGGACAAAACACAAACATTTTGAAACAAACAATGGGGGCAGAAACTCATCGGGCTAGATACCACCCATCCTGGTGTGTGGAAACTAGCCAGACACTTCACCAGGGAGAAACATTACATTCCAGCTCTACAGGTACCAGACAGCGCAGCCTACTCTGTGTAGGAGAAGGCAGAGCTTGTGGCTGCAACACTTGCTGCGTCTTTCATGCCAAATCTGGCTCCTTCAGATCCAGTATTCACTCTTGAAACGGATCAGGAGGTTACACATCTTGGAGCCCAGCCCTCGCATGATGAAATCATACATACTAGTACAAACGAAATTACTTGGGCTATTAAGCATACCAATGCTAGGAAAGCCTCTGAGCCTGATGGCATTCAAAACAGTGTCCTCCAGAAGGCCACGTATAGCGCTGTAGAATATCTTGCACACATAACGAATGCCACCTTAAAACTCCAACACTTCTCTGACTTTTGGAAGGTGGCAAAGGTCCTGATGTTCAGGAAGCAAGGGGAAATCACTCCCTCTCACAAAATTACCGACCCATCAGTCTGCCGTGCTCGCTCAGCAAGATTGTTGAAAGGTAATACTTAAACACATCACTAGGCACTGCATTGGCAATGACACCCTAAGACCAGAGCAATTCTGCTTCAAGAATTACCACTCCACAACACAAAACCTCCTCCACATAGTTGAACATATAACACGCGGCTACAACATGAACAACGTCACAGGATTCATGTTCCTGGACTTTGAAAAAGCTTTCGATCATCTCTGGTACAACGGCCTTATAAGCAAACTAAGCAATGCTGGTTTCCCTGATGGACTCATACGTCTCATAAACTCATATCTCATGAACATATGTTTTAACACCTATGTGCAGGGCAAACAATCGACACAACACAGTATCCACGCTGGAGTACCCCAAGGCTGGGGCCCATCTTGCTCAACCTGTACACAGCCATCCTTGTGCAAGATTGGAAACTGTCTAAGATAAATTCACATATACAGACAGCACGCAGAACTGCCGAGCCTTGGTTGGAAAGATGGCTTATTAAAGTAAACATAGACAAGTGCGAAGCAGTGCTGTTCACAAGCAGACTGAAGGTACTGCGCAAACACCAACACTGTCGACAGGTAACACTTCATGCACGCTCAATACATTTCTGAGATAAAGTCAGATATCTCAGTCTCTGGCTGTAGCAGAAACTTACATGGGGGGACCACAATGAACACACTGCCAACAGAGTGCATGCCACGCGAGGCTCAAACAACTCTACCCAATGCTCAACAGGGAAC
This sequence comes from Schistocerca nitens, assembly GCF_023898315.1. Taxonomy (NCBI): domain Eukaryota; kingdom Metazoa; phylum Arthropoda; class Insecta; order Orthoptera; family Acrididae; genus Schistocerca; species Schistocerca nitens. The sequence continues at coordinate 497,803,189 of NC_064619.1, read as the reverse complement.
GTACCCTGAATAGGAGGGTTTCGAGGTCCATATACATAAGACTGATTAGACCTCTGATGACATATGCGATTACACAGTTCCTACAAACCTGTGCTGCCTGCAGATCATACAAAACAAAGTGCTACGTATCAGTAGCAACACTCCACGCTACACACGCACTGTGATCTTCACAATGAATACCGCCTTGAAAATCTCAAGGAGGTGATCAAAAAACACGCCACTCGACTATACAGGAACTCTTAGACACTTCAACAATCCTTTCATCCTTACTCTGGGAAATTATGATCAGAACCATAGGTGGAAGCGTTAGCGGCCAAAAAAATCTACTAGCTAGGGCATAACTACCTATGGAAAGCTAACATACATCCACAAACAACATCGGCAAGCCCCTGCGTATCAGCAACGTAGACTGGATATGCCAGCTGCTATTAAAGCCAACCAACAGGCTACAGCAGGGAAACCGACAAGCTTACACACTGACGCACAAACAAACCGCAAACATAACCCTACACTGTGAATCTGATATATGACCTATCGGACACAAAACGGTGATGAACCTAACTATTACAGGTATGCTGACGCCTAACTGTTACAGGTATGCTGACGCCTAACTGTTACAGGTATGCTGACGCTCACCGAGAAGTCAACACCGGCACCCAGCGACAGTCGTCGAGTAAAACCACCGCACGATGACGAGGTATTGGCCTGCATGATACCCACTACTAGCAAAGCCTACCCTTGCACGACCTGTCGCAGGCAGCAAGAAAACCGCTATTGCTATTACAACCTAACCCAATTATCGCAAAGTTTTTTTTTCCCTTGGCACTTTTTTTCCTCTGTCCTTCAAAGTGCTACCCTTCGTTCAACTTTCGACTCGATCTATCTCTAGATGAGTACGTATTAATGGTTAATCTTAACCAGACATACACAAACATCACAGTACCCACAGTCTGCGAGACCTCACTTCTGCGAAAACTAATCTTTATGCAGAGATGGCAGTAGACCTTTTGTGGGGATGTTAAGAAACAATGGTCACAAATCAGTATTTATGAACTTCGTGTAAAATGGGTAGAGAATAAAGTTTCAGAAACGAAGAAAATAGGTTGGACACTCATTAAAATTTACAGTTTCCAGCTTTGAGATACAGAAGTATCGGTGAACAATAGTCTTATAAATGACCATTAGTTACGGATACAAGTCTTGTAATACAGAGTTTACTTTATTAACAAGAACTGTCGTGTGTGTAAACACCGACATATAGTTATCACAATCATTAACTTTATAGAAAATTTCTCTCGGAGACAGTCAGCAGTCTTGCTGAAATACTTTAAAATGGTAGGGTGGTATAAATGGTCTGAAGAATGTCACATTTTGACAAACTGGTTACCATTACAAATAAATATTTTATTGCAATCAAGACTTTTTAACCCATTTTAAAATACTGACATTATCTTGACAACTTTAGTAATACTGCTGACGGCTGTTAGTAATAGCCTTCATTTAAATGTAACTTTCTAACTGAGAGAAAAGAATAAACTTGAACACGCATTTCGATGTGTAAAGTTTGTGAAGAACTTTAAAGTAAATTTTTTTTGAACTGATCTGTAAGGTCCTTTGATTCCAGACCGATGAAATATTGTTTTGACTTATTAGCATGGGTTTAGAGGAAGATCAAGAACCCCCCCCCCCTCCCAAAATTCCCCCAAGTGTCTTTCGATAAGTATGGATGACCTACACCTGCAAAGTAGCAGTTCAACATTTTATTTAAGTGCAAAATCAATTTTTCCCTACTACTTGCAAACAATGAATTACAACTATTATTTAGATTTATACTTTTAAGGTGAACTCACTTTGGAAAACTACCAAGGATTAAAATCAACATCACATGATTTCCAAACATATTTTATACTTGCAAATCATAATTGCTAAACAATATCACGCTAGAAGTGTGTAAGCCATAATCTGTAATTATGTTAATGTCGCAACATAAAATGATGTCTTACAAGACATATGTTATGTGAAAAATGTTACACAGGGCTGTGCAAAGCAGTACCATTAGTATTTAAGAAGAAGTATAGAAGTATTAATGTGCTGCATCAATAGAAATATGAATGATTTACAGGAGGACAAGAGGAAAATGCACTAGAGAAGATAACAGCTTTCAAAAGATGTGCAGGTTATTAAAACTGTGCAGCAGCAGAAGATGAATGTCTCATACAGACCTGCCCTTTATCCTTTTTACGTGGTTTTTCCTCTGGTAGTAGACAACTAGTACTTAAACTATCAAAATGATCCATATCAATCAATCCCAACTGCAAATAAAAGAAAATAATCATCAATAAAAACATTAATTAATGATGATACTGACAAAGTGTCAACTCGTGTAGTTCATTAGGCAGGAATGAGGTGACAGTTCAAGCCTGTATTTATCCCAATGCAGCAACAAAGCTGATAAAATGTTTGTCACAATTCACTGAGAGATGAGACACTCAACATTAACAAAAGAAAGCCCGAACACGAAAGCCTCAAACAAGCAAAGGCAAAAAACTTCATTTCATCAAGAAAAATGCCAAGACTGTGATTTCACTGACAGAAGACATATTTACCCCAGTATGTCCGAGTTTCGCAATGGCAGATTTATCTGTTTCTATGGACACACACAATGGGGTAAATAAGAACATCTAGATGAAATTTTACCAGGTTAATGTGTTATACATTTGCGTAAACTTTGACATTTGGAAATAAGTTACATTTTAAAAGAGAATGGTGTGGAACTGTGTTACTGTAAACAACCAAATAAACAACAAAATTTGATAATCATACGAAGGAAGGAAATCACAAAAATGTAAATCTGCTGCTAATATAGCAAATGAAGAGACTGCAAGGATAACAGGTGTAAGATACTGATTGTTGCTGGGAAAGAAATGTGAGGCAAATGGAAAGGTGCATATTAAGACAATATGATGTTTTGAGTTTAATGATACCACTATTTTCACGAGATGTTTATCTCCTTGTTCCAATGTCACACTTCGATTGGTGTATTAAATCCCTACAGCTATTCCTCCATTTCTTATCATTTCTACTGCATGGCTGCAGCTTACGAGTTTCTTGGTGTAAAAATTTCTCATTGAGAAGTATGATATTTTTCTAAGTAACTTCAGTACACTTTTACACTGAAATTTTACATAAGAATGTCTTTGTTTTGCTTATGAATGTTGCTGTTAATGACAAAATAACTGTGTGACAATTTCAATGTGTCAGTGCATCAGAAATTGAAGCTAGTGACACTACTACTTTTATGTTTCTTTTAACTATGTCTTTCTTCAAGAGAGATTTGCAAATACATTATTAACATTAATATCTAAAATATAGGTCCTTTTGAAATATGCATGCTACAAACACACACACACACACACACACACACACACACACACACACACACACACACACACACGTGCGTGCGCAAACATTTTAAATTCAGTCAATAATTGTATGATGTACTGAAAGTCAAATGTTATGTTGCCTCTGAATCCATTAGACAGTCAACCTGCAACTGTCTCAGACAATTAGTAATGTAGATGATTGTTTGGCAAACATGTTTATATAAACTCCTAACACAGGATAAAATAACATCATTGCATTAAGATGCATTCCAGTAGCAAATTCAACTATTCTTAGCTGCTGGTACCAAAATCCCAATTTCATTGACAAATCACATTTCCGCCGGCCACGGTGACCGAGCGGTTCTAGGCACTTCAGTCTGGAACCGCGCGACTGCTACGGTCGCAGGTTCGAATCCTGCCCCAGGCATGGATGTGTGTTATGTCCTTAGGTTAGTTAGGTTTAAGTAGTTCTAAGTTCTAGGGGACTGATGACCTCAGATGTTACGTCCCATAGTGCTCAGAGCCATTTGAACCAAATCAGATTTTCTCTTGTTGCAAACTCGATTCTGTGAAACACTTAAGGATTTTTTTTTTTAGCAGGCACTCAGGTCTCATAACACATGCTCTGGGTGTCCGCAAGATAGCCAGTTCTTAGTGCTTTCATGCACTCACTTCATTTGGTGGTGGTCATTCCTACACAGAATGTTGAGCAACGAACATGTATAAAAATGTATGTTAGTAAATAAGATGAATAGATTTAGTTTTTGTTCTGCCTTTTATGTCGTAAGATTACTCACAGTGGTGCTGGAAGTAGTACTAGTACATGGGGAAGCACAGGACTAAAAGGTTTTAGGCAGGAACAACTGCAGTTGTAGGTAGCTTGAGGTAGCGATAATGATCTGGTAATGTCATATGGTTCAAAAAGGCTGTTACGGAGGCTCAGAGGTCAATTGAAGTCTACAGTGGGTAGTGTGGGGAAGATCAGACACAACGGATCTCATTTCGGGGTTGACCTGAGAAATATCCCACCCTCACCAGAGTAAGGTGTTGAGGCATTCTAAGAGCGTGTGTTCAGATGAAATTTGTTGTTATGCTGATTCTGTAGAAATTAACAATAATTACAAACTGTGGCATAATAGAGAGAAACAGTTTAATTGTGCAGACATGTGTTTCTCAAGAAGAAAAAAAGATTTGGGCAAACATAAACTAAAACACATATATACCAAATGAAAGATGCAAAATTTTTATTTGAAATAATACTTTCTGATATTTGTGGACCAATGAGTATAGCTTTGCGGCCAGGAGCAGGTTATCTTCTCCCTTTTACAGCTTATATGTCAAGAAAATCATTTGGTTACTTGCTAAAAATAACAAAAGAAGTCTGTGACACTTGCTTTCAATTTAAACCACGAGTAGAAAATTAAATTAGTCAACAAATTAAAATATTTCAAACAGATAATAGAAAAGTATTGTCAACCACCTTACAAAGGTACTCTGTAAGACAAATGGAATTAGACATGAGTTGACAATTCCTTTGACATAAAAAGAAAATGAGGTAGCAAAACATCTGAACTGAGCAACCAATGAAAAACTAAGGTCAAATGGACAAATCCGAGGCTGGACAAACAATTTTAGGTTCCCTCCAAGCAATACTGTGATTATCTGTGGAATCTATTCAAAATGTTACTCCTGAAGAATTATGGAGGGACCACAGAATCAAAGCAATCTACAAATCTTCGAATGTCAATGAGGTCACGAAATGCAACACGCTTACAATTGACAAAGATCCTGATTTTTCCCCATTGTATTTTGTATACAATACAATTCACAATTATGGTAGAGAGAGTGGCTCAGCTGGTAGCAGTACCTAACATTGCTGAATCACAAGAATGATCAACATTAGCTGCTGCTGCAGCAGCAGTTCACCTTGAATTGGAGTGAAAAGCTAAATGACACTTCTGTCAGCACACTGATACTTTGCAGCCAGAAACTTGAAGAGGACCGCATCAAAGAAAACCGAGCGCTAAATATTTTAATGATTATTTTGCTCGTTTTGCTTGAGTTCCTGAGATAAATTTGTAGGGGGGGGGATTGTGAAAAATAGAAGTCTTGCTTCACCTAAATGGAAAAGATACCCTTAACATTGCCTGACAATTTTATTCATACTTCAATAATTTGAATAGTAAATATAGTATCCATTAATTACAGCTGCTGCAAATATAACATACAACTGTTGAAATCGGCACAATAAAAAGATAAATGCCAAATTTTCGACTGATTAAAACTTGCTTAGCTCTAGGAGTCAAGAATAATACCTATGTTACGCTCTACACATAAGTATTAGTGCAGTTTAGCTGTAACAGGCAAGGAACATTGCCAAAATTTCCAGACTTATTACACAAAAAGAAAACAACAGAAATCGCTGTTAATAGAATCATACAGAGTTTTTAGATAGTATGTTATACAGCATCTCAACTGACAAGCCAGTTGTGACTAATTTTATATTCATTCCTCATGAAAGAAATGAGAGTGCATGTATCAGTTAAACAAGCACTCAGTAAACTCATTTTATTAAAGACCCACCTAATTATTTACTTAAGCACTATCTGAACTGCATCTACTTAACCACTATATGAATTGCGTCTGTCACTGTAAAAAATGATATGAAGTATTGTTGCTATTAGATTATAAAAAAGACATTTCCCAATTTTATCCACGACACAAATCTTCATACCTTTATATCATCCTCCTTTACCACAGAAGGGTCATGAAACTGGGTTTCTGCTGGGTAAGATGATTTTAGATGTGGTGGACACAATGAGTTCCGATATTGCAGTTCAGAGATGCGATTGTTACTACCCTCTACTCTGAAGTTACAACGTCCAGCTTTCACATCAGAAAGATATGTGTTATTGAATACTTCTCCCTCTTCATCTTCCTCATGGAACACTCTACCTGGAAATAAGAATAAATATTAAATATCATACAAAATTTTGACATAACAGCTAATAATAAATTCACTTCCTACAAAAGTTAATCATGCCATGAGCACACTTTTACTATAATTAAATATTTTGTTCTTAATACGCCTAAAACCAGGCATAAGTTCCCTGGAATTTCTGCTTAGAGCTGTTTAGGAGTGATGTAAAAAGTAAACCTGCTATTGACCTGAAGTGCGGCCTGAACAACACAGTACTTTACTAGCGGAAAAAAAAATAAAAAAATAAAATAAAATAAATAAATTAAAAAAAATTGAGGTTGTTTGCCATTGCCTTTCTCCGACTTCTTAACTGACTTTTGACCTACCGTTTAATGTGAACTCTCCAAAGGTGCAACTCTGGATTTTCACATTAACAAACATGGTCAAAGGTGAAAGAAATGACAAGTGAACAAACCTCTGGCCGAGCAGGGATCAAACCACAAGACATTTGGATTTTTAGTCTGAAACTGTATATAAGAGAGAGAGCTGGGGAGTTCGAGGTTCATTGTTGGTATGTTATTCGTGACTGGCCACCCGTGTTGAAATAAAATGTTGTATAATGTATACTGATGTATCTTTTACTTACTTCACTTAGCTCACACTGTGGATACACATCCAAATCCTTTTCTTGTGAAGAATTCTAGGCCATCGATTGAGAAGAAGTTATATACCTGAATTACACCACTCCTCCGAACTTTTTATATCGTCGCACAAGAAGCTGAGCAGCACAGTCACCACGGTGTAGTGGTTGTGATACTAGACTGTTGCATGGAGGGTCATCAGTTCAAAACTCACCTGACTTGTAAAATTTTAATTTCTATATTCAGTTCAAGTACATTCTAGAAGTATCCAAAAATGTCCAGAATCATTGTACAGGAATGTTCTGTAACTGTATATATACCGTATGTGTTCTGGTTGGAGGCAATTCGCTCCGCGCTCTTGTATGTGCAAGTGCTGAATAAACCTTCGTTAAGTGAAGTGAGTGTTGGTCATTCATTTAATTACACCTTCTTCTACATGACTTTATTCTGGTGGAGACGCCGGGTACTGGAACTTGTGATAGGGCACATTATCGACAAGCGCAGTGGCTCCCATCAGGCCACGACAGAGCCGTCGTTTACATGGCAAGAAATCCGAGTTCGAGCCATATTCAACTGATCAAAATCTGTGGGAGACAGAAGAAGAAGAGGACATTATGATGACAGCAACTGTGTGCTACCACATTAGACATCCTTGTAGGTTCTATGGTGACAATGGCCAAGATCCAAACAAGTGACTGAAGGTATATGAGCATATAGCCAAATTTAACAAATGGGATGACACTGTGTGTTTGGCTAATGTATTTTTCTACTTGGAGGGCACTGCCAAGTAATGGTATGAGAACAACGAGGAGAAGTTCACAAGCTGGGAAGTATTCCAGGCGGAACTTCGTAAGTATTTCGGCGACACACAATGACAGAAGCGCAAGGCCGAAGACAAATTAAAGAGCAAGGCACAGCATCCAGGAGAAACTACAGCATCCTACATTGAAGGCGTCTTGGAGCTGTGTAAAATAGTGGATCCTAGAATGAAGGAGGAAGATAAGGTTGCACATCTTGTGAAGGGTGTTGCTGAGGACATGTATCAAGCCCTACTCCTGAAGGAGGTTTCGACCGCAGACGACTTCATAAAATGGTGTCAGTATATCAAGACAATGCATCAAAAAAGAATTACACGCAAGAAGTTTGAACGGCTTCCAAAAGTCGTATCGATATCTGTGATAAAGGAAGAAACTGATTTCACAAGTATTCTTCATCAGATAATGAGAAAGAAAGTTCAGAAGGCACTTGGATTGCAGAGCTTCAAGAGGTCATAAGGGAGGAAGTGGAACAGACATCGAACCCAATCTCTCGTCCTTCATTTCCCTTTAAAACAGTGAAAAAGTTCAGACCCAGGTGAAGTTACATTCCTACAATGCCACATGAGGAACCTGTTTGCGCATCAAGGAAGACTGACGTCAGGAGGACCCACGATAACCAACCAGTATGCTTCCATGCAGACGACCAGGACGTGGTTCACTATTGTCGAGAAAGACGGCGGATACTTGATGACTCTTGCACCAGAAGACAGCACACCGATTTTAGCCAACGCCAACTCTGGGATGACCAAGATGAACACGAAGATGTGGGTGCAGGACGATGTAGGTCACCATCACCACAAGCTAGCCGCTGGAGAGGACACTCCCCAACATGCCGATCAAGGTCTCCATCACCGTTTAGAAGCTCCAGCCGATCACGTAGCCGCCACAACCTGGAAAACTAAAGGGTGCGACCTTCCTTGGAGGTGCGGCCACCGAAGACAAAAATCCTCCGCCGCCAATCACTACAAAAATGATAGGAAACTATGTTGATATCCTCATGGATGGCCGGCCAGCCCAAGCTCTTGTGGACTCTGGATCATCATATTCAGTCATTTCGGAGAAGTACCGTTTCCAGCTGCACAAAACCATATTCGTCAACAGCAAAACATCTCTACTGAAGGTGGCTAATGGGAAATATGTAAAACCTACAGGAAGATGTGTCATTCATGTGGGTATAATTGGCCATACACAGCCCTTAGAATTCATCGTCTTACAAGAGTGTAGTCATGACGTCGTTCTCGGATGGGACTTTCTCAAAGCTTCTCGGGCCATTACAGATTGTGGTCACTCGAAGACTATGCTAGACGAGATTAGGTACTGTGGACAAGAAGATGCGCATCCGAGTGTGGGGAGACTGTGTGATGAATGAAGTGATCATTCCTGCAGTCAGCGCTAGAAAGGTAACTGTCATGTGTCATGCCATGCATCAACCCATGGTTCTTGTAGTGGAATGAAAGAGAAGCATACCAATGAAGAATAACTTCGTCATCCCAGCCTCTGTTGTCTCGTTTAAGAGTGGATTCGAATTGTGGACAGTTAGCTGTAACCGAGAACCGCAGATCTTTCTAAGACGCATGTGCGTAGCAAACGTTGAGTTGTTAATTGCAGAACAGCTGAGCGTCATAGAAACCTCCCACGCCGAGTCTGTGGGCAAAATTAGCGCTACCACTATGAGACAAGATCTTCTAGCTCGACTATCACCTGATCTCACTAAGGATCAACAGAAGAAGCTACTTGCCATTCTTCAAGTTCTCTGAATGCTTCAATCCACAGGTGAAGAACGAACTACACAAATTGACTGTGAACCACCGGATTAGCACAGGAGACCCTCAGCCAATAAGCCAGAGAGCATACCGTGTGTCAGCAACGGAACGTCAAATAATTCGAGATGAGCTAGAGAAAATGATGTAGAATGACATCATTCAGCCTTCACAGAGCCCATGGTCGTCACCAATGGTTCTCGTGAGGAAGAAGGATGACAGTTGACGCTTTTGTATTGATTACAGGAAGCTTAATAAGGTAACTAAAAAGGACGTTTACCCTCTTCCATGAATTGACAAAACACTAGATTGTCACAAGGCGGCTAGGATATTCTCAACCATGGACATGTACTCAGTATACTGGGAAATCTAAGTAGATGAGCCTGATCATGAGAAAACTGCATGCATCACCCCTGAGGGCCTGTATGAGTTTACGGTAATACCGTTTGGATTGTGTAATGCACCAGCAACTTTTGAATGGATGATGGATAATCTTCTAAGTCACCTGAAGTGGATGATGTGTCTGTTATTTAGATGACATTATAGTGTTCTCAGAGACATTTGATGAACACATAAAAAGACAGAGGGCCGTTCTTAAGTGTCTCCAACAAGGCGGACATTCAAGAAAATGTCTCTTTCAAGCAAAAGAAATCAAAATGCTTGGACACCTTGTGTCAAATGAAGGTGTGTGACCAGACCCAGAGAAGGTGTGATCTGTATCAGAATTTCCTATTCCTGAAAGTATTAGAGATGTGAGAAGTTTCCTCGGATTATGCTCTTATTACCGTCATTTTATCAAAGGCTTTTGTATCAAAGCCAGGCCACTCCAACAGTTGTTAAAAGCCGATGCTAAATTTATCTGGGGTGGTGCTCAACAAGATTCTTTCGAAGTGCTGCGAAAAGCTCTGACGACTGACCCTGTACTTAGTCTGTATGATGAGAGAGCACCTACAGAACTACACAGAGATGCCAGTGGATATGGGATTGGTGCTGTTCTGGTGCGAATCTCGGATGGAAAAGAGAATGTTACATCCTATGCTTCTAGGACACTTACAGAAGCCAAGAGAAACTACTCAGCTACAGAAAGAGAATGTCTTGCTGTGATCTGGGCCAAGTGCAAATTTCGACAGTATCTCTATGGCAGGCCATTTTCAGTCATTACAAACCATCATTCACTTTGTTGGTTGACAGGTCTTAAGGATCCAACAGGACGACTCGCCAGGTGGGCACTATGTCTTCAAGAGTATGACATTACCTTAGTGTACTAAAGTGGAAGAAAACACCAAGATGCCAACTGCCTCTCAAGAAACCCTGTGCAAGGCAATCAAGACTTTGATGAAGATAGTGACTGTCTGCACTCCAGGATCTCTCTGCTGAGCAGAAGGACGCCAAGATATCTCAAATTATGCTTGCCTTAAATCGGAAGGTAGGTAATGGATAACTTTGGAAGAAAAACTTTGATCTGTTTGAAAACAGATGGCTCCCAGCGATTCCTAAATACAGGCGCTTAGATGTTCTACAGAAATTCCATGACACACCTGAGGCCGGACATTTAGGATTTATTAAGATATATGATAGGATCTGCAAGAGTTTTTCTGGCCAGGTTTATTTAGGGGTATCCGTCACTATGTGTCACACTGTCGAGAGTGCCAGAGGAGAAAGGGACTTCCTCAGAAACCACCTGGCTGACTCAAACCAATTCCACCAGCCGAAACGCCTTTCCAGCGTGTTGGGATTGACCTCCTCGGACAATTTCCAACATCTGCTAGTGGCAATAGATGGATTATTGTTTGAACTGATTATCCGACACGCTCTGCCATTACAAAAGCCGTGAAAACAGCTGGAATCATTCCAGGTAGCCAAGTTCATCATGGAAGACATTGTATTAAAACACGGTGCCCCAAGGTTGTTAATTACAGATCGAGGGAAAGTTTTTCAATCGAATCTTGTGACAGAGAGAAACCATCAGTGCAACATTAATAATCACATGACGACTGCCTACCATTCGCAAACTAATGGGCTTACTGAAAGCCTTAATAAGACCTTGGCCGACATGCTGTCGAGAACTGCAGAGCAACTGGGATGTGGTGTTACATTTCGTAATGTTTGCCTACAACACCGCCAAAGAAGACACCACAGGATTTATGCCATTTTTCCTGGTGCATGGGTGTGAGGCGACTACAATAATGGACACTGTGTTTCTGTTACATTCTGGTGACGTGGACAACGGCTCCATCAGCCAGTTGTTAACCAGAGCTGAGGAAGGTCGGCAGTTATCTTGACTTCGCACGGTGAAGAAAACGATTGCCAAAGTTACGGCACGAGCCACCGTGCTGTTGTCTACCAGCCTGGCGACCTTAGTCTGGATGTTCATTCCTGTTCCGAAGGTTTGTCTCTCTGAGAAGCTCACCAGGCGCTACTTTGGACCTTACAAGGCTGTAAGACAGTTGTCTGATGTTACTTATGAAGTTGAAGATTTCAACCCCGAGCCCAGGCGACGAAAGGTCCGAGATATGGTCCACGCCCTTCGAATGAAGCCCTATAAGGATCCTGCAACCCAGGGTAAATTCAAAGCTCCAGCGAAAGGCAACAAGTGGAAAGTTGACAAAGAGCATAGCGGCAAAGGAAGTTCTAAGAAGATCACATCAGTAATCGGGAGTTGGAGTATGCACGACCGATGACTCATTCGCGGACTAGGACACTGAGACGCTGATCTCATAAGGAGGGAACAATGTCGCAGAAGAAGCAGAGTAGCACAGTCACCACGGTGGTTATATATACTAAACTGTTGCATGGAGGGTATCAGTTGAAAACTCATCTGAACTGTTGAATTTTGATTTCTATATTCCGTTCAAGTACATTCTAGAAGTATGCACAAATGTCAAGAATCATTGTACTGAAATGTTCTGTAACTGTATATATACCGTATGTGTTCTGGCCACAGGCAGTTCACTCCACACTCATGTATGTGCAAGTGCTGAATAAACCTTCATTAAGTGAAGTGTTTGTTCATCATCCATCTGATTACACCTCCTTCTATGTGACAATATTTTGTCAAATCTAATCGCAACCAGATTAAATCATTTCACTGTTAAGAAATAAAATAATTTAGTTTAAGAGGTTACATTTCACACCTGGCACTTTACCACAGAGCCACCCAATTCTCTGCATCACTAACTTTTCACAGAATTTATTCTGTTGAACTTACTTTATTTCATTTTTCTTGCAATTTGTATTTGACTGTGACTCAGTCTAGCTATTACTTCGTCCAGTTGTAAAAGCACAAGGAAATGGATGAGTAACATTTACTCCGTAGTTCCATTTCCTAATATTCTTGTTTCACCACATTTTTCCAAACTAGCATTATTTGCTTCAATCATCACTCCAATGCTTAAAATCTTATTTTCACCTCCAAATGTTTATCTGCACTGAGTATGAGGCATTGCTATAAAATGATGGGACTGATGCTGTCACATAAGTATGCACACACCAAAGATAAACCACCAATACTTATGAAGCTTGAAGCCTTCTCAGTCAAATGCAGCATGCTGACAAACCAGAGTGGCCGCGGACTTCGTTTAATATCTGTTATTTTGTTTTGCATGAAAAATGATAAGTGTAATAACAGATAAACAAATTGTTGTGAAGTTTCATATGAATCTTTGAAAACCTGCTGCTGAAACTTTTGTTTTATTAAAAGAAATGTATAGCAAAGACTGTTTATCACATAGGCGAGGTTTTTAGTTATTCACATTTTTCCAATATGGCCAAGACGACTAGACTCGTGCGCAGGACACTATGCATCACTAAAAACAGATGAAAATATCGAAGAATAGGTAATCTTACCATCAGCTGAAGATTCAACCGATTGCTGAAACTTTAGGAACTGACAAAGAATCTGTAAGGCAAATTTTACATAGCCAGTTTAATACGAGAAAAGTATGTGAGAAACTGGCGTTGAAAATTCTCATGATTGAACAAAAATGTTTATACTGACACTTTGAATACCACCGAAAATTATACTTATTTTCTTGGAAAATGTGATACTGCGCCAAATCTTGGTTTTTCATTTATGATCCAGAAAGTAAGTGCCTATCCATGCTTTGGAAAGGTCCAACTTCACTGGGATTGAGAAAAAGCTCTAATGAGCTAATCTAGATTCAAAGCGATGATTGGGCCAGATACTTGTGTGCTCTATCTTTTCTGTTGAAACCGTTCCAGCAATGGCTTTACTGAGTTCTGTGTATGCAGATATTTTCATGGCCTTTCACTTTGGCAAACCTTTAGACAAGTCAGAACTGCCAATAAATTGAATTATTTTGTCTTTATTTTTCCGAATACTACATATTGCAGTTTCACCCACACTGTGATCAATGCCAGATTTTGCATACCAATAATACCTTCTTTGAGTTTGTGTAGTACTTCCAGTTTCTGCTGTATCATTAACACAACAAATTTTTGCTTTTCAAATAGTCTCCCGAACTAACAGAAACCAATGACTATCTTCCTGCACTAGCAGTGTTCTAGCAGCACTCTTGTTTTAATGCAAGCTTACTGCTCACCACCCATGACCGTTCCTTGGTTAAAATTTTCAGCTGCAGGTGGGGGAGAGAAAGAGCACGGAGTCATGTCTTCTCCAAGTCTTTAAATAATGTTACTATCTTTTAACATACATCCCAACGAACTACTTCTCTTTTACACTATTTACATGAGAACTGAAGCAGTTGGTGTGAAAATACACAATACATTCATATTCCCAGCGTACAAAAACAGTAGGTTGTAGGAACATATGTGAAAAACTATTACATTGTTAAAAGGTTCAGCACAGAAATTTTTATGATTTTTAATGCTTGACATGCTAAAGCACAGTGTTTTTGCAGTTATATCACTTATAATGGCCTCGAGGCCAAAACTGCAATAGTGAAAATAAATGGATTTCAACAGTCAAAGGCGATTATGATGTCTTTTTAAAAGTTCTACATGAAAATTGCCACCCATCAGACATTAAATATATGAATTAAGTTCAAAAATATTTAAGATCAGTCATATTAAAAAACATATTGTGGCATTTGCACACTTAATTTACATACCCATTCCTGCAGGGACTGCTTTGTGCACACTCCTTCTTGTAACATAAGTAATCCTTTCATCAACAACACTAGCAATACTTTGTCGTTTATCCATATCCTGTGGTAAGGCAAATACAGGGTCTTCTGATCCACTGAAAATGAAGTTGCTTAAATCACTGATAAAGAATATGACCAACAATGTATATAGTGAAACTGAATAATGTACCAAACCATAACCTAAGTTTTTTCTAGTTACAGGATATGTATTTTATCTTGTAAACTATTTTCTAAATAAAATAAAATAAGCATTGAGGAGGCTGGGTATAATTTTTCCCTGACTACGCAAAGACTGCTATAAGGATATTGTGTGTTTATCCACACAGTATATATATCTTCAGGATTTATTTAAGAAAGTCTGTAACTTGAAGGAAGAATGTTCACCTGAAAATCTGGGAGTACAATAGTGTAGTAGTACTTCTGCTACAGGAAGAGAAAATGATAGTTCACACAAAATTTTATGGAGCAAGCATTCAAATGTTTCTTTAAATGATTGTGTAGATTGCCAATAGAAGATAAAGCAGCAGCTATTACAATTTTGGGAAATTCAGAACAGACAGATAAGGAAATTCTGTATTACCTGAACTATTCTAATAATCTCATTAAGTTTTCATACTCTTAAACTGAGAAAGAGGAGGAGGAGGAGGAGGAGGAGGAGGAGGAGGAATATGTGTTAATACAAAATATGTGACTCATCTTCTAGAGGAAACAAACCTCAACGGCTAATGGAAGAACATACACTAGAGCAAAATTGAAAGTAGATCTGAAAATCAAACAAGATATAATCAACATGCCGAAAAGAAAAACAGACTACATTGAAACTGAAATCATACACACAATGCATGAGTTCCGTACTCAAGACAGATGAGGAAAATGACTAGATGGACAGGAAAAGGCAAGTTAGTTAGATACATAGATATCTGTATGTTCCACACACATATTTGTAACAGCTTGGTAGGACATGGAAAATGTCAAAGAAGGTAAGGCAAGTTAGTGTTAAGTGTTCTGTTAATGCCGAGGACATTAGAGGAAGAGCACCTATATCAGTACTCTGCAATCGACCTTACAGTATATGTCAGAGTGTACTTCATGTACTTCCCTGCGTTCCATTCCAGTTCTTAATAATACACAGGAAAACAGTTGTTTGTAAGCCTTCATGTGAGCTCAAATCTCACTAATTTTACTTTCATGGTCTTTTCTAGAGATATACGTAGGAGGAAGCAATATAAGATCAGGCAGGGAAAGTAACTGACCATGTTCTTTCAAATCAATGATACTGGTATTGGCACGAAGTGATTTAAGGTAACTACAAAAACCCAAAATTTGGAAGTAAGAAAATGAAACACCCACAACTGTTCTTATGACGTCATTTATTGTATAGCTACCAGTTTCGGTGCTTCAGTGAACCATCTTCAGGCCTTAGCTGATGCTGAAGAGGTTAACGCCATCCATGTACATGATGCATCAATGACAAACTTCTACAACTGGTTTACGCAGATTACCCATAGCCACGATGTCTCTCTACTCAACAACTTGGTAGTTCTATCACTGACATACAAAGTAAATGTCCCGCCAGCAATGATTGCAGATATTCAAAGCATAGAACACATAATGTAGTCAGCCAATAGCAACTACACAAAGAGGAAAAGTTAATAGTTTAAATTAATATATGTGGTGTACAGCTACAAGAAAAACTAAGGTTTCACACATAATATTCAACTTCAAAACGTTTTGCTGTTTTTTTACAAGGGTGTTGTTAGGCAGGAAACTAAAAGCACAGCTTAAATTGCAGCAACTTGATATTTCTGACACGCATGATTATAGATTTCACTGCTGTGCACCAAACACTGCAGGGGTTATCTGCAATGTTCCGTCGAGCCCATCGCTCGTAAGAAATAATACATTACTTTTTCGTTACCCTCAACATTAAATGTATTTGAATGCATCACTTTTCTCATTGCTACATAGTCTGAATATTACTTCGGGAGTTATGGTTTCTGTTTTAATGGTACTAAATGCCTAGTGTTATCGGAGGCATTTGTGTGTTGCCACAAAGAAACAGTGATGTTGCTACTGGATGATTACATCAAGTGTCCTGAGCCACAATTGGTTGACAAAAGCATATTGGAATCTCTACATCAGTACTTCGGAAACTAACCTGCCATATTACACAAATATGCAGTTCACATGCTGCTGCGCATCAAAGATTTTTCCAAAATGCATTGTTGTGTCCTGGGTTTCGTTTCCTGAAGTGCCCCAAAGTATAAAACCTGTACTTTTTGAATAATACGTTTTCTAATGAAACAATTTATTTATTTTGTGATCATGTCTGCAGAGATTTATGAGAACCTTTACACAGTAAAATTTATACCCAGCTTTATTTGGTGCCACGTATTCTCAAAGAGCAATGCAACAACTTTTAAACGATTTTTATTCCAAAATTCTAAAAATACTGTACAATATTTGAACACTCACTGATGTGAGGCTGTGAGCACCCATCGCAAGGTCTAGGGATCTTTGTGAGCATTCAGCATTCTGTCTGATGGTCTGGAGTGGCAATGAAGAAATGGATAGAATGGGACCTGTCACCCTAGCATCAGCTGTTCACTGCAATACAATCCATTCACTGGGGCTCCAACGCCTCCTACAATCGCCAATCGTGGCCACAGCACTAAGTTATCACACCTGATGATGGGCATGTAAAAGCCCGAAACCAGTCATGGTTAAACTATTGGAAAACAAAAAGAACAATACAACTGAAGCAGTACTTTCACCCTCTGCTGAAGGGGGGAGAGAGACGACATAACCGAGGAAAGGCTACCGAGCTAAGAATTGGTCACACAACAAACGAGCTGTTGCTTTCAGTAGCCAACATTATTACATGCCAGCTCAAAATTCCAATACTATGAAACACTAATCACTAACTTACAGTTAGTGTTAATTAAATTCAAATAAAATTATTACAGTTCATCCATCCACAACCAAAAAAATATAACTTGATATAACCCTAACCCTCATTGAGACAAAATTCCGAGGGAGATACTAAGTGGCACGGAAAAGGGGAAAACAACAATAATATGTATGTTTGTCAATAATTAAAGAAGAAAGTCTTGAATAATGTGATTTTCGGATCGAGTAGCTTGATCTAGAGATTATCTTTGATTACTATGTAGCTAACACATTTCTGTTGTTTTTGTCCTCTACCTCTGTAATAAACATTCACAAAAACAGAAGCAGTTACTATGCAGACTTGATTAGGTAAAAAAATAAGGGGAGGGGCAGAGCAAATACATCAAATGACAGCAAGCAAACATAGCATGAACACAATAATTCCTGCAAGCATTTATGTTTTTTGGTGTGACATCATCCATATAGTGGATGTGAAGTAACACCTTATTTGAAATTTAGCAGGTAAATCATTCATCTACAAGCAATTCACCACACATGCTGGTATAGAATCTAGCCTTTAAATTAAGATTAGTATATTTACAATGAACAGTCTTAGTCCTAAAGCACTTCAAAGATTTTAATACGGCAGAGCACCTCAGTCAGGGGGTAGGGGTGGGGGTGGGGAGGGTGACAAAGCAAGAAGTGAGGCAGAACAAAAGGGAGGCGAATCATGGCAAGGAGGGAGTCGGAACAAAAGGGTGGCTAAGGAATATGCCATCCAGGCTTCACAACTTAGGCCAGAGAGTGCAGCAGCCTGAATATATTTTGACTTTATAACAGAGGCACCATACTGTACATATAAAATTAGCTAGAAACACATAACAGACTACTGGAACAATATTGGTCGGTAAGTCTTGTCACTGATACATACAACAAAAAAAGTTTTGCATCACCTCAGTTCCAAGAGTTCCGGAACCTGTACAGAACATTAGAATAAGAGATCAACATAAACATCATTTCTTCCCTTTTTATTGCTCATAAAAACCACACATTGCATGTTGTACCACCTTACAGCGAAACCTTCAGAGGTGGTGGTCCAGACTGCTGTACACACCGATACTTCTAATACCCAGTAGCACGTTCTCTTGCACTGATGCACGCCGGTATTTGTCGCGGCATACTATCCACAAGTTCATCAAGGCACTGTTGGTCCAGATATAAATTCTGCCGAAATTTTTACAAAGGACACAAACGGTGTTTAGAAAGGATAGATTGCATGCAACCAGTGGTGGAGTGTTCGTCGCTGTTAGTAGTAGTTTATCCTGTAGTGAAGTAGAAGTGGATAGTTCCTGTGAATTATTATGGGTGGAGGTTACACTCAACAACCGAGCCAGGTTAATAATTGGCTCCTTTTACCGACCTCCCGACTCAGCAGCATTAGTGGCAGAACAACTGAGAGAAAATTTGGAATACATTTCACATAAATTTTCTCAGCATGTTATAGTCTTAGGTGGAGATTTCAATTTACCAGATATAGACTGGGACACTCAGATGTTTAGGACGGGTGGTAGGGACAGAGCATCGAGTGACATTATACTGAGTGCACTATGCGAAAATTACCTCGAGCAATTAAACAGAGAACCAACTCGTGGAGATAACATCTTGGAGCTACTGATAAAAAACAGACCCGAATTTTTCGACTCTGTATGTGCAGAACAGGGAATTAGTGATCATAAGGCCGTTGCAGCATCCCTGAATATGGAAGATAATAGGAATATAAAAAAAGGGAGGAAGGTTTATCTGTTTAGCAAGAGTAATAAAGGCAGATTTCAGACTACCTAATAGATCAAAACGAAAATTTCTGTTCCGACACTGACAATGTTGAGTGTTTATGGAAAAAGTTCAAGGCAATCGTAAAATGCGTTTTAGACAGGTACATGCCGAGTAAAACTGTGAGGGATGGGAAAAACCCACCATGGTACAACAACAAAGTTAGGAAACTACTGCGAAAGCAAAGAGAGCTTCACTCCAAGTTTAAATGCAGCCAAAACCTCTCAGACAAACAGAAGCTAAACGATGTCAAAGTTAGCGTAAGGAGGGCTATGTGTGAAGCGTTCAGTGAATTCGAAAGTAAAATTCTATGTACCGAATTGACAGAAAATCCTAGGAAGTTCTGGTCTTACGTTAAATCAGTAAGTGGCTCGAAACAGCATACCCAGACACTCCGGGATGATGATGGCATTGAAACAGAGGATGACACACGTAAAGCTGAAATACTAAACACCTTTTTCCAAAGCTGTTTCACAGAGGAAGACCGCACTGCAGTTCCTTCTCTAAATCCTCGCACAAACGAAAAAATGGCTGACATCGAAATAAGTGTCCAAGGAATAGAAAAGCAACTGAAATCACTCAACAGAGGAAAGTCCACTGGACCTGACGGGATACCAATTCAATTCTACACAGAATACGCAAAAGAACTTGCCCCCCCCCCCCCTTCTAACAGCCGTGTACCGCAAGTCTC
This sequence comes from Schistocerca nitens, assembly GCF_023898315.1. NCBI lineage: Eukaryota > Metazoa > Arthropoda > Insecta > Orthoptera > Acrididae > Schistocerca > Schistocerca nitens. Next base: position 497,783,131 of record NC_064619.1, on the reverse strand, counting down.
TAGAGGAACGGAAGGTTCCAAATGATTGGAAAAGAGCACAGGTAGTCCCAGTCTTCAAGAAGGGTCGTCGAGCAGATGCGCAAAACTATAGACCTATATCTCTGACGTCGATCTGTTGTAGAATTTTAGAACATGTTTTTTGCTCGAATATCACGTCGTTTTTGGAAACCCAGAATCTACTATGTAGGAATCAACATGGATTCCGGAAACAGTGATCGTGTGAGACCCAACTCGCTTTATTTGTTCATGAGACCCAGAAAATATTGGATACAGGCTCCCAGGTAGATGCTATTTTTCTTGACTTCCGGAAGGCGTTCGATACAGTTCCGCACTGTCGCCTGATAAAGTAAGAGCCTACGGAATATCAGACCAGCTGTGTGGCTGGATTGAAGAGTTTTTAGCAAACAGAACACAGCACGATGTTATCAATGGAGAGACGTCTACAGACGTTAAAGTAACCTCTGGCGTGCCACAGGGGAGTATTATGGGACCATTGCTTTTCACAATATATATAAATGACCTAGTAGATCGTGTCGAAAGTTCCATGCAGTTTTTCGCGGATCATGCTGTAGTATACAGAGAAGTTGCAGCATTAGAAAATTGTAGTGAAATGCAGGAAGATCTGCAGCGGATAGGCACTTGGTGCAGGGAGTGGCAACTGTCCCTTAACATAGACAAATGTAATGTATTGTGAATACATAAAAAGGAGGATCCTTTATTATATGATTATATGATAGCGGAACAAACACTGGTAGCAGTTACTTCTGTTAAATATCTGGGAGTACACGTGCGGAACGATTTGAAGTGGAATGATCATATAAAATTAATTGTTGGTAAGGCGGGTACCAGGTTGAGATTCATTGGGAGAGTGCTTAGAAAATGTAGTCCATCAACAAAGGAGGTGGCTTACAAAACACTCGTTCGACCTATACTTGAGTATTGCTCAACAGTGTGGAATCCGTACCAGATCGGGTTGACGGAGGAGATAGAGAAGATCCAAAGAAGAGCGGCGCGTTTCGTCACAGGGTTATTTGGTAACCGTGATAGCGTTACGGAGATGTTTAATAAACTCAAGTGGCAGACTCTGCAAGAAAGGCGCTCTGCATTGCGGTGTAGCTTGCTTGCCAGGTTTCGAGAGGGTGCGTTTCTGGATGAGTTATCGAATATATTGCTTCCCCCTACTTATACCTCCCGAGGAGATCACGAATGTAAAATTAGAGAGATTAGAGCGCGCATGGAGGCTTTCAGACAGTTGTTCTTCCCGCGAACCATACGCGACTGGAACAGGAAAGGGAGGTAATGACAGTGGCACGTAAAGTGCCCTCCGCCACACACCGTTGGGTGGCTTGCGGAGTATAAATGTAGATGTAGATTGTCCAATCCTCAACGGTGAGGTGCGTAGATCAGTCCCTCAGTGGTTGGTGGGTCACGTCGTCCATAAACAGAGCTTTCCAACCTATCCCATGCATTTTTTATAGGGTTCATGACTGGAGAACATGCTGGTCACTCTAGTCGAGCGATGTCTTTATCCTGAAGGAAGTCATTCACAAAATGTGGACTATGGGGCGCGAATTTTAGTCCATAATGATTAATGCCTTGCCAATATGCTTCCGATATTGTTGCTTGCAATATCGATCTGAGGGTGGCATTCACGTATCGTACAGGTGATACAGTGCCTTCCATGACCACCAGCGGCGCACATCTCCAACAATTGTCTGGTTGAAGGCAAATACAACACTCATCGGTGAAGAGAACGTGATGCCAGTCCTGAGCGGTCCATTCGGCATGTTGTTGGGCCCATTTGTACAATGCTGCATGGTGTCATGGTTGCAAAAGATGGATTTCCCCATGGACATCAGGAGTGAAGTTGTGCATCATGCAGCCTATTGCGCACAGTTTGAGTCTTAACACTACATCCTGTGGCTGCACAAAATACATTATTCAACACGGTAGAGTTGCTGTGAGGGTTCCTCAGAGCCATAATCCGTAGGTAGCGGTCATCCACTGCAGTAGCAGCCCTTGGGTGTCCTGAGCGAGGCATGTCATCGACAGTTCCTGTCTCTCTCTGTTCCTCCTACATGTCCGAAAAACATCGCTCTGGTTCACTCTGAGACGTCTGGACACTTCCCTTGTTGAGAGCTCTTCCTGGCACAAGGTAAAAATGCGGACTCGATCGAAACACGGCATTGAACATCTAGCCATGGTTGAACTACAGACAACACAAGCCGTGTACCTCCTTCATGGTGGAGTGACTGGAACTGATTGGCTGTCAGACTTCCTCCATCTAATATGCGCTGTTCATGCATGGTTGTTTACATCTTTGCAAGGGTTTAGTGATGTCCCTGAACAGTCAAAGGGACTGTGTCTGTGCTACAATATCTACGTCAACATTTATCTTCAGGAGTTCTGGGAACCGGAGTGATGCAAAACTTTTTTTGATGTGTGTAGTTTCTTAAAGGGCCAAGAAACACAATGCCACTAATGAGTTCTCAACTTGCACTGACTGTTGCTTAGCAGGTACAGGGTTGCCAAACCTCCCTCACTCAGTCAGTTTGTTTGGCTCATCTGATGAATTCAGTCATGCTAGGGTGCGGAGCAAGGCTTTATTAATTGACAAGTAAGTACCACTCTTCATCACGGGTAACAACGAGATACACAACAAACAGTGACGACTTCAACCCAGCAGGCAGATTTTACTTCCACTACAACATCTACAGACTCAACCAGATGAATAAAAGCAATGTTGATCAATTCTTGCACTTCCACAGAATGACAATAAAAGATGAAGTGACAACACAAAAATACTGTGATGTTCAGAGACCGTTGTTCTGCTTAAGTCAGCGTGTAGTACTGCGAATGATGTTTCACTCCCCCCCCCCCCCCCCCCCCCCCATGTTAAATCCACTGATAGTGAAGTAGCCAAGGGGATACGTTTACAAAAGGACAAAATTGATTATACAGTGCATTATAGACCAGCTCCAGTTTTGAGTATGAAGTTAAAGCTGACCTCGTAAGTGTGACATGGGTGGTTGTTCATAAACAATGTATCTTCTGTAACTGAAAGTCAACAATGACTGGAGCTAACATCTGGAGACTTAACAGAAAGGTACTGAAAATGGCGCGAACTCAATCCAGCTCTGTCAGACAAAATTGAGCAGGGAAGTCATATGGATGATGAGTGTCATCCACACGAGCAATGGAGGGTTAAGGTAGGAAGCTATATGCTTACATGGCCGCACTTGGTGCTCACTCTCTTGCAGTAGTTAATCTATACTCCTGGAAATTGAAATAAGAACACCGTGAATTCATTGTCCCAGGAAGGGGAAACTTTATTGACACATTCCTGGGGTCAGATACATCACATGATCACACTGACAGAACCACAGGCACATAGACACAGGCAACAGAGCATGCACAATGTCGGCACTAGTACAGTGTATATCCACCTTTCGCAGCAATGCAGGCTGCTATTCTCCCATGGAGACGATCGTAGAGATGCTGGATGTAGTCCTGTGGAACGGCTTGCCATGCCATTTCCACCTGGCGCCTCAGTTGGACCAGCGTTCGTGCTGGACGTGCAGACCGCGTGAGACGACGCTTCATCCAGTCCCAAACATGCTCAATGGGGGACAGATCCGGAGATCTTGCTGGCCAGGGTAGTTGACTTACACCTTCTAGAGCACGTTGGGTGGCACGGGATACATGCGGACGTGCATTGTCCTGTTGGAACAGCAAGTTCCCTTGCCGGTCTAGGAATGGTAGAACGATGGGTTCGATGACGGTTTGGATGTACCGTGCACTATTCAGTGTCCCCTCGACGATCACCAGTGGTGTACGGCCAGTGTAGGAGATCGCTCCCCACACCATGATGCCGGGTGTTGGCCCTGTGTGCCTCGGTTGTATGCAGTCCTGATTGTGGCGCTCACCTGCACGGCGCCAAACACGCATACGACCATCATTGGCACCAAGGCAGAAGCGACTCTCATCGCTGAAGACGACACGTCTCCATTCGTCCCTCCATTCACGCCTGTCGCGACACCACTGGAGGCGGGCTGCACGATGTTGGGGCGTGAGCGGAAGACGGCCTAACGGTGTGCGGGACCGTAGCCCAGCTTCATGGAGACGGTTGCGAATGGTCCTCGCCGATACCCCAGGAGCAACAGTGTCCCTAATTTGCTGGGAAGTGGCGGTGCGGTCCCCTACGGCACTGCGTAGGATCCTACGGTCTTGGCGTGCATCCGTGCGTCGCTGCGATCCGGTCCCAGGTCGACGGGCACGTGCACCTTCCGCCGACCACTGGCGACAACATCGATGTACTGTGGAGACCTCACGCCCCACGTGTTGAGCAATTCGGCGGTACGTCCACCCGGCCTCCCGCATGCCCACTATACGCCCTCGCTCAAAGTCCGTCAACTGCACATACGGTTTATGTCCACGCTGTCGCGGCATGCTACCAGTGTTAAAGACTGCGATGGAGCTCCGTCTGCCACGGCAAACTGGCTGACACTGACGGCGGCGGTGCACAAATGCTGCGCAGCTAGCGCCATTCGACGGCCAACACCGCGGTTCCTGGTGTGTCCGCTGTGCCGTGCGTGTGATCATTGCTTGTACAGCCCTCTCGCAGTGTCCGGAGCAAGTATGGTGGGTCTGACACACCGGTGCCAATGTGTTCTTTTTTCCATTTCCAGGAGTGTATTTTCCTTCTAATTAATATCCTTTACGGAAAGTGCATTTCTATAGCAAAGACGAAAATTTGTATAAAGTCAACATTGAAGTGCAAAATAAGCCATTCAAATTTTATAAGACGGTATTGGAGAATAATCTGGTTTGTTAATGAATACACACATAAATCTACTTTAATTGAGAAGTACAGATACAAACAAAATTTGATTTTTTATTTTTTTTTCATAATTTTGTTAAACAGTGTTCACAATGGAGTCACAGGAAATGACCATTGTTGAAAACTCATTACAAAATGCAATGTGCCAAGATGTCGGAAATCAGAGTTTGGCAACAGTTGAAGGTACCCCCAAAAACATACATTTTTGATATTAGGTGCATTGTGCTACCACCTATTGCCATGTACTCCATATCAGCAACCTCAGTAGTCATTAGACATCGTGAGAGAGCAGAATAGGGCACTCCGCGGAAATCACGGACTTCGAACGTAGTCAGCTGATTGGGTGTCACTTGTGTCATACATCTGTATGCGAGATTTCCCCACTCCTAAACATCACTAGGTCCACTGTTTCTGATGTGATAGTGGGGTGGAAATGTGAAGGGACACATACAACACAAAAGCGTACAGGCCGACCTCGTCTGTTGACTGACAGAGACCACCGACAGTTGAAGAGGGTTGTAATGTGCAATAGGCAGACATCTATCCATATCATCACACAGAAATTCCAAAATACCTCAGGATCCACTGCAAGTACTATGACAGTTAGGCAGGAGGTGAGAAAACTTGGATTTCATGGTCGAGTGGCTGCTCATAAGCCACACACCACACCAGTAAATACCAAATGACGCCTTGCTTGGTGTAAGGAGCGTAAACAATGGATGACTGACTAGTGGGAAAAACGTTGTGTGGAGTGATGAATCACGGTACACAATGTGGTGATCCGATGGCATGGTGTGGGTATGGCGAATGCCCAGTGAACGCCATCTGCGAGCATGTGTAGTGTCAACAGTAAAATTCGGAGGAGGTGGTGTTATAGTGTGGTAGTGTTTTTCATGGAAGGGGCTTGAACCCCTTGTTGTTTTGCGTGGCACTATCAGAGCAAAGTGCCTTCTTGCTTCCCACTGTTTAAGAGCAATTCGAGGACAGCAAATGAAATTTTTCAACACGATCAAGCGCCTGTTCATGATGTACGGCCTACGGCGGAGTGGTTACACAACAGTAACATCCCTGTAATGGGCTGGCTTGCACAGAGTCCTGACCTGAATACTATAGAACACCTTTGGGATGTTTTGCAACGCCGATTTCGTGCCAGGCCTCACAAACGACATCGATACCTCTCCTCAGTGCAGCACTCCATGAAGAATGGGCTGCCATTCCCCAAGAATTCTTCCAGCACTTGATTGAACATTTGCCTGCGAGAGTGGAAGCTGTCATCAATGCTAAGGGTGGGCCAACACCATATTCAATTCCAGCATTACTGACGGGGGGCGCCACGAACTTTTATGTCATTTTCAGCCAGGTGTTCGGATACTTTTGAACACACAGAATAACACGCCAAATCGTGAAGCGGCTGATGGCTACCAAAACAGCCAGGTTGGCATCCCACTATTAAAAATGATGACACTGATAATATAACTAATCATGATGTTATTTTTATGATGCTCGGCAAGACAACTTCTCAGTTCTCACTAGGAAACATTTTTTCAAATAGTGAAACTGAGGTGTGCGACAACAAAAATCCTTTGATTATCTGCTCACATCGTCACAAACACAAGAACAGGAAACAGCTCATAAAAGCAATGTAAATACTAGCGAAACACATAATTTGACACAGCCCGTGCAACTCATAACACAACAGTTTACACAGCAGTTCACAAGACATCAGGAAAATATAGGACAACAAATTACACAACAAAATCAGGCATTTAACGATTTCAGGAATAGTATCAGTCAACAGTTCAGTGAGATGAGGTGAGCAAAACTATACGCACTGAATTATCTGACGAACTATCCAGGAAGTTGACCGAGTTCAGTAAACAACTAAAACAAGAAATAATTACCGAAATGTTTCGCAATATAAATATGTTAACGGAAAAAAGTAACATCCATAGATTATAAACAGGAACAACTTGCAGGTGAGTTACAAAACCTTAGTCAAGTGCATTCTCAACTTGAGGAGATGCAATCCCAAGTGGATGCTTCGGTATAAAATGTGACGGACGCAGTCAGTGAGCTGCAAGACGTATGCAAAAACCTACCTACAAAATTACAAAAGCTGAGTCTAAGATTAGACCAGTTAAGTATATAGTCAGAATTTGCCAAAAAACAGAGTGATAAATTATGTGTAGTTGTAAAGGAAAGAACTGAAAAAGCTGAAGCCGGGATGCTGGATAAGTGGCAGCAGCCCTGCTGAAAAAGTAGTGTCAATAGCGCAATATTTATGTAAATACTGTAAAAAGAAGCTTCAAAAGAGAAAGAAAGTCAACTTCAACCTAAAATAGATTCAGGTTTTAAGGCAGCAGAGGAAAGGTTATGAGGCAGTATTGCTAAAACTACTCACATTCCAAAACAGTGAAACTCCGCTTTTACACTTTTCAACAGATTTTTTAAAAAAAAAAAAAAAAAAAAGTAAAACGGCGGAAAATGTAAAACGTGGGAAATAATGTTTTAAGCTGTAAAAGATAAGTATAGGATACCCTCTTGCACTTTATGTACATGTTTTTGAAAGCCTGCAGCTGTCATTCATTATTTAAATAATGAAATACTGCACTAGTTACGTATTTTTCATGCTTATCATTTTTGAGAATTTTTTCTTATTGTCAACTGCAAATATGTAAATAAGTATTTTGTATGGTATTTGAATATGTTATTCTTTGTCCCTTGCGCTGTAGTTGTCTTTTTGAGGTTATCAGGTGTCTCATCAGTTATGTGGAAACATACACGCACACGCACGCACACTATCACTCACATTGTTTGTTTGTGTAACATCACAAAAATACATATGTAAATACAGCACTTGAAAATGAGAATAAATTCTCTAAACGTGTAACCGGCACTGTGTTTAAACTAAAACCATTTGAACAACGCAAAGTGAATGACTGTGTCAACTAGCGCTCCAAGTGGCCATACGCTGAAACACACTAAATATGGTCCGACAAAGGTATAAAGATGATCACAACAATCACGAAACTGCATTTGTGCAGTAGAGACAGTTTGGAAATGGTTGTGATTGGTCATGATATCTTCAGTCGAATGAACCTAGTTACATCAGCCACCTCGCCAAGTAGAGCTTGGCAGTGGCGGGTTATATGGCACGAATTGTTCCAACTTTCCCATGTTCACTGGTTCAAATCCGCTGAGTAGAGTACCCTGGTGTCAAGAAACTAAACCATGTAATGTTTGTAAACACTACTGAATGGCCAACATCATTTTTTCTCCACAAACATTTTTTCATCATGTGTAAATCACAGGAAAATTATAAATACACTCCTGGAAATGGAAAAAAGAACACATTGACACCGGTGTGTCAGACCCACCATACTTGCTCCGGACACTGCGAGAGGGCTGGACAAGCAATGATCACACGCACGGCACAGCGGACACACCAGGAACCGCGGTGTTGGCCGTCGAATGGCGCTAGCTGCGCAGCATTTGTGCACCGCCGCCGTCAGTGTCAGCCAGTTTGCCGTGGCATACGGAGCTCCATCGCAGTCTTTAACACTGGTAGCATGCCGCGACAGCGTGGACGTGAACCGTATGTGCAGTTGACGGACTTTGAGCGAGGGCGTATAGTGGGCATGCGGGAGGCCGGGTGGACGTACCGCCGAATTGCTCAACACGTGGGGCGTGAGGTCTCCACAGTACATCGATGTTGTCGCCAGTGGTCGGCGGAAGGTGCACGTGCCCGTCGACCTGGGACCGGACCGCAGCGACGCACGGATGCACGCCAAGACCGTAGGATCCTACGCAGTGCCGTAGGGGACCGCACCGCCACTTCCCAGCAAATTAGGGACACTGTTGCTCCTGGGGTATCGGCGAGGACCATTCGAAACCGTCTCCATGAAGCTGGGCTACGGTCCCGCACACCGTTAGGCCGTCTTCCGCTCACGCCCCAACATCGTGCAGCCCGCCTCCAGTGGTGTCACGACAGGCGTGAATGGAGGGACGAATGGAGACGTGTCGTCTTCAGCGATGAGAGTCGCTTCTGCCTTGGTGCCAATGATGGTCGTATGCGTGTTTGGCGCCGTGCAGGTGAGCGCCACAATCAGGACTGCATACGACCGAGGCACACAGGGCCAACACCCGGCATCATGGTGTGGGGAGCGATCTCCTACACTGGCCGTACACCACTGGTGATCGTCGAGGGGACACTGAATAGTGCTCGGTACATCCAAACCGTCATCGAACCCATCGTTCTACCATTCCTAGACTGGCAAGGGAACTTGCTGTTCCAACAGGACAATGCACGTCCGCATGTATCCCGTGCCACCCAACGTGCTCTAGAAGGTGTAAGTCAACTACCCTGGCCAGCAAGATCTCCGGATCTGTCCCCCATTGAGCATGTTTGGGACTGGATGAAGCGTCGTCTCACGCGGTCTGCACGTCCAGCACGAACGCTGGTCCAACTGAGGCGCCAGGTGGAAATGGCATGGCAAGCCGTTCCACAGGACTACATCCAGCATCTCTACGATCGTCTCCATGGGAGAATAGCAGCCTGCATTGCTGCGAAAGGTGGATATACACTGTACTAGTGCCGACATTGTGCATGCTCTGTTGCCTGTGTCTATGTGCCTGTGGTTCTGTCAGTGTGATCATGTGATGTATCTGACCCCAGGAATGTGTCAATAAAGTTTCCCCTTCCTGGGACAATGAATTCACGGTGTTCTTATTTCAATTTCCAGGAGTGTATGTTGGTGCAAAATCAGGTGCAAATTAATATTGTGGGCCTAAGAAATTTAACGGGACCGATAAAAAAATGTCAAACGGCAGGAAAATGTTAATTCTGGGAACGTAAAAGTGGGGTTATACCCCTATGACATAAAACAAACCCATGCTTTTAGAGAAGTTAGATACCTTCACTGGTTACCCACAATATGGGGGCTAGCTCATCAAAGTAAAATAGCAAAGGTTGCACAATGCAACAACACTTGCCGGCAGTTGCACCAGTCGAGCAAGTGCAGTTGCCATGTGCAACGCCACAAGCAATCATAAACACGCCTGTCAGTGACAGCGCGGCATGTTTGTCAACATTTCAACATTACTTGCAGGTGAGGGATTACTTAGGCATTGACAATTTCCGATATTTACCTCTGAAGGAAAAAGAACACTTCGTAGTCTTTATCAGAACATTTCATTTCAAAATATTTTACCTCATACCTGGACCGAAGCCCAGAAAATTAGATTTGTTGTTGAATACACACAGGGTGACATTCTGCTATGGGCTACTGACATGGCTGATCGTTGCCAATACTATGAACAGTTTGAGAGAGCCTTTCTAGATAAGTATTGGTCTGAGGTCGTACAAGAGAGGCTCAGAATGAAGTATTCAACCCAACTCCATTCAATAGTGAGTATGGAAGCTTAAAGGGCTATTTTGAAAAATATTTGAATAAAACCAGATACTGGAGGAACACGGTATCTCAAGAAGATGTACTGAAAATTTTAAAGAGCCATCTTCCTGCCCACATTAGGGAAAAACTCATTACCCTTCTGGAACATGATACCGAATACTTTCTATCTGTACTGGACTCAATAGATTTGATATACGAAAAGAGATCACTAAAACCCAAGCCTGTTAATTCGCCGACAGCGCCACAGAAATTTATGGACCAACAAGTAAACAATGGATTCGTAGTACAAAACAGATGGCAACCTTACCCCACACAGACCTACGGTAATGGTAATCACAACAGCAATGGAGAAAGCTGTAAATTCAAAGGCAGATATAAAAGAAATGGCCAAAAATTTAGCGAAAACAATTACAATGGATGTGTAGCGTATGGCCAGCTTGTACAATATGTGCAGAGACAAGCTACCGGCAATTATCAGCCGATGGCTTGGCAAACACAGAAGAATACCATAAACCGAACAACCCACAGACAGCAGAATTCGGCCAGCAAAGTAACGCACATATGCCAAATAACACGCAGAGGTAAAGAGAATTTTAGTTGAGAGCCTCACAGGATACTAATTGGCATAATCAAACACCAACAGTTCACAAGCTACTATTAAAGCCCAAATATGTGACCTTGATGTACCTATTGTGCTTGACACAGATACTATGACTAACTTGATGTCACAGGGATTCTTTCAAGAATTGAAGAAATGTGAGCATATACCCCACACTGCCAGTGCAAAATTGCAAGGTACAAACTGCCACTGGTACAATTAGAACAGTTTTCTGTACAGTGCAATTTTTTGGTAATAGAGAAATTAATAGTTGATTGTTCACTCGGTACAGATACATTTAGTACATACCAAGCACAAATTGATGTAGGAAAAGGTCAATGTCTTTTCACTGTAAATAACCAATTACACTAGTTAACAAATTTAAACTTTTTTTCAGCATCTGGTTTGTAAATGAGTGGATTTACCTAATTTTGGGGTGCTGAATACATTGGTAAAATCAGTTTTTCTCCATGACATCACATTTCTTAGATACTCAGCAGAATAAAAAATGGTAATAGTGAACATTGACAAAATTAAGTAAAAAAAAAAATACACATTCAGAATGTTTGAAATCTATACTATTTTGTATGTATATATGGGCATGATGCCAATAAAAGGTCCAAATTAGTTCAGAAAATATTTTCACCTTTAATCATCTTTGGTTTGCCATTTCATTACTCTCCCTAACGAGACCCCATCAGTAGTCACCCGTCATCAGAGGGTTCCAATGGCCTTGGTGACGGTGTTCCACAGTAAGAATGTCTTGGTGAAAGTGTTCTCCAAGCTCATCACTTACGGCTCCCAAATTTTCTGGGAAGAATCCAAGGTGAGAAAGTAAAAAGTGAATTTTAAGTGACATTCTACACCCCACGTTCATATAGTAGTCCAACGGATCATTCACAATGGTAACATACTTTTTGACTTTTCTGTTACCCAAAAAGACCTTCACAATTGCTTTAACAGAAGACCAAGCAGCTAATTGGATATCTGTGAGTTTGGTATCGAAGGTTGGATCTTTCAGGAATTGTCTTATTTATGGTACAACAAATATGCCCTCTTTCAGCTCTGCCTCAATTTAGGATACGTTTCTTTTAAGTGATTGAAGGCCTCACCTTCTTTATCCAGAGCTTTTTCAAAGTTATTGATAAGGTCCAACTTAATATGAAGGGGAGGCAAAATGATTTTATCAGACTCGACCAATGGGGCATTGTTCACATTTACATTTCCAGGAACATGACTTCCTTATAGGCCATTCCTTGACTGTGTAGTGGGTTCTCGGTGCCACAGCTGTCCCAAAGGCACAAAAAGCAGCAGTATTTCGTGAATCCAGCCTGTAAACCTGTAAGGAGTGCAACAACCTTTAAATCACAGCAAAGCTGCCATTCATGGCCCATATATATTTGATCACCTCTAGCAGCAAAGCCATGGTTTCATAAGTTTCTTTCATGTATACTGTGTAAGCCAAAGGTACCAATGGGAACACATTGCCATTATGCAGTAGTCCTGCTTTCAAACAATGGAAAATCCAGGATAGAGTTGTGTGTGTGAGTTGCATTTGTGTGTGTGTGTGTGTGTGTGTTCTTGTTGACAAGGGTGAAATCTTTATGTTGTGCCTATCTGCAACTCAGCGTCTCTGCTATATGGTGAGTACTAATTTCAAGTTGGTTTTACTGGACTGAATAAATAGCCGCCACTCCTGTGGATTATGTTGTACACCTAGCTGCATCATCAGACCATTGACATCACTACACACACACTGAATTCTGCATATCTAAATACTGAGCGAAGGAAGCACCTCTTGATCTGAAACAGGAAACTTTTGTCCCTTGAGCTAGAAAGTTCCGTTGTTGCAGTCTTGACCCCAAGAGTTCAGCTTGCTGTTCCAAAAGTTTTAGATTGTGAACCAAATTCTTCAATTCCTTTTAATTAAAGAGCTGAGGTGAAGTGTCATGATATTGAGGGCAGTACTCTGCTATATGTTCAATACTTTCTGATTCACTTGACATGGTGTCTGGTTCCGTGGCTTTCAAATTATAGATAGGAACAGGCAACCCCTCATCGTGGGGCACAGGCAAATCCAATGAAAATACATTTGGATACTTTATTTTATGTCTGGTTTTGCTTGAATGTCCCGAAATATTTATAAGACACAAGTAACAGTCTGAATAATGGTCTTTAGGCTCACACCACGCAATCGGAACAGCGAATGGCATGGCTCAACGTTTTCCTTTCAGCCACTCAGTTAAGGTTGTAGTACAGGCTATGCAGGCAATATGATGTGCAAAATTTACCTTGACCACAAACAGGACAATCAAAATACAATTTGTGGTGTCACTGCCAGACACCACACTTGCTAGGTGGTAGCTTAAATCGGCCGCGGTCCATTAGTACATGTCGGACCCGCGTGTCGCCACTGTGTGATCGCAGACCGAGCGCCACCACACGGCAGGTCTCGAGAGACGTACGAGAACTCGCCCCAGTTGTACGACGACGTTGCTAGCGACTATACTGACGAAGCCTTTGCTCTCATTTGCCGAGAGACAGTTAGAATAGCCTTCAGCTAAGTTAATGGCTACAACCAAGCAAGGCGCCAATTGTATCAGTGCATGTATCTTACGAGTCTCATTTGTATAGTCAAGAGAGATGTACCAAAGGAAGCATTAAAAGTTAAGTATATTCCAAAGCTACGTATTTTCTTTATAGCAGTCATAACTTATCCTGTTCCAGACTTGACACCAGTCGGCGTGTGTGTACGCGTGCCTTTCGGCTTCCTTCTCAGTGTGGCGTGACTAGCTTGTTAGCCACAACAGATTGACGACGAGGATTACAGGATCGTGTTCTTTCTACTTGCTTTGCTCTGAATTATTTGTGTCATGGCTTCGCCACATTCTCCAGATGTACTGTCCGAATTTTATCGCTTGCAGAATCAGCAGACGCAGGCGTTATTGGATGCCCTTGGACAGCTCGTCCAGGGTCAACGTGCGCTGCACCCCGATGCGGCCGCCGCCGCTTCATCGGTACCGCAGCCACACCAAGCAGTTGCACCGTCCTTCCGTCATTTTGATTCCACCCAAGAGTCGTGGACTGAATGGTCCTGACAATTTGGATTCCATCTAGCCGCCTACAGAATTCAAGGTAATGAGCGGCAGCCGTTTTTGCTTTCTTGTGTCGGTGTGTCCACCTACCGTGTGATAGTGAAATTGTTTCCCCGACGCGACGTAGCAGCTCTGTCCTACGAAGAAATTTTGTCTGCTTTAGATGCCTATTTCAAAGAAACAGTCAATGTCGTTGCAAAACGGTATACGTTCTTCCGTACAAAACGTACGGCCGGTCAGACTAATAGGGAGTGGGTTGCAACATTGCAGGGACTTACTAGGGATTGTGATTTTGCATGTGAATGTGGACTTCCGTATTCAGATACTATGGTGCGTGATGCAATAGCACAGAACGTTTCTGATGTTCGCATAAGGGAACAGATTTTGAAACTAGTTAATCCCTCCCTTCAACAAGTCATCGACATATTGGATAGGCAAGACACACTTGACTTTGCTCAGGAATCATTTGAAACTTCGCCAGCAGTGTGTCGCATTGACCGGCCCGCCGTGCGCGCAGCACGGGACGCTAAACGGCCCTCGCGCACGTCCGCGCAGTTGCAGCGTAGCTCGCAAACACGTGTGCCGCGTAAGCATGCCAATGCAGTTCTAAAATCATGCCCGCGGTGTGCAACTAGACATTCGCGTGACAATTGCCCGTCACGCCAAGCTATTTGCTTTTACTGTCATAAGAAAGGACATGTTCAAAGTGTTTGCCAGAAAAAGCTAAGATCAGATAATCAAAACCATTCCAGGCCCTATGCTTCTCGCCGGAATCGAACCAGGGACAATCAGGCTCGTGGACCTTCACCCATGGACATTCATGTCGTTAATTCCACCCCGTCCAGTGCCACTTTATCTAACAGTGACTGTGTTCGTTCCACAAAAAGTGTGCGTCGACGTCGCCGGAACTCCCGTAAAGTCGCAAGTGCTTCTGTACCTGTATCAGTTCAAATTGCACGTGAAGGTCGCTCTTGTCGTCAGCAGGACAATAAACTTTTTGTAGACTTAGACTTTGGAGGCAAAGTGATACCATTCCAGCTCGATACCGGAGCTACAGTTTCATTGCTCAATCAAGACACGTACACACAACTGGGCAAACCTCCGTTGCGTGCCGCAAATGTTCAGCTCCATAGTTACTTAGGACAGCGGATACCTGTGTTAGGACAGTGCAGCCTTCTTGCCACATACAAGGGACAAACAAAACTTGTGTCATTTTACGTTCTTCGTTCTTCTACGGCAGTGAACTTGTTTGGTTTAGATTTATTTCAGTTGTTTCACTTGTCAATCGTAAATCAGGTCCTATTAGTGAACCAGACTGTGCCTTCCGCCAGTGTTTCTCGTCTTTGTGAAGAATTTGCAGACATTTTTGCACCGGGCCTTGGTTGCGCTAAGAACTATGCAGCACATTTGGAACTGAAAGTGAACGCGCAACCGAAATTTTTCAGAGCGCGCAATGTTCCCCACGCATTGCGTGATGAGGTCGCAAGAACGTTACACGATTTAGAATCTCAAGGTGTAATTGAACGTGTGCAGGCTTCTCTCTGGGCCTCACCCTTAGTAATTTTACCAAAACCTTCCGGAAAATTGAGACTTTGCGTGGACTTCAAGGCAACTGTGAATCCAAAACTTGTGACTGCAACTTTTCCTTTGCTCCGCCCGGAAGATCTTTTTGATAAACTGTGCCCGGGTAAATACTTTTCGAAATTGGGCTTAGCAGATGCGTACTTGCAATACCAGTGGACGAAGAATCCCAGCGCGTCTTGGTGGTTAACACGCATCTTGGATTGTACCGATTCAAACGACTGCCATTCGGGTGTGCATCCGCCCCTACATTGTTTCAGCAATATTTACAAACTGTTTGTGCGTCGGTCCCTACTGCTGCGAACTATCTGGACGATATTGTGATCTCCGGAAAGACAGAAGCCGAACATTTAGCCAACCTACGAACGTTATTTCAGGTCTTGCGACAAAATGGTCTTCGCTTGAGGAAGGACAAATGTGTGTTTTTTGCTCGTGACTTACCATATCTGGGACATGTCATAAATGCCCAAGGAATACATCCGAGTCCAGAGCACCTCCGTGCCATACAGGAGTTGCCTTCGCCACCGAACTTGAAACAGCTACAGAGTGTGTTGGGAAAATTTAACTACTATGCCAGGTTTGTGCCGCGCGCTTCTTCCCTTTCGGCTCCGCTTCATCGCTTACGCCGTAAAGGTGTTCCGTTCGTCTGGACGTCGGAATGCGAACGCGCCTTTCGCCAGTTGAAATCGGCGTTGCTTTCCAATACTTGCCTTACGCCATTCGATCCCCGGAAACCCCTTTTGTTGATGGTCGATGCATTGGACTTCGGGATCGGTGCTGTGCTTGCGCACAAAGATGGATCGCATGATCGTCCTATTGCCTTTGCTTCAAAATTGCTCTCGTCTGCGCAACGCAATTATTCACAGATAGAGAAAGAAGCTTTAGCTCTCGTGTTTGGTGTTACTAAGTTCCATGATTTCTTGTATGGTCGTCACTTTACCATCATCACAGACCACAAACCTTTGACATCGCTTTTTCATCCGAACAAGCCTGTACCTCCACGTACAGCGCAGAAATTCATTCGCTGGTCTCTTTTCCTCTCGCAGTACCGCTACGATATCTTGTATCGGTCCACTGCTAAGCACGGAAACGCTGATGCGTTGTCCCGTTTGCCTGTTGCTGAGGATAAAGCATTCGATTCTTCTGAACTTGCTTGCATGTTCATTGATTCGGAAACCGATGACGTGGTCGAATCGTTTCCGATTGATTTTCGTCGTGTCGCTACAGCCACAGCTGCTGACCCTGTCCTTGCTACTGTTTTGCGTTTTGTTGCTACGCAATGGCCCTTGTCAAAGTCACGGATCGAGGATCCGTTGGTTCGCCGATTTTTTGCTCACAAGGAGAGACTTTTTGTACGACGTGGTGTTTTGTTGTTGCGTTCAGATAATGATCAATCCAGAGTCGTGGTCCCACGTTCGTTACAGTCCTCTGTCTTACGGCTTCTTCACCAAGGACATTGGGGTATAGTGCGAACGAAACAACTTGCTCGTCAGCACTGTACTTGGTTCGGAATCGATGCTGCGATTACGACTATGTGCTCTTCTTGCGTGGCGTGTGCCGAACAACAATCCGCCCCACCGCGGAAATTCTTTGCATGGCCAAACGCCACTTCCCCTTGGCAACGCTTGCACATCGATTTTGCTGGTCCATTCTGGAATGCTCTATGGTTGGTTGTGGTGGATTCCTTCAGTAATTTTCCTTTTGTTGTCCGGATGTCTTCCACGACGTCACCTGCCACCATCCAAGCGTTGTCCGCTATTTTTGCATTGAAGGTCTTCCCCAGACTATTGTTTCCGACAATGGCCCACAATTCATGTCCGCAGAATTTCAGTCATTCTGCAAGGCCAATGGTATTCAACATCTGACATCCGCGCCGTTTTCGCCTCAGTCCAACGGTGCCACTGACCGGTTGGTCCGGACTTTCAAGTCACAGATATTGAAGTTGAAAGAGTCGCATTCTAGGAAGGACGCATTGTTGCTCTTTTTGTCTTCGTATCGCTCTCAGCCCCGCGATGGTCGCTCGCCGGCTGAGATGCTCCATGGTCGTCCTCATCGAACCTTGATGTCTTTGCTGCATCCGCCGCATCAGGTTCCAGTACAGCGGCAGACTACTGCTTTTGCTCCTGGCGACGTTGTTTTCTATCGCAACTATCGCGGTTCACGGCGTTGGCTCGCAGGGCGCATTCTTCGCTGCCTCGGCCGCGCGATGTATTAGGTTTTGGGGGCCTCTGGTGAGGTGCGTCGGCATCTCAATCAGCTGCGCCTCTGTCGTCGCCTGGGTTCTGCCGCTCCCCGTCTGCTTTCAGCGACGGTGCCGTCCGGTCAGCGCCCTGGGGACCCATCTACTGGCTCGCCTCATCCCCAGGTGTTTCCGATGCTGCCTTCCATTTTGCCTCATGGCGACGCGCCGCTGCCGCCGCAGCCGCCGCAGCTGCCGCCGGCGCCGCCCGCAGTGGACGCTTCGCTGCAGCCGCCCAGCGCCTCCCTGGGTCACGCGCCGCCGCTCGCTTCCCGTGACCGGCTGTCCTCCACCATGGAACTCTTGCCCGCTCCGGACCAGATGTCATCTTCGCCCGTCGGGTGCCCCGACCACATGGAGGTCGACCCTTCGGCCCCTCCTGTCTCTCTACGGGCGCATACACCGCATGTTGACGTGCACCCTGGACTAGGTTTTCAGGCGTTTCCTAGCTCCCCTCGGACCGAATGGCCGGGTGCGGGTGGCACAGCCTCGCCTGTTGTTAGGCTCCCCACCTCATCGCATACGTCAACATGGGGTCCTCCCCACGGCGGGCGGAAGCCTTATAACACGACCGTTCGCCGATTTGCGGGGGAGGAATGTGGTGTCACTGCCAGACACCACACTTGCTAGGTGGTAGCTTAAATCGGCCGCGGTCCATTAGTACATGTCGGACCCGCGTATCGCCACTGTGTGATCGCAGACCGAGCGCCACCACACGGCAGGTCTCGAGAGACGTACGAGAACTCGCCCCAGTTGTACGACGACGTTGCTAGCGACTATACTGACGAAGCCTTTGCTCTCATTTGCCGGGAGACAGTTAGAATAGCCTTCAGCTAAGTTAATGGCTACAACCAAGCAAGGCGCCAATTGTATCAGTGCATGTATCTTACGAGTCTCATTTGTATAGTCAAGAGAGATGTACCAAAGGAAGCATTAAAAGTTAAGTATATTCCAAAGCTACGTATTTTCTTTATAGCAGTCATAACTTATCCTGTTCCAGACTTGACGCCAGTCGGCGTGTGTGTACGCGTGCCTTTTGGCTTCCTTCTCAGTGTGGCGTGACTAGCTTGTTACGCCACAACACAATTTATATGCTTTCTTAACCAAATCAGTGATTGATTTTCTTTGGGCTTTTGGAATGAATTTCCCCACACACATAACAAATGTTGTCGGGGTGGTTTAGACAGCAACAAGATTTACTAGTTGCCATTTTTCTTAGTGTAAGCTTTAAACACAAAAAGTTTGCACTGCCTCTCACAGGAAACACTCGCTGAGGATCTCTTTCACACCACTGGATTACCACACCAACCATTTACTGACGATTTGTAGATCATCTAGCTCTCCTCTGCAAATCAAAAACAATGAAATATCAAAACAGAAGAACAGCAAAAAGTGAAATACTGAATACGAAAAATAAAAAACCTTTAAAAACTCAAAAATGGTACTAGCTGGAAACATTTTGAAAGGTATATTCGGATTCTACACACCAAAATACGTACTAGTTGATGTAACACATTCCAGATGCAAAATGGCTGTTGACTAGTGTTATTTGTAATACTCCTAATCAGGGGAAGTACCAACAGATTTAAAACTGAAGTTACCCGCAACTTTGAAGTTCAGTTGGTAAATCACATAATTATGTTGTCAATACATCCAATAACAAACAGTTGGCAGCAGAAGTAGTAAATGTCGACACAATAAGCCAAAGGTAAGTGAATCAAAGTGCTTGTCGTAAGGGGAGCCAGAACAATCAAAATGACAAAATTAACGTTTTTTGGTTTTTCATTTTAAAATTATTTGGAGTTTTCTGAATAAAACAAATCAAGTTTCACCCTTCTAAGTGAATTCTAAGTGTGTTTTTTTTTATCACTGCAAAGTTGTTACGCACTAAATGGTTGTAGCAACTTGGCATGTCACCTCTGACGGCGCCGCTCGCTGGCTGCAAGCAGGGTATCTTTGCGGAATTAGACAGTGTTTTGTTTTCCAACGTTTTATGACTTTATCTCTGTGATAAGTGACTGTTCATATCGGTAAACATAAACACAATACCGTGTGTGTTGACTTGTGGAGTTCGCTTTGTGTGTTGACTTGTGGAGTTCGCTTTGTGTTGTTTAGCTGTTCAATTTTGCATATTTGACGAATTTTTCTCATACCTGTCTTACGTATTTGGTTTGTGGATATCAATATGACCCGTTTCAGCAATTAAGTGTTTAAGAAAAGGCACAATGAGTGGAAGAAGAAATCTTTTGTTGTTTCGAAGGGAGATGCTGTCCAGACTGCTTTAAAAAAAAAAGGGCTCTGAGCACTATGGGACTTAACTGCTGAGGCCATCAGTCCCCTAGAACTTAGAACTACTTAAACCTAACTAACCTAAGGACACCACACACATCCATGCCCGAGGCAGGATTCGAACCTGCAACCACTCTGCCACTTTGGCCGGCCCAGACTGCTTCACCAACTACTCCAGATGAATGTGATAGAACTTCTTCCAGCAATAAAGTTTGTGATAGCAAAGAAAAACTTGAAAACTATGGAAGTGATATAAAAAGATGTGAATGAAATGATTAACATTTCCTTGCTCTCTAATATTTTGAAACATAACGTATTATGCCAAGTTTGCAAAGGAAGAGGATTGGAATTGAAAATAACCTCACACACATTGGCTTGGCATGCAAAATGTTATTGAAGTGTAACAAATGTGCGGCAGAAGTTTCGTTTTCTAATTCTAACAGTATTCCTCATAGAGGTAATAGTTGAAAGAAGGTGTATGATATAAATGTTAGGCTAGTGTATGGCTTACGTTGCATTGGCAAGGGCAGTGCTGCAGGGACAAGGTTATGTGGAATTATGAACTTGCCAAAACCACCAACCAAGTTTAGATTTTATAATGAATTGGTGAGACTTTCTGCTGGAGATACTGCTCAAGCAACAATGAAGAAAGCAGTTGAATAAGCTGTGACAGATAATGGGAATTGCTTTAGATGGATCATGGCAACATATCCAATATCTCCAAATGGAGTTGTGATAGCTACCAGTGGAGAAAGTTGCAAAGTAATTGATGTTGCTATTCTCTAAAAACATTGTAGATGTATGCGCAATACCAAGGACGAACATAGTGAAAGTTGTGAAGCAAATTTTCACAGCACGAGTGGAGCGACGGAAGTAGAGGGAATGAAAGCAATTTTTTCCAGAGCACAGAAGTGGTATAATGTACGAGACACTAAACTATGTAGGAGATGGTGATTCTAAGGGATATAAAGCTGTAGAAACTTTATGGCAATGAAATTCACATTAAAAAAACAGGAGTGCATTGGACATGTGCAGAAGCGCATGGGGGCTCGCTTGCGCAAACTAAAGCAGACATTAGGATCCCAGAAGCTTAGTGATGGTAAGACTCTTGGAGGAAGATTAACAGATGAAGCAACTGATAGACTGCAGAGGTATTATGGGTCTGCAATTAGGCAAAACACAAGAAGCATTGAGCATATGATGAGAGCAGTATGGGCATTATTTTTTCATACTGCATCAACAAATGAGCACCCACAACATTCACTGTGCCCCACAGGTGATGACGCATGGCGTAAGAACCAATCAGAAAAGGAATATGCCCATAAAAACAGTTTGACAAATGCTGTAATTAAGCCCATATTCAGAGATTTATCACAGCCAAGTTTATTGGAAAAGTGTTTACACGGAAAAACACAAAATCTAAATGAAAGTGTAAATAATTTAATTTGGATTAGGATTCCCAAAAGACTGTTTGTACACATAAAAACATTACATTTTGGAGTGTATGATGCACTGGCAACATACAATGAAGGAATCATTATCAGATGTGATGTGCTGAAACGTTTAGGTTTCCAGCCAGGACAACACCATTTCCACAATGCGCCTACTTGATGAAGAAAGACTAAGAGGTGCAGGAAGAAGAGACAAAAGCCTACAACATGCAGCAAAAGGGAAGAAAAGACCAGTGAAACGGAAACTAAAACTGGAAAAAGAAGAGGATGCTGATAATCCATCATATGGGGCAGGAATGCATTAAAAAACTTTTGAAGCCATTTCCCATAACTTTAAATTTTTCGTCTTTGAGGAAAATTTTCTCAAAAACTGCTAACAGTGTATCAATGAAATTTATACACAATGTTGTTCACTTCTTTTCCTTCATTTTTATAACAAAATTGTAAAAAAATATTGTATAATTCAAGAGTTATAGAAGAGAAAGTGCAAAATTTTAGAGAAAAAAAGTAAGGATCTGCAAAAAAAGCAATGAATATTTCTTAACATGGCATTATAACTCTGTAGAGAAATATTCACTGAACATGTAGTCCAAATTTCAGAGCAATATGTTTAATGGTTTCAGAAAAAATGCTCCTTCTATTTGCTGAAATTAACATGGAGGAGATGGATCGTTCCGGCTCCCCTTAAGAACAGCAAGCGCAACTTAGGGAACTGATACTTGTTTATATACAAGTAAAAAAGAGGGAATCATTAAGGATTTTATGTACAGCATGGAAGTGTATCCTCACGAAACTTTTTGTCCTACCTCATACCCTATACCATGGACAAAGAGGGAAGCAGTAAAAAATGAGATTAACAGGGTGCTTGAATGGAGCATAATACAACCATGATTTTCCCCTTATTGTAGTCCTGTTTTGGACGTAAGCCATATGGCAAGGCGCACAATTTGTCCTCAACACACATAACATTAATAAGATTACTGTACAAGTTTGAAACATGTCCAGACAATTTAGAGGAACAGCTTATGAAATTCCATAATGCTAAATTTCTTACCATAACTGATCTCCGGTATTCATATTGGCAATTAAAACTACATGAAGAAACTCAGCATATATACCGCCTTGATATGTGGGGCCAGAAGCTTCTCATTTCAAGTATTACTGTTTTGACTGAACGTAAGTGCAGGTGTATTTATCTCTGCACTTGACAGAGTGCTAGGGCCTGAACTTTTGAGTAAGGTAACAATATACTTGGATGATCTTTTAGTCACTACAGCCACTTGGGTAGAACACTTAAGATTAATTGAACAAATATTGAGCCACTTTTCTGAATATGGAGTAACAGCAAACCTCAATAAATCTAATTTCAGAGAAGAAAATGTAAAATTTTTAGGACACACAATCTCTTCGGAAGGCATACTGCCAGATCCCAAAAAAATTGATGCCTTCAGGATCTGCCCTGTTCCTCAAAACAAGATACAATGAAAGGCATACTTAGGCCTCGTGTCATTTTTCAGGAAATTCATCCCTAACCAACTTATTAACAATGATGCTTCTTTGGAAAAACAAACCTTGGTTATGGGATAAGCAATATCAAAACGATTTCAAAAACATCAAGCAAGCCTTATTAAAAGATGATATTTTATCTCAACCAGACATAAAGAAAGATTTTTGTTCATGCGCCAATGCATCTTTTAACAGTCTGGGTGCATGCCTTTTTCAAATGGTAGAAGAAGAGGGAAATCTTAATCTTAAAGTACCATATTTACTCGAATCTAAGCCGCATTTTTTTCCGGTTTTTGTAATCCAAAAAACCGCTTGCGGCTTAGAATCGAGTGCAAAGTAAGCGGAAGTTCTGAAAAATGTTGGTAGGAGCTGCCATAACTAACTTCTGTCGTCGAATATATATAGCGCTACACAGGAATGCTTTGCACGCACTTAGATAAATACTGGCGCCAAAACCTCTGCGTTAGTAAATAATTAAAAAAAAAAAAAAAATGGTGGAAGACGAGCTTTTTTTTCCGCCCCGACCACTGCATTTTCATACATTATCCAACGAAGTAAATACAAATTCCGTATTGTTCATCTTCGAATGTAGCAGCATTTCAATGTACTACGAAAATACGACTGGCAAGACTGTTTGGGATGTTTGTCAATATGGCCAACTCTAAGTTCTGAATTTTTTCCTACCTGTGAGAAGAGATGGTTGCTAATAGGAACTTTTAGGAATTGTGAATCACATGCAGTATTCTCTTCACCATAATAATACGAATATAAACATTTTGCCATGTATTCTTTCGTGTTTGCTGCTATCTCATTTAAATCCTGTCTGCCTAATAAACTGCGAATGTAGAGTGAGACAACAGCAAACGCGGAAGAATATACATATCATGTCATGTTTATATTTGTATTATTCTTATGCCAAATAGTAATACAGTCAAAAATGAAGCACGGTAATTTACTAAATTTTTAAATCTAAGATGGCTAATTTCTGTGCAAAATGTAATGTACTGAAGAGGCGTCTGCAAATATTTTCAAACAGAGAAAATTTTTCGCTTAACTCTCGTTCAGAACATCATCTATCATACGCAGTCTATTATTTGGTTCTTGTTGACCATTATCAAAGAAAGCAGCAGTGTAAGTAACAACAAATAACAGTCTCTTGCCATTGTTTCGCTAAGGAGACGATTCCTTTTAAGTTGCAGTAGCACGCAAAAAAGCAAGCCAAGCCGTGAACGGCGACAGGCCATAAACTCTCATAATCAGAATGCGACAAACAATGCATGACACAGTACAGTAATGCATTTCAGCTTAGAGTGACGTAAACACCTATAAGAAAGAGAACGGCACTTATGAGATCAAAGAAAAATAAGCAATCAATTCAAACCAGACGAAGCACGTGAAAAAGGAAGGGTACCCGTATAAATACGGACGGAGAGCCTGACGCATAGCAATGGCTAACTGGTAAAGCTTAACTGCTAAGCTTACGACTCGAACCAAACTACGGTAGCTGTATCGTCATTCATTCGACCTAAATTGTCTCTCATATTACAATGGACCAACTGTGTTTTGATTTGGAGGTGCGGCCTAAAACTTTTCTCTCTCCTTGAATTTCGAGTCTCAAATTTCAGTTGCGGTTTAGATTCAAGAAAATTTTTTCTCCTTGATTTCGAGTCTCATTTTTCAGGTGCAGCTTAGATTTGAGTGCAGCTTAGATTCGAGTAAATACGGTAATTAGCATCACGAGTCGCACCTTATCTGAAGCTGAACGTTCTTATTCAGTTACGGAGTTGGAGGGTTTGGCTGTAATTTGGTCCTTTAAAAAGTTTGAATATTTCCTATGTGGTAAACACACAAAAGTATAATGTGACCATCAGTCCCTATCGTTTTTGTTAACTTGTAAATTTCTACACTGACGGATAGCCAGTTGGTGTATGTACCTTCAAGAATTTGATTTTGAAATAGTATGCATAAAATGAAATCAAAACATAATAGCTGATGCTCTTTCTCGACTACGACATGGCTTAGAGGAATTCAATGATCTTTTAGAGCAGGAAGGTGAAGTAAGAGCTATGTTGATGGAAGACAAAACACTCCGACCATACTATATCCACATGCGTAAACACTTGGAGCAATTAGAGCAGGAAGACACACACTGGAGTAAGGTAAGAGCAGAACTTACACATAAGTTAAAAAGGTATTTTACTATTCACAAAGGTGTTCTGTTCCATAGGAACCATCCCGAACAAGAACAATGGTGTGTGTGTTTGCCAGAGGAATATGTGGATGATTTTATGTTATACACACACACAATACTTGGGGCCATTATGGCACTGCAAAATGCACTGAAAAAATAAGTAAATATTGTTATTTCCCCCAATCTTAGACAAAGAGTACTGCAGGTGGTAACGAAGTGTGTTTGCCAGAAAGTGAATATTCTAACATCTCCAAACACATAGAACTACATCCCATTGTGGCTAAGTAACCTCTAGAAAAGATATCATTAGATGTGGTTGGACCCTATCCCAGAGGTAACAGGGGAGTAAAATATACAGTAGGCCTGTATGATATTTTCACAAAATACATAAAACTGTAGGCTGAACAGAAAGTTACAGCCGGTTCGATTATAAGACAAGTGAAAGAGGGTTATTTTGCAAGAGTAGGAAACCAGAAGTCATGTTAACAGATAATGCTTCATATTTTGTTGGATGTAAATGGAAAGAGTTTGTAGATTGCAACCAAATCAAACACATTTTAGTATCGAAATTTCATCCCAAAGTGTCCCCCATAGAAAGGGTGTTTAAGGAATCCAACAGGTTTGTGAGGACCTATATACCTCGTAAACATAACAAGTGGACTGAATATGTCACTCCCTGCTTACAAGTTGTTAACAACCTTCCCCATACATCAACTGGATTTACACCAAATAAGTTGATGTTCAATTGCAAACAGGTAGACGAGTGTGAAAAACCTTTACCCAAGATAACGATACTGGAACTCTCACTTGATGATGAAATACAACAAGCTGTAGTCAACATTGAAATCTGGGGTAAATACAGGAAAGGAGTTTATGACAGAAAGCTGAAACATACAACACAGTTTTATATAGGACAAAAGGCGTTACTTAGAACACACCCCAAATCCACAAAAATTGGAAAACTGAACCGTAAGTAGCAACTCTTATACTCTGGACCACACATAATTACTAAAATCTCCTTTACCCACACAAAGACTTGAGAATGTTTATATATTGATGAAGGGCTTTATGGAAAATTTTTGTTCATCTTTTTCTTTTTATACGTCAAATGTGTAAATGGTAACGTGAGTGGATGTAACAAGGAAGAATTTTACTTTTATGTGTCTAGAGACAATGATACTCTAAATACAATTCTTTGCCTTGCGCATAGCCCAGCTGTAAACAAATAAACGAATTTGTGAAATGCACAGTAGCGCGCAATGCAATACACAACTCACCATGATGTAAGTGGTATCAGAGCGACACAGTGTATGCGAATTGGGGAGCAAACTAGTCAACAAACTGCAAGCTCGTGCGCACTAGACAGAGATAGCTGAAAGTGTTGGAGCACCAAAACAAACAACCCCTATGAGCTACAGCCTGCCTAGCATTTCTAAAGCCTATTGCATAAACAGGGACTTAGAAAATAAAGGGACTGTCTATACTACAACTATCTATACAATACACACGAACAAAGATAAGCTAAGGAATTATATACAAGGAAGGAGATCCTAAGCTACGAGATATTTACTAAAGTTACACTACTATATACATTATATCTACACTCCTGGAAATGGAAAAAAGAACACATTGACACCGGTGTGTCAGACCCACCATACTTGCTCCGGACACTGCGAGAGGGCTGGACAAGCAATGATCACACGCACGGCACAGCAGACGCACCAGGAACCGCGGTGTTGGCCGTCGAATGGCGCTAGCTGCGCAGCATTTGTGCACCGCCGCCGTCAGTGTCAGCCAGTTTGCCGTGGCATACGGAGCTCCATCGCAGTCTTTAACACTGGTAGCATGCCGCGACAGCGTGGACGTGAACCGTATGTGCAGTTGACGGACTTTGAGCGAGGGCGTATAGTGGGCATGCGGGAGGCCGGGTGGACGTACCGCCGAATTGCTCAACACGTGGGGCGTGAGGTCTCCACAGTACATCGATGTTGTCGCCAGTGGTCGGCGGAAGGTGTACATGCCCGTCGACCTGGGACCGGACCGCAGCGACGCACGGATGCACGCCAAGACCGTAGGATCCTACGCAGTGCCGTAGGGGACCGCACCGCCACTTCCCAGCAAATTAGGGACACTGTTGCTCCTGGGGTATCGGCGAGGACCATTCGCAACCGTCTCCATGAAGCTACGGTCCCGCACACCGTTAGGCCGTCTTCCGCTCACGCCCCAACATCGTGCAGCCCGCCTCCAGTGGTGTCGCGACAGGCGTGAATGGAGGGACGAATGGAGACGTGTCGTCTTCAGCGATGAGAGTCGCTTCTGCCTTGGTGCCAATGATGGTCGTATGCGTGTTTGGCGCCGTGCAGGTGAGCGCCACAATCAGGACTGCATACGACCGAGGCACACAGGGCCAACACCCGGCATCATGGTGTGGGGAGCGATCTCCTACACTGGCCGTACACCACTGGTGATCGTCGAGGGGACACTGAATAGTGCACGGTACATCCAAACCGTCATCGAACCCATCGTTCTACCATTCCTAGACCGGCAAGGGAACTTGCTGTTCCAACAGGACAATGCACGTCCGCATGTATCCCGTGCCACCTAACGTGCTCTAGAAGGTGTAAGTC
The DNA here is from genome assembly GCF_023898315.1 of Schistocerca nitens. NCBI lineage: Eukaryota > Metazoa > Arthropoda > Insecta > Orthoptera > Acrididae > Schistocerca > Schistocerca nitens. Next base: position 497,755,303 of record NC_064619.1, on the reverse strand, counting down.
AACTACCCTGGCCAGCAAGATCTCCGGATCTGTCCCCCATTGAGCATGTTTGGGACTGGATGGAGCGTCGCCTCACGCGGTCTGCACGTCCAGCACGAACGCTGGTCCGACTGAGGCGCCAGGTGGAAATGGCATGGCAAGCCGTTCCACAGGACTACATCCAGCATCTCTACGATCGTCTCCATGGGAGAATAGCAGCCTGCATTGCTGCGTAAGGTGGATATACACTGTACTAGTGCCGACATTGTGCATGTTCTGTTGCCTGTGTCTATGTGCCTGTGGTTCTGTCAGTGTGATCATGTGATGTATCTGACCCCAGGAATGTGTCAATAAAATTTCCCCTTTTGGGACAATGAATTCACGGTGTTCTTATTTCAATTTCCAGGAGTGTATATATTTACAAATTGAAGTATTGAAAATACACGCACTAATTATATTTGAGGGACCAGAAAACTCCTGCTGCAGGTAAAATGGTTCAAATGGCTCTGAGCACTATGCGACTTAACTTCTGAGGTCATCAGTCGCCTAGAACTTTGAACTAATTAAACCTAACTAACCTAAGGACGTCACACACATCCATGCCTGAAGCAGGATTCGAACCCGCGACCGTAGCGGACGCTCGGTTCCAGACTGTAGCGCCTAGAACCGCACGGCTGCAGGTAAACAAGTGAGTACAGTATAAGGGGCAAACTGAATAAGAGGTCGCACCACGTCTATAAGATACTTTATCTTTCAGATCTACAAGGTGAGTAGAGATGCGCACGTGGCATTAAATGAGTTTGTGATACCACGACTGCACAGCACACTGAAGTAAATGTATACCTGGTTGAATGTATGAAAGAGGTATTAGTAGCCATCCAGCCACTGTACATTTATTTATGAAGGTTTAATTTTAAGTTAGTATTAAGTTTTTCTTCCAGGGAATGATGCACCAACACATCCTAAGGTGAAGAAAAACAAATGCTTGTAGAGTGTTAGGAACCATATAAAAATAAGAAAGATCACACCACAAGACAAATATAGTTATAAGTTAACGATATGTATGAATATGATAGTGTGAAAGCATGTGTAAAAGAAAATAGTTGCAGTACATCGCATATAACAATGCTGAACTGTGGTTGAGCATTACCAAATAATCAAGAGGTTGAAACCAAATTACTGTGAGTATCGACTTCCCATGAAAGTGTCAAACACCTGATTCACATTGAAATTTTTATGCACTTTTTTACTTATATAAACACTGTTTTATGCTCATTGTACATAACATATAGTATTGATGATACAACTCTGCATACCTCAGCATATGAAATGATTATTCTCTACACAATGAACATAACAAATATTGAGCTGCACTTTAAACATTAAATAAGTATTTGATACGATTGGTATCATCAGCTTTAAGTTGTGTTTATAAACAACAAACCATTTTGTTCTTGGGATCACAGTTAAGCCTAATACTGAAGCATAACTGAGCACATAAATGTCTTTCTGTGAAATTTCCTCAACCCTGTAGTGTTTAGCTCCTTCCTGGAGAATGCTAGAGGGGCAAGGCCATGGGTAGTTATTTGAGTAGCATGTAGAATCTATTGTAGCGACTATTGTTTACTTCTTTAATTCTTTGAAACTGATAAATATGCTCCGACAAGAAGTAACTGTGAACAGGAATGAAATGTATGTCAAATTATGTCATAAATCAAAACAGAATCTATTATTGTATGAATGTTATGTAAATAATGTAAAATCAAACAAGAGTAACAATGCAACAAAATCGTAATTTAACAAAATTTGCTAAAACAAAATGACAAACATACTATAATGTATATAAGCAATGATAATGGTGTGTCAGCAAACGAATAGGATAAATTTATTTTTGTAGTTGTATTTGTATCATTTTTGTTATGTGTATGGTATGTGGAAAGGACACTACGGAAACTTTGTCTAATGCAACAGTATGAAAGACGCTCAAAAGCAAAGTGCAAAAACGTACAAAACCTGCCTGCAAAGTATTAAGTGTGCGCGTGAGATACATGGGTGTGTGCATGATAAACTAAAGATGACAATACTTCGCGTAACATGAATTTTCGGTGCTCGAACAACGTCGTAAAAGCAGCAAGAAACTTACCTTGTAGATTGATGTCAGATGTACGGATGGTGTCCCTACCAAATAAGTGAGAGCGACAAGGTGAAATAAATTCCTCATGCCGCTGATATGGACGCCAGTTGTCACCACAGTGAGGATTTCACAAAGGGTCATGACACTGAACATGAGCTTAACGAATTTGTGCAGTGAAGGCTAATGTGAACGCATGACACGGACACAATGACTTTGTATTAAACATCTGAGAGCGAGCTTGGATGGTAACGGATGTTGAGCTGCCTGCACATGCTTCGCAATCTACACACTCGGCAGATACTGACTGACAATAATGGGCCTATGCCATTACAGCAAGCACTTTGTTATGAAAGAAAACTTATGTATGTAAATGTTAAAAGAAGGTGACATCTTAGTACAAATTATAACCATATAGGATAACTCCAATGGCCAAAAAATAAAGGCTATGCCCACACCAGCTAGCGTTATGAACTCTCAAAAAGGGAAATAAGCCCGGACACCATGCACCTCCATATGATGTCAGTGCACAATAGGGGGGAGGGGGCAACTGTAATGGATCATATTATTATTTTTTCTGTCACACAAAAATAATAAGTTATTTTGTAGCAGTGATAATGTTGGAATACAAACAAATCAAGTAGATATACGCTCTCCAATTGATTAATTTCTGTATCTTTGCCTGTTTGCCTCTATAAGTGGTAGTGAGTGGATGTATTAAGAGTTCCACCATTGTAATATTGTATCAAGAGGATCCGACAAGAGGAATTTGCATAAGCAGAGGAATAGCGATCCAGTAACAGCATCGTAATAACCAGCTTTATGCATAATTATGATAACGAGAAGTATGTAAATTTAAATGACGAATGCTGATCTTAAATGTATTGAATATTGAAGATCTGTTGATATTAGCGGCCAGTTAAAGTTCACTCGGTATATCTGTACCTTCCAATTTCTTTCAATTATTCTGTCCAACTTTTTTTAATTATTCAAGCAGCAATTATTAATCAGTTTCCATTATATATTATATTTTATGCCCGCCCCCTATTTTGCCACTATTCACCAGCAATAAGTTGTAGGACAACACTTTCTTGACAAAAATCCTGAAACTGAGAAGGAGCAGCGTCCAACACAGGTCTGCAAGACTTTGACAAGATGAATTAATCGACTGGTAAAGCAACAAGAAAGTGACAAGCTGGTGCTCCCCTGACTGCAACATATTTCTCTGCAGGCCAAGTTTTAGACTTTTCCATAAAAAAAGCCAGCTACATGTGAAGTTACTTTCCTTTTGGAAGAATAATTATACTTTCTGCCATAGTAATTCTAAAATAAACATGGGAAAGAAACCTAAAAGATTTAGTCTTCAGGTGTGTACTGCCCTTTAAGGTACATCAAACACAAATGTACCAGTAACATTGTAAATATTCTGATTTCTCACGGAACCAATGTATCCACTGCGGCAAGACCGTTCCCATGTGGTGAGCGGTAGCTTTGTGTTTGTATTGGCTACGATGAGTCATTCTCTATTCTCTTCATACTGTTTACCTACATTCCTATTTTTCCTCTGGTTATTAAACATTCAGTTTTGTATTGATAACCTTGTACTCATGTGCTAGATATCTCCTGTCACAGCACTACATTAATCCTCACTATAACTTCAATCTTCCATTTATATTTTCAAGTTATTTATCCTATCTACTCAATTCCACAGTTTGACCCATCAAATGAAATTTGTTTTTCTAATGATAAGATTCCCCTGAATAACCCCTACCCCGAGACCAGAATGTGGGACTCTTACTTCCAGAATATTTTACTTCTGAGGATCATCATTAAAATAGTTCCCTCCTGCTTTTAGTTAATCACAGTACAACACAGCTAGGCCACGTTGCCTAATATTACAAGGTCAGGTCAGTCAATATGCCAGATTGGTCACTGTAATCAATGAAATAGCTGCTACCCTCCATAAGGAACCATATGTAAGTATAGGCATCTGCAGAGTTTGCAGAAGCTTAAATCAGGATAGCTGGAAGGATATACATGTGAGCTTTTGCATAAGTGCATGCATGAAGGAAACTTGCTTACCTACACTGGACACTCAGCTCTCCTGGCACATCCTGAAACAAGAAAACTCTTAATGTCATGAACCTCACTAGCAAAAGAAACTTGTGTATGTCCATAATCACACAACAATTCAATATTAAATATGAAATAAAACATACCCCAACACTGGTGAGTGCCATCCGACTATCACTGTTCTGTGTTTTGTAGAGATGTTTCTCTAGAAAATTTTTTTCTTTAGATTCACTAGCCAATCTTGAACATACTTCTTGATATTTTGACTTCAGCTTCGTATTTGTATTCTGATACCACAACATCTGTGAGAACATTACAAAAAAATTAATGTTTTTTCTGTCTATGTGGAAAGACCTTATGAAAGCAATATTATTTATGAAATGAGACTGAATAATTTTGGCAGAAGAGCACAAGTTTGTATAACCACATTTCTTGGAAAAATAATACAGTATTCTTCTTTGACATGTACCACATTTACAACGCAATACAAATTCCTTGTGAATTCTGATTTTACCCTTCAATGCCTGTAACACATCATAGTAACATCTGGTCTGATGTTTTCAAGACAACCTAAATTCATTTAACAATACACCACTTATCATATTGGAAAGCTTATTACAAACCTTTCATCTAATCAACGGTTCAGTTTCTTTCTGACTTATGACTGTTTTCTAAACAACAGCCTGTGCAAGTTACAAGGCAGAGAAACAACTTCATATTACTTTGTTTCCATGTGGAATTTCCACAAGTTTTCATTAGACGGAAATGTTACTTTGCACAAAGATTTTGATGCAGTCCATTATACACTGAAGAGCCAAAGAAACTAGTACACCTGCCTAATATTTAGGGCCCCACGAGCAAGCAGAAGTGTCAACACGACGTGGCATGAACTCGACTAATGTCTGAAGTAGTGCTGGAGGGAACTGACACCATGAATCCTGCAGAGCTATCTGTAAGAGTATGAGTGCGTGAAGATCTCTTTGGACAGCACATTGCAAGGCATCCCAGACATGCTCAATAACCTTCATGTCTGGGGAGTTTGATGGCTAGCGGAAGTGTTGAAACCCAGAAGTGTATTCCTGGAGCCACTCTGTAGCAATTCTGGACGTGTGGGGTAACACATTATCCTGCTGGAATTGCCCAACAAGTCTGTCAGAATGCACAATGGACCTGAATGGATGCAGGTGATCTGTGCCACCTGTCAGAGTCATATCTAGACGTATCAGGGGTCCCATATCACTCCAAGTGCACACGCCCTACACAATTACGGAGCCTCCACCAGCTTGAGCAGTCCTCTGCTGAAATGCAGGATCCATGAACTCATGGATTGTCTCCCTACCTGTTCACGTCCATCCGATCAAAACAATCTGAAACAAGCTTGTCTGACCAGGCAACATGTTTCCACTCACCAACAGTCCAATGTTGGTGTTGACGGGCCCAGGTGAGGCATAAAGCTTCGTGTTGTGTAGTCATCGGGGGTACATGAGTGGGCTTTCGGCTCCAAAAGCCCATATTGATGATTTTTCGTTGAATGGTTCAGACGCTGACACTTGCCGATGGTCCAGCATTGAAATCTGCAGCTGCAGTAGGGTTGCACTTCTGCCACATTGAATGATTCTCTTCAGTCGTCATGGTCCCATTCTTGCAGGATCTTTCTCCTGCCTCAGCGATGTCTGAAATTTGATGTCTTACTGTGTTCCTGATATTCATGGTACACTAGAGAAAAAGTTTTACGGGAAAAGCCCCACTTCATTGCTACTGCGGAGATGCTGTGTCCCATCACTTGTACACAGACTAAAACACCGTGTTCAAATTCATTTAAATCTTGATAACCTGCCATTGTAGCAGCAGTAACCGATCTAACAACTGTGCCACACACTTTTTGTCTCACATAGGTGTTGCTGACCGCAGGGCCATATTCTGCTGTCTACATATCTCTGTATTTGAATACGCATGCCTATACCACTTTCTCTGACACTTTAGTGTATACATCATGACAGTGTACTTTACAATTAATATGAGGTACTTTTCTATGAACATTTTCATATGCTTCATTAGCAGTTCTACAAAGTTGGCACCGCTGCTGCTGCTATACATCAGTCCATTCCTCCTTTCACAAAATAAGAAATAAAAATATAAGCTGCAACTTTTTCCCAAAAAGTAAAATAATTTTTGCATTCTTGGCTAATCATGGTCAGTGACATTTAGGCACAACTGGACAACTGGAGGGGGTTTGGGGGGGGGGGGGGGGGGGGGAGCACAAGTGCACACGCACACACGCTAAACTTGGGGGAGGGAGCACAAGTGCACACGCACACACGCTAAACTTATATCTTTGTGTGTGTCTTCTCTTTATTGCTTGTTGAAGGGTGGCATACCAAGCTCAGTCACGGAGCACAAATTCGAATCTAGTAAGTAATAGGAAAGAAGTCATCCACAGCCCAGTAGGTAACACAGACTTTCCTGGGATCATTTCTGCCCTTCTTCATTCAATGAAAATTTCTTCCTACTAAGCCATGTTTTGCGATTAGAAAATACAGAACGGACATATGAAGCTATATTACTTTTCCCTATACAAACTGGTAATTTTTATACCTTGAGCTTTCTTATCTGATGGTAATTTCGTAACCTTCCACACATAGCAAACCTAAAATTTTCTATCAAAACCCAGAATGTGCCAGACCTGATTATAAACTCATATTAACAGAAACACAGTGTCTTCAGTGCTGGTCCACAATGCCCATAAAGGGTCTTCGATTCAACTATAATTAAGAACTATAATTAAAAAGAAGATGACGCCAGTGATTACAGAAGTTGTTGCTAACAAAAAACCAACTGTTTCTTGTGGACAGAAGTTTCAACAGCTCTCAGTACAAGAATCTTGTTCATGACACTGTAGAGACTATTAGTATTTCATTAACATTCACAGTACTTTTCTGCTGAATGTCTTAGTTCCACATGGTCAGAAAAGCAGATCATTCCATTTTCCTGTACACAATTTTTATTACAGTCAGTCATTTTCATAATAAACTGCAACTAATGGCCTTAAGCATGTTCACTTCCAGGACTAACTCGTTGAGATATTATTAGTAGAGCATTGCTATTTGTAGTAAAACTCTAGTCACAGTACAAGCATTCCATTATATTTTAATTCTTTTACATTTTTGTCTTACAATTTAAGATTGTCATGAATAGCTTAATAAAGTAAGTGCCAAATTGGGGGGCTGGGTCCAATTAAAACATATATGTCTGTTATTAAGTTTTATGTCATTCTAATTTCTATATACTCCTTCATTACTTTATCACAGAAACCTAATCAAATTTTTCTTGCCTCTGATCCATTCCATTTATTATAACCCAGATAGCAAACAACAACAAGAACAACAAATGATTTTTGTTATACAAGATTCCAAATTGCCATAGACTGCAGTATACACCCAGTTTTTGAAGGACTGCACAAAATTTTTCATGTTACAAAGCAGACCCTTTAATTGTCAAACACCAAAAAGCACATCACATACTAATGCAAACCACTAGAAACCTTGCAAGACTGAGCAAGAATAGCTGAAATAAGCAAGGAGATAAATACACAAATTCAAGCAATAACATCAAAGACTCGAGAAAACCAAACACAATAGTGAGCAAGAGCAGATATTTTAATAAATATTATGTAAAGTACAATACAGACCAAGAAATAAAATGTGTTAATGGATAAGAAATGAGATTTTGTTACTGATGAAGGGTGTAGTGTGACTATGTAAGGAAAGTTTTACTGTTTTAATTTCCACCTACATCTACATCCATACTCCGCAAGCCACCTGACGGTGTGTGGCAGAGGGTATCTTGAGTATCTCTATCGGTTTTCCTTTCTATTCCAGTCCCGTATTGTTCGTGGAAAGAAAGATTGTCGGTATGCCTCTGTGTGGGCTCTAATCTCTCTGATTTTATCCTTATTGTCTCTTCGCGAGATATACATAGGAGGGAGCAATACACTGCTTGACTCCTCGGTGAAGGTATGTTCTCGAAACTTCAAAAAAAGCCCATACCGAGCTACTGAGCATCTCTCCTGCAGAGGCTTCCACTGGAATTTATCTATCATCTCTGTAACGCTTTCGCGATTACTAAATGATCCTGTAACGAAGCGCGCTGCTCTCCGTTGGATATTCTCTATCTCTTCTATCAACTCAATCTGGTACGGATCCCACACTGGTGAGCAATATTCAAGCAGTGGGCAAACAAGTGTACTGTAACCTACTTCCTTTGTTTTCGGATTGCATTTCCTTACGATTCTTCCAATGAATCTCAGTCTGGCATCTGCTTTACCAATGATCAACTTTATATGATCATTCCATTTTAAATCACTCCTAATGCCTACTCCCAGATAATTTATGGAATTAGCTGCTTCCAGTTGCTGACCTGCTATATTGTAGCTAAACGATAAGGGATCTTTCTTTCTATGTATTCGCTGCACATTACGCTTATCTACATTGACATTCAATTGCCATTCCCTGCACCATGCGTCAATTCGCTGAAGGTCCTCCTGCATTTCAGTACAATTTTCCATTGTTACAACCACTCGATATACCACAGCATCATCCGTAAAAAGCCTCAGTGAACTTTCAATGTTATCCACAAGGTCATTCATGTGTATTGTGAATAGCAATGGTCCTACGACACTCCCCTGCGGCACACCTGAAATCACTCTTACTTCGGAAGACTTCTCTCCATTGAGAATGACATGCTGCGTTCTGTTATCTAGGACCTCTTCAATCCAACCACACAATTGGTCTGATAGTCCATATGCTCTTACTTTGTTCATTAAACGACTGTGGGGAACTGTATCGAATGCATTGCAGAAGTCAAGAAACACGGCATCTATCTGGAAACCCGTGTATATGGCCCTCTGAGTCCCATGGACGAATAGCGCGAGCTGGGTTTCACACGATCGTCTTTTTCTAAACCCATGCTGATTCCTACATAGTAGATTTCTAGTCTCCAGAAAAGTCATTATAATCTAACATAATACGTGTTCCAAAATTCTACAACTGATTGACGTTAGAGATATAGGTCTATAGTTCTGCACATCTGTTCGACCTCCCTTCTTGAAAACGGGGATGACCTGTGCCGTTTTCCAATCCTTTGGGACGCTACGCTCTTCTAGAGACCTACAGTATACCGCTGCAAGAAGGGGGGGGGGGCAAGTTCCTTCGCGTACTCTTTGTAAAATCGAACTGGTATCCCATCAGGTCCAGCGGCCTTTCCTCTTTTGAGCGATTTTAATTGTTGCTCTATCCCTCTGTCGACTATTTCGATATCTACCATTTTGTCATCTGTGCGACAATCTAGAGAAGGAACTACAGTGCAGTCTTCCTCTGTGAAACAGCTTTGCAAAAAGACATTTAGTATTTCGGCCTTTAGTCTGTCACCCTTTGTTTCAGTACCATTTTGGTCACAGAGTGTCTGGACATTTTGTTTTGATCCGCCTACCGCTTTGTCACAAGACCAAAATTTCTTAGGATTTTCTGCCAAGTCAGTACATAGAACTTTACTTTCGAATTCGTTGAACGCCTCACGCAGAGCCCTCCTCACACTACATTTTGCTTTGCGTAATTTTTGTTTGTCTGCAAGGCTTTGGCTATGTTTATGTTTGCTGTGAAGCTCACTTTGCTTCCTCAGCAGTTTTCTAACTCGGTTGTTGTACCACGGTGGCTCTTTTCCATCTCTTACGATCTTGCTTGGCACATACTCATCTAATGCATATTGCAAGATGATCTTGAACTTTTTCCACTGATCCTCAACACTATCTGTACTTGAGACAAAACTTTTGTGTTGAGCCGTCAAGAACTCTGAAATCTGCTTTTCGTCACTTTTTCTAAACAGAAAAATCTTCCTACCTTTTTTAATATTTCTATTTACGGCTGAAATCATCGATGCAGTAACCGCTTTATGATCGCTGATTCCCTGTTCTGCATTAACTGTTTCAAACAGTTCGGGTCTGTTTGTCACCAGAAGATGTAATATGTTATCGCCACGAGTCGGTTCTCTGTTTAATCCAGTCTATATTCGGCAAATTAAAATCTCCACCCAGAACTATAGCATGGTGGGGAAATCTACTTGAAATATTTCCTAAATTTTCCTTCACGTGCTCTCCCACAACTGCTGCTGAGCCAGGGAGCCTATAGAGACATCCAATTACCATGTTTGAGCCTGCTCTAACCGTGACCTTCACCCACATTATTTCACACTTCGGATCTCCATCAATTTCCTTCGATACTATTGCACCTTTTATCGCTATAAACACGCCTCCCCCCTCACTGTCCAGCCTGTCTCTGCAGTATAGATTCCAATTTGTGTTTGGAATTTCATTACTGTTTACATCTGGTTACAGCCAACTTTCTGTCCCTAGTACTATGTGGGCATTGTGACAGTTTATTAATGAGAGCAGTTCTGGGACTTTTCTATAGACGTTCCTGCAGATTACTATTACCAAATTAATATTGTTATTCCCTGTTGCGTTTTGCCTACTACTACCTTGTCGCATCTCAGGAGGCGTCTTGTAGGGCGTAGGGAGAGAATTCTCTAACCTAAAAAACCCACATGTGCACTCCACATGTACTCCGCTACCCTTGTAGCTGCTTCCTGTGTGTAGAGCACGCCTGACCGTAGGCACCCTACATTTCTCCACCCGATAGCGGACCTAAGCAATTTTTGGTGAAATGACTTAATAATATGCAATACGTGAAATGTGGATTAATGTACATTTAACGACTTTTATTACTTTGTAACATTGTTATATTTTATAAGGGGTACTACTACTGATGGTGGTATGACTTCGTACATTGTACCTCTTATGCACTGCCAATTATGTATAATTTCTGAAGCTGAGCACATCTTTTCCAGTGGGGGCATTGCCTTGCTCTGACATTCAACAATGCCCACACATCACTGGTCACATGTCAGAATGAGAAGTGGGAGACATTTGAGTTTTGCAAGGAATGGTTGAGTGCAATGAGCCTCAGCAAAATTCTTTGAAAACTCTGCTGATGTGATGAAATATGAGTAATCATTTGGTTTATTCACAGGGGGTGTGCATAATTACACACAAAATCTGGGGATAAAATATTTTCATTCTTCGTAGCATTTGATGGCAGGATATATTTTTCCATTTTCCAATCACATTTATGAAGGCTACCGTGGACTGTCAATATGAAATATTTGTAAAAGCAATACAGCTAAGGCAAACTTTAGTTTAAAGTGAAATAAATTTAGCTGTTAATATGAGCACACTTGGGTCTAGGCATTGTTAGAAAGGGTGTTACCTGCATAATTGATAAACAAAGTAAGACAGTATATGCTATTATCCATTCCAAGCAATAATTTTCCAACTAAATGTGAGGAACTTTAATATTAGTGAAGTGCAGAGACATGTATTCCTTTAGGCACCACGATTTCGCACAAAATGCGTTCTCTCTGTTTATCCCTTACCCTATGTGATTGCTGAAACTAAACTGTTGAAGTTGATGATCTTGATGGGACATGACCCTGCAATTTTTTGTTAACAAGTAAACTATCTGAGAGGGCCCCCCATGATAAAAGTAAGTAATTGTAGGACAATGAAACTTTGTGGAAACGTTTGTAAGGAGTGAGTTTTTTTTCTATTTTTATTTATTTATTTTTTTTAGTGGTTTTAGGGCGCACAACTACAGTGGACATTAGAACCCAGACTAAATTATGAATGCACCGCGAGTGTGAAAACACCAACTAAAAAGGACAACACTATAAAAAGGCACATTAACAGGAAAGGGATTAAAAAGAAACCGCATAATCAAATGTCCTTAGACAGGTTTGTCAAATGGATAAAATTTCATCCAGAGTATATGGCAGGCCAAGATCAATGCGAGAAGGGCATGAAGAGGTCGTCCAAGCCATGGGGAGAGGTTTCAAGGCCCGAACCTTGTTTTCAGTAAGTGTAGACCAATCGGCATGCCACAGCGATAAAATGCGCTGACAAATGACCCTGCTAAAATCAGATGAAGGCACACAAGAAGCTGTCCGAGACTGGTGGACCGCAGCCTTGGCCGCGGCATCTGCAGCTTCGTTCCCAGGGATACCGACATGGCCAGGAACCCACATAAAGGTAAACGGAGAACTGTCGTCCGCCAGCTGCTGAAGAGAGCATTGGATCTGGTGCACGAAAGGGTGAACCGGATACAGATCACTGAGGCTCTGGATGGCGCTCCGGGAATCAGAGCAGAATGTCGGTGGCGGTGGATGTAAAGAACAGCCTGATAGAGGGCAAATAGCTCAGCTGTGAAGACCAAACAATGGCCAGGGAGCCTGTTTTTGAAACTGTGTGCCCCGACAATAAAAGAACACCCGACACTATCATTGGTCTTAGAGCCATCTGTATAAATGAAGATCGTATTAATGAACTTTGAACTAAGTTCGACACACCGCGAGCGGTATACCGAAGCTGGTGTAACCTCCTTTGGGAGCGAGCTGAGGTCAAGGTGAACGCGAACCTGAGTCTGGAGCCAAGGTGGCATTTGGCTCTTGCCCACTCTATAGGTTGCAGGGAGTGGAAAATCAAGTTGCTGAAGGAGGCGACGAAAGCGAACTCCAGGGGATAGTAGGGCAGATACATACAACCCATATTGATGGTTGAGAGAGTTGTCAAAAAAGGAACGATAAGACGGGTGGTTGGGCATTGATAATAGCCGACAGGCATAACGACAAAGCAGTAAATCACGCTGGTAGGTTAGTGGCAATTCACCAGCTTCAGCATGAAGGCTCTCGCCGGGACTAGTATAGAACGCTCCGATCGCAAGACGTAAACCCCAGATGATGTATAGAGTTGAGGCGGCATAAGATGGACGGCTCTGCAGAGGAGTATACAACGCTCCCATAATCCAGCTTTGAGTGGACGATCGACCGATATAGGCGAAGCAGGACGGTTTGATCCGCTCTCCATGACGTACCGCTGAGAACACGGAGGACATTTAGGGAACAGGTACAACGGGCAACCAAATATGACATGTGGAGACCAGCTAAGTTTCCTGTCAAATGTAAGACCTAAAAATTTTGTCGTCTCCAAGAATGGGAGAGCAACGGGACCGAGATGTAAGGACGGTGGGAGAAACTCTGTAGCGCCAGAAGTGAATACAGACCGTCTTCTCAGCAGAAAAACGGAAGCCACTGGCGACACTCAAGGAGTAAAGATGGTCAAGACAATGCTGAAGACAGCGCTACATGTTTAAACATGCATGCTGCGCACTGCAGTAGATGGTAAAATCATCCACAAAAAGGGAGCCTGATACATCAGCTGGGAGGCAATCCATTATTGGATCGATTGCTATGGCGAAGAGAGCTATACTCAAAACTGAGCCCTGTGGCACCCTATTCTCCTGGCGAAAGGCATCGGACAGGACAGAACCCACACGTACCCTGAACTTTCGATCCATTAAAATTGCACGAATAAAAAGAGGGAGGCGACCGCAAAGGCCCCATGTATGCATGGTGTGGAGAATGCCCGCCCCCACCCTCCAACAGGTGTCGTAAGCCTTCTCCAAATCAAAGAACACAGCCACTGTATGGTGCTTCCGCAAGAAGTTATTCATAATGAAGGTTGACAAGGTAACCTGATGGTCAACAGCAGAGTGGCGCCTACAAAATCCACATTGTACATTGGTAAGTAGGCGTCTAGATTCGAGCAGCCAAACCAAACGAGAGTTAACCATTCGTTCCATCACCTTACAGAGACAGCTGGTAAGGGATATGTGTCAATAACTGGAAGGCAAGTGCTTGTCCTTCCCCGGCTTAGGAATCGGGACGACAATAGATTTGCACCACCATCCTCTGCCTGTTTTCAGGGGAGGAAGGCAGGGTGGTAATGAGCGGAGCTCGAGAGGAAGGCAGGGTGGTAATGAACGGAGGTTGAAACCTCTGCGAAAAATCAGCCAAAGGCATTGGAGACATCCTCAGGGGCCACAAGGATGTCATTCGCGACCATCAAGCCAGAAACTGGTGAGTGGACCTTAGTGCCAGATAGCCGGCGCAGGCTACCACAGATAACAGAAGAAGGATTAAAACTGTTGAAGGAGCTTGTGAAAGCAGCCCAGCTGGCTTTCTTACTTTCTTTAATAACACGACGACACTGCGCACGTAATCGTTTATAATTAATACAATTCAGGGGCCACAAGGATGTCATTCGCGACCGTCAAGCCAGAAACTGGTGAGTGGACCTTAGTGCCAGATAGCCGGCGCAGGCTACCACAGACAACAGAAGGATTAAAACTGTTGAAGGAGCTTGTGAAAGCAGCCCAGCTGGCTTTCTTTAATAACATGACGACACTGCGCACGTAATCGTTTATAATTAATACAATTCGCCATCGGAGAGTGGCGTTTAAAGGTGCGTAAAGCACGTATAGTGTCTATAAGTGCTGCGGTCCACCAGGGGACCAGTACACAATGTGGAGAAGAAGTAGTATGAGGGATGGAATATGCAGCAGCAGTAAGAATGAATTCCGTGAGGTGTGCGACCTGACTATCGGAGCTTGCGAAGTTTTGATCCTGAAATGTCACCCTGGAAGAGAAGAGTCGCCAGTCTATTTTGGAGATGTTCCATCTAATTGAACATGGAGATGGGGTATGTTGCAGGAGTTGGATAACACAAGGGAAATGGTCGCTCGAATACGTATCAGAAAGAGCGTACCACTCAAACCGATGTGCAAGTTGGGTAGTACATATGGAGAGGTCTAAATGGGAATAGGTGTGAGATATGTCCGAAAGAAAAGTAGGGGTGCCAGTATTGAGGCAGACAAGACTGAGGTGGCTGAAAAGGTCTGCTAACAGGGAGCCTCTCAGGCAGGACGCTGGAGAACCCCAAAGGGGATGGTGGGCATTGAAGTCTCCAGTCAACAAAAATGGTGCAGGTAGCTGAGCAATAATTTGCACCATGTCTGCCCTAGTAACGGCAGATGACAATGGAGTGTAAACAGTATAAATGGGAAATGTGAAAGTAGTGAGAGAAATTCGGACGACAACTGCCTGCAAATCAGTGTGCAATGTGAAGAGATCATAGTAGATATCACCCCGGACCATCAACAAAACCCCTCCATGAGCTGGAATACCTACCACAGGAGGTAGGTCAAAACGCACAGAGAGATAGTGTGTCAAGTCAATACGATAGCATGGGTGTAGCTTCGTTTCCTGGAGAGCTACTACGAGTGGATAGTGCAAGCGTAGCAGCAACTTTATGTCCTCTCGGTTGGAGCGAATGCAGCGAACATTCCAACGAAGAAGTGCCAGCGTGAGAAGAAAAAGAAAAAGGAGAAGCAAGAAGGGGTCACCTCGAAGGCCGCTGAGGGCCTGGCATCGAGCGAGCACTGCTGTCACATCAATAGGTGGAGAGTCGTAGTCCATTTTTTCAATAGGTTCGTCGGCCACCATGTTAAGATGGTCGGGAGGGGGAGCTTCCTCCGCCGGCGAACGGCCAGATGTTCGGCTACCAGTGGTGCGGCCAAGCGAAACAGATGATGGCCTGGGGCAGCAACCGCTGGGTGGCGCAGGAAAAGAAACGCACCATGGCGGAGGAGGAGAACTTTTCTTCCTATGAGCCTTCTTGGAAGGTCGTTTAGTCGAAGTACTGGTCGATGGCTGAGAGTTCGGGGTACGTAAGAAGTCTTTACAGGACGGTTCCTTCTGACTTCTGGGTCTTAGTCTTGGCAGAAGCTGATGAAGGTGCTTGTGTCTTAGGGGAGACGTTGACGGGGTGATCTTAGCACTGGCCGAACGGACGACTGTAGCGCTAAAGGTCAGATCACATGTCTGCGTCGATACCTCACTGGTAGTCCAAGGAGAGGCGAGGACGGTACTGTATTTCCCCGCTGGGCGCAGCGTGGGCTTCCTACTAGCAAAAAGCTTGCGAGCAGCCGAGGTGGACACTTTCTCTTTGACCCAATTTCCTGTATACACCGTTCATCCTTGTAGATGGGACAGTCGTGAGAGAGGATGCTGCATGGTCACCCTGACAGTTCACGCAAAGAGGACACGGAGGTGGACAGTCACCCTCATGGGCATCCCTGCCACAAGTGATGCATTTAGCCGCATTAGAACGATACTGGCAGGTGTGGTTAAAATGCTGACACTGGTAGCAGCGAGTAGGTGTCGGGACATAGGGCCTGCTTGGTTGCGCGACGGCAACTGAACACTATCAAAGGTAAAGAAAAGTGTCCGGGTCAGTACAAGATCGTTGTTGACTTTTTCATGCCCCTATGGACAGCCGTCACGCTCTGCTCAGCGAGGAAAAACTGAATCTCCTCGTCAGTCAATCCGTCGAGTGATCTAGGAGATACCACACCACGCGACAGATTCAAAGTGCGGTGAGCCTCCACCCAGACAGGGAATGTGTACAGGAGAGTGACCCGAAGGAGTTTTTGTGCCTGAAAGGCGCTCTCAGTTTTGAACAACAAGGTACCGTTACGCATCCTGGTACAAGACTTGAGAGGTCCAGTTATGGCATCTGCGCCCTTCTGAATAACGAAAGGGTTGACAGAGGAAAACTCCTTTCCGTCCTCAGATCTAGAAACTACGAGGAACTTTGGGGCAGGCGGTAGTACTTTTGTCACTGGTGGCTGGTCAAGTTTCCGTTTTTGGGCAGAAGTCGAGAGAGAAGAAGAAGAGAAATCCATTGCGGATGAATCCCCCATGATTGCCAGCATCTCCGATGGTGCGCTCCTTCCTTGTGGGGACCCTCTCAGAGGGCACTCCCACCTTAGGTGAATGTTTACACCTCAGGTCACACCTCCCGAGAAACGGATGAAGGGACCAATCAGCATGGTCGGAAGGTGTCAGCTCGGGCAATCACCCCTCCCCGGACCTGGCCTTTACCAGGGGATATGCACGGGCCCTACTTGTCTACCCAGGGCGGAGAATTACACTTTACCCTGTCACTGGCTACGCATGCGAACGCGTGGGTCGGCCTTCAGGCACACACAGGGAGGAAAGAAGAATAGGAAAAAAGAGGGAGAGAAAGGATGGACTGTCTCAAACGCCGAGGCGGAGATCATAGCATGGACAAGAAGGCAAGGAGAAGGAGGCAAGTTAAAAAGTAAGGAAGACAGTGAGAGAGGGAGAAAGACAAAGAAAGGAAACAAAGGAAGGAAGAAACAAGAATAAGTGAAAAACCAAAATGACCACAAATGCAAGTCGTTGAACCGTCCGTCTCCAGATGCAGGCGCAAACTATCCCCTTGAGGGGGAGGGACTCCTTTTAGTCGCCTCTTATGTCCGGCAGGAATATCTCGGGCCTATTCTTACCCCGGACCCGCATGGGGTTGTGTAAGGAGTGTGACAGAGAAATAATGAATAAACTATTGAAAGAACCAAATTTTAATTTCCACATGAGAGGGTAACATTTGTTAATAGCATATCATTTTCACATTACAGATAAATGTTGTCCAGTGTGATGACCATCTGCATCCACGACTCTTTGGAATCACACTGGAGATACCATCTGACCACTGTTTGCAGCGTTTTTCAAACAGCAGGCCATGGAATATGGCTTATGCTCTGCTTTAATATCACACATTGTGTTCAGCATTCTGAGCCATGGCATGGTAACTTCAACAATTGTGGGTGGTGCAACTGGCCATCAGCCTCTGAAGCAGCAATTCCTAAATCACCAGTTAATTCAGACTTCTGAATCACCATCTTCAACCTCAGTGTAAAAAGAAGACCTGACTATTCTTTTACTGCATTGATACCCATGAAGAGCAGCAGCACTATTGTTTTGATAAATAGCATTAGAAGTAAAGCCCTGCGCACTTCTCCCGACTCATGTTGTCTGTTTATGTCTACAACAAAAGGCAGAGTGAAGAAAGTGACCCAGCCCGGATTTCATTCCACAACCTTCTGGTTTGCTGCCACATACAACACTAGTCACTCAAGTTGTGGTGCAATGGTATCATTCTTACTACTTAACTTGAATTCATCATAATTCAGACAATTTATATGAAATATTTATAAACTATATACAAAAACATTCCTCATGAATCAATTTATCTATTAGCAAGAACTGGATCAAAATTTTACAGCAGTTCCAGCAATTACCCTGCATATAAAGATGGACATGAGCAAGTGAATTCAATGTATATACTACTGGCCATTAAAATTGCTATACCACGAAGATAACATGCTACAGACGCGAAATTTAACCGACAGGAAGAAGATGCTGTGATATGCAAATGATTAGCTTTTCATAGCATTCACACACGGTTGGCACCTGTGGCGACACCTACAACTTGCTGACATGAGGAACGATTCCAACCGATTTCTCATACACAAACAGCAGTTGACTGGCGTTGCCTGGCGAAACGTTTTGTGATGCCTTGTGTAAGGAGGAGAAATGCGTACCATCATGTTTCCGACTTTGATAAAGGTCGGATTGTAGCCTATTGTGATTGTGGTTTATCGTATCGTGAAATTGCTGCTCGCGTTTGTCGAGATCCAATGACTGTTAGCAGAATATGGAATCAGTGGGTTCAGGAGGGTAATACGGAACGCCGTGCTGGATCCCAACGGCCTCGTATCACTAGCAGTCGGGATGACAGGCATCTTATCCGCATGGCTGTAATGGATTGTACAGCCACGTCTCGATCCCTGAGTCAACAGATGGGGATGTATGCAAGACAGCAGCCATGGACAATCAGCTCAGAGACCGTGGCTGCGGTTACCCTTGACGTTGCATCATAGACAGAACCGCCTGCGATGGTGTACTCAGCAACGAACCTGGGTGCACGAATGGCAAAACGTCATTTTTTCGGATGAATCCAGTTTCTGTTTACAGCATCATGATGGTCGCATCCAAGTTTGGCGACATCACGGTGAACGCACATTGGAAGCGTGTATTCGTCATCGCCATACTGGCATATCATACGGCGTGATGGTATAGGGTGCCATTGGTTACACGTCTCTGTCACCTCTTGTTCGCATTGACGGCACTTTGAACGGTGGACGTTACATTTCAGATGTGTTACGAGCTGTGGCTCTACCCTTCATTCGATCCCTGCAAAACCCTACATTTCAGCAAGATAATGCACGACTGCATGTTGCAGGTCCTGTACGGGCCTTTCTGGATACAGAAAATGTTCGACTGCTGCCCTGGCCAACACATTCTGCAGATCTCTCACCAAATGAAAACGTCTGGTCAATGGTGGCCGAGCAACTGGCTCGTCACAAGACGCCAGTCACTACTCTTGATGAACTGTGGTATTGTGTTGAAGCTGCATGGGCAGCTGTACCTGTACATGCCATCAAGCTCTGTTTGACTCAATGCCCAGGCGTATCAAGGCAGTTATTACGGCCAGAGGTGGTTGTTCTGGGTACTGATTTCTCAGGATCTATGCACCCAAATTGCGTGAAAATGTAATCACATGTCAGTTCTAGTATAATATATTTGTCCAATGAATACCCGTTTATCATCTGCATTTCTTCTTGGTGTAGCAATTTTAATGGCCAGTAGTGTATGTATGCAGATGATTGGCTTAAATCCTTTAACACATTATGTTACAGTTGAAACTACAGGAATTTCAGATTGGTTCTCTCATGTGTAATATGTCTATATACCAGCTGTTTCCATCCAAACAGAAATCTAAAGATATTGTACTTTCAGGTGTAGGGATGAATGAAACATGCATGATATTTTTATGGTATCACTTATGATAACTTAAGATGATGTTTCTTTTTACGAGGATCTTTTGTTGGGGATTTCAAGTTTATTTCCAGGTTTTTAAAAACTTTTGACATTTTTTGAAAAAAATCTAGTGGGGTGAAATGTAAAAGGTATTTCTATCAATGATGGCATGCCAATAAATTGTTATCTTTGCACATCACAGGTTCTCTAGAATTTTCAGAGCTCTATCCCAGCTGCAGCATTGTCCTGCTGTTACATTCAAGAATGCCCATACACATGGAAAATACGTGGTGGTGGTGGTGGTGGGGGAATCCCGGATTTTTTCCCCTGTTAGAAATGAACTTTTTCTCAGGTGAAAATACTCTTGTTCGCAGGTCAAAATACACTGCACTACTGGTGACAGAACATTTTTTTCTGTGTTAAATGACAATATACTTCCCCTTGGGGCAGTAATAAATATCAATCCTTTGAATTTTGAAGGTTTTATACACCCAGCATAGAACTTCCCAGCTTTATGGAAATGAAACCCAGCAAAAAACGATACGTTTTGGAAAGATCTTTGATGTACAGCAACATTTACAATGCAAATTTTTTATTAAAGTATAAACACGATTCCACCAAATGCAGCATGGGACCTTCCAAAGCGCTGAAATCTAGATTGCGACGTACTTTTGTCAGCCAATCATATCTCATGCGACATGAACTCACCAGCGAATTACTGCAGATATTAATGGCCTAGGATACGTGATGTAGTCAGCCAGGAACATTTTCAATGTCAAGTAGTGCAAACACACAAATAGGAAAAGTTAATGGTTTAAATTGATATTACATAGTACAGCTGCAAGAAAAGCTAAGCTTTCACATCTAATATCAGCTGTCAAAAATTTTGTACTACTTTTTCCGAGGGTGTGGTTGGCAGAATCACAAGCACACAACTTATTAAACTGCAGCAGCTGAATATTTCCGCCAAGCATGATTCTACATTTCACTACTCTGCAATGAGCATTTTGTAGTTTACTTGGCTGAATACATGTTCTGTCAAGCACTGACTTTTCCATATAAAAGCCAGTTACATATGCAACTGCTCAAAAATTCACTATGAACCTTTTTGTGGATAGTTATATTTTCTACCAATTATTGCATAATTTTTAATCTATGAAAGAAGTGAAGTAAATAAAAAAGCTAACTTCAAAACTTTGTCTTTTTTAGCGTGTTATCCTTTAAGATCTATCAAACACAAATGTGTCACTAAAATTTTAAATAATGGTATAAATGGCTGATCTTCTAGGACCGTAATTTTTTAAGTGATTGATCCTCAGCGTTAAGTTTTGAATGAGAGTCTAATACTCCATGATTCAAGAAATTCATTGATCATTCTCAAGTGTAACACAATTCATATCAGAACTTTGAAAAAATGCTTCTCAAACCACCATTCACAATAGTTTCCACAACCTATGAGAAATGTACACAGGTGTGACATCGCACTCGTCAAAAGGAGGCCCACAAGGAAGACACATCAAAAGCAGTTTGTTGTTAGGAAGTACTGTGTAGTCTTTGACACATTTTGCATTATCTTTGCAAATGAAGTTTTATTTTGGTGTTATTCTCTTGTTTATGTTTTATTGCTGTAGTATTATTCTACGTAGCAGGCTAAAGTAAAATTCTTTGTTAGAGTATCTGTTCTTACCAGTCACAATTCCAAAGAAGTCCCAGGTTTATCTCAAATGACAAAATTCCTGGGCTTTTCCCAGTTGTGCTGGGACATATACAACCTGATATACCATCCATCACATGCCAGGGACAGCAGTTGTCGTCAAGGTTTCCATGGAATGGTCGCTGGCAGTGAGCCAAAACTATCTGAACACTTTGTTGAAGTGATGAAATATGATTATGAAAGCTTTCCATAAAGCAACACAAAGTAATTATTTGGTTAATATGTTAAGGACGTACATAATTACCTAATAAATTAGTGGACAAAACAGTGTTTTGAGTCAGTCTATAATGTCCGTTGACAGAAGATAATGATATTTGAACAACTATAAAGGCCACTTTCGACTGTCCCAGAATGAAAGATTTATTTGAAAATCAATAAATTAGTGGCGAACTTCAGCGTAAAAGCGGGGTAAATTTAAAAGTTATACAGGCGTGGTTGGATCTAGGTATTATTAGGAAGTGCATTACTTATGAACCTATAAACAAAGTACTATGTAATTGTGGTTTTTGTTTTTGGGCATTTGGTCAGATTTGCAACAAAGCAAGTATGACTGCTATAAACTAAACTACTGCAATGAAGCATGTACAGAAATAATGAAGCATGTACAGAAATAAATGGCAGGAGGTTACAGTATAAATTTCTTCTTTTCTATTTCATGCTGACTGCATGAGCAACAAAAGAGTTGGATGGCTGCATATTCACAGCAGCAGCCGGATACACTTAACTAACCACTGACAAATTTCAATGCAGTCAGCAATCACAGGAATATCCCACCCTAGTGTCGCAGGCTGAATTTCTTTCTGTTAAATTACAACGTTATCAAACAAAACAAGTTAATCTGTAATATTTATTGTGTTTTATATCATGTTGAAGTTTTTCTACTTCAATTGTCAACATTTCCTCAGAAGAGACGTATAGATTTGTAACGCACACTAAGCAGGTATGCATTGGCAGGTAGTAACATACAGTTAAGCACAGAATATTTACGTACAGCATATCTACATTACTTTTTGAAGATCTTAATTTGATTTACGGAACGAAAAGTATATTGAAACAGATCATGCCTAAGCTCTGAATGAATATATGAAAATTTTCTTTTAAAAAAGCTCAGTCTAAAAATTTTTGATAATCAACTGACATAGGACGTTGGTCCCAGGAAAAAAAAAGGAAAACCTAACATGACTTCTCAACACGTTAACGCAAGAGATTTTCTATTTTCTTTCTGAGTTATTACAAACCTGTAACCAGAATTATCTATGAAGACCTTAACCATACAAAGCACTGTATACATACACTATGTGATCAAAAGTATCTCGACACCCCCCAAAACATACGTTTTTCATATTAGGTGCATTGTACTGCCACCTACTGCCAGGTACTCCATACCAGCAACCTCAGTAGTCATGGGGTGCACTGTGGAACTCATGGACTCCAAACATGGTCAGGTGATTGGGTGGCACTTGTGTCATACATCTGTACGTGAGATTTCCACACTCCTAAACTTCCCTTGGTCCAATGTTTCTGATGTGATAGTGAAGTGGAAATGTGAAGGGACACACACAGCAGAAAAGCGTACAGGCCGACCTCGTCTGTTGACTGACAAGAGACCGCCACAGTTGCAGAGGGTCGTAACATCTATCCAGACCATCACACAGGTATTCCAAACTGCATCAGAATCCACTGCAAGTACTATGACAGTTAGGCAGTAAGTGAGAAACTTGGATTTCATGGTCGAGCGGCTGCTCATAAGCCACACATCACGTCCGTAAATGCCAAACAACGCCTTGCTTGGTGTAAGGAGAGTAAACATTGGACGACTGAACAGTGGAAAAACGGTTGTGTGGAGTGACGAATCACGATACACAATGTGGCGATCTGATGGCAGGGTGTGGGTATGGTGAATGCCCGGTGAATGTCATCTGTCAGCGTGTGTAGTGTCAAAATTAAAATTGAGAGGCGGTGGTGTTTTTCATGGAGGAGGCATGTATTCCTTGTTGTTTTGTGTGGCACTATCACAGTACAGGCCTACATTGATGTTTTAAGCACCTTCTTGCTTCCCACTGTTGAAGAGCAATTCGGGGATGGTGATTGCACCTTTCAACACGAGCGAGCACCTGTTCCTAAAGCACGGCCTATGTCAGATTGGTTACACAACAATAACATCCCTGTAATGGATTGGCCTGCAGAGTGTCCTGACCTGAATCCTGCAGAACACCTTTGGGATGTTTTGGAACTCAGACTTCATGCCAGGTCTCACCGACTGACATCGATACCTCTCCTCAGTGCAGCACTCTGTGAAGAATGGGTTACCATTCCCAAGAAACCTTCCAACATCTGATTGAATGTATGCTTGCCAGAGTGGGTCAACACCATATTGAACTCTAGCATTACTGATGGAGGGCGCCACGAACTTTTAAGTCATTTTAGGCTATGTGTCCGGATACTTTTGATCACGTAGTATATAACCGGTTGCGAATTTAGTTAAACTCAATGAAAGTAGGCTCTCCTGGAGTATAAGAAAAATACGCCACATTTTGGAGTGTGTTATCATCATCATCATCATCATCATCATCATGTGAAGTGTTTGGGTATTCTGGAAATCTTAATATTTACGCTAGCAGAGTGTGTACAGGCAACTGGATGCTGTCAAGCAGGTGGGTAGGGAGAGGGCTGACATTGCGGTGTTGGAGGTAATGGGTACATTGTTTCATCTCTGACTGGGCTTTCTGAATGCATCTTGTGTGCTGGACGGAGCTGTGGATGCTCGTCATACTGCTGGTAACACAAGAGTTCAGTGTCACACACTGTTAGTACCATTTGTCCCAATTGACACATTCTCATGAATAAGGATTCGAGAGAACCTGGTCAATAGGGATGAGGTATGCCTTCTCAGTTTAGTGGCAATACGATGAGAGCATGCCCAACATCATCCAGCATGCAAGATGATTTCAGAATTCCCAGGCAGAGATGTGAATACTGCAATCTCACCCTCTCCCCACCCAACTGCCAGACAGTACCCCGGCCATATGTAGCCTAGCCACATTGAGAAGGAAGGGGGGGGGGGGGGGGGGGCTTTTCGATGCTGAATCAAATCACTCAGCTAACATTTCAAGCAGTTATAGCAAGATAAATAATTGTAAGAAATCCATAAATAGCACTGCAAGGAACAAACATATCACAGAAAAGGAACAGATGACAGTATTTATGTAACACTGAAAAACCAACAAGATCAAATGCAAAAAAAATTGCTAAAAACATACTTGCAGAATTAGAGTGATGAGTTTTAGTTGCAAAAACACTGCAGCAACATGCTGCAATGTACAGCAGGAAAAGACCAAGCAGAATATACTATTGCTCAATGACAAGCCTGATGGAGGAACTGAAAATTATATTTGTTTAACTGGCGGCCATCCACTAAAGATATGCTGACAATAATGACGACAATAACAGAAGGGAGATGGTGAAACCCAATGATGGCCTATAGTCTATTCCTCATGAAAGCACCAACATGGCTGTCAAGCTTAACGTCTCCATCCAAAGGACGGATCACTGTCAATGGTGTCACATGTCCTCACTTCACGAGACACTGTGGAGAAGTTTGGCATTTACACCAGGACACTGGCACAAAGTCTGGCAATCAGGAACTTTATGCCGCCGCCGCCACCACCATTCCTGCCCTTGCTGGACAAATACTAGCAGTTTTTTTCCACCACCGGGACTAACTGGCTTAACCCTGGAATATGGCTACCTTGAAATTCAAGATACGATCTCCAGCATCCACTCTTTATCTCTAGTGAGGAGTGGTAGTGATCAGAAAGGCACTGACCTCCTCTTACAGGAGAGCAAAGCCTGTGGTTCAGTGGAGAGGGGGCAGATGGTGGGCACCCTCAGGATGGAGCTGCTTCCAGTTTAGTAATGACAATTAATTCCATGCATTTTTCAACAATGCACTAAATAAAAAGAATAGCTTTGTGCTTAAATAGCAATGACTGCCACTTTGGGTACAAACTAAGGACTGGGGGAGTGTTTCACACTATTTTTTGAATATTTTCCTCTTTGGTGCAGCTAGAGAAAGTAAAGTCTTTGGGTTATATGTTTTAATCCAAACAATCTATTCTCTTCAATGAGGTTGCTGGGGTCTTGTGGACGTCAGCATGATAATGTTTGACCCTCTTCAATATGGATTAATCACCATAGCATCACTCGCTCTGACCTGGGTCTCTCCAAATAGGTGCCACAGCAACAGATACCTGGCATTGTAACCTCGCTTGAGTCCCTGTGCCCCAGACACTATGAGCAGTTACTCCACAGCATGCATGGGGAGTTTTCAGCTTTGATACTAAAATGTGTTGCTTCCACTGTCAGGGTTCTACAACTATGTTTGATCCTACAATCCTATAAGAGGTGCTTAAGATTAGATTACATAGTGAATGGGACTATTTTGTTCTCCTTGCATTCTTTATGAGTAATAAGAAGCAATCACCAAGATCTGCACAGACAAGTGAAAGGAAGAGAGTTCGGTATTTTAAAAGACTGCCTTCCACCAGAGTCAAGCTGGCACAAGATGCAGGTTGCTAATCCTGCTACTGTGGTGAACACCTAAGGAGAAGGGTGGTGGGGAGGTGCACAATGGTAAGCAGCACCGCAGCACATGACACGCCAGCCAATAGTCATTCTGCATCATCTGCCTGTAGCGTACACTTAACGGTGTGTGCAGAACATTTAGCATTGATTTTCATTTTAGTTTAGGTACGATGATGTTACTTAGCCACTACACAATTCATTTTCGGTGGCATAAAGCAAAGACGGTAACTACTACAATAAGAAGCAATGGTGATAAGTTTTCTGGCAGTATAAATTCTGATAAGCAATCAAAAAGCAGCCGCAGTGACTGCGCACAACTTTCACCTCTGCATTTCCAGTTACGGGGCAGGCAATGGTTGGATCTTGAAGTGTGGGGCAGACAGAGAGCACAATAGAGGCACGGCAAAGTCTTTTCCATCTCTCTCTCTCTCTCTCTCTCTCTCTCTCTCTCTCTCTCTCTCTGTGTGTGTGTGTGTGTGTGTGTGTGTGTGTGTGTGTGTGTGTGTGTGTGTGTGTGTGTGCAAAATGCATCACACTGCCACCTTCTTACATGTGCACCACTATAATGTCTGGGGAAATCAGAAGATGCTTGTAGGGATGGTTTAACGACCGTGCAGAGAATACCTAGCAGAGATAATGTATTTATTCAAGGCTGTGGCTCAGCAGTTTTTAAGCCACCTGGCAAGTAGCAAGTAACGACTGCAAGAAACAAGTGGATGACCTAGATTTTTTGCAAAAACCATTTTACACTTCATAATTCACCAGGTAAGCAAAAGGCGAACATCCAACAGAAAAAGTTAGTTTAGGATACAAAAAAGACAAAATTTTCAAGGAAGCAACTAGCCAATACTGGCAAACATGGGTACCACATATCAGAAAACAAATGACATGAGGAAATTACTTACAGAATGTAGAGTTATTGCAGCTGAACTTTCATTACTTATGAAAACAAACTGGCTATCTCAATTTTATTACATAGATTAAACTTACTTCAATCAAAATCATGCAGCGGAAATGTGCTCGAGCGGACGATGGGTATGGTGAACTAACAATTCCAGTTTGCAAAAGTAATCTACTTACAGTGATTCATGTAGATCAATTAATACCAGTTCTATTTGTGGTGTCACCACCAGACACCACATTTGCTAGGTGGTAGCCTTTAAATCGGCCGCGGTCCATTAGTACACGTCGGACCCGCGTGTCGCCACTGTCAGTGATTGCAGACCGAGCGCCACCACACGGCAGGTCTAGAGAGACGTACTAGCACTCGCCCCAGTTGTACAGCCGACGTTGCTAGCCATGGTTCACTGACAAATTACGCTCTCATTTGCCGAGACGATAGTCAGCATAGCCTTCAGCTACGTCATTTGCTACGACCCAGCAAGGCGCCATTATCAATAGATATTTAACTTGTGATGCCTGTACCGTCAGACCGATGTTCTACAATTATGGATTAAAGTTAAGTATTACATCAACTACGTACTTTATTTGCTACTAAAAATTCCCTTAACTGTTCCAGATCTCACGCCAGTCTGCGTGAGCTTAACGCGTGCCTTTCAGCTTCCTCCAAACCCCGTGAATTGACTCCTGCCAATTCACAACACTATTCTCCCAGAGTAAGATTATTTTGAAGTGTCAAAGGGTAGTAATTCAGTGTTCTCAAGCAGTGGTTTAAAGGACATGTTGCTGTATCCAGCTACACATTTGATTACTGTCATGGACAATGTATGCTTCCACTCTGTGCAACCGAAGAAAGCTCTAACTACAAATACGAAACAGGTATAAATTATTGTGTTGTTGTGCTCTAACAGAATGTCTCACAGCACCATCACAGATTGGAGTAAAAGTGATGATTCTTTCCCATGGACACAATTATGTGTACAGACCAAGATTTGTTCCCTGTGAGGTACTGCTTTACAGGTAACTAGCAGGAGAACTGGGAATCTGCCACAGAATGTGATGACTTGAAGAAAATCCAGTGGGTGGTTAGAACATTTCAACAGTTCAAATCAATGTATCCAGATGGAATTTTTCTGGCTCGACTACAAGTAGGTCAGCATTTAATCAGACTGATAGACTCATTCCTAATGCTTGGAGGACAGTGAAGGTCTTTTTCATTCTGAAGTGAGGGAGAATTGATCATACTAAAACTAAGGATATGAGATCAATCAATCTTCCTTTTCTTTTAAAGACATTAGAAAATTGGCTAATGTGCAAGCTAGGGAAAAAGAGGTTAATTGAGTTTCACCTACACAAAGACCAAGAAAACATCAACCCTGCAAAGCAGCACTTCTCTAACTTGCTGAGAAGGTAGAAAAAGCTCTGCCCTTTCAGGAAAGTGCTCCTGCATCTTTCTGGATACTGGAAGTGCTTTTAGAAATACAACTTTTGACTCCATGGCTACAGCTGAAGAATAGTATGGCATTAAGACCACTACATGTAGCTGGATACAGACCATTCCAAGTAGATGAAAAGTAGAAGCCACCAAAATTGATGTGAGAATGGTGGTCAACACCACTAGAGGGCGTACCAGGCGGGGTTTTATCCCCTCTACTGTGGAACCTAGTAGTCTATGAACTCTAAGGTGTTATAGGTTACTTTTAGCAAGGATGCACAGATGATATAGTCATTGTAACACTTGGTAAATTTGCTAGTACCATTAGAATAATGGCACAATGCACGCTGAACATTGGCAGAACTGATGCAAGAAACAGGATCTAAAGGTCAGTTCCAGGAAAACTGTTGTCATACCAGTCACAAGGAAGTATATTTGAATCTTAAGCTCTTCGATGAAATTTGACATTAGATGGAATAGGGAAGCACCTAGATGTAACAGTGGGTGCGAAACTTATCATGGAATCCTCAACATGCACAATATATAAGTTGCAAGGCAAAAGGTACTCCGTGCACTAGTAGGGTGTGTGGTAAAAACTGGGGTCCAAGGCCCAGCAGGGTGTACTGAATGTACACCTCTGTAATAAGGTCAATGATAATTTAAGGAGCTACAGTATGGTAGAATAGTGTCTCACAAAATGAGGCTGTGAAGGAGCTCTGAAAGGTGCATATTGGCCTACCTAGCCACATTAGGCAGAATTAGCAGCACACCCTTTGCTGGTATGGAGACCATGCTGCACATGCCCCCATTATATCTTTCAGTTACTATGGAGATAGCAACAGGGACCTACAGGTTGAAAACTATTGATGTTTAGGATATCCAGAATCCCACACTAATATAATAAATGTTGTTAACATAGGAATGGTCAGGGAAATGCCGGCTGACTATACAATAGCTTCCAGTTGTTTCAACAAATCTTTCAGAGGAACATCTGGAAGTAGGAAACAGTGGAAAAGTTCACAATGATACCTTTCATGAGACAGTCTGGTTTACTGATGGGTCAAAAACAGAGAAAGGTACTGGTGCCAGTGCATACGAGGTACAGTCTAGACTAGAGAGTGCACTCACTCTGTGGAAGCTGGCTATGATATTTTAGGTTAAGATATTTGCAATCAGAGCTTCCATGGGTGAGACTCTACATAGGTGCTACAAGGCCTGAAGTATCTACACTGATTCAGACAGCCAAGTAGGTCTGAAATCTCCATCACCACCTGCAGCAAGATCAAATATTGTAGCAGAATGCCACAGATCTCTTATGAGGCTAGGGGAAAGCAACATGGTAAACCTAATGTGGGTCCCTGGTCACTTAGGAATTGGTGATAATGACCAAGCAGATAAGCTGCCACGGTAGGGGCGATGACTATTTGTTGGATCTGAACCTGTCTTAACAATCACCAGGGTGATGGTAAAATATGAACTATGTAGCTGGATAAGAGGCAGCACATAGAATATTGGACTAAAATTCAAGAGAAAGCAATCTTTGGCTTTAACAGGATGCAAATTAAA
Source organism: Schistocerca nitens (assembly GCF_023898315.1). Lineage (NCBI taxonomy): Eukaryota > Metazoa > Arthropoda > Insecta > Orthoptera > Acrididae > Schistocerca > Schistocerca nitens. The sequence goes on along the minus strand of NC_064619.1, from coordinate 497,725,231 downwards.
CTCACGGTAGATCTAATAACTGGCCACTGGAACTTTAGGAAACACACACACACACACACACACACACACACACACACACACAAAGAAGCTCATAAGTGCACATTATGGGTTGCGAGGAATGAAGCTGTACTATATCTTCCAATGCAAAGCACTTGATTTTTTTTTGGGGGGGGGGGGGGATAATTGGGTCACTAATACCTGAAGAGACTGACTAACAAAAACCTAGAGTGAAGAGTGTTCTCGAGGGTATTGGCTGGTTTTACTAGGATGACAGAAAGTAACTACACAACAAAATTGGTTTCTGTGGGAGCAGCGAGCACAAAATTTAAGCAGCAGGGACAGTGTGTTGTTTTACTACCGTCTTTGTCATTATGATCCAATTAAGCTAGTATGGTCTCCGGTGAGGTTATACTGTGGAGAACAGTAATACATTTAGAATACCATATGCTGAGAGACTTGCACATGAAGTAATAGAAAGTATCTCAACATCTGCATGGGCAGCTTACATGTGACACAGAAAAATGGCAGTCAAACACAAAGAAAGAGGGAAGAATCCAATTGTGGAAACTTTTTATTATACATCTTCACAAGTGAAAGTCATCTACGCCAGAGTTCTAAGACGAAAGAATGGATTTCATATTGCGAACCATGCAAGCATTGATTACTGATGTTTATGACTGCTTGCTTGACTGTCTGTAGCTGCCTTATAAATTATTAATAGCCAAATATTCATCTCTGGACTTAAAATAAAACAGTTTTCTCCCTAAGAGTAATTTTGTTCCATGTAAATAGATAATGTGATTAGTTAATAATAATGCAGCAGATATTGTTTGTATGTTGTACAATAAAATATTAGTTATTTGTAGCTTACTAAACAACCTGTTTTTGACTTCCTTATAGTCATACATTTTTACAGCTCAAAAATGCTTTAAATACATTTGATGAGTGTGGATGCTCGATATGAGCAGAGCAAATACTTGTTTGACTAATAAAACAAATTGTGATTGTTCAAAAGTATATATATATATATATATATATATATATATATATATATATAACACACACACACACACACACACACAACATTGATCATTAAAATATTGATTACGGACAATACAGCTGAACCTGATTTATACGTATATCAAGTGGAAGAGAAAAGATTACTTGTAACTCAGAATTACTTTGAAGTCAGACAGAGAGAGTAATACACACAATATTTCTCACTTAAAAAGAAACACCTACAACGGACCTATATAAGTAAACTTTACAAATGACAAAAATAGAGAAACTAGAGTATTACAAGAGAAAATATTATTTGGTCCTGCTTTGGAGAAATTAGATACTGTATTTTATGTGAATACAGGCTTTCCCAGTGTATACTGCTCATGAAATCTTCTCGGGCTTCCATCCGGGTAGCTGGGTCGAAAATCTGCGACGTTTCGACGAGTGTCATTCCCATCAACTTCTGGTGAAGTCTCATCTTTCCCCGAAGATTATGAGAATGACACTCATCAAAACATCACGGATTTTTGATGCAGCTACCCAGTTGGAAGAGTGAGAAGATTTCATCAGTAGATACTGTATTGCAATTTGGCTCTTTGCACTGTACTAATAACAAAGGTACAGTATTAAAGAGAAAGTACATTATTTTGAACTTGATTTTGCTTTAAAAAAATCACATAATTTGGAATTTTTCAATTTTCATGCATTATGTGTATGAACTTTATTTTTCAAATTTTTTAATGAATTCAGAGATTTTTCACAACTTTTAGCAGTGATGTAACGCTTGCACACATCAACTGCACATAACACTTAACTCAGTTCAGGTGTTTCAAGATTCAAGTCATCACCTCCACTGCCATTATTGTCAGTTGAAGCTGGTCCAGTTCCTTGATCACGACCATATTGTTGGAACACATCAGCAATAATATCCTCGCCCTGTAGTTCTCAAATAAGATGAGATTATCATTAAAATGTACAAAACTGTCGAAACCTGCACCATTCAGCACAGTTAGCTCATTACAGAAATGACTTCACCATCACAAGCATCGTCGGCGTCATCATCATTGATGGCAGTCTCTTCCGGATGGCTTGTAGTAAGTTAATAGAGAGGTTTTCATTTTTTGCATCAGTCAGTGCTATTAAAAGTTGAACCAGTTTTCTTCTATGATGCGCTTTGAAATTTGCACCAATGCCCAAATCAAGCAGCTTTTTCTACTTTTAGTACACTAGTACAACTTGGAGGGAAAAATTCCACTATCATTTTCCAAAACTACTCTTGTGGATGTGCTGCACATCGATCCTGGAGACAAAGGCTCCTCCTCTTTTTCATTATAATGACCAGTTTTTTTAACCATTGTTTCATTAAAATCATAATCATCCAAGAACTTTTATTGAATTTGTATTCCATAGGTTTCATCTTCACATGTCAGCAACATCTTAGATCCCTATACATTTTTCTATCACACGTGGGGGAAGGTTGTCGGATCCATTTGTTTTCATGGGGAGAAGTAGGGTCGTGCAAATTTAGTTTTCTTCCCTCCGTGGCATGAGTCACTCCCTTCAGCTAATGTTTTACTAGGAAGTAGACTGTATAATAGACCAGTCTCCTCACAGTATTAGATGTTTTAAGGCTGATAATCCCTTAAGATACCCAGCAGAACCTAATCAATCCAGTGTTCCACCGTGACACTGTCCATAGTTTCAATTCACCAGAATTTGTTCTCCCTGTGATTCCATGATGATCTTTAAATCCTTGTAATCATCATGGATGAAGCCTTGAAATCAGCAGTGATGTTTCTACTTCTAGCTAAATCCAATCGCCATTGCTTTTAACGGGTCACCACTGATTGGTGGAGCTACAGCGCATTTTTTGCTGGAACCATGTAAAAAACACCTTTTCCAAATCTACATAATTCCCTTCTTGCTGATGGCTGCATTTTGTTGATTTTGCATCTAATTTTAAAAACTCATTCAAAATGTGGTTTCTTTTGCTGATGACTGTACATAGTGTTGTATAGGCAATTCGTAAGCCTGAAGCAATTTCATATTTTGTTTTGTGTGTATTAGTAAGCACTTCTCATATGAATTTTACTTCCTGATCTATTATGTACCTCTTCCTTTTTATGTTCTCCATGGCTGATCAAAAGCGACAATGTTAGAACCACTGTTGAAAAATAAATATCTGCCGGCAACTTTTAACTTCTTGACTGTTACCATGAAAGAGATTCTCATATTGAAAAACACCAGTGCCAGGAGTGTATGTTTCCGTGACACCCACTCTAATTAACTGTTTCTCTGTCCCTTGTCTCCATCTGCTCGCTCATTTGCATATGTCAACAAAGGTAAGGAAAATATCAGAGGGCTTCTTTTCAAACAACAATGCTCATTACAATTACGCAAAACTCAATTTATTTCACCAGAAATTGTTACATATAACAGTGAATGACGTAAAGACGCATTAAATATATGTAAAGTTTAATTAATCAAACAATGGAAAATCCAAGATGGAATGTAACAATATTATGAGAAGGTACGTTGCTACTCACCATATAGCAGAGGTGCTGAGTCGCAGGTAGACAACAAAAAAGACTCTCACAATTATAGCTTTCAGCCATTAAGGCCTTCGTCAACAACAGACACACATATGCACACACTCACACAAACGCAACTCACACACATGACTGCAGTCTCAGACAACTCAAACCACAGACTGCAGTGGTGTGTGTGTGTGTGTGTGTGTGTGTGTGTGTGTGTGTGTGTGAGAGAGAGAGAGAGAGAGAGAGAGAGAATTGCATTTGCATGAGTGTGTGTGCATGTGCGTATGTGTGTGTATTATTGACGAAGGCCTTAATGGCTGAAAGCTATAACGGTGAGAGTGCTTTTGCTGTGCCTATCTGTGACTCAGCATCTCCACTATATGGTGAGTAATAACTTTCCTTCTCATAATATTGTTAAAGTTTAATTAACACTTTTTAAATTATATTTTGTTGGCACCGACAAAACTTAACTTATAAATAAGATCTACACAGAACAGAGTTATGTATGAACCAGGTTCAATTGCGTGTGAAACACTGTGTATCCAAATGTGCAGTCAGCTGTCATACTGCAGTAACTGGCAATATTGCATTGTGCATCAACGTCTGCAAAATTCAGTGTTTTACCTGAATTAGTTGCTGATCCTGAACCCTTGTGTGTATCTATTGGAGGAGGAGGAGGAGGAGGAGGAGGAGGAGGAGAGGTGACAGTATTACCTCAGGCTCTAAATCTATGGAACAAATATTTCTAAAATCCACTTCACAGAAACGAGTCATTCCTCAAACATTGTGCAGTAAAAACATCATCAGTTTGGTTGGGTATACAGAAACTTATCTTCCACATGGTGTCATTTAGGAAAACCATCTTTAAATTAGGACAGCCAATGATCAGTTTGGCCCTTAACCCTCCAAAAATTTGATTCCATTGTTTGTTTTGGGTCCTCTGTGGTTCACTTTCTAAATACAGGATCATTCTCCAATGACTAGGTTTGGAAACAAGAGATACCTCCTATTAATTTTAGACAATCGTAATCATCAAAATTGGTTGGATAGTTATAATTAAATCCAGCATCTCCAAAATCTACAAAATAATACAGCATTTTTATAAAATCATCATGGTCACAAAGTTCATAGTTTTATTCATAACAAGGCCAAGTGTACACCCAAGTTTTGAGTAAAATTTTAAGTTCCAAAAGTGAACTGTAGTGTTGATTTTTTTTTAATGAACCTTTTCCCTTCTCCTCACTTTATGCAAATATGAGTTACCATTCTTCAAATCGCTGCTTTGATTGCATTTAGGTTTTAGTCCTTGGACTATCTAATAGATCATATAGGAATACAAGTAGTAGGTCAGACACGCCTGAACTGTTTTTAATTTGTATCAATACCTGAGGTGGCCATCTACTTGGGATGAATTGCAGTTTAGTTGTTTCTTGCTTTCTGATTCCCAAGTTTTTACTTTAGTTATACAAAACTATTTCCAATAAAAGACACCTCTTTCCTTACTTCCAAATGTTGATTTATATAAGCAACTAAAAGGAGGAAGAAAACTCTTACACTATATAGAGCACTACTGTTATTAAATGTGTACTCACCTTTTCTTCAGCAGCTGTAAGTTTTTCTCTTATTTTCCCCACCTCATCCTGGTACGCTACCCTCTGGAAAACAACAGTAAATTTTTTAATGCAAAGCTTCTATTGGCATTCAGACAATCATAATTCATTCGAAACTACACTATTTCTATGCTGACAGTGAAATATTTAATTTCTTGAACAGAAAAATGTGCACAAAGTTACATGTCTGCCAAATTCATTTATTACCTCTCATAGCAATCCACTGCAACAATAATAATTTGTGTGCAGAAAAACTAAATGTGTTTATATAAAAATTTGAAATATCTCACAGAATTAACATCTTGATAAATAATTTAATCATTTGGTACATGTGAAGTTCTAATGTAATATTGTCACTAGATGAAGAGAGAGAAAAAAAAAAAAAAACACACAGAAAAATTTCAAAGCTATGGGTATTGGACTAGAAAATGAACACAAATCCCTATCAAGAGCATGCTGAAGAGTGATTACATTTTAGCTTCAAAATTTGCAGTGCATGAACACACTAAAAACAAGCCCAACATTGTTCTACCTCACGCTACAGTCAGAACAAGAGAATCTCGTAAGGAGAGGGAGAGGGGGGGGGGGGGGGGAGAACACCATGAGAAAACATTCAATAAACTTTTGATATACTCACCATCTTTGACTTTAAATTTTCTAGCTTTTGTTCATATTCTTCACGAATTTCTGCCAGTTTTATCTGCATTTCCTTCTGGAACTGGTTGTTCAGCTTTATATTAAGTTTCTTCTGTTCCAGGACTTCATTTTCTTTCTCAGAAAGCTTTGCTTTTATAGCAGAATGTTCTGATTTTAATGTTGCATAGCTTGTACTAAGATGGTGTGTGTAATTCTCACCCCTTATCTTAAAATTCTGCTCCATTTCTTTCAGTTTGTCTTCTAGCTTAGAGTTCAAAGTTGACAGTGCTGCATTCTCCTTCCGCAGTATCTCATTTTCATTACTTACTTCCATTAGATGTTTCTGGAATTCTGATTTTTCACTCTCGCTTACACTCAAAGACAACTTGACAGACAAGAGCTCTTCATTAAGTTGTTGAGTTTTAACTTTGTACACTGAGAGTGTATTTTCCAAGTCTTCCTTTCGTGCTGCAGTATCGAAACAATGTTGCTTATCCATCTCATCATGATGGGAATTCTTTGGTTCAAGTGAGTCCTCTGGGTTCCAGCCATCATCTTCAGAAGACAGATCACGGCCACTGCAAGGGCTTGTCTTAGGGTTTAATACATTAAGACTGCTACTGCTAGTTAGACTGTCTGGTTTCACATCAAATGTTTCATTACATTTTGTTTCCAAGGACCTACAGCTCTCTAGAACTAATTCCATCTGAGACAACATACCACAAATTCGACTTTCTATAGACTTTAATGTTAATTCAGTCAATGTTATGAAGTCAAAGGAATCTGTGGAACTAGATTCTTCACATTTATCACTAAGAGCATTCTCCATAGAAGACAAGTCAGTGACACAGCCTGGTGCATCTTCAGATGTTTTCATAAATTTCATCTTGCTTATTTTTTTAAAAATAATTTCATACTGATCAACATTTTTCTTAGTTTGATCCAGGCACATATGTAAAGCACTCAGAGCTTCCTTAGTCAAGGTATAAAATTCCTTCTCAACACATGATAATTTTGCTTCATTTTCCAATTTTGATGCTCTAATGTTATCTGTCAATGACAGAGCAGATATTTTTTTGCCATATGCAGCTTCAACAATATTCAGACACCTTCCGGCATCAGCCAATTTTTGTGATAACTGATGTTTAGCTACAAAAACTTTCTCAAATATCACATCAGCTTCAAGCTTCCTAGATATCAGTTTCCAACATACTTCTCCCAGTTTCAAGGATGATGATCGTGCCTCTGCTAAACATTCCTTCATTTGCTTATTTTGGCTGATTAGTTCTTTTACTTCATCTTTCATACTCAAGTTCTTGGCAAGAAGTGGCTGGATTTGAGCATTTAATGTTTCTATCTCAATTTTTTGTTTATTACTTCTCTCTAACAATAAACAATTTTCTTTCTCCAATGTGTTAACAGTATCTGATAACTGTTTTACTTCCATATCCAACTTCTTACTTATTTCTTCTTTTATTTTGTAGGCCTGTACCTCACTGTGAAGGGAAGTATTATCTGCCATGAGTGTATGATTCTGTTTAGCTATAACTTCATTTAGTTTTTTCATTTCATTATTATCTGCCTGAAATTTAATTATTTCATTTTGAAGAAATTTGTACTTTGAACAAATAGCAAGTACAAATTCATAGAACACATTAAGTGTGGCATTAAATAATTTTAAATTTTTCATGTTGTTTGACTCTGTAATGATGGTACAGTCATTGCCACCAGTGGAATCGCATTCAGACTTTATCAATTTGTCATCAATGTCACCTATATCTTCAACATTTATTACAAACAATTTGTCAAAGGTTTCTTCCTGCAATGATCCATTTTCAGCTAAATTTTCACGGACATCAACAAAATTACTTACAACATGTTTAAATTCAGATAAAACTTGGTGTAACTCATTTTGGAAAATATTTAGAGTTCCTGAAGTTTTTTGAACATTGTTTTCCAATGCTTGAATTTCCTCCTGTGCCTGACAGAGGTCTAATTTGAAACTGTCTCTCTCCTGTGTGACTCTCGTTAGTTCGTTGTTGAATGAAGTCTGTAATTCAACAACTTTATTATGTGCCTTTGTGATGTTTTCTTGAGTTTCCTTTAGAATCTTTGATTTTTCCTCAAGTAATTCTATGTTGTTCTGTTTTTCCTTATTAAGTTCAATTTCCAAAGTCTCAAATTTCTTTGTGAGATGCTGCTTATGCTTCTCAAGGGTTGTGATCTGTGACTCGAGTGACAGAGTTTTACTCGACAGTTGTTCTATTTCTTGTTCTAAAATTTGATTCTTCTGCTGATAAACCTCATTTTGGATTTTGCTATTGTTTTTCAGATTCACAAGATCGATATTAGCTCTCTCAAGTTGTGACCATAATTCACTTTTCTGCTCTTCTAAGCCCAGTAACCTGTTTTCTGCCATCTTTGCATTCTCAAGAAGGGTATTATTATCGAATTTCAGCTGTTTCTCTTGTAATGATAACTCCTGATTAATTGCTTTTAGCTCCAGGATCTCTGCTCTCAAAGAATTAGCAGCTTCATTTAGTTCTTGCACAACAACCTTTTCAGTTTCCAGTTTTCTAAATGAAGAATCTCGCTCTTCCTCCAGCACATGCACCCTACACTGAATTTCTGTCAGTTTCAAAGTAAGTGTTTCATTCTGTGTTTCGTAATTCTTGCACTGAACTGACAGATCATCTTTTAGCTTTTCTAGCTCTCCAATTTGATGATTTGAAGTTTTTAAATCGGTTTCAAGTTTCAACACTGATGACTTGCACACATTCAATTCATGAGAAAGTGCCATTCTTTCTGCCTGCTCATCTGAAAGCCTCTTTTTAACTTCATTCATTTCATTCATAAGTAATTCATTTTCACTTGTCAGATGACATTTATCTGTCACAGCATTATCTAAAGACAATCTGAGTTTTTCTGCTGTCCTTAAAGATTCATCAAGTTCCTCCGTTAGAGCTTTAAGTTTTTGCTTATCAGCTTGATGTTGTTTTAAAATTTCATCCCTCTCTTCACATTTGCTGTGTAATAGAGCATCTATTTCCACTACTCGTTCATTCAGACCACACTTCTCTTTTTCCAGCAAACTATTCTGCAGAGACAAACATTCTATTTCCTTTTGAAGCGAATCTAATTTTGCTTTTACTTGCTGCAGTTCTTCTTGCAGATCACCTTGTAGAGCACTCTAAAAAAGAAACAGATTTATTAGTCACTTCACAAACTGATGTTCTACTTTTTAGTTCACAGGGTGGCTACTTAAAAAATCAATAATCTGTATTGGACTAATATTCAAACACTAACATGCTTTGAAATATTAAATATTTTAAAATTTGTGATAACAAAACTCAACAAAATTTAAATTTCAATGTTAGGTTAAAAACACAGAATTTTTCTATGTATAATGTAATTACCTGAGAATTCCAGGTTTTCCAGAAGAATCCCCACCGTTATAGCATACAAAAATCAGACGTACCATTACTGTTGAAAAGAAACCAAACAAAAATACAATACCTTTTCTTCAAGTTGTATCCTTAATTTCTTGTTTTCCTCTATTTGCTCATGGAGCTGCAGATCAACCACAGTTTGTCCAAGATTTTCAGCACTATCTGTAAAAAAAAAAAAAAAAAAAAAAAAAAAAAAAAAAAAACCCTCATAAATTACAACTTTTTCCTTATTCTTCAGTTTGAAATTGTGTGTTACACAATATATGATGCAATTTGAAATAGCTTACTTTTTGTAAGTTATCTGCAAAACAAATATTATCTAGTTTGCACAAGGAATCTGGCTCCAGTCTTAAACCAATAAGGTCAATCTTATACCATGTAGCTACAAATAGCTGGACCTATTTGATAATGTCAGTATAGAAACAAGGATTAATGATCGTGATGTCACTACAACAACTATGATGATGAAAGTTAATAAATCAGTCAAGAAGGATAGGAGAGTGTTTCTGCTAGATAGAGCAGATAAGCCATTATTAGCATCTCGGACAGTGAATTGACATCACTTAGTTCCAGTAAGATTGCTGTAGAGGAATTATGGGCAAAGTTTACGCAGATTGTAAATCGTGGTCTGGAGAGATGTGTCTCTTGGATAAAGGTTGGCAAAGACCCACCACGGTTTAATAATGAAATTCGGCAGATGCTGAGCAGGCAGAGGCTGTTGCACTCTCAGTTCAAAAGGGAAAACACAAATGACAAGTGAAGGTTAGAAGAGATTCATGTGTTTGTGGAAAGACCTATGCGCAAAGCATGTAACAACTACCACCGTCACACTTCAGCAAACCATCTGGCAGAGAACCCAAGAAAATTCTTACATAAAATTGCTAAACAGGTCTAAGGCTTCCATTCAGTCCCTTGTTGGCCAGTCTGGTCAAAACCAAAACCAAAGTTTTAAATTTCAGATCCAAGGAAACGTCCCCACAGAAGGATCATACAAATATACCATTATTTGACCACTGGACAGATTCCCGTATGGATGACAGTAATAAGCACACCTGGCTTAGAGAGACAGCTGACAGATTTGAAAGCAAATGAAACATCGCATCCGGATGGAATCTTAGTTCGATTTAACAAAGAGTACTCTACGGCATTGTCCCTTCACCTAGCTTGCATTTACCATGAATCTCTCGCCCAGCACAAAGCCCTAAGTGACTGGAAAAAAGCGCAGGTGATTCCAGTATATAAGAAGAGTAAAGGAATGGACTCGCAAAATTAGAGCAATATCCCTAACCTATGTTTGGTGCAGAATCCCTGAACATATTCTCAGTTCCAATAGAATAAACTTTCTTGAGACTGAGAAGCTTATGTCCACGGATCAGCATGGTTTTAGAATGCACTGCATGTGCAAAACGCAGATTGCCCTTTTCTCAAACTATATACTGAGAACTATGGATGAAAGGCAACAGGCAGATTCCATATTTGTAGACTTCCAGAAAGCATTTGAAATGGTGCTGCCCCACCGCAGGCTGTTAAGGAAGGTACGATCATATGGATTACGCTTACAGATATGTGAGTGGCTTGAAGACTTCTTGAATAATAGAACCCAGTACGTTGTCCTCAACGGAGGGTGTTCATCAGAGACATAGGTATCGTCACGAGTGCCCCAGGGAAGTGTGATAGGACTGCTGCTGTTCTCTGTATACAAAAATGATTTGATGGACAGGGTGGACAGCAATCTGCGGTCGTTTGCTGATGTCTTCATGTATGCTAAGGTTTCTAAGTTGAGTGACCGCAGGAAGATGCAAGATGACTTGGACAAGATTTTCAGTTGGTATGATGAATGGCAGCTAGCCCTAAATGTGAAAAAATGTAAGTAAATGCACTTGAGTAGGAAGATCAAGCTTGTAATGTTTGGATACAGTATTACTAGTGTCCTGTCTGACACAGTAGAGTCATTTAAATATCTGGGCATAACGCTGTAAAGCAATATGAGGTGGAACGAGCTTGTGAGAACTGTGGAAGGGAAGATGGAGGGTCGACTGATTTATTGGGAGAATTTGAGGAAAGAGTGGTTCACCTATAAAGGAGACAGTACATAGGACACTGGTGCGACCTATTCTTGAATACTGCTCGAATGTTTGGGATCCATACCAGGTCAGATTAAAGGAAGACATCGAAGCAATTCAGAGGCTGCCAGATTTGTTACTGGTAGGTTCGAACAATGCTTAAGTGTTAATGGAGATGCTTCAGGAAGTCAAATGGGAATACCTGGAGGGAAAGCAGCGTTCTTTTCAAGAAACACTGTTGAAATAATTTAGAGAGCTGGCATTTGAAGCTAACTGCCAAACGATCTACTGCCACCTACATACATTGCCTTTAACAACCACAAAGATAAGATATGAGAAATTAGCGCTCTTATAAAGACATATAGACAGTCACTTTTCCCTCTCTCTGTTTTCGAGTGGAACAGGAAAGGAAATGACAAGTAGTGGTACAGGGTACCCTCCGCCGCGCACCGTATCGTAGCTTGTGGAGTAGCTAAGTAGATGTCAATATAAATAGCGGAATTGATAAAAGTGGAATTCTAAGCTGGGTTTTGCCATCATATTCTAGCCTTTTTGTAACAAATATAAGTTCCATTTTGTGTAACGTCAAACTGAAGTGACATTTGCTGATAATGAAATGTCTGTAAAGTGATGACAGCAGCAAGAGAACTTATGTGCTAACGGGGATCAGCCTGAAGTTAAAAATATTGCTTTTAACCATGTGAAGGCACACATGTGAAAGCTTAAAAATTAGCTTCAATGCATCTAGATCCTTGCCTTTTGCATACCCAACAAAGTTCATACCAATTAAGACCTCACATGTGAATTTATTCTATTAGCAACAGTAAGACTATGTGTAAGTTGCCTTTCTTACAAAAAGTCAATCCTGTGGAATTAGTCAGACCCCAAGAGATGCCCAAAATGGAATGAGGACAAAAAACCTTAATTATGATTAGAATGTAAGTAGTGGTATAATGAACCTTACCAGTAGGATTATTTGCCTACACTACTAATTTCAAAATAGTACCCTGTGTTCAAGCTACAACTGTGCAACTCAGAGTGTTTGTAATGTAAAATGCTACACCACCATGTCAAATTTAATTTACAATTCAAAAACTACATGGAACTGGCTGTTCCAGCTAGCACACCCACAAACGAGCAGGCACAGGTGAACAGTGGTGTGCCAACATCTGATGAGCAGGTAGTCAGGCAGCCAGGGAGTATCCTTGCAATCCTATTGTACTGGCAGAGTGATTGTTGGAAGGGGTGGCAAACTGCGTAGCACATGTGCAAAATTCATGGAATTGGGCTGCCTGGTGGGTAGCTTATAACAACTATGTTATGCCGCAAGCAAGCAGCATCGTAACAGTCTGATAGAGTCCCCAAAGTGCCACGATACGTGGGAAGGCAGTGCAAAAGGAAATATAAACAAACTTTTCAACAAACCAATGTAGTGGTAATAAATTTTTGCAGAAAAATCACAGAACTTACATCAGCACACTCCAAAATCAATTGGACATATAATTTTTCTAAATTGGTTCAGACTGTGTATTTCATTGCTCCACATTTGAACTCCACTTTTCTACTGATGTCAGAGACTATGGTTGTAATGAAAGTACAGCATTTGGAATCTGGTGACCGGACTGACAACCCGAAACAAACAGTTTCACTACTGGAAGGGTGGTGAAGAACAGCATTAAAGAATAATAAGGATGACAAATGAAAAAAGAAATGCAAACAGCAGCAATTGCAACAAACTGTGACAAGAAACTGCTGATATCTCATTGGTTGTATTGTACGAAGTGATGCAGCTACAAAGAAGATGCAAACCTTAACAAGGGGATAATTAACTCTTAGAAGAGCTGCAATAATGAATGGTAATTCTTTGTGCATATCAAGGTTTACGTAATAGAGAAACTGCAAGGATGCAGTGAAATGGTGATGCTTAAACAGGGTGTATACGCGGACAAGGAAAAAAAAATCCCCAGATTTTTCCCGGTTAAACATACACTTTCTCCCAGATTTACTGATTAAAAATACACTTTCTCCGGGGTGAAAACACACTTTTTCCATGTTAAGTGACAGTGTATTTTCCCTCGAAACTTATCAATCATTTGAATGGTAATGGTTTTATACACAGACATAGAATTTCCCGGCAATTTAGGAAACGAAATGCAAGGAAAAAAATACATGTTTTGGAAATATCTTTGATGAGCAGCAACATGTACGCTGATACATTTGAATTCCACCAAACACTGCATGTTACTTTGCGAATCATTGAAATTGAGATTGCGATGCGCTTTTTTAAGCCAGTCATAGCTCATGTCACGTGATCTCGCCAGCCTATGACAGCGGATATGCAGAGCATAGGACACCTGACAGCCAACAGCAACATCACTGTTAAGTAGCATGAACACACAAACAGGTAAAGTTAATAGTTTAAATTAATATCATAGTGTTGCTACAAGAAAAGCAAAGCTTTCACATATAATTATGGTCTCTTAAAATTAATAACCTGCAAGAGAAGCTAAGCTTTCGCATACAATCTTGATCTTTTCTGCGCAGGTTACACTTTAAGATATATCACACAAATCTGCCAGTAAATTTTTTAATAATGACATAAATGTCTGATCTTCAGAGTTCGAAATCCTTCTACATGGCTCATCATCAAAGAGTTTATTTTTAAATGAGAGTCAAACGCTCTGTGATTTAAGAAATTCATGGTACAGTCTCACAAGTATTTCAACTTACGTAAAAGGATATTTACTTTGAAGGTAGCGCTTTTCAAACTACCATTCGCAATATTTTCCCCGCAACTTGTTAGAAACAGGTTCGTTTCAGCAGTTGCCAGAGAGCGCAGATAACAGGTGACACCGCGCTTGCGCAGCTACCATGACATAGGAAGCCCGTATGTATGTACGTGTAAAACATTGAAACATCATACATTATGTCATAAAAGAAACAAGACAGCAGAGGAAACTCCAATAGCATCGGAATTTTGTGAACCATATTAAAACGTGCACATTTAAAGTGCATACTTAAAGTGCACATTCTTATGTCCAGATTCCCAATGAAGCACACCTCGACCTGATATTAAGCTTTTCAGTGTGGTTTTCGGGATGTAAATTTTCCTGGAGCACCAGTACTGTATTATATCATGTTTAGTTCATTATGGCATAATGCCATACGTTCTAGAAGATGAAAACGTGCACCTGAAGTGCAGCGGACAGTTGAAACTAGCCAGTACTGTGGAATTAACCATTTCGTTTCAAATACATTGACTGCCTCTGCGGAAAGGGTTAATAAAAGTCAAATTTCTTTAGCAAACACACAAAAATAACTTCATTGTTCTGCAAGGCGATTAATGCTTGACTGTCAGAAAGGTGGAAATAAAATAAAATCTGAAACTAATAACATATTTTAGCCCTCCGTAATTATGTGAATGTATTTTAATTCACTTGATAGCTCCTGGCCACAGATATTCGTTTTGTTTTCATTTGACGTGAGAGTAAACAAAGGGGAAACAGCAAAATCACTAAATGTAAACATGGGTCATGTGGAGACTACCCACTATGACTCATACTGCTCTGCGCATCAGCCCCGGATCTACAATATTTGCTAACCGGATCAATACTTAAAAAAAAAAATCTCGAATTTTCAAAAATATGTTCATCTTGTAGCATACACATCTTTCTGAAAAGTCTGGCACACTTAACTCGAACAGGTATGTTTTATGTTTCAAAGTGCAGTGCCACGCCTCTTCATAGAGCATCCTTCTATCGCACGTCACTGTATTTTGCTCTGTGGAATCAAAACGTGTACATTTTGTAATGGGTGCCATCAAACTATATTCAGGACAGTGGAAATTGAAATGTCTGTGGTGCCTCTACTGCTTCCAGTCGGCTGGTTTGACAGCTTGCCCCTCTTTTTTTTCTTAAAAAAAAAAAAAAAAAAAAAAAAAAAAAAAAAAAAAAAACCCCTCGCAATTAGCCCTCTTTATTGCCTATTAGCTAATAACTTGTCGTTTTGTGTGACATAAAATTAAATATAGGATACGTAAAACCAATGAAGACAAGGGACAAGTGAGAAAGTATACATTTGTTCAGTCCTTAGCTCTTAGCATTTTTTTCTCTCTAATCTTACTATAGCTTTACAAGGTGTGCTTTCCCTTCTGTGAAAGAATCTATTACCTCATCAAAGTTCCTCCAACGTTTTGCTACATGAAAAATCGAAATGTCACTATCTAAAACTGAAAATGCTGTTAATACAAATAATAGCCAAGACTGGTGTGGATTCTAGATCTGATTACGTCTATTTTGTCACTGTCTGCTAAATAAAACGAAATAGGCCTTTCTAATATTGCAGCATTTTTGTAACACCCAACAAATAAACAAGACTGTTTTGGCAAGAAGGGTCATTTTTATAACACGACAGAATATAATTCAAGAAGTACCAATATCAAATGCCTATAAGGCCTACTACAAGCAAAAAGCTTTGTGTTAGGAAATAGTTTCACATTTCATTCATACACACCAGTTTCTCAAGCATGAAATCAAATAGTAGTATTACGAATTTTTCATATAAATTTGGAATAGTCTTATTCTTCCATAATATGTATTATGTCCGCGTTTCTTCTCCTTCCTCGTTCTAACAATCTTGTCATCATCAATTCTGTAGCTATTCCTGCCATTGTCAAAATTTGTTCGCCGATTAACTTCACTAACCCTACCAGAATCACTGGTCTAGTTATCCCGCGATTATTCTCCTGTTAGGCGTTGCTACATGTTTGTACAACACGTTTTCCGCATTACTTCCAGAATAGAACTTAAGCGGATGCTAGCCGAGGATTGTACAACTGGTCTTTACTAGTGTAGCGATCTGGACTAAAATTTTCTGGCAAAATTTCATTTTATTGGATACACCAAGAAGATAGTACGTAATCTTTTCCACCTGTTATTCCTGTTAGTCATTTATTCCATTCTGGTAGGCTGAATTTATGGATTTCGCTAGTAATTATAACAACACTGATCATTCGCAAACCCAGTCAACCACAAAATCAGACAGCAATTGGCATTCATCCGTTCGGCTTTACTCCGCTCAGCTCGTATAGCCCTGTCCCCTTTTGTCTGTGGAAAGTTTATCCCTAGATCCGACGAGGATTCTCCTGACAGAGACATCACGTTCACTATACACGCATTCAAACATCAACTTATGATTCATTCAGAAATCAATTAAAATGTGTTCAATAACCGACAGGGATGCGTTTCAAAATCATATGAATAATTGATAGACTAACGTGCGCTGGATGCTAGGAGCTTTGTGAAACAAGTCTTTTTTTCTCAAGAATATGAATTTGGCCCCCCTTTTCCCAGTAACATCTAGATGCTTGCTAGGACTGCTTGCACAGCCAACAGCCACATGGCTGTAGCCAGAAGCTGGAGAATCTACTACTCAAACGCAACGAAACTGCGCATGCGCATGAGCCCGCTCGTAACTGCTAAAACCAATCTAATGTAAACAGTTGTGACTTCACGCTCTTCGGAGGTTATTTGTTGTTATGAAGTATGGCATTGTCTTCCTAAAGGCTTTGACACATTTTTCTGTTGGCAGATGCTTGCATGAGCACTGTTTGTCATCGTTGTATACGGCGCATTTCCTTTGCAATTTAAGTTATTTTCGTTTTTTTCTCTTGTTTATGTTTCATTGTTGAAGTATTATTCTGCAGTAGTGGCATACAGTAATCTCCTTAGAGTATCGGTTCATACCAGTCGAAATTACAAAAATTTAACAGAAAACTAAAACAATGAAAAATTCCTATAATTATAAAAAATTCATGGATTTTTCCCGGTTGAAAAAATTCCCAGGTTTTCCCGGATCTCCCAGTTGTCCCGGGTCGTATACACACTGTTAAAGGGCAGAAATGATATGGAATTTGTTCCACGTTCAGGATTTATGGAAGAAATCGAGACTTAACACATATGGGTAGCCCAAACACAACCTGAATGAATCAGGTGGAAATGTTGAGACATTTATGTCCAAGAATGACTGAATGGATGCTACAGGGCCTTCTGGGAAGAGCTGCAAAGTAAGATGCTGCAGCAATACAAAGCATAGGAAGGGAAGGAAGACTGAGGAGGGGGATGGGGACAAGGTTTTGTTTTGTATTAAGGTGCAAAAAACAACAGGGGTCATACGCGCCCAAGTCAAAACTATAGAACAGGAACAGAGAGAGGAATTAAATGGCTATACACCAGTCCCAATGGACAAAATAGGAGATAGTTACAAACAGGCATGTGGAAAAAGGGCTGAAAAAGCACCATACTGAAATGGAGGTCCAAAACTAAAAATTTAATAGCCTTCGCCATATTGCTTCGGCAGATAAAAAGTAAAATGCGGTCGACAGCCTATGTATCATTCGCTGAAACAGCTAATAAGTCAGACAGCAATCCCAAGTTGGAATGTGAATTGTTAAAAAAGGGGCAGTCAGTAGGAAGTGGTGGAGAGTTAAAATATGGGCACAATGTGTACAAAGAGGTGGGGTAGCGCCACTTAGCAAATGATGATGGCTAAAAAGGCAGTGCCCAATATGCAGCCGAGTTAAATTAATCTTCTCTCGGCGGAAGGGCCAAGAGGAGATTGTCCAAGGCACTGGGAGAAGCTTAATAACCCAAAGCTTATTCCCGTGAAGGGAGGACCATTGGCGATGCCAAAGGGACACCACCGCCTGACAGACGCCAATGTAGAAATCATCAGAGTACTCACAGGCTGAGGTACGAGGATTGCAGCCTTGGCAGCAGCGTCAGCAGTCTTATTTCCTCGCAGATCGACATGAGCAGGGACCCACAGAAACATGACACTGGCTCCACGAAGAGTGAGCAAGTGACAGTTTTCATGGACCCACTGCTCTAAGGGATGAGAAGCGTACAGCGCACGTAGACTTTGGAGGGCACTGAGTGAGTCTGAGCAGAGGACACAATTGGAAAGGCTGTGTTGCTGGATGTACTCCGTGGCCTAATACAAGGCAAAGAACTCGGCTGTAAATACTGATGAGAGTGCCGGAAGCCAATATCTAAAGACACAAGTGCCAGTGACGAAGGTATACCTGACCCCATGGTCAGTCTGAAAGCCATCATTGTAGACGCAGGCACCATCGCGGAGTTCCATGCAAAGGTCGTGAAACTGGAGACAATAGACCGAGGCTGGAGTAGTGTCCTTAGGAAGTGAATGAAGGCCAAGGTTAACATGGGTCGCTTCACGAAGCCAAGGTGGTGAATGGTTCACACCCACTGGGAAAGTTGCAGGTAGTGTGAAGGTAGTACGTGGCGAAAGTGGAGGTAACAGAAGAGGGACGAGCACCATACTGACAATCAAAGGAATCATCAAACAAGGAGGCGTGGGATGGGTGGCCACGCATGGCAAACAAACGGCATGCATACCTGCTGAGGAGAAAGTCACTGCGGTAGAACAGTGGTAGTTCAGCAGCTTCAGCATACAGACTCTCAACCGGGCTGGTGTAAAAGGTGCCCGTGGCCAAACGGATGCCATGATGGGGGATAGTGTTGAGACGGCATAAGAGGGATGGGCGTGCAGGTGCATAAACAAAGCAATCATAGTAGAGTGTCGAATGGATAAGAAACCAGTACAAACAGAGGAGAGTGGTTCCCCAGGAAGTGTCAGTGAGGACACATGGGAGATTGAGGGACTGTGTACAGCAAGGTGACAGGTAAGACACATGGGAGGACCAAGAGAGTTTCCTATTGAGCATAAGCCCCAAGAAAGTCGTAGCGCGCGCGCACACACACACACACACACACACACACACACACACACACACACACACACACACACTGAAAACTCAGTCTTGTAAAACCGCCTGAAGAAAACAGGGCAGGTGCCCATGGAAGCCCCATGTGTAATGAATACAGAGGATACAAGTTCTCCAACAGGTGTCATAGGCCACAGTCTGGGATTTCCATATAAAATCATTCATGACATGGGTGGACAAAGTATCAGGATGGTCAACTGCAGAACACCGTGCTTTAAATCTACATAGTGCATTTGTTAGTAAATTTTGAAACTCAACCCACCACAAAGCCGGGCTTTAATCATATGTTCCATCACCTTGCAAACACAGCTGGTAAGAGAGATGGAGCAGTAGCTAGATTGGTTGGTTTAGAAGAGGGGGAATGGGACCAAACTACGAGATCATCAGTCCCTTGTTCCTAATAAAACAATGTCACAAATGTGAGAATAAAACAGACGAGACATACAACACAAAACGGAAAGAAAGGAAAGACCACAAGAACAAAGGAAAGGCAACAAACACTAAAAGGAACAAAAGAGGACAAGAAAACAACAGAGAGATGCAAAAAACAGAAGAGAGTAAAACAAAGAAGCAGATTACAGTGGCTGGCCGACCATGAAAATAAAGAGGAAAAACCAGCCACCAGCACTATGGTGGAGGCACAGAGGGACAAAGGAGATGCACTAAAACTCAGATCAAATGATAAAACCCACCCTCATGGATGAAATGTAAAACCAA
Organism: Schistocerca nitens; assembly: GCF_023898315.1. Classification (NCBI taxonomy): domain Eukaryota; kingdom Metazoa; phylum Arthropoda; class Insecta; order Orthoptera; family Acrididae; genus Schistocerca; species Schistocerca nitens. Next base: position 497,705,413 of record NC_064619.1, on the reverse strand, counting down.
ATCAGCCGATGAAGTGTTGTCTGCTAAAATCAATGATTACGTGTCCGGCAACCCGAGATGAAGTCACAGCGCAGCCAAAGAAGGACAGAGCAGAAGAATATAGGCCACTGTCAACCAGGCTCCGCACCGACACTGAGGTGGGTATTCACGGCGCAGGAGGTAGCCGTGGGTTGCCTAGGCATGGCCAATGCGAAGCCGGCAGAGAACTATGGAGTCCCTGCAAGAGGCCCTCATCGAGAACTTCCACACGTTCGCGGTCTCCATAATGGCTCGCAGTTTGTTGTGCATACTGAGATTTGCCATTCCATCTCCCAAAGCTGAAGGGGAGAAGAGAAGTTTGTGGCACAACTTGACCAGAAGACGGGATCGGTTGGTAGGACATGTTCTGAGGCATCAAGGGATCACCAATTTAGTATTGGAGGGCAGCGTGGAGGGTAAAAATAGTAGAGGGAGACCAAGAGATGAATACACTAGGCAGATTCAGAAGGATGTAGGTTGCAGTGGGTACTGGGAGATGAAGAAGCTTGCACAGGATAGAGTAGCATGGAGAGCTGCATCAAACCAGTCTCAGGACTGAAGACCACAACAACAACAACAACAACTGAGATTTGCCATTCCATCTCCCAAAGCTGAAAAACCTTGCAGCATAATAACGAACGCAGGTCAGTTGTGGGGATGCCCATCTCCAGTAGTAGTTTCCGTGTAGCCTGTTTGGCCAGCCTGTCAGTAAGTTCATTTCCTGGCATTTAGACGTGACCTGGGGTCCAGATGAGCACCACTGAACGACTGGACCATTCCAGGGCATAGATGGACTCCTGGATGGACACTACCAATGGATGACTAGGGTAACACTCGTTGATAGTTTTCAGGCTGCTCAAGGAGTCAGTACATAAAAGAAAAGACTCCCCAGGGCATGAACGGAGATACTGAAGTACACGAGAAATGGCCACAAGCTCTGCAGTGATGCAACCATCGGGTAAGGAATGCTATTCAATATGGCCACCGTGAATGTGTGCAAAGCCTATGTGACCATCAGCCATCCAACCGTTGGTGTAAAACACTTCAGAGCCCCGCAGCACGTCAAGAATCGAGAGGAAGTGACAGCAGAGAGCCGCAAGGTTAACGAGTCCTTAGGGCCACGTGACAGGCCCAGACAAAGTTGCAGCCGAGGCATACACCATGGAGATGTACGTGAACGGACCTCAAGTACAGATGGTAAAGAGAAGGACTCCAGTTTGGAGAGAAGGGACCGCATGCGAACCGCAATTGTTAGCCCCGACCTGGGCCGCCATTGTGGGAGATGGACTGCCGCGGGCGGTGAAAGGAGACGGTAATTCAGATGCTCAGGAGAACTACGAATGTGTGCGACGTAACTGGCAACTGCAATGGAGGGATCCCAGCCTCCACCAGTATGCTGGTCACCAGACTCGTACTAAAAGCTCTTGTCGCTAGTTGAACCCCACAGTGGTGCACAGGGTCGAGTAAATGCAATGCTGAAGGTGCTGCCGAACCATCAACCACACTCCCATAGTCAATTCAGGATTGGACAAGGGCTCTGTAGAGCTGCAGCAGCTTAGAACGCTGTGCACCCCAATTGGTGTTGCTCAGGCAACGGATGGCATTGATATGCTGCCAGCACTTCTGCTTAAGCTGACAAAGATGAGGAAGCCAAGTCAATCGAGCACTGAAAACAAGTCCTAAGAATCGCTATGTCTCCACGACAGTTAATGGATCGTCATGAAGGTAAAGTTCTGGGTCCAGATGAACGGTACAACACTGACAGAAGTGCATGACACACGACTTTGCGGCTGAAAACTGGAAGCCATGGGCTTGAGCCCCTGACTGCATCTTGTGGATGCCTCCCTGTAGGCGATGCTCAGCAACACCAGCACTGGAGCAGCAATACAAAATGCAGAAGTCATCTGCATACAGAGAAGGTGAGACGGAGGGCCCGACAGCTGCTGCTAGACCATTAATGGCTACTAAAAATTGAAAGACACTCAGTACAGAGCCCTGTGGGACTCCATTCTCCTGGATATGGGGGGAACTATGGGAGGCACCAACTTGGACACAGAAAGTACAGAGCGACAGGAAGTTTTGGATAAGAATCGGGAGCGTGCCCTGGAGGCTCCACTCATACAACGTGGCAAGGATATGATGTCGCCAGGTCGTGTCGTATGCTTTACGTCAGTCGAAAAAGACGGCAACCAGGTGCTGGCATCTGGAAAAGGATAATCAGATGGCAGATTCGAGGGACACAAGATTATCAGTAGTAGAGCGACCCTGGTGGAAGCCGCCCTGACCTGGAGCCAGTAGGCGACATGACTCCACGACCCAACGCAGCCGCCGACATACCATACGTTCCAGCAGCTTCCAAAGAATGTTGGGGAGGCTGATGGACCGATAGCTATCCACATCAAGCGGGTTTTCACCGGGTTGGAGCACCGGAATGATGGTGCTCTCTCGTCATTGCGATGGAAAGACACCATCGCACCAATCCGGTTGAAGACAACGAGGAGATGTCGCTTGTAGTCAGATGAGAGATGTTTAATCATCTGACTGCGGTCCGATCCGGCCCAGCTGTGTTGCGGAAATTTACAAGGGCACTGAGGAACTCCCACTCTGTAAATGGGGTGTTATAAGATTCACTGCAGTGTGTAGTGAATGAGAGGACGTTCCCTTCCAGCTGCCGTTTGAGAGTGTGAAAGGCTGGGGGGTAATTCTACGACACAGAGGCTTGAGAGTGTGCTCAGCAAAGTGCTTGGCAATTGCGTTTGCGTCAGTAGGTAACACGCCATTTATGGTAACACAAGGAACACCTGTTGGGGTCTGGTACAAATAAACATGCTTGATCTTTGCCCCGACTTGGGAAGGTGACGAATGGCACCCAATGGTTGAGACTTATCTCTCCCAACACTCCTGCTTCCGTTGTTTGATAAGTTGGTGAATGCAGGCACGGAGCCATTTTAAAAGCTATGAGGTGCTCGAGGGAAGTGTGCCACTTATGCTGCTGTAGAGCTTGCTGATGCTCCTTAATTGCTTCAGCAACTTCCGGCGACCACCAAGGGACTGCCTTATGCCTCGGGCACCCAAAGAGCGAGGGATCGCATTTTCTGCCACAGAAACAATTGTTCTAGTCACCTGCTCAACAATGACATCGTTGTTAACGTATGGGGGATATTCAATGGTGACAGCAGAGTTAACAGTTTCCCAGTCTGCCTTGTTTAAAGCCCATCTGGGTAGGTGTCCATGGGCTTGATGCTGGGGCAGTGACAGGAAGGTGGGGAAGTGGTCACTACCACACAGGTTGTCATGTGCCCTCCAGTGGATAGATGGGAGAAGTCCTGGGCTGCAAATTGATAAATCAATGGCTGAGTAGCTACCATGAGCCACACTGAAATGTGTGGCTGCCCCATTATTTAAGAGGCAGAGGTCGAACTGAGACGGTACCCTTTCCTAGCGAGAGAAGCCGAAGAAGACTTGCACTTCTCCAGCTTAGATGTGGAGATGGACATCCCAGATGGTTGGTGCAGGAGCAACAGGGAGGGAAATGCCCCCCAACATGAAGGGGGCAGGTGTAGTCTTCCAGCTCTGAGAGGTGACCGGGGTTGGCAGAGCTGATGGTGCCAGAACTGTTGTAGTGGCGGCGTTAGACAATGTCATATGCACAGGATGCAGACGTTGAAAATCTCTCTTAGCCTCAGTGTAGATCAGTCGGTCCAGGGTCTTGTACTCCATGATTTTCCTTTCTTTCTGGATAATCCTGCAGTCTGGCGAGCAAGGTGAATGGTGCTCTCTGCAGTTGACACAGATGGGAGACGGGTCACATGGAGTATTGGGATGTGATGGGCTTGGTTGGTTGAGGTTTAAGGGACCAAACAGCAAGGTCATCAGTCCCTTGTTTCAAATATGTGCCATTCCGCTAATGGGACAACTCGGTAAAGTCAGAACAATAAAACGGAAAAAGGGAAAAAACGTAAAAAGGCAGTCATGTCGTCATTGGTAAAAAACAAAATGAGGGAAGTCGGCAAGAGAACGAACCCAACATTATGCTGAAGCAGCATAGGCAAGACCACCTGTGACTTAAAAGGTACAACTGCCGTAATGTAGAAAGTACGTATGGGAATAGAAAGACTAACCAAGCCTTAAAAAAAGGGTAAAAACAGAGTAAAAGGGGATGAAAAGAGGAACTCGGTCAGGGAGGTGAATCAGGAATCTCCGAACACTGCTTACAGTGGGAGACACCCAAACACTCACCGCCCTGCCCCAACACCAGAGAGAGATTAAAAACCTTAAAACTGAGAATAAAAACCACTTTCCCGGAGGAAACCGAGAACCAGAGAGACCATCCGGGAATCGTCAGCCAACATCAAAGGTAAAGTGTGGGGGAGCCTGTACTTAGCACGCAGAGCCAAAAGAAGTGGGCATTCAACCAAAATGTGGGCTACTGACTGGAAGGCTCCACAACCACATAGTGGGGGTGGCTCATCACGCAAAAGAAAACCATGGGTCAACCGAGTATGGCCAATGCGGAGACGACACACTGTGGTCGAGTCCTTTCGGGAGATGCGAAAGGAAGAACGCCATGGGCCTGGTGTCACCTTAATTGCACGAAGTTTATTAGACAGGGGAGTAGCCTCCCAAGAATTGGCCCATGACTGTGCGAAGTGGGATTTGATGTGAAGCCGTAAATCTGCTGCAGGAGGGGCTACAGAAAACGGGGGGTAAGTAACTGCTCCCCCAGCCAAACGATTAGCGAGCTCATTACCCGGGATACCCACATGGCCAGGGACCCAAAGGAAGTCAATAGAACAAGCAGCACGGTGAATATCAGCGAGATGGTCATGGATGGCAGAGACCAAGGGATGGCGCGAAAAACACCGGTCAATAGCGAGAAGGCCACTCATCGAGTCCGTACATAACAAAACGCGGTTGTGGTGGGACTGTTTAATAAAGGTAAGGGCCTGGGAAATTGCCATCAATTCCGCAGTAAACACCCCACATGTAGGTGGCAGCAGATGACTTTCCGTTCCAACAGAGGACGTGAAGGCATACCCAACACGATCAGCAGATTTAGAGCCATCAGTGTAAAAAACAACAGCATCCCGAAACTCCCTTAACATTTGGCAGGAAAAAGGAACGGAACACCACCGGGGGGATGGAATCTTTCGGACCTCGGCGGAGATCCATCCGAATTCGAGGCCGAGGAACTAACCAAGGAGGGGTGGAGGGGAGGGAGCGAGGAAGACAGGACAAATAAGGAAGCTGAAAATCACGGCAGAGAGACGCAAGGCGCAGCCCAACCGGTAAACCCGCCCGAGGGCGGGAGTCGGGTGGGCGACGTCCATGGTCTTGGAACTGGATAGAATAGGAAGGATGAATGGGAGAGGAACGGATAGTGAGTGCATAAGACACCAGAAGCTGGGACCGCCGAACAGAAAAGGGGGGGGGGGGGATCCCAGCTTCAACCAGGAGACTATCAACAGGGCTAATAGGGAAGGCACCGGTGGCCAAACGGATACCACGATGGTGGACTGGATCCAGCACGTGCAGTGTGGAAGGAGCAGCTGAACCATAAACTTGACAACCATAGTCCAAGCGAGACAGAACTAGAGCACGATAAAGACGGAGGAGGAGGGAACGGTCCGCACCCCAAGAGGAGTGGGCAAGGAAGCGAAGGACATTGAGTTTACGGAAACATCCTACCTTCAGGTGTCTGATATGGGGCAGCCAATTGAGCTTGTTGTCGAAAAGAAGACCCAGGAAACGAAACTGTGGGACCACAGGCAATCGTTGTGCAGCGAGATAGAGCTCTGGATCAGGGTGGATCGTAGTACGGCGACAGAACTGGACCACTCGCGATTTTAAAGGAGAGAATTGAAACCAGTGTGAGAGGGTCCATGCAGAGGCACGCCGTATAACTACCTGGAGCTGCCGCTCTGCAGATGCCATCGAGGAGGAACTAACACAAATGCAGAAATCATCCACATACAGGGCAGGGGCGACCAAGGGACCGACAGACGCCACAAGTCCATCAATAGCAATGAGGAAAAGAAGGACACTCAAGACAGAACCCTGTGGGATGCCCGTCTCCTGGGTCCGTGGAGGACTAAAAGCAGTACCAACTCGAACTCTGAATGACCGATGGATCAGGAACTGGCGGATAAAAATCGGGAGCGGGCCCCGAAGACCCCACTGATGAAGGGTAAGTAAGATGTGATGGCGCCAGGCCGTGTCATAGGCCTTGCGAAGGTCAAAAAACACTGCAACCAAATGGCGGCACTGGGAAAAAGCCTGCCGAACTGCGGATTCCAAGCGAAGTAAATGATCGATTGAAGACCGTCCCTCTCGAAAGCAACACTGGTAAGGCGACAAGAGATCCCGAGATTCGAGGACCCAATTGAGCCGACGGGCTACCATCCGTTCAAGTAACTTACAAACAACATTGGTCAAACTAATTGGCCGATAGCTGTCAACAGATAGGGGGTCCTTACCAGGCTTAAGGACAGGAACCACAATGCTATCCCTCCACTGAGAAGGGAAGTCATCCTGGAGCCAGATACGGTTAAACACCCGAAGAAGATGTTGCCGTTGTGGAGCACTGAGATGTTGAAGCAGTTGGTTATGAATGGAATCTGGGCCAGGGGCCGTATCACGAGAAGAAGATAGAGCAGAAAAATTCCCATTCAGTAAAAGGTTCGTTGTAAGATTCTGACTCACAAGTGGTGAAACATAAGGTGAGAGCTTCAGCCTGCTGTTTTTGATGAAGGAAAGCAGCTGGATATGAGGCTGACGCTGATGCCACTGCAAAATGGGTCGCAAGATGTTCTGCGAGAACTAATGGGTCCATACAAATGCCATCTGGGAGGTGAAGGCCTGGGAGGGTGGACTGCCGATGGCAACCTCGGAGAGAGCGAAGTGTAGCCCATACCCATGACAGAGGGACAGTGGAACCAAGGGAAGAAACGAATCGTTCCCAACATATCCGCTTGCTCTGTTTGATTAAATAACGGGCTTTAGCGCGAAGGCGTTTAAAGGTAGTAAGGCTGGCTACGGATGGGTGCCTCTTAAAGTGTTGCAAAGCTCGACGGCGATCACGGATGGCAATGGCAATGGCCGTACTCCACCACGGGACTTGCCGGCGACGAAACGGTCCAGATGAGCGCGGGACAGCAAGGTTAGCAGTGCGAACAATCGCGTCAGACACGTCACGTAGGACGTCATCAATACAACCCGACAAAGAGGGAGAAAACTCGACCTGTGCAGTGTATAGAGGCCAATCGGCGCGGTGGAAAGACCAACGAGGTAACCTGTCCATCGGGGAGCGGGAAGGGCGCGTGATAATCAATGGGAAATGGTCACTATCACAAAGGTCGTCGTGTGGCGACCAGTGTAATGAAGGGAGGAGAGAGGGAGAAGAAAGAGAAAGATCAATGGCAGAAAAGGTACCATGACCGGCACTGAAATGAGTAGCGGAGCCATCATTAAGAAGGCACAGGTCGTGGTCTGCAATAAATTGGTCTATAAGAAGACCTCGTCTAGATGGAAAGGCACTGCCCCACAAAGGATGATGAGCATTAAAATCCCCAAGGAGGAGGAAGGGAGGGGGAAGTTGCTGAAGAAGGGTGGTTAAGGCAGCAGGTGTAAGAGTCCTGTCATGAGGGAGATAAAGATTGCAAACTGTGACTGCAGAGTCTAAGTGGACCCTAACAGCAACCGCTTCCAATGTAGTTTGGAGAGGAATCCACGTGCTAGCAATGTCTGTACGGACCAACGTACAAACGCCACCAGAAGCCCGCAAGGGTCCGACCCAATTTCGACAGAAAACACGGAACCCACGGAGGGTCGGTGAGTGAGCATCAGTAAAATGAGATTCCTGGAGAACCACACAAGCTGCAGAGTAGGACGAAAGAAGGGATTTCAATTCCGGAAGGTGACGATAGTATCCATTACAATTCCATTGGAGACCCACAGAACGATGGTTTAAATGAGGGCTGAACATGCTAAATCCAGTCATACCGCCGGGTCCTCACCCGACACCGACAAGGAGGGGGCGACATCCATGAACGACAGGTCAGAATACGGTTGTGAAGTCGGGGAAGGGACCTCCGGTGACACCAGAGGCTCTGTCCCGGGACTTATGTTTCTTCTCCTTTTCAGGCTGAGATCGAGGAGGGCTGTGTGGCATAAAGGAGCCAGCTGCACCAAGATCAGGAACAGAAAGAGACCGGGCGACCTGGGGGCCGACAGACCGCGGCTCTAGCAGGCACCGCACGGCAGCAGACCTTTGACCTGGAAGGTGCCGGGAAGGGGCATCCCGGGAGAGGCGCCCTTGACCGGCAGACGCCGAAGGAGTGGGACACTTCTCCAGCTGGGGAGGGGGAGCAGCGCCCATAGGAGAAGGTGTGGGAGCCGCAGGGGAGGGGTCCGGGATGGGGGTAAGGAAGGGGGAGGAAGGGGTGAAGATGTAACCAAGGCGTAACTAGATGTCATGGACACAGGGTGCAGTCATGCATATTTCTTACGGGCCTCTGTGTAGCTTAAACGATCGAGGGACTTATACTCCTGTATCTTTTTTTCTTTCTTATATACTGGGCAATCTGGTGAACGTGGAGAATGACTACCATGACAATTTACACATACAGGAGGGGGAACACAGGGACTCCCCTCATGGAATGGACGTCCACAGTCACCACAGAGAGGGTCCTGGGAACAGCGAGAAGACATGTGGCCAAAACGCAAGCACTTAAAACACCTCATAGGAGGTGGGATGTACGGCTTCACATCACAGCGATAGACCATAATCTTAACTTTCTCAGGAAGGGTATCCCCTTCAAAGGCCAGGATAAAGGCACCAGTATCAATACGATTATCTTTAAGACCCTTCTGAACACGCCGAACAAAGTGAACACCCCGCCGTCCGGGATTGTCCCGAAGTTCCTCATCAGTTTGAAGGATGAGGTCCCAGTGAAAAATCACACCTTGTACCATATTTAGAGACTGGTGAGGGGTAATGGACACAGGAATTGTGCCAAGATGGGTACAGGCACGAAGGGCCGCAGATTGGGCAGCTGAAGCAGTTTTTATCAGCAACGAACCCGACCGCATCTTGCTCAGGGAGTCCACTTCGCCAAACTTGTCTTCAATGTGTTCCACAAAGAATAAAGGTTTGACACTGGTGAAAGTATCTCCATCAGTCCTAGTGCAAACTAGATAACGGGGGAAAGGTTTTGCCCCTAGACGACGGGCCTGACCCTCTTCCCAGGGGGTAGCCATGGAAGGGAAGGCCGAAGGGGCAAGAGAAGCAGCACTTGAGGAATCAGTTCCACGCAGAGAGACGGCCGCAGAAGAACGGCCAGTGTTTTGGACCCGTATGCGTTTCATCTGCATAGCGTCCGCCCTGATACCACCCACTCCGATCAGGGGCTCTCCTCACGGGTGCCACCCAGCCACAGCAAGGGCCGTCTGGCACAGCGGCCATTGCCGGGAGTTCCGATGCTCCAGGATGACGAACAACCACTCCAAGGCATGCATGAGGAGGTCACAGCTCAGGTATCAGAAGTGTGATCCCTGTGTGTTCAGGGGGCTCAACCAAAAGGGTACATAACGACCCCACCACACGGGCTGGCTACCGTGCTGGCTATGCACCCTAGCATCAGACAACGACGTGAAAGAAAAGGTGGAATGTACGTCGGAGACACTAGGTAAGGTGCTCTTCCCCAAATGGCTCACACTACGGAGGAGAAATTTTGTAATGGAGGTCAAACCCCAGAGGGGGACCAAGGAATGCCAAAAGGAGGAGATGATTACACAACAAAGCCGGAGAGTAAAACCAACAGAACCAGGAGGATAGTGGGGGCCAACATAAGCAAGGACACCAATAGAGGGAGAGGAGAGGGTGAGGGGAAAGGAGCATGGAGGGGAAAGGAGGGGAAGGGAAAGGAAATGCAGCCCGGGAGAGAAAGAAGGCTGCAATGGCTCAGGGCCCCGTGCTCGCCACGCACGTATCCACAAAAGAGTTGTGGACCCCCTGCGGGGGGGATGTGATGGGCGTCTGCAATCTCGGCCTGTGACGGTGGAACTACAGCGGGAAGACATATGGCCGAACTTCCAGCACTTAAAGCACCGCATCGGTGGAGGGATATAGGGCTTTACACCACAGCGGTAGACCATCACCTGGACCTTCTCAGGCAATGCATCACCCTTAAAGGCCAAGATGAAAACACTGTTGGTAGCCTGATTGTCTCTCGGACCCCGGTGGACACGCCGGACAAAACACCTTGCCACAGTAAATTGGTGCGCAGCTCATCGTCAGACTACAAAAGAAGGTCCCTGTGAAATACGATACCCTGGATCATATTTAAGCTCTTATGGGGCGTGATGGTTACAGAAAGATCCCCCAGCTTGTCACAAGCAAGTAACACCCGTGACCGGGCAGAGAATGCTGTTTTGATCAAGACTGACCCAGATCTCATTTTGGACCTCCCCAAACTTGTCCTCTAAATGCTCAACAAAAAACTAGGCTTCATTGTCATGAAAGATTCCCCATCAGCTCCCGAACATACAAGGTACTGGGGCAAATAAGATCTGCTGCCATCCTTAGCCTGACGTTCCATCCATGTTGTGGCCAGGTAGGGGAACGATTTCGGGTCATACTTCTGTGCACTGAGTTGAGCCTGTGAACGCTTAGAGACGCTGGTGTTTCAACACCAGCAAGAGATGCTTCATCGCATGTCATCTGCCCAGATGCCACCCACTCCGACCAGGGACCCTCCCCACAGGCGCCACCCAGCCGCAGCAAAGGCCACCTGACAGGATGGCCATTGCCGGAGTCCCGCTGCCCCAGGAGGATGGGCATCTACCCCTTGGCATATGTGGGGATTTAATGGAACAGCATCAGCAGAGCAATCCCTGTGTGCTCAGGGGGCTACAACCAACAGGGTATATGGCGGCCCCACCACAACGGGCCGGCTACCATGCTGGACATCAGGAGCAAAGAAGTCCATGATCATTGTTGACACAGAAAGCGATATTGTGTGGTGGAAAATGCTCCCAGGAAGGTGTCCTCGCCCAAGAGATGGAGAATGAGCGGGATTGAAATGTGACGACGAGAAAGTGGGCTAAAGATCTCAATGCACCATGAAAGGCGCCCTTCCCCAATTGCCTTGCTATTCGGGAAAATTTTGAAGAATGGAGGTCAAACCGTACAGGGGACCATCACATAAAGGCCGAAAGGTGCGAGACTCCTTTTAGTTGCCTCTTACGACAGGCAGGAATACCTCGGGCCTATTCTAACCCCCGGACTCAGGGGGGGTAGGTAGCTAGAAAGAAGGTTTTTGTCCTTACCGGGCTTAGGCATGGGTATGACTGTGGCTTCATGCCAGCGTCCAGGAAATGTGCCCTCTGCCCAGATGCGGTTGTATGTGTTAAGCAGAAAGTGCTTGCCCACAAGAGAAAGGTGCTGCAACATCTGAATGTGGATGGCAACTGGCCCTGGGACGGAGGATCGGGATGAACAGAGAGCATGATCTAGTTCCCTCATAGTAAAGGTGCCATTGTAGCACTCACGATTTGGAGAAGAGAAGGGTATCGCCCAAGTCTCCTCCGCTCGTTTCTGATGAAGGAATGCTAAACTTCCGCAAAATGGCAGCCCAAGGTGTTGAAGACAGCAACAGGGTCTACGATGACATCATCATCAGTGACTGGCTGGCTGGAAATTGAGGAATGGATATTGGTTCCAGAGAGCATTCAGAGGTTGGCCCACAGAACAGAGGAAGGTGTGGAACTGTTAAAAGAACTTGTGAATGAAATTCAGCTAGTTCTTTAGCCATCCCGAAGAATGCGACGACACTTTGCACGCATCTGTTTATAATCAATGCAGTTTGCCAGCGTAGGGTGGCGGTTAAAAATGCGGAGAGCATATCTATGTGCACAAATTGCGTTGCAGCATGCCTCAGTCCACCAAGAGACTGGGACACAACATGGTAGAGAGGAAGTGCGGAGGATGGACCCTTCTGCAGCAGTAAGGATAACATTTGTGAGATATTCGACCTGGTCATCACAACTGGGGAAATGTTCTTCCAACGTCGCCAGGGAGGAGTAAAGCTGCCAGTCAGCCCTAGAAAGCTGCAATTTAAGTGTGCACATGGATGGGATAGGGGTCAGCAAACAGATTGCACATGGGAAATGGTCGCTCGAGTAGGTGTCAGAGAGAACGGACCACTCAAGACGATAGGCAAGCTGGGCAGTGGAGAAGGCTAGGTCCAAATGGGAATAGGTGTGCAAGGAGTTGGAAAGGAAAGTGGGGGGCTCCAGTGTTAAGGTAGGTCAGCCAAGAGGGCACCTCTCTGACAGGTTCTGGGAGAACCCCAAAGGGGATGATGTGCATTAAAGTCACTGAGTAGCAAAAATGGGGCAGGTAGCTGCCCAATAGGTAGAAGGAAGTCTGCCCTGGTGACAGCGAATGATGGAGGGACATATACAGTATAGAGGGAAAAAGTCAGGTGGGGAAGGGAAAGGTGAATTGCCACAGCTTAAAGATTGCTAGTCAGCTAGATGGATGGACTATGAATGTCATCCCATATGAGAAGCATGACGCCCCTATGAGAGGAAATGCCGACATCAGGGGGAAGGTCAAAACGAATCGCTAAGACATGTGAAAGCTCAAAGAGGTTGTGAGGGTGCAATTTCATTTCCTGATGACTGAGTAAAAGGGACCGCTGCGACGCTAAAAGCAGCTGTAAATCCTCCTTGTGGGACCAAAGGCCGCGAACGTTACATTGGAGTAGAGTCATGATAATGAGATGTGGGGGTGTCAGCTTGCTTGTGTGGTCCAACACCAATAAATGGTGGTTGGTGTGCACCGACGACACGGAAGCTGGCCGGGCTAAGGTATCACGTGCCAACACCATCGAAGATGATCTTCGAGGTGACAAAGGAGAAGACCGTTTGCCTTTGGAGGGCTTCTTTGAGACTTTCCAGTTAGATGAAGACTCAGGTGGTGTTTGGCTAGAGGGACAGAAGAAGTCTTCACAGGAGTACTCCTTCTGTCCTTTCCGGGCAACCGGTTGTGTAGCTGGTGGTTTCGCCCCTTGAGACGAGAGATTGACGACTTGTTGCACAGCGGGACAGGGGGATGACGTTGCTACCTTGACATTGGGCGATTTCATGATTTCAGAGCTGAATTGGAGGTCGCATGTCTGCATGGCCATGTCATTCATGGAGCGAAGGGTAACAAAAATAGAACTATAGGTACCAGACAGGAGAACACAAGTTTGCAACTAGCCAGTAAATTGCGAGCAAATGGATAAGGCACCTTTTCCTTTACCCGGATCTCTTTAACAGCCCACTCATCAAGATAGACTGGACACTCCTGAGAGGAGGCGGCATGGCCGCCATTGTAGTTTATACTGTGGGGAGAAGGAGGTGGACAATCGCCCTCACGCACATCCCTACCACAGGTGACACACACACACACACACACACACACACACACACACACACACACACGTGACGCACTGAAGGATGAATGAAAAATACTAACACCAGCACTTATTTTAGGGTGGTAACTTACTTCGAGGTCATAATTAAAACTTTAAGATTACCCGCCCTACCAGTGAAAATTATTTAACAAAGCACAAACTTTAGATAACCACTAGATAGGTATTGTTACCAAACCATATAAAATTTTGAATATAGGAGTCAATATGAGCCAGCTGCAAATGAATCAGGGAATTCTTAGGTGTGTGTGTGGGGGGGGGGGGGGGGGGGAGAAAAAAAAAGAAAAAAAAAGGAAAAGAAAAAGAAAAAAAAATTAATGAAAACAGATTAAAATGAATTTGAAAGAAGATGCAGTACAAGTCTACCATGAGTGAGAAATGTATTTATGCAAGCACGTGAAAGTGAGTGTAGAGAGTATGCTTTCCAAGTATTTAAGAACGCTGTAATAAATTATCAAAATTATGTTCATGGTCAGATATGTGCATAGAGTTATAGGACTGTGGTCAGTCAATCTCTTTTGTGCACAATACTATTTACAATTATTACCAACTAATAAATTAAGTTTCTGCCACTGGTTTCACTCGCTCAAGCCTGGCCCAGTTTTTCTTCTCCCTCAACACACAGTATAGTTGAATTCTTTTATCTTGGTGGTTCGCGCATGCCCGCCCAGACGTGGGAGATTGCTGCGTTGCCAGTTGTACGCGCCAAGAGAAGCAGCGCCATAGTATAGTATAGTTCGCAAACTTACGTTTAGGGGCGGAGCGCGCAGTTTATGAAATAAAGCCACCACGGCCGCGTTAACCCTTTCGCTGCTACAGAGACGTGCTCCCCGCATTCCGCGATTTTGTTATCATTGCACTGCTCGCCTGTGCAGACACGTGGTGTTTCGACTGCTTTGACACACTTTATCATTCGATTTCATAAAAACTATTTGGCCCAAAAATTTGATTTTTACGCATCTTCTTGACTGATACCTTCCCCCCCATAAATGACTTAATTTAGTTTCGATGTTCAACGCAGTTATTGTGCAGCATTAGATGTAGTAAACCATTGCACGAAATTTTGAACAGTTTGCAGAGGTAAAAGTCCATAGCATATACTTTCAATATGGTCGATTTTAGTTACCAATAAAATTTTCAAAAAATTACATTCAAACGAATAAAAATCAAGAAGTAAGACACTTCGATACTGTTTTTAAATAAAGAAAATATTAAGCTCCGAACAAGATTTGAACTCAGAACTTTTTGTTGGAAAGCTAAACACCCTAACGGCTATGCTAACGGAGCTCGTCGTTTAATTGGGTTCCTGGAGGACTTTAAAGAGTCATGCAAAATACCGACAAACACTGTTGGTATGACTATGAATTGCTCACGTTTCGTCGAAGTAAAATAGGAAATTAACAATTAAGCTGTTATTTATTGCGAAAAAGCGGTTAGTGAGAATGAATTCCCTTGCTGTCGCCTGAATTAGGATGATTATTGCTTGTTTGGTTTAATTAATTAACAGAATATGAAGCAATTGGTATAAAGAATGCTTTTTCCAAACTTTCTTTTATAGAAAGTCTTCTACCGAGGCATTGCTTTTGTTCAATTACTTTATTTATGGCTGAACATTTCTAAAACTGAAGACACTCACCCGTGGTCTGTACTGCAGTCGAGCTCTCGCAACGTCGTTCTCTGTTCATTGGGTGACTGTTTTGTGACGTCAGATGCGCAGAACGAACCTAAACTCAGCCGTCGTCGTAAATGACGCGCACTTTAACAGCAGAATAAAGTGGTACAACTTTGGGAGCAACACAAACTCAATTGCTGATTTCTCATCTGAGCTGACTGAAGGAATGAAGTACCGTAGTTACCCACTAGACGACCCAGAAATGGAGTATGATGAAACAATTATAGGCACCTCAATGCCGGTTTGGGTCTCCATTATTAAAGAATCCATGGAAATACACATGGCAGAAAACCTGAATAACGATGACAGCAGCTAACAGCTGGATAATGCACGGAATCTCAACCTCCACGATTTCCTCAAATCGAAAATGACAGCGCGCCAACAGTTGTGGTTATTGGCAATACTGAGAGTAGCAGAGTTCCGCACTTCCAGCAGTGAGGGTGCTGCTGCCGCCAGGTAGTGTAGCCTATTAGTCAACTTTATTTTGACACTTGGGCCGACCATTCACAGTGCAATACATATTGAAAAGGAGAGGATGTCTTTGCCAGTCTTCTACTCCTCATACCATAATGGGCAGGAATCTTACCTTTTCAGGTTAACACTGTTGCTGACCTAAAAAGTCAATAGTGTAGTAGATTAGTAGGAGTTTTAGTGTCACTGTTGGAGCTCTTAATTCATTTGTTGCGCCATGTTTCAAGTGTTCTCTGCAAATAAATTTTTTTAGCATTAGTTAATCTACTGTAGAAATTTATAGGTCTACCAGTGCTGAGTACTTGTCCAATTTTTAAGCTTTGTGGATGTTAAAACTCCAAGGTATGTGATACACTAAGCTGTTTCTTGTATCATATACATCTTTATTCTGTTTACTGTGCCACTCATTACAATAATGAAGAGAAATCCAGAGAAACAGAGCCCTGATGCATGTTATTTTGAATTTCAAATGAATCTGATGTCTCGTATCCTCCTCCTAAAGACCCTTGAACAGCACTGTATTTGTTTCCTTATTCTGTACTTACTTTCTCCATATTGGTTAAAAAAATTCTGTACCTGCTACACTAATTTTCTCTACACACTTTTGCACGTCCAGGTAGAGAGCAGCCAGTATCTGGCAGGAAAAGCAATACAGTAAAAGCTACCATGAATCCAGATAGCAGCAGACTGTTACCAAACACTATACATATTACAAATTACCCTGGCCACATTTTTCTGTCTGTATGTGAAGGCTTCTCAGGAACTACTGTAGTGATTTTGATACTTTGTACACTAATAGATAAAACAGAGGAGGTTTATGTAAATCACTACAAGTCGTCCAGCCATAGATATTTACTGCGAAGCTAGAGCAGGTCATTAGTATTTTACAATCAAAGCAAATTCCAAAATAAGTCTGAAACAAGTTAGTAACACAATCATACAGAAACCAGAAAGCTCAACATCAGTATTTTCTTGGAGTAATTTGAATGGAAGCTACTAGACTAACACGTACCTGGTAAAGTTGCAATAACTGACATTTCAAGATCTGTACTGCTGTCTTGCACCTTTCTTTGCTTTTCTACGAAATCATTTAACTCCATGTTTTGTTCGACCAACTCTTTGATTCTTTCTTCCGCTATTCGTAAATCCTCCTGCATTTTGTGAAGTGTGCTTTCATATTCGTCAACTTTCTTTTTAAAATTTGTTGAACACTGTTCAGCATGTTTTGCCTGGAAAAAAAATAGGTTCAGAAGAATTTCTTCTTTTGAACACAGAGCAACTATGGTAATTCAGTGAAATAAATAATAAAAGAATAACATTACGACAAGGACACCTAATGGCAGCAGCAACAAAGCTACAAGAAACAATTTTTCTTCTAGTCCAAAGCCAACCTTACATGAGAAGGCAGGCAAATCAACACTAATAACTTGTTAATGCAATGTAAACCACGTGCTATAAAATTAACTTGAGAAAAGACTGAACAATAATAAATGGATTTCAGGTAATTCAGTTTTTGTACAAACCATAATTCACTAATAATACAGTTTTTATTGACATCATGTATCTTATTATATTTGCTGAGAATATGTAAAACAATATTTTTTGTTCACACTATGTTGACGCCAAATTATAAGTCTTCATTCAGTTTTGCAATGCCAAATGACACAATGCAAACATCAGCTCTCAAACGTTCCACAAGCAAAGGCTGTAAACTTTACTGTTCACAGACCTTTTATATACCTACACTAAACTCTCACTAATCTGGCCTCTAGTCACTCAAGGGGAAATGACATTTACAACTATGAATTATTGTGTACAACAATGTAATTAATTACAATGTTTGAACAATGCAACACATATTTCAAATTTTGGCTTTTTTACAGGTCATTGTTATGGTTTCTAAAAGGAACGCATTACAACAGACCTTAAGCAAAAACTTTAAATTTATATAAATTAAACTGAGGTTCTTCACAGAAAGACATCGCTGCCGAGTACAATGTTGGACAAGCAACTATTTACAATATCAAAAAGAAATAAGTTGTCATTAGATGGTATTCAGCCCAAATGGAAAACAAAAGGTTATGTGAGATCAGAACTGGACATAGTTCTTTTTAGACAGGTCATAAAACAATGCTACACAGGAATTCCCACCTGTAGCCCAATAAGAAAGGAAAGAGCAGTTGTATTTAACAAACAATTTAGCACCCGTAACTTGTTTGCAGCACATGAGGGTTGGTCATCAAACTAGAAGAAATGACACAAGATATGGCAGGCGACGGTCACCAGGTAAAGCCACTCATCTAATGAAAAAGATGCAGATGAGTTTGGAAAGAAGAAGATAATAGACTAAGAAGATTTAACTGTCGGTGCCCTGGGCAATGTTGATAAAACTGATCTGTTTTACAATGTTTTCTTCAAAAACATTAGCTCCCAAAAACTGAGAAACAAGCTTGTGGTGGTAGTGGGAGGGTGGGGTGAAAGCACATAACATTAATAGCATGTTTTAATGTAAAAGGGAATCAAACTACTGCTCATGGTGATTGGGAAATAAAAAAATCCACATTTTTTTTCAACACAGTGTCAGAAATACACTAACTGCGCAATACTGTGTTCGGAAGAAAGAATGAATGAACAGAAAAACATTCACTCAGTGGTTCCACAGAACAGTTGTACCAGGCATGACGAAAGAGCTGAAAAAGAAAGCTTTCACTGAAAGCTACACATATAACTGATAATGCTTCCAGTCATCCTTCTGATGTGACTGAAATCAGATGGTATACAAGCACTCTTTCTTCCATCCAATGTGACAGCTCTGGAACAGCCCATGGACAAGAGAACTTTGGAATCAATCATTATCAACATTAGCTTTTTGTCTCCTTTCTGAACTAATGTGGAAAATGACTACTGAGGTTATGCTGCAGCTGTTGGAAAGCAATATACTTAGTGATTTTTTCAAATAGCAGAAGCACGAGAAGGGCTGGAGAAGACTGTTGTATCTATTGATGCAGAACTGGAGCCAGTACAGAGCAACAGCGATGAGCCAGTCAACTCAGAATTGTCACTCGTTGATACTCTGAATACCGACATGTTCCACAGGCTTCTGGGAAGAGGAAAAACTGATGTGAAGTGACTGAATAAGGAAAACTGAGGTAGATCAAACTTTAACAGCTTAAACTCCAAAGTGTGTGGGAATATAATTGTGAAGTTGATGATGACAATGTAGGAGGAGAGAGCATGAAGATTTATTACGCACATGGTGATGAAGCTGTGAACATCTTCCTAGAGCAAATTATGCAACAAACCAATACAAGCAGTACCAATGTATTGCTTGTAAAGCAGTGGCATGATAAGAAAAGCATAGTGCCATTGCTTTTCATTGCAGCAACTAAAAATTCAAGATGGATTTTGTAGTGAGTGATACTACTGTATATGGACACACTCAAGAACTAAGTCTTCTATGAAAATAAATGTATCTGGGTTTTACAGAGTATAGTCCTGAACATGTTAAACTAAATTTCAGAGATACACAATAACTCTGCAACCATATGTGCAAGGAATAGCTGGATTAGTGAGAGTTTAGTGCCAGTACTTTCAAACTGGACTTGCCTTTTTTATGTGGTAGTAAATCTGAAACATTTCCCCACTGTCACATAGTTTTGACCACTCTTCTTCAGAGATAATACAACATCAATCTGCCCCTAAAATTCATCTATTGGTCTCCCACACTAAACACTTTATGGAATGGTTTACTGAGTTCGAACCTCACTATAAATTCATTTAACTGCCTTCACACATTTATCATGTCTTTGTCTTTGCACTAATCAAGTCTCCAAAGCTCTCCTTGCCTATTCACAAGAATTTTAAACGCTTCAGTTATCCCTGCTCTCTCTGATTGTGGAACAAGCTGCATTTCCAGGTGATTAAGCCTTTAGGGAAGAATATGTCGGAAGTATGGTTGGTTGAATCAAAGTCCAAGGACTGTACTATGGAAACAATGTTCACATAGTTTCAGTATTTAATTCAGTCTGTCAATAAAGAACTGTAATAAAGTAGCCATTAAAAGACAAACAAACAGACAACAGAGTGAAATAAATGGTTGTAGCTCCATTATAAGTTGTATTGAGAAGAACCTTTTTGTATTTCTTGATGGCGACTAGTTTCTGACACCTGTGTCCATTTTCAAACCATCCCACTAATAAAGTTACAGTTGACATTGTTTCTTTGTAGGATGGTTCGAAAACGGGCTCAGGGTCTGAAACCAGTCACCATCAAGAAATACAAAAGATACTTCTCAATCCAACTTATAACGGAGCTACAACCATTTATTGTAATTATAAGAATGCTGCACACCTATTTTTCACCTGCAGCATGCTACAGGTTCGTAGGTAACAGATTATTTGCAAAACACAACATGCAAGAGAAAGAGAGAAAGTATGGGTTATTTAAACACAGATGATTCTTTGACAAATTTGAAACATCATCGATACTCAGAATTCAGAATGTTTACTTTCTCTGCATGGACAAGTCAATTGGCTGCACAGAAAAACACAAAGTGGCTACACAGTTTAATAATAATATTATGGCTCTGAGTCTCAATTACAGTGAATTCATTAACATAGTGCATTGCGACATCCTTAGCAATATGCATTTTAAAAGCAGCTGCTTTTAGTGAAATAATTACAAAACATACGGAAGAATGGGCACATATCACTCACACAACAGCATTTGCAATTTTTTTCTCCAATTTCAAATCAAAATTGTATTCCCCAATGTATTAACCAAAGCCATGAGTGGTACTATAATAATGCTAAACATTCCAGTATTAGAAGTTGCCATCACATCTTGCCTGTTGTTAAATATTAGTCATTTAATTCATTATCAAATACATGTTAATTCACTGTAATATTAAATAATGTCCGTGTGCTACTCTTCTTAATATACTGAGTGGTGCACTGTGTAACTGTAAACTTACGTAGAAAGAAACAGCATTAATAAAAAAAGGAAACAGCATTAATAAAAAAAAGAAACAGCATTAATAAAAAAAAGAAACAGCATTAATAAAAAAAGAAACAGCATTAATAAAAAAAGAAACAGCGTTAATAAAAAAAGAAACAGCGTTAATAAAAAAGAAACAGCGTTAATAAAAAAGAAACAGCGTTAATAAAAAAAGAAACAGCGTTAATAAAAAAGAAACAGCGTTAATAAAAAAGAAACAGCGTTAATAAAAAAGAAACAGCGTTAATAAAAAAGAAACAGCGTTAATAAAAAAGAAACAGCGTTAATAAAAAAGAAACAGCGTTAATAAAAAAGAAACAGCGTTAATAAAAAAGAAACAGCGTTAATAAAAAAGAAACAGCGTTAATAAAAAAAGAAACAGCATTAATAAAAAAAGAAACAGCATTAATTAAAAAAGAAACAGTGTTAATTAAAAAAGAAACAGTATTAATTAAAAAAGAAACAGAATTATTTGATGTTAGGCCTAACCGCAAAATTCCCAGCTGTTAAATTTTTGAAGTAAATAACTTTTCTATATGGTTTCAGATGAGAAATTGCGAAAGAAACCGAGTGCAATAAAAACATAGAAACCCAGGAAAATCACAGCAAGTAGTAAAAATGTATATATACAAAACTTTGTTTTCAAAATTTGTAAATAATCTTTTAACTGAAATTTATGTATGTACACGTAATAAAGAGCATTTTTCCAGGTTAATGGAAAGAAAATGAAAGCTGGCTGATGATGCAGAAACTTCAGCGAAACATGTCTGGGAAATGGAAGAAACAATACAATTGTGTTTTGCTCAGGGCAGATCCCACCAAAAACAAATGGTGGCAGCATTTATCATGGATCAGAGTCTGATACCCTCTAGGGTTCATGTACTGCATGTCAATGACTAACTGCTAAACGAAAATACTGACAAAAGGCCCCTGCTGGCATTTAACTATTTTATATTGATTTGCTGGCTCAGATTTAGAGGCAATCATCCATGCACCCACACAGCAGAACACAGGAGTTCCCCCTCATGGAGTGGGCATCTATATTCAACAAGCAGAGGGTCTGCTGCACAGTGGAAAGACGCGTGCTCTTAACACAAACACCGATAACACATCTTGGGTGGTGTGATGTATGGCTTCATGTCACACTGACAAAGCGTAACTTTGACCACCTCTGAGAGGATATCCCCCCCTCAAATGCCAAAATAAACGCACTGGTATCGACACAATTGTCCTTACAGCCATCCTGAACACGTTAAACAAAATAATTCCCCTCTGTTCCAGACTGGCCAAGAGTTCCTCATCAGTTTGAAGAACACAGACCCGTTTTGATCAACATTGAACCCAATCACATGTTACTGAGAGACTCCACTTTGGTAAACTTGTCTTTGATAGTTTGCTCAAAAAATAATGGCTGGATAGTGGTGACAGTGTCTCAACTGTCATGGTGCAGATCATGTACTGGATGAGAGTTGTACCCGAAGCTGGCGAGCTTGGCCCTCCTCCCAAGATGTAGCCTGGGAAGGTAAAGCCACAGGTTCATAAGAAGCAGAATTGAAAGATCCATTCCCAACTGAAGGGGCGACCACAGAAGAATGACCAGATTTTTGAAGCTTAATGTGTTTCATGTGCAAAGCGACCGCCCTGTGCTACCCTCTCCGATCACGGATTCTTCCCTGGAGTGTCACACAACCACAGCAAGGGCCTTGTGGTTGGTTGGTTTGGGGGATTAAAGGGACCAAACTGCAACGGTCATCGGTCCCTTTTTCCAAAACACCCACACAGAATAAAAACGAATAATGGAGACAACAACAGACAACACATAACAAGAAAGACAGACAGAGTCCAGACAAAAGGAATTAAAATCACACAGTGTGTGACAGTGGTTGGCCGACCATAGAGACAAAAAAGGAGAAGCCAACCACCGAGAGACACATTAAAAACTCGGTCTAAAATTGTAGGCCAAAGGCCAGAATCAACACTTAAAAACGCACACATACACACACACTCAGATTAAATGATAAAAAACCCCTGCCCGAATAAAACGCAAAACTAAGCCTGCCATGGCAGTGTCATCAGGTAAAAGGGCGGGGAGCGTATCAGGCAGTGCAAACTTCTGCCTGAGCACACTTAAAAGTGGACAGGCCAACAAAATGTGGACCACCGTCAAAGCCGACCCGCATCGACATGGAGGTGGGTCCTCATGCCGCAGTAAATGGCTGTGTGTCAAGCGGGTGTGGCCAATGCGAAGCCAACAAAGGACTACTGAGTCCCTGCGAGTGGCTCGCAGGGATGACCGCCACACATCCGTCGTCTCCTTGATAGGACGGAGTTTGTTTGGTGTGGTTAGGTTGCGCCATTCAGTATCCCAAAGTTCGAAAACTTTGCGGCATAAGAGTGCTTGCAAATCAGGCGCCGGGAGGCCAATGTCCAGAGATGGTTTACTGGTGGCCTGTTTCGCGGGGCAGTCAACATTTTCATTGCCGGGTATCCCAACATGGCATGGGGTCCACACAAAGACCACAGAGTGGCCACAACGGGCAAGAGTATGCAGGGACTCCTGGATAGCCATCACCAGACGATAACGAGGGAAACACTGGTCGATAGCTCGTAAACCACTCAGGGAGTCGCTACAGATACGAAGGACTCACCTGAGCAGGAGCAGATATACTCTGGGGCACAAAAGATGGCAACCAGCTCAGAAGTGAAAACGCTGCAGCCAGCCAGCAATGAACATTGTTCGGAATGGTCCCCTAGAGTGAGAGCATAACCGACATGATCAGCAACCATCGAACCGTCAGTGTAAAACAATGCCAGAGCCCTGATACGTGGCAAGGATGGAATGAAAGTGGCAGCGGAAGGCCTCCAGAGGGACCGAGTCCTTCGGGCCCTGTGCCAATTCGAGCCGACAGCAAGGGCGGGGCACACACCACGGAGGTGTACGCAGAGGGGCCCGGAAAGGAGGTGGAAGAGGGAAAACCCCAAGCCCGGAGAGAAGCTCTCTGACGTGGAATGCTATCGTACAACCCGACCGAGCCCGACGTTCTGGGAGACGGACGACTGACTGCAGGAACAGGAGACGATAATTAGGATGCCCGGGCAAGGTACAAACATGCATAGCATAAGCGGCCAGTAAACGTTGGCGCCGTAACCGCAGTGGAGGGACGCCTGCCTCCACAAGTATGCTGTCCACAGGGCTGGTCCGGAAAGCACCAGTGGCAAGTCGGATCCCGCTGTGAAGGATTGGGTCCAGCACCTGCAATGCAGATGGGGATGCTGAACCGTAAGCCAGGCTCCCATAATCCGCATGTGATTGGATTAACGCCTGGCACAGACGTAAGAGGGTAGAGCGGTCGGCACCCCAGCTGGTGTGGCTCAAGCATCGCAGAGCATTAAGATGCCGCCAACACATCTGTTTAGGCTGCCGAGTATGTGGGAGCCAAGTCAACCAGGCATCAAAAACCACACCCAAAAAACAATGTGTCTCCACCACAGCAAGAAGTTCGCCGGCAAGATAAAGCCGCGGCTCGGGGTGAACTGTTCATAGCCGGCAGAAATGCATAACGCACGTCTTAGCAGCCGAAAACTGGAAGCCATGCGCTACAGCCTAAGACTGCACCTTGTGGATAGCGCCCTGCAGCTGACGTTCAGCAGCTGCGATGCCAATGGAGCTATAGTAGAGGCAGAAGTCGTTAGCATACAAGGAAGCTGAGACAGATGTTTCCACCACCGCATCGAGCCCATTAATTGCAATTAAAAACAGGCAGACACTTAGGACAGATCCCTGTGGTACCCCGTTCTCCTGAACTCGGGAGGAACTATGGGAGGTGGAAGGTACAATGTGACAGAAAATTTTGTAGGAAAATCGGCAGTGGACCCCGAAGACCCCAACCATGAAGCGTAGAGAGGATGTGATGGCGCCACGTCGTATCGTATGCCTTCCGCATGTGAAAAAAGACAGCGACGAGGTGCTGACGGCAGGCAAAGGCCGTACGGATGGCTGACTCCAGGCTCACCAGATTGTCGGCGGCAGAGCAGCCTTGACGGAACCCAACCTGAGACGGAGCCAGAAGGCCCCGAGACTCGAGTACCCAGCTCAACCTCCGGCTCACCATGCATTCGAGCAACTTGCAAAAAATGTTGGTGAGGCTAATGGGGCGGTAGCTGTCCACCTCCAATGGACTCTTGCCAGGTTTCAAAATGGGGATAACAATACTTTCCCGCCATTGCGATGGAAACTCACTCGCGACCCAGATGCGGTTGTAAAGGTCGAGGAGGTGTCGCTGGCAGTCCACTGAGAGGTGTTTCAGCATCTGACAGTGGATGCTATCTGGCCTGGGAGCTGTATCAGGTCAAGCGGCAAGGGCACTGTGGAATTCCCACTCAGTGAATGGGACATTGTAGGATTCAGGATGGCGTGTTTGAAATGAAAGGCTCCAATGTTCCAACCGCTCTTTAATGGAGCGGAAAGCTAGTGGGTGATTCACAGATGCGGAACTGAGAGCAAACTGGTCTGCTAAGCGGTTGGCAATTATGTCTGAGTCAGTACAAACTGCCCCATTCAGTGACAGTGCAGGGACACTGACAGGGGTCCAATAGCCATAGACGCGTCTAATCTTGGCCCAGACCTGCGATGGAGAGACATGGAGGCCAATGGTGGAGACATACCGTTCCCAGCACTCCTGCTTGTGTTGGCGAATGATGTGGCAGGCCCGCGCACCGAGCCGTTTAAAGGCGACAAGGTT
This sequence comes from Schistocerca nitens, assembly GCF_023898315.1. Taxonomy (NCBI): domain Eukaryota; kingdom Metazoa; phylum Arthropoda; class Insecta; order Orthoptera; family Acrididae; genus Schistocerca; species Schistocerca nitens. The sequence goes on along the minus strand of NC_064619.1, from coordinate 497,680,034 downwards.
TTCTAAAGATGGATGCCGCTTGTGATGCTGGAGCGCCCACCTGCTATCTTTAATCGCCTCGGTGATCGCAGGCGACCACCAAGGCACAGTCCTCCGCCGAGGAGACCCAGAAGAACGGGGAACGGCAGATTCTGCGGCAGTAACGATGGCGGTGGTGACCGAGTGAACCACCACATCAATGGCTTCATTAGAAAGAGGCTCAATAGTGGCAATAGAGGAGAACAAGTCCCAGTCAGCCTTATTCATAGCCCATCTGCAAGGGTGCCCAGAAGAGTGACACTGTGGCAGTGACAGAAAGATCGGAAAGTGGTCACTACTAAACAGGTCATCATGTACACTCCATTGGACAGACGGTAAGAGGCTAGGGCTGCAGATCGAAAGGTCGATGGCGGAGTATGTGCTATGTGCCCCACTGAAATGTGTGAAGGCACCATCATTTAAAATGGAAAGTTCGAGCATTGCCAATACATGCTCAATGGTGGCGCCTCAAACTGTTGCCATTGACCCACCCCACAGAGGGTTATGGGCGTTGAAGTCGCCCAGTAACAGGAAAGGTGGCAGCAATTGGGCTATCAGCGCCGCCAGGACATGCTGCGGGACATCATCATCGGGTGGAAGATAGAGACTGCAGACAGTAACAGCCTGTGGCGTCCACACCCGAACAGTGACAGCCTCTAAAGGTGTTTGTAGAGGGACAGACTCGCTGTGAAGAGAGTGAAGGACATAGATGCAGACGCCACCAGACACCCTTTCGTAATCTGCCCGGTTCTTATAACAACCCCGATAGCCACGGAGGGCGGGGGTTTGCATTGCCGGAAACCAAGTTTCTTGAAGAGCAATGCAGAAGAAAGGGTGAAGGCTGAGAAGCTGTCGGAGCTCAGCAAGAAGCCTTACGCTTCTCCAGCTGGGAAGGGGGAACTGATGTCCCCGATGGTTGGGGAGGGGGGAGGGGGTTGCTCCGGAGCAGGAGCAACGGGGAGTGAAGTGCCCCCCACAATCAAGAGGGGGCTGGTGGAATTTGACAGATCGTAGAGCCAACTGCACATGATGACACGGGAGTTGATAGAACCGTTGTCGCAGCAGCGGCATAGGTTGATGTCATTGGCACTGGATGTAGCCTCTCATATTTCCGCTTAGCCTCGGTGTAGGTCAGGCTGTTCAGGGTCTTATATTCCATTATCTTCCGTTCCTTCTGGAATATCCTACAGTCCGGTGAGCAGGGGGAATGGTTTTCTCCGCAGTTAACACAGATGGGAGGCGGGGAACATCAAGACATTGAGTATTGGGATGCGAAGGACGTCCACAATCTCAACAAGTGAAGCCGGAAGTACATCTCGATGACATGTGCCCAAATTTCCAGCATTTAAAACACCGCATCGGAGGAGGGCTATATGGCTTTGCATCACAGCGGCAAACCATCACCTTGACCTTTTCGGTTAAGACATCACCCCCAAAGGCCAAGACAAAGGCACCGGTGGCTACTTGATTATCCCTCGGACCCCGATGGACGTGCCGGACGAAGTGAACACCTCGTCGTTCTAGGTGGGCGTGTAGTTCATTGCCGGACTGCAGAAGATCCCTGTGGAAGATAATACCATGCACCATGTTTATACTCTTATGGGGTGTGATGCTAACGGAAACATCCCCCAACTTGTCACAAGCGAGCAACCTCCGTGACTGGGCAGAGGATGCTGTTTTGATGAGAACTGAACCAGAGCACATTTTGGACAAGCCCTCCAACTCCCCGAACTTGTCCTCCACATGCTCCACAAAAAACTGAGGTTTTGTCAACATAAATGATTCACCATCAATTCGCATACAGACGAGGTACCGGGGTGAATAATCTCCACTGCCTTCTTTAGCCATACGTTCCTCCCATGGAGTGGCCAGGGAGGGAAATGATCTTGGATCGTATTTCTTGCCGTTGAGGTTAGACCTTGATCGCTTAGAGACTGCTGGTGGAGGCCCACCAGCGAGAGACAATGTACGACGCTTCATTGCAGGTCATCCGCCCTGATGCTACCCACTCCGACCAAGGGCTCTCCCCACGGGCGCCACCCAGCCACAGCAAAGACCACCTGGCAGGATAGCCTTTGCCGGGAGTCCTGATGCCCCAGAGGGATAGGCATCTACTCCTCGGCATACATGAGGAGGTAGCAGCTCAGGCATCAGCAGTGCGATCCCTGTGTAGTCAGGAGGCTACCACCAAGACGGTACATGATGACCCCACACAATGGACTGGCTACCGTACTGGATGTCGGGTGTCGAATATTCATGTATATCATGAAGGCAAAGACGAAAGTGCACAATGGAGGGAATGTATGCTACCTGGAACACAGCCGAAGTGCCCGGAAGCTCGATGGGAGTCCAACTCCATGACAATAACGAACGTGCCAGATCTTAGGGCAAGATGGATATATAATGCACCACGTAAGGCGTCCTTCCCCAAATGGTACGCACTAACAGAAAATTTTGAAATGTAGTGGTCAAACCCCCTAGGGGACCATCACATATAGGCCGAAACGTTTGAGACTCCTTTTAGTCGCCTCTTACGACAGGCAGGAATACTGCGGGCCTATTCTTACCCCCGAACCCAAGGGCGGGGGGAGGGGAGGAGGGGGCGCTTATGGGATGGCAGGTGTTGCCGTGAGTTCAGATGTTCCAAGATGACAATCAACCACTCCAATGCACACATGGAGATGTAGCAGCTCAGGTATTAGAAGTGTGATCCCAGTGTTATCAAAGGGCTCAACTAAATGAGTACGTAACGACCCCACCACATGGACTAGTTCGTGCTAGCTATACATTGTTTAAAGGACATTTGCGTCAAGTAAGAGATGGAAGAGCTAGTAAAGCTACATGACGAAGTCACTACGTAAGGCGTTCTTCCCAGTTGGCTCACACTACAGAGACAAACTTTGGAAGGGGAGGTCAAACCCCAAAGGGGGAACAAAAATGCTACAATGGAAAGGTGAGGAAGAAAAAGAAGAGGAACAAAAACCATAAGAAATACCAAAAACCAGGATAGCTGGACTGATGTATGCAAGGACACAGAGACAGGAAGGGGCACAGGGGAAGTAGTGAGGACAGAGAGGGAGGGCAACGAGGAAGGATATTCAACCCAAGAAGGAAGAAAGGTTCCCAATAGCCTGGTTTAATCAGAAAAATTAAAAGTTCTTCACAATTAGAAGCTACTGAAATTACTAATTAGGTGTATTATCTAAATATTGACAAATACAACACCAATAATACTGCAGAAATATTTTCTTTGGGATAAGCTGACCTACACAGATAGTTGTGGAAATGTAACATTGATAGGTAAAGCAACACAAAGGCATATAAGGCGATGTATATACAATATTACCCGCTTTTCCAGTTTATAGTTTACTCCCTCTGCATCAGACATTTTATCTTCTAATACTTTCACATAATTCTGGGTGGACTTCAATTCACGCTTCAGTTTCTGTGACATTTCACATTTACAATTTTTGTCATTTGGTACACTTGCTTCCTGTTCTCTTGAGTCCATCTCCTTGTGAAGTTTTGCCAGCTCCTGGGCTTTTTCTTGGTATTTTTCATCTGCAGGAGGGAATTCGGAAGGAAAATCACACTCAACAATGTAATTAATGATTTAAATTAGCTTACACTTATCACAAAATGTGGAAATGACAAATAGTACACCAGACCAGGCAAAGCTGTGAAAGCACAGAACGATAGAACGTCTTACAAAATCTCTCACCACAGTCCTGTTACAGAGGGCAAACAGTGGTTCAAAACCCACCCCGACACAGGCTGCTTGCCTCCAGTGCGTAAAGGAATACTAACTGAGGTGATAGACTACTACATCAACCGATCACTCAGCATGTACACATTGTTAGTAACTACCTACAATCGTAAAACTACAATATCATTTGTGTCCAGAACAATTAACAGCCACATAAATATGTACCATCACTGATATAAATACCTTATGTTAATAAGGCAGGAATATTTTCACATAAATTAGCAGATTCTAATGATGGGGCAGTACAGAGTGAAACAGCAAAAACTTTGAGGAAACCCAATTAGAATATTGTGTGAATTTTTCTACTTGCACACTAAGACTATCAACACAGCACTGATGGACCTAGTTGAATTAATACAAAATCTAATGTACTTGACTGGCACTGACAACTTTCCCCTCACTGCCATACTAGACTGACTTTGTAAGTGCACAGCACCGAGTTTAGCAGTTCGTCTGATGTTTCCAGAAGCAGACATCAAACACATTAACAAAACACAAAATAAAGCCCATCGCAGCTACAAGAATAGAGAATGGTAACAGTCTAGTACACACTGCATTGTATGTGGGGCTAAGGTTGCTAATGATTCAAAACATGTAATCATTGGTAAGAAAGTGTACACCATCTTGTGACTTGTTGATTCAGCTACTCCCATTACCCACAGCAGAAAGTGTCTCCTAAGAGAGTGCAATTAATACACAGGCATTTACATCCTAGTTCAACAAAGACATTACAATGAGGCACCTTAATAACAAGGAAACAAATAGACACTACAAGTGTCCCTGAATGGATGGTCCAACACCAGGCACTTAGGCATATTACAATAGCTGAGAACAATGCTGGACCAGGAGTCTAGTCAGAAGCAACAAAGTTCTGGACCGAACAGTCTTGTAGATCCTAGCAAGAAGGCAAAAAGTAGAAATTTAAAAACCGTAATTCGATTTGAACTTACATGACACGTGTTTCATAATATTATGCATCTGTTTAATACGGCAGTGATCACATGGTTTTAGCTGAAGTAACTTGGGACAAAGAGAATTATAGGAGCAGTTAAGGCCATTAACGGTTTCTCTGTCAGGTGCATGCACTTCCACATGCAATAGGTGAAGCCACATTGGAAATTTTTCATCTGAAAGCAAATCATGAACTTCTTTTGACTAAGAATGGCCTGTAGCATAGCTGAAATGTATCCTATCTTCTCTGTTCGGGACACACATGTCCTCTATGGGGCCAAAAGTTTTTCACAGTGTCACTTGTGGGCAAAGGCCCCAAATCACATTATGAACACTTAAAATAATCTAGAAAATGAAACAGGGCTAGGGCCTTTTCAAGATTTCATTGAAGCTGTAAGTGTATGTTCATGTTGGAGTATGGAGAACAACAACTGCATCAAATAGAGCAGCAAATAAAGCAAAGCATTACTGTCAGCTTTTGTGAGACTGTTCACAAGAGGGTGTTAATAAAGTGTTAAGCACTGTAGGTGTTTTGACTTAGGAATGGAAACAAAGGTGGGCCTACATGTATCGCATACGATTAGCCATTTATTTCTTACTGCAGTTGCTGAAAAATAAAACTATGAGTGATTAACAAAATTTTTGCTCTTTAAACCCATACTATGTAACTACAAATACGCAATAAATTGAAAACAAAACTGATGTGGTACACTGAATTCAGAATTTTTCCCGACTTACACTAATTATGTCACTTGAATTCAGTTTTACAAAAAACAATACAACTTTCATTCATCCCAACATTATGAAAAATATAAATGAAGCCATTTTAATCAACACTGCGAAAGAACTGAGTGTTTTATAGCAATGAAAATCCTTAAGTGGAAATCAGAACCTGATATGCTTTAAGGCGAAACATGTTCTGTTACACCGAAGTTAAGTGACTATTTCAAAAATTACTTTTTTCCTCCTTTGGTTAAGAGGGCTGTACTGAATTATGTGACAAATGAATCAAAATATGCAAAGCTGACAAATCATTTAGCACCCTCAGCCAACAAAACACATAGCTGAGAAACATACTGAAGGACACATTTCAAATTTTTATTTATTAAATTTTCACAGAACAGGAATAGAATAGTAACTTGGAAGACACAGTAGACAAATTTTCTATAAGCAAACAAAATCTTCAGTTTACTTTCTGCAAAAAGTACTGGACATCTACATGGTGGACAGAAAGTTTCTCCCTTTTTAGGCTTCCTTACCTCAGTCAGTCAAAATGGAACCCTTATAAGATCACTTAGTTGTTTGTGTCTGCTTGAGTGTTAAAAACCCTTAATCTCAGTACTGTGAAGATGTATCAAGTTGAAATTTATGTCACACACTAAGGTTTAGAGTGCTCTGGTGGTGTAAAAAAGTTGAAGCTTCTAAGGTAATGCAATCAATGCAGTGTCCCAGATCGGCACAAATTTTCACACGTCCCCAGTAAATCATATAGCTGTTGTACCATCATATTCACAATTGAAAGATACAAACATTTATTTCATATAATATATCGCTATTCATAAACTTACTCATTAAAACCTATAGCACACTTCCCGTTGAATAGACTCCTGAAATTTTGCAGGAAGTAAAGTTTCACAGTACATGTAAAGGAAATAATCCAAATATTGTCAATTTGTAATTATCTCACACACAAAAATTATTTCTTCCATCATCTGTTATCTGACTTCACACTTAAAACATTCTTGAAAGTCTTTGAATTCACAAGAGCGATATCTTGCCAGTATCAATGTTGACAATACGCAAAAATCGCCGAGACTGTCAATTTCCAGGATGGATGAACTGTCTCTACAAATAATTAAGCTTGTACAGAACCCTCAGTGCACAATTCCTACTTGCACCTGGCCTATTTTTTATTAACAGAGCTGTCCAGGTTTGATGCTTCTGGAGTCAGTGCCATTTTACAACAACAGATGGTGCTGGCTGTAGGAATTTTATGCTAGTCTGCATTGCTTGATGAATGACAGTGAACATATTCTCACAGTTAATATGTCTGCTGCTGGCAGCAAGTGGTGCTGTCATGGTGCACTTCTTGAAAGCAGATCATTTTCACAACTTTAACACACCTTTACTTAGTAAGTTAACGAAAATTTGTCATTCAGTATTTTTTCACATATTGTTGCTTTTTTGCTAAATAAAAGAACAGAAAAATTATGTTCTCTAAATTTTAATCCTGGAGATGAGAAGACAGTGCTGTAAAAATTTAATTTGCTACAATGTAAAGAATTTACACAAAACGTATTTAAATTAATTTTAAACTTTGTATGTGTACCACTCTGTGGTTATTTACATTTTTGTCATTTTTAAATATCATTAAAAAATGGGAACATAACATGTTCATTCCCATATTCAATGCTTCCATTTAAGTGGAATGTCTCACCTAAATTGCTCACACTGACTGGCCTGGAAACAGTCCACACTTAAACCCTGTACATTACCTATGGACCTGACTAGAGGATACAGTCTTCAAAGAACCTCAATCCATGCAATGGAGACCAGCTTATTGCATATATTTAGGAGAAACTAGACACTGAAAAGATAGCAGTGCTTTGCTTGCTGAGAGTTTTGGCAGATGATTTGAAGAATGTTTACATAACCAGGGTCACAAATGTAAAATACTGAAAAGTGAACAAACAACTCTTCAAATCATTAACTCAAATGTAGAAATGTGTTTCCGTAAAAAAATGCTGTTTACTAAACATATTCCAAAATACTTCAGGGAGAAACTTTCGGTCCGCCATGTAGGTGTAATTATCATTCCCATCACCTGTTCTCAAAAACTTTATTATATCTTTAATTTTACAGCCCAGTTGTACCTTCAGCATCACCAAAGCAAATTGACACAGTTTTAATCAATCCAAAGGTAGTTTTAATGTACTACCTGACATTTAACATTAAAATTTTTATTGTCTGAATAAATATTTCAGATTGAACATGGCTGAGATTTTTATTTATCTTATATTGTAAAATGTGGTACTACTTAATCACTATCAAATAAGTTGCATTTTTTACACATCTTTTGTACATTACAGCCTTGAATGATGGAGTTTTCTTAGACCCTCTCTCCGTCGCAAAAGTTACAACATGGGCACCGATGAAGGGGGCAGGGTAGCATTGCATAAGAATTGAGAGCTTCTATGTCTAGAGAATCCTCTGGCTGCTCATTGTCAGCAATGCATGCCTTCTTATGGCATCTGGTTATAAACTGGTGGCCACAGTCTGGTATCATTAGCAAACATATAAACGAAAGTCCAACTTCAACTGTCACCAACGAGCACTTGCTTGTTAACTGTAGAACACTAGTACAAAAATGTTAAGTTTCTTAAGTGTGTCTTGAAGCACTGTGCTTAATGTATGTCCAACCCAAAACAACTCAATTCTTGCACAATTTGTAATCCTTCCATAATCCACCAAATTTTGGGAGCTATTTTTGTGGTGTGATTTATTGTTACCCTTCCAATCTGATAATGGATCCAAGAAAATTAAGAAAGATACATTAGGAAACAATCATAATGAGTCTGTTGTGTTGCACATTTTTGACGCAGTCATGAAGTAACTGATGTAGCAAACAGTAACTATTCTTCCATATTAAGTGCCTCTGGAACTTCACTGTAAGATATTCATTTGGTGATTTTTGCTCCACAGCAAACAGGAGACAGTCCTTACTCCATACTAGTGATTCACAACGTTCATGCTAATTGGAGTATACAAACTGTTTGCACCTCATTTGTGTACAGCTGGTCTATGAGTTGCTTTGCTTCTACATGCAACTACTGTGTGTCCGAATTTTTTAGTTTCAGCAACATATGGCATTTGAGCTATAAGGTTTTACCTCAAGATGAATTAATCCCACTGTGATGTACTTAGGTAATGTCCAGTTGTAAGAAGTAGCAATCCGCCAATTACCCTCTTCATGAGGTACGAGGGTCACTCCAAAAGAAATGCACACTATCTTTGTAAAAATACAATTTTCATTCTGCATGTGCGAAAGTTTTACAGTGTGTAGATACATCCTTCCCACTTGTTTTCAAATTTAGTTCAACCTCTTCCCGTGAGTGGTGCCGTCACAGCATGTCTTCAAGATAGCTGCTACACTTGACGTTCATCAGAAGCAACGTGCTCTCATATCGCAGTACAGTTAGTCATTGGGCAAGCAGGTTACGTGATGAAAGCGGGCACGACAATATTGAGGATTGTCCTCGCAGCAGCAGGCCTCGTACTGCACAAACTCCAGACAATGGGCAAAGAGTTAACAAACTGGTTACTGCTGACAGACGCATCACAGTGAACGAATTGTCTCACTACGTTGGGATAGGGGAAGGAAGTGTTTGCAGAATACTGAAAGTGTTGGCATTGAAAAAGGTTTGTGCCGGGTGGGTTCCCAGGATGTTGACAGTAGCTCACAAAGAAACAAGAAAAACGGTATGCAGTGAACTTTTGGAACAGTATGAGAATGGTGGAGATGAATTTCTTGGAAGAACTGTGACAGGTGATGAAACATGGCTCCATCATTTTTCACCAGAGATGAAGAGGCAATCAATGGAGTGGCATCATGCAAATTCACCCAAGAAAAAAAATTCAAAACCACACCTTTTGCCAGAAAAGTTATGGCTACGATGTTTTATGATTCTGAAGGATTCTTGCTTGTGGACATCATGCCAAATGGAACCACCATAAAGTCTGATGCATATGTGACGACACTGAAGAAACTTCAAGCTCGACTGAGTCGTGTTCGACCACATCGGCAAAAGCAGGATGTTTTGTTGTTGCACGACAATGCACTGTCACATGTCAGTAAAAAAACCATGGAAGCGATCACAAAACTCAGATGGACAACACTGAAACGCCCACCTTACAGTCCTGACCTGGCTCCTATCATCTCTTTGGGGAACTGAAAGACTCTTCGTGGAACAAGGTTTGAAGATGATGACTCCCTTGTGCATGCTGCCAAACAGTGGCTCCAACAGGTTGGTCCAGAATTTTACTGTGCGAGTATACAGGCGCTGGTTCCAAGATAGCGTACGGCAGTTGAGAGGCATGGAAATTATGCGGAGAAATGAAAATATTGTTCCTAAAGGATGTATCTACACACTGTAAAACTTTCAAACATGTAGAATAAAAGATGGATTAAAAAAAAAATAGTGTGCATTTCTTTTGGAGTGACCCTTGTACACAGCATACTCTTTTCCATGTCTCAGAAAAATAAGTGCTGGAATAGAAGCAGGGAAGGGGATAGGTACATGACGACAGGGACTAGCAGAGGTTGACGCCAAGTGGGATTACAGAAATGTAGGATGTATTGCAGGGAGAATTCCCATATGCACAATTAAGAACAACTGATGACCGCCGGGAGGATCCAGATGGTGTTCAGCAACTGGCTAGTCCAAATGTCTCCTGACCACAGTTTGACGGTTGCCATTAATATGGGCAGACAGATCATAGTTGTCATGCCCACATGGAAACAACACAGTGGTTGCAGTTTAGTTTGTAGAGCACAGGTAACCTGGTCTTTGAAGGGACAGGAGAAACCTGTGGCCATACTAGCGTAGGTGGTGGAGGGAAGATGATAGGACAGCTCTTACATCTACGTCTACTGCAGGGATATGAGCCATAACATAGGGTGTTAGGAGCACAGCTGGAAAAGAGATGGGTAAGGATGGACATGGATGTTACGTATTTTCAGCGGATAGTGGAATAGCACTGTAGGAGAAGTGGGATTGATGATAGGATTTTTCTCATTTCAGAGCACAACGAGAGAGTCTAAAGCCTGGCGGAGAATGTGATTCAGTTGTTCCAGTCCTGGGTGGTGCTGAGTCACAAGGGGAGTGCTGCTTTATGGAGGGATGATGAGTATGTGGGGAGGGGGGGGGGGGGGAGTGACTGCAGAGAGAAGGCACAGGAGAAGTAAATTTGTAGAATGTTATGATAGTAAGTTTGGTCAGTGGAGGTATCAGCAGGACACTTGGTATTAGGATAGGGACTACTCATCACTACAGATGCAATGACCAAGGTTGGCTAGACTGTATGGAAGAGACTTCTTGATGTGGAATGGGTGGCAGCTGACTAGATGGTATTGCTGCTGGTTGGTGGATTTGATATGGATGGAAGAACTGATGTAGCCATCTCTGAGGTGAAAGTAAACATCGTGGTACTTGGCTTGTGTTGAGGAGGAGCAGGAGAAGTGAATGGGTGAGAAGGTATAGAAGTTCTGGAGGAAAACAAATATGATGTCCTCAACCTCAGTCCAGAATGTGAAGATGACATCAATGAGCCTGAACCAGGTTGGTTGGCTGGGTGGTTGAACGGGGAGAGTACCAAACAGTGAGATCAAAGGTAAATGGGCAAACAAAGATGCAAAAGAAACATCAGGGCAGTATGAAGAGGGGAAGGAAATCTAGAGTAGGGGGGGGGGGGGGGCAGAAACACTATGCGCATTGGGCATCAGCACTGCCACCAACCCTTCCCGATCCCCACACCATGCTATGATAACGACAATAGGGACAATAGCAGCGGAAGAAGACACAAGGAAAATAGAAACAAAATTTCACAAAAGACCACAAAAACATAGGGAAAAAGGGGGGAGATCCTGATCAGTATGGAGGCAAGGCCAAGGTCTCTACAACCAATGTCAACACCAATGTTAACTGTGAGACTAAAATTCCAGAGGGAAATTCAAGGACTTGAACCTGGAAGGAAAAACCACTTTTGCGAAGAAAACTGAAGAAAGACATTAACACCCAGAACAAGGAAGGAGGGAGGGCAAATTTAGTGTGAAAGGCCAAAAGGCAGGGGCAATCCAGCAAAATAAGGATTACTGTGGAGGGGGACCTGCAACTACAATAGGGGGCTGACTCATTATGAAGTAAAAGAACCATTGATTGACTGACTGATTGATTGAGGGGGTTATGGGACTAAACAGTGATATCATCAGCCCACAATTAAGAAGTTGAGTGAGTAAAATAGAGGTATCTGCAAAAAGTGGGCAAATCCAGTCAGAGGGGTCAAACTATAAAGTGAAGACACTAAAAACACACGCAGTAGAAGCCATTATATATATATATATATATATATATATATATATATATATATATATATATATATATATATATATATATATATATATATATGAGCAGTCTTTACATGGGGGAGTGCCCATGGGTCACAGACCCAGAGAACAGGAAGACAGGCCCCATCCGTGACAACCCTGCACCTGCTCCAGGAGGAAAGCAAAACCTTGTAACTGAAAACAAAAACCACGTTCTCGAAGGAAATTGAGGGCCAGTTCAACCATCTGTGAATCGTCTGCCGAATATTAAAGACAAGGAATTTGGAAGGTTACACTTCATGCAAAGTGCCAAAAAAGATGGGACATTCCACAGGAGAAAATCGGTCTGGCTCCACAACCACATTGTGCTGATGGCTTGTTACACAAGATAAAACAGTAGGTGAGCCTAATACCACTGATGTGTAGACAGCATTAGACAGTGGACTCCTTCAGAGAGACGCGGAAGGAATGGCGCAGTAGTCTCCTTTATTGTGAGGAATTTGTTACTGAGAGGAGTAGCGCACCAGATGTCATTCCACTTTTGGGTAAAAAGAGATTTGATGTGAATCCGCATATCTGCAAGGGAATGGGGGATAAGTATCTGCCTCTAGCCAAACGGTCAGCCAGCTCATTGCTTGAGATACCCACCGACTTGGGACCCAGAGAAAGACAACTGAGCATGCTGCACGGCCAAGGAAAGATAGGTCATGGACAGCAGAGACCAAAGGGTGATGAGAGAAGCAGTGGACTATAGCCTGTAAGCTACTTATTGAGTCAGTACATATTGAAACACTGCAGAGGGAGGCCTGAGTAACAAAACAGAGTGCCCTATTAATTGCTAGCAGCTCTGCTGTGAACACATTATGTGATCCCAGCAGTAAATGGTTTTCCATGCCAGTAGGAGACGTAAAAGTGTAACCTGTCTTATCTACTGTTTTAGAACCATCAGTGTGTGAGATGGTAGCACCGTGGAACTCCTCAAGGATGAAATGTACAATAAGCAGGAATACCATAGCGGCACAGTGACCTTAGGGTCCTGGGAGAGGTCAATCCTAAACTGTAGTTGAGGCATCATTCAAACGGGGGTGCGGGAAGAAATACAGGGTGACTTTCCAGGGATTGGAGATGGAGGTACCAACAGAGGGAAGGAGATGCCTTTCAACCAACAATCCCATCCGAGGATGGGTTTCAGGACAGTATATATATGACAGTCAGAGAATTGTTGAATGGCGATTGCGTAAGAAAACAAGAGTTGGCTCCATCTTGTTTCTAGAGGAGGAATACCCACTTCGGCGAAGGGGCTGTTGACATTAGTACGAAATGCACCAATAGCCAGACACACCCCATAATGATGAACACGGTCAAGTAGTTCCATAGTACTGCTGAGCCATAAACCTGACAACTATAATCTAGTCTGGACAAAACCAGTGCACAGTAAAGGTACAGAAGAGTAGCATAGTCTGAACCCCCAGATGTGTGGGCTAGTATTAAGCTTCCGCATGCATGTAGTCTTCAGGTGGCAAATATGAGGCAGCCGCATCAGCTTTTTATCGGAAAGAAGGTCCAAGAAACGGGATTATGCTACAACATCTAGGCACTGGTCGCCAAAGTAAAGTTTTAGATAGAGGTGTGCTGTAGGTCTAGGGCAAAAATGCATAACCCGCATTTTGGAGGGAGAAAACTGGAAGCCATGGGGAAGGGCTCACACAAAGGCCTATGGTTAGCGCCTTGGAGCTGGTGTTCAGCAGGTGCTGCTGAGTGAGGTGCCTACACTAATAGAGAAGAGCCGGTGGGATAAAAACTTGTGGATGAAAATGGGAAAGATGCCGCGAAAATTCCAGTCATGGAGGGTAACTAAAATGTGACAGTGCCAAGCCGTGTCATACGCCTTATGTAGGTCAAAGAAGACTATGACAAGGTATCGGTGGTTAGTAAAAGCTTGTGGGATTGCTGTTTCCAACCTGAGTAAATGGTCAGTTGTAGATTGTCCTTCCCAGAAGCCACATTGATACTGACACAAAAGGCCCCAAGATTCGAGTACCCAACATAATCAGAAGCAAGCCATCCTCTTGAGCAGTTTACAAAGTATGTTTGTCAGGCTAATCAGTTGGTAGCTGTAGAGAGATGTTGGGTTCTTCCCGAACTTAAGGATGGAGATAACTAAGCTGTCCTGCGATTGCAAGAGGAAGGCACCCATGAGCAAAATGCAGTTGAAAACCCTGAGCATATGTTGTCTCTGGGTAACATCCAAGTGTTGTACCATCTGGTTGTGGATTGAACCTCGGCCTGGGGTTGTGTCATGTGAAGAGAGAAGAGACTGCACGAATTCCTCGAGGAGGAGATACGGAGACGGGACTTGCTACATTACGGTATGCAGTTCAACATAAGGAATTGACCTACCTGGACGGAGGTAGACATTGCAAATGGTGATTGCTGGAGTCATTTGCATTCAGACTGCTATCGTTTCCAGGTTGGTGTGAAGCGGGATCCCGTCACCAATGACATCTGAGTGAACAAAAGTGCACACCCCTCCAGATGCTTTATAGGGGTGGAGACAGTTCCGACAGAATGCCCAATAACCACGAAACGTTGGGGGTAGTCATCACGGAACTGCATTTCTTGAAGAGCAAGACAGAACATAGGATAAGAGGAGACACCGTGTTATATTTTTGATAAGTGATGATAATATCCATTGTTATTCCACCGGATTAGTTTGTGTTATTCTCCTCCTCCTCCTCCTCCTCCTCACCACCACCACCACCACCACCACCACCATCGCCATCACCTCTTTCAGAGGATGAGGAGGGAAGGGCTCAGAGAAAGAGCAGGCTTCTACAAGATTTGGGACCGCAAGGGAGGCTACCTTAGTGAGGGGAAGGAATTAGTGGGGCGAAGGAATTGGGAGGGCGAAGGAAACGTGGGGGGGGGGGGGGCGAAGGAATCGTGGGGGGGGGGAGGCGAAGTAATCGTGGGGGGGGAGGCGAAGTAATCGTGGGGGGGAGCCAAGGGATCGTGGGGGGGGAGCCAAGGGATCGTGGGGGGGGGGAGCCAAGGGATCGTGGGGGGGGAGCCAAGGGATCGTGGAGGGGGGAGCCAAGGGATCGTGGGGGGGGGAGCCAAGGGATCGTGGGGGGGGAGCCAAGGGATCGTGGGGGGGGAGCCAAGGGATCGTGGGGGGGGAGCCAAGGGATCGTGGGGGGGGTGGCCAAGGGATCGTGGGGGGGGAGCCAAGGGATCGTGGGGGGGGAGCCAAGGGATCGTGGGGGGGGGGCCAAGGGGTCGTGGGGGGGGGCAAGGGGGTCGTGGGGGGGGGGGGGGCAAGGGGTCGTGGGGGGGGGCCAAGGGGTCGTGGGGGGGCCAAGGGGTCGTGGGGGGGGGCAAGGGATCGTGGGGGGGGGCCAAGGGATCGTGGGGGGGGGCAAGGGATCGTGGGGAGGGGGCAAGGGATCGTGGGGAGGGGGCCAAGGGATCGTGGGGAGGGGGCCAAGGGATCGTGGGGGGGGGGCCAAGGGATCGTGGGGGAGGGGGCCAAGGGATCGTGGGGGAGGGGGCCAAGGGATCGTGGGGGAGGGGGCCAAGGGATCGTGGGGGAGGGGGCCAAGGGATCGTGGGGGAGGGGGCCAAGGGATCGTGGGGGAGGGGGCCAAGGGATCGTGGGGGAGGGGGCCAAGGGATCGTGGGGGAGGGGGCCAAGGGATCGTGGGGGAGGGGGCCAAGGGATCGTGGGGGAGGGGGCGAAGGGATCGTGGGGGAGGGGGCGAAGGGATCGTGGGGGAGGGGGCGAAGGGATCGTGGGGGAGGGGGCGAAGGGATCGTGGGGGAGGGGGCGAAGGGATCGTGGGGGAGGGGGCGAAGGGATCGTGGGGGAGGGGGCGAAGGGATCGTGGGGGAGGGGGCGAAGGGATCGTGGGGGAGGGGGCGAAGGGATCGTGGGGGAGGGGGCGAAGGGATCGTGGGGGAGGGGGCGAAGGGATCGTGGGGGAGGGGGCGAAGGGATCGTGGGGGAGGGGGCGAAGGGATCGTGGGGGAGGGGGCGAAGGGATCGTGGGGGAGGGGGCGAAGGGATCGTGGGGGAGGGGGCGAAGGGATCGTGGGGGAGGGGGCGAAGGGATCGTGGGGGAGGGGGCGAAGGGATCGTGGGGGAGGGGGCGAAGGGATCGTGGGGGAGGGGGCGAAGGGATCGTGGGGGAGGGGGCGAAGGGATCGTGGGGGAGGGGGCGAAGGGATCGTGGGGGAGGGGGCGAAGGGATCGTGGGGGAGGGGGCGAAGGAATTGCGCGGGTGGGGGGGTGGAGAAGGAATTGCGCGGGGGGGCGAACGAACTGGGGCGGGGGGCGAACGAACTGGGGGCGGGGGGCGAAGGAACTGGGGGCGGGGGGCGAAGGAACTGGGGGCGGGGGGCGAAGGAACTGGGGGCGGGGGGCGAAGGAACTGGGGGCGGGGGGCGAAGGAACTGGGGGCGGGGGCGAAGGAACTGGGGGCGGGGGCGAAGGAACTGGGGGCGGGGGGCGAAGGAACTGGGGGCGGGGGGCGAAGGAATTGGGGCGGGGGGCGAAGGAATTGGGGGCGGGGGCGAAGGAATTGGGGGCGGGGGGCGATGGAATTGGGGGCGGGGGGCGATGGAATTGGGGGCGGGGGGCGATGGAATTGGGGGCGGGGGGCGATGGAATTGGGGGCGGGGGGCGAAGGAATTGGGGGCGGGGGGCGAAGGAATTGGGGGCGGGGGGGCGAAGGAATTGGGGGCGGGGGGCGAAGGAATTGGGGGCGGGGGGGCGAAGGAATTTGGGGGATGGGCGCAGGAATTTGGGGGATGGGCGCAGGAATTTGGGGGATGGGCGCAGGAATTTGGGGGATGGGCGCAGGAATTTTGGGGATGGGCGCAGGAATTTTGGGGATGGGCACAGGAATTTTGGGGATGGGCACAGGAATTTTGGGGATGGGCACAGGAATTTGGGGGGCAGTAGGAATTTGGGGGGCAGGTAGGAATTTGGGGGGCAGGTAGGAATTTGGGGGGCAGGTAGGAATTTGGGGGGCAGGTAGGAATTTGGGGGGCAGGTAGGAATTTGGGGGGCAGGTAGGAATTTGGGGGGCAGGTAGGAATTTGGGGGGCAGGCAGGAATTTGGGGGGCAGGTAGGAATTTGGGGGGCAGGTAGGAATTTGGGGGGCAGGTAGGAATTTGGGGGGCAGGTAGGAATTTGGGGGGGCAGGTAGGAATTTGGGGGGGCAGGTAGGAATTTGGGGGGGCAGGTAGGAATTTGGGGGGGCAGGTAGGAATTTGGGGGGGCAGGTAGGAATTTGGGGGGGCAGGTAGGAATTTGGGGGGGGCAGGTAGGAATTTGGGGGGGCAGGTAGGAATTTGGGGGGGCAGGTATGAATTTGGGGGGGCAGGTAGGAATTTGGGGGGGGAGGCAGGTAGGAGTTTGGGGGGGAGGTAGGAATTTGGGGGGGGAGGCAGGTAGGAATTGGGGGGGGGGCACGTAGGAATTTGGGGTGGCAGGTAGGAATTTGGGGGGGCAGGTAGGAATTTGGGGGGGCAGGTAGGAATTTGGGGGGGCAGGTAGGAATTTGGGGGGGCAGGTAGGAATTTGGGGGGGGGCAGGTAGGAATTTGGGGGGGGGCAGGTAGGAATTTGGGGGGGGCGGTAGGAATTTGGGAGGGGCGGTAGGAATTTGGGGGGGGGCGGTAGGAATTTGGGGGGGCGACAGGTAGGAATTTGGGGGGGGCGGCAGGTGGGAATTTGGGGGGGGGCAGGTAGGAATTTGGGGGGGCA
This sequence comes from Schistocerca nitens, assembly GCF_023898315.1. Taxonomy (NCBI): domain Eukaryota; kingdom Metazoa; phylum Arthropoda; class Insecta; order Orthoptera; family Acrididae; genus Schistocerca; species Schistocerca nitens. Next base: position 497,662,427 of record NC_064619.1, on the reverse strand, counting down.
GGTAGGAATTTCAGGGGGGGGGGCAGGTAGGAATATGGGGGGGGGCAGGTAGTAATTTGGGGGGGGGGGCAGGTAGGAATTTTGGGGGGTCAGGTAGGCGTTGGGTGGGGGTAGGTAGGAATTTGGGGGGGCAGGTAGGAATTTGTGGGGGGGGGCAGGTAGGAATTTGTGGGGGGTGGGGGGCAGGTAGGAATTAGTGGGGGTGGCAGGTAGGAATTAGTGGGGGTGGCAGGTAGGAATTAGTGGGGGGGGCACGTAGGAATTTGGGGTGGCAGGTAGGAATTTGGGGGGGGGGGGCAGGTAGGTATTTGGGGGGGGGGGCAGGTAGGAATTTGGGGAGGTAGGAATTTGGGGGGGGGCAGGTAGGTATTTGGGGGGGGCAGGTAGGAATTTGGGGAGGTAGGAATTTTGGGGGAGGTGGGAATTTGGGGGATTGGATGAATTGGGGGGAGGGAATTTGGGGGGAGGGAGAAATTTGGGGGGAGGTCGGAATTTGGGGGGGGGAAGGAATTTGGGGGGAGGGAGGAATTTGGGGGGGCAGGAATTTGGGGGAGGGAGGAATTGGGGGGAGGGAGGAAATGGGGGGAGGAAGAAATTGGGGGGAGGGAGGAATGGGGGGGAGGGAGGAATTGGGGGGAGGGAGGAATAGGGGGGAGGAAGGAATGGGGGGGAGGAATGGGGGGGAAAGGAATGGGGGGAAAGGAATGGGGGGGAAAGGAATGAGGGGAATCAACATAAACGTGAACACCGAGAGAGGGGAATGACGGGGCAGCAGAGAAGGAGCAAGGATGGGGTGGGAGGGGCATGCTGAAGGGAATGCAGCCAGGGTAGACAGAATGGGATGCAATAGCTCAGCGCCCTGTGTGCGCCATGCATTAACTCACGAAAGAACCGTGAGCCCTCTGGGAGGGTATAAGTACCGTGGGTCAACCTAGTATGTCCAATACAAAGACAGCAGAGAATGGTTGATACCCTTCGATGAAAACACCTCATGGTGGGCGTCTCCTAGATTACACTAAGTTTATTAGACAGAGGGGATACAACCCCTACAACGCAGTCCATAATTGAGCAAAAATGGATTTGATGCAAAGCCACAAATTGGTTCAGTGGGCAAGTTCATTACTCAAGAAAAATACATGGCCGAGAACAGAAAGAAAATGGACCAAACAGCTTTGCCAAAATCTGTAATAAGGTTGTGGATGACAGAGACCAAGGGGTGCCTGGAAAAACACCGAGTGATAGCCTTAAGGCCACTCACCGAGTCCGTACCAGAGTAAACTCAGGTGAGGAAGGACCATTTAACAAATAAGAAGAACTGATAGTTGGCCACCAGTTCCACAGTAAACAACTAGGCGTTGCAGACAAGAGATGGTGTTCCTATGCCAACATGAAGGTCTATTCCATGTGATCGGTGGATTTAGAGCCATCAATGTAAAAAAACAATGGTATCGTGAAACTCCTGTAACAGCGGATGGGACAAACAATGGAATACCATCTGCGTGATGGACGTTTTCCAGACCCCAGAAGAGATCCATCTGAATCCGGGGCTGAGGTACTAACCAAAAGGGAATGGTCGGGAGGGAACGTAGGGGACATGGGGGAAGTTGGAAATCACAGTGGAGAGAAATGAGGCAGAGCCATATAATGGAAACCCATTCAAGGGAGAGCAATTGGTGGGTGACGTCCTGAAGCCGTGATAAGAATAGAATAGGAGGGGTGAGTATGTGATGAGGGAATAATGATGGCATAGGAAACCAGGAACTGGGACTTCCGAACCAAAAGAGAATGCATCCAAGCGTCAACTGGAAGACTATTGACAAGGCTAGTGCAAAAGGCACCTGTGAGTGAACATATACCACCATCGTGAACTCAGTGGAGCAGCGTGGAAGGGGCAGCTGATCTATAAACTTGACAACCATAGTCTAGATGGTACAGAATTAATGCCCAATGAAGGTGGTAAAGGGTTGAACAACCCTGCCCCAAGAGGTGTGGGCAAGGAAGTGAAGGACATTGAATTTACAGTAACAGCTGATCTTCAAAAAGTGCATAAGGGACAACCAAGCAAGCTTGTCGTCAAAAAGAAGACCTAAGGAATGGAATTGAAGACCACAGTCTGGCACTGAGGCAGAGCTCCAGATCAGGGTGGACTGTGGTACAGTGAAGGATTTAAGGGGGGAGGAGGAAAACCACGCGAGTACCTACGCCAATGTGTGCCGGATGGCAACCTGGAGCTTTTGCTCTGCGGAGGTCAATGAGCGGTTGAATAAAAATTGGGAGGGTGCCCAAAGACCCCACTCAAGGAGTGTAAGTAAGCTGTGATGGCACCAAGCTGTATCATAGGTCTTACAAAGATCGAAGAAAACCAACAAGATAGCGGACTGATAAAAGGCCTTCTGAACTGTGGTTTCCAATTGAAGAAGATGATGGATTGGAGACTGTCCCTCCCAAAAGCCACACTGGTAAGGAGATTTAAAGGTCCCGAGATTTGAGGTCCCAACTGAGCCCGCAAGCCACTATTGTTCAAAAAACTTGCAGGGGCCATTTGTCAAACTGAAGGGCCAGTAACTATCAAGGGACAATGGATCCTTGCTGGGCGTAAGGACAGAAACCACAATACTGTCTCTCCAATGAGACAGGAAAATGCCTTGGAGCCAAATACAGTTAAACGCCCAGAGGGGATATGTTTCCTGATGAGGAAAGCTGACACCAATGCTGCTGCAAAATAGGTTGTGAGGTGTTCTGTCAGAACTTATGGATCTGTACAAAGTCCACGTGGGAGGGCACGGCCCAGAATAGAAGAATGCTGCTGACAACTTTGGAGGGTGTGGAGTGTAACCCACACCAGTGACGAAAGGACAGAACACACCCACTTGCTCCATTTTAGTAAGTAATGGGCTTTGGTGTGTAGCTGTTTACAGGTAATTCAACCAGTGAAGGGCGGATGCCACTAAGATGTCGCAACACATGACAACGATCACAGATAGCGGTAGCAAATGGCCATGGGTGATGGGCATGAGGAGGAAGGGAGGAGGGAGTTGCTGAAGGAAGGTAGTGAGGGTAGAGGGTGTAGGTGGCCTGTCAGGAGGTAGGTAGATGTTGCAAACCATGACTGCAGAGTCCAAAAGGACCCTGACCCTGATGGCAAGTGCATCCAATATGCCGTTTCCAACCGAAGAGACAGCCATAGAAGAACTGCCAGTTTTTGATGCTTACAAAAAGGATGGTAAGAAAAAGGCGAAGAAAAACGAATACTGGAAAGAATACAAGAAACCAGGTGGATAGTCAGGTCGATGTAAGTAGTAACACAAGGGAAGGCGATAGGGGCAGGGGCAGGGGGCAACAAGGGCAGGGGCAGGGGCAGGGGGCAACAAGGGCAGGGGCAGGGGGCAACAAGGGCAGGGAGGGAGGGGCAAGGGGAAGGAAATGCACTGTGGGAAAGAAGAATGGGCTGCAATAGCTCAGGGGCCAGTGTGTGTCACTCACGAATTTGGGAAAGAGCCATGAGACCCGGGTGGGGGTGAGGGACCTGAACTAGGTGAGGGGTTTAGGATTCTGAGTGGTCTGGAAGGATTTCTTTAGATAGCATGAATATTATGATGTCATGAAGGTGACCATTGTTGTGCACTGGATTTGTTTGCACATGATGCCTTCAAAGGAGACTTAATTATGGGTGAGGACATAGGTGTTATGGTGACTGAGGAGGAGGCTGGATGTCTGGAGTCAGTCATGAGCTGGGAAAGGCATTCTTCAATAGCAGCAATGCAATGGGCATTGGAGATGATGGTGTAGAAAGATGGGGCTTCAATAGTGACTGACATGACACTGTGTGGTAAAGGAATAAGGAACTGTAGAGAGTCTGAGGAAATGATTGGTGTCTAATATAGGACAGTAGGTTATGGGTAGGCTTAAGGTGTTGGTCAATGTGACCTGAGATTCTCTCAGTGGGGCCAAAGTTATCACCCACAATGAGGTGTCCTGGGTGGTTGGATTTATGGTCTTTAGGAAGCACGAAGAAGGCAGGAGTCAGAGGGGTGGTGGGTGTAAGGAGAGGTTCTGAATTGCACCTACAGATCTGAGGAGGAATTAGAGATGCTGTTGGGAATGAGACCACTGCGGCAGGGTTTGTAGGCAGACATATCTGACAGATGGCCGAGTCCTCCGCCATGTAATCTCTGTGGTTCAAAACCACAGTAGTGGAGCCTTTGTCAGAAGGTAGGATTGTACAGTCAGGTTTAGTTTTTAAGTGGTGAATAGCAGTTCTTTCTGCAGATGTAAGGTTAGTTTCCATTTTAAAGGATTTGATGAATGATGGTGAGGCAATGTCTGAGATGAGGAAATTCTGGGATCTTAAAAGGAGTGGTTTGGGGGCATTGAGGGTGAGTCACGATTGGATAGAGGAGTGAACCAAGTCATGCACGGTTCAGTATTTGTTTTAGACTGAGTCTAATAGGTAATGTTGGGGCAAAAAGTGTTTCTACCTTAGGGACCAGGAGATGGACAGAAAGTGTTCAAGAAGTCCATGAATGAATTTGGGAGTGGGGCAAAAGATAACTTTTGGAGAAAGACATACTTCTGTGGGACTTAGGCTTTTGGTGTAATGGTTCAAACTGTTTGGTTCTGTTTAGGTTCTCAATTCTGTGTGGTGGTGGGAGTTAGTTTCAGAGGGTGTGGCAAATGTAATAAGTCTGTGAGATATGGTTTGTCAGCTATGAGGATAAGTGGGGTAGTTTTGGATGCTCTTGTCAAGGTGGTGGATAGTTTTAGTCCAAGGCGGCATCAGGAGACGAACAGGCTGGAAATTTTGCAGTGGCATTGTGCATGCTGCTCTAGTTCCTAAAGAGCAAGAGTAACGATGCGAGTGATGAGATGCAGAAATCTGGGACTGCAGATCAGGAGTATTTTATGTATGGAGAGGAGGAATTACAAGAAAGTTTGGGCCTGATTTACATGGTTTTGCAGCAGTAGGTTGATGAGGGTTATGAACTGTTGTTGTTGTTGTTGTTGTTGTTGTTGTGGTCTTCAGTCCTGAGACTGGTTTGATGCAGCTCTCCATGCTACTCTATCCTGTGCAAGCTTCTTCGTCTCCCAGTACCTACTGCAACCTACATCCTTCTGAATCTGCTTAGTGTATTGATCTCTTGGTCTCCCTCTACGATTTTTACCCTCCACACTGCCCTCCAATGCTAAATTTGTGATCCCTTGGTGCCTCAAAACATGTCCTACCAACCGAACCCTTCTTCTAGTAAAGTTGTGCCACAAACTTCTCTTCTCCCCAATCCTATTCAATACCTCCTCATTAGTTAAGTGATCTACCCACCTTATCTTCAGCATTCTTCTGTAGCACCACATTTCGAAAGCTTCTATTCTCTTCTTGTCCAAACTATTTATCGTCCATGTTTCACTTCCATACATGGCTACACTCCATACAAATACTTTCAGAAACGACTTCCTGACACTTAAATCTATACTCGATGTTAACAAATTTCTCTTCTTCAGAAACGATTTCCTTGCCATTGCCAGTCTACATTTTATATCCTCTCTACTTCGACCATCATCAGTATTTTACTCCCTAAATAGCAAAACTCCTTTACTACTTTAAGTGTCTCATTTCCTAATCTAATCCCCTCAGCATCACCCAATTTAATTTGACTACATTCCATTATCCTCGTTTTGCTTTTGTTGATGTTCATCTTATATCCTCCTTTTAAGACACTGTCCATTTCGTTCAACTGCTCTTCCAAGTCCTTTGCTGTCTCTGACAGAATTACAATGTCATCGGCGAACCTCAAAGTTTTTACTTCTTCTCCATGAATTTTAATACCTACTCCGAATTTTTCTGTTTCCTTTACTGCTTGCTCAATATACAGATTGAATAACATCGGGGAGAGGCTACAACCCTGTCTCACTCCTTTCCCAACCACTGCTTCCCTTTCATGCCCCTCGACTCTTATAACTGCCATCTGGTTTCTGTACAAATTGTAAATAGCCTTTCGCTCCTTGTATTTTACCGCTGCCACCTTCAGAATTTGAAAGAGAGTATTCCAGTCAACATTGTCAAAAGCTTTCTCTAAGTCTACAAATGCTAGAAACGTAGGTTTGCCTTTTCTTAAACTTTCTTCTAAGATAAGTCGTAAGGTTAGTATTGCCTCACGTGTTCCAACATTTCTACGGAATCCAAACTGATCTTCCCCGAGGTCCGCTTCTACCAGTTTTTCCATACGTCTGTAAAGAATTCGCGTTAGTATTTTGCAGCTGTGACTTCTTAAACTGATAGTTCAGTAATTTTCACATCTGTCAACACCTGCTTTCTTTGGGATTGGAATTATTATATTCTTCTTGAAGTCTGTGGGTATTTCGCCTGTCTCATACATCTTGCTCACCAGATGGTAGAGTTTTGTCATGACTGGCTCTCCCAAGGGCATCAGTAGTTCTAATGGAATGTTGTCTACTCCCGGGGCCTTGTTTCGACTCAGGTCTTTCAGTGCTCTGTCAAACTCTTCACGCAGTATCTTATCTCCCATTTCATCTTCATCTACATCCTCTTCCATTTCCATAATATTGTCCTCAAGTACATCACCCTTGTATAAACCCTCTATATACTCCTTCCACCTTTCTGCCTTCCCTTCTTTGCTTAGAACTGGGTTGCCATCTGAGCTCTTGATATTCATGCAAGTGGTTCTCTTTTCTCCAAAGGTCTCTTTAATTTTCCTGTATGCAGTATCTATCTTACCCCTAGTGAGACAAGCCTCTACTCCTTACATTTGTCCTCTAGCCATCCCTGCTTAGCCATTTTGCACTTCCTGTCGATCTCATTTTTGAGACGTTTGTATTCCTTTTTGCCTGCTTCATTTACTGCATTTTTATATTTTCTCCTTTCATCAATTAAATTCAATATTTCTTCTGTTACCCAAGGATTTCTATTAGCCCTCGTCTTTTTACCTACTTGATCCTCTGCTGCCTTCACTACTTCATCCCTCAGAGCTACCCATTCTTCTTCTACTGTATTTCTTTCCCCCATTCCTGTCAATTGTTCCCTTATGCTCTCCCTGAAACTCTGTACAACCTCTGGTTCTTTCAGTTTATCCAGGTCCCATCTCCTTAAATTCCCACCTTTTTGCAGTTTCTTCAGTTTCAATCTGCAGTTCATAACCAATAGATTGTGGTCTAAGTTAAGCTCTGTGCAAAATTCTACAAGGCGGCTTCCTCTTTCATTTCTTCCCCCCCAATCCATATTCACCTACTATGTTTCCTTCTCTCCCTTTTCCTACTGACGAATTCCAGTCACCCATGACTATTAAATTTTCGTCTCCCTTCACTACCTGAATAATTTCTTTTATCTCGTCATACATTTCATCAATTTCTTCATCATCTGCAGAGCTAGTTGGCATATAAACTTGTACTACTGTAATAGGCATGGGCTTTGTGTCTATCTTGGCCACAATAATGCGTTCACTATGCTGTTTGTAGTAGCTAACCCGCACTCCTATTTTTTTATTGATTATTAAACCTACTCCTACATTACCCCTATTTGATTTTGTATTTATAAATCTGTAATCACCTGACCAAAAGTCTTGTTCCTCCTGCCACCGAACTTCACTAATTCCCACTATATCTAACTTTAACCTATCCATTTTCCTTTTTAAATTTTCTAACCTACCTGCCCGATTATGGGATCTGACATTCCACGCTCCGATCCGTAGAATGCCAGTTTTCTTTCTCCTGATAACGGCGTCCTCTTGAGTAGTCCCCGCCCGGAGATCCGACTGGGGGACTATTTTACCTCCGGAATATTTTACCCAAGAGGACGCCATCATCATTTAATCATACAGTAAAGCTGCATGTCCTCGGGGAAAATTACGGCTGTAGTATCCCCTTGCTTTCAGCCGTTCGCAGTACCAGCACAGCAAGGTCGTTTTGGTTAATGTTACAAGGCCAGATCATTCAATCATCCAGACTGTTGCCCCTGCAACTACTGAAAAGGCTGCTGCCACTCTTCAGGAACCACATGTTTGTCTGGCCTCTCAACAGATACCCCTCCGTTGTGGTTCCAACTACGGTACGGCCATCTGTATCGCTCAGGCACGCAAGCCTCCCCACCAACGGCAAGGTCCATGGTTTATGGGGGAACCTAATAGAGAAATGTCAATGTGGAAGGACGGATTGCACCCAGAGATGGGTATTTGTATGGTCAGGTCATTTGGAAGGATTTCATGAGCTACGCAACAATGAAGGAACAGTATGTGGGATAGAGTTCTGGCTAGAAATGGGGAAGGTTTTCTGTAATGGAGCAGATGACAGAAGCAAGGATCGATGTAGAGCATTTACATGTAAATATAAATGGGAAGAATGTGTAAAAATATGTACAATAGATGAGAAAAATGTGGAAAAACTCAAAACTATTTAAAACACACAGTGAAAGACAAAAGCAAGCTAAAATCAAACTGAAAACACAGTGAGATCAAAGAGAGAGAGAGAGAGAGAGAGAGAGAGAGAGAGAGAGAGAGAGAGGGAGAGGACGGTAATAGTGGAATACAGGTCAGTGGGTGGATGTGTCTGAAGAGAGGGGTACCACATGTAAGTGGATTAGCTGAGGTTAATATTTTCTTGCTGGAAGGGTGGGGAGGGGGGTGGGGAGGGGGGGGGGAGGGGTTCAAAAGGTTCACTTGAGTGCTAACAGGCACAATGGAAAGACCGCTATTCATTTAAGCTTTCAACTGAACACCTTCCCCTGAAGTATAAAAAAAAAGCACACACCCCCCCCTCCACATGCGCGCGCGCACAGGCACACGCACCCCTCCCAGACGTGATCACTGTTCGGCCACTGTGGCTGGACTATGGACTGCAGTTGTGCCTGATGGAAGAAGCAACTTGGTGTAGGTGGTGGGGTAAGAAGGCAGCATGGACTCCACCATTCTCTTTACTTGTTCCTCCTCAACCCAACAAGCTACCTTCCTTGGTGGTGATCTCCACCTCTAAGATGGCCACATCCGTACCTCCATTCATATCAAATTTACCACCCATCAGCAATACCCCCATAACAACAGCTGTCATCCATCACATACCAAGAAGTTCCTTCCATAGAGCCTAGTCAACTGTGGTTGTACATTTGTAGTGACGAGCAGTCCCTCTTCAAATACCAAGGGTTTCACCGAGGCCTACACAGGCCGAAACTACTGTCCCAAATGTGTACACAAAAACATCTACCATACCGTCTTTCTCCAGTCCCTACCATCTCCCACATATCCACCATCCAACCACAAAGAAGCACTCTCTCTTGACTCAGTACGTCTCAACTGGAAGAACTGAATCACATTTTCCACCTCTTGTGTCCTCATAAGAGGAGTATCTCAACCACTATTCTACCCACCCCTCCCACAGTGGAATTCCACAGGGTGTATACGTGGACAAGGAAAAAAAAATCCCGGATTTCCCAGTTAAAAATACACCTTCTCCCAGGTGAAAATACACTTTTTTCATGTTAAGTGACAGTATACTCTTCCTCGGCACTGTAAAACTCATCAATCCTTTGAATGTTTAAGGTTTTATATACTGACGTAGAATTTCCCGGCACTTTATAAAACGAAACTGAGGGGGGGAAAATACGTTTTGAAACACCTTTGATGTGCAGCAACATGTATGCTGCATATTTTCATGTTATGAAGGTATAAATTTGAATTCCACCAAACACTGCATGTCACTTTCCGAAGCACTGATATCGAGATTGCGATGTGCTTTTGTAAGCCAGTCATAGCTTATGCCACGTGATCTCGCCAGCTGATGACAGCATAGGGCACGTGATGTAGTCAGCCAATAGCAAGATCACTCTTAAGTAGCACGAACACACAAATAAGAAAAGCTAATGATTTATATTAATATAAATAGCATTCACATATACTATTAGTCTCTAAGATTAATAAAAAATATAACGTTGATCTTTTTGCGGGTGTTACACTTTAAGATACATCACACAAATGTGCCAGTAAAATTTTTAATAAAGACGTACATATCTGATCTTCTGGGCTCGAAATTCATCTAAATGGTCGTCCTCAAAGAGTTTATTTTTAAATGAGAATCAAACGCTTAGTAATTTAAGAAATTCATCGTACATCTTGCACATAGTTCATCTTGTGTAAAAGGAAATTTGCTTTGAATGTAACGCTTTCCAAACCACCGTTCGCAATATTTTCCAGCGACCTGTTGGAAATAGGTTAGTTTCAGCAGTTCCAAGAGAGCGCCAGATAACAGGCGTCACCGCACTTGCGCGGCTATGATGACACAGGAAGCCCCTATGTTCGTATGTGTAAAACATTAAAAGACTTTACATTATGTCATATAAGAAATAAGACAAAAAGGGGATACTTCAAGAGCCTCGGAATTTCGTGAACCATACTAAAATGCATAATTCAGATTAAATTGCACATTCGTATGTAAATTTTTTTGACATACCAGTACTGTATTATCTCATGTTTGGTTCTTTATTATGGCATAATGCCATACGTGCACTTGAAATGCTGCGAACAGTTGAAACTAGCCAATAGTGTGAAATTAAACACTTTGTTTCAAATAAATTGACTGCCTCAGCAGAAAAGATTAACAAAAGCCTACTGTCTTTAGCAAACCAGCAAAAATAACTTCATTGTTCTGTAAGGCGATTAATGCTTGACTGTTAGAAAGGTGGAAATAAAATCTGAAACTAACAACATATTTTAGCCTTCCGTAATTATGTGAACATATTTTAATTCATTTGATAGCTCCTGGCCACAAATATCCGTTTTGTTATCATTTAACGTGAGAGCAATAAACGAAGAGGAAACAACAAAATCGCTGAACGTAAACACAGGTCACGTGGAGATGACCCACCTCCCCACCAGAACTCAGACTGCTCTGTGCATCAGCATCAGATTTACTATATTTCCGAACCAGGGCAATATTAAGTAGGGAGCCCAGCCACACTTCTGTAACCAGAAGTGGGAGAAGGTACTACTCTTAAGCGACTCAACCGCGCATGTGCAAGAGGCCGCCTGCAACTGCTCAAACGAATCTAATTTAAACAGTTGTCACGCCACGCTCATCAGAGGCAGTTTGTTGTTATAAAGCATTACATAGTGTTCCTAAAGCCTTTGACACACTTTCCTGTTGGCAGACGCTTGTATGAGCACTGTTTTGTTGTATACGGCAACTTAGGTTTTATTTTCGTTTTCTTTTCTCTCGTTCATGTTTTGTTGCTGCTGTATTATTCTGCACTAGCGGGATACAGTAATATCCTTTGTTAGAGTATTGGTTCTTACCAGTCAAAATCACAAAAATTTAACTGTAAACTAAAACAATGAAAAATAAAATTCCCGGAATTCTGAACAATTTCCAGGTTTTTCCAGGATCTCCCAGTTGCCCCGGGTCATATATACCCTGATTCTACCACTTTGAAGCTAGGCAATATCTTTGTCAATACCTAGTCCACACCTGCTTCCAACCCGTTGCCTCAGGTATCGCATCCTTGCGATAGACCTAGGTGCATAACTTCTACCACACATCCTACAACCACCACCACCAACTACTCCAGTGCGATCGAGGGCATCTCCTACCCTATCAAAAGCAGGGCTACCTGTGAAACCAGTTGTGTGATCTACAAAATAAATTGCAACCAATGTGCTGTTTTCGACATGGGCACGACAACTTACAAGCCATCCGTCTGCATGAATGGCTTACAAACTGCAGCCGTAAGACATCTAGACGACCCAGTTGCTGAAGGTGCTGCCCAGCACAATGTGCTTCACTTCAAAGACTGCTTCACAGCCTGTGTTACTTGCATCCTTCCTACTAACATCAGCTTTTCTAAACTGTGCAGGGGGGAACTCTCCCTGCAATATAGCCTACATTTCTATAGCCCATTGGTCTCAATCTTCATTAGACCCACTTCTCCACTTACCTACCCCCTTCCCTGCCCCCATTTTAGCACTACAAAGCCTTCTACACCGCCAACACATCCGATAGCCTTAAGTAGGGGGCCGAGCCACACTTCTGTAACCAGAAGTGGGAGAAGGTACTACTCTTACGCGACTCAACCGCGCATGCGCAAGAGGCCGCCTGCAACTGCTCAAACGAATCTAATTTAAACAGTTGTCACGCCACGCTCATATATATATGTGTGTATGTTTGTGTGTCTATCGACCTGCCAGCGCTTTCGTTTGGTAAGTCACATCATCTTTGTTTTTAGATATATTTTTCCTACGTGGAATGTTTCCCTCTATTATAACCATATCATTAATTTGAACCCAACAATTACGTTTGTTATTGTCGCTGTTGCATTTCGAAAGCTTTCCTGTCGTCTTATTTTCTCTTTCTGTTTTTACCAGTAGTCTCACTTTGTATTCACCTTCCCCTTTTTACCGTAATCTACTATACAATTTTATCCCGCCTATATATACTCAATAATACGTAACCCACTTCCAAACCATAACCAAAAAAATTTTATTTTCCGCTTTCAACACTACCGCTGCTATAAAATCCACCGTTTCTAGTTCAATAACAGCTGCTTTCACGAATTAAACAACCATTTCGGCTAGTTCTAATAACTTTCACTTTATTTCCACTTCCGTTTTTCGCACATCACTGATCATTTTTAGCCGCTCCCCACAGGTTTCAACGTCATTATTTCTTCGTCAGACAATTGTTAGCCCCATTTTCGTAACCTTTCACCACAACACCACTCTTTTTAATACATTTACACGTTTTTTCGAAATTTTCCCGAATTTCTCCGTCCTTTAACGTGTTTTAGCGGCAACACAACCATCTAACCATTATGCACATCGCTGTCTACCAACCCAAGTTCACCACAGGATCAACTTAACCAACACTTTTTCGCCTTTTTTCATACCAGATCTCCAGTTGCTGGTCTTTAAATATGTCTGCTTGTGTCTGTATATGTGTGGGTGGATATGTGTGTGTGTGCGCGAGTGTATACCCGTCCTTTCTTCCCCCTAAGGTAAGTCTTTCCGCTCCCGGGATTGGAATGACTCCTTACCCTCTCCCTTAAAACCCACATCCTTTCGTCTTTCCCTCTCCTTCCCTCTTTCCTGATGAGGCAACAGTTTGTTGCGAAAGCTTGAATTTTGTGTGTATGTTTGTGTTTGTTTGGGTGTCTCCCGACGTGCCAGCGCTTTCCTTTGGTAAGTCACATCATCTTTGTATATATATATATATATATATATATATATATATATATATATATATATATATATATATAAAAAGAAAGATGATGAGACTTACCAAACAAAAGCGCTGGCAGGTCGATAGACACACAAACAAACACAAATATACACACAAAATTCAAGCTTTCGCAACAAACTGTTGCCTCATCAGGAAAGAGGGAAGGAGAGGGAAAGACGAAAGGATGTAGGTTTTAAGGGAGAGGGTAAGGAGTCATTCCAATCCCGGGAGCGGAAAGACTTACCTTAGGGGGAAAAAAGGATAGGTATACACTCGCACACACACACATATCCATCCACACATACAGACACAAGCATATATATATATATATATATATATATATATATATATATATATATATATATATATATATATAGCGGCCGTTGGATGCGAGGGCTGGAGTTTCGTGTGTATGTTTGTGTTTCTGTCGACCTGCTGGCACTTTTGTTCGGTGAGTCACATCATCTCTCTCTCTCTCTCTCTCTCTCTCTCTCTCTATATATATATATATATATATATATATATATATATATATATATATATATATATATATATATATATATATATATATATATATAGAGGGAAACATTCCACGTGGGGAAAATATATCTAAAAACAAAGATGATGTGACTTACCAAACGAAAGCGCTGGCACGTCGAGAGACACACAAACAAACACAAACATACACACAAAATTCAAGCTTTCGCAACAAACTGTTGCCTCATCAGGAAAGAGGGAAGGAGAGGGAAAGACGAAAGGATGTGGGTTTTAAGGGAGAGTGTAAGGAGTCATTCCAATCCCGGGAGCGGAAAGACTTACCTTAGGGGGAAAAAAGGACAGGTATACACTCGCGCACACACACACATATCCATCCACACATTACAGACACAAGCTCCCGGGATTGGAATGACTCCTTACCCTCTCCCTTAAAACCCACATCCTTTCGTCTTTCCCTCTCCTTCCCTCTTTCCTGATGAGGCAACAGTTTGTTGCGAAAGCTTGAATTTTGTGTGTATGTTTGTGTTTGTTTGTGTGTCTATCGATGTGCCAGCGCTTTCGTTTGGTAAGTCACATCATCTTTGTTTATATATATATATATATATATATATATATATATATATATATATAACAGAGGGAAACATTCCACGTGGAAAAATATATCTAAAAAGAAAGATGATGAGACTTACCAAACAAAAGCGCTGGCAGGTCGATAGACACACAAACAAACACAAATATACACAAAAAATTCAAGCTTTCGCAACAAACTGTTGCCTCATCAGGAAAGAGGGGAAGGAGAGGGAAAGATGAAAGGATGTGGGTTTTAAGGGAGAGGATAAGGAGTCATTCCAATCCCGGGAGCGGAAAGACGACTTACCTTAGGGGGAAAAAAGGACAGGTATACACTCGCACACACACACATATCCATCCACACATACAGACACAAGCAGACATATTTAAAGACCAAATATGTCTGCTTGTGTCTGTATGTGTGGATGGATATGTGTGTGTGTGCGCGAGTGTATACCTGTCCTTTTTTCCCCCTAAGGTAAGTCTTTCCGCTCCCGGGATTGGAATGACTCCTTATCCTCTCCCTTAAAACCCACATCCTTTCATCTTTCCCTCTTCTTCCCCTCTTTCCCTGATGAGGCAACAGTTTGTTGCGAAAGCTTGAATTTTGTGTGTATATTTGTGTTTGTTTGTGTGTCTATCGACCTGCCAGCGCTTTTGTTTGGTAAGTCTCATCATCTTTCTTTTTTTATATATATATATATATATATATATATATATATATATATATATATATATATATATGTGTGTGTGTGTGTGTGTGTGTGTGTGTGTGTGTGTGTGTGTGTGTGTGTGTGTTTTATACTTTGGAAGAAGGCCTTTCAGGCGAAAGTTTAAATGTACAATAGTCTTTCCATTGTGCCTACCTGCGAATTACCATCATCTCCATGTTGTGAGTAGCAATCTATCCTTTTCGTAACACTGTCCTTATCCTATCCTGAATTTTGCACTGTTTTAGCTTCCTACTTGTCTTTTTCAGGCAAGAATGAGTAAGAAAATCAAACATTGGCACTCTGCACATGAAAAGATTTCATCAGGATGACTGACAGACAAACTGCATTCTCATACAGCGATAATCAATTTTTCACAATTATTTTACATTAGACTTTACACATTAACATACCATAGAATTAATAACTAGTTGATTCACATCAATATCTATACATAACAAACAACTACATACTTTCAAAAGTTGTTTCACAGTTAACCAATACATATAACAAAATTAACAAGTACTGTGTTATGTCTGTATTAATTGGTGTCTAGAAATTATCTTACTCAGAATTCTTATTTGTTCTTGTGCTTTGCTGCATGCTCCTCTTGAAGATCCGTATATTCATATGTCACCGAATCAAGCTGTGATTTAAGTTTACGTACCTCCCTATTTTCTATGACTGAGCGTTTTTGTTGCTGTATCAGGGGGGACTGCAACAAAATCTCTCTTTTTAGTAACAATCATTCACAGATATAATTACAATGAACACAACGTTAACACACTTTGGAGAGGGGAGAGAGAGAGGGGGGGGAGAGAGAGGAGGGGGGAGAGAGAGGGGGAGAGGA